>NW_022681460.1:63407330-64607330 GCF_009764315.1 Trachypithecus francoisi
GACAGCCTCTGCTTTCATATCTCTGAGAAAATGTCTGGAAGAACCACTGGTCTTGCCTCACAAATCCCTCGTATACTGAACTCCTGGGTCTCTTTTTCCTAATATTTCAGCCTGTGGTTTTGGACTCGAGCCAGCTTCTTTCCACCCAGGCAGTATTTCTCCAGTCTACTCACTGCCCATTTATGTTCTCCAGGCCTCCAATGGATGTTTCTGACTCCTGCTTTCAGATCCCCTCTGATCCAGCCTCTTTCCTCAAATTTGCTTTACCTGCTCTTCCTGCCTCCGAAGTCCTGAACATTTTTACTCGCAACAAAAACTGTCCACCCATTTTCTATATTCTTCTCTCTGCCTCCTTTCAGGGATTAAGATCCACTCACGTTCATTCTTATATGAAACTGACTTCCTGACCACAACCCTTGCTATTCAGATCCTAAAATTCAGCACCTCTTCTGGTTAAACCAGACCTCTGGGCCTGACTTTTCTTGCCCTGCCCAGTTCTGGTGCTGAGACCTAGCACAGCAGGCCTTGAACAACATCTTCTGTAGATTTTGCACCTCTTTGCCCACTGCTCTAGGCTGTCGCCTCTAGGGCTGTTTTAACATGCTAGTACAGGTTGAGTATCACTAATCCAAAAATCCAAAATTCAAAATGCTCCAAAATCCAAAACTTTTTGAGGGCCAACATAACACTGAAAGGAAATACTCATTGAAGCATTTCAGATTTTGGATTTTCAGACTAGGGATGCTGAGCGGGTATAACGAAAATATTCCAAAATCTGATATAATCCCAAAGCCAAAATAATCTGGTCACAAGCGTTTTGGATAAGGGATACTCAACTTGTATTGCTCTCCATTGTGGAGCTCTTCTGTTCCTTCGGGTACTTCCTCTCCATGGGACAGACTGTTTTCCTTTTAGCATCTACTTTTTTTTGTCCTGATTCCTTCTTTCACCTCTCCTGCCACTTCAGTCCTTTCCCAGAGAGGAGTCATGCAGATAAATTTTGAAGTCTGATCTTTCCCCAAATCAAAGGGCTATATTGGACTAGACATTGGCTCAAGATCCACCTCAACTCATTATCTTCTTAAGGTAAGATGAGGGGTAAGTCAACTAAAATTATATTAAAAATGAAATCCGACAAATGCAGTGAAAAGCAGTTTGAATGTATAGTTCTTTATTTACAATTAGTTATTTATATAACAGTGTTATAGTTATTTATTTAAAGTATGGTTATGTATAGTTATTGATTTAATGGTAACTTTGAGTCCCAAGCTTTTTCTACATACCTAATCAGCTAATTCTGTTAATGTACCAGTAAAGATCTATAAAGGTTTGGGCTTCTTTCATTTTAATCCTACAAATGTTCAACACCATAGATGAAGGATACTTTTCCTAAATATGAGCTATCTAAATTGATCATCTCTAACTACTGTGATCATCCTAGACTTCTACAGTTGGAAGTTGGTGGACAAAAGCAACAATAACCCAGCCCTACCAATACTGTGCGAGGACCAAGGTAAGAATTTGTCACAAGCTGCTTACAGTTTTCAGTATTGAAGGAAGACCACAATGTAGTGCCACTAACCATCCATAACTAATGAGTCCCCAGTGATCCAGAAACGGTTACCTGTTCTTGGCATATGATGCCTTGTTCAGGGACAGAAAAGTTCAAACAACATAACTTAACTTCAAACAAAATGTCAAAGTTATTCATTATCACAAAACAACCATTTGTTCCCTCATTTCCAAACTCCATTGTTTTCTGTGATACGCTATACTTCACCAAATGGAACCTTTCAATGTGACCAAAGCAAGTTTTTGAAAGTAGAACAAGTGAGATTGAGTGGCATTCCCCATCTTTCGTCGCTAGTACCTTTTACAAACTAGTGAAATGGTTATTATAGTCTAAATTTATTGCAAGGTAAGTCAAAACTGACCAAACCCTTCCAGAAACCCTCTCTAACTCCCTAATGATAATGTTACATACAATAACCCTGTTTAATCTAACTTATTCCAACTCTACAAATATTTATTGCTCACCTACTTCATGCAAAGCATCATGTCCCAGTCTATCCCTCACTCTTATTTTAGAAAGCTTTCTCTTTATTAAGGATGTTAGGTGTGTTTATTTCTTTAAAAGCCACCGAACACCATAACATTATTGGTAACAATTCAAAGAGAAATTCACCCTAGGGATCAATTTTCCAACTATAACCTCCACATCCCAATCCTTTGCCACCAGAGGAGATGAGAGATTATTCTTTTAAGGTAATTAGATTCCATTCTTAAGTTCTGCCGTTTACTCTACAACAAGCAGGTCTCATAATCAAGTGAAAAAGAGAAGATGCCAGGGTTCCTACTTGCACAGAGATCCTTGGAGTAAGCAAACAACCTGAGTCACTGGGTTACCAGCCAAGAAGGCTCCCTACCTCCACCTATAGACTTCCTCTCCACTAGGACCAGGGTAAAGTCTCCAGTTGCCTCCCAGCAGCTGCCTTCAAACATATGCATTAGCCAAGGCAATTATCCTTGTCCATAGACTTTCAGCTTTCTATAGAAGGAATGAGTGAAGATTGTGGCAAGGCCTGACTGTGATCACAGATGAGAAAGTGGAATCATTTCCCAGGGTTACCAGAACAAAGCACCGCAAAGTGGGTGGCTTAAACATCAAAAATGAATTGTCTCACAGTTCCGGAGGGTAAAAGTCCAAAATCAAAGCATTGCCTGGGTTGGTTCTGTTTGAGGGCTGTGATAGAAAACCTGTTGCATGCTTCTCTGTAGCTTCTGGGACTTTGCTGCAATCTTTGGGGTTCATTGGCTTATAGAAGCATCACCTCCACTCTGCCTCCATCATCACATGTCTTTCTCCCTATATGTGTGTCTCTGTCGAAATTTTCCCTTTTTATAAGGACATCAGTCATACTGGAGTCCTTATAAAAAGGACTGGCCAACACTAATGGCCTCATTTTAACTCCATTACCCCTGTAAAGACCCCACCTCCAAATAAGGCCACATTCTAGGATACTGGGGTTTAAGACCTCAATGTATCATTTTTGAGGGGGACACAATTCAACTTATAACAGAGAGATTTTAAGATCCTGGAGGAAAAGAGTGTTTAGTAATCTAAGAAGCAGTAGATTTGAGGCGTAGTCAAATGAAGAAGAGGACTTTTTTATGAGCCGAGAGGAAAGGTAAGCCTACTAGTAAGGCTTTACAATTTGTCCACTTTACAACCACCCAGAGCTTTCCTCTTTGCAACCTCCCTGTGGAGCAGTCCTTTAGCATTTACGAATATGTTATAAAGGCTGCACATCTGATAAGAACATAAAGTCTGTGATAGTTGATTTGCTAACTGGGATTTTCCAGTCAGCAGAATCCAACTTTGAATTGCTCACTAGCACACAGCTGCTCCCATCCTTCTTGGCCCTTCTGTCTCTCTGGCCTCACTGCACTCAAAGCTCCACTCAAAAGGGGCCTCAATCATAAATCCCCAGAAAAGTAGACAATGTCTGTTTGACAAATAGTGCAAGAATCTGCCATAGCTTTTGCTAAATTTTGCCTTAAAATCTAAAGGAGAACTGAGTCTAGCCACCACCCCCTTCTTTTGGACATGTCCATGACCACACAAAGTGCCACCCACCAACCTTTGTAATATGATGCAAAAGTTATTACTAAAGTTATTGGCAATGCTGTTCTCTTCATTGTTTTATGGTGGAATCAAGAAAGTTTGGAGAGATTCAGATTGGTGCATACGTTGGAAGGGCCACTCTTGCATGACATTTGGGTGCCATGTCACAGTGCCCAGGACAATTGAGACCCCTACAGGTACCTCACTTCCTGTTGTTCCAAATCTCCGTTCCTGCTCCAATTCGGTAAGTCCACCATTACTAAAGCACAGTTTCCCAGCAACTACTGGTGTGTACTGCCCTGTTAGAAACCCACATCGCTTGCTTTACCATAAAGCCTTGCGTGTAGCATTTGTTAGTAACAAAACCAAAATGAGGCATTTAGGCAGGAGGTGGGAATGTTGAGCTGTTCATTTCATTAGAAACATTTACCCTTCTTTTCAAAACAACCTCCTGAGAAAAGCAGGGGAGTTTTGATTTAGCAAAAGAAATAATAGTCAAGCAGTGTATCAACAAATTAATTATTTAAACATATTCCATTCCAAGTAATTTCTTACTCCCCATAGTTATTTGTCAGTTGTTTTTTTTTAATTACAAAATAACACTTGCTCATTTTAAAGATTCAAACAATACAGAAGTGGGTAAAGTAAAAAGTATAATGTAAAAAGTGAAAATCTCACTTTACTTTTCCTAACCTCACTCCCCAGAGGTAACTGCTGCTCATAATTAAGCAAATATCTAAACATATATATTTAAATGATAGATATGCAGTTGCTTATTTTAAAAAATCTGATCCATTTGACATTTGCTTGGTAACTTGCTTTTTTTCACTCCATGATACATTAAGGACTTTCTTCATGTCATTCCATGTTTCTTTTGAAAAAATATAATTTTATTTTTTGACCAGTGGTGAAATAACAACAAAAGGTGTAACTACATGAACACCAGCAGCCAGCCTGCCACAAGAAATTCCAGCCGTATTTCTCGTGCAGAACTCAATTTTCAACAGGTTATACTGGGAAAAGTAGAAACTTTAGAACAAAGCAGACTGAAGAGTATTTCCTGTGCCGTGGACAAAGGTGGGGGATTTTCATTACCTCCAAGTGCCCAATTTTTCTACTAAGAGAGGATAAACGCTTTCAATTACATGAATTCCCATCAGGCAGACAACAATAGGCATGGAGACAATTCTATAGCTCTTGAGCAATAAAAAGTATATCACAGGCTGGAGAACGGGACAAAGAGAAACAGCTCTGCCTCCATAATAAGGGGAGAGTGAGAGTCGTTGTCTACAGAATGCTGCTGGAGCACATTAACTGAAAATTTTAAGCAAATAAGTTGGACACTATTTTCCAGTGATTTACAATACTTCTGTAGAAAACTCTACTGTAATCCACCACGCCGCTGGTGCACAGCTGTGGCGTCTCACTGGTTTAGGTACTTTCTTTATATTTCTACTGTTTCCTTTTTCTTTTTGTTCTTCTTTCTCTCCCCTTCAAACTTTTTTCTCTCTCATCTGAACACTTTTAGTGTCTTATTTTTTTGCTCAGAGACAACTGAAATTGTCAAACTAATTATCTCCGGGTCTAATTTGATAGATTAGATAGATTTCTAGAGAGTCTTCATCTGTCTAAACTTCTTTTGTCTCCCATTGTGACAAAATCTTTGAAAAAAATAGACTCAGCCATTTTATAATAGTAAAATTACATATGTAACCACTTAATGATACCATAAACACTTTTTGCCTAAAATTCTAAATCTTGGCTTAGTTCTCCTTTGCTTTATATGTATAGACCAAATCACATATCACCTTTACCTCTTGGAAAGAAGTGGCCGATTTTAAGATTCTTCTTCATCGTTTAACCAGCTTCAGATGGTTAAACGTTGAATTAGGGTTATATTAAATTACATATTAGTTACAGTTATAAATCAATTATATTTAATAACTGATGTGTTATGAAATAGTTGGAATTATGCCTGCCTTTATTAGTGATGATGGTATTTTAAATTCTATATAATAAATATTTCTAGAGCCTTTTCATTTAAGAAATGTTTATAACAAAATATCTTCTAAGCAAAATAGCTTTCCCATTTTAATTTCATTAACATTCTGAGTTCAGCTTTTAGAAAAGTATGGCAAGTATTGCATAATATTTTCTTATTTATAAATGCAAAATTAAGAGCACATAATGTTGAAGTGAATTATCCAAGATCTGCTAGAATGTCAACACATAATTTAGATTCACAAAGCATCTGAGTTGGTTGCTGAGGCAAAGAATTTCCTTCTTAACTCACCTATCATGCCCATCTCTCCACTCCTCTATTCCATTCAGGCTAATATAACTTGAGTTTTCCTCATCCCTCTTCATCTCTTTCTTTTTTTTATGAGATGGAGTCTCACTCTGCTGCCCAGGCTATAATGCAGTGGTGTGATCTTGGCTCACTGCAGCCTCCACCTCCCGGGTTCAAGCGATTCTCCTGCCTCAGTTTCCTGAGTAGCTGGGACTACAGGCGCATGCCACCATGCCCGACTAACTTTTATTTAAAACTCTTCCATATACCATTATGCCATCATATCTTACTACAGTCTTCCTTTCCTGTTGTTCAAAAAAAATCTTACAATCTTATTTCCTCTAAAACTTATTGATTGATGGGAATGGAAACATAAATAAATATCCAACTCAAAATTGGACATCTTCACATGGACATTTTATAGAAACCTCAAACTTAGTATATTCCAGACCAAACACATGATCTAGCCCCTGCATAGCCCAGTCTATCCTCCTGCTAGTGTTATCTATCTCACTACATCATCCACATTTAATTACTTTTAGCCTAGAAATTCAGTGTTCATTCAGTCAATCACCAACCCTGTCAATTACAGACCCTAAATGCTCTCTGTCATTCCACTACTCACCATTCACCCCACTTCAACTTTCCCCTTGCCATAATCACACTTACAGGGTTGGGAGAGGGTGTGTGTGCATGTGATTAGAGTTGAGATCAGGGCTACTGAGAATTAGAATAAGTTTAACACCAAGTCATCACTTCGAACTGGTATAAGAAGACTATAATAGTTGCTCCTTGGTCAGAAATAAAAGTGAACATTTTCTTAGATTCCTGGAAGCTGCTATTCAATATTATAAGCCTTTGTTAACAAATGAGTTTGATTAGATCTTTTCTTCTGTGGGCCCAGAAGCCAGCGGGGAGAGATGCCTGGCAGAAGTAAACTTCCAAGTCCAGATTTCCTGATGAGGTCTTGGTGAAACCACTGACAATTCTGCTATTCAGATCTACCTAAATATATAAGTCAATATCAAGATAATAAAATGTTCCAGAATCTGCAGGACTGGTGTGCACATTACTAGGCAGTATGCATACGTAAAAGCACAGAAACGTGCTGTCAGGAAAATGAATTAATATATGAAGAGCTATATTTTTCCACATAGCCCAGGAAGTTATATTCTGAATTTACTAGAACATCAGTGACCAACTCAGATTGTCACTACCAAAGGTTCTTTGACCAACAGGAAAACGCAAGGCATAGGAAGAGATGGACCATTTTCTTTAGTTTTACAAGAGCCCGGGTTATTGTTTTTCTTTTAAATAATTTACAACTTAAAGGAAAGGTTGAGAAAATGGTACAAGATATTCCCATATACTTTTACCTACATTTCCCAAATGCTAACATTTTATCACACTTGCTTATTATCCTGTCATCCAGCTCTCTATCTATGAACCTATCTATTTTTCTTCTGAGATGTTTGAGAATAAGTTGCATATATCAGCATGTATTTCCAAAAACAAGGTCTTATATTTTACCTTAATCCCAGTGCTTTGATCAAAATCAGGAAATTCACACAGGTAGTATTATTTTCAAATCTATTGACCTTATTCAAATTTTGCCAATCGTCTTACTAAGGCCGATTATCTGACCCAAGACCCAATTCAGGATTGTACTTGCATTGAAGATTCGTGTCTCTTTAGCCTCCTTTGGTCTGGAACAGTTCATGACCTTGACAATTTTGAAGAGTTCTAGCCAGCTATTTTGTGGAATGCCCCTCATTTGGGGATTTTGTGATGTCTCTTTCAGGTTATGGATTTTTGGCAGGAACATCACAAGAATGAGGTTGTTTCTCCTTTGTGCATCATATCAGAAGCACATGATGTTAATGTGTCCCACTACTAATGTCACCTTTGATCACTTGGATATGGTAGTGTCTGCCAGATTTCTTCCTCTCTGTAAAGTTACTATTTGCCCTTTGCAATTAATAAGTATCCTATGTGGAGGAACTTTGAGACTTTCAAAATATCCCGTTTCTGGTCCTGTTTTCCCTCAGTAATTTTAGCATCCACTGATGATTCTTGCTTCAAACAATTATTGCTCTGCATTCCCCATACCTTACCTTCTTCCTGGACACACAGCTGAAGTACAGTTCCTAGTCCCCTCATATCTAGGAGGGATGATATAACTTATTCTAGCGCATAGAGCTATAATTGTAAGGGGTATATGCCACTTCTATAGGTTTGCTCCCCCCACCCAACAAATGTCTCCTATTATTCTGCAAGTTCTTTGCTTGTCAGTCAATTGGATGCACAAGCTCCAGCAGAGAACACTAAGAAGGCTTTGGTAGTTGTGGAGCCACTGGACCTTAGCGTCTGTACCATTCAGGAAGTCCTATGAACTTGGATGAGGAAATCTTTCTTTTAACTGGAATTTGACATCTCCCTTTGTGAATACAGATGGCAGCTATAATAGTGTTAGCAATACCAATGTCTTTGTCACCAAGATAAATCACATACATTACATATCACATTGTATTCGGTGCAGACATCTTGAAATATATTTACCTGTCGCTAATTTGAAATTAACTGTGAATTTTAATTATTAGATCTATCACTATATCTGTTTTTTCTTTTATCACATTTAGAAACTGTCCTGAGAGGAGATTTATTGGCTTCACCAGACTGCTAAAGGGGTCTAAGACCTAAAATAGGTTAAGATGGAAGGATTAGTTCCCTGAGTCATTGCATTGTGAGTACCACCTAGGGAAGGAGGTGGGGAATATCTGCAATAGAATTTGCGTGAGAGAGAAATAAGCTTTTACTCTCTTAGGCTGAGCTATGTGCTGTTATTTGGTCAGCAATTATCTTATCCTGACTAATCAAGAGAATAAAGCTGTAAATGTGGAAATTATATGCATGGGAAGATGGTTGAGGCCATGGGATTGGATGTGATTGTTAAGAAGGGAGACAAGTACTGAATCTGGGGCAATTGCTACATTTTGGAAAAGAAGACAAAAGAAACAGATGAAAGAATGGTCTGAACAGAAGAAAGAGAACCAGAAATACATGGTGTAAAAGATTCTATGAACCTGAAACCATATTTTCATTTCTCAGATGTCTTCATATAGAATAAGTCCTTATATGTTGTCTAGAAAGATAAGAAGCTAAACTATTTCAGTAGATTTTCTCAACTATATCTGTCATTTACAAGATGACAGGTATTGTACTTCTCTAAGTCTAGGTTTCCTTGTCTATGAAAAAATTGCAACGCAGATTAGAGAAGGTAATGTAAGTAAACACATGCAAAAGAACCTATTACAGCTTCTGACATGTACCTATCGCTAGATAAGTCAGCTCTCTTTCTCCCCAGTCTTTCCCCCTTCCTACCCTCATTAGCAATGCATTTCATGTATTAGAGTTTAAAAAAACTAAAGAGTATATTAAGAAAACTGTAAATTTTTTTCTTAAGTCAAAATCACAGCATTTTAGACATTATACTTGCTATAGTATTCAAGCTATAAAACTAAGCAAAATCATTATTAAAATTCAAATAGAATCTTGATTTTTTTATTTGGAAAACAGATTGAGTAAAAAAAGAGGCGTGTGTTGGCCGGGCGCGGTGGCTCAAGCCTGTAATCTTGGGAGGCCGAGGCGGGCGGATCACAAGGTCAGGAGATTGAGACCATCCTGGCTAACACGGTGAAATCCCGTCTCTACTAAAAAATACAAAAAACTAGCCGGGCGAGGTGGCGGGCGCCTGTACTCCCAGCTACCCGGGAGGCTGAGGCAGGAAATGGCGTGAACTCGGGAGGCGGAGCTTGCAGTGAGCTGAGATCTGGCCAGTGCACTCCAGCTTGGGCGACAGAGCGAGACTCCGTCTCAAAAAAAAAAAAAGAGGCGTATGATTTTTTTTTTTAATTTTTAATTTTTTTGTTTTGTTTTGAGATGGGGTCTCACTGTGTCACCAAGTTTGGAGTGCAGTGGTGCTATCTTGCCTCACTGCAACCTCCGCCTCCCAGGCTCAAGCAATCCTCCCACCTCAGTCTCCTGGGTAGCTGAGATTTCGAGTGTCTGCCACCATGCCTGGCTAACTTTGTATTTTTAGTAGAGACAGGTTTCACCATGTTGGCCGGGCTGGTCTCGAACTCCTAAGTTCAGGCAATCTGCGGGGCCTGGGCCTCCCAAAGTATTGGGATTATAGGCACCAGCCATAGTGCCTGGCCCACCTGTAATTTTTTTTTTTTTTTTTTTTTTTTTGAGTCCGAGTCTGGCTCTGTTGCCCAGGCTAGAGTGCAGTGGCGCGATCTCGGCTCACTGCAAGCTCCGCCTCCCAGGTTCACGCCATTCTCCTGCCTCAGCCTCCCAAGTAGCTGGGACTACAGGCGCCCGCCACCGCACCTGGCTAGTTTTTTGTATATTTAGGAGAGACGGGGTTTCACCATGTTAGCCAGGATGGTCTCGATCTCCTGACCTCGTGATCTGCCCGCCTCGGCCTCCCAAAGTGCTGGGATTACAGGCCTGAGCCACCGCGCCCGGCCTCCCACCTATAATTTTTAAATGTCAATCAAAAGCAATCAAGACACCAAACCACCATTTATTAGAGTTTAGTATCAGAGAGTCCTCATGAGCTACGCCAAAATGTACGTTGGTCCTCAGGAAATCCACCTCTGAATTGCTCCTTCTTTGTCCTTAGTACCTCGTTCCTTATCTCATATTTTCCTACCACAAACGCAGTGCGAAGGGGAAGAGAGGAGTGCTTCAAAAATCACGAATTTTATACAGGTAAATATTTTTATTGTAAATTTCTTCAACACTGGATATGGATATCTTATATATAAATATGAAGCCCTGTATGCATTCCTTAAAATTCAATTACAAAGTCCAGTGGAAAATGAAAACATAGATTATTAATATTGCCACAGCATGCGAAGGAAAAACTGTCTCTCATCTACTTTGAAAAGTTTTATTAAGTGTCTCTTGGAGTCACCATTTCCAAAACATAGATATTCATAAACCAATGCATTTTGGTAACAGTTCTGTAATTGAACCCCTTTCTCCTCTCATCCTAGAGTTTCTTGAACTGAGGAATGAGTAATATCCTGGACTAGAGGCTGAGAGATTGTTTTCATAATCAACAGCCATCTGTGCAGAATAACAATAGAGCTGAAAAGATTCTGACCTATGCTACCAAAGAATTTTCCAGATAATTCAGACTCTTTCTATGAAAAGTGCCAGAATCTGAGTGACAAGCCCAGGCAACTCCTCCTCCTTGTAGTTTTAGGAAGAAAGTGCTGCCATCTACAGGGAGGACACGGAACTAATGCTTTAAAAAAAGGTGGAGAACTTACTGGATCTTAAGGTTGTAATTAGGTATAGGAAAAAAATAGCAATAGCATGGCTAACGAGAGTAACACAATGTGTCCACTTTTAAATTTTTACTCCAAATATATTCTACTTCTTTGCTGTCCAATACCAGCTGCCACCAGCCACATGTGGCTATGAAGCACCTGAAATGTAGCTAGTGTGACTGAGGAATAGAGTTTCTAAATTTTCATTTCATTTTAATTAATTTCATTGATTTAAATTTTAAAACTGACACTCAAGTCAGTCATTGAAAACTTTTAAGTATGCTTGTAACAACTTATGTGTCTGAATATATTTTTTCAAATGTAAATTTTAAGATATCTATCTACAGATTAAATATTCCTAATAAAAATGTAACATCTGAATTGCATATGCTACAAGTGAAAAACATACACCACATTTCAAATGTTTAGTACAAAGCCAAAAGAATGTAATATTTTTCATTAATAACTATTATATTTAGACCATGTTGAAATTGATATTTGGATATATTATGTCAAACAAACTATATTATTAAAATTACTTTTATTGGCTTCTTTTTACTATTTTAATATGATTACTAGAAAATTTTAAATGACACGTGTGACTGACAGATTTCTATTGTACAGCACTGTTTTAATTGATTCAAAGGCACAAAAAAATGAAGTAAATATGTTTAGTTGTTTAGCGCTTATAGAATCACATGAAGTGCTAGTTTTACAAATGTCGTATTTGACCTCAAAATTAAAGCAAACATGTAACAGACACTGATGCCAGTATGGGTTAATGTAACATAATTTTTAGAGGAAATGATCTCTTCGGTCTTCGGTGATCATCACTGTGACTGCCAGACATCTTAAAATGGTAGATAATTTGGATCTTGATGAATGTAACAACGTAACCGTTTTTATCGTGGTTAATGAACTGGTGACAGGAAGCACACATTGTAAAGAAACTCCACTAAATTTGTGTCCTGTTCCACTTCTTCCACCGATTTCCGGCATTATCTCCCCCAGACTATATCTTCATTGCAAGGACTGACTCCCTGGGCTCAGCAGTCTCCCACTGGCCGTCCTCACAAGCGCAGTGCAGACTTCTCCCTGTGGTGCCACCCCTTGGCTTTCGTGGCTGAAGCAGTCTTTCTCCAAAGTAAAAGCACCTCCTTCATCAAGGGTGTCTTCTTCCAATCTATAACATAAAAATCCTATCTCCCCTCTCTTTCTTTTTCCATACGCCCTAAGTTTAACATATTCTTTTGTTACTCGGGCAGAAAAATAAATAAATAAATAAACCAGACAGGCCCATGACTCAGTTGGCAGATGCCCACACAAAGATAGGATGGCCAACCGTCCTGATTTGTTTACCCAGGACTGTCCCAGTTTTAGTATTGAAAGTCCCACCTTCCAAGAAACCCCAATCCTGAGCAAACCAGGCCGGTTGGTCGCCCTACTTGCCAATCTCGCCTGTTGACAGCAAAGCCAGAGACAGGAGAGCCACACCCCCGCGCTTTGCTCCAGCAACAGGGAACTGCCTGTTTCCCTGCTGAGTTTAGCCTCCTTCCCTTTACTCACATGGCCGCCCTTCCCCTTCCTGGCCCCCTAACTTACCTGTCGCCCTCCCATCCTCCAGGCATCACTCCCGTCAAAGGCCTTCCGTCACTCCTCTGGCGCAGGTAAGTTGTATCTAACCACGTTGTATTTTAATTCTCTGTCCAGTCCCCAAGCTTCCCATCAGCTGTAAGCTCAAGTCAGGAGTTTTGTTCATTCTTGTGTTTCTGTCACATATTAGCTGAACTTGTGAGTGAATGTTGGTTCGTCTTAGAAAGGCACCTGGGCTCTGGGTATATTTTGTGGGCCTTCCTCCGGGAATACACTCCTCTTCTGACATAAGGACCAACCACAAACTGTTTTTCAAGACTGGACGTCTGCATTTCCCAGCCTTGGAGAATCTTTCCCAGTCTTAGTCTCTCCACCACAGTAGGGAACACCGGTCCTGTCAGTAACCCCTGACTAACGCCACCCCCATTTCACCCCTGGGGGGAAAAAAAAAGACGCACATATGTACGCATGTCAAAAAGTTACAGCAACAATAACCAAAAACTTCCTTGCTTTCACTTTCTACACTGGCTAGTGATTTTTGCCTTTGGGGTTGGAATGGCTCAATATGCATATTTCTTTCCAACGTGGGAGAAAAGAATGCACAGAAGAATGCAGCCAAATGGAGAGAATGCGCAGAAATAATGAAAGAAGTGTACCTAGAGGTGATTACATACAGAAAGACAACAAGTGATCTCAGAGTGACAGGTAGTGACAAAGATGAAAAAAAAATCAGATATAGTCCTGCTTGTCCAGGAGCCACGGTGGTTATAATTTGGAAATTACATAGGCATGTTTTCTAGATATTACATCACACAGAAGGCAATAAATTGCTTTTAGTGATACAGAGAAAAATGTAAACATTCAGTGAACATTTTAACATTAATTTTTTATATTTACTTTATGTATTTTAAACTTATCTATTTTAATATATTTAAAATAAAAATTACATATCTTTATATATTGAAATATGTTCAAAGTGTTTAAACTATTAATTTTTGTTTGTTTGTTTGTGTGTTTGTTTCTGAGATGGAGTCTCACTCTGTCACCCTGGCTAGAGTGCAGTGGCGTGATCTCAGCGCACTGCAACCTCCGCCTCCTGGGTTCAAGCGATTTTCTTGCCTCAGCCTCCTGAATAGCTGGCACTACAGACACACACCACCACGGGTTTAGCCATGTTGGCCAGGCTGGTTTTGAACTCCTGACCTCAAGTGATCCACCCACTTCAGTCTCCCAAAGTGCTGGGATTACAGGTGTGAGCCACTGCATCTGGCCTATTCATATATTTTAAAATGTTAGATTATTAATGGTCACTGTTGAGTGCTAATTACATAAAATAACTTTACCTGTATGATTCTCAAAGTTCTATGAAGTAGGTTCTATAATTATCTCCATTTTACTGAGAACTTGTGGCACAGAAAAGTGAAGAAACTCATCCAAGGTCACAGAATTTGTAAATGAAAGAGCTGGGATTTAAAGAGGCCCCTTAAAGGTGATAGCAACCCCCTGGGATGCATAGAAACATGTTCACACCACTCTCCAATAATCAAACAGCACACCAGCAAAACTAATTTATAAAAAATAACCTGCAAAGTCTCTAACAGTTTCAGCATGCACCATGCTGTTTTACTACAAGCTGTACAACATGCTTCCCAATGGATGCTCTACAAACATGCATACACCTTAGTAAATGTTTATTTCTCATGGGATAAGCCCATGCATTAACGAGTAGATAATGGTGTCAGAATCACAAATTCATTTTCTCCTTCATTTAAGTTAGAATGATAGTTCTTTTTCACCTGAAAGCGGTCTTGGACGTGTTGTCAACCTTAGCTGCTCAATGGAAGCACCTGGAGAACTTTAAAAGCCACTAAGATCTGATTACCATCTGCAGAGGTTGTGATTTCATTGGGACTTTAACCTCCCCAGAGGGTTCTGACGTTCGCTCAAGATAAAGAAGCACTGTTTTGTTTAGAGTAAGCAGAGGAATTTCAAGGTATGTCTCCAGGTCAGCCATCAACTTCACCTGGGAGCTTTTTAGAAATGCAAAGTGTTGCACTCCCTCCTGGATCTACTGAGTAAGAAATTCTGAGGGTGGGGCCCAGCCTTCAGCGTCATAACACAGCCTCCAGGTGATTGTGATACTCACTTGAGTTTGAGAACCACTGATGGAGCCTAATTCCTTCATTGAGAGATAACTGAAATCCAGAGAATTTAAATTTGCTTCAGGTCACATGACCCATCCATGGTGGGGCTGGCTATGAAGTGATAATGATAGCTAGCATTTATTGAGGGCTTACTGTTTTGCATCGACTAATTCGTGTGATCACTGCAACGTCAAAGGCATGTGTTCTATTATCCTATTTTACAGATGAGGAAAGTGAGCCACAGAAATTGCTCAGGGTCACAGGGCTGAGGAGTAGAAAAGCAGGGATTTGAACACCTCCCCAGTCAGGAATGCAATGAGAATATGCCCAAAAACCTATGAATCTTATTCTGAGAAGTGGGTGAATCTAAATTCCTATGTAAATGGTTAGGAATAAGAATGACAGAGTCTAGGGTAGTATAGGCCTAATCTTCATTTCTATTCACGATTGTTTCTACTATTTTAAAGTATTCCATGAAAATGATTATTATTTTCTTTAGTTAAATATTTAATATATATGAAAAAGAAGTATTAAAAAATAAGGCTAAAACATAAATATTTTAAATGAACATCTGACAACCACCAATGTATTGCTGTTCTGGTTTTTTTTTTTAATGCTTTGACCTACATTTCCACGTGTTAAATAATTAGTAGTGGTAGAATGGTATTAGATGAGACATTAAGAAATGTTCGCATACCCTTTGCCCAGCCACTATTTCTCAAGAACAGAACAGCATGCTAGTATAGAGTGATGTATACTTACCTTCTTGAAAGTAACATCCTTAACCATAAATCCATGAAATGTGTACTGAAACATATCAGTATGCTAATAAGCATACATAAATATTTTCCAATATTCCATAAAGGTCTCAATCATAGAGTTTTATATCTTTTAATAGATAAGTGAAACTTTAATCGATCCATTATTTTCTGAACGTCTTATCATAATAACAATGTCTACCAGTTTCTCTAGCACTTTACCAAGAGCTTGTAGTTTCGCACATAGCCTCCATCTAGTTCTCACAGCAGTCTGTGGAATAAGTATGTGCAGTGTGTTTACTGTTATGGGGAAGAGCAAGTGCTGGGGGGCAGCAACTCGCCTCAGAGGACTCAAAGAAGTGTCTCACCAGAGACATTAAGGGAGCGGGCTGGGGAATGCAAAAGCCTATTTGCAAATTCCACATTTACCATAATAGGTCCAGGAAGGAGAGAACAAAACAAAGGATAAGCCAAAATATTCTTCATAAGACAACAAAGGCAGGACACAGAGAATAGGACTGCTCTCAAGATGGAAATACAGAGAAAAGAAGACAGGAGAGTACATTATGCTGAAGTCTGAATTGGACAATGGACTTTTAAGAGGAGGGATATTTAATATTCTATTTCTAGATGCTGGTTTGTTGCAATATAGACCCTTTCTTCAGTGAGTTTTCCACCGACTACAATGCCTTGTTGGGTGGTCTTGTGTGGGATTCAAAGTGGACCCACCCAGTGTGGAACATGATTGTGACCCAAGGGAGGTTAAAATGACCCACCAGTTACTAATTCAGAAAGGAAGAGCTGAGAGTCAAAGACAGCCCTGAAGAAACAAGTCTCCTGGGAATATGTATATATGGATGCGGTAGGGGAACTGGTCTTCACAAATTGAAACTTGAGCTAACCTTCCCTAGATTTTCCATGGTAAGGTGATCCCTGATATCAGCTTACTCACACAAATGCATGTGTGTTTCAGATAAGCTGTTTAATACTATGCATAGACTAATCTGTAGGATAGATATAGACAAATTTGATGAAGCTTTTACTGATTTTACAATATTCTGAATTTTACCAACCCTTCCAGGTGCTAATAAAGAAAGGTATTAGGTTGGCGCAAAAGTAACTGCGGTTTTTGCCATTCAAAGTAATTCAAAGTAATGGCAAAAACCACGTTTACTTTTGCGCCAACCTAATACCTGAAGGATCCAATTCTGATGATCAGAGAAGCAAAGCTGCACCTTCCTAAGAATGACCCCTGAGGAAGTTCTGTTCCTTTTTGGGTGTGCCACCTGATATACATCAGCAAAAATATTTGTAAAATGTAACCATAGTGCCATGTCATTTTATCAAAAATGAAAATGTGTCCAAGATTTCCATTATCTAAATATCAGCCACCAACTGGTGTTCTGCAGCGTTAAAGCCGCAGGGCATGGTGGGGAAGGCTAAGGAGATATTAACCTAGCTTCATTTGTTTGAGCACCTTAAATATAGTAAAGAGCCTCTAATTTATAAACATAATTTTAATAGATCAGCAGGACCATATTGTCCTATGTAAAGGAACTCACAAAAATGTTCTGGTTTTATGTTTAGTTTTATTTTTCTTTTTAAAACAGAGTCTTGCTCTGTTGCCAGGCTGGAGTGCAGTGGCATAATCTCGGCTCACTGCAACCTCTGCCTCCTGTGTTCAAGCAATTCTCCTGCCTCAGCCTCTCGAGTAGCTGGGACTACAGGCATGCACCACCACACCCAGCTAATTTTTGTATTTTTAGTAGAGATGGAGTTTCACCATGTTGGCCAGGATGGTCTCGATCTCTTGACCTCCTGATCCGCCGTCCTGGGCCTCCCAAAGTGCTGGGATTACAGGCGTGAGCCACTGCACCCGGGCTTATGTTTGGTTTTCTAGACCATGTAGTAGATTTTGAGAAGTTTACCATTATTACTCCCAAGTTGCTAGTAATTTTTATTTTAACGCATTGTGATGACAAGAACACTGGAAAGAGATTAGGAAAGGCACCTTTTAATGCTTAACTCTGCCAGCAAATCAGTGTGAGACCCTTGGTGAGTCACTGCCTGTCTTCACCCCCAGCTTCTTCTTTTTTTTTTTTTTTTTTTCTGAGACAGAGTCTCACTGTTTCCTAGGCTGGAGTGCAGTGGCATGATCTTGGCTCACTGCAAGCTCTGCCTGGTTCAAGCAATTCTCCTGCCTCAGCTTCCTGAGTAGCTGGGATTACAGGCACCCACCACCAGGCCTAGCAAATTTTTGTAGTTTTAGTAGAGATGGGGTTTCACCATGTTGGCCAGGCTGGTCTCGAACTCCTGACCCTCAGGTGAGCCGCCCACTTCAGCCTCCCAAAGTGCTGGGATTACAGGCATGAGCCACCATGCCTAGCCTTCCTCTTCTATAAAGTGAAAGACTGGGCTAGATATTCTCTAAAGTCTAAAGGAACTCACACATGCTATATTTTTCTGATCCTAAATGCATCATTTTCATGGCTTCTCTTGAAGTATTATAGAACAGCTAATGAAGAACAAATTGGTTGAAGAGTATTAAATAAATACATAAAAAGGAACTGAGGAGACAAGTATATTTTAAGTTGCATTATGACAGTATGTCCTCTGAGGCATCTAAAATAGTAAAAGTAATTGGCTTCTTAGCATCCATTTTGCTACCTATGTTTGGGAGAACAAACCAACCAGCCCGTAACCACCCAAATTCCTACTAAATTTCTACCATGCAGGTGACTCTAAAGAATGCTGAACAGCAAGACATGAAACTACAAAGACTTCATATGGCCTGCACATTTACAACTCCCAGGGATTTTGGAGACTTTGCCAAACTTTACATTCCTAAAGTTGTATAAGCCACTTTACAGTTTATAAAATACCTTGCTTCAGAAAACAGTCAAAGGTAAACACTCCCCTACATTCAGCCTCGAAATGGCCTCTGTTTAGAAGCACACTCTAATAGGTTCCTCAAGGTCAGACCGTTGCCTTATTACAGGAAATGGATGAAGTCATTCCTGGCTCTCAGTTTTTCTGAAAAACTACCTGCTTTCTCAGTTTCACACACCACACCCCTCTATAGCTCTTATTTTGTCTCCACGGTCGTGGCACCTGTTCTGAGAACTGAAGCTTTCGTCTTGGTTCTAGCAGCACATGAGAAAACACATTTACAAAAGCACAAACAAGCAAAGGGGTCCAAGCGAGAATTTCAACTTTTGGGTGAAACAACAGCTAAATTTGTTCACAGTAATAATAAACACGCATGAGCTCACTCTTTCAGAGAGCAGTAATTTGAGCAGCAATTCTGAGGTCAGGATCCAAGGTTCTAGGCCAGCTCCAGCTCAGTCTGCTCTGACCAGAATATATTTCTTCCAGACTCTCAGGGTCTTGCTTTCAGCCATTTGGGGTACAAGAAAGGAAGATGAGAAGAAAGGCAAGAGACAAGAGTGATGGAAACTTTTTAATATGTCCTTAAAAGCCTCTTTATAGAGATGAGTAATAAAAAGATTGGGGCCAGCAAACATTTCCACATTTTCTCTAAACAGTTATAAAACTGAGAGTCTTCTAAGGTCAGAGTTAAAGTAGTACAGCCTTGTTTTTGTATTTTAAATGGTTTCTTTTTTTTTTTAATGGAACGTTAAAATAGCCTCAGTACCAGTAAAAGGTGTGCACAAGAGTATTATTGGATTCAGGAGAGAGGTAATGGGACCCAGCAAGTAGGGAGGCTAGACAGTTCTGATGTGAACCCTCACTAATGCAAAGGAAGTCTCTCTGTACCCTCACACGTACACATTTTTCTCTCCTCCTCCAATCAAAAAATGATATCCTGTGAGATCATTTATTTTCTTTTTTATTTTTATTTTATTTATTTATTTTGAGACAGAGTCTTGCTCTGTTACCCAGGCTGGAGTGCAGTGGCACGATGCCGGCTCACTGCAACCTTCACCTCCAGGGTTCAAGCGACTCTCGTGCCTCAGCCTCCCGAGTAGCTGGGATTACAGGTATGCACCACCACACCCAACTAATTTTTGTATTTTTAGTAGAGGCAGTGGTTTCGCCATGTTGGCCAGGCTGGTCTCGAACTCTTGACCTCAAGTGATCCCCCCCACCTCGGCCTCCCAAAGTGCTGGGATTACAGGCGCCAGCCACCATGCCCGGCCGGTTTAATTTATTTTCACCAGTTAGAATTTGTTACTCTCAATGTATTCAAAAACCATTAATTGACAGTACCTACTGGCCAGTACTGTTGTAAATATTGGAAATACAGCATTGGACAAAACAAAGAAGTCTACCCTCATAGAGCTTATATTCTAGTGTAGAGAGACAGACAAATAAATAGGTAGCATATACACGGGCTTAGGAGCAGGGAAACCAGCTCTGTGACTGCTTCAACACTCCAGGGAACTCTGGCGATAACTAAGAGCAGGTGGGTAGAGATGGCAGTGGTAGCAAGTGGTTACATTCCAGATAGCCAACAGGATACTCTGATGTTTAGATGAGCCTATGGAAGAGAAGAGTCAAGAATGACCCCATGGTGTTTGGCTTGAGAACTGGAAGGAAGGATCTGCCATAAATCAAGACAGGACTCATTGCAAGAAGAGGAGGTTTAAAGGGGAGATTTGGAATCTGTTTTTTGGGTTTTGCTTTTATTTTATTTATTTATTTATTTATTATTTATTTATTTATTTTTGAGACAGGGTCTCACTCTGTCACCCAGGCTGGAGTATAGTGGTATAATCATAGCTAACTGCAGCCTCAACTTCTCGGGCTCAAGCAATCCTCCCGCCTCAGCCTCGCCAGTAACTGGGACTACAGGCGTGCACCATCATGTCCGGCTAAGTTTTGTATTTTTTGTAGAGACAGGGTTTCTCTATTGCCCAGACTGGTCTCGAACTCCTGGGCTCAAGTAATCTGCCCGCCTCAGCCTCCTAAAGTGCTGGGATTACAGGTATGAGCCACCACCCCCAGCCCAGAATTTGGTTTTAGACATGTTAAGTTTGGGAAAGTTATTAGAAATCCCAGTGGAGATGTCAAGTAGCAGCTGGATGGACCCATCTAGAGTTCAAGGAGAACGGGAGTGATAGGTGGTGTTTAAAACCATGACTCCAGATGTCAATCTGAGAAAGGAGAGAAGTCCAAGGACTAAATCTGAGGAGCTCCAGTTTTGAGAGATTGTAGGAAAATGGAGCAACCAGCAGGAGACTGAGAAGGTGAGCCAATAGAAAAAGAGAAAAACCAGGAGGGCAAAGTATGTCGGAAGCCGGGTCGAGGGAGGTTTCAAGATGGAAGGAATGATCAACCAGGTGAAATGCGGCTAAATGGTCACCTAATATAAAAACTGAAAAGTGACATGCAATTTAGCAATGGTCCCAGGTAAGATAAATGAAGGCTGACTGCTACTGTAATATGGACACTAGCCTGAGAGAAATCAATCAAGGTTTTGCTAAATAATTAGAAATTAGGAAAAAACCTTATCATTTCCGGTTGTCCTTTGTTTCATAAATCTTACTTTATAGGCCAAAGGCTAAATAAAATAAACACTCTTTTATCTATCCCTTATGCAAAAAAATAAATAAATAACAATAGATAGAGATTTTTATGTTCTCTCCAGTGACAAACATAATAATAGACACTTCTTAGCTAGTAACAGGAGGTTTAACTATTTTTCACTTTTCTAGACTTCAGGAAATTATAAATGACTTTTTTCTTAATTTAAAACAAATTTTTGTTTCTTTTCCAAATTATAACTGGAATTCAAAAGTGTTTATTTCCACTGACTATTTTGACTTGAGTTTTTGTTCTCCATTTACTCTCTCCTTCCTGCTGCTTCTGAAGGTTTTCTCTGTTTGTGGGAGCATCTCTGATTTCTCTCTTTTTATCCCCTGCAATCTCTGACTCCTCTCCAGGTCCTCATTCTGCATCATCATAGTCGATTTTATCTTGGGCACCATAAAATTCTACTTCTTCCCACAGTAGCAGGCTGATGTCACCCACAGAACATAATGGATTCTAGGAACAGGCCCACAAGAGGAAAAGTGGGCAAGTACAAAGATAGGTAAGAGGAAGAGAGAAGCTGGAGGCTGGGGGACTTAACCATGTGTTTCCATTCGTTTCCACATAAACCAGTTAAACCAGAAACTGGAGGATATAGAAATTCCATGTCAACAAAGTTGAGCCAAACTTTTACCTAAATAATTTGACACGTTGAATAGAAACACTCTGACAATATCTGTACACCCAAACTGTTGCTACTGGTTGGGAGCCAATACATTAAAATGCAATCAGGCTGGGCATGGTGGCTCACGCCTGTAATCCCAGCACTTCGGGAGGCCAAGGTGGGTGGATCACTTGAAGCCAGGAATTTGAGACCACCCTGGTCAACACGGTGAAACCCTGTCTCTACTAAAAATACAAAAATTAGCCAGGAGTGGTGGCATGCACCTGTACTCCCAGCTACTTGGGAGACTGAGGCAGGAGAATCGCTTCAACTAGCGAGGTGAAGGTTGCAGTGAGCCAAGGTCACGCCACTGCACTCCCGGCTGGGTGAGAGTGAGACCTTGTCTCAAAAAAAAAAAAAAATGCAATCAACCCATTTTGAGAATAACTTCCTATTTGCATAAATTTTCCAAACTGGTTTGTGTATATAGAAATTGTCTACTTCTCAACGGCTGGCAGGACAAACCAAAATAGTGACAGTTTGTAGGATCTTTTTGGCAGGATACCATAATCCTAACTTTAAAGCACGTCAACAGTTGAAGAAGCTGTGTAGTTGGTGACTGTGTTACTATGCTAGCAGTGTAGTGGGTATGTTAAAAAGTTGAAATTTTAATACTTATGATTTATTCATTATGGTGAATCTCAGAGTATGATCAGCAAGTAAAAGTTACTACATGTTCAACATTAGATTTGATGATTTGGTGTTCTTGGCTCTTTTAAAAAATTATGACTGAGAATAAAGGAAAAGTACACTCTCCAGTTGCAATGAAATGAATTATTGTATTAGTCTATTGGTCTTGTTAGAACCTAGTAGCTCCGGAAATTGCTTAACAAATGTTTTTCTCCTATAATATCCTCTAAAAGAGAAAAAGCAGTGAAGCACAGAAGGAAATATCATACTGCTCAGAACCCTCATAAGTAGTTTCTGAATGTAAGCATTTTTAGAAAAGAATATTAAATATTTTTAAATGCTGAGCACACGTTGAAATAAGTACTATCTGTTGAAAATAACATTTTAATACTATAGTGTAGTCCTTTCCATTGTGGTGAATTTGATACATTGAAAATAAATCAAAGAGAATATTTTTTCTACAGTTTTGCAATTTTAAACTATAATTTTTTTTATTCTGGTGAAAACATTTTGCAGAAAATTATGGAAACATACATAGGGAGCCTGCAGCAATATTATAGATGTCTTAAAAAAAACAGTTGCAATATAGATATGAAAATTGAATTCAAAATTAGGAAGTAAACTGATAAAACAGTAATTTTTAATTATGCAAATTAGATGTCATTGACTCTACATTCCCCCATATTCTAAATCAATATTAATAATACATTTCAGAGTGCGTCCATTTTGCCATTGCTAATTTTTCTTTATTATCTCAGAGTATGAGTAAGATTTTTGCTTTTTTTAAAAGGCTACATTAAGATTCAGCCTCAAAAGAGGTTCAATTCCTAGTAGCTGCAGGTGCATGGCACTTACTGCTAATTGGACATGACTGCTTTTAGCAAATCTGGTAGCTGCTAAAAGCCACTATTGCTATGGGGCTGCCTTACCAGCACGCAGGGCATGGTACTATTACCTCTCCACTACCACAGCTACACGTCTGCAAAATTTGCCAACTAAAATACCCAACCAACTCCTTCACTTAAATGCACAGAGACAGAAATCTCAAAGAGCTACCTACAAGGTCTCTGCAAGAAAATGCGGACCGCTCAATGCATGTTAAATATTCTCATTAAGATATTTTGGTAATGTATCTTCCGGTTAGAATATGTTGTTTTGAGCCCTGTAACCATGTAGAGTGGTTTCAGAATAAAATGCTGCTATTAGCACATTAATAATGATCTTCTCTCCTGTGTGCTGTACCAACTGGCTGGTACACTATAGTTTTGGAAAATATTGTGAACCAAGTTATATCTGTGCCTCATATCATCTTTTGTGTTTATGTAGGATGTTTGTTCTGAGAAAACTAAAAATACTTTGTTTAAATTGGATCACATTTTACCAGTTAAGTGAAACTTACCAGGTAAGTCTCCAGGTTTGGATATTAACTCTTTCTATTTGGGTTTTTTTCCTCACTAAATTTCTACCTGCAGTAGAAGGTGTTCACTTTTATCAACAGTGATTTCATAAAACATTCAAAGTCTGACAAAACTGCCATCGGAGCACCATTGCTGTCATTCATTTCCAAGACCCTCTGTCTTGTTCTCGGCATTACACGCATTCTATGATGATAATCTGGGTTATCAGAAAGGAGTCACTGGGAACATGTGAGAAGAGAAAAAAACAGAAGTAGTAACATTAAAATAATCAAACTTTTACTCTCAAACAGATAATGAATGAATTGCCTAGCTATACAATTATGGACCAAATATATGTAAAAATTATACAAATGAGCATGTGTTTCTTCCTGTTTTATAGCTTGACCCCACAAATCATAGGCCTCAAAAAACTCCCAGTACAGAGCCTTTCCCTAAAGAGGTTAATATCACCAATTTTAGGCAAATTTGTCCAGGATCATATGGCAAAGTCAGGCTCAGCCAAAAATTGAAGCTACTAATGCTGATGCCAAGCTGATTAATGTTTCCTTAAGTATCTAAATTGTCTATCAAATGCTGTTTTAAGTGTCTGAAGACTAGTACTCAGATTCTTACACTATTTAAGCTTCAGTTCTCCAAGGCTGTCTGCTTTTGCTGCATTTCACATAAAAGGCATTTTTTTCCTCTATTTGAGTTACTTTTCCAGGTTCTCCGCAAATAATTCTTGGGTTTCTGGAACAAAAGCTTACCGAAACAGGATAAACAGTTTGAACTTTGACTTTTGTTTTCCATTTGCGAGAACGTGATTTTTTTTTCAACTTTCTAATCACAGTCATAAAATTAAGCCTGATTTTCAGAACGAAGTTTACCTGATTGTCAATAACTTCCCAAGTCCCCTATCTTCAAAAATTGCACATTTGATGGCAAAATACAAAATCTGTCTGAAAAGGTCTTGTTTTACTGTTAGCATTCGAGAAGAGATTTCTACTTCAAGAAAATCAAAGGATTGTTTCTCGCCCTAAAGGAAAACCAGGTTGGAAAGCTTGGCAAAATTATACCTGGTCATTTATAATTTTTCATTAGACACCTGGGAAATGTTCTTCACAAAAAGAAACCTTTTAAAATTCCTAAAGAATTAGGCTCCTTGCTCACCAGGATTGTGAGAACATTGACCCAAATCTGGGACTGAGGAACCAAATATCACTTCTCCCCCTCGCCCACCGTCCCACTAAACATACTCTACAAAGTCCCAGTCACCAACTCTCCATCAGTGTCCAAACTGCCATTGCTGAGAGCGATTTATTACACAGTATCGGTTATCGGGGACAGGAACACAGATAACTTTTTGTTTCTGGAAAATGTTTGCCATAAGAAAAAATATACTCACAAGTGTACAAAAAGAAAAATTCAATTCCTGTAAATGTGGATGTACATAACCAGAGCTGAATTTTTTTTCATGAAGTTTGAATATATAAAACTCTTGAACCTACCTTAAAAACTAAGCCATGAATATCCCAAAAAGTAGGTATTAGTTTACATGACACAATATGAAATGTATCTAAGTGTCTTTCTCTGATAACACCCATCTATATTCATGTCTCCCTCCCTCGTTCCTTTTGTATGTAAAACCTGACATGTCAATTAGCATCTTACATAAACCATATTTCATAGCATTTATTAGCTGAGTGTTGAAATCATATTGATTATGTCACCATAAGATGTTCTACAGAATAATCTTATTTACTAATCACTTGAGGTCTCTGTAACTTGTTTCTTATTTTTTTTTTTTTTTTTTTTTTTTTGAGATGGAGTCTTGCTGTCTCCCAGGCTGGAGTGCAGTGGCGCCATCTTGACTCACTGCAAGCTCCACCCTCCTGGGTTCACACCATTCTCCTACCTCAGCCTCTTGAGTAGCTGGGACTACAGGCGCCTGCCACCACGCCCAGCTAATTTTTTTTTTTTTTTTTTTGTATTTTTAGTAGAGACGAGGTTTCACCGTATTAGCCAAGATGGTCTCAATCTCCTGATCTCGTGATCCACCTGCCTCAGCCTCCCAAAGTGCAGGGATTACAGGCGTGAGCCACCGCACCCGGTCTGTAACTTGTTTCTGAATGAGATTGTCAGATCTGTGTTGACAGAGCTCTATCTAGTAGTTCTTTTTCCCCCACGGAGATAAAAATATCACAGTGGCACAGCAAGCTGCCTCTCTACCTGCCTCCCAGACTGGGGACCCTAGCTCCATGGTCCCCTTCCTCCAGAATAATATGGAGGCACAGAGTCACCCAGCTAGACTTCATTTTCCAAGTCTACCCTGCAACTAGAAGTGACTTGCCAATGTATTTTGAGAAGTAAGGTGTACAATTTCCATGTTTCTTGCTTAAGAGGAAATGGCTATGGGGAAAGGTTGATCAACAGGTACAAAGTTGCAGTTAGATGGGAGGAATCAGTTCCAGTGTTCCATTGCACAGCAGGGTGACTGTGGCTAACAATAATGCATTGTATATTTCAAACTAACTAGAAGAGAGGATTTAGAATGCTTTACTACAAAGAAATGATAAATGTTCGAGATGATGGATTTGCTAATTACTCTGATTTCATCGTTACACAATGCACATGTGTCAAAACCTCTCATTTTATCCCATGAATATGTGCACTTACTATGTCAATTAAAGTTAAGATAAAATTTTATTTTAAAAATGGCTTACCCTCCTTACTCTCATGTCCACTTTCACCCTCTTCCACAAGCTTTTTCTTTTTTTTTTTTTTTGTCTTTTCCCAAAAGCAATTTCCCAAGTAATTGAGGTTCCTTTTTTTTCCCACAATATCTTAGTCTATGGCCTAATATACACAGTTTATTGGATAATACTTGCCTCTATTTCATGTCCATTATGCTTATTGATTTATATATGTGTCCCCCCATTAGACTATATATTACTTGTGAGCAATGTGTGTGTCTTATTCATCCTTCTTCTCTCTAGCACTTAAAGTTCACCTAGCATACGATAAATGCTGAATAAATGCCAGCTGAATAAATAAATGAACCAATCACCTTCTTCAGTTAGCAAATGGACATACTATGTATGAAGGCAAATTTAGACACAATCTCTATGCCTGCATATTTCTCAGAAATTTGAAAGCTTTAACCATATCATCTGGAGTTCAACTTCAATGTTGAACTGCAAGCTTTATAACATAAACTCAATTTGTCCCTTATAGGTCAAGTCGACTTTTAGTGAACTATTTTTTACCTACCACATTGGCCAAGATGGGAAAGGCTGATAACACACAGTGTTAAGTTGGAAAGACTGTGGGCTAATAGGCACTCTCATCCCCTGTTGGTGGTAGTATATAGCAGTATAACATTTTTTCCTGTGAATATCTTCACAAATGTACTCAAGAACAATTGTATGTGGATGTTCATGGCATTACTTATAAGAGCAAAACCAAGCAAAATGCCCTTCATTAGAAAAGCTGTTTATACGAATGATGGTACATCCTCACAAAAAGACTCTGCTAAAAGTAAAAAGAATGAGGCAGGTCAACCTGTTCTATAGCAATTGCTCTTAGGTATATTATTAAGTGAGAAAGAATGATACAAAATAATATACTCCTACATGTGTTTTTTAAAATGCATATCTAGGGATACATCATATGTGCATAGACAATTTTCAAGGACTCTAGAAAAAATTGTAATTCTGGGAGACTGTCTGGGCCTGGAGAATACTTTCTACATGTTTCAATTTTACTTGTACTCCATGAATGTATTACTTTTTCCGTAGTTTTACCACTTCATACCCATTATGACAAAAGAGATAATAACAAGTGTACATGACAATGTAGAGAAATTGGAGCCCTCACACATTGCTGGTTGGAATGTAAAATCATACAGCCATTTGGCAGTTCCTGGAAGTGCTAAATACAGGGTTACCATATGACTCAGAAATTTCTCTAATAGGCATATACTCAAGAGAATCAAAGACGTGTGTCCACACAAAACTCACACACAAACGTTCATAGCAATTTTATTTGTAATAGCCAAAAAGTGGAAACCCAAATGTTCATCAATTCATGAATGAGAAAATAAAATGTAGTATACATCCATACAATGAAGTCTTATTTGACAATAAAAAGAATGAGGTACTGATACATGTGGCAACATAACTGACCCTTGAAAACACTATACTACATGAAATAAGCCAGACACAAAAGACCACATATTGTATTGTTCCATTTATATAAAATGTCCAAAATTAGATTCCATGGAGACAGAAAGGAATTAATTGTGGCAATGACTGCACAACTCTGTGAATGTACTGAAAACCACTGAGCTTTGTACTTTAAATGGGTGGATTTTATATTTGTATGCAAAATATATCTCAATAAAACTGTAAGAAAAATAGTTTTAGAAGCATTATCACATACATGGTTGCACCTGATCTTCATACCCATTCTGAGAGGGAATGGTTGCAAACGGCAGATGAGATTGTGTAGGCAACAAAACCCAGAAAGAAAAATAGCATGACTTTAACATTAAAGAAAGTCTTATCATCCTAAACCTGGGTATTTACCTTTCGGAAATATTTCTGTAGTAAAAGAAAAAATGTACTCATGGTTTGCCTCCCACAACCCATCTGCCTATTCAGTGATTCATTCATTAGAAACTCTTCCAGTCACCTAGAATGTATTTGTGCCGCACTCACTGAATCTCCCAGTGTTTTCTCAGCAGTCACAACCTAAGAGCTTTCTGGGTACAAAATGTTCTATCCCATCACACTTTCAATTTATGAACTACTAATTGACTAAAAGGAAACGGGATTTTAGATGGTCGATTAGTCCTCATTTTAAAACCATTCAGTTAAAAGAGACATACTTGTGTATTTTTTGCAGATGACAATATTGATGTGTGGGACAACACAAGGAAGATAGAACAACCTAAGAATGGATAGCTTGTGCTAGAAAATCAATTACAAAATCTTATATGGCTTTTCTTCCCTGCCAGGCGTCATTCCAGCATGTTGCATATATTAATTCATTTAATGCCCCCACAATCCATTATTAACCATATTTTACAGATGAGAAATCTGGGACTGTGAGGAGCTTGCCCAGTGGCACTCATCCAGCTAGCAATGGCCAGAGCCAGCACTGGCGCCAAACACTTGACTCCAGAATCCCTGCTCTTGACCACTATCCTACCCACTCCATACCTAAACCCCAGTTCGTTATGTAAAAGAGTTGTGACATAGTATGTTTTCTCTCATAATACTTTAAAGTTAAATCAAATTCATACTGTCACCCTAACTAGTACCCTTTTTTCACCTCAATCAGACTCAGTTCAGATAATCTTTATATTACAAATAGCATTTCAGTCTCAACTACCGTATCACATGTAATCACAATCGTATTAGCTGTTAAGCAGCTTTGATTGATGCCTTTTCTCTGTATTGTGATGTAAAATACACCTGAGGTGTTAAAAAGGTTTGACTTTTGTGTTCAGATGCATAGGGTTGGTTATAAAACACAAAAGTAATCATGACTCATTTACAACAATCACTGAAGCCCATCATCGTTGTTGCAGGGACAATGTAAAGTTACCATCTTCTTCATGAGCTATGTCTAAAATGACACAAACCCCACAAATTTAATTTAGTGTTCTCATTAGAGAAGATAAGTTGAAAAATTAAAACAATAGTTATCATCTGATCCTGCAATCCTAATCCCACTTCTGTATATATATCCAAAAGAACTGAAAGCAGAGTCCTCAAAGAGATTTGCACACCTGTGTTCACAGCAACATTATTTACAATAGCCAAGAAGTGGAAGCAATACAAATGTCTACCAACAGATGAATGGATAAACAAAAAAAAAATGTGATATAGACATAAAATGGAGTATTATTCAGCCCTGAAAAGGAAGAAAACCCTATCACATGCTGCAACATGGATGAACCTTGAGGACAGTGTGCTAAAGGAAATTAGCCAGTTACAAAAAGACAAATACCATATGACTCCATTTACATGAGGTATCTAAAGTAGTAAAATTAACAGAAACAGAAAGAATAATGGTAGTTGCCAGGCTTTGGAAGGAGAAGGAAATGGGGAGGGAGTTGTTGGTAAATGGGTTACAGTTTCAGTTTTACAAGATGAAAAAGCTCTGGAGATCTGTTGAATATACTTAACGCTAGTAAACTGCTTAACAAAATCAAGATGGTAAAACTTATATTCTATGTTTTTACCATAACTAAAAATAATATAATTTTAAAATAATGACTTCTAGTTTTATCTCAGTGGTGAAAGTCTCTGGTAAAGTTTAAGGCCTTCAATGTAGGTGTCAGAATGTGAAAAATATGAACCTGTGACATACAAAACTTACTAACAAAGTCTTAGAGTTTGGGATGATGGATGGTTGATTATTTAAAATATAACTTAATGATTATGATTATATGATATATGTCATAATTTGTGAATGTTAGTCTACCCACAAAATGAAGGTTTGTTTTCTTCCAAATTATTCTAAAATAGATTGCTAGTCCTGAAAACGGGTTCCTTGAGTCATTTCAATAGGATAAATGTGCTGATAACACCCCATTAATTAAAGTCAGTGGATATCCCATAAGCACCAATGCCACAGTAAGCAACCAAAGCCATACCATGTATATATATCCAGGCCAAATGTCTCACTCAGGCCAGAAAGAGACCAGCTGAGAAGGCAGGGATGGCTGGGATGGGGTAGCAAGTGGGAGGGGAGAAGGAATACAATAAAATTAGAAGGTAAATTAAGTTCAGGCTAGATAGGACCTGACATTTTATGTTGAACATCTGAACTCTTTTATAGAAACTAAGGAAAGAATAAGGTTTTTTTATTAAGGAAAGACATAATCATATCTATGTATAAGATGAATAACTGGTATTATGGTGGGAGGTGAACTCTGGTGGAGAAGAGCTAAGAGCAGGGAGAGCTGTGAGGAGGCTACTTCAACAGCCTGGACAAGACAAAATGGAAGGATGAAAATGGACTAAACATTTAGTGCTCAGACAACTGGATAGCTACACACAAAAGAATGAATTTGAAACTCTACCTCACACTATATACAAACCATTAATTCTAAATGAATCAGACCTAAATATAAGAGCTGAAACTATAAAACTCTTAGAAGAAAACATAGGTGTAAGTCTCCTGACCCAGGATTAGAAACAGTTTCTTAGATATCCACATAAAGTACAAGTAATCAAAGGAAAAGATACACAAATTGTTCTTCAACACAACTAAAAACTTTTGTGCATCCAAGGACACTACCAAGAAAGTGAAAAGATTCACAAAATGGGAGAAAATATTTGCAAATCATGTATTTGATAAGGGTCTACTATCCAGAATATATAAAGAAGCCTTACAACTCAACAATAAAATTTAAAATCATCAAATTTTTTTTTTTTTTTTTTTTTTGAGATGGAGTCTCGCGCTGTCGCCCAGGCTGGAGTCCAGTGGCCGGATCTCAGCTCACTGCAAGCTCCGCCTCCCGGGTTTACGCCATTCTCCTGCCTCAGCCTCCCAAGTAGCTGGGACTACAGGCGCCCGCCACCTCGCCCGGCTAGTTTTTTGTATTTTTTAGTAGAGACGGGGTTTCACCGTGTTAGTCAGGATGGTCTCGATCTCCTGACCTCGTGATCCGCCCGTCTGGGCCTCCCAAAGTGCTGGAAATGGAAAAAAAAATTGACCATATGTTTTCTCAAGGAAGATATGCAAATGGCCAATATGCCTGAAAAGATGCTTAACATCATTCATCATTAGGGAAATGCAAATCAAAACTATAGCAAGATACTACTTCACACACACTGGGATGACTGTAATCAAAGACAGTAACAAATGTCGGTGAGGATGTGGAGAAATTGAACCCTCCTGCATTGCTGGTAGGCATATAAAATAATGCAGTCTCTTTGGGAACCATTTTGAAGGTTTCTCAAAAAGTTAGATAAATACAGTTACCACATGTCCCAGGAATTTCAGTCCTAAGTAGGTGCCCAAGAGAAATGAGAACATACATGCATACAGAAACTTTGTACATGGCCAAAAAGTGGAAATCCAGTTGTGTACAAGCTAATGAATAGATAAAGAAAACGAAGCATATTTATACAATAGAATAGTATTCAGCCACAAAAAGAAATGAGGTGCTGACACATGCTACAATACAGATGAACCTCCATAACATATGCTAAGTCAAAGAAGCCAGTCACAAAAGGCCCCATGTTGTATTGTTCCATTTATATGAAATTTCCAGAATAGCACTCCATAGAGACAGAAAGCAGATGAGTGATTGTCATGGGTCGGGCAAATGGGAAGTTACTAAAGGTAGGGATGGGTGGCTCTAGAGTGATGAAAACATTCTACAATTAATTCGTGGTGAAAGCTGCAGAATTCTGAATATATTAAAAACTACCAGACTGTATATTTTAGATGCGTGATTTTGTGGTATATTAATTGCATATCAAATCTGTTTGTTTATTTTAATAAATAACACATTGGGAGAGTCTTTGTGTGGAACTATTTGGTGACTACCTGTTCTAATGAGAGATGCCACCATTGAGAAGTTAGGAATTCTGGAGATACGGCAAACTGTTACTGAGATCTCTGTAACATCAGAGACCAAGTTCTATGAAGTACATAAAACCTGAAAATAAAATGTGATGTTTGAGCTCATTTTTAGGATACTAATTACTGAGTCAGAGGGTCAAGTTCAGGATGCCATGAGTGGTATTTCTGCTCCATATCCACACACTTGTTTATTTGCTTGATAATTTGTTTCAGATTTATAAGTGTAAGTAAAGCACTCAGTAAATAGAGTAATTTAGGTACTTTCCAACAAATAGCTCTTGTGTACTTTGCACATGAATTTGCTGGGGCACATCAGGAGATGGAAGGAGCTGATGGGTGGGCAAATGTGACCAGAATGTCTCTACTGCAGTCTAATCCCCCACGATCAAGTCAACCCCATGCTGGTTCCCATGCCCAAGCCCTACATCCCTCGCAGGTATCTCCTCTCCCACCAGGCCTTCCCAACAGCTTCAGCCCCCAGAGCTCTCCCTCCTCTCATCTCCTGTATCATTTACTGCCTGGCCTGCGATCCCAATCCTGGCTGTTCTTGGGAATTCATTGGAAGCCCCTGGGGAGCTTTTTGGCAATGTAGATTTTTGGACCCACGTCCAGATCTATGGAATTGAGATCGATGAAGGTTTGGCTAGAAAATCTGCAATTTTAATAAGCCTCCTAAATGATTCTGAAAGAGGCAGCCTTGAAGTGCTTTATATTAAGTACCATTCAATTTTCATCTTAAATCCATCTTATATTCTCAACCATCTGTGAGACCTGAAGGAAAGAAATTAGACATATTTTTTGTATATATAACATCTAGCCCATTCATTAATTCATTCCCTCAAAAACATTGATTGAATGCCTCCTATATCCCCAGCCTTATTCTAAGTGTAATGACGATCAATGAATAAAACACACACCGTCACTCAATAAATTGCTGGTGATCCTGATGATGATTCTATTAAACTGAATTCAACACATAATAGCAAACACTTAATAGAACTTTTTATATGGCAGTAACTGTTCGAAGCATTATTTTTATCATCTCCAAGTAACAAAGGAAGGCACAGAGAGGCAACTTGCCCAAGGTTCCACAGTTAGGAACTGGTAGGGACAAGAGATGAACATGAGCGAGCCAGTTCCAGAGTTAGCGCTGGTAACTGCTCTGCTGTGTTTGTTTAGCACATATAACAATGCCCTGCCCTTCTATTACCAAAAAGACAAGAAATAACAAGTGCTGGTGAGCATGCAGGGAAAAGGGAATCCTGTACACTGTTGGTGGCAGTGTAGATTGCTGCAGCCATTATGGAAACAGTATGAAATTTTCTCAAAAAATTAAAAATAGAATTACCCTGTGATCCAGCAAACCCTCTTCTGAATATATATCCAAAGGAATGAAATCACCTCATAAAGATAACTGCACCCCCATGTTCATTGCAGCACTATTCACAGCAGCCAAGATACGGAAACAACCTAAGTGACAGCACGTGGACAAATGCACGAATGCAGTATTATTCAGCCTTAAAAACGAATGAGATCTTGCCATTTGCCACAACATGGGTGAGACTGGTGGAAGTTATTATGCTAAGCGAAACAAACAAAGACACAGAAAAAAATGGCATAATCTCATTTATATATGGAATCTTTTATTAAGTCAAATATACAGAGATAGAACATAACACAGTGGTTATGGGGAGGGTTACGGGAAGGGAAGAAAATGAGGAGATGTGATCAAAGGCTATAAAGTAGCAGATATAGGATGAACAAGTCTAGAGATGTAATCTACAACATGAGGACTATAGTTAATCATATTGTACTGAATTTCACATTTTTGCTCCTTGCATAGATTTTAGTGTTGGATGACGACGTGAGATGATGGATACATTAGTTTGCCTCACTGTAGTTATAATTTTATTATCTATATGTATCTCATCACAGCATGTTGTACACCTTAAGTATACACAATAAAATTTACTTCAGAAAAATAATTAATTTTGAAAAAATCAAGTTGTACATCTTAAACATATACAATGTTATTTGTAAGTTATACCTCAATAAAGCTGGAAAGAAATACACCAAAAAACAGAGAGCATATTCATAACCCAATCATCTCTAACTACTGGGCAATTTTTCTGCACTTGAAATTTCCTAAAATATAAATCATGGAAATAAACCATGCTTGAAGCTATACCAATAAAAATGACTATTATTTTTCAGGCTCAAAAAATAATAATACTCTGCCCTTATCCTGTATGAGCTCCTCGGTAGAGAGCTATACTATGAAATAAAAAGTGCTATAACAAAGAAATAAGCTTAGGCATACACAGGGCTGAATGAATATTTTTAAAATATGTAGCCTTTATAGTGCAAAGCATTTAAGCTAAGCCTTGATACAGGAGTGAGGAGGAGAAGGAGGAAGAAGAAAAGAAGCAGGGAGAGGAGACAGGGAAGGGGAGGAGAAGACAATTATGATACCAGAAAGATTACCATCGGGGCACAAAGGATAGAAAATGGCCATGGCTATGGGTGCTAGGGAGCAGCAGTGACTGACGCGCCTGCTTCTCACATCCCAGTGAGAAGTGGAAGCATTTCTTTCCTACAAAGGAAGCTGGCTGGCCAGGAGGCAGACACACCCACCACCAGGAGCCACGTCTCTGCTGACAGCAGCCACAGTGGGATGTCACAGGTGCCCACAGCAAGCAGAATATAGAAAAGGCTGCTGCTGCTTAAACACTAGTGGTCTTTGAGCCATGTTCACCAATCTGAAGAACAGAACATCAGTCCCAACACTTTTTAAAGAAAATCTTAGGATTTAAGGAGAAGAGGCAGAAATGCTAAACCAATGACTAAAAAGAAATTTTCAGAATCAACAGAATCAAACAGAATATTGGGCATCAGATTCAAAGAACGGTTAACATAGACATAGGCAGATAGACGAGACAGACACACGCATGCCAGAAACAAGTTCTGAAAATATTTTGCTCAGTTACAAAAAACTATATAAAAAATATTGATCAATGAGATACCATCTCACACCAGTTAGAATGGCAATCATAAGAAGTCAGGAAACAATAGATGTTGGAGAGGATGTGGAGAAATAGGAACACTTTTACACTGTTGGTGGGATTGTAAACTAGTTCAACCATTATGGAAAACAGTATGGCGATTCCTCAAGGATCTAGAACTAGATGTACCATATGACCCAGCCATCCCACTACTGGGTATATACCCAAAGGATTATAAATTACTCTACTACAAGACACATGCACACGTATGTTTATTGCGGCACTATTCACAATAGCAAAGACTTGGAATCAACCCAAATGTCCATCTGTGACAGACTGGATTAAGAAAATGTGGCACATATACACCATGGAATACTATGCAGCCATCAAAAAGGATGAGTTTGCGTCCTTTGTAGGGACATGGATGCAGCTGGAAACCATCATTCTTAGCAAACTATCACAAGAAGAGAAAACCAAACACCGCATGTTCTCACTCATAGGTGGGAACTGAACAATGAGATCACTGGACTCGGGAAGGGGAACATCACACACTGGGGCCTATCATGGGGAGGGGGGAGGAGGGAGGGATTGCATTGGGGAGTTATACATGATATAAACGTTATGCACATGTACCCTAGAACTTAAAGTATAATAAAAAATAAAAAAGAAAAAAAAAAAAAAAATATTGATCAAAAAATAACTAAAGAAGCTCCAAGAAAGTAAGAGGACTATTCCTAGAGAACAAAAGAAAAGCTCAAGACAGAGGAAAAAATGCTGAGGTGAGAGTTTCCTGGAGGTGAGAGCCATTTTGTCAGCTGTGGGATGGCACAGTGGCCCAGGACACCTCAGATACACAGCCCAATCAGAAGAGGCAGAAAATGGCCAGGTGTGGTGACTCACACCTGTAATCCCAGCACTTTGGGAGGCAGAGGCAGGTTGATCACTTGAGGTCAGGAGTTTGGGACCAGCCTGGCCAACATGAGGAAAACCTGTATATACTAAAAGTAAAAAATTAAAAAATTTAAAAAGCAGCCAGGCATGGTGGTGCGCTCCTGTAATCCCAGCTACTCAGGAGGCTGAGGCAGGAGAATCACTTGAACCCAGGAAGCACAGGTTGCAGTGGGTAGAGTTCGCACCACTGCACTCCAGGCTGGGTGACAGAGCTAGTAAGACTCCGTCTCAAAAAAAAAAAAAAAAAAACGAAAAGAAAAGAAAAAAATTAGTGGAAGAAAACGGAAAGATCTCCAGAGAACATCTGTTTCAATATACATAGGGGAACCCTGGTGATAATACAGGCACAAATCTAAAGTGAGCCATTAAATCTGCAGTGACAGAGCAAGCCAAGACAATGTCCAGTGTGCTGGTAGGTTCTCACATGGTAGGTTCTCAATAAATATTGCTGGATGAATAATGGAAAAAAAGGGGTGGAGAGAGGAAGATAGGGAAGAGATGGCAAATGAGGACCATGTGGTAGAAGACTGTGGCCAGAATGCTAAGAAATGCAACTAAAAGGTATGAAGGAAGGGGCTTCTGTCAGAAAGAAATAGAAATTGCGATTGGTAAAGACAGAAGTCCAAAATGAACTTAGAGCATATACAATGGGGCCAACAAGATGAAATAAAACCATCTGCCTTCATCTATGGCATGGCCATATTTTGGAAATGGGATCAAAGGGGTTTGGGGTTATGATCTACAAACCCTCACTTGTCATTTGAGAGTCAAGGAGAATGGCTTAGTGAAAAACCAATCCTTGAGGTTTATTACACACAGGACTTTGAAGATGGTTATAGTCATAGCTCTGCTGGCCACAGCTGTTTTTCACTTTGACAATACACAGTCAGAACTGGACTTGGAATCCCTTGGTGTCAATGAGAAGAAATGAGGAAAAGCCATCCACACGGAAGATAACAGAAAATCCTGGTGCTAGAAAAAATTCCCCAGAAAAGAACATGATATAAATCTGATTGACTGAGATTATTACAATGGTTACAAGACATAACATCAAGAAACACCATGCTTATTTAGCATGTACTTGTCAGGGACCTTGCTAAATGCTTTTCATGCCTTAGCTCACTTGGTCCTTGCAACTCTGTGACATAGGCACTCCGTGACATTATCCCTACTTCAAAGACTAGAAATCTGAAAATTACCAAGACTAAGAAACTTAACCTTGATCCCCTAGTGGCCAAGACAGGACAGTCCTACTTAGTGAAGCCCCTTCCTATGAATAAGATAAAGCATGAAATATTAGCAGGGACACAAGATAGAGAAGTCTTCACCAACCATTCCTATTCCATGGTTTGAAAACGGCTGCAAGTATCCTGCTGCCTTCAGATAGTAGAAATTCCTGCTGAATGCTGAATGCAGTACTAATATTTTAAGCTAACAGAGGTAGGAACAGAAGTAAACAAAGTGTCAACATTGTCCCAATTCCTTCCTTAGGGGACATTTAGCCATCAAAAACTCCCACGTCAATATAAAGCCAATTAGTCCTTTCATTTTAGTAAACTCCAATTCAAAATTAAGCCTACTTTGACCACAGGCATTGAATTTCAGCTCATGTACATTCGAAATTATTTTACAAATGAGGCCTATGTCAAATGTAACTAACCCACAGAAAACAAACGTCTTCCAACTACAAGTTCTCATAGACAGCTTCTAATCTATGATATTGCTCTTATAGAATATGTGGAGCTGGAGGGATGTTATTTTGGAAACTTTAAAAAAATCCTGACAGAAATGTTATATTCAGAACAATTGATCCTCATGCCTATTAGGATGGGCTACTGTCAAAAATAACACCCAACAAATATTGAGCATTGGTGAGGGTGTGGAGAAATTGGATTCCTTCTGCACTGTTGGTAGGATTGTGAAATGGTGCAGCTGTTATGAGAAAGAGTATGGCAGTTTCCGAGAAAATTAAAAATAGAACTACCATATGATCCAACAATTCCACTTCTGGATATATACCCAAAATAATTGAAAGCAGGGTCTCGAAGAGATATTTGCACACCCATGTTCATAGTAGCACTATTCACAATAGCCAAAGTCCTTGTCAAAAGAATCTAAGTAAACAAAGAGACAACAGTAGCCTCTGATCATCCAGGAAAATCATTCACAAATCAAATCAAAAGATTGATAGATTTGATTACCCAAAAAGACTTTTCCATATCCACACCAAAACAAAACAAACAACAACAACAAAATAAGCCTACCGGCCGGGTGCAGTAGCTCACACCTGTAATCCCAGCACTTTGGGAGGCCAAGGTGGGTGGATCAGGAGGTCAGGAGATCGAGACCATCCTGGCTAACACGGTGAAACCCCATCTTTACTAAAAAAAAAAAAAAAAAATACAAAAAATTAGCTGGGTGTGGTGGCGGGCGCCTGTAGTCCCAGCTATTCAGGAGGCTGAGGCAGGAGAACGGCGTGAACCCAGGAGGCAGAGCCTGCAGTGAGCCAAGATCACGCCACTGTACTCCAGCCTGAGCGACAGAGCAAGACTCTGTCTCAAAAAAATAAAAAAATAAAAAATAAGCCTACCACCATAAAACAAAATTGAAAAGCCAACAATGAAATGTGAAATAAAATTTACATAATTTAATACAAATGGTCGGTCATCTTATTTCACAGCAAAGACTTACAAATCATCATCAATAACAAAGCATTAAAACCACAATTTTAAGAATGCTCAAAGAACACTGGCAAGCATTTGCAAAAGAAGAAATATCCAAAGTTAATTAACAGATGTTAATATTTGCAACCCTTCCCTTATAATTCCCTTATAATGCAATAGTAGGTGGCATCAAAAAAAAAAAAAATCTCATTCTTTGATTATTGGTATGGAATAATTTCCAAAATATATTGTTAGGTGAAAAAAGTAAGGGCCAAAACAATATATGTAGTATGCTTCTTTTTGTGTGTGCCCTTATACCCTTCTTTGCTTGTATATGCGTAATTATTTTAGGAAGGCTAGTTAAGGAAATCGTTAACAGTGGTCGCCTCCTGAGAGGGTTACTGAGGGATGTCTGGGAGGCAGGTGCTGAAGGTGCTCTCCTTTTCCACTGCATAATACTTTGTATCTTTGACATCTTGAACCACGCACATTTACTCAAGGAATAGATAAATTTAGTTAATTTTTGAACTTTTTGCAAATCACAAAAAATGCATATTGAAATGAGAAACTTGTTATTTTGTTTTGTCTATTAAAGGAACAGAATAGAAAGAAAAATAAGCCAGAGGCATCCAGTATCCAGAGAAATAAAAACTTTTGTTCATTGCTTGTATTAATGGAACTTGAAACAATCTTTCTTGAGGACAATTGGCAAGATGAATAAAGAGACTTCAAATGTGCATCTTCTTTGCCTCAGCCAGTGATTCTAGGAATCTATTGTAAAGAAATAACCAAACATACATCTAAAAATAACATGCACATTTGTTGCAGATTTGCAAATAATATGTCTCACTAAGAAATTTAATTGTGGAAATTATGTACTTCCATAAAATAGAACATTATGTAGCCAAAAAAAAAATGGTGAAGAATAATAATTTTTGACCTGGGAAAGTACCAAATGGGGGCTACCAAACAGTATGTATGAAAAAAACTAGCATTTTTATTTTTATAAGTTTATACGTACATACAAATTCAGAAAGTATATATAGCTAAGTTTTTAATTTTTCCTTTTAACAGATATCTTTGAATGAAGGAAAATTGGGTGTTATTCTTCTCTTATTTTTTATCGCATGTTTTTGAAATTCTCTGCATTAAATAGAGCACAATTTTTAGGAGAATGGACTCAAGAGCCAGGGTGCTGAAATTCAAATGCCTACAATGCTACTTGCACAAAGTCACAGAGCCTCTCTCTGCCCCAGTCACTGTGCCTCTTTCCTATCTGTAAAGTGAGGATAATAATAGTTACTACAACAAGGGTTATTGTGAGTTCCGTGAATTAATGGAAGCATGCCCCTTAGAACACTACCTGGGCCAGGCGTGGTGGCTCACGCCTATAATCCCAGCACTTTAGGAGGCTGAGGTGGGTGGATCTCCTGAGCTCAGGAGTTCAAGACCACCCCGGGGAACATGGGGAAACCCCGTCTCTACTAGAATACAAAACAATTAGCCGGGCTTGGTGGCACGTGCCTGTAGTCCCAGCAATTCATGGGGCTGAGTCAGGAGAATCACTTGAGCCTGGGAGGCAGAGGTTGCAGTGAGCCAAGATCATGCTACCACACTACAGCTTGGGCTACAGAGTGAAACTCTGTCTCAGGAAAAAAAAAAAAAAAAAAACACTACCTGGAATTCAGCAAGTATTTATTGTTTTTATTACTTTTAAAATTAGGAGCAAAGTCTTTTTAAAACTCAAGTTTATGATCCATAATACAACTTTAATGTTTACTTTATACATGTAACTAAGAGTAAAAAAGCAAATGTATATGATCTGGGGGACAATGAATGAAAAAATATTTAATCTGCAAATTCTTATAATGGTAAGGACAGTATTAATTCGGCCTTCCAAATTAAAAAAGGTAAAGAGCCTTCTATTATATGCTAGTCTGTTTTCACACTGCTATAAAGAAATACCCGAGACTGGGTAATTTATAAAGGAAAGAGGTTTAATTGACTCACAGTTCCACATGGCTGGGGAGGCCTGAGGAAACCTACAATCATGGCAGAAGGGGAAGAGGCATGTCTTACATGGCGGGAGGTGAGAGTGACAGCGTGCGAAGGTGGAATTGTCAAACACTTATAAAAACATCAAATGTCATAAGAACTCATTCACTATTATGACAACAGCATGGGGGAAACTGCCCCCATGATCCAATCACCTCCCACCAGGTCCCTTCCTTGACGTGTGGGGATTATGGCGATTACAATTTGAGATAAGATTTGGGTGGGGACACAGAGCCAAAACATATCATATTATTCTTATCTTAACATAAAAGCAAACAAAACCAAGCCCATAAAATCCACGGACCCTGGGTACAGTGTACACTACTGGAGTGATGGGCACACTAAAATCCCAGACTTCACCACGATACAATTCATCCATGTAATCAAAAGCCACTTATACCCCTAAAGCTATTGAAATGAAAAAAAACAGACAAACAACCAAGTACTCCCACTGAGGTGAGACTTCCGAAATACTATCCTCTAGGAGGGGACCATCTCATTTGGGTACCTGATTGTGTATTCACAAGCAAGGTGCATTTTTCTACTCAACTTATGGGTGAGCAGGCACAACAAAACATGTTCCAGGGATGTTCTGTGGGTGATAAGAAGCACAAAACTTTTTACCCACTCTCTGTGGGAGACTGGTGATCAGGACCATCCTACTTAAATGAGAAATCTGTTGCTAGGATTCCAATGCTTCAGAAATCTGCAGGACAACAGGGGATTGATGAAACAAGGTTGGCAAGAGAGAATCACAGACCACGAGGACCACAACAACACATTATGCTAAGAAACCTAGTTCAGAACTATGAAAAAAATCTGTGGATGTTAGATTGGTTGTGTGAGCTACCAGCCATCCCCAAAATAACACAGCCATGAAAGATAGCATTCTTGTCTAATGAAGAAATGGTCAAAGAATATAATTTATTTACTCGTAGTCTGCTTTATTAATGTTTGATTTTAATAGATTTTTGTTAAGTCAAAATGACTTAACAAAGTCATAATGAGTCCAATGACTCATTAGTATCTAGTCCTCATTTCAGTTTACACGTTTTTTTATCTTTTGAAGGTTGGAGGTGGGGTGGTGTCTCATGCCAGTAATCCCAGCACTTTGGAAGGCCAAGGCAGGCAGATTCCTTGAGGTCGGAGTTCAAGACCAGCCTGGCCAACATGATGAAACCCCATCTCTACTAAAATATACAAATTAGCCTGGGATTACGCCTGTAATCCCAGCTACTCAGGAGGCTGAGGCAGGAGAATCACTTGAACCCTGGAGGCAGAGGCAGCAGTGAGCCTAGATCGCACCACTGCATTCCAGCCTGGCTGACAGAGCGAGACTGTGTCAATAAAAAGAAAAAAGAAGGTTAGTTTTGCCCTTATACAGGGAGCAGCAAGATGCCAAAAAGTGCAGCAAGAGGCCCTAACCTTGTCAGCCAGGTGGTGAGTCCCTCTCCCCATGGAAGGCAGGAGCAATGAAGTGGGGCTGAGCAAGGCACAGGTGGGGCTTTGTCAGCTAGATGCTGGGAAGCGGCTCTGAAGCACTCGTAACCATATTTTATAGCAACTGAGGTGGCCAAGACCCGGCATTTGAAGCCAGTGGCACAGGCTCCAAAAACAGCTCAGGGAAAAATGCCCTTTGGTGACCTTCAGAATCATGGCTGCCACAAAGAAGATGGAACTTGACTCAGATTGTGTCCACTTCTTTGGCTGCCTCTTCTTGTACTTGATCACCCTTCTCATTTTCTCACAAGCTGTCAGGCCTCTCGCATGGCCCACTGGCTAACCTAAAAAACCCAGGGAGAGTATTCATCATTTAAATAAAACTTTGCCTTTCTTAAAATACCACCACGCACCAAACCAACCCTTCAATCCTACAGCCAATTAAAGCCTCCATTTCTGCACTTGTTTGAGCTGAGGTGTCACGAGCAAAACAATCTGACTCAAGAGCTTCATACGCAGCTGGAAATTGAGTGAACTCTCTCACAGTTTCAAAGTAGGAGGGACGACCCAGTTATCCCAAGTGAGTATGTAATCAACCAAATCTGTAAAGGAAAATAATTGTGTAAGATAGAGGCATCCAGTGGAGGGCAGAAGTATATCTGTGACTCCAGGAAAATCAGGGTGAACAGCCTGACCCTTCCCTTCGGAGAGACAGCTCCACAGGATCTGGGCCCTCTAGAGCCTAGCAAGAAGAAGAAAAAAATCCTAATACTGGAGGCAGCAAAATTCATCACATCATTGTTTTTTCTCACCTATTTGTTTCTTTTTTTCTTAGTTTATTAAGCATATAGTGTACAGTGGTTAGGAGGAAGGATTCTGGAACCAAATGGCAGGGTCGCAAATTCCCATTTTACCACTTCCTAAATGCAAGGTCTGTTAACCTATAAACTGGGGACAATGCAAACTTCATAAGATTGTTGCGAGAATTAAATCTAATTTATGTGAAGTGTGCCTGACCCACAAATTAGCCTTATATGTAGTAGATTATGATGAGGAGGAAGAGGAAGATAAGAATGATGATGACAATGATGACAGTTATAGGGCACCTGCTATGTGTGGCCCCAGTCATTGGAGATGGCTTATGTTCCTCATCACAAGAAACATACAATTAAGCAGAGGGGATGGACATGACACTGATTTATTTTACTATGTGATGGTGTTGTGTATATTTGATCTGGGTTTGAGGTGCTTAGAGTATGGTGGCCAATAACACGGGTTCTTGAGTTAGACAGTCTGGGTCCAAATACTAGCTCAACTATTTACTCTGTGGTCCCAGACAAGTCATTTCACTCCTTAGTGCCTCAGTTTCCTCAACTGTAAAATGGGAGTATGAGAAGAACCTATTTCATTGTGTAATTGCAAAGATTAAAGGAATCAATATGGTTAAAGTACTTAGAAAATGACACTGTCTACAGTAAATGTTCCATAAATAAACATCACCTGTTACTGTTATCTGGGCTTTTCACAGGTTCATAGTTGATAACTTCAGGATAAAGGAGCAAGAGAAACAAAGAGTGGTGGTGGTGAGAGAAATCATGAGAGGGACTGGAGCACAGGGTATGTGGACAGCAGCCCTGGGGGATGCAGTTGGAGTGGTTAGATTCACAAAGTCAAAAACTTCTAGTTCTCTTTCTGTCCAAAAGGCAGCCATCTCTCTCAATTTCAAGATCATGATTTGTACTACCCTTCATGGGGCATGGTCACAGTAGTCACAGTCTGCAAGATGAGATCTGATGACTGGTAAAAAGATTCCTTGCCCGTATATCCCCTATTAGCCTCTCTGACAACCCAAAAAGTCTTTTTATCATAGAAGTTAATTCTGGGTTAAGGGACTATATCCAAAAATGCTCTTAAAAAACAATAGGTCAACTGAAAAGGCAATCCAACTAATCAACACTCACTAGCATAGAAAAATGAGACAGATCTCATAAAATCACACACACACACACACACACACACACACACACACATACACACACATATAAAGGAACCCTATTTACTGATATGTAAGTCCTTTCTGGTTTTAATCAAAGAAATAATGTTGCTTGCTCATAAACAGAATAACTTCAATTAGCAATGATCACTAAGTCCTTAGTTCTTTGGAATTATATTGGCAAAGTTATGAAATCACTTTTTACCATGGAAGTAAAAGGGATCACATACAGTATGTGACCACAGATACTGGTTGCTTCTTTCGTTTAGTTAAATAACTCATACTTTTTTATATAATGTAAATTAACTGCCTGATGAGACTCATCCCCTATGAACTTGACTGGCTATTTATAGTGGCAATTTTATAATTGAAATAAAAATGTTCTCCTAGAAGAGAAAAGAAGCATGGCTTTCTAAAACTCTATTATAAAAACTATAATTTCTAACTTGAAGAAACTGCATTTTCAGATTTTATCTCTCAAAAAATGACAGATTTTCAAAGTAAACAGCAGGCAGTTAATGAGGGTGATCTAAGGTGCAGGGTGCCAAGGGCAATTCTGGGCATTCTCTCATTGCTCCCAATTCCACATCCTGCTCTGTTTCTTGTCTTCTGCTTCACAGTGGACCCATATCATTATGGCTAGCACCTTCTTTCTCTGATTAGTGGGAAAACAGCACTTTCTACTGATGCAGAAATCTGCTGCAGTCTATCAAGACATAACTGTAGATTTAACCTCGATCTTATTCCTGCAAAATGAAGGTAGTAATGTAAACACCTTATTCTGTCTCCTTGATGAGGGAGAAAATTATGAAGGTTATTAGAAACCAAAGACCCTGCAACTCAAATCTCAAAGTGATTACATGTCTATTATTCCATGTGGCCAGGATAAAATATGATCAGTATTCCATCATGAGTAAGCCATGGCCAAGACACCGGGTTAGCATAAACTCTCTGAGGGTTTATATGTGTCTTGTACAAAGGCTTGTGTTGGGAACTGACCTGGCACGAGGCAGCGAGAACCTGGCACCATTTCTAACTGTCTCTCTTGTGACTCTGTCCCTGGCATCCATGGGACAAGCAGCTGCCCATGTCCACATTGCTCTAGGTGCCCAGCCAGCCAAGCTCAGTCATTCCAAAGAATTAAAAGCAAACTCCCCAAAAAACTTATCTGCACTCACGTTTCTTTTTTCTTTTCTTTTCTTTTTTTTTTTTTTTTTATTTTTTGAGAGATGGAGTCTCACTCTGTCACCCAGGCTGGCATACAGTGGCGCGATCTCAGCTCACTGCAACCTCCACCTCCCGAGTTCAAGTGATTCTCCTGCCTCAGCTTCCCAAGTAGCTGGGACTACAGGCATGCGCCACTGCACCTGGATAATTTTATATTTTTAGTAGAGACAGGGGTTTCACTATATGTTGGCCAAGCTGGTCTCGAACTCCTGACCTCAAGTGATCCACCGTCTCAGCCTCCCAAACTGCTGGGATTACAGGCATGAGGCACTGCGCCCAGCCTGCACCCACATTTCTATCTGCTAATCAATAATCCCCTGAGCAGATGAACAAGGCACAAAAGAATGAGTGTGCCCCTCACTCTTGAGTGACACAGACTCCTTTCCAGAGAAAAGAGGCAAGAAGAATGTCTTTTTTATGATTAGTTTTATGCAAAGATTCTTCTAACAGCAGTTTGGCTAGACAGAGAAAATTATATCTATTTAATTTAATGACATATTAAAAATTATGCAAAAGTGGTCTCAGAGCTAAAAGGAAAACTTAGGATGAATATTTCACCAGGGAAGACTGGTAAGAATGTCTTCAGGGATACTCTTTACTCTTGCGACCTCAGCATGCCCGGGAAGCACAAGCAGTCTAGTTCCTAGTGCTGTCAAGACATTCAATACAAGACGTTGTTCCCTCTCCACCTTCCTGTACTACAGCGAACACCAAATGGAAACAATTAATTGTGAAGACACATACTTATGTGTTAATGATTCATGCAGCAAAGCCAAAGCTAGACCCCACAAAAGAAAGAACTGTCAAAAAGGAGCTAGTGAGGAACTCAAATGGGAGAGATAAGACAGGTGTTGGCCATGGCACCAGCCAGACCTGGAAAAGCTGGAACTCAAGACCCTCTGAGAAGCAGGACACACATGGAGACAGATCAGCTCTGGAAAATGGGAGGCCAGACCAGGGTAGAGGATGGTCAGAAAGGGCAGGACCCGTGAAGGGACAAGACCAGTCCAACAGGTGGAGGCAGGGAGTTCCCCTCAAGAGTAAAGGGCAAGCAGAGCTTGAGACAGGGGATGTGAAGGCTGGCAGGATGCAGGGATAGAGCAGCAGATGGTCAGCCACATGGGGTCAAAGGCAGCAGGAAGAGAAGCCCCAGTGCCAGGGCAAGGACTAGGATGCCTGGCCCTGGGAAGACAAACAGGGACTAAGCAGAGGCCCACCCTCTGGGATCTCAGAAATCCAGGGATTGATGTGTGTTAACAGGAACAGGAACCCCGGAACTGGGCCAGTGGGAGAGGCAGAGACTTGTAGCAGAAACCAAGAAGGGAGCAATGACTAGGGTTAGGGCACAATTCAGAGTGGAGGCAGACCAAGACTAAGGTGATGCTGAGTCACAGGAGGAACGATCCCAAGCTCTTTTTTTTTTTTTTTTTTTTCTGTAGAGACAAGGTCTCACTATGTTGCCCAGGCTGATCTCAAACTCCTGGGCTCAACTGATCCTCCCACCTCAGCCTCCCAAAATGCTAGGATTACAGATGCGAGCCACTGCACCCAAGCTCTCTTAATTCCTCCTGACTAGAAAGAGCCCTTTGCCACTTTCGGCTTTGTTGCTGATAATTCTATAACCTTGGGCAAGTTACTTAACCTCTCTGAGCTTCAATTTCCCCATCTGTAAATAGGTGAATAGGACCCACCACACAGGTTTGCCGTGAGGTTCAAATAAGATAATGCGGGTAAATCACTTGAGCACAGTCTCTAACACGTGGCAGGGCTCAACAAAAGTCACTTACTTTCCTTTACCCTACTACTTCCAGTTGATTACTACTAAACTCTAGGTGTTTTAAAGATAGGTCCAAGCATTATTAATTCCCCTGTGTACTCTGCTCAGTTCCTGCCACAGTGCCAGGGACACATAGGCCACATATGCTCCATGGTGAATAGAACTCACAATAAATAATGCCTTAGTCCATTCGGACAGATAAAACAAAACACACTATAAACTAGGTGGCTTATAAACAACAGAAATTTACTTCTCATGGTTCTGGAGGCGGGGAAGTCCAAGGCCAAGGCATTGGCAAATTTGGTATCTGATGAGGGCCTGCTTTCTAGTTCACAGACGGCACCCTCTTGCTGTGTCCCTACATGCTGGGAAGAGCAAGCTAGCTCTCCTAGGCCTCTTTGCTGAGGGCACTAATTTTTTCTTGAGAGTTCCACCCTCATGGACTAATCAACTCTCAACAGCCCCACCTCCTAATACCATCATCATGAGAGTTAGCATTTCAAACAAATTTGGAAGGGACATAAACATTCCATTTATTGCAAACGAACACCAAAAGGAGAGCACAGTGGTTATGGAATATAAAGGTGTTCATGTGTCATGGCATCCTAATAATTTTTCATTTTGGTGTCTGAAAAACAAGTAAGTTTTTATCTACATGCACTTTTAGCATCACCTTTTCTAGATCAAATCCTGTATTTTAGTACTGGTTCATGTGGTTCACACTAATCTATGTCCATTAAAATCAAGTAGGACTCCAGAGTGGGAAAGATTTTGCTGTCTTTTTCTATGGTGTTTTCTAGGCAGAGTGGGCCCAGGGCACCATCAGACATTCTTTTTGGTAGACAGTGAGGGGTGGAGGGTAGGAAAGAGAATTTTAAAAGGTGGCATATCAAATGTGTGGGTGGGGGGCAAGTATGTTCCTTATGTTATTGTGGTAGTGGTTTAATGATTGTATACATATATCAAAACTTATAAAACTGTACATTTTGAACATCTGCGGTTCCTTGTATGTCAACTATACCTCAGTAAAGCTGCTAAAAAATCAAAGGTTATAAGTCATTGTACATTTAAGATATCATAAATGAGTTTTGAAAATTATTCAAGGTTTTGGATCCAGCTAAAACACCAAACTACTCAGTGTTTTCTTTTGATGAAAAACTTTCTGATAGACAGATTTAAACATTTTTCAATGTTCAGTTGAACTTTCCATTTACAGGATGTCAGAGTGAACTTTCTTCTTTCTCATATTCACAAATAACAATAATAGCTGGAATTATCATTACTTCTATGGGCTGAGAGTGATCTGACCTGTGCACTTTAATGTATTGGATCATTTAATCCTTAGAATCTTATTGTGTAAATGGAACATCATCCTCATTTATAGAGAAGGACACTCAAAGCTAAGATCCCATGCCACATAAGAGGGAGGACTGGCACTTCAAACCAGGCAGCCTGAGTCCAGAGCCCAAGATTTTAAACACAAAGCTGTAAGAGTGTCCTGATTTGGCTATGGGAAAAAAATCTCCTCTCCCATTGGATACACCCAGTCAAGGTGCTCAGCTTTCCCCTGCCATGGTTGCTGTATTAGTTAGTTTTCACACTGCTATAAAGAACTGCCCAAGACTGGGTAATTTATAAAGAAAAGAGATTTAACTGACTCACAGTTTCAAATGGCTTGAGAGGTCTCAGACAATTTTGGTGGATGGCGAAGGAGTAGCCAAGGCACATCTTACATGGTGGCAGGTGAGAGACACAGTGAACAGCAAAGGGGGACAAGCCCCTTACAAAACTATCAGATCTCATGAGTATTCACTCACTATCACAAGAACAGCAAGGGGGATACTGCCACCATGATCCCATCACCTCCCACCAGATGTCTCCCTAGATAGGTGGGGATTATGGAGATTACAATTCAAAATATTCAAAATGAGATTTGGGTGGGGATATAGACAAACCATATCAGTTGCTATTCTGGCTCCTCTTTTTCTTGAGTCTGATTCATCTACTCTTCCCTTAAAAAAAAAGATAATATAATCAAGTTGGATTTAGTTCAGAAATTTTACAATGCATTTGAAAATTAACGAATCCAGCCGGGCATAGTGGCTCACACCTGTAATCTCAGCACTTTGGGAGGCTGAGGCAGGCAGATCACCTGAAGTCAGGAGTTCCAGACCAGCCTGGCCAACATGGGGAAACCCCCTCTACTAAAAATATAAAAATTAGCTGGGCATGGTGGTGTGCACCTGTAATCCCAGCTACTCGGGAGACTGAGGCAGGAGAATCACTTGGACCCAGGAGGTGAACATTGCAGTGAACTGAGACTGCACCACTGCACTCCAGTCTGGGTGACAGAGCAAGACTCCATCTCAAAAAAAAAAAAAAAAGAAAATTAATGAATGCAATTCACCATATTAAATAAGGGACAATATTCATATGATCATCTCAGTAGATATAGAAAAACTGATAAATTTATGTAACTTAACTACATATCAGCAGCAGCATGTTAATTTCTTAATTTTTATATTACTTCATTTTTTTAAAAATTGCTGTTAGCCAAGTTAGGATTAACTACCTGAATCTGATAAATGGTTCTACAGAAATCTGTAGAGCAAACATCATTCATAATGGTGAAAAGTTGAATGTTGCCCTGCAATCAGAAACGAGAAAAGAATACCCACCATCACTTTCTCCTCCCACTATAGTAAAGGATCCTAGTCAATGCAATAGGTCAAGAAAAAGGAATAAAGTTATGGAGCTGGAAAGAAGAAATAAAAATGTCACTACTCATACATGGCATGTTGTATATTTGGAAAATCCAAAATAATCCATAGATAAAATTATTATAATTAATAAGTTAAATTAGCAAGTTTGCCAGATACATGGACAATATACAAAAATCTATTGTATTTCTATGTAGCATCAACAGTTAGAAATGGAAATTTTTTTTAAAATCTTGGCTGGCCATGGTGGCTGGCGCCTGTAATCCCAGCACTTTGGGAGGCCAAGATGGTCAGATCATGAGGTCAGGAGATCAAGACCATCCTGACTAACATGATGAAACCCTGTCTCTACTAAAAACACACACAAAAAATTAGCTGGGCGTGGTGGTGGGCATCTGTAGTCCCAGCTACCCGGGAGGCTGAGGCAGGAGAATGGCGTGAACCCGAGAGGCGGAGCTTGCAGTGAGCTGAGATGGCGCCACTGCACTCCAGCCTGGGCGACAGAGAGAGACTCTGTCTCAAAATAAAAAATAAAAAAAAAATCTTTAATAATATCATAAAAGTGTCAAAGTGTCAAATACTTAAGAACAAATGTAACCAAAGATGTGCAAGTCCTCTGCATAGAAAACTACACAAATTATAAAAAATAAAGAAAAGTTAAATGGGGATTAAATAGATGGCAGGATATATCGTAGTCATGGATTGTATGTTCTTTCTCTGCCTAAGTGAGCCAGAATTGGTTTCAGCTCCTTACCACTCAAGCACCCTAACTGGTACAGAGGTTTTAAGTTGGAGGTACCCCTCACCACACAGCTGATTTCCTTGCCCTCCATTCATCAAACACCCCTGTGGTTTTCCACCTCTTTATTTTTGCTCCAGTCTTTCTTTATCTGCCCAAATCCACTCATCCAACACAAGCTCACCTTTTCATGAGTTCTTCCTGTGCAACTCAGTTTACGTTCACTTCTTTTGCCTTGAACTGAATAACAATTTTTCACATGCAATGAGTCTTAATAATATTTGCAAGCGCCTATGTTGACCGTCTGTAAATATTTGTTATTTAACCTTTCTCAACTCAGAATGTTCCCTCCAAGAGGACAAAATTCAGACCTTATATTTCTGTTTCACTCTCTGGTAATGCCTTTCATGTGGGAAATCCTCAATATGCATTTACAAATGTGATTTGTTTTGGAAGCAACATGTTGCTGCAATTACTGGATTAAAAATTAGATGACACTTTAGCTCAAGCCAAGTAGATGCAATAGTCCCAGATCTAAGACATCTAAGATTTAGATGCTTTTTTCCTATTAATTAGAACAGGGTGACAAACAATGATCCTGGGAGCCTCACCAATTCTCAAGAATTTACTCAGAAAACCAATAATTGGAGACTTTACCAAGAAACTCTATAGGCTCAAATCAAAAAACATAGACTTAAGATTTCCTAGAAAAACAAACAAAAAGATTTAAGATTTTTAAAAATAAATTCTATGTACTTGAAGTATTACAATACTAGAGGGACACTATTACATTTACAACCACCCCCCATCCCCCACAACCACATGACCTCAAAACACATCAATGATGTTTGGCAAACACAAAAGCTAAGCTCCAATCAACAAATGTCACTAAAAGTAGACCAACCACTCTGGGGGGAATAATGGATTTAAAGTGTTGTCATAGAGAATACTCTGCAATTCCTTAATCAGAGGCCAGAGGTGGGAGAATTTTAACAAATCTACAGTAGAAAGGCTTCCATGGGATCACACACAAAATGAAAGATCTTGTCTTTTTAAATACTTGACTCTGACTTTGAAATACAAAGGAAAATACATAGAATGTCAATGAATGTGTTCCCTAATTTAATGTGCTGACAATACAGGATAAAATACCTGAAATGCAGAAACTTAACTCTTAAAATGACCAAATAAAAGCATATTTTATAGGTTACCTGAGATTCCTAGCAGGTGAATTATGAAAAAGATCCATAAATTGGCATCGGATGTTACCATCTGTAATAACTCTGGATTTAAATCTGAAAATGAAAAAGCAGGAATACAGACCAGGATGGACCCAGGACAACCACTAACACTACTAATGCCGGGCGGATTTTCCCCACCTCACAAAAATCTGTCTTCAGGATGGAGTTGGCTTAGCCAAGAGCACATGCAACCATTCGTTTCACAAACAGTAGCCCAAAAGAAATACAAGAGGCTCTTCATCTTGTAAATGCCTCCAGCAGAAGCAGAAGTAAAGTAAGAGTGTGAGTGTGTGTGTGTGTGTGTGATTGTTTGGGTGTGTGACTGCTGGGTGTCTATTGTTCAGGTTACAAGCATCATACAGTGATCTTTGACTGTCCAATCACATTACTGTGTGTGTATCTCTAGGGTAATCAGGTGGGGACCTAATCCTTTAAATGCCAGTTTCTGAAGGTTCTTTCTCTTGGACTTACTAGTTTCCTCAGATAACACCCCTCCAACCCCTCCAAACTCCTTCGTGGGTTGTATGAACTTTCCTGTCAGTCTCGAGGAAGGAGTGGCTAGGGGTTGTCCCCATTGAACGTGATAGCCTTCACTTCATTTCTCTGTTTTCAGGGAGCCATTTACCCCTCTCTCCTAAATAGTAGAGGAATTAGAAACTAGGAAGGTATTTGTGGATCTAATTGCTCCTTTTAAAGACTTTACACCAATTCTGCTTTCAGCCCCAGCTTACCCCCAGCCTTTAGAGGCATCTATTAGATCCCAAGCCTATCTGGAGACCCGTCGTTAGACGGGCTCGCTGCTCATGCCCCTGCCCCACAGGCGTGGGTTCCACTCGAACTGCTCTGCTAAGCCTTCCACCTTCTAGAATTCCAGTGTTACTCCAGCTTCTTTTGTCTCCTACCCCATCTGCTTTGTGCCTATGCCTTTTTCATTCCTTTACTGTCATTTTATTTTTTAGAAAATTTTACAGATTTAGGGGGTACCAGGGCTGTTTTTTTTGTTGTTGTTGTTGGTTGGTTGGTTTTCCCGAGATGGAGTCTTGCTCTGTCACCCAGGCTGGAGTGCAGTGACACAATCTCGGCTCACTGCAACCTCCGCCTCCCAGACTCAAGCAATTCTCCTGCCTCAGCCTCCCGAGTAGCTGGAATTACAGGAATGCACCACCACGCCCGGCTAATTTTTGTATATTTATTAGGGACGGGGTTTCACTGTCTTGGCCGGGGTGGTCTCGAACTCCTGACCTCAGGTGATCTGTCTACCTCAGCCTCCCAAATTGCTGGGATTACAGGTGTGAGCCACGGTACCCAGCCACAAGTGCTGCTTTGTTACATGGATATATAGTAGAGTGGTGAAGGAGCCATTAGATCCATAGATACCGTCCTAGTTTCCAAATCTTTTACCGTTTAGTGGAGAGGGGTAAATGTCTCCCTGAGAAGACAGAAATGAAATGAAGGCTATCAGGTTCAATGGGGAAATTCCCTGACCCCTCCTGCCTCAAGATGACAGCAAGTCTTGTACCACCCACGCAGGAGTTTGGAGGAGTGGTAACTGAGGAAACTAAATTTCCTCTCAGTTTCCGAAGAGGAAACAGAGAGAAATTAATCACAGGAATAATGTACATTGTACCCATCAAGTAATTTGTCATCCCTCACCTCCCTCTTCCCTTCCCACCCCTCAGAGTCTCCAGTGTTTATTATTCCACAGTCTATGTCCGTGTGTACACACTATTGATTAATAGCTCCCACTTGTGAGGACAGGTCTTTGTGGTCATTTTAGTAGTGTTTTCAAAGAAGTAGATTTTAGAAGTCTAAACAGGAGCTTCTGGTTATATTTTATAGTAATGTAAAGGGCATCTCTCTAATTAAACAATTCCATATGCTCAATGCCCACCACACCATTATCCCCTTCCAAATACGTAGATCAAAACGTATGATATGTGGCTTTTATGTACATTGAAAACCAAAATTGGAGGATACAAAACAATATCTTTCAGATGAATAACGAAGTTCTTTATAAACCCTGAACCTCTCTAACCTTTCAGGTATTGTACATTGTTTCTACTTCAGTGCAATGACCTGTAGCCTACATTACAGCCACATTTATAGGTGTTTTCTGGAAGTAGAGAAAGGCTTCTAATAAATATTATGACATTTAGTTAGCTTAAAAGTTCTGATCATCTGCCTCCCAAAACTCCTTTCCATCACATTATCATGCACTGGCTCAGAAAATGAATTAGCTTGAAATAGGATTTTGCCCAGTGGCTATATGCAAAGCTGTAAGCCACTTGTGATCATTACTGTTTTAAGGAAAGACAGTGGTTTTGGAGATTCTCAGCCGTGTCGGTGCACATGTTCTTGCTTCCTCTTTCACGCCAGCAGCACCAGTTTCCCCACACAAGAACAAAGCTTTGGGCAGTTTTTCCTCTTCTTCCACTATCTTTGCCCCTATCTACCTTTTTCTGATTGTCACTGCTCCCTCCCTAAGCCAGGCTTTTTCCAATCTAATCCTCTTCTTCCATGAGGGACTTCTCAATGAAATCCTTGCTTTCACCATGTTTCTTCCTTGTTCAAGGACTTCTAATGACTGTCTCTCACCTACAGAGAGAAGCCAAAGCTTCTGAGCAGGCAGGTATGTTCCCCCATCGGTGCACACAATCAGTGCTGACGCACAAGCCTTCACTCCTCCCAGGCACCTGAATACTCCGTGCTCACTCCAAAAGGACTGATCCCTCGCTCAGGGGCTGTCTCCATCCACCTAAGTATACCCTTCCTGACCTCAATTATTCCCAACAATGTTCCAAGGTCCTGACTATAATCTGCCTCTGTAACAAGACTTTCCCAGTACCTCTGGGGCAGATCAATCTCTTAGGAAATTAATCTGTCACCATCTGTTGGAAAGCAAATCACACTTTGCCTGGTATCACTTGACTAGTTTACTTGTCTGTGGACTTGCTTCAAAGCAAATGAAACAAATTGGCAGGTACATCCAGCTCCGTGAGGAACCACTACAATGCAATGAACATTTGTTTAACAAATATTTGGTGGACAAATGAATTGCTTTTGGAAAAGAATGAAATCTTGTTGAATGGCTATGCCAAAAGCCCATGGTTGCAACTGTAAATCAATTTGTCTGATATACTGAATTTCTGGAAAGGAGAGGTGGGGATCTTTCCAGCATCTCTTAAAGTATCTTATTCTCCCAGCTTTGGGCATGCTGCCTAGGCCCAAGAGGACACTCAAGATAGGTGATAAACAGATGAATGAAAATCTTTAGTATCTTCCTTTCCAAACATTCTAGTCCCATGATTTGCAAAGAGTTGGTGGGTCTGTTCTGCTTTTGCTACCAAAAATTTCTTTTTCTAATTTTAAAATACCAGCAGATGTACTTACATGGCCCTATCCTCTTCTATCTCCCCAGGAATCTCGCTCCATCAATTATCCATCATGTTCTGTATCACAGCCAAAATGCTCTTTCTAAACCCACATCTGATTTTTGTTATTTCTGTCTTGGTAGCCTGACAGGTCATTCCAAACCCTTGAGTGATCTGTGTACTCCCAGTCTCTCCAGAGAGCCCTGGATTCCAGCCGTAACGAACCACTTACAACGCCCCAAACTTGCCAAGTCCTATCTTGTTACCCAAATGGTTCTTGTTGCCTCTTTCCTGAAGACTCACCTCCAACATGTTGCGTTAGTCCTTCAAATAATCATCTATGAATCCTTTAAAATTCAGCTCCAATATCACCTCCTCCTGAAAGACTTCCTTGGACAGAGTTAAGTTCTTGTGCCTTTGTTTCCATAGTACTTTATTGATGTGGCAAATGTAAGACTTATTTCAATCCTATAAATTATTTGTTTGTGTCTCTCACTATACTGTAAGCCCATACTAGGAGATATGTTGCATTGATGTTTACATGTTCTCTTTATATTACCAGCACCTACCATAGTGTCTGACACTTAATAAATGGTTTCATTGATTAAATGATTACCTTTATAAAGTAACATGAAATTCAAAAGAAAACAAAGAATGCAAACCACTAAAAGTGCTTTATGTCCTTACAAGGACAAAAGTAAATTATATCCTCACGTCCTTCATGTCTTGGCTCAAATGTATGTTAAACAGCCTAAACACAAAATTGGTGTTTTATTCCAAAAATTTATTAAATAATTCTTCCTATATTTAAATTTATCCAATTATATCTTTTCATATAACACTTCTCTAAGTGTATCCCAAAGAATACTATAAAAGCAATTATACTAGTTGTTATTTAAAGAGTTGCATGATCAAAAAGCTTGGAAAAAATTGGGGTAAATAAGTTAATAAAGGTTTTTCTAATACAAGCTTCCCAAAGGCTTTAATGTGCTAATCTGCACTGTAAATCTCTTAAGAAGCACACAATTTGCAGCATTTTTCTAAACTTATTTGAACTTTGCAATGGAGCATCTTGTGGAATTCATTTAGAAAATACTACTTGCTATATACCTGTTTAAACATAAGTCTCTTTGCTCATTTAAACATAGAGTGACAGCAAAGCATGAAGGCAAAAGAGGGAATATTAAAGTATAGTACTTACCGGCTATGCAGATGATCCTAAACTTATTTAACCTCTCTGGGCCTCAATTTTCTTACCTTAGGAAATGAAGTTAATGATACTTGTTTCAGCAGGCAGATTGCACAGTTTGAATAAAATGCTAGAGGTAGAACACTCAGCATATTGCCAGACACATGATAAAGGAAAAGTAAATGGTAGATATAGAAAATTAGCAACTTAATTTATCATCTTGTAACCTTAGGCTGACAAAAAAAAAAATGAGCCAATGGATTACCCAGATCATAAAATTTCGTAATACTCTGCCTTTTATTATTATCAAGCACTAAGTTTTGACCTTGCATTCTGTCTGAAAGCTGCTAGTTTAGTCATGTAGCTAGTTGAATCATGTTTCTAAATAGACTAGTATCCTAAGTCAAATATTCCTGCCCTTTAAAATATTAAAGGGAAATACATAAATATACTCAGTTGCTAATGTGAGCATCTTCCTCAGTAGCTCAGTAGTAGGGAGAAACCTACTATAATTTTCTGTGGCTCCTTTACAACTCTTTTCTCTACTAGTTAATGAAAAGGGAAGAAAAGTTCATAAAACAAAATTTTCCTAGTGATCTAAGGGAAGATCACCATATTAATCTGCTCGCCAATTAAGTTTTCACATGAAAGTGAATTGTAGAGATAGTATGAAAACACTTCTGAGAAAGTTTTCAGTTACATTCATCCAAAGCATTACCCTTTGAACTCCCCAATCAAAAAGCAGTTCACCTGCCCCAGCACTTCCTGAGTCATCCAATCTTTTCTCCCTTACTGGGCTCCAAGCACAATGGACTCCAGTGATTCTCCATTCTCTCAGAAATGCTTCCACCTTAAGGCTTAGCACTGGCTCTTTCTTCTGCCTGGAAATTCCTTCCCTAGATAGCGACTGTCTCACTTCCTCGTGTCCTTCATGTCCTGGCTCAAATGTTCTCAGGAAGGCTTATCTTGACAGTATTCTTGCACCCTTCCTCCACACCCACACAGCCAATCTGACTTACCTGGCTCGACCTTTGCTCTTTCCTGTAGCATTTACCACCTTTTGACACCTAGACCTACTTAAGTTTATTGTTAATCATCTGCCTGCCTCCACCACAAGATGTAAATTCTAGACCACAAGGTGTAAACTCTACACCACAAGATGTAAACAATGGCAAGATGTTGGTCTAGGTTGTTTACTGATGGAGCTGAGCATCCAGAACACTACTTTGACATAGTAAAAGCTCAGTATTTTTTTTGGTTGAATGGATACTATAAATTGGATTGTATCTAGATTGCAGATGAAGGCAGAGCTTGATGAAAGGGACGTGATGAAGGGAAGAATGAGGAACTACCAAGATTGGGGTGCTTTTCTTCTTTCCCCACCTCCAACTGATTTAGGGTGTTTCTCCCATTCCCTAAGAAGTGGAGGAAGAAAAGAACAGCTAAGATAAGAGAGAAGAGAGGAGTGTAATGGTAAGAGGAGAAAGAGAAAAGGTACAGCCGTAAATGGGCAGTCATCTGAAAACAGGGAGAACAAAGTTGAAGGTTTCTAACCAGACTCTGAGCAGCGTTCCACTCTGCCCTGCTCTCCTTTTCCCTTGCTGAAATTGAAACTAACTAAAAGATATTTTTAAGGCCTAATAAAACTGCATGATTTAAACAGACATCACTAATTGTCAGCAAACAACAAGGATTTTCTGGGGCACCATAACCTATTTTTCAGTCATTTAGATAGTAAAACCACTCCTTCACCTCTACATTCAGCCCATTGTCAAGGACAGATGTGATTTCTTTTTATCCCAGTCCTGTATAATTTTTCACACTAATATAATATTTTAGTAAAAGGTGGAAAGGGAAAAATCTCATGCGTGGTTTCAAAATGAGAAGCCCAACTCCTTGGTCACCAAAAATAATTCATTATTTAATTAACTTGCCAAGACTTCTTATTTGCTTAGTAAATGTTAGTCTCTGTGCCTGTGCTGAAGCATTAAAACGGTAAGTTGTGACTCTTGGTTATAATTTAGTGCAGTGTTTTTCACTTATGTTCCTTCTCCAGAGAGAACCTTCCAGATGTGGTTGACTTCCTCAAGACAATTTCTTATTACTAATTCATAGACAAGAAGGTATATCTTTTGTATATTCTCACCAAACAAAGATTTTTAATTGAATTTTATTTTCCCATTTTATATTTTGAATAGACTTTCGTATATTTTTCAAATACAAAGTGTTATACCATTTTGTCACAATGTTTTCGTTCACTTATTCATTCATTCATCAGATGTCTATTGAGTGCTACTAGATGCTGGCTAGGTGATATGGTTAAAATGGTGAGGAATAAGGAAAATATTGTCTTAAATTGTATGTGCAACACCAACAAAGAGCTCCTCCACACTCCCCAGCACCTTTGCTCCTTGAGAATTACTAATTTAGTATAACATATAAATTTAGTATTGAATTCCATCTAAAACTCTTGTGTATATGATTTTTCAAAACACAATTATTCCTGTTCTCATTCTTAAATTTTATTAATTCAATCAGTTATTCAATTCAATTATCTAATTCTTAAATTTAATTTCTTATTATTATAAAAATCATACATGATTAATATGGAAAATTTGGAAAATATTAAAAAGTGGGAAAAGCAAACATGTTTCATTCATAACCCTACCACCAGGGTCAACCAATAATAATGGTTTAAGACATTTTTTCCTTCCAGTTTTATTCCTTTTCCCGGATTAGCTTTACACTAAAAAGAAACATAGCAAGAAAGCCAATATGAAGAAAATTAATCCTATGGAAAAACCTAACACAAGAACTAAATAATGTAGAAATATATCATGTACTTGGATTACAAGATACTATCACAAAACTGTCAAATCATTAGGACATACATATAACTTCATTACAACCATAAACCAACTATGCTTTACTCTTACTTGTTTATATTCTTTTTTAATAAAGCTGAAGAAAATTCATTTAAAATAAATACGGAAGACTGAAGGTTGAAAACCAGACCAAGGGGCAAGATGGCCAAATAGGAACAGCTCCAGTCTGCAGCTCCCAGTGAGATCAATGCAGAAGACAGGTGATTTCTGCATTTCCAACTGAGGTACTCAGCTCCTCTCACTGGGACTGGTTAGACAGTGGGTGCAGCCCATGGAGGGTGAGCCGAAGCAGGGTGGGGCATCGCCTCACCCAGGAAGCCCAAGGAGTCAGGGAACTCCCTCCCCTAACCAAGGGAAGCCCCTGAGGGACTGTGCCCTAAGGAACGGTGCACTCTGGCCCAGATACTACACTTTTCCCATGGTCTTTGCAACCCACAAACCAGGAGATTCCCTTGGGTGCAGACCAGGAGATTCCCTTGGGTGCCTACACCTCCAAGGCCTTGGGTTTCAAGCAAAAACTGGGCAGCCATTTGGTCAGACACTGAGCTAGCTGCAGGAGTTTTTGTTTTTCATACCCCAGTGGCTCCTGGAATGCCAGCGAGACAGAACCATTCACTCCCCAGGAAAGGGGGCTCAAGCCAGGGAGCCAAATGGTCTAGCTCAGTGGACCCCACCCCAACAGAGCTCAGCAAGCTAAGATCCATGAGAGTGAAATTCTTGTTGCCAGTACAGCAGTCTGAACTTGACCTGGGATGCTCAAGCTTCGTGGGGGGAGGGGCATCCACCATTACTGAGGCTTGAGTAGGCAGTTTTCCCCTCACAGTGTAAACAAAGCCACCAGGAAGTTGGAACTCAGCAAAGCCACTGTAGCCAGACTGTCTCTCTAGATTCCTGCTCACTGGGAAGGGCATCTCTGAAAGAAAGGCAGCAGTCCCAGTCAGGGGCTTATAGATAAAACTCCCGTCTCCCTGGGACAGGGCACCTGGGGGAAGGGGCAGCTGTGAGCACAACTTCACCAGATTTAAACATTCCTGCCTGCTGGCTCTGAAGAGAGTAATGGATCCCCCCAGCACAACATTCTAGCTCTGCTAAGGGACAGACTACCTGCTCAAGTGGGTCCCAGACTCCCATGCCTCCTGACTGGAAGACACCTTCCAGCAGGGGTGGACAGACACCTCATACTGGAGAGCTCTGGCTGGCATCTGGCAGGTGCCCCTCTGGGACAAAGCTTCCAGGAGAAGGAATAGGCAGCAATCTTTGCTGTTTTGCAGCCTCCATTAGTAATACCCAGGCACACAGGGTCTGGAGTAGACCTCCAGCAAACTCCAGCAGACCTGCAGTAGAGGGGCCTGACTCTTAGAAGGAAAACTAATAAACAGAAAGGAATAGCATTAACATCAACAAAAAGGACATCCACACAGAAACCCCATCCAAAGGTCACCAACATCAAAGACCAAAGGTAGATAAATCCACAAAGATGAGGAAAAACCAGTGCAAAAAGGCTGACAATTCCAAAAACCAGAACACCTCTTCTCTTCCATAGGATGACAACTCCTCGCCAGCAAGGGAACAAAACTGGATGGAGAATAAGTTTGATGAGTTGACAGAAGTAGGCTTCAGAAGGTGAGTAATAACAAACTCCTCTGAGCTGAAGGCAAGGAAGCTAAGAACCTTGAAAAAAGGATAGAGGAATTGCTAACTACAATAACCAGTTTAGAGAAGAACATAAATGACCTGATGGAACTGAAAAACACAGCACAAGAACTTTATGAAGCATACACAAGTATCAATAACTGAATCAATTAATCAGAAGAAAGGATATCAGAGATTGAAGATCAACTTAATGAAATAAAGCATGAAGACAAGGTTAGAGAAAAAAGAGTGAAAAGGAATGAACAAAGCCTCCAAGAAATATAGGACTATGTGAAAAGACCAAACCTACATTTGATTGATGTACCTGAAATTGACAGAGAGAATGGAACCAAGTTGGAAAACACTCTTCAGGATATCATCCAGGAGAATTTCCCCAACCCAAGACAGGCCAACATTCAAATTCAGGAAATACAGAGAATATCACAAAGATACTCCTCGAGAAGAGCAACCTGAGACACATAATCATCAGATACACCAAGGTTGAAATGAAGGAAAAAATGTTAAGTGCAGCCAGAGAGAAAGGTCGTGTTACCCACAAAGGGAAATCCATCAACTAACAGCGGATCTCTCTGCAAAAACCTTGCAAGCCAGAAGGGAGTGGGAGTCAATATTCAACATTCTTAAAGAAGAGAATTTTTAACCCAGAATTTCATATCCAGCCAAACTAAGCTTCATAAGTGAAAGAGAAATAAGATCCTCTACAGACAAGCAAATGCTGAGAGATTTTGTCACCACTAGGCCTGCCTTACAAGAACTCCTAAAAGAAGCACTAAATATGGAAAGGTAAAACCGGTACCAGCCACTGCAAAAACATACCAAATTGTAAAGACCATCAACACTATGAAGAAACTGCATCAACTAATGGGCAAAATAACCAGCTAGCATCATAATGACAGGATCAAATTCACACATAACAATATTAATCTTAAGTGTAAATGGATTAAATGCCCCAATTAAAAGACACAGACTGGCAAACTGGATAGAGTCAAGACCAATTGGTGTGCTGTATTCAAGAGACCCATATCACATGCAAAGACACACATAGGCTCAAAATAAAGGAATGGAGGAAGATTTACCAAGCCAATGGAAAGCCCAAAAAAAAAATAAATAAATAAGCAGGGGTTGCAATCCTAGTCTCCGATAAAATAGACTTTAAACCAACAAAGATCAAGAAAGACAAAGAAGGGGATTACATAATGGTAAAGGAATCAATGCAACAAGAAGAGCTAACTATCCTAAATATATATGCACCCAATATAGCAGCACCCAGATTCATAAAGCAATTTCTTAGAGATGTACAAAGAGACTTAGACTCCCACACAATAATAGTGGGAGACTTTAACACCCTACTGTCAATATTAGACAGATCAATGAGACAGAAAATTAACAAGGATATTCAGGACTTGTACTCACCTCTGGACCAAGCAGACCTAATAGACATCTACAGAACTCTGCACTCCAAATCAACAGAATATATATTCTTCTTAGCACCACATCACACTTATTCTAAAACTGACCACATAATTGGAAGTAAAATACTCCTCAGCAAATGCAAAAGAACAGAAATCATAATAAACAGTCTGTCAGACCACACTGCAATCAAATTAGAACTCAGGATTAAGAAACTCACTCAAAACCACACAACTACGCAGAAACTGAACAACCTTCTCCTGAATGACTACTGGGTAAACAACAAAATTAAGGCAGAAATAAATAAGTTATTTGAAACTAATGAGAACAAAGACACAATATACCAGAATCTCTGGGACACAGCTAAAGCAGTGTTTAGAGGGAAATTTATAGCACTAAATGCCCACAAGAGAAAGTAGGAAAGATCTCAAATTGACACTCTAACATCACAATTAGAAGAACTAGAGAAGCAAGAGGAAACAAATTCAAAAGCTAGCAGAAGATAAGAAATAACTAAGATCAGAGCAGAACTGAAGGAGATACAGACACACAAAAACTTCAAAAAAATCAATGAACCTAGGAGCTGGTATTTTGAAAAGATTAACAAAACAAATAGACAAACAGAGAGCCAAATCATGAGTGAACTTCCATTCACAATTGCTACAAAGAGAATAAAATACGTAGGAATACAACTTACAAGGGAAGTGAAGGACCTCTTCAAGGAGAACTATAAACCACTGCTCAAGGAAATAAGAGAAGACACAAATAAATGGAAAAGCATTCCATTCTCTTGGATAGGAAGAATCAATATCGTGAAAATGGCCATACTACCCAAAGTAATTAATAGATTCAATGCTATCCCCATCAAGCTACCACTGACTTTCTTCACAGAATTAGAAAAAACTACTTTAAATTTCATATGGAACCAAAAAGAACCAAATTTCACATGGAACCAAAAAAGAGCCCATGTAGCCAAGAAAATCCTAAGCAAAAAGAAAGCTGGAGGGATCATGCTACCTAACTTCAAATTATACTACAAGACTACAGTAACAAAAACAGCATAGTACTGGTACCAAAACAGATATATAGACCAATGGAATAGAACAGAGGCCTCAGAAATAACGCCACACATTACAACCATCTGATCTTTGGCAAATCTGACAAAAACAAGCAATGGGGAAAGGATTCCCTATTTAATAAGTGGTGTTGGGAAAACTGGCTAACTATATGCAGAAAACTGAAACTGGATCCCTTCTTTACACCTTATACAAAAATTAACTCAAGATTAAAAACTTAAATGTAAGAACCAAAACCATAAAAACCCTAGAAGAAAACCAAGGCAATACCATTTAGGACACAGGCAAGGACAAAGACTTAATGACTAAAACATCAAAAGCAATGCCAACAAAAGGCAAAATTGACAAATGGGATCTAATTAAACTAAAGAGCTCCTGCACAGTAAAAGAAACTATCATCAGCATGATAAGGCAACCTACAGAATGGGAGAACATTTTTGTAATCTGTCCATCTGACAAAGGGCTAATATCCAGAATCTACAAGGAACTTAAACAAATTTACAAGAAAACAAAAAAACAACCCCATCAAAAAGTGGGTGAAGGATATGAACAGACACTTCTCAAAGGAAGACATTTGTGCGGCCAACAAACATATGAAAAAAAGCTCATCATCACTGGTCATTAGAGAAATGCAAATCAAAACCGCAAATAGATACCATCTCATGCCAGTTAGAATGGTGATCATTAAAAAGTCGGGAAACAACAGATGCTGGGGAGGATGTGGAGAAATAGGAATGCTTTTACACTGTTGGTGGGAGTGTAAATTAGTTCAACCATTGTGGAAGACAGTGTGGCGATTCCTCAAGGATCTAGAACTAGAAATACCATTTGACCCAGCAATCCCATTAGTGGGTATATACCCAAAAGATTATAAATCATTCTACTATAAAGACATATGCACATGTATGTTTATTGCAGCACTATTCACAATAGCAAAGACTTGGAACCAACCCAAATGTCCGTCAATGACAGACTGAATAAAGAAAATGTGGCACATATATACCATGGAATACTATGCAGCCATAAAAAAATGATGAGTTCATGTCCTTTGTAGGGACATGGATGCAGCTGGGAACCATCATTCTCAGCAAACTAACACAGGAACATCAAACCAAACACCACACTCATAAGTGGGAGTTGAACAATGAGAACATATGGACACGGGGAGGGGAACATCACACACCAGGGCCTGTCAGGGGGTGGGGAGCTAGGGGAGGGATAGCATTACGAGAAATACCTAATACAGATGATGGGTTGATGGGTGCAGCAAACCACCATGGCATGTTTATACCTATGCTGTAACAAACCTGAACGTTTTGCACATGTATCACAGAACTCAAAAGTGTAATAATTTTTTTAAAAATTCAATTTACCATAATTTTATTGACCTTTTCTTTATAGAAATTTTTGCTTTTGTGGTCAAAAAGTGGTCGACCCTTGGCAATTTCATATGGTTCGAGCTAATATTTTGGAGCTATGTTGCTGATGGTTGTTGGTTCATGTTTGTTACATTTTTCTGATATATTGTGTGATAAACATTTTTTACTTTAAAGTCTATTTCACCTGCCATTTATATGGTTAGAGCATCTTTATTTTGATCAGTATTTTTAAAACATAATCCACATATCTTTCTTCTAATTAAATCCTATTTGGACTGAAAAAAAAAAAGGAAAACCAGGTCAATATTAAAAATAATATTAATGAGTGGGGAGCATCAAACTTGCCAGATGTTAAAATAGATTATACAGCTATTATAATCAAAGCAATGTCTCAGGCCTGGCAACAAATAAATAGATTAAATAGATTAGTGGATTAGAGAAAAGAATTTTTAAAATTGATGCTAATGTAATTTAATTTATTGGAGAAAAGATTATTTAACATGTGATGTTCAAACAATTGGTTCTTTATATAAAAAGAGATGCAGTTGAGCCTTCCACTTTTATATAAAAAAATTCCAGATGTAAAAAACACTAAATGTTAAAAATAATAAAATAAAAAATAGAAATTTTTAGAAGAAAATTTTAGAAAATAGGAGTTGGGAAGACCTTTTGAAGTAAGATAGGAAATTCAGAATACATATAGGAAGAAAAATTTTATTTCATACAATTATTTTTTAATTTTGTAGCAGAAAATTACAAAAGTAAAATCAAAGGAGAAATTATTGATGGGGTAAGATTTAGCAATTCACTGACCAAAAAAAAACAAAACAAAACACTACAGAAAAAATGCTCAGCATCACTATAATCATCAGAAAATGGAAATTAAAACCGCAATGAGATATTATCTCACACCTGTTAGAATGGCTGTTATGAAAATGACAAAAGATTAAAAGTGTTGGCAAGGATGGGGAGTAAAGAGAACCTTTGCATACTGTTGGTGGGAAGGTATGTTAGTACAGCCGCTATGGAAAACAGTAGGGAGTAATCATACAATTACCAAATGATTCAGCAGTCCCACTACTGTGTATATGCCCAAAGGGAATGTATTCAGTATGTCAAAGCCATATCTATACTCCCATATTTATTATAGCATTATGCATAATCGTTAAGAAGCAGAATCAATCTAAGTATCCATCAACAGATGAATGGATAAAGAAAATATGGTATATGTTCACAGTGGAATACCATTCAGCCTTAAAAATAGAGAAAAATATTGTCATTTGCAACAACATGGATGAACCTGGAGCACATTATGAGCACATTATATTAAGCGAAATAAGCCAGGCACAGAAAGACAAATACCAAATGATCTCACTTACATGTAGAATCTAAAAAAGTTGATCTCATAGATGTAGAGAGTAGAATGGTGGTTACCGGGGCTGGGGCAGTGGGGGGCAGAGGGGTGGGAGGCAAGAGTTGGAAAGACATTGGCCAAAGGATGCAAAACTTCAGTTAAATAGGAAGAGTAAGTGTAAGGATCCATTGTACAACATGGTGACTATAGTTAATAACAATATATTATATTCTTGAAAAATGCTGAGCGGTTTTAAGTGTTCTCACCACAAAAATGATAACTTCATGAGGTAATGCATATGTTAATTAGCTATATTTAGCCATTCCACAATGTGTGTGTATATATATATCGATATGATATATTGAGATTATATATATCTCAAAACATCATATTATACACAGTAAATACATACAACTTTATCTGCCAAGTTTTAAAATCTATAATATTCAAAGAACTTTTATAAATTTTTAATAAGAGAAAAGCAACTATATAAGGGAGAAATAGGTCAAGGATATCCATTGGTAATTGACAGATAAGAAAATCCAAAGGAACAACAATAACGTGAAAAGATGCGTAAGCTCATTAGAAGTCAAGAAAATGAAAATAAAATTAACAATGCTTACTCATTAGATCAGCAAAGATTAGAAAGCAGGGAAATAGGAGTACTAGTGAGGAAAATGATGCTCTCAAACATCACTAGTGGGACTGTGATTTGCTATATTATTTTTAGAAAATAATATGAAAAAAACCATAAAAATGTAAAGATACACATGCCTTTTAAAACAGCAATTCTACTCCTGGGACTTAAACACCATAAAAATAAAACCCCCAATTACTAAGAATATGTATCTAAGAATATTTGTAATGACAGCACTTTTTTATATGTTGAAAACTTTTCACAACAGAGTATCAGTTGAAAGCAGATTACTTGAATAAATTATAGCAAATTCATGCTGCATGCAACTACTGAAAAGAATGAGATAGAGCTATAAGATTTATCAGAATCTTTAAGATATATTGCAAAGTGGCCGGGCGCGGTGGCTCAAGCCTGTAATCCCAGCACTTTGGGAGGCCGAGACGGGCGGATCACAAGGTCAGGAGATCGAGACCATCCTGGCGAACACAGTGAAACCCCGTCTCTACTAAAAATACAAAAAACTAGCCGGGCGAGGTGGCGGGCGCCTGTAGTCCCAGCTACTCGGGAGGCTGAGGCAGGAGAATGGCGGGAACCCGGGGGGCGGAGCTTGCAGTGAGCTGAGATCTGGCCACTGCACTCCAGCCTGGGCGACAGAGCAAGACTCCGCCTCCAAAAAAAAAAAAAAAGATATATTGCAAAGTGAGAAAACCAAGATACAGAGTAATATGCACACACATATATATTATGTATATAACCTTATCCCACAATTTGTGATAAAGAGGGACCATTGCCCTGAAAATCAGTGGATGTGTAAATATTGGGTTGAGTGAGCATGGAGCAAAGAGTAGAGGATACACATCAACCTCTATTTATTGGTTTCTCTGAAGGGGTACAGAACAAGAAAAGAGAAAGGAAAAAGGGAGGAAAAAAAAACCCCAAAATCTCTGTAACATAATAGAAAATATGCATTGCACAATAACAAGAGAAAATGTAAAAAATAAAATTCTATCTGTTAAATTAATGGAAAGTACCTATTATATTTAATAATAGAATAAATTCATAGACAAGGACTACAAGGGGCATAGCCAAATAAAATCATGATTTGATTTCTAGATGTGATTTTGAAAATTTTTGCTTGGAATTTTTAAATAGAACTTCTACAATATAATCATGTGGGAAGTGAAAAAAAAAAACATCTGGCAATACTCCTTAAGGACTTTATAAAGAACTTTGCCCCTTGACATTCTATTTCCACTTTTTGGAATTACTCTTAAGGAAATAAACAGATGTGGACCACAATCCTTGTTAAAACACCTAAGTAGTGTAAATAAATTCTAATGTTAAATAAAATCTACAACATACAACATTTCAATTTGCAAAATATATACCTGTGTGTGTATCTATTTTATGCATATATTTTATGTATACATATAATGTGTATATATACATATATACACTAGATATTACAAATGGAAATTGTGTTGTATCTTGGATTTTTATTAATTATATTGTGGGAATATTTTCTGTTTTTTAATTTTCATATATACTCACTGAAATATGTATACCTATACACATACATATTGCTAACAAAAAGATGAAAAGAAAATGCACTAAAATATTGTTAGTGATTATCTATAGCTGATGAGAATAAGTGATTTTTATGTATGTCTTAATGCTTATCTCTTTTCTAAACTTGCTGAAATTAATATGCATTCAACAATATGCAAAATGCAATAATCATTTTTAAATGGAAGCATAAGAAAGCTAATGATTTCATTTTGAAATGAACGTTGGCATTTCTAGTCAATTCTACATGTTCAGAGGCATAGCCTGCCTCCAGTGCTCCTTCAACATTACAGCTTTGTGCTAGACACTCAGTAACCTCAACACACAGCTTACATCCCTTGGATAAAGGTCGAAGCACAGCCCTCTAGATTAGCAAAGTATCCTGCCAGTATCATATAAACCCTGGAACACCACAAGTCCTCACGTTTTGAGTACAAATCCTTCCAGTAGGCAGCTCTCAGAGAGGCTACACAGAAAGCCTTCCTATGACTCCAAACCAGTAAAGCTGTTTTTTAAATTTTACCTCTACTGAATAGCAGTCATGATTGATTTCTTCAGGTTTCCAGGTAGAAGAGATTTCTATAGTTTGGTCTAAAGTCTTAATACTGGAAACACTTCCATGTTTTCTCTGGTTTCTCCTCCTGAGTGGAAAGGGTATCAGCTGAAACCCCTGGCAAGGGCAGGCTGTGGGAAGGCAAGCAAGGCTGCTGGGGTGACCTGGTGTGCTCTCATGGCACAGCAAGGAAAACCAATAAGCTTTGCTCTTATCCCAGGAAACCTACCCTGAAGGACCTGACTGGCCAACAAGGTAAACAACGGCCCGTGGAGCATGCTTCTTCCCTCCCACCTCCCTCCTGCCTCACCCTGGGATGGCCTTGTGCTTCCTGGTTGAGGCAAACAAGAATGCCTGCTACCTCTTCTTCCCATGGCCCAGTAGGATTGAAGAAAGATAAACAGAAACAGCAGTGGATCACTTTCAAGCACATTAGTCAATCTCTCCTGTTGCCAAAGTAAGTTGAAGAAATGGGTCCTTCATGCTGGAGCTGAGTCAAAATCACAAAACTATGAAGAGCTTTTCAATACTCAACTAGTAACAGAACATTATTTCCACTTTGATGAGCAGTAATATATTATTGAAATAGTTGCCAAAGCAATGGCTGAATGTTGCAATAGGAAGAAAATGCAAACATCTATATGTGCATGCAGGGTCTTAGGTCTTAGCTGATTCCAGCTCCTGGTGTCTGGCTTTCTCTGGCATCATGGAACCCAAAAGTCCAAATAATTAAGATTTTTCACTTGTTGTACACATACAGCTTCAGACTGCACAGAAAATTCTGGTACCTCTTATTTGATATTATGTGTCAGGCCAACAATATGACACACAGAAAACTGCTATAATCAGCTATGTGACCTTCTTATGTAGACAGACCAAAATAAGTGGAAGAAACCAGCTGAATCTTTTAGACCCAATCTACCATAATCAAAGCATGTACTAAAGCTCCTCTTAGCACACACCCAGACTGATAAATTAATAAAACAAGTCCCTTCCTTTTGCCACCTGACATAAAGGCAGGAATTACAATAAACAATACTGGAATATATTTACTGGGTTGCAATTTACTTAGAGACAAGATTAAAGCAACAAGATAAAGTCAAAACTGAGAAAAATCACAGCAGATAGGTACCTGTAATAATGGAAATACAGCAGAGAAGTAATTTGTCCCAAATAGAGAATGAGGAGACATAATGGCAGCTTATTCATTAGTGGAAATGAACACATATTATTACATTGTAGTCAGTTCTTGATTATTCATGTGTGATTTACCAATTTTTTGGCTTATCCTTCTCTCTGCAAGCCTTTGTACGTAAGTCATCTCTTTCCATCTTTTCCATCATCTTTTCCGTCTTTAGTTCATATGTGTTTAGAAACCCCCAAAATAATGATGTAGATCATTAATCCATATCAAACTTAAATAGGAAAGCAAAACTGATGGCATGGCTATTATACTGGTCAAAGGATCCTTTCACCTCTCCAGTTTGGTACCAAATCTGATGACACATTTTCACTAGTGGAAGAGAAGTCAGCATGGGAATTGAGCTTGATAAATAAAATTACTAGTCAGCTAATCCTAGCCTGTTGTCTTTCTGCTAAGTAAAAGTGTTCCAGATACATATAATCTGTCAGCTCTATTAAGCATCATTTATAGGCAGGAAAAATGTGCTTTTATGATGATCAGAGTCCCCATGTCTCTCACACAATGAGGATATAAATATCATTTCACAGTGGAAATCTGAGTTCCTCATCCAATGGATGACAAGCTTCCTATGGGAAGAGATCCTTCCTTTTTATACTGCTTCTGTATTTCCTTCAAGATCTAAGCCCTCTGCCTGCATCCATAACCTGGAAACCCATATTTACAGGGACCAAGATCTTGAGTTATTGTCCTAAGTTCAACTCCTGTCATATCATTACCAGCTGGGTAGTCTTTAGCAAATTACTTGATTTTTGTAAGCCTTGGTTCGCTTTCCTAGAAAGTGGGTTTAATGAAACCCACTCCTAGAGCTGTTGTAATGACTGAATAAACTGTTTTCTATAAAGCACCATGGAGAGCAGAAAATAATCTGGTGGATAAATGAATAGGTATCACAACTGTCATTCTACAAACCACTTGACTGAGCTCACTGACTCCAGACATGACTAAGTAGACCATAAAAGAAATGGAACTTTTATGTTTTAAGTTAAGAATTGACTTTTGTGGCCAGGGGCGTTGGCTCATGCCTGTAATTCCAACAATTTGGGAGGCCGAGGCAGGTGGATCACCTGAGGTCAGGAGTTCAAGAGCAGCCTGGTCAACATGGTGAAATTCCATCTCTACTGAAAATACAAAAATTAGCCTGGCATGGTGGTGGACACCTGTAATCCCAGCTACTCAGGAGGCTGAGACAGGAGAATTGCTTGAACCCGGAAGGCGGAGGTTGCAGTGAGCTGAGATTGTGCCACTGCACTCCACCCTGGGTGACAGAGTGAGACTCAGTCTCCAAAAAAAAAAAAATAGACTTTTGTAATTTGTGTGTTGGACCTTAAAAAAAATGAAAGAGTGGGAGTGGAGAAAACCCCATGTGTGGCTTCTACACGAACCTATCAACATACATTTTACATCTTTTATTTTTTAGCCCTTAGAATCTTTCTACTCAAGACCAAATTTTAATATTAATAGAGCCAAATATATTTGATTATGGGAGAACCACTGATGTTCACTGTTGTTTATGAATTGGAAGGGCAGCAAAAATGAAGGAGAATTATTCTGGTGACCAACCTAAGTGACACAGTTACTCAGGCAGATGCACGATGGCATCTAGAATCCAAACAGTTTGTTTCAGCTCTCTTTCAAAGTCTCAGCAACAGCACCTTAGACCCTTCTGGAATCATCAGTTTTGAATCTAAGACTTCAAAGTGGGAAAAGCAATGCAAGACTACTCAGGGACTGACATGTATAGAAACAAAAAGAGAGAAAGGGAGGTGCATGCTGAAAACGGTATGAGATCCATACCCCCAGTGACTTGCACTGGTTCTCCTACTTTGTTCAACCTCAGCTAGATGGAAGACTCATTTATATATTAAAGTCTTTTTTCCCCCTCCTTCTTCACTATCTGTCCCTGCTGCCCAAAAGATGAATCAAACTCACTGCATCAAGCTGGCAAAGAGTTACAAGGCACCTTCTACTTGGAAGTAAGAAGCTAGAGCAGCTCACCCATGAACATTTCCATGATTCACAGGAGAGCTCATTGACAGCTGCTCAGACTCTGAGCAGAGAGATTAGAACTAGAATTGTTTAAAATTCCTAAGCCAGAGGAGTTTCGCAGGGCAGGGTGCTTCTAAGCAGCCTGCAGTCAGCCATGCCCTTGCAGACAAGGCTCTGGGGGTTCCACATGCACCTCCAGCCTCAGAAGACTGGCCTGACCAGTCATGCGGCACTTTTGAGGACAGTAGCTAAGCCTGGAACTGGTTACTTTATTTACCATTTTTGGTTAGTCACTAAGTAAAGTCTTTGCCTAGAAACCTTCATTTCCTATGCAGTAGGGTAGAAAAGGTCCAGTTAAAAATTTTCCTGAAATACTTCACCAAACAGGCCAGTTCTACAATTAGGAAATTACCACACTGAGTAATATTTGCCAGTCTGGCTTTTAGTGAAGTCAGGTTTAGTCCACTGGCATCTCAAGCTGATTGGCAGACAGACCTAGGTCCTACACCCAACCCCTCCCTTGCAATTTGGGCAGGTTATATTTTTAAAAGTCCAGACTTCCTGTGCTTTTGAACATTTTGAAGGCTAGGATAGTATTCACAAATCAGGGGTGCATTTAATCTTTCATATCACATGGCTACTACTGGATTTGCAAAATGCTACATAGATACACAGCCTCTCAAGTTGACTTCTAGGCAATGGTGACAATTTGCACTTTCATTGTAATAGAGGCGTGACTTTTCAAGAGGTTTGTGAACTAGTTTTAAAATGTTCTATGGAGGAAATGAGAAATGGACTTGACAGTAAGTTACTTTATTTTAATTTTAAATAAAAAATAATGTAATTACTTGGTGACCACAAATACAAGTGGTAAGGCTTTTCTTTTCCCTTGTGAAACTGCTACATGTTGCTTTGAATAACTAAATTCAATAGAAATGTTTCTTAATGATTGAGAAGGTTAGAATTATGTCTCTATTTTCAGGTAGGTCACTGAATATATAAAGTCTATATTCTGAAGATGTTTTCCTATTTTAGGGTTAAAGTAAGTGCACACTCACATTATGCTTCCTATTAGCACCATACAACTGGCAAGAGGAGAAGGAGGTTGTGAAATTCAAATCAAGAAATGTTTTCACTTGCTGGAAACTATGGTAAAGCTCTGAGGGAAAAAGAATGAAATAAAAACTCTTTCTTAAGAAAAAAAAAAAAAAAAACTTGGGTTTTCCGTACTTAGAGTGGACTACGGAGTATGTAAATAAATTGGTTAACCTCTCTGATAATATGCAAAGAAACCTCACCCACACAGTAGGCGTCGGGGATTTTTTTAAATGGTGGTAGTGCATAGATTGTATCCTTAATTTCAACCTAAGCAACACACGTAGAGTGCACATCAGATAGTAGGTGCACTGCTAAGCGCCTGACAATACATACTTGATCATGAAAGAAATTAAATGAAAAATTGTTCTCCAAACTGATGACCAAATTAGATCTTATGAATTCATGGACAAAGTCGGGAGAGAGAAAGAGGAAACTAGTATGTTCACACATACCTCAATGACGGTTCAAAGTTCAGATTAAAATCTACATCCTTTTTCAAGAAGCGCCGTGCTGCTATTTGCCATTGCAGTTCCGGAGAATGTGAAGAGATCTTTGCGCTTACTTCTTCCTAGTTTTCTTCTTCCTTTTGTTTTTTTTAACAGAGAAGGAAAGGGAGATGTGAATGATTTCTACAGATTTCCTTAATTAAAGCTAGTTTGATTCCCCACTTAAGTGAAATGAGGCTGTTAAAAAGAAAAGTAGTCTTACTTATCAATAGGCACTGAAGAATCAATGTTTGGCTTACCTGTTCAGGTCAAATTCCTTGATTACATTATTTTACAGAGCTGAGTAGGGCTTAAGCTAGTTACCGTTGATGCCACTGGCAAGCATTTCTTCATTTATGTACAGGCCATAATCCACTACACCAACTCAGGCCCATGGGATGACTTCCATTTCTTCTTTTTTTTTTTTTTTGAGACTTAGTTTCGCTCTTGCTACCTAGACTGGAGTGCAAGGCAGTGGTGCAGTCTCGGCTCACTGCAACCTCCGCCTCCTGGGTTCAAGCAATTCTTCTGCCTCAGCCTCCCAAGTACCTGGGACTACAGGTGCACACCACCACGCCTGCCAGATAATTTTTTATCTTTTTAGTAGAGACAGAGTTTCACCATGTTGGCAGGGTTGGTCTCGAACTCCTGACTTCAGGTGATCCACCCGCCTCAGCCTCTCAAAGTGCTGGAATTACAGATGACTTCCATTTCTATAGATCCATTTTGCCTTTAGAAATTAAAAACAAAACCAAAACTCCCAACCCACAGTATCTCAAATCACATGTGCAGCAGCAGAACAAAACCTGCTGTGGCTGTGGAGGTATGATTTTACCACGAAGATTCAGACGTTGTTACATGGTCAAAAAAGTAGTCACTGCACAGAGCAAGTGAGAAATTGAGCAATGCAACTTAATACAGCTTTTCCCTATTGCTTATAAAACAACGTTCTTAATTTTTACTTGTATGTAAAATTCTTCTGAATTTTTCCTTTATTGTAAATTATTTCAGTAGACTCCCTTGGGGTGCTTTAAGAATATTCCATGGGGCATGTTTTTATTGTGGGTCATCAGCTAAGCTATTGGAAAAAGGCCCTGGGTTTTTTTGGTTTGTTTTTAAAATGTTGTATAACAGCTTTAAACGTACAAGACATGATAGAGTGGGGGGGGAAACTTGTTAAATTCTTAGCTTTGTTTTTCCATCTGAAATATTAGTATGCCCGGGTTTTTGTTTTTTTTCCTAATTCCAAGCAACAGTGAACCTAATTTACAATTTTTTTCTCAAAAAAAAAGGAAAGTTTAACATTGTATTAGGGAGGCTTCAGAATTAGCAGGTGCACTCCGACAGATTTACAGGGGCCAGTGGACAGATAGCTATGTTTTAGGAGTGGGAAACATCTGCCCAAAGTAGGTAGTTTATGGTTTCCATATCAAATAGAAGAAAAAAGTACCACACTAGTCCTGAGACTTTGGTAGTTGAGTTTTTAGAAAACCAAAATTCACACAAATTCTATTCTAGAGGACTTGTATATTTCATTGCTACGTTCTACTAAAGTTAAGGAGATACAGAAATTGCTCCATGAGGAAATGATAAAGGTCAGAGGCTCAGAGTTTTAAGAGGAAAATTCATAAGCATGCGTTATGGAGGGAAAAGAAGGCTAATTAAATATAACACTGAACTAAACTATAAAAAAGACCTGTTTTCTCCATGTAAGTCAGATTATATGGGCTTCCTCCACCACTTCAACCCACTAATCTAAAGTAATGAAATGCAATCCCTGGAAGTACTCAGAATTAGACATGTAACAGATAATAATAGAGATTTGAAGAAATTTTTAACAAACATGCAACAACCTTAGTAATGAACTCTTTTTTTTTTTCACTCTAGTCTTTTAGTCTTGCTCTAAATAACCACATGAAGTAAGGAATTGGCTGTTATTCAGTAAATCTGGACTGTGGACACTGACCAAATGGCTTGACATTCTACCTCCACCCCTTATCCTATTTTCAGTCCACATTTTCCCTCCATGGTGACTTTCTGGTTATATATTATCTGGTTTGGCCATCTCCACTGCCCACTTCAGATAATTGCTCAATTCTCAACTTGGCTTCTTGCTGGGCAGGCCTGACCTAAGAGAATGGATGAAGAAAGAGCCAGCATTTTCCTTTGATCTCTCAGAACTCAGGATTCCATTATATAATCTACCATAAATCCTGGCAGTCGAGATTGACACTAACAATGAAACTTGCCATAATATGACACTCCTCATTGATTCATTATGTATTCTGACATTTCCTAATTAACACGAACTCAATACTGCAGTCTGTCAGTGATAAGAAATTTTTCTTAGTTGCCTTCTCAATATTTTTGAGGGTTGCCTTGATTAATTTTTCTCTTCTGCTATCTAAGCTTCATATGCCAAATGTTCTAACTGGCTATCTGCCTCTAAGGTTTAAGCTCACAGATGTTTCCTTGTGACCACAGAAAATACTACTCCACTGAGAATAGGTTTGATAAATAAAATTGGCAATAAATTTAGAACCAAAGAGCTGGATAAAGAAATCAAGTGCAACCCATGCTTTCCACACTTTTGTAAATCTACAAACTTGTCTAGTGTACCCAGTGGTAGTAGATTCTAGGAATCCCATCAACAAAGTAAAGCCTTAAATAATCCCAAAACCTCCTTCTATGTAGCAGTACAAATCTTTTCCCCTACTAAACATTACCATGGCTTCTAACAAGTAGAGAATTGGCACAACAAATTTCACTTCCATTCCAAGTGCAGAGGGAGGAGTAAAATGGACAGAATCCAAATGGCGAGAAAGAAGTGAAGAAAGGACCCTGCAGAGCCCAGATAGGAATAATACGTGAACTCTTCTAAGTGATTAATACTCCACTACATTAATAACTGCTTGTGCAACACGAATGCTGTAGCAAGCAGGAGACCTTTTCTTTCTGCTTTTTTCCTTTTCCTAGAAAACATTTTCCTAGGCGTCTTTCTCTTCACAAATGACATGTGAAGGAGCTATGTGCTTGATTTGTGAAGACTGAGTGATCTGGAGGAATAGGACCGTCAAACAGACAAGAACAGTGTTCTTCCTGTTGAATGTTATCATGTCACCCTCTCCTGGTACTTCCCTGCTCAAAATTCAAAGCCCAGGCATTTCCACCATGGAACATTCTCAGGAGTGTAGCATCATCATTTGAGATTTACTGTAACTGAAGTGAAGTTGTTTAATGGGTTTGGCCTTTTTCCCTCCCAACTCTACCCCTAGTAGCTCCTTGCCTTTTCTTTTTAAATTGTTGACCTAGCCTTTTATTTCCCCTTGGAAGAGAAGGAAAAAGAGGAAATCAGAAAGGACACTCGCCCTCCTTCCCTCTACCCACAAATCACAGAGTTTAGCTTTTCCATTCCCATAACTATAAAGCATTTTAGGCAACTGCAGGAGAGATCACAGTTTTCCTTTCCAACCAGAGTCCTAAATCAGTGCAATGAAAACACGTCTGTCTTTTATTCCCAGCACAGATGCCCATGGGTTTTGTTGTGCTTATACTGTCAGTATCTTAAGTCACTTTTTTTTTTTTTTTTTTTTTTTTAGCCAAAGTCTTGCTCTGTTGCCCAGTCTGGAATGCAGTGTGCAGTGGCACTATGTCAGCTCACTGCAGCCTGGATCTCCTGGGCTCAAGTCATCCTCTTACCTCAGCCTCTCAAGTAGCTGGGACTACAGATGTGCACCACCACAACCAACTAATTTTTGTATTTTTTATAGAGATGGGGTTTCGCCAGGTTGCCCAGACTGGTCTCAAAATCCTGAGCAAAAGCAATTCACCCACCTCAGCCTCCCAAAGTGCTAGCATTACAGGTGTCAGCCACCTGGCTTAAATGCTCTTTCGCCCAGGCTGGAGTGCAGTGGCGCCGTCTCAGCTCACTGCAACCTCCACCTCCCGGGTTCAAGTGATTCTCTTGCCTCAGCCTCCCTAGTAGCTGGGACTACAAGTGCATGCCACCACACTGGGCTAATTTTTTATTTTTAGTAGAGACAGGGTTTCACCATGTTGGCCAGGCTGGTCTCAAATGCCTGATCTCAGGTGATCTGCCCACCTCGGCCTCCCAAAGTGCTGGGATTACAGGTGTGAGCCACCACGCCCAGCCCTTAAATCACTATTCTAAGAGAAGGTTGCTGAAGGCAAAAGCTATAGAATCATAAAATACTACAGCTGCAGGGACCATACATTTCTCCTAGTCCAAAGATTCCATCCATTTTGTGAGGGAAATGAGGTGTTAAAAATAAGACTTATTCAGTGCCCAACATAAAGTAGCTATTTAATAAATATAAAAAGTTCTAATGGTCTGAATCCTAATCTCATAGAAATATGATCATTGTCTTCTGAATCTATATCATGTCCAAAGAAAATAATTTTACTATAAAAATATTCCAAGTAAATAGCATTTTACACATATAAGGCATGCTGCCTTTTAAAGTTCTATCACTTAGTCTTCATCGTATCACTAGTGTAATGTTTTGATGGAGGTCTGGTAGTTGTTATGCCCATTTTACAGTTAGGAAGATGGGGCACCAAGCTTGCAGCTTTTCGCTATGTGCATCAGTGGCAAAGTCCCATCTTTTGACTCTCAATACACTTCTTTCTCCACCAGTCATTTCTGAAACAAAATCTTTACAACCATAAACAATCATGATTTCAAAAAGCAAGTCCTAAAAGATTTTTTAAATGGTATGACACCTCTCTTGAACTATTTCTATCACCTAAAATTGATGTACCCACTCTTCATCTGAAAACTTCAATCCACACAGTATTTTTCTAAGGTTAAGTCATTATTTCATTCCAAGCCTACACCAACATCTTTTTTTTTTTTTTTTTTTGAGACGGAGTCTTGCTCTGTCGCCCAGGCTGGAGTGCAGTAGCCGGATCTCAGCTCACTGCAAGCTCCGCCTCCCGGGTTCACGCCATTCTCCTGCTTCAGCCTCCCGAGTAGCTGGGACTACAGGCGCCTGCCACCTCGCCTGGCTAGTTTTTTTTGTATTTTTTAGTAGAGACGGGATTACACTGTGTTAGCCAGGATGGTCTCGATGTCCTGACTTCGTGATCCGCCCGTCTCGGCCTCCCAAAGTGCTGGGATTACAGGCTTGAGCCACCGCGCCCGGCTGCCTACACCAACATCTTTAATGCCTACAAGATAAAGTCCAAGCTCCTTAATAGGACTTGTGACTCTCCACTTCCAAATTACCTCCTACCACCACCCTGCACTTTTCTTAACTGTGTTTCTATCAGACTGATGGGTTCCCAAAACCTTCTCCCCTATGCCTTTCATTATGTGCCTCCTTTTCCTTGTATCTTCCCGTGTAAACATTATCTATCCTTTAAGGTCATGGTCAAGAGTCATTTCCTACCCAAAGCTATCCCTAACCATCCTGCACGAACCCAGAAATACCTTCTTCTCTTTATGCTTCCTCACCACGGTGCTCATCACTCTGCAAGCACTCTTCACATTCTACTCTGCTGAATTGTATTAGTTGACGTTATGGCTTTAGGCACATATTATAGTGCACTACTATGTAATAGTCATATATCATATTATGCGCCTTACTGATCATACCTGATAGAGATTGTCTAGGGATCAAGGAACCTGTCAGGCTCAATCTCACACTACAATTATGTGCCAAACACCAGTGTGTACCAGGCACTTCCCAAGGCACAGGGTGCAATCCTAAATAACCCCATCTATGCACCTGAGGCACTTTTTATTTTTATTTATTTATTATTTATTTATTTATTATTTATTTGAGATGGAGTCTCTCTGTGTCACCCAGGCTGCAATGCAGTGGTGTTATCTCAGCTCACTGCAACCTCCACCTCCCAGGTTCAAGTGAATCTCCTACCTCAGCCTCCCAAGTAGCTGGGATTACAGGCATGCACCACAATGTCTGGCTAATTTTTTGTATTTTTAGTAGAGACAGGGTTTCACCATGTTGGCCAGGCTGGTCTCAATCTCCTGGCCTCAAGTGATTCACTGGCCTCAGCCTCCCAAAATGCTGGAATTACAGGCATGAGCTACCACGCCCAGCCCTGAGGCACTTTTAATCTAGCTGGGAATAGAGACTCTAGGACAGGCCATAATAAACCACAGCAAGGCCCTTGTCAATATTACTCATTTCTTAAATAAAATTAGAAAAAGAATTTAACAATATGAGTTAAATTAAACTATTCATATATTGGATTCTAAGTAACATTAATCTTTAAATGTTCTTTCGGAAAACTTGACGCAGGTAGGTACAAAATCTTAAATTTTGTAAATTTTCTAAAATTTGGAATTTCACAATATGGAATTTCCAAAATTGCTTATTGGAAAGAAAGAGCAATTTGCGTCTTTGTTTGTCACATAGTTTTAAGGTGAAAGATAGTAAAACGGATACTATATGTGATGTAATTATCTTTATTAAGCACCTTTCTTTACATGGTTTTAAGCAAATAAATTCTGACCAGTTATTGCATCTAATAAATAATTATTAGAGTACAAAAGCCAAATTTCTTCTGTCAGATACACTCAGATTTTGTTGTGGATTTCTTGGTGTCCTTAGTAATATTCCAAAAGGGACTATTCCAGTGAGACCATTTCTATGAACAGCAGAGGAAGGAAGGATCTCAAAACTGCAGATCATCCATTTGCAAAAGAACCTTGATGGCGTCCTCTGAACCAATCTGGGGAAGGAGGTATGTTTAGGGAGCTGAGTTGCTGGTCATTTTGACAAGGAAACAGTTGAGAAAAGAAATGTCTAGAAGTCAGTGGTACTCTTCTATTCCGGCAAAAGACAGGAACCTCAGCAAGTCTACTCACACTAAGCTCTCTAGGATTGTCAACTTGTTGGGGCCTGTCTCTTCCCCCTTGTAACTGGCCTGTGTGTTGTCTTCAAGGCAGCAAGAAAGGAGAACTGAAAGACTGCCCATGTTATACCCATTCTTAGCAGGAAAACCCAAAAAATTGAGAGTGGGTGGCAGCTTTAAATAGGAGACTAAAGCCAGATGAAGTTCTTAAAGGCTGTGCTTAGGGAAACCAAGCTCCAGGTATGCATTCAACAAAGATCTTGATGGTTTTTACAACAGAAAGGCTGGGGAAGCTCCTAACCACTTGTCTTCTCAAAAGAAATCAGAGAACATCCCCGAATACTGGAGGGGTGCCCCCAAAAAAGGATTACCACCATACCCCCAAAACCCCATCCATCCTGCTGCCGTACTCTCTTACATTCCAGCTTTGCCACGTGCCAGGAAGGCCCAGACTCCCCACCCACACTTCCACCCCTGCACATTTTCTGTTTTTGAGAAGCATAAGCCAATCTGCCCCTCATATCTATCTCATAGCACTACAGCCAGGTGAACCCTCATTCATTTGGTGGGAAGATTTTACATGTAACTAAGTAATAATTTATGCATTGCATATAACAACTTGCTTTATTTATTTATTTTTTTTTTTAGATGCAGTTTCATCTTGTTGCCCAGGTGGGAGTGCAGTGGCGCAATCTTGGCTCACTGCAACCTCCACTTCCCAGGTTCAAGCGATTCTCCTGCCTCAGCCTCCCAAGTAGCTGAGATTACAGCCCCATGCCAACATACCCAGCTAATTTTTGTATTTTCAGTAGAGACGGGTTTCACCATGTTGGCCAGGTTGGTCACGAACTCCTGACCTCAGGTTACCCACCCACCTCAGCCCCCCAAAGTGCTGGGATTACAGGCATGAGCCACCGATCCTGGCCACAACTTGCATTTTATAAAAGTGAGCTTTGTACAAAACTCTCTTACACGCATTACTTTATGTAATTCTCATGAAGAGCCACAAAACTTCTGTGACTCAGATGTAATTGTTCACATTTTACAGATGAAGATACTGAGGCTAAGAGAGGGTGTAATGTTATCTCCCATCAGTCCCAGATGCTCAACTTGCTTTTGCAAGGCCAAATTCCTATTGATTGCAAACTTTAAAAGTTAATACTGTCTCAAGTAATGGCTAAAAGCATAAGCTTTGGAATTCGATGAGTTTATCTTCAAGTCCTAGGGCTGTCGCCTTTGAAGCTGTGTAATATTGGGCATGTTACCTAGCTTTGCAAAGCCTTGGTTTCCTCATTTGTACAACAGGAATCATAACATTGTTCACTACTTGGGGTTGCTGTGAGACTTGCACGTGATAATACTATAAAAAGCATTGCACAAAGTAAGAGACCCCCCCAACCTTAGGTGCTACTATAGTTGTTATTATTACCACCTCATGGGCATATATTATGGGGCCAGTGAGGGAGAGACTATCTCAGGTCTTTGGTATCACACTGAATTAGAACATCAGCATACAGCCAGATGTGGTGGCTCACATCTGTAATCCCAGCATTTTGGGAGGCCAAGGCGAGTGGATCACTTGAGGTCAGGAGTTTGAGACCAGCCTGGCCAACATGGGAAAACCCTGTCTCTACTAAAAATATGAAAATTAGCTGGGCATGGTGGCACATGCCTGTAATCCCAGCTACTCTGGAGGCTGAGGCAGGAGAATTGCTTGAACCTGGGAGGTAGAGGTTGCAGTGAGCTGAGATCACACCACTGCATTCCAGCCTGGGCGAAAGAGCGAGACTCTGCCTCAAAAAAAAAATCAACATACAGCTCTGTGTGTGCATGGACTAAGACATTGCCCAACAATGAAGCAACATGCTTCTGTTGATGTGAAAGGGAATGGGAAGCATTTGTAACACATTTTTGACACGCTCATCTCAGCAAGATTTTTTTGCTACCCTTCTCATCACAAAGATAGTCACAAAGGAGAGGAATGATGGAAGAAGGGATGATGGAGGTTTCTGGACTTTCTCTTCCAACACTTTATTTTCATTACAGAAGCAGCAGCATTTCAACAGATGGCATGCTCAGTTAATTGGATTGACTGCCCTTTGTTTTTCAGATCAAGTTTCCAGTTATGATCAGATGTTCATAAACTCCTAGCAGCTTTGGTGCTGACCTTGAATTATTTCATTGATTCAACCAACATCTGTTGAGTACCAGGCACTGTGCTAGGCTTAGAATAGAAATAACTTCCTCATACTGAGTTTCTAATGCTTGGAGACTGCAAGGAGTTTAATGAGTGGCTTAATCTCAGTTATTCCATATAATCATAGCTGGTAGCTACTTTTAGTAGATGAGAAATGCAAGGCAGGAGGTGAAATAATCTGCCTCTAATTGCACAGCTAGAGAGTGGTGGGAGCTATGGCTGATACTCAGTCATTTTCCATGGATTTGAATTACACTGCATCCTATCAGAATTCTTACTGAAGAGTGATCTGCTGTGGAAAACCTGAGCAGACGTATCAGCTTTCTAGCAGAATATTTTTAGGGGCAGATGGATAGGGTAAGCCCCTTTATTCTCTGAAAGAATCACAGACTTTCAGAGAGAAAAATGTGATACACCTTAGATAGAACCATAAAACTCAATGATGTGTACGTTTTTGCTGTTGTGTCCAGTGGGAATGATTCAGAGGAAGTCTAATGAGATATTGCCCAGAAGACAGGCACACCACTCTTACCTGTACAGTGTATGCCTTTGAAAATAGCACTTCATTAGACAACATGCAGTAGGTTTCACAGATGGTGCCTCTTTCTCAGCGATTAACAATGGAGACCCTCTCCTGATAGAGGCAGATGGACAGGACCATCAATATCTCCACTGCCATAGATGAAGACTATGCTATGAGTTTTTTTACAAACAGTGTGGATGGTCTACCCAGAGTCACTCTCTTCCTTGCCCTTTTTTCCAAATAGCCAATCTGCAGTCACGGAGCACAGCTGTTCCCTATTCAAAGCAAAGTAAACTCAACCACCAGGCCCTCAGCCCAAGTGATTGCTCTGACCAGCTAGGATAAATGAATGCAGATAGACTCAGAGAAGACCGCAGATAACCATGTGAAAATGTTTAGCAGACGCCTGATGTAAACACTTATACTGTGTGCAGGTGTAGAGTGCGTGTTTGAAGGGAAGGTAGATGGTAGCTAGCTCTAAACCCAATATTGAACAAAAAGACACAGAGTTCTCAGAAACGAAAAATAGTTGGACTTCGTTCTTCCTGCAAGTTTAAGACACAAGAGCTTTATTCCTTTCCTTGACTGTCACGAGGAATAGAACAAAACAAGTATCTCCAAGTGTCTAAGAAAAATCTTCTGCTTGTAAATACGACCCTCGTATTCTTAAGGAAAATTTTGCTTTTTTCCTTCATGTCATATCTTTTACCTACATTGTTTTTATTTCTAATTTCCTTGAAAATCTGACATTCTAGAGTATTTTATCCAACCGCTACAGCATTATCTGCATGCATTCCAAGGCCTAGTGGGCAGTCATCACAGGATATTAACAAAATCAAAGAAAACATTTGCTTTTGAGAAATAGGAAGGGATTTTATGGTACACAAATGGACCCTGAACCATCCATGGTTCTCCAACATTCTCATCCAATTTAAGTTATCTGTACATTTCAGATTTCAATTCAAATACTTCTACCTGGTCTTCCTAAGTTTACTCTCAACATTAAAATATGTATATACCACATTCAAAACCAGATGAGTTTCCCAGCAACCTCATATACATGGAGTTGCTCTGTAAGCCTATTAGATCTGGCACATAAAGGCATTAAAAATCTGGCATCTTTAAGCAGGAACCGTTGTCATGATCACAAGTCCTCATAAAGTCCAACCCTTCTATCGAGTAAATTGCTTTAAAATCTTTTAATCATGTTGGCTCCTACAGACTTGTTTGAGAGAATACTGGTTATCTTCTTGACAAAGCATGAAACTTACAGTTCAACGAGCATTTCCTAAGACATGTGGCATTCCTCTAACCAAAATGAAAGTATTCTGCCCTGCCTTGTGACTGCCACATCATTACCCGAGTAGCCCACTGCTATATGTGGTGGAATCATTATGTATGTGGCATCGTGAGGCAGAAAGGAACTGAGAAAATGGGACACCAGGACTCAAAAGACCTTGCTTAAAATCAGAGGCCAATTTCAAGACAGAGGGGCTCGTTCTTGTGCTGCTAAATGTGTAGCTTTGCAGAAAACTTGACTGCCTTTAGGAAACAAATAATGGCTTATTCACATCGCTTAGTTCAAACTCACATAAGTTATGTCTCCAAAGATTAAGAAAACAGGTAGTATGTTCATGCTAGTCTGAGATTTGTCCAATTAAGAACTTTTAAAATTCTAACACAGTTCAACAATACCGTGTCTCCTAGCTAGTGCTAGATTCAATAAATATATGTTATCTGGAACAGACAGGCAGCCTGTGTGTGCTGTACTAAGAAAAGAGTAGTCGGATTGCCCTCTGCCTCAGCTAAATATTATTCTAGAAGTGAATTTCCACGGTACCAAGTTTAGATTTCACATTATATCGTCCCAGGAATACTTGCCAGTAACTTTGCAAAATATCCTTGGAGCAGAAAGACAAAAAAATGAACATTTTTTAAAGATGAGAGGTAAGCTCTGAAGTTACAATATGCTTGTAAACAGTAGCAAATTATATCAAAAAGGAAAAAATAAATTGAGAAGAAATAGGAGTACCTACTTGAAGAGAAGATTATCACTCAGAGACTGTCTTCTTATGCTATAGAATGGGCAGGAGAAAGGAGCATGGACCTTTCGAGCCTGTTAAAGAGCTTCTGAGCATGGAGCCTGCATTTTCAGTTTTGGTAAAATCCGTTCTGAGTCGGTAGACAGGAGGCTGTTATGACCATGAAATTAGGAAATGCAGTAACTCAAAAATAAAGAACTAGCACCACCATTTGACTAGGATTGGAAAATCTCATTGAAAAAATAGAGGAGGGGGTGGCCTTGCTTTTACCAAGCCAGGCCCGAATCTAACTTTCTTAGCACTTCCATTAATATGGATGTTCAAGAAGAGGTAAATCGTGTGTTAATCTGCCTGAAATTTTTTTATACCATCCAGCCGATTTTCTCTTTATTCATAATAAAGAAGTCTAGACAGGCATGTGGAGTTGGAAAAAAAAATAAAACATTCATTCAGCACATAAATTTTGTTAATCCAAAGTTAGCTACAGCTAAACTAAAAGCAGGGGCAAGGAAATGTCCTTCTGTGAGTGTTTTTTGGGACTTTCTTGCTCAGCCATGGACTCAAAAGCCCGCTCTGCACTTCTTGTTACTGATTAATGAGGTTCTTGACTTCGGTAACCTGCAGAGGTCTTGCTTCTCACACTCTTCAGCCCTTCCTTCTGTCATATGATCCTTCCATAAACTGTCCGGTATTTCCTGCAGCAATTTTTAAGTTTATGAGGTTATTGATTGTTTGTCTAACACTAAGATAAACATTTTCAAGTAGAAAAGGGGCTGTAAAATCATATTAAAAAATTTTAATAATATTGACAGTTTAATATCTCATTATGTCTGCTGTAGTTTATGCAGTAGGTACTTTAAATGACTTTTTTAAAATATTTTCGCTTTTTCTTCTCTACAAGCCTTGAAAAGACTGGTTTTCTGGCAGTGAGAATGGTAGAACGGGGTGGAGGAGGGATCTCTGTCTTGCTACCATATTTCTCTCTGTCCCAGTACCCAGTACAGAGGGACACCTGCCAAGTAAGAGGTGCATTTCAAAACCAGCATGGGAAAGAAAGAAAACCAAAATAAATAATCAATGCTTTCAAACATTTTGAAATAAATTATCTTAACTGTCTTCAATCTTCTCTATACTTGTCAGTTAAGCCCATAAAATAATTTGAATATGTAAATTTGTCTGAGAGTAACTTCTCCAGAATACAGAGAGCAGGATACATTTTAGTTAATATGTAAAGTATTTAATTTCAAGTGACTGAACATAAAATCTCAACAAGATTCTCTTACCCAAGTAATAATCATGTATACTAATGCATTGTGGGGGTTCTGTAAGCATTTTTATTGTTTTTATTATGATTTCTGGTGAAAGGTAGATTATTGAATAACATGCTCTGAACAGTTTAAGTGTTTTGAAAGTGAAATATTTTTTCAAAATTAATTAAATCCTTCAATTATTTTATTTGCTAGAATGGGTGAAGTATGCTTTTGAAACAGCATTTAGCTACCTGTTAAAACCAGTTTTACACATCAATACAGAGATGAAAATTACATAGAGCAACAGTTCTCAAAATAGGACAGCTAATGAATTCTGAAATGAAGGTTATAGATTATTTCCTTTTCATTAGAAAATATAAATGTACAATGTAAATTGTATGTAAATTATAAATTAGATTAATTATCCTTTAAAAAACTATTATTGATATTCATTTGCATTCCAATATGTGCTTTCTTGAGTGCAAGAGAATAAAAATAACAGCAAATGTCTTCTGAGCATATATATAGTCATCCCTTGGTATTAGAGTTGGGGTATTGGTTCCAGGACAAGTACCTGATATAAAATCACGTAGTATTTACATATATCCTGTGCACATCCTCCTGTATACTTTAAATAACCCATAGATTACTTATAATACCTAAAACAATGTAAATGTGAGGTAAATACATGTTATACTATATTGTTTAGAGAATGTAAAGAGCAAAGTCTGTACATGTTCAGTACAGGCACAACTTTTTTTTCCTGGATATTTTTTCTTTTTTTTTTTTTTTTCCTGGTATGCAGCTATTCTCCTGGATATTTTTTTATCCAACCAGAGATTGACTGAATCCTCAGATGTGGAACCCATAGATATGGAGGGCCGGCTGTACTAGATGTCAGATACTATTTTAAGCACATTTGCAGCAACCCAGTGAGGTAGGTACTACTAAAAACCCATTTTACAGTTGAGGAAATCACAGGATACTGAGATTAAGTACCTATACCAGCTGGGGCCAGGGTTCAAACTCACATGGACCAACTCAAGCCCCCATGCTTTTAACGCTCCATTTCAGAATCTGAACCAGCACAAGGAATTACACACAAGGACACACTATGGGAACACACGTGCTTTGTATATGTCATGAGAGGAAACTGTTGACAGGTTTATCAGTGAATGGGTAAAAACAGTTCCATCAAATCGATTCAGAAAGGTCGTTATGAATCATTTTGAAGTTTATCGTTCTAATGAAATCACTAAAAATAAAAATGTGTGCTTGGACTGATTTTTTTTAACTATTCTATGCTTTCTTATAGGGAAAATATATATATATATATATCCTTTGAGGAAAAGTGTCTAATTAAATTGCATTAATCACTACTAGACAGGTTGAACAATAAAAAAATAAGACAACAACAATTTAAATGAAGCAGTATAATACAGTGTAATTGAAACACAGGACAAATTTAATCTCATAAGTATAATTCAAAGAGCAGTATCATGCCATTACACCTGATTCCCTCACACACATTTTTCAAACGAAAAATAAAGCCTGACATTTCATCAAAATCATGCTATCCACTACATCTTTATTTTTTTAAAAAAGAGGGTCAATACACATTCCTTGATAGTGTCACATTGTTTATTAAGAAGCACAGAACAATGAAATTCTAGAAATTTTTCAGGTTCCAATCTTTTTTTGATACATTCTCCCATTCCAGAAGAAACTGCTAACAGCCTGGTTTCCACAAGCAAAGTAAAGCAGAAAATGGATGCAATCTGTCTGGGTTGTTCAAGTAACATCCTGCTGTGATCTGAGTGATTCAGGCTAAAATTAAAAATCAGGTTTTTGATTTGCACTATGTGTTTTTATCTGCCACCCCAGATGATAGCAGAGTCTGGGATTCAGTTACACAGTTAATTGCCAAAATTCTTCATTCGTTCTTCTCAGCAAAGATGTTCCCATTGAGCACTGCTGAAAACACTATCTCAGCTCTATCTCCCTAGCAAAACAGCTCTGGGCTTCCGACTTTCCTCATGAAGAACAACCAAAATTGAAACTCCCCTTACCTGGAGATATCAATCAGTACCTGACCACTCACTCGCTATTGTTCTAAGGAAAATTGCCATGCTCTCAGCTCCTGTTACTGGAACAACCAACTCAAGTTCATACAACCTCCCCACCCTACGCCCACTTCAGATCACAGCTAACTGGACCATGGTGAGACACCCAACCAAAGAACAGCCAAACTATAGACTGGACAGTGACCTAGGAAACGACCAAATGTGAAAAAGATGAACTAGACCAATCATTCAAGCTCTGAAGGTATGAATTCAGAAACCTGCACTGCTCTGAGGGTATGAATTTGGAAACCTGCACTGAGGTCATAAGCGCAAAAGAAAAGGGCGTGTCTCAGGGTGGCATGGAGGCCAAAGTAAGGCAAGGCTCCTAGCAAGTGAAGTTATGCAGGAACAGAGAAAGCCAGTGAGCTAAGATGAACACATATGGGGCTCTGGCTAGAGCTGCATGGGTCACTGACAGGGTCGCAGAATTTCCATAATTTCTTCTATAGCCCTTATTACCAGGTATCCAAGGGCACCTCTGGTGGTCTTTCCCATCAGAACAGTGTAACCCAATAGTGTTTAGCTACCTAAACACTCATCCGGAGCCTAGGTGCTGGTTTGTTTGTTTGTTTTGAGACGGAGTCTCACTCTGTCACCCAGGCTGGAGTTCAGTGGCGCCATTTTGACTCACTGCAAGCTCCGCCTCCCAGGTTCACGCCATTCTCCTGCCTCAGCCTCCCGAGTAGCTGGGACTACAGGTGCCCGCTATTACGTCTGGCTAATTTTTTTTGTATTTTTAGTAGAGACTGGGTTTCACCATGTTAGCCAGGATGGTCTCCATCTCCTGACCTCGTGATCCTCCCACCTCAGCCTCCCAAAGTGCTGGGATTACAGGTATGAGCCACTGCGTCCAGCCGCAGGTGCTGGTTTTTACAGCAGAGGCACAAAATCCATCAGTAGTCCAGTTTTCAGTGTCCAGATCTAGAGTATTTGACAACAGAGCCATAATATGACCCATCCTCAATGACACTGTATACTGTCTTTTACTCAATATGAAAGCCCTAGTCCAAACTTATAGGGATAAAAAATAGTCTCCTCATTTAAATTTTTTAAAGCTATCTTTCTTCAAATAACAATGTCAAGCAGAAAATACTTTTGGAAGAAATCAAGAAATTTGAGCCTAGAAGTTCAAGACTAGCCTGAGCAACACAGAAAGACCCCATCTCTACAAAAAAAAAATCGATTTTAATTAGCTGGATGTGATGGCACATGTCTGTGGTCCCAGCTACTCTGGAGGCTGTGGTGGGAGAATTGTTTGGGGCTGCAGTGAGCCATGTTCATGCCACTGCACTGTAGCCTGGGTGACAGAGTAAGACCCATCTCCAAAAGAAAAAATGCAATTGAACCTTACATTTCATCTTATCATGCTTTCATAAGTTACATGCCTCCTCTTTATATACACACATATATATAAAGCCATAAACATCTCATGTGAGGAAATAATTATGAAAAATTTTCTATTAGAAGAATAAATGGGGCTTTCATATTTACAGGAGTGACAAAGGAAGCAACATTGAAGAAGACAATGATTTAAAACAAAAACATTATTGATACTGCTGAACCAAAATAGCTTTCTGACCCTTGTTGCTCCCCACCTGGCCCTCAGTCTTTCTTCTCCCCACTCTCCCAGCCATTTCGGTCACCAGATACACAAATGCACACACTTCTCAGCGGGAAGCAAGGTCTCAAGTAGAATCCAGAGAAGTCTGGCCCTTCAGGTAGTTTACGTTTGTCAACTATTAAGTTGTACTTCTGAGCAGAAAGGAGAAATTCACATATTTCCTCTAAGGACAAGAGGCCAGTGTCAGACAAAAATGATATTTAAATACAGCAGAGACTCTGTTGCTAAGTTTAACTTCCCAACTTGCACAAACACTGGAATTTTAGTGAAAGGAGCGGTTGCTTTACAGAAGAAAAATCTCTGTAAACCACTGAGAACAAACAAAGGGAAGCCTTGATTCCTGTACCAGGTACCGATTAGCAGAGGAAAGCACCCGTCTTGAGGCTTCCCATTTGCAATGAAGCTTACTGGAAGAGGGTCCTGCCTATGGGTGCCTTTGCTTGGCACCAGCAGCCGCAGCCTTGGCCCCCCAACGCTGGGGGCTTCTGTGAGCCCAGAAGTGATATTCAGCATCTGCCTATTCACCTGGCCCCACAGGAAGGAAGAACCAGAAAGGATTGCAGGTGGCAAACAGTTGATAGAAAGCAGAGATAAAATATCATTGTGTTCTTGTTGTTTTCATCCTATTTTTATTACTGGGCTGAGACACTCTGGGGAAGTTTGGATTACAAGAACTTCAGGCTGTATCTCCAAAATTCCTCCAGCCTCCATCCCTTCTTTTTGCTACTCCCTATCACAAGTCTTTAGCTCTCAGGTGGACTTTTGCAATGGTGTCCTAATTGGTCTGATTGCCTACAGCCTCTACCATTTCTAATCCATCCAACACACCTTCACCAGATTATGTTCCTGATTAATCATCCTCATTGTGTCACTACAAGATTAAATTAAGCACAAACCACTCACCATGTCCCTGATCACCAGGCCCCAGCCAACCTCTCCAGCCTTCGACTTCAGTCAGCATCTCTTTCCCTGCTCCCAGCATCCTATGCTTGGGTTTCAGCCCCTTCTCTATCTAGGTCAGGTGTGATCCCACCACTTCCTCAGTGTTCATCTCAAAGAACACCTTCTCCATGGAGACCTTCCTGATGGCCCAACATCATCCTATTCTCACCCTCCTCTGAATCTCTACCACATGCCACTTGTACTTTTCTCCTCTAGCAATAAGCACTACTGAAGCATCTCCTCTGTACCAGCAAAGAAGAACAGACGTGACCCTGAGGAGCTTGTGCCTAGGAAGGGAGACAGATGAATTATATTACACCCAGCTGGGTGTGGTGGCACACGCCTATAATCCCAGAACTTTGGGAGGCAGAGGTGGGCTGATCACTTGATGTCAGGAGTTCAAGACCAGCCTGGCCACATGGTGAAACCCCATCTCTACTAAAATTACAAAAAATAAATAAATAGCCGGACGTGGTGGTGCATGCTTGTAATCCCAGCTACTTAGGAGGCTGAGGTGAGAGAATTGATTGAACCTGGGAGGTGGAGGTTGCAGTGAACTGAGATCACGCCTCTGCACTCCAGCCTGGATGATAGAGCAAGACTCAAAAAAAAAGAAAAAGTATGACAACCTGATAACTCATCAGAATTTACACATTTACAGAACACTTGATAACACTCTTAGATAAGTGGCCAGTTCAATCTAGTCCTGAGTTATCTCTGTATCTCCCATGCCTCCTACCACCAATGGATTGCAGTTGATTGCAGGCTACCTGGGAATATGGCTTACTCCACCTACATCCAAGGTGGTAATTCACACAGGGCCTGGTGAATATACATGTTTTGGTTTTTTTGTTTTTTGTTTTGTTTTGTTTTTTCGATCAAATGAATCTCCATTTAAATTGAAGGGGCAAGAAGTCCTGTTCCTCTACAATCCACATCCCTCTATTATCCCCAATATCCAAAGAGACCTGCATTCACCTTGCTCTCCAAGTAATAGAAACAGCAGGCTCTGACCATTTACAGGGCTACTGAGTAGCCTCAGTCCCCAAGTACACCCACCTGGGTGTGTAAAGCTCCCTCTACAATACCAAAATATTTACTGGAAAGTACATGTCGCCAAGTCCTAATACCTTCAAAGTCTTTGAAATAGGAACAAGAAGTAAAAGATAAAACATAGAAAACAAAGAATAAAACTAGATAACGACATTGGAGACAGGACATATTTAAGCTGCACAGTATTGGCATAAGGAAGATAAGAGGATAAGAACAAAGAGCAGGCATTTGGATCGCTAGGTCACCATAAGCATAAAACATGCTTCAACTGGATAGTAATATGAGTCTAATTTTGTGTCATCATTTAGAAAATGAATGCATTTAACGTCATTTTCCTCACAACTAAACTTTGGCTGGATACCGTATGTTCATGTTTCTATTTCATAAAATTTTTGTAGCCTCTCCTGTTTTTCTTACCCCATTCTGCATCACAAACATCCACATGGGGGAACCCCTGGGGATTTGGAATCCCCTGAAATCATATCCAAACATTTAGGTACATAAACACATGTGCATTTTTCTGAAGGGAGGTTCTGGAAACTTCATCAGATTCTTAAGGAAGTCCAAACAAGATTCAGAACCAAGCGAATGGGTTTACCACTGCAAATGGAATGTCTAATACTCTTCCATGTATACTATTCTGGTATTTTTCACAATTTGTAAATATTGCCTATTAGTTTTCCTTTTCAAATTAGCCCCCTTTTACCAAATTCATGAAAGTTTACAAGCTGCACCTTTCTTCTAAAATAAATTGGGACAGTCATTTCTCATTTTTGAAATTTTACTTGTAAAAGTCCAAAGAGATCTTGATTTTCAAAACTTTAGGTCTACTCAGCAATTATCAAGTTGTGCTGTGAACCAGCTCCCGGCAGCTCAGAATAAGAAACACATGAACCTCCCTCCAGGTAGATCCAATTCTGTCCTTCCCTTTATACCAATAAATCTTCCTACAGAAGGAAACCAAAAGATGGGAAGGCCAACGTGAGCACCTGGAATAGCGTCAGCCTCTACCATGCAATTCAAGGGTGCCATTTATTTTTCTCATATAGGAAAGCAAAGGAAATAAAGACAAAGGTGCAAACAAATTAAACAACTGGCTATGAAAAGAGTGACTTGGGCATGGGAAAGTAATCAAACACTCCATGTGAAAATTAAAAACCTGTGCTAGGAAATAAAGAGTTGAATACTGAAACATCCGATAAACAGTTTTCCTATGGGGACGCAGACAGCTGATACGCCTGTGAGTGTTTGTAACTCCAGATGTTTTAACTTTTCAGTTTCTCCGCGCCTTGTGTGGTGATTCTGCACTTAGGAGATTTATTTAAACTGCAGCCACCGGAGATTGCCAGCTGCAAACGACCCCAGCACCTCGTGGTGAGCAGGTCTTCCGGAATCACTGCAACTGTTGCAGGTGGGGCCTTGTTTGCTACTTGTTGAGACGTTTAAAAGACATTTTGGCAGAAAGCACGTCCCCACCAAGAAGGAAGGCCTGGCCCCGCGTCCAGCTGTGGGCCACCACTAAACCCACAAAGCGGCCGGATCCCTTGGAAGCGGCGGCCTGGAGGAAGCAGCCTGTCCCGAAGAATCTGTGCATTATTTATTCAGGCAAAGAGAGGATATTCATTTCAACCAGCACGGGAAATGTTCGATTATGTAACATTGGGGACGAAGAGAATGAGCCTTTTTTTTCTTTTTCCTGGAGAAAAGTGTTGCGAAATAGTCCAAGAACAGCTTCCAGTTTCCACAGTCCCTGTGCTTCCAGAGGCTTCTAAATGACAAGATCAAGGCGCCTGAGAAGCTAGAGAATTGACTAGCACGGGACACTCAACAGCTCCTCCTGCGCCTCCCCCACCCCTGAGCACCGCCCTCCCCTCCCGCCATCAGGAGCGTGGAAAGCTCTTGCCGTAGGTTTCATCAGTCGTCTCAGAGTGTCCTGGTCTAATCGTCCGGAGGCATTTTCCCCACCTTCTCACACTCCAGCGCAACCCCAGAAACAATCATTATTTCTATAGTCTGCGCAGAGCCAGCTCGAAATATAATTAAGAATCATGCAAAGGGATGTGCAAACGAGACTGGGCTAGACCAATGCATCCAAATTTCAGAAGCCGAGCTGGGGGCCAGAGAGTGCTTCTTGAAGGGGAAAGTGAGAGGTGGGTTCACAGAAGAATGAGTGAAGGGTCCAAACCAAGGCTCCACCTGACTGACTGAGCAGGAACAAGGACGTGCCCGGCAGCCGTCCCAGGCAGCTGGCAGGGCTCTGAGTGAGCAGAACAGGTAAGGAGGCCAACCAGCAGGTCAGGAGAGCCTCGCATCCTCCCAGAGACGGGAAGTCTACCCCTGGGAGACAAGGACACCAAGCCAGGGCTTGATCCCAGTGGAGCAAGGCAAACCCGGCGACTCGAACAGGATTTCAGGGGTTAAGGAGGAGACCCGTTCTTTTTTTTTCATCCAGTAATTATCTCCTGAGCACCTATAATGTGCCATGCACTGTTCTAGGTGTTAGGAACATAGCTGTAAACAAAATAGACAAAGATCCCTGACCTCGTGAAGCTTACATTCTAGTGGAACAAGGGAGAGGCCAACTATGACTGTTATGGACTGAAAGATTTGTGTCCCCCCAAAATCTATGCTGAAATTCAAACCCCCAATATGATGGCAATAGGAAGTGGGGCCTTTGGAAGGCGATTAGGTCATGAGGTCAGGGCCTTGTGATGGGATTAGTGCTCTTATAAAAGAAACAAAAGAGCTCTTTGATCTCTTTCTGCTACATGAGGACACAGTGAGAAGGTGGCCATCTGGCCGGGTGTGGTGGCTCACGACCTCCCAGCACTTTGGGAGGTCGAGGCAGGTGGATCACTTGAGGTCAGGAGTTCAAGACCAGCCTGGCCAACATGGCAAAACCCTGTCTGTACTAAAAATATAAAAATTAGCTGGGCATGGTGGTGTGCACCTGTAGTCCCAGCTACTCAGGAGGCTGAGGCAGGAGAATCGCTTGAATCCGGAAAGTGGAGGTTGCAGTGAGTCGAGATGGTGCCACTGCACTCCAGCCTGGGTGACAGAGCGAAACTCCATCTCAAAAAAAAAGAGAGAAAAGAAAAAAAGCAACATGGCTGTCTGCACCTGGAAGAGGCCCTCACCAGAACCAGACCATGCTGGCACCCTGATCTTAGATTTCCACCCTCCAGAACTGTGGGAAATAAATGTCTGAGTTTAAGCCACCCAGTTTATGGTATTTATTGAAGCAACCGAACTAACCAATAAATATATATAGAAAGAAAGTCAAATGGTGACAGTGCTAAGGTGATGATTAAGCAGGGATTCGAGATGGGAGTACAAGGGTAAGGACTGGATTTATAAGCCAGGTGATCACACAGGGTGACTGAGAAGCTGATATTGAGCAGCTACCTGAAGACTCAGAGGAGACAAGTAGCTAACTGCTGGAAGAGCCTTCTGGACATAAACAACTCGGAACAGTAGCAAGTGCAAATACTGGAGTGTCCCAGGCACAGCTGCAGTCACAAAAAGGACACTAGTGCAGCCAAATTGGCACCAGCAAAGGGCAGAGTTAGGAGAGGAGGTGGAAGAGGTAACAGGAATGCTAAGGTGTGTGGGGCCTCGTGGGCCAGCCAAAGGGGGTTGGCTTTTACTTTCAAAGCTAACGGGGGTTCTTGGGAGGCTGAGGCAGGCAAAGCACCTGAGGTCAGGAGTTCGAGACCAGCCTGGCCAACATGGTGAAACCCTGTCTCTACTAAAAATACAAAAATTAGCTGAGTGTGGTGGAAGGTACCTGTAGTCCCAGCTACTTGGGAGGCTGAGGCAGGAGATTTGCTCGAACCTGGGAGATGGAGGTTGCGGTGAGCCAAGATTGCGCCACCCCACACCAGCCTGGGTGACAGAGCAAGGGTTCATCTCAAAAATAAGCAAAGCTAACGGGAGTTCAATAAGGGACTTTTAGGCCATGTTAAGAGAAGGAAGCAGGCCACATGTGGGACACGTGGCATCCTTTAAATCACACAGAGGCGTTGGCTCTGAGGCATAGCCTTGGAGATATGAAACAGATGTGTCACCCACATTCAAGAAACAATTTTTCCACAACTGGGTCAGGACCTTTGGTAAGAAAAAGACCACTGCAATTTTAATAAAGGCAACTCATACATCTGTTTAGTGCCACTTCTCAACATTTTCTTAGTATCCTACACGTTCCTGGAGTTCCACTAAACAAAAATACTTTTTTTTGAATGTCAAGAAGGGTCAGATAGCATGGGACCAGGCCAGAAGAGGAGGCCTACTGAGAGTTTATAAAACCCAGTGGTGGCTGGGTGCGGTGGCTCACGCCTGTAATCCCAGCACTTTAAGAGGCCGAGGCGGGTGGATCACAAGGTAAGGAGATCAAGACCATCCTGGCCAACAGGGTGAAACCCTGTCTCTACTAAAAATGCAAAAATTAGCCCGGTGTGGTACATGCGCCTGTGGTCCCAGCTGCTCTGGAGGCTGAGGCAGGGGAATCACTTGAACCCGGGAGGTGGAGATTGCAGTGAGACGAGATCACACCACTGTACTCCAGCCTTGGTGACGGAGTGAGATTCCATCTCAAAAAGCAAAAAAACCCACTGGTGTGTATTGAACCCAGACAGGTGTCTGATCCTAGGCTAGGACTCCTTCCCTGGAGATACTTCCAGAAGCATTTTTCTGTTGGTTATCAGTGGTTCCTAACTCTGGCTTTGCAGCTAAGGATTTTTTACAAATGTCCATGCCGAACCCATACCCACAGATGTTCCGATTTCTGGGGAGAGACTCAGGCATCAACGTTTTTTTGTTTTTTTTTTTAATACAGAGTCTCGCTTTGTTGCCCAGGCTGGAGTGCAGTGGTGTGATCTCAGTTCAGTGCAACCTCTGTCTCCCGGGTTCAAGAGATTATCCTGCCTCAGCCTCCCAAGTAGCTGGGATTACAGGTGTGTGCCACCACACCTGGCTAATTTTTGTATTTTTAGTACAGACAGGGTTTCACCCTGTTGGCCAGGCTGGTCTCATACTCCTGTTCTCAAGTGATCCACCCACCTCAGCTTCCCAAAGTGCTGGGATTATAGGCATGAACCACCATGCCCAGCCAGCATCAATATATTTTTTTAACTCTCCAGGTGATTCTCATGTGCAAGGAGAATTGAAAAGCACTAGGTTGGATTCATCTTTTTTTTACCATTTCTATCCATCTCTTCCATGCAACACCATGCATATGCCTCACACACCTATAATCAAACCAAACCATGACAGCCAATTGCTCAGGCCACCATGTGTATACACTTGCTTCCTGCTTCTTTCATTACATTTGTTTAACATTTTTTTGTTAATTTTTTTTTTTTTTTTTTGAGACGGAGTCTCGCTCTGCTGCCCAGGCTGGAGTGCTGTGGCCGGATCTCAGCTCACTGCAAGCTCCACCTCCCGGGTTCACGCCATTCTCCTGCCTCAGCCTCCCGAGTAGCTGGGACTACAGGCGCCCGCCACCTCGCCTGGCTAATTTTTTTGTATTTTTTAGTAGAGACGGGGTTTCACCGTGTTAGCCAGGATGGTCTCCATCTCCTGACCTCGTGATCCGCCCGTCTCGGCCTCCCAAAGTGCTGGGATTACAGGCTTGAGCCACCGCGCCCGGCCAATTTTTTTTACAGATTTAACATGTTTAACAGTACCACCTGAGAGGATGTGTGAGTTTTCATGAGTAAAGAAGAATAATCCCTGAGAAGCAGTTTTAGCATTTGAGAAAATAAATCTGAAACAATACAATCTTCCAAATTTATACCAAACCCTCCTCCCTTGGCAAACTCTGCTTCCCAGGGTGACTCTACTATTGACAATGTGGGCAAAGGGGTAAACAGGAAAAAAAAAAAAAAAAAAAAAACCATGTTCATTTCAAGCCACCAAGAAGCACAGGCCAAAGGAAAAATAAAATCAATCAACCTTTGCTAAGTGGAAAAGAACAAACCAGTGGGGACCAGAGTCCTATAGTCAGTTTTTTAAAGAGTATTATGAACAATAGGGAACAAATGCTGTGTAATCACTCAAAAGATTTACAAACAATGTGACAGAACAATGCAAACTGAGTGAATACTATTGGGTGGATGTTTACTCCTCCAAGAAAAACCAGACACCCTGAGCTTCATTAATAAAAGGCTCTGTGTGCGTATTAATTCACAGTGATCCTCTCACCCAGAGAACCATGGGCCTGTCAGTAACATTCTCTCTTCTTGCCTTAAAAATCATTTGGAGATATTGTCATCAAGCACGTTAATTTCCATTTTACAGAAAGGGAAATAAAGGCAGGAAGAGGTAAATTAATGTGATCAACAAAGTGGCGGTCAAGCTGCCCCAGGCATAGCTAAGAGTAGAAACCAGTTGTTCCTGGTGTCATCTCTAACCACAAATTTTCTATCCACTTTCTCAAGAAAATCCGAGACTTAGTTTGACGTTCTAAAGCCTAACTCAAATTTTTCTTCTTGCTCGGCTTGGTACCTGTAGTTGCAGCTACTGGACAGGCTGAAGCAGGAAGATTCCTTCAGTTCCGGGGTTCGAGATCAGCCTGGGCAACATAGTGAGACCCCCCATCTTTATAGATATATTTGTATAAAGAACAAATTTTTCTTCTTTTCCAAAAACTCTTTTGGGTATTCTCCCTTTGATTTCTTTCTCCATACTCTGTCTCCATCTCCAAATTGCCTTACACAGTTTGAACATGTTATAATTAACTCTAAGGGACCATCCAAACACAGCTTTTTCTTCTGCTAGGATTTTGGTGAATATATGTGTCTTGAGATAAGCAGCCATCTGCTAGGACTTGTTGATGTTCTTTATCAGACAGCAGTTTCTCTGGTGAGGCAGCTTCCATGAGTGGGAAGGGGTAGATGAAGAGAGGGTGCAGATAAGTGATCTCCAGGATGCCTTCCCACAAGGGGTGCTAAATGCAGCGAGCAAGGGTGCCAAGTCTGGCGAAGGAGGGCTGCCCATGTGTTGGGTCTGCTAATTAGCACCATTTGAAAATAATTTTGACAAGACCACACGGGGAGAGCATGATGTTTCAAGTGTAGCCGGCCATTAAATAAACAGGAGCATTGAACTATATTTCCTTGGTGATTGTGAAAAATCTCTCAAAAGATGGACAGAGGCTGCTGAGGACCTTAGTCCTTTGTAGGAACCAGAAGGAAAAGCCCAGGCAACCTTCACTGCCACACCCTGATTGCTACCAAATTGTTGAGTGTTCTCCACTGATTTCAGTATTTTTCATAAAATAGGAACTTTCATTATTAATATCTCAGCTCAGGAGAGAGAGATAGCTGGTGTCTCTCACATCCCTGTCCCTTCATAGCCACTGCCCTTGGAAGACCAAACAGGACCAAGTATGGACCTGGTTCACCGAGTTGGGAAGGTACTGGAAGGAGCATTAGTGAAGCAGGCTGGCCCCCTTCGGGCACTTCCTGTCTGCCCTCCCAATCTGGCCTCCCTGTGTCCCCTGCACCTTTGCTCTTTGACTTACACCAGTTCTGTGTCCTACTTCCATTCTGGCTTCCTCTGCAGTGTGATCTTTATGGTGTTTCTAACTCTCTTGCTTTCCTCCCTTCTCAGATGCAGTCCAAACCTTGACTCTACCTCGTAGCTCATTACCACCTCCACCTGTGCTTTGGAATCTACAGGCAGGTGCTGGCCTTCCCTTCTGGAGACCACAGCCAGCTCTCTGCTGCCCCCACCTGGTCCATAGCAGAACCTGCAGACGGTAACCTGGCAAACTGGTCCTTAAATCTATCGCGGCTTCACCAGTTTCCGGCATCAACTCGAATTTTGCTAATTTTATTTCACCATAGCCTGGCTTGACTTACATTAACAATGTTTAATATTTAATGACCAAATTATGCTAACAAGTAAATGATCAAACTTAGGGGAAGCACTTTATTTTCTAAGGTAAGTGCAAACAGTGGTAGTATTGTGATCATTCTGAAAAATCTAGCCTAAAATGATGGCTTTTTTTTTTTTCTAATCTCTAGAACACACTAAGTAAGCGTACAGTTATTCCAAAAAGCGACCACTTTTGTATCACTGATTTTTTTTTTTTTTCATTTCAGTTCAAATTTCCTATAATAGTAGTAACAGACGGTGGGGAGGAGGGGAATAAGGAGGAAGAGGAAGAGGAGGAAAAGGAGATGACTCAGCTATAGTTCCCCTAACCCTCTGGTTTGTGAAGCAGCTCAGAAACTTATTAGAATAAATTCCAGCATCCGAGACCACTGAGCTAACCATCCAACCACTCACACCCAAAGAAATAGTAGGAACATAAGTTTGGACCTGATTCCTGCTCAGCTCTCCACCACAAGCCTCTGGCTAGACTCAGGTACACAGCAGACCCTCAGTGAGTACTTAGGGAATAGATCAATGAATACGCATGTAATTAGTAGTGTTTTCTAAACCATACATTCATTCAGTGCACTATAAACACTTGTTATTTTATATAGTCTGGCAATATAACAGCACTTGCTTCTAATATGCAGATACTCAATAGTACAAGTGTTGTTCTCTCTCCTCAGTTATTTCTATTAATAACTTCAACTCCATATAATACATTTAAAAGTAACCTAGGAGTGAGAAAAACATCTGTTTTCATAAACCATCAAAGAATTCCAGTGCTATGATTAAAAAATAAAAGGTCTGAAAATACATGTCTACATTTTTTCACCTTTTGAAAACAAAGCATTTCTCAACAGAAATCCAATGTGGTTTTACAAATATTCTCTTGTCCGTGAACTTGCACTGACATCCAGAAGGTATAATAATGGGGCAGTTGAGTTTGGTGGTCTTAGGCAGAATGGAACTGCAATGTAGGCTCAGTGGAAAATGATGCAATTTCCTTGCAAATCGAAACCACAATGAAATACCATCTCACGCCAGTTAGAATGGCGATCACTAAAAAGTCAGGAAACAACAGATGCTGGAGAGGATGTGGAGAAATAGAAACACTTTTATACTGTTGGTGGCAGTGTAAATTAGTTCAACCATTGTGGAAGACTCTGTGACAATTCCTCAAAGATCTAGAACCAGAAACACCATTTGACCCAGCAATCCCAATACTGGGTATATACTAAAAGGATTATAAATTATTCTACTATAAAGACACATGCACACGTATGTTTACTGCAGCACTATTTACAATGGCAAAGACTTGGAACCAACCCAAATACCCGTCAATGATAGACTCGATAAAGAAAATGTGGCACATATACACCACGGAATACTATGCAACCGTAAAAAAGAATGAGTTCATATCATTTGCAGGGACATGAATGAGGCTGGAAACCATCATTCTCAACAAACTAACACAGGAACAGAAAACCAACCACCACATGTTCTCACTCATAAATGGAAGTTGAACAATGAGAACACATGGACACAGGGAGGGGAACATCACACACTGGGGCCTGTTGGGGGGTGGGGGATAAGGGGAGGGAGAGCATTAGGACAAATACCTAATGCATGCAAGACTCAAAACCTAGATGACAGGTTGTTGGGTGCAGCAAACCACCATGGCACATGTATACCTATGTAACAAACCTGCATATTCTGCACATGTATCCCAGAACTTAAAGTAAAATTTAAAAAAAAAAAAAGAAAGTGATACAATTTCTTTTATAGTGGAGAAAAATCACTTGGTTATAAAGTCCAAATTAAGCACAATGTGGATAGATGTGTAAACACACACAAAATGGCAAAAAGTGATATGGAATGTCCTTTTATTTAACGACAAGCTCTCTCTCTATCACCCAACCTGGAGTACAATGCCATAATCATGGCTCACTGCAACCTCAATTTCCTGGGCTCAAGTGATCCTCCCACCTCAGCCTCCCACGTAGCTGGCAATACATTTGCACACTACCACATCCAGTAGTTTTTTAATTTGTTGTTGAGTTAGGGTCTCACTATGTTGCCCAAGCTGGTCTCAAACTTCTGGCCTCAAGTGGTTCTCCCACCTCGGCCTCCCAAAGTGCTGGAATTACAGGCATGAGCCACCATGCCTGGCTTCATTTGGAATTTTTTATAGATTATATTGATAAACTCAAGATGGAGGTCTACACTCTTAGAAAGATAAAACCCAAAGACCCAGGACTACATGATGAGAGCAAAATTGTCCATGCTGCTTTGAAAAAGAGTCACATTAATACCAAGGCATTTTGATTAGTTGTGGAAAAACTGATCAAACAAGATAGAGATATTATATAATACGAATGGTACACTCTTATAAAGGAGATACAATAATTAATAAAGTGAAGGGTCCAAACATGAAAGCAGCCAAATATATAAAGCAAAAACTATTTAGAAGTCCAAGAACTTGATTTAAATTTAGTTATAGTGGGAGACATCAACATATTCCTTTTCGAAGTGAATCAATATTATATTCATTTATGTACATTTGCTGATCATATACTGATCCTTATGTCTTTCAGTTAGAGAATTTTTTCATCTATCAATCAACCATTTACAAAATTTGATCATGAAGCTGGGCACGGTGGCTCATACCTGTAATCCCAGCACTTTGGGAGGCTAAGGCAGGCAGATCACGAGGTCAGGAGATCGAGACCATCCTGGCTAACATGGTGAAACCCCATCTCTACTAAAAATACAAAAAAAATTAGCCGAGCGTGGTGGTGGGCGCCTGTAGTCCCAGCTACTCAGGAGGCTGAGGCAGGAGAATGGCATGAACCTGGGAGGTGGAGCTTGCAGTGAGCCGAGATCACGCCAGTGGACTCCAGCCTGGGCAACAGAGCAAGACTCTGTCTCAAAAAAAAAAAAAAAAAAAAAAAAATTTTGATCATGAATTTGAGCACAAAGAATGTTAAAACATATTTTAAAAAAAGGTTTAGGGCTGGGCATGGCGGCTCACGCCTGTAATCCCAGCACTTTGGAAGGCCAAGGCGGGTGGATCACCTGAGGTTAGGAGTTTGAGACCAGGCTGGCTAGCATGGTGAAACCTCGTCTCTATTAAAAATACAAAAAAAACGGCCAGGCGTAGTGGCTCACACCTGTTATCCCAGCACTTTGGGAGGCCGAGGCAGGCAAATCACCTGAGGTCAAGAGTTTGAAACCAGCTTGGCCAACATGGCGAAACCCAGACTCTGCTAACAATACAAAAATTAGCTGGGCATGGTGGTGTGTGCCTGTAATCCCAGCTACCCAGGAGTCTGAGGCAGGAGAATCGCTGGAACCTGGAAGTCAGAGGCTGCAGTGAGCCAAGATGGTGCCACTGCACTCTAGCCTGGGCAACAGAGCAAGATTCTGTCTCAAAAAAATAAATAAATAAATACAAATACAAAAAAATTAGCCTGGTGTGGTGGTGCATGCCTATAGTCCTCTCTCTTTTTTTTAATTGACAAATAAAAACTGCATCTATTTTGGGTACAATGTGGCATTTGATACACACATACAATGTGCAATGAGTAAATCAAGCTAATTAACATATCTACCACCTCACATACTTATCATTTTTTTGTGGTAAGAACTTTGAAGTTGTCCAGGTGCCGTGGCTCACGCCTGCAATCCCAGTGCTTTGGGAGGCCAAGGTGGGAGGATCGCTTGAGCCCAGGAGTCTGAGACCAGCCTGGGCAACATAGGGAGAACCTGTCTTTATTTATAAAAATTAAAATAATTTTTGTTTTTGAGAGTCTCACTCTGTCACCCAGGCTGGAGTGCAGTGCCACAATCTAGGCTCACTGCAACCTCCACCTCCTGGGTTCAAGCAATTCTCCTGTCTCAGCCTCCCATGTAGCTGGGATTACAGGCACCCACCACCATGCCTGGCTAATTTTTGTATTTTTAGTAGAGACAAGGTTTCACTATGTTGGCCAGGCTGATCTTGAACTCCTGATCTCAGGTGATCTGCCCACCTCAGCCCCCAAAGTGCTGGGATTATAGGCATGAGCCACCACACCCGGCCTAAATAAAAATTTTAAAAAGAACTTTTAAGTTCTACTCTCTCAGCAGTTTTTAGGTATACATTATGTCATTATTAACTACAGTCACCACGCTGCACAATAGGTCTCCAGAACTTACTCCTCCTATCTAACTAAAACCTTGTGCCCTTTGACCAATATCTCCTCTTTCTGCCCCATTCCATTTCTTCCCCAGCAACCCACCATTCTCCTCTCTGTGTCTATGAGTTCAACTTTTTTGGATTCCACATATAAGGGAGATCATGCACGATTTGTCTTTCTGTGCCTGGCTCATTTCACTTAACACGATGTCCTCCAGGTTCATCTACGTTGTCACAAATGATAGAATTTTCTTCTTGTTTAAGGCTAAATAGTATTCCACAGTGTATACATACCACATTTGCTTTATCCATTCATCTGTTGATGGACACTCAGGTCAATTCCATATCTTGACTATTGTGCATAATGCTACAATGAACATGGGGGTGCAGAGATCTCTTTGACACTGATTTTATTTCCATTGAATATATACACCCAGAAGTTCACCCCCTGACTTTCTACATATTATTTTACTTCATGATTTTCAGATAAAATTAAGTATGACTCAATTTCCTCTAACTCCTCTCCACTTCAAAGTCTGTCTTCTGGCCAGATTCAGTGGTTCATGCCTATAATCCCAGCACTTTTGGAGGCTGAGGCAGGCAGATCACTTGAGGCCAGGAGTTCGAGACCAGCCTGGCCAACATGGTGAGACCCCATCTCTACTAAAAATACCAAATTAGCCAGGTATGGTGGTGCATGCCTGTAATCCCAGCTACTCGGGAGGCTGAGGCAGGAGAATTGCTTGAATCTGGGCAGCAGATATTGTAGGTGAGCAGAGATCACACCACTGCACTCCAGCCTGGGCGACAAGAGTGAAACTCCATCTAAAAAAAAAAAACCTAGCCGGGTGTGATGGTGCACGCCTCTAATCCCAGCTACTCAGGAGACTGAGACATGAGAATCACTTGAATCCAGGAGGTGGAGACTGCAGGGAGCCGAGATCGTGCCACTGCACTCCAGTCTGGGTGACAGAGCAAGACTCTGTCTCAAAAAAAAATTTCTTTTAAGTGCCTTTTTCACCTAGACTTGCCTCCCACTTTTCTCACATATTACAGAAAGATGTATTCATTTATTTATTCAACAAACATTTAATCTGGCCCCTACCATGTGCCAGGAGCCAAGGATACTGTGATGACCAGGCAAGAGGTCTCTGCTGTAATGAAGCTTATACGTTGGTGAAGAGAGACAGGCAGTACACACCTGTGATGATCAATGCAATGTAATGATGGAAAAACAGGTATTGTAATGAATGTTGAATGGCTACTTTGGACCGGACGGTTAGGGAAGGACTTCGGAATTTAAAGTGAGAGCTGGGTAAGACAACAGATTCAGCCAAGTAAGAAGCTAAGGGAAGGGCTCTGCAGGAAGACGGGCTAGTTAGAGGAAGGCCAGGCCACACGACCATCTTAACAGCTCTAAGAAAATGCAAGATGTGCAAACGGCAGTGGGAGAGAATGGAGGAGTTACGGCAGAAGAAACAGGCCATAGGCTGGCCCTGGAAGGCTTTAGGGGACAAGGCAAAGAAAGTAGATGCTATTCCAAGTGCAAAGTGAGGCCATTTTTCCTCCCTCCAATACTGAGTTTCCCCCGCTTTTGTCCTGGATCTAAATTTGCCTCCAACAAATCTTCTGTGTCTTCCATTTCTTCCCTCTCCCATCTGTCCTTCTCCCCAATGCAAATATGTTTTACAATCTCTCATCCATTACAAGAACAACCTTGCGTTGATTCTGCTACTCACTCCACATCTCATTTATACTCATCTGCACTAAATTTCTTAAAAAGTACCCTCGTGATAGGAAACGCATAGACTGCTTATTACAGGCCAGGCTCTGTGCTGGGAGCTTTCTGTTTCTGAACTCCTTCCATCCTTCCAACAGCCCTACGAAGTGGTTATCATCATGATCTCCATTTTACAGAAACTAAGGCCACATAGTAACTTGTCCAAGGTCACCCAGCAAGCAAGTGCCGACCCCAAGACCCACATTGAAACACTCCAGCACCTGAGTCCCTGCCCTTCCCCTTTGGTTTGGACTTGATACCCCACCTCCCTGGGGCGTGCTGTTGCCCTCACACTTTGGAATCAAGCTTTTGCCTCCTCAGGTTTCTTGAGCAAGTTTCTTGAGTACATGATTGTCCTTTACTTCTCCACCTTCCTCAACTTCTCAATAGACTTGTTATTGAATACCTTCTCCATGGTGGAATTCACCCCTCTTGTACTTCCTCAGAAGCTCACATTTAACCCCTCTCCCCACTCCCCCAAAACTATCCCCTTTCCAGAAACCAGCAACCCCAGCCTGGGCCTCAATGCAGCTGCTTTCTCACTCGCTGTGTTCTCCCCTGGATTCCCAGCTCCCAAAGAGCTTCCCTACCACTGTTGTGAATCGCCCTGAAGCCCAGCTCTGGCCAGCAGCCTGCTCAGAGATCTGCAATGGTTTCACATTTCCTCTAGAGCAAAGTCCAGATGCCTTTAGCCTGGTCACAACCTGCCTTTCCAAATTAATTTGTCATGAGTCAGCTTCATGTAACCTGACATGAACCCTCACTATTCTCATAAATGTCAAGTGCTCTCCATTCTCCTTGCTCTTCTCTCCACCTGGAATGGCACCCCCAATCTCTAAGTGGCCAAATACTGCCATGTTCAAAGGCCAAGTTCAAATACCCTTTCTCTAATGATGCAGCAGAAAGTAGTATTTCTATTCTTTTAAATCTTTAACCAGGAAAACCAAATGGGGAGGACCCATAGGAAACCCGAGTGTCTGGCTTATACCACAGCTATGGTTTGAATGTGTACCCTCCAAAACTCAGGAGTTACCAGTGAGATAGTATTAAGAGGCAGGGCTTCAAGAGGTGATTAGGCATGAGGGCCCTTCCCTCATGAATGAAATTAGGTGTCCTTATAAAGGGAATTGATAAATAGAGTTTTTCCAGCCAGGCGTGGTGACTCACACCTGTAATCCCAGCACTTTGGGAGGCCGAGGCGGGTGGATCACCAGGTCAGGAGACCAAGACCATCCTGGCTAACATGGTGAAACCCCGTCTGTACTAAAACATACAAAAAAATTAGCTGGGCATGGTGGCGGGTGCCTGTAGTCCCAGCTACTTGGGAGACTGAGGCAAGAGAATGGCATGAACCCAGGAGACTGGAGCTTGCAGCGAGCCGAGATTGTGCCACTGCACTCCAGCCTGGGAGACAGAGCAAGACTCTGTCTCAAAAAAAAAAAAAAAAAAAAAGAGAGTTTTTCCTCTTTTGCCCTTCTACCTTCTGCCGTATGAGGACACAGTGTTCCTCTCCTCTGGAGGCACCATACATGAACCAGAAACTGAAATTTCATCCAACAACCAAATTGCTAGTGTCTTGATCTTGGACTTCCCAGTCACCAGAACCATGAGAAATAAATTGTTCTGTAAATTACCCAGTTTCAGGTAATTTTAATAGCAGCACAGAACACACTAAGACAGTCACTTAACATCTTTGCTACATTTTCATGATGAATATGCCTTTCTTCCACAATCAGATTATATGATCCTTGAAGTCTGGTTTTTCTCTTCATCCCTTTGGCATTTTGCCCAAGAATGCACTTAATATTTGCTGACTGATTAAGATGTACATACAGCAATATATGAAATGCACATAATTTCTCTCTTTCCTGAATGATTCTTCCTCCTCACTCTGAAGGAGCAGGCTTGTATCTGAAATCCCTTTGAAATGAACTTGCTGTGGCTCATCGGCATATTTTGATGTCCACAGTAGATTTATGGGCAACTCCTTCTTTCCATAGAAATGATGTTCCTCTCCCTGCAAATGAGGACTGGGACTACCATCCATTGCACTCTCCTGGCCCAGTTGAAGATCCTGTATAAACAGTCTCCAGGCAGTCAAAGTTTGGATTACAAGATCTTCAGGGTCTTTACAGGCAACATTCCTGTCTTCTTGAGTTAAATCTTAAGTTCCTGGCATCAGACAGGAAGCCATGCAGATACAAAATTATAGAAGACCAGTGCTGGAGGGGAGTCTTAGGTATCAAATAGACCAGCTCCCTCACAAATAGGGATCCTGAAATCTGGAAAATCGAAATTATTTGCCCAGAGCTTTAGGCTTTCAACAAATATTTAGCAATGTATTATTGGCAACTTTCACTGTGCTAGGTGAGAGGGCTACTGTGATGAAAAAGATAGACCCTACAGTGCTGCATCCATGATGTTGACTGTCTAGTGGGAAAAGAAACTAATAAAAAACAATTTTTAATAAAATGACAAGTGTTCTGATATGTAAAGTATTGGTGTCTATGGGAAAATACAAACTGCATGTGGAAGTAAAAGATGGTCTACATAAAGAATGAGTAAAGACCATTCAACCCAAAGGAAGAAGGAAGGCTCTAGTTATCTAATGAGATCTGGGCCAGACAGAAAATCTATGAATTTCTGTCTCTCTCACTCTGTTTTTAACTCTAGCTCTGTTTTCTACTAACTCTCCTCTTCTAATTTTCTATGACATTCCAACTACCCTTCCATTTTCCCCACCTCTCTCCTCTCCTGCCTTCCCTTTCTCCTTTCTTCTCCTTCTAGCCCTTCCCACTCAGCTTGCCTTATGACCTCCATCTACTCACTTGAGCACTTAAGAACCCTTCCACTATTTAATTCTGCTGGGTTTTGGTGCACTGAGAGTAAAAACAGAACCTTCATCCTCCAACATGTGCATTCATGCTTGCCTTCATTCATTCTGCAACACTTGCTGCCAGCTATATGTTCCGGGGGGGGGGGGGGGGAGGGGGAGAGGGAAAGGAAGGGGAGGGGGATGGGGAAGAGGTACCAATAGGGTGAGTAAGAACCCAGCCAAGTAGAGGTCTGCTTCTCAGTGAAGGTGCTCTGGCTGCAGAAACAGATGTGCTAAGGCCAGAAGCTCCAGTACTTTGAAGGAACAGAGAACTCATAGAGTTAAGTCAAGAAGAAAACTGCAGTGGACCCAGCAAGGTCAGTGGAGGCTGGATGGAGGAGACCAGTGGCCCAGGAGCTGTGGGTACTTCCGTCATTCTTATTCACCAGGAACCTAATTTCCTTAGGTGGCCCTTCTACCAGAGAACAGGAACATGCACTTTTCCCTATAGAAATAGTTGGGATTATTAACAAGAAAATGTACTGTAAGGGCTTTAGTAGGATGATGGCTAAAGAAAGTGTGTGTGTGTCTCTCTCTCCACACCAACCACACAACTTTTTTTCCCTCACCTCTAATAGCTGAAAAAGAGGGTCAGTGTCTGGATTCCTCTGGGCATGGAACTTGAGTTTTTTAAAATATCTCCAAACCTAAGATTTAATTTTTTCAATTCCCCTCTACAGCTTTAAATCAATTTCAGAATGCCAGTTATTTATGGAAGACACATTTCAACAATTTTCTATGAAGAGCCCAAAGAAAAGACACTGAAATTAGCCAATTTCTTCTGATCATGATAGTTGTGCTAATGGAATTTTTTCCCAATAATTTCTTAGTTTTTCAATGTCATTCTTTAGGCCCTGCCCAAGTAAAATGTAATTTTTAAGTGATATGAGGAAATAACTGTCTAAGAGATTTAGGCAAAATGAAATAAAATACCTAAAATGATTTGAGAACTAGAATCGTGCAAAATTCTTGTCTCTGTCTCTTTGAAGTAATAATTTGAGATAATGTCTCTATATTCCTAAGAGAAAATATAGATGAAAATAAAATCATTTCTTAATACACCATTCTGCTTTGGGAAAATGTAATAAAACATTATATGTAAGTCATCTTGAGGTGATTTAGAAATCATTTATTTTTGAAGTATTTGAAACCTTTTAAGTCTTGGCATGGGAAAGGCAGGGATGATGAATTCAGCGAAAAAAAAAAAGAAAAAGAAAAAGAAACAGAAGCTGTGGAGTGGAGTGGTGGAGAGAAAAGGGCTTGCCCAGACGGGAGGCTGTGCGCACACGGTCAAAATGTGCGGCTCCAGATTGACAAGAGCTTCTCTTACTGGGGTCTGGTGGCTTCCAGCTCTGGAGTTCTGGCCTTCTGAGCTCAGAGATCACGATCCTCTAACTGCATTGTCTCTTTAAAACAAAATCTCTCTAAGGCCAATTTAACGATGAAATTAACAATGATTTAGAGGTCCTGACAAACACTTCTAAAAAACAAATCACTTGAAAAATCTACGGACTGCATGAAGCTCAGGTTCGGGTCCAATTCCCTGTTACCCTGTGAATTCTCTGACCTTTCCCACCTCGTTTTCTTGTTTAATGGAAGTCTCCCGAGCCAGGAAAATTAGAGCAGTCCCAAGGCTTGAAGGCGAACATGCTAGGTGCAGCCGTTTGCAAAGAATATTAATTCTACTAATCCTAAACCACGCTCCACACACAGGCAAATGGAATTTTGGTGTTCGCAAAACTTGATTTGATTTTTATCACTGCTATTTCTGTTCAGGATACTGATAGTAATACTACAAAAAAACATTTTAAGGACTACAGCTAAAGGACTGCCGTTAAAGTTGGCATGTTATCTACCTATTTAACATTTGGAGGCAGTAACTGGGAAAATACTTACTTCATAAACCCAAACTTGTCATAATAATAAAATGATGATGAGAGTTACCATTTCAGTCTTTCATTCCTACCTCGTTCTCAATTCAGGAAGCGGAAAAAGTTCTTTCAGAGGTATTTAAAAGAAAGCAAGAAAAACACAGACACAATGCATTTTTCTCAATTGACTTTCAGCTAAAACATGGATCGCTGTTTAGTGTGAAAAAGAAAAAAGCAAAACTTTACTCATGGAATAGGGAAATTTAGATTATTGTTTTTAAAACTTTAAGAAAACAGTGCACTCCGGGTTGAGAAAGACACTGCTAACTGTTTTCATCAGGCAGGTGCTGTGTGTATCAACGTGTTTGGGTGTTCAATCATTGACCTTTATCAGATGGGCTGGAAAGTAGGGATTCTGGCAGGTCACCCTGTCAAAGACATATCTGTGCCTGCTATTTTCCAGCCTAAAGAGAAATTGCCTTTTTGTGTTATCTAAAGCTTCATCCTCATTATATCCTGATGTATTTTAAATAGTTATTTCTTAGTTATTTCTTTCGTGATAGTTTTTCAATAAGCTACTGGGTTCTGTCACAGATAATAAACTAGAAATCATGTCAGTATCAATGTTCAGTTCTTAATTTATATTACTTGAAACTATGGTAATGGTATCCTTGTTTATTTGCTTTTACAGAAGGCTGACGTTCTCCTAGTAACCTATAAAAGCAGAGTTCACTTCCAACAGGTGGTAATGTGAGTTTTCAGCATGTCTTGTGATTTAAATACAGTTTTCTCCATGGAATCTATAATTTCTCAAGTCTAAGTCACCACTTCAGTCTTTTCTTTTTGACTTCTAAGTATGCTTACCTTTACTCACCTAGCAAGAATGTGATGTACCTGGAATGGCATCAAAGTCTATATAACAAAGGGCAGTGGAAATGCTGCTAAAATGCATCCAAGATCCCTCATAGAAAGAGTATCTTTAAACAACAAGGTCCGGGGCAGAGGGAATCAAAAACCACCACCACCAAAGGAAGCCGATACCAAATAATAGCACTTCAATAGAAAAATGACATGCTCAATGTTCCCTTTTGAATTAACTCATTTTGCCTTTGTGTAATTATTATCTTATCCCTTTACTCTCAGGAACAACAGGTGCTTTGTTTTATAGCATAGCCATAAAATAGGTACAACCAAAACTTGCAATGTGTATTTCCCTTGCATTGTTCCCTAATTGTTCTATGTGTAAGGTTTTTCCTCCAACAAGATTGTCATCTCCTTGAATATAAAGCTGTACTTTGTGGGGCCACTGTTAGGCACCAACCACAGTTCTGGGGACACAGTGAAAGCTCAAACAAAAAAATGCATGGAATTGAACAAGGCAAGAGAACACACCTAATTCCTATGTCTGTGACTGATTTGTTTCATAATCCAAAGAAAGTTCATTCATGCTTCAATTATTATGGGCAGTTAATGTTTAAAAAAATTGAAACAAAAGGTGCCAGCCCTTCTGAGAGAACTGTTTGAGTCAATGCTAGTCAAGTTCTTATTAAATGTACTGGGCAAAGTGCTGACAATGGGACTACTTTCTAGAAATCTCAGTTGATCTCAGCAGAAAAAGAGATTGTGAAATAAAAGTGATGAATAGATAAATATGAACATGATCAATATGAATGGGACTTTGAAGTACCAACCTACATGAAGATCTATAGGCCATTAATTAATAAATTAGCTAATTTCTAAACCATCTCCTTACTGTAGTGGAGACAATCTCAGTGCCATTCCAGGCATTATATGAAATACCCTATTTTTGTTTTCACATGCAATTAAATAATCACCAAAAAGAAAGCTGAGGCTCAAAGAGGTGAGCAATGTATCCAAGAGCATTTAGCCAAATCTCACCTTACCAAGAAACCAGCTCAAGCCCTCCATGTAATAGACTAGAATAGTGACACAGATAACTTAAGCAGCTTACAGTGAACTCAGGCTTAACTATTCCTAGAATCAGGTCTCCTGAGTTAGAGTTTAAGCATGCTTTCCACTACATAGAATAAACAGTGACTTAATTTACTAGCTGCACAAAAGTTTAACAAGAGTTTTCCAGACGAGCATGGGAACGAGCCACAATTTTTCTTATAAACAAAATTCTTCGTTTAATACATGCTAAAGACTTCTAAAACTCTTCTTTGCCACTAATTCTGAAGAGAAACTAAGAAGCTAAGAAGCAGTGCAGTTGTAACTCAGCTCTGTCTCTCCCCCATTCTCAGAAAGAGGGGCAGAACCTCCCAGAACTTCCTCATGGTACATCTTCTGTTGCTGCTGCCACTTTCTCGCCTGTGGGCCTCTCTTCTCTTCATCTCACACCGTGTGGATTTGCTGGTGCAGGGTAGAGGGATGATGAGGTAGAAAGAATTGGCAGCAGGAGTCCCAGGCAGTAGAGCACAGATATTGAGCTGGGCCCAAGACCCAGACAGACCTGGCTTTGTACCCTGATTCTTTCATTTCCCCACTACTGATTGGAGGCATGTTATTTAACCTCTGTTTCCTCCCCATTTAATAATGGTACCTACCCCAAGGGTTGGTATAAAAAGGAAAGGAAATGATCAGTTCTCGGTCAGTATTAACCATGATTATTTTCCGAAACTGGAAAATAAACCTATATTGTTGCACATAAACCAAATACAGGAAAAGAAATGATGAAACTTCGACTTCTGTGATAGGTGGCAAGAGAGTTTATAATCACCCGGTTTATACCAGCAAGGCCATATTGATTGTGAAAATATCTAATTATTTTCACCAGTTGATAGAGTCACTAAGTTGAGTCTCTCGAGCGCCCTCCTGTGTCATCCCAGTGGCAGTGGCCCCTCTGCAGGACTGCCTCCTTCACCTCACTCTAGCAATAGTTGATACATTCACACCTGGCCCAGTGGTGGCTGAATGGTGGGGGAGACACCAGGACCCTGCTGTGTGCCACTGGCCAGCATCCCTTCTCATTGGTTTTGGTGCCTGATACTTGGTAATTTATAAAGAAAAGAGGTTTAATTGACCCATAGTTCCACATGGCTGGGAAGGCCTCGGGAAACTTAATCATGGCAGAAGGCAAAGGGGAAACAAGGCACGTCTTACACAGCAGCAGGAGAGAGAGGGAGAGAAAGGGGAACTGCCAAAGACTTTTAAACCATCAGCTCTCGTGAGAACTCACTCACTATCATGAGAACAGCATGGGGGAAACCACGCCCATGATCCAAACTCTTCCCATCAGGTCCCTCCCTGGACATGTGGGGATTACAATCTGCGATAAGATTTGTGTAGGGACACAGAGCCAAACCATATCAGTGCCCAAACAGGCCATAGAGCCAAAACATATCACTGCTCAAATAGGCTGTGCACATAACTATTGTGAATATTTGTTTGTGCTGGGAATAATTATTTTGTGACATTCAGCAGTCTTAAGCACCAAAATAAAAACTATGCTCTTGGGAACAAAGTGAGGGCTTGTGGAACCTGTGCGTGCATTAGGAAACAGGACATAAGACTTCTTCCTCTGATTAGAAGCCACCCCTCACCAGGAGATGTACTTTGGGGAATAGAATGTAGCTAAACTTTACCCTCCACTTGCCTCTCATCTGGACACCCCGGTGCAAAGCATGGCCTTATAGGCAATTGTCCACTTCCCACCTGCATCTCCTGAATAAAATACTGCAAAATGGAAATGATACCAAGCTGCAAATCCAACAAAGTTCTGGTTTTCCCCATGATATCCACATGGTGCTTTCAAAACACAAAATTGCAAGAATTTTCTAAATAACTGTATTACATTTTTTAAATTGTATTATAATTTTTAAAACAATTTTACCATTTTTGGGACACATCTCCTCCTATTTTGTTTAGTCACTACTGCACTCACTCTTTTAAAGTCATCCCAGTATTGGTCAATTTTAAGTTCACATTAGAATTATCTGGGAAGCTTTTATTTAAAAATACTGATGCCTGAACCGAACTCCTAATCAATTAAATCAAAATGTATGGAAGTGGAGCCCAAGCATCAGCATATATTTTCAAACTCCCCAGAGTATCTAATGAGTGCCAAAGGTTTAAAACCACTGTCCTACAAATGCTAGAGTCATTTAGAAATGAGGCAGTGTATTGGCGCTAACCACTGTGTGTGCACATATATGTGATATCTTTCTTTGTATTTATAAATATTTATTGTGAGTTAGATATATATACTGAAGAGTCTACATAACATATACGTATGCTTTAAAAAAAAAAAAATAAGAAAAAGAACACCAATATGTTGTCCATCCAACCAAAGATCTAGAAAATGCAAGTACTTCTAAACAAAATATTTTTGCTTCTGCCTGTTTCGAATTTTAATAGCTGGACTCCTACTATACGTATTGTGCTGAGACTTGGTATTTTGTGCTTAAAATTTTGATGAGTTTTACATATTTTTCATTTAACCCTCACAACAACCTCATGAATAAAGTTTTGCAGATGGGGAAACTGAGGTTTGAAAGGGCCAATAGTTTGACAAGAGTCACTTTCTAACAAGTGGCAGAAGTTGAGTTAGAACATAGAACTGTCCCTCTCAAAAGCTTAGGCACTGAACTGTCCTGAAACTAACCACTGTACTGAACTTACTGCAAAATCATGAAAAAGAAATAAAGTCTCTGCCTCGCAAAATTAAAAGTTTAGGAACACAATTGTACCCTTTCCCATTGCCCAAACTCTGCTGTATTCACTGAAGTTGCCAGCCCAAGTCGTACAGTCCTGTGGAGTTATTAGGAATTTTACATTTTCCTATAGAAAGGATTTGTTCAATTCTCCTGCCAGATGAGCACATGTAAAGAATGTCCATTCTGATTTCTCTGAAACTATTGAATTCTAAAGTGCTAATCTGATGACTATACCAACATATCTATTTTAAGATGTACATAAAATGGACATACAGTAAGTGCTAGCAATTCCTGTGGTCTTTTTACCATATTAAATAAAGATATCTTTCACACAAGCAACTGTCAGTAGTAATGTTTTACTTTAAAGACTATTATGCCTGATAGTTCCTTTTGTTTTTATACCTTTTGCCTCCTTAATTTGGCTTTAATGATCAGTCATAATCTGCTATGAATTTTAGGGATAAGCAGTTGAATGAATGTGTACATCACATACATTCATTTTCTATTCTTTTTTCAGTTTAGTTTAAAGTTACACTGCAGACCTTTAGATTGTTGTTTTGAATAGAAAGCTCTCGGTGAGACTGGAGTGTTATTACAGAAGACACTGCCTGGTGATTACTCCTATTAAGGGTCCAATTCCCAGACGGTATCCACAGTGAGGGAGTGAAACCTTCTTGCAGAGGCTGACTCATGGAATCCTATAGATAAATCGGAACGCCAATTCATTAGCATTCATTAGCCTTGAGAAACTCAACGGTAAAAGGCCATGAGAAACTCAATGCTATAAAAGACTGGAGATTTGCATCATTGGACAATCAAATGGGAAACCACTTTATGAATGGAATTTTGCAGGAGAAACAACAGAACCAGAAAAGTGGGGAGCTCTTGGCTGACTCCCAGTAGGAAAGACCTGCCACTGGGACTAGTCATCTCCTCTAATGGTTAATACTTGCCTTAGCAGGCTGGGCACAGTGGCTCATGCCTGTAATCCCAGCACTTTGGGAGGCTGAGGTGGGTGGATCAACTGAGTCAGGGGTTCGACACCGGCCTGGCCAACATAGTGAAATACCGTTTCTACTAAAAATACAAAATTAGCTGGGCATGGTGGTGCATGCCTGTAATCCCAGCTACTCGGGAGGCTGAGGCAGGAGAATCATTTGAACCCAGGAGGCGGAGGTTGTGGTGAGCCAACATCATGCTACTGCACTCCAGCCTGGACAACAAGATCGAAACTCGGTCTCAAAAACAAACAAGCAAACAAAAAACTTGCCGTAGCATATCTTGGTTTAATCTCCTTGAGCTTCCTTCTTCTAAGCCTTAGCCTGGCCATCTTCAGGAAAACCTGTTCTTGCTTATCTATGCCTACATGTAATATGATATTTAAAACTTGGATTTAGACTCAAACTTGGGTGCTTTACCAGCTCTGTGATCTTAGTTAGACATATAAATCTTCTAAGCCTCAGCTTCCTTATCTGTAAAGCAAGACAAATACTCTCTTCCCACAGGTGTGTGGGAGGATTAAATGAGATAACTTTGATACATTTAGAACAGTTATGCACCAAACTCTATTTTAAAGACTGCTGTTTATTTTATGGAGTCAATATCATCATTTTGTTTTCCATTCCACATAACAGTTGGATGCCAATATGAAGTATATATTTATAACTGGGAATCAACTATTTTTACTGAATGAGGAATATTAATGAGAATGATTTTAACCAAAACAGCAAACAACAGCACTGGTGTGCTGTGTGTGAGTGAGAATAGCTCATGAAAACCAGAGGGGAAAAGGATTTCAGAATCAGTAAGTATTTTTGTGAGCTATTTCACAAAAATGACGTGAAAGAAAATATTTAGAGATACGGAAAAGGTCAAACTAACCTGAAACTCAGTTTTATTGACAAAAGTATAAGTTACCTTTAGCATATTTCATCATCCCATAATCAGGACCATCAATAAATATTTACTGAGTGCCTACTGCAGTCAAGACACTGCAGTGTGGGCTGCAGTTAATGTCCAGGTGATGGGAGAATTGCTTAGAAGTACAAGGTACCTTTCTTGGGTGACTAAAATCTTATTGGAGAGTCAGGCATAGCATGAAAATAAATCTATAGAAGAAAAATCAGTAAACAAAACTAGCCTACAAAATTTTCCAATATTTTTTGGGATGCATTTATATGGCTTTAAATTTTTAAAATATTTTGAAATATAAAGCTTAAAAGAGTGAACAACTCTGGTTATCATACTTTTTTTTTGCCAGAACCTCACTAGAGGAAGATATTAGATTGGATGATATGAAAATGTCAATATTTAACTATTTTTTACATCCAAAAAAACCCCAAAATTTCATGTGGTTCAACCTTGATTTCAGTAAGCTATTTTTGAAAGCTGGATACATGTTGAAATATGAGTAACATTTGCAGTCCATCTACTCTGGACTTATGCTAATTCCTTCTGGGGCCTTTTCAGATTCAAGATAGATTTGCAGGAAAAAATGCATAATATTTAAACTGAGGGACTGGAAAATTCGCATGAAAAGTTCACCAGTATTATGGAAAATTTTACCCAACGCATTTCGTAAAGAACAAAAACCTAAACACACGTGGTAGATCCACTTCAGTAAACCATGTTAGTGCAGCAACATTATCCAACAATAAAATTTAAGAACAATTTTCTCCCCAAGGGACCCATTTTCCTTAGAAAATTATGCAAAATGTGAACAACTGTGAAATACAATTGTCACCCAAAATATTTAACTTAACAACAAATTGAAAACTGTTACAATGTAATATAATTTACAATGACTAAAATATTAATTTTAATGGGTAGTACCCATAAAAGTTGTCTAGTTTAATTAATTTCCCTTTTTCATTGGTGCTGTGGGTCTTAAATTTATATTCTGCTACATCTTTTTAAAACAACTTTAAATTCCCACACATTAAATTTCTCTACAACTGTCTATCTAAATCAGAGTTTTGAATGATAAAGACATGTGATGCTCCTATATGAATAGACAGAGAAAAAATTAAAACAAACAAAAAATGTATTCCCCCGTGTAAGATATAGACGTTTATTATCATTGAAGACTTGTTTGGCTAACTTTACAGTCCAAAAATTCTCCTAATTTGAAAGATTGTCATTATAAATTAAAATCTCTGAAAACCTCCAGACCATGTATCAAGTCTTTGAAGATATCAACATTGTGCCCATATATATCCCATAGCCTTGCCTTGGTATCACCTTTTGAGACACAAATGTTCTTTCTATGGCATGTGCTTTTATCCTGATGTGTGAGGCCTTGGTCTGATAACCTCCTTACATAGTCATCTTAATATTCAGTTGTCCAAGGGAAAGTTAATAGAGTAGAAAAAATTAAAACTTACCTTCTTTGGTAGCTACAGAATATAATTCACAATTAAAAGGATTGGTATCAGATTTTGGAGATATTTGAGGCTCTGCGATTATTTTTCTGACTGTTTAGAACCTTAGAATCTACCAAAATAAAATCTATTAATCAAATATTTTTTTTGGACTAAGCTTACACAGTTTGTTCAGGCATTGGTAGCATGTCTGGAAGAGTCATCTCTGCTTTCGGGAAAATTACGCTGACTGAAAGAAAGCACAAAACAATCATCTCAAAACCGTCAGTAATTTTTCTAAAGGATGTCAAATGTGCACTTCACAGTGAGGGAAGATGTTGACCAATACTGTTGTTTGTGATAAATACATCACATCCTAGTGAAAATGTGGTGTAGCAGGTAACAAGTTTCCATTTTGTGCACTAGACCTGAAAAACTGCACCTAGAAAGGATATTCTGAAAAATACTAATTATAGGGACAAAGCCTTAATATTCTTAATACAAAGAGCTCTTAAAAGTCTATTTTAAAAATGGAACATGTGAACAGAAAAACTAATAAAAGATTTACAAAGGACAAAATAATGGAGACCAGTAAACATAATTTTTAAAGGTCACTGTTAATTGGAGAATTTCAAATTTTTAAAACTGTGTGCTATCAGGTTTTAAATATTTATGGTGGTAATAATGTAGGAAGTAAGCATTCTAAAACACTGCTGGCGGAAGTATAAAATATTACAACCTTCCGAGAGCAGTATGACTTTATTCAAAATCTTAAAATATGCAAGGGAAAAAAAAGAGCTTTCCTTCATCTACAGTTCAAAATAATATAACTTAAAACTATATTATTCCTAGGCCTATATATAACAAGACATCTTCAAAATGTTGCCTTCTTATGCATGAATATGATGTAATTCTACTTATTTAGATCTTCTTTAATATTTCTCAAGAAAATGTTTCCTCTAATAAGTTTTTCTACATCTTATGTTAGATTTATTTTCTAACGTTATTGTCTTTTTTCTGTCTTTTTTTTCAAATGACATTGACTTTTGTATATTAATTTTATATCTGGCCCTCTTGCTGAGCTCTCCTACAATATAATTTATCTGAAGATTCTTTGGAGTTGTTTATGTAGATGTATATATCATCTGAAAATAATTAGTTTCATTTCTTCCTTTTCAATCCTTATAACTGACTCTATAGTTCTCTAAATTTTTGTCATATATATTTTGAGGCAGCTTAATTGGGTATGTATACATGTTTAGAATGGATATTTCTTGGTGAATTGAAACTTTAACCTTATGACTTCCTCTATTACTATAATGTTTTTATCTAAACATGAGCTTTATCTGATACTAATACAAATGCACCTGCTTTCCTTTGTCACTCTCTGCAGATTTTTCCATCTTTTAATTTTCTGGCTACGTGTATATGCTTTAGGTATGGTCACACGAAAAGCATATATCCAAATTTTTAAAATCTCATTTAATAGTTCCTTTCTTTCAACTGGCAAATTTAACCTATTTATAGTTATTGTGATAGTGATACATTTACACATCTTTCTACTATTTTATTTTACTGTTTCAATTTGATTCAGGATTTCTATTTCTTTTTAATGCCTTCTAATTCTTAAAAGTTCTGTGTTGATACCTTCCCCCAGCAAGTCAAGAATTGAGCCCGGTCTCACATCCCTTGGCTTTCTCCCATGTTTTCATCAACCCCCTTACTGTTGATATAATCTAGAATTTTAAGTTTGAATAATAATAATGAAGTTTTCCTGTTTATGGTCTTTGGTATTTCCCATATTTTTATGTCAACAAACTTTACTAAGTCGTTTGACTATCTTTATTTCAAAGCATCTCGTGTGTGTGTGAAGGTGGAAAGTCTTGGGTACCAAAAAAATCACAGTTGATCATTCCCTTCCCCATTAAATACCCACTCCTGTCGGTGCTTCATTTCCAGCTCCCTGCAGCCTGGCAGCATTAGAGGAAGATTTTTTTTTTCCCCCATCTCATTTTTTTTTTTTCCTTCAACTGCCTACTGGCAGACAGCTCCTCACTGCCTGGACTTCGCCTCTGAGGACAACCTTCTGGGCTGCAGCTCTGGGGACAGACACCAAATGTCCTGGGACAAAAGCCGAACTCCAAAACTCTATTTGATCACTCCACAGCCACACCTGAGGCCTCTGCCCCCAGCTGCAGCCACCACCCCAACACACACACCTACACACTAATGCAAAACAATTCTCCCAGATTTTTCTGAATCTTGATGTTTTCCTTCTATAATTTTTCCAGATGTGACAGATGAGAACGGTAGTCTCAGCTAGTTCAGCATCTTGTAAGAACTCAAACCTTTAAAATGTGTATATATAAGAAATGTACACACACCTACACACTAATGCAAAACAATTCTCCCAGATTTTTCCGAATCTTGATGTTTTCCTTCTATAATTTTTCCAGATGTGACAGATGAGAACAGTAGTCTCAGCTAGTTCAGCATCTTGTAAGAACTCAAACCTTTAAAATGTGTATATATAAGAAATGTACACACACCTACACACTAATGCAAAACAATTCGCCCAGATTTTTCCGAATCTTGATGTTTTCCTTCTATAATTTTTCCAGATGTGACAGGTGAGAACCAGTAGTCTCAGCTAGTTCAGCATCTTGTAAGAACTCAAACCTTAAAAATATGTATATATAAGAATATACCTCACTGAATCTTTATAATATTAAAACATCACTTTTATTTTTTAAAATTCCTGAGTAGGGTTTTCAAGAAATAGTTTGATATATTCATAGGATAGAAAAAAAATGTAGCCATTAAATTACATTGTAGAAAAAAATGTCAAATGATGTGGGAAAATAATCTTGATATACTGATAAAGGAAAAAAGTTAGTTTACAAAATAGGATTACAATATGACTTGAGTTCTCATTATAGATATACACAAACATATGTTCACACAAAAATCAATATTATAGAGCATGTATTTAAAAAATGCCAAAACCAGGCCGGGCATGGTGGCTCACATCTGTAATCCTAGCACTTTGGGAGGCAGAGGTGGGTGGATCACTTGAGGTCAGGAGTTTGAGACAAGCCTGGCCAACATGGTGAAACCCCATCTCTACTAAAAATACAGAAATCAGCCGGGCATGGTGGTGGGCATCTGTTATCCCAGCTACATGGGAAGCTGAGACAGGAGAATTGCTTGAACCCAGGAGGTAGAGGTTGCAATGGCAGGACTGCACTCCAGCTTGGGTGACAGCGCAAGATTCTGTCTCAAAAAAATAAAATAAAATAAAAAGCCAAAACCAGAATAAAGTATGTGGTTCTGTTAATAGTATTTTCCCAATATCAGTGTCCTTATTTTAATAATGTACTAGAGTTACATAAGATGGTATCATTACAGGGAGCTAGGTAAAAGTTACAGGGCAATTCTGTATCGTTTTTGTAACTTCTTGTGAGTCTAATTTTATTTTAAAATAAAATGTTTAAAAGTATACATGGTAACAGACTTTCTTTGAGGAGGGGAGAGAGTTCTGCTTACCAGACATTTCTCCTTTATGACACCACTTGATTCCTTCTGGAGAGGAAGAGAATAAAAATTGTCCCACTGTGAACAGACAGACTTGAGGGGATTCTAAATCAAGGCGCTTTTGTATTTCCAAGCCAAATGCATCCACAGGGTCTATCGCAGATGACTTCAGCAAGGATATTCCTCTCATAGCCAAGGTATAGGGACCAGACTCAAGCTGGTCCAATCAGACCCTCTCTCCAGGGCCTTTCTATCTTGATAAGAGATGCAATGAAGGAAAGATGCTCGGAGGCGATTTGTTCCCACCTGGGCAGATAGCTTTTGTTGCCCCAATTCCATGGTATTTTTAATTGACAAATAAAAATGTATTTATGTATCAGGTACAACATGCTTTTGGACTACATATACATTGTGGAATGGCTAAATAGAGCTAACTAACATATGCATTATCTCACATACTGATTTTTTTAAGTAAGAACACTTAAAATCTACTCTCAGCAATTTTCAAGAATTCAATACAGTCACAATGTTATTAGCTATAGTCACCATGCTGTACAATAGATATCTTGAACTTCTTCCTCCTGCCTAACTGAAATTTTGTGTGCTTTGAACAACGAGATATCTCCTCAACTCCTCCTTCACCAGCCTCTGGTGACCACTGTTCCACTCTCTTCTTCTGTAAGTTCAACTTTTTTAGATTCCACATGTAAGTGAGAAATTGCAGTATTTGTCTTTCTGTGCCTGGCTTATTTCACTTAAGGTCCTCCAAGTTCATTTTAACCTGATCTTCCAACTGTTTGTCATTCTATGATTTACTAAGCACCAGTCTGAAATATTCCCTTTTTGTTTGAGTTAACCAAAGCCAGAAACTAAAAACTATAACTGAATAAATGATGCCTTATCCATCCCAATTCCAAAACAAAGATTTAAGCAAACTTGTCTGTGAACTGATTTGCTTTAATGCAACCCCCAGAGCAACTGCCAGAGAAAAGGCAAGTAGGCAAGGCAAAAAAACTTTATTTACAAGCCAATGTGAAGGAGGGAGCGAGGTTCACCCGTCTCCAGCGGTGGAGGCCGACGAAGTCGCTCTGGCGTTTTCGGGCGAGGTTCCTAGGTCCGCACAGGAGCAGGGGCCAAGGAAGTTCGCACCGCGCGCCTGCCGGGAGCGGCTTTTATGTTCTGGGCCCGGGAGTGGGAGGGCAGTGGGCGGGACACAGGCAGGTCGGGGACCGGGCAGTAGGCGTGGCTAGGCAGGTTCCGGTTCTTCTCCATCGGAGGTCGGGTTGCGCCTGCGCAGTCGACCCATGTCTTTCCCGGGCATGGGAAAGTTGACGGTGAAGAACCCGGAACTGCGCCATCTTGTTCTCCGTTCGTCCAAACAGTCCAACCTTTTATTGATAATAGTGATAAGGGGCGGCGTGGTCTGTCTGGCTACTTCCTGCTGTTAAGGGACATCATTAAGGTTGGGGGTCTATGGTTGGTATTTGGACATACGGATGGAGAAGCATCTGGTTGAAGGTGACGCGCGTGATCTCTTGAACTTTGGCTTGGAGAAATTTGATTAAAACAGGAGCGAGACATAAGACAAAACAGAGGATTAGTATGGGAATTAGGAACGGGAGCATCTGCTGTATTACGGGCAGCAGCCATACCGGTGGTCCGGGGATGAAGGGGGTATTGTAGGTTTTTAATTCTGCTTTAATCCTGTTTAGGGTTTGATGTTAGTGTCTACTAGGCCTGACTCGTTTACGTAATAGCAGCATTCTTCTCCTAAAAGACATGTTCCTCCTTTTTCGGCAGTAAGTAAATCTAATGCTCGCCTATTTTGTGCTGCTACCTGGGCCACTGAGGTAATTTGACGCTGCAGAGAGGCCAGGCTTTCAGCTGAAGCCTCTATGGCCTCTCGGATTTGAGCTGCTAGAGACTGGGTAGACTACACCAAGTGGGCAAGTGCCCCAGTTCCAAGCCCTGACGCCACTAGGGAGGAGGCCAGGGAGACTCCGATGACTAGGGGAAGGAAGACAGCCCATTTTTTGAGAACATTAGGAGGAGGGTTAAATTGTATGACGAGTTCAGCTACTTCTGCTTTGCTATATAAGGTTAAACTAGGTACTAGGGACACTGGGACACAAAGGGATTGACCAATGGATGTGTGATTAAGGACCTTGAAGAGGGTTTTGTAGCACTAGAAATAACCTCCGATGGGAGCCATCTGGGTCTTAGCGGGTGGCTGGGTATAGTTACACCAGGAGGTGTTTGGGGTAGAGTAGCAGAAAGGAAGGATTGGACTTTCTGGGCGTTGGTATAGTGGGACTTGGAGTAAGAACAGTTTTTGGGAGTTGCCTATGGAGTTAGTTGTAGCCCTGAAAGCAGTAGGTAAGGGGACTGCCACTAAGGGGGCTCTTTCAAGGGCCGCACAGAGGAACCAGGGGAGAGATTTGTTAGGTTGGCTGCCCATGTTAGGTTTAACCTGATGGACTAGTTTTAACCATGAGAAGGGGTCCTTATTGGAGGAGTGTAATGATCTGTAAGGCTGTTCTTGTGCTTGTATGGCTAAGGTTAAATTCTGTAGGGCTTGTATGTTTTGAGGAGGGATTTTTGCTGGACAAGTGTTCTTTTTAGCAGGAGAGTAGCATGGGATATGAACTAAGGATTGTGTAGCCTGTGTAGAGTCCACCTTTGACTCCGTCTGCCCATCGGGGTCCATGGGTCTTGATATAATTGGTATTGAAGGGGGTTCGTGATTCGCAATGGTGAAGAGAGCAGGGGTTGCTTCTGTCTCAAGGTTGCATAAGGATCTTACAATAAATATAAGGCATCCTAGGTTCTGTTGTTCCAGTAAGTCTTACAATTGTAATGTGTCTGATCGTGCAGAAGCAGAGAGCCTTAGCTCGGCCACACTGCAACAGATAGGGTGAAATTTATAGTAAGATGGGGTTGGCAGCTGAAGGGGGGCAGTCAGCAGTGCCTTGTAGCTGTGAGTGCTGTTTATTTTTGTGTGACCAAGTTTCAACTATAGAGAACTCCATATGAAGTTGGGTTAGTAATAGAGATTGAAATGCAAGAAAAAGATAGTAAATAAGTATGAAATAGTACTTCATCTTCAGTGTAATCACAGGGTACACTTGTCACTGAATGTTCTATAAAGGTAAGCGGGAGAACCACTGTGATGGGCTATATCTGGAGGCAAGTAGGGATCTGGGGTAAGATATTGGAATTTTGTTATGTTTATATAGAGTATGGCGAGAAATCGGGATAAGCGCAAGGGGTCAGGGAACATGTGGTGGTTGGGAGAGTGGTGAATTTGAGAGGGTAGGGGTAAGTCTAGCAGATGTCCATGATGTCTTCGTGGGGGCTTTTTTAATTGTGATATATGGACCAGTGCGTGTGTCCTAGAAGTTGGCTGCTGTTATGTGGATAGGAGGACAGTATAGGGCCTTTCCACCTAGGCTGAAGATCTTTGGCTTGGATTCTTTTAAGTATACTTGGTCTCCTGGGCTGAGAGAGAGATGTGGGTATAGGTGTCTGTTGGAGAGGGGTGTGCTAGTCTGCATGTTGTCTCAGAGTTGTCTCAAGATGGTGAGGTATGGGGGATAAGTTGCCAGCGGGGGGAAGAAAGGGTGGGTAACTGCTGGAGGGTGAGGGGCCGGCCGTAACTAATTCAAACGGACTGAGGCCTGTTGGACTCCATGGGGCTGCTCGCAGCGGGTTAGGGCCAGGGGAAAGAGAGTTTACCCACGATTGTCGAGTCTCGAGGAGAGTTGGTGAGTTGCTGCTTAATGAGCCCATTGCCTTCTCTACTTTACCAGAAAACTGAGGTCTATAAGGGATGTGGAGTTTCCAGGTGATGTGTAGGAGGGCTGCCACCTGTTGGACTACCTTGGAGATGAATGCTGGGCCGTTGTCAGACTGAAGAGTGAGCGGGAGGCCAAACCCGCTACCAGGAGAGTTACCCGCGGCTCGGCGAGGGTGATGGGGGTCCCCGAGTCCCGGCACCTTCAGTCGTCATCCAGATGTAAGGGCTGGAAGGAGCTCCCAGGGTCCTGAGAAGGGACATCACGTTGAGGCGCCATGCCCATTTTCAGGGTGGGGCAGTCAGAATTCCAGTGCCCTTCTTCATGGCATGCTGGACAAGGAGTTGTTGGCAGACGAGGGTTAGGACACTTTTTAGCCCAGTGTCCAGCTACTCCACACTTGTAGCACGGCCGCACTGGCTCAGACAGTTGGGGACTCTGGGGACATCTATTAGCCCAATGCCCTGGGTTGCCGCATTTATAGCAAGCCCCTTTTATTGTCTTTGAGCCTCCGGGGATTTTGCTCTCCAGTTTTGGGTCACGGCTAGGCTGCAAAGCAGCAACTAAGGCTTGAGTCTGGAGCTGTACCTTCTGCTTTAGGCGGGCCTGTCGTTGGGCCTCAGCCGTTTCCTCCCTTGAATTATAGACCTTGAAGGCCGACTTGACTAGGTCTTGAATAGGAGTTTGAGGTCCATCCTCTGCCTTTTGGAATTTTTTCCGAATATCCGAGGCCGATTGTGAAATAAAATATGATGCTAGAATAGTGGCCCCAGCTGGGGAAGCTGGGTCTAACCGAGTGTATTGAATTAAAGCCTCAGTTAGCCTGTTTAAAAATGTGGCCAGGTTCTCATCTGGACCTTGAATAATTTCTTTTAGTTTATTGAAATTTACTACCTTATTTGAGGCCACCTGCATACCAGCCAGAAGACATTGAGTCATCATATCTCGTCTTCGGCGGCCTGGCTGGCCTACTTGATAGTTCCAGTCTGGGTCTATAGAGGGGACTGCTTGTTCCCCTAGTGGGAACGCAGGGTCTGTTAAGTGTAATTGGTTGGCATGCTGTCTGGCGGCCACCAGGATGCACTCTTGCTCCTCAGGGTTTAGAGTAGAGGTAAGAATAACCTGGAGATCATGCCAGGTTAAATCGTAGGCCTGGCAAAGGTATCTAAATTCTTTGGTATAAATTGTAGGGTTGGCAGAAAAATCTCCTAGGCGTCTTTCAATCTTTGAAAGATCTACTAATGAAAAGGGAACATGAACTCTAACTACGCCCTCTGCTCCGGCCACCTCACACAAGGGTGCTAAGACCGCAGGGGGGTTGGTAGGGTGGGAGTAGGAGTGGGGGCAGGTAGGCAATCTTTAGAGCGGGTATGGGCAGAGATAGGCGAACTAAGATGACCAGGCGGAAGTGCCGAGGGGTCGGAGGGAAGTGTAGCCTCAACAATGGTGGGAGGGGCTGAGGAAGGAGGCGGAACAACCACCAGAGTGGGAGGGGGAGGTGGAGCCGAAAGAGGAGGTGGGGCCAAAGCGGGAGGGGGAGGTGGGGTATATGGCGGGAGTGGAAGGGCGGGAGGGGAAGTAAGGTCTTCGGGCAACTCAGACGGGAAAGATGACTCCTCTTTTTCGGACTTTGTTAGGCCTGCGTCCTTAGCCAACATGACTTGAGCCAAGGAACACTGGCTACACAGGTCCAGATGAGAACGCAAGGCCCAAAATCCTTGTATATAATTAATTTCAGACCACTTGCCTAAGCGTTGACAAAAACTACTGAGGTCGGTTAAAATGTTACAGTCTAGAGTGCCCTCAGGCGGCCATTGAGACTGATTGTCTAATTTATATTGTGGCCACGTCACAGTGGAGAGGAACACCAGTCGCTTTCGCCTGAGATCTTGTTCTAATTGCAAAGTTTTGAGGTTTTTTAGAAGACACCCTAAAGGGGAGTCTCTAGGTATTTTGGATTGGGGGTTTCCCATTGCCTTCCTCTCGCCAATAGGCGGAAACGGAAACCGAACTCTACCTGGCTACAAAGCGTCCTTTGGAGCCACTAGAGACCGGTGAGAGGCTCCTGGAGCCGGAATGGAGATTACCTCCAGGCGGACTTCTCCATTCTGGACGGGTCTCCCACGGAACGGAATGGAGTTCCTTTGGGCAGACGTCTCTGCCTTTGGGAACTTCCCTGGGTCACCTGGTGACCGGAAAAAAAAAGCCTTGGGCCTGCGCAGGACTTCTGGCCAAGGAATATGAGAGAGAGGCAAAATGTACTCACCCCTAGGAGACTTGGAGGTGGGGAAAGCGATGTCCAGGTCCTGGTCCGTCTGGGGCATGGAAGGAGGAGGCTCCTCGGACCTTGGGGGGCCCTGAGGAGGGGTCTCCTCCCGGGTTTCGACACCAGCTGATTTGCTTTAATGCGACCCCCAGAGCAACTGCCAGAGAAAAGGCAAGTAGGCAAGGCAAAAAAACTTTATTTACAAGCCAATGTGAAGGAGGGAGCGAGGTTCACCCGTCTCCAGCGGTGGAGGCCGACGAAGTCGCTCCGTCGTTCTGGGGCGAGGTTCCTAGGTCCACACAGGAGCAGGGGCCAAGGAAGTTCGCACTGGGCGCCCGCCAGGAGCGGCTTTTATGTCCTGGGCCCGGGAGTGGGAGGGCAGTGGGCAGGACATAGGCGAGGCGGGGGCGGGGCGGTAGGCGTGGCTAGGCGGGTTCCGATTCTTCTCTGTCGGAGGTCGGGTTGCACCTGCGCAGTCGACCCATGTCTTTCCCGGGCACGGGAAAGTTGACGGTGAAGAACCCGGAACTGCGCCATCTTGCCTCCGTTCGTCCAAACATGAACTCCCTTCAAGTAGGGAAAATGGGTGAATAGTTGGAATACATGTCGCCTCCAAATCTCGTGTTGACATGTCATTCCTAGTGTTGGAGGTGGGCCTGGTGGGAGGTGTTTGGGTCATGGGGGCGGATCTCTCATGAATGGGTTGGTGTCCTCCTCATGGTAATGATTCAGTTCTCACTCTATTAGTTCATGCAAGAGCTGGTTGCTTAAAGGAGCCTGGCACCTCCTCTCCCCTCTCTCTTGCTTCCTCTCATGTGACATGCCTGCTCCATCTTCGCCTTCTGCCATGAGCAAAGGCTTCCTGAAGCCTCTCCAGAAGCCAAGCAGATGCTGGAGCCATGCCTGTACAGCCCGCAGAACTCTGAGCCAAATACACCTCTTTTCTTTATAAACTACCCAGCCTCAGGCATTCCTTTATAGCAACACAAAACACACTAATACAATTGGTCACAGAGTCTTATCTCTTAGCGTGAAAGCTCAAATTAAAAAATTTCTCAACTCCGCCAAAATATAGTAGCAGGTTCTTCTTATTAGTTTCTCTTGGGTCTCTATAATGATAACTTTACCAAGAAGTTTTGACTACCAGATCAATTTTGGTAGCCAGGCAAGCTTTATGATTATCAGTTTTGCCTCAAGAAAATTCTCTATCAACACTTAAAACTTCTGCTGAAAATTCCCTAGAATTTTACTTAAGGAAATGAAGCATTTTTTTAACAAATTAGGAAAGTTACTCACAGGTAAGACTATAGACTTTGGAACTGGAGAGACCAGATTTGAAGCCCATCTTCACTGTGTGCTGGGATTCAGAGCTTGTACAACTTACCTGATCTCTTTGAGCTTCTCTTTCCTCCTTCAAGGTGCTCCAATTATCTTGTGGATTATTTGGAGTACAAAATAGGAGTTTCTGTACTGCTCCTGAGACTGTCAGCACAGAGCAGACAGTTATCAAACCCTTGGCTATGCATCAGACAGAAGAAGGATAAGGAGGAAAGAAAGAAGGGAAGGAGACAGAGAAAAGAAGGAAGAAGAAGATGAAGATGAAGATGAAGAAGAAGAAGAGGAGGAAGAGGAAGACAAGAACTGGGTGTGGTGGCTCACACCTGTAATCCCAGTACTTTGGAAGGCCGAGTCAGGTGGATCACTCAAGGTCAGGAGTTCAAGACCAGCCTGGCCAACATGGTGAAAGCCTGTCTCTACTAAAAATACAAAATTATCCAGGCATGGTGGTGCACGCCTGTAATCCCAGCTACTCAGTAGGCTGAGGCAGGGGAATTGCTTGAATCTGGGAGGTGGAGGTTGCAGTGAGCCAAGATTGCACCACTGCACTCCAGCGTGGGAGACAAGAGTGAAACAGCATCTCAAAATATATATATATATATAGAGAGAGAGAGAGAGAGAGAGAGAAATTAGCCAGGTGTGGTGGTGCACACCTGTAATCCCAGCTACTAGGGAGGCTGAGGCATGAGAATCACTTCAATCTGGGAGGTGGAGGCTGCAGTGAGCCAAGATCATGCCACTGCACTCCAGCCTGGGTAACAGAGCAAGATTCCATCTCAAAAAAAAAAAAAGGAAGAAGAAGAAGGCATGGATGAAGGAGGAGGAGAAGGAGAATGAAGGAGAAGGAGAAAAGAAGGAAGAAGAAGGAGAAGGGAAGAAGGGAGAAGAAGGAGAAGGATGGAGGAGGAAGAAGGAAGAGATGGAGGAGGAGAAAGAGAAGGAGAAAAAGAAAGAATGACAAAAAGAGGAGGAGAGGGGAGGAGAAGAAGAAAAAGAAAAAGGAGAAAGAAATGATGGTCCTCCCTCTCCCATAAAGACAAAAGAACTTAAAATACTTTAAGTTTTTAAATTGTCTCATATACATTATCTTTGTTATCATCACAGCAGACACATGACATAAAGCAAGTATTATTTTTCCTGCTGTAGTAGGAAGAAACTGAGCCATCACGCCAAGTTAGGGGCAGAGTCAGGCGCAGAACCAAAGTTTCCGCCCAGCCTCTGTAATTCTCTCTGCCTGGTCCACATTTTTTAGAACGTTGGTAGGTGACACCTACAACTGTCCAGTTTAGAAATGTCTCCCTCCCATGCCAAAAAGCAGGATGACTGCAACTCGTACTATAACCTGAACAAACCTTTCACTATGTCTGCAAAAAAGTTAGGATGTTTTATTGATACACAATAGTTGTACGTATTTTTGGAATACAATCAAATGTATAATACAAAATAGCTAGATAAGAAAAGAATTGGAGTGTTTCCAATATAAAAAATTAGCAGTTTTTTAAATATGTGCATGAAAGTAATCAATACTAAAATCATCTCCTTGTTTAGTCATAAAATAATGGCAGCTATACATAAAATATTTTCAGATTACTATGGCTTTACTTAATGAATATAAGCTGCAATGTTGCTCAATGGAGACTGCATATTATATGATATTTCTGAGCTACACAAGCTTTCTAATCAGCACAGTCATTTGCTGGTGTGACAGTAATGTGCCAGGATGAAATCTGACTTCTTAGTGCTCTTCTGCTAGAGAAAAGATGGCCTTGTAAAAAATTACCTCTCCAAGGTTCTGGTGCAGTGGTTCATGCCTATAATCCCAGCACTTTGGGAGGCCAAGGTGGGCAGATTGCTTGAGCCCAGGAGTTCGAGACCAGCCTGGCAAAATTGTGAAACCCTCTCACTATTAAAAACAATTTTAAACATTAGCTGGTGTGGTGGTGCACACCTGTAGTCCCAGCTGGGAATCTAAGGGGGTAGGATCATTTGAACCCAGGAGGTCAAGGCCGCAGTGAGCTGTGGTTGTCCCACTGCACTCAGCCTGGGCAACAGAACAAGACCCTGTCTCAAAAAACAAAGAAATTACCTCCCCATATTCGGGTTTTTTTTGTATTTCAGTTATATCCCATTTAGGGTACAGAGAACAAATATTTCTTTTATTTATTTATTTATTTATTTTATCAATTTTTTTTTTTTTTGAGACGGAGTCTCGCTCTATCGCCCAGGCTGGAGTGCTGTGACGCCATCTCGGCTCACTGCAAGCTCCGCCTCCCGGGTTCACGCCATTCTCCTGCCTCAGCCTCCCGAGTAGCTGGGACTACAGGCGCCCGCCACCTCACCTGGCTAATTTTTTGTATTTTTAGTAGAGACAGGGTTTCACCGTGTTAGCCAGGATGGTCTGGATCTCCTGACCTCATGATCCACTCTCCTCCACCTCCCAAAGTGCTGGGATTACAGGCGTGAGCCACCGTGCCCGGTCAGAGAGAATGAATATTTCTAGCAAATGTATCCTTGTAGAGATCATAGCTCATCATCACGGATGAGAGGCAAAACTAGATTGCAACTTCAACTTGGACAGACAGAGCAGGGTGCAGAGGCTCACACTGTGAATTTCAGCTCCAGAACAATGGCAGGAATAAATCAGGAATCCCAGGAGGACCCATAGACCCTCTGAAGGAAGCGCACTGCTCCTGCAGGACCCAGGAGACACCCCAAATTCTGTGAGTGCCCAAACTGCGGAAGTGGGAAAGGGAGATCCTCTGGCCTCGAACACACACCCGCCCTGGGGAAACTGAAGTACCAGTTTGCAGGAGAAGGTTCTGACCTTATCTGGAGCTGAGTCAATTTAGAGAGACAAGCAAAATACAGGGATAGAGGAAGCAGCAGGGAAAGCCCGGGGAGCTCGCTGGGTCCCCAAGCAGGTCACTCCTGCCTGGCATCACAAGGATCCTTCAGGAGGGTGGCCAGAGGCACGGGGAAAACACCACAGGAAGAAGGAAGTCTCCAGCTGAACTTTGTAACAATTTGAACCCAACGAGAAGCCTCCTGGCCATAACATGGGGGAGGGTGCGAATCCTGCATGCAGACTCCACAGGCTGGGGAAGAACTAAAGCCCTTTTCTTTTGCCACTGGGAGGTGGGTAGACTGGGGCAAGTTCTCAGTCCTGCTTTCCCCCTGCCTGGAAACAGACTCAGGGTTGTTAGCTGTGAGAGTGAGACCAGCCCTTTGGATTGCATAGGACCTGGGTGAGGCTGGTGACTGTTGTCTTTCTCCCACTTCCCTGACAACCTGCATGACTCCACAGAGGCAACCATAATCCTCCTAGGTCCACAACTCCATTGACTTGGGAACCTCACTCCCATCCCCTCACAGCAGCCACAGCAAGACCTGCCCGAGGAGAGTCTGAGCTCAGACAGGCCTAGCCCTGCCCCCACCTGCTGGTCCTTCCCTACCCACCCTGGTAGCTGAAGACAAAGGGCATATATTCTAGGGAGCTCTAGGACCCCCACCCACTGCCAGTCCCTTTCCACACTACCATAGCTGATGCTGTCTGGAAAGTGCCACCTCCCTGCAGAAGGCCAAGCAGCACAAAAATAGAGCATTAAATCACCAAAGCTAAGAACCAGGGGTCCGTTTCACCCCCCTGCCACCTCCCCCATAACAGGTGCAGGTATCCACAGCTGAGAGACACACAGACAGTTCATATCACAGGACTCTGTGCCAACAACCCCCAGTACCAGCTCAGAGCCTGATAGACTTGCTGGGTGGCTAGACCGAGAAGAGAGATAACAATTACTACAGCTCGGCTCTTAGGAAGCCACATCCATAGGAAAAGGGAAAGAGTACTGCATCAAGGGAACACCTCGTGGAACAAAAGAATATGAACAACGGCCTTCAGCCATAGACCTTCCCTCTGACAGAGCCAATCCAAATGAGAAGGAACCAGAAAACCAAACCTGGTAATATGACAAAATAAGTCTCTTTAACGCCTCCAAAAAAATCATACTAGCTCACCAGCAATGGATCCAAACTGAGAAGAAATCTCTGATTTACCTGAAAAAAGAATTCAGAAGGCTACTTATTAAGCTAATCAGAGGCACCAGAGAAAGGGAAATCCCAGTGCAAGGAAATCCGAGAAACAATAGAAGAAGTGAAGAGAGAAATAGTCAAGGAAATGGATAGCATAAAGAAAAAACAATCAAAACTGCAGGAAACACTGGACACACTTATAGAAATGTAGAATGCTCTGGAAAGTCTCAGCAATAGAATTGAACAAGTACAAGAAAGAAATTCAGAGCTCAAAGACAAGGTCTTCAAATTAACCCAATCCAACAAAGACAAAGGAAAGAGGATAAGAAAATATTAACAAAGCCTCCAAGAAGTCTGGGATTATGTTGAATGACCAAACCTAAGAAGAAGAGAATTCTAAAAGTTGGGAAAACATATTTGGGGGAATAATCGAGGAAAACTTCCCCAGCCTTGCTACAGACCTAGACATTCAAATACAAGAAGCACAAAGAACAACTGGGAAATTCATTGCAAAAAGATCATCACCTAGGCACACATTGTCATCAGGTTATCTAAAGTTAAGACAAAGGAAAGAATCTTAGGAGCTGTGAAACAAAAGCACCAGGTAATCTATACAGGAAAACCTATCAGATTAACAGCAGATATCTCTCTTAGCAGAAATCTTACAAACTAGAAGGGATTTGGGGCCCTGTCTTTAGCTTCCTCAAACAAAGCAATTATCAGTCAAGAATTTTGTATCCAGTGAAATCAAGCATCATATATGAAGGAAAGATACAGTCTTTCTCAAACAAACAAATGATGAGAGAGTTTGCCACTACCAAGCCACCACTACAAAAACTACTAAAAGGAGCTCTAAATCTTGAAACAATTACTGGAAACACATCAAAACAGAAACTCTTTAAAGCATAACACAGGACCTGTGAAATAAAAATACAATTTTAAAAGCAAAAACAAAAAACCAAGGTACACAGTCAACAAATAGCATGATCAATGCAATGGTACCTCACATTTCAATACTAACATTGAATGTAAATGGCCTAAATGCTCCACTTAAAAGATACAGAACTGCAGAATGGATAGGAATTCACCAACCAACTATCTGTTACCTTCAAGAGACTCACCTAACACGTAAGGACTCACATAAACTTAAAGTAAGGGGTGGAAAAAGGCATTTCATGAAAATGGACACCAAAAGTGAGCAGGGGTAGTTATTTTTATATCAGACAAAACAAACTTTAAAGCAACAGCAGTTAAAACAGACAAAGAGAGACATTATATAATGGTAAAAGACCTTGTCCATCAGGAAAATATCACAATCCTAAACATATATGCATCTCACACTGGAGCTCCCAAATGTATACAACAGTTACTAATAGACCTAAGAAATGAGATATATAGCAACACAATAATAGTGGAGGACTGCGATATTCCACTGACAGCACCAGACAGATCATCAAGATGGAAAGTCAACAAAGAAGCAATGGATTTAAACTATACCTTGGAACAAATGAACTTAACGGATATATACAGAACATTCCATCCAACAACCACAAAATACACATTCTATTCAACAATGCATGGAACTTTCTCCAAGATAGACCATATGATATGTCACAAAACAAGCCTCAATAAATTTAACAAAATTGAAATTATATCCAGCACTCTGTCAGACCAGAGTGGAATAAAACTGGAAATCGACTCTAAAGGAACCTTCAAAACCATGCAAAGACATGGAAATTAAATAACCTGCTCCTGAATGATCACTGGGTCAAAAACGAAATCAAGATGGAAATTAAAAAATTATTTGAACAGAACAACAATAATGACATAACCTATCAAAACCTCTGGGATACAGCAAAGGCGGTGCTAAGTGGAAAGTTCATATCCCTAAATAGCCACATCAAAAAGACTGAAAGAACACAAACTGACATTCTAAGGTCACACCTCAAGGAACTAGAGAAACAAGAACAAACCAAACCCAACCTCAGCAGAAGAAAGGAAATAACCAAGATCAGAGCAGAACTAAATGAAATGGAAACAACAACAACAAAAAAAAATACAAAAGATAAGTGAAACAAAAAGCTGACTCCTTGAAAAGATAAATAAAATTGATAGATGTTTAGCAAGATTAACCAAGAATAGAAGAGAGAAAATCCAAATAACCTCAATAAGAAATGAAATGGGAGATATTACAACTGACACCACAGAAATACAAAAAATCATTCAAGGCTACTATGAGCACCTTTATGTACATAAAGTAGAAAACCTAGAAGAGATGGATAAATTCCTGGAAAGATACAACCCTCGTAGCTTAAATCAAGAAGAATTAGGTACCCTGAACAGATCAATAACAAGCAGTGAGATTGAAATGGTAATTTAAAAATTACCAACAAAAACAAGTCCAGGACCAGACAGATTCACAGCAGAATTCTACCAGACATTCAAAGAAAAATTGGTAGCAATCCTATTGACACTATTCCACAAGATAGAGAAAAAAGAACCATCCCTAATTCATTCTATGAAGCCAGCATCACTTAAATACCAAAACCAGGAAAGGACATAACCAGAAAAGAAAACTACAGACCAATATCCCTGATGAACTTAGATGCTAAAATCCTTAGCAAAATACTAGCTAACTGAATCCAACAACATATCAGAAAGATAATTCACTATGATCAAGTGGGTTTCATACCAGGGATGCAGGGATGGTTTAACATACATGAGTCAATAAATATGATACACCACATAAACAGAATTAAAAACAAAAATCATATGATCATCTCAACAGATGCAGAAAAAACATTTGACAATATCCAATATCCCTTTATGATTAAAACTCTCAGCAAAATCATCATACAAGGGACAGATCTCAATATAATAAAAGCCATCTGTGACAAACCCACAGCCAACATAATACTGAATGGGGAAAAGTTGAAAGGATTCCCTCTGAGAACTGAAACAAGGATGGCCATTCTCACCACTCCTCTTCAGCATAGTAGTGGAAACTCTAGCCAGAGCAAACAGACGAGAGAAAGAAATAAATATCCAAATTGATAAAGTGGAAGTGAAATTGTCACTGTTTGCTGACAGTATGATTGTTTACCTCAAAAACCCTAACAACTCCTCCAGAAAGCTCCTAGAACTGATAAAAGAATTCACCAAAGTTTCAGATACAAGATTAATGTAAACAAATCAGTAGCTATTCTATACACCAACAGTGACCAAGCTGAGAATCAAATCAAGAACTCAACCTCTTTTACAAAAGTTGCAAAAGATAAAATAAAATACTTAGGAATATGCCTAACCAAGGAGGTGAAAGAATCTCTACAAGGAAAACTACAAAACACTGCTGAAAGAAACCATAGATGACACAAATGGAAACACATACCATGCTCATGCATGGGTAGATTCAATATTGTGAAAATGACTGTACTGACAAAAGCAATCTACAAATTCAATATAATCCCCATTAAAGTACCACCATCATTCTTCACAGAACTTGAAGGAACAATTCTAAAAGTATTATGGAACCCAAAAAAAAGCCTGCATAGCCAAAGCAAAACTAAGCAAAAAGAACAAATCTGGAGGCATCACACTACCAGATTTCACACTGTATTACAAGGCCATAGTCACCAAAACAGCGTGGTACTGGTATAAAAACAGGCACATAGACCAATGGAACAGAATAGAGAACCCAGAAATAAACTCAAATACTTACAGTCAACTGATCTTCAACAAAGCAAACGAAAACATAAAGTGGGGAAAGGACACCCTTTTCAACAAATGGTGCTGGGATAACTGGCTAGCCCCATGTAGGAGAATGAAACTGGATCCTCATTTCTCACCTTATACAAAAATCAACTCAAGATGGATTAAGGACTTTCAGACCTGAAACTCTGAAAAGTTTAATGGAGGATAACATTTTCCATGGAAAAACCCTTCTAGACATTGGCTTAGGCAAGGATTTCATGACCAAGAACCCAAAAGCAAATTCAACGAAAACAAAGATAAATAGCTGTGACCTAATTAAACTAAAGAGCTTTTGCACTGAGAAAAGAATAGTCAGCAGAGTAAACAGACAACCCACAGAGTGGGAGAAAATCCTCACAATCTATACATCTGACAAAAGACTAATATCCAAAATACATAATTAATTCAAACAAATCAGCAATAAAAAAAATCCCATCAGAAAGTGGGCTAAGGACGTGAATAGACAATTCTCAAAAGAAAATACACAAATGACCAACAAACATACAAAAAAAAATCTCAAGATCACTAATGATCAGGGTAATGCAAATCACAACCACAATGCCATACCACCTTACTCCTGCAAAAATGGCCATAATCAAAAAATCAAAACACAGTAGATGTTGACATGGATGTGGTGATCAGGGAACACTTCTACATTGCTGGTGGGAATGTAAACTAGTACAACTACTATGGAAAACAATGTGGAGATTCCTTAAAGAACTAAAAGTAGAACTACCATTTGATCCAGCAATCTGTATCTACCCAGAGGAAAAGCAGTCATTACACAAAAAAGATACTTGCACATGCATGTTTATAGCAGCACAATTTGCAATTGCAAAATCATGGAACCAACCCAAATGCCCATCAATCAATGAGTGGATAAAAATTCTGTAGTATATATATATGAGGGATTACTACTCAGCCATAAAAAAAAAAAAAAAAAAGTAACGGCACTCGCAGTGACCTGGATGAGATTGGAAACTATTATTCTAAGTGAAGTAATTCAGGAATAGAAAACCAAACATAATATGTTCCTACTGATATATGGCAGCTAAGCTATGAGGATGCAAAGGCATAAGAGTGATACAAAGGAGTTTGGGGATTTGGAGGGAAGGGTGGGAGAGGGCAAGGAATAAAAGACTACAAATAGGGTGCAGTGTATACTGCTCAGGTGATGGGTGCACCAAAATCTCACAAATCACCACTAAGGAACTTACTCATTTAACCAAACACTACCTGTACCCCAATAACCTATGGAAAAAGAAAAAAGGGGGAAAAAGTATCCTTTTAGTAAAGAATGGCAATGAAAAGAGATATTTATGTTCTACCATAAAATAATAGCTGGTTGTCACCACAATTTTAATAATGCAATTAAGAGCCCATAGTGAATTTATCAAAACATTTAATCTGTAAATGAAGATGCAGTTCAAGGAAGGCTCATGATATGTTGGGTTTGAAGACACATTCGAAATTATCACTTTAACCATGCCCCCATAACCCTCCATTTTTAGATCATGAATCCAAAGATCAAAGAGGTTGAGTAACTCTAAGCTAACATGACGCAGAGCAGTAAGATAGCGGGAAGATATCAAGATCTGGAACCTAGAATTTGAGTTGTGTCTCTACTTCCTGTCATTTCTGTCATCTTTCTGGTGTCATTTTTTATTTTTTTGAAATGGAATCTCTCACTGTCACCCAGGCTGGAGTGCAGTGGCATGATCTCAGCTCACGGCAACCTCTGCCTCCCAGGTTCAAGCGATTCTCCTGCCTCAGCCTCCCAAGTAGCTGGGATTACAGGCGCCCACCACCAGGCCTGGTGAATTTTTGTATTTTTAGTAGAAACAGGGTTTCACCATGTTGGCCAGGCTGGTCTCGAACTCCTGACCTCAAGTGATCCACCCACCTTGGTCCCCCACAGTGCTAGGATTACAGGCATGAGTCACTGTGCCCAGCTGCAGTATTTCTCTCTTACAAGTTTATCTTTATGCCAAACAAGTAACATCTGTTTGGCATGTCAGGGCTTTCTCTTATTTCTTGGACTGTCAAGGGTACCCCTTCTATTCTAGTCTGATTATCGATTTTTTTATTTCCTTTTTAGACCAGATCCAAAAATTCTAATATTTGAAAATATGAGTGCCTGAAGGAAAGAATAGAATGGAAGAAAGGCAGTACTCAAGACAATAATAAAGAAATACTCCAGAACAAACAAAAATCCTCAGATTGAAAAGAAAAAAATGAATAAAAAATGAATCACACAAAACAGTAATATAAAAATTTCAGAACACTAAATATAAAGAGAAAATCTGAAAGTCTTGCAGAGAAAGAGATAAAATAAAAAACGATGATCAACTAAGAAAACAGAATGAGATCATCAGACTTTTCTTTGGTAACTCTGAAGCAAAGATGACAGTGAAGCAGACATCTCAAAGGTTGTATTAGGCCATTCTTCCATTGCTATAAAACATATCTGAGGCTGGGTAATTTATCAAGAAAAGAAGTTTAATTGGCTTACAGTTCTGCAGGCTATATAGGAATCATGGCACCTGCATCTGCTAAGCTTCTGGTGAGGCCTCAGGGAGCTTTTACCCATCATGGAAGGTGAAGCAGAAACAGGCACATCACTTGGCAAGAGCAGGTGAAGCAGAAACAGGCACATCACTTGGCAAGAGCAGGAGCAAGAGAGAGAGGAAGGAGGTACCACTCACTTTTAAACAACCAGATCTCATGAGAACTCATTCACTATTGTAAGGACAGCACCACACCATGAGGGATCCGGCCCCATGACCCAGATACCTCCCATTAGGCCCACCCTCTAACATTAGTGATTACATTTCAACATGAGATTTGGAGGGGACAAACATCCAAACCATATCAAAGGTCAAAATACAAATATTTCTAAGCTCAGCCAAAGTGTAAGAGCAAATAAACACATTATCACACTATAGCATCACTAATCACAAACTTATGTAAAACATTACTGGAGATGTTCTACAGGGGGAAAAGTCTGAGACACAGAAAGAAGGTCAAAACAATGGTGACTACTAGAATAAGAATAAACTTAGATCAATAGAATGGAATTGAGAATTCAGAAATAAACTCAGGAATCTATAGTCAACTGATATTGACAAGGGCAACAAGAAAATTCAATGGAGAAAAAGAGAGTCTTTTCAACAAATGGTGCTGGAGCAACTGGATAGCCACATGCAAAAGAAAGAAGTTGGACCTCACACTATACAAATGTTAACTCAAAACAGATCAAAGACCTAAGTGCAAAAGCTAAAATTATAAAACTCTTAATCCAGGCATAGTGTCATATGCCTGTAGTCCCAGCTACTCAGGAGGCTGAGATGAAAGGATCACTTGAGCCCAGGAGTTTATGACCCACCTGGGCAACATAATCAGACCTTAACTAAAAAGAGAGAGAGAGTGGAAGAAGAAAGAAAGAGAGACATAAAGAAGAAAGAAGAGAGAGAGAGAGAGATGAAAGAAAAAGAAAGCAAAAGACAGAGAGGGAGAGAAAGAAAGAAAGAGAAAGAAAGAAAAAGGAAAGAAGAAAAAGAAAGGAAAGAAGAAAGAAAGAAGAGAAAGAAAGAAAGGAAAGAAAGAAGAAAGAAGAGAGAGAAGAAAGAAAGAAAGAAAGAAGAGAGAGAGAGAGAGAGAAGAAAGAAAGAAAAAGAAAGAAAGAAAGAAAGAAAGAAGAAAGAAAGAAAGAAAGGAAAGAAAGAAGAAAGAAAGAGAGAGAAAGAAAGAAAGAAAGAAAGAAAGAGAGAGAGAGAGAGAAAGAAAGAAGAAAGAAAGAAGAAAGAAAGAAAGAAAGAAAGAAAGAAAGAAAGGAACCGAAGGAAGGAAGGAAGGGAGAAAGGGACATAAATCTTCATGACATTGGATTAGGCAATTGTTTCTTAGCTATGACACCAAAAGTACAAACAAACAACAAAATAAAGAATAATGATAATTTAGACTTCATCAAAATTAAAACTTTTGGCTTCACAAAATATTATTTAAAAAATGAAAGACAACACATAGAACAGTAGAAAATATTTGCAAAACATATATCTGATAAAAGATTTGCATCTAGAAGATATAAAGAGCTCTTACAATGCTATAATAAAAAGAAAAAGAATACAACATTTAAAATGGGCAAAAGGGGTGAACAGATATATTTCCAAAGAAGATGTACAAATGGCCAGTGAGCACATGAAAGTACACTCAACATTATTGGTCATTAGAGACATGCAAGTCAGAACCACAGTGAAATACCACTTTACACCCACTAGGCTGGCTCTAGAGAGTAAGAAATATTGACAACGATGTGGAGAAATTGAATCCTCATGCACTGCTGGTGGGAATTTATAATGGTGCAGCTGCTTTGGAAAAAAGTTTTGTAATGTCTCAAAAGGTAAACATAGCATTACTACGTGACCTAACAATTCCACTCCTAGGTATATAAACAATATAAATAAAAGCATACGTTCACACAAGAACTTGTATACAACATTTTTAGCAGCATTACTCATAATAACCAAAAAGTAGAAACAGCTCTAATGTTTACCGATAACAAATAGATTTTTTAAGTGTAGTATATACATACAATGGAATATTATTCCCTCATAACAAGGACTGAAGCACTACAATATGGATGAACTTCAAAAAATTACGCTAAGTGAAAGCAGCCAGTCACAAAAGGTGACATACTGTATGATTCCATTTATACAAAAATTCTAGAATAGGCAAATACATAAAGGTAGGGAAAGTTGTGGGAGGAAAAGGATGGGTTTATTTTAGAGAGGACAAAAGCATTCTAAAATGAAATTGTGTTGATGGTTACAAACTTTTTTAATATACTTTTAAGAACATGAAAATGCACTTTTAATTAGTGAGTTGTAAGCAGTGTAAATTGTATCTCCATAATGATGTTGTTTTAAATTAGTTTTCAGCCAGGTATGGTAGCTGACACCTATAATACCAGCACTTTGGGAGGATGTCTTAAGCACAGGAGTTCAAGATCAGCCTGGGCAACATGGTAAAACCTCATCTCTACAACAACAACAACAACAAAAATACAAAAAAATATAAAACTTAGCCAGGCAAAGTGGCACATTTCTGTAGTCCCAGCTACTCTGGAGGCTGAGATGGGAGAATCACCTGAGGCCAGGGAGTCAAGGCTGCAGTGAGCCATGATCATGCCACTGCACTCCAGCCTGGGCAACAGAGCAAGACCCTGTCTCAAAAATAAACAAACAAAAAAAAGAAATTAGTTTTTACAAAACTAATCTTCAAAACCATTTTGAAAACAATATGTAGACAGTGTTATAAGCATTGAATTATGTTGAAAAGGCTGTTGATAAACCAAAAACAAGGGGGTTTAAAAAAAACTAGTGCAACACCACTAAAGCAGTATCCAGAGAAAAAATTCAGAGCCTTAAATATATTCATTAAAAACCACAAAGACTATAAATAAATGAGATAAACTTTCAACTCGAGAAATTAAAGAATAACAAAATAAGCCTCCCCCAAAAAAGCATAACAAAGGAATGAATAAATCGAAATGCAGAAACCAATAAATTTGAAAACACAACTAAAGAAAAATTCAAAAATTGTTGATCAATTAAACTTGAAGCTTTTCTTTGAAAAGGACAGTAAAATAGGCATAAACATAGCAGGAGGCACTCTTGACGACTTGCTTTTGTTTTCCGTCCTCTAACTGCAACACTCTCCCCAAGTATTATGTTCATTCCAGATGTCCCTCCCTCCACTCTACAAAACTGATCTCAGAGAGGAGCCTCCCCTGTCTACTTTTGCCACCAGGCTCGGTGGAGACCAATTCAGTCATTGTGAGAATTCTCCAGCACTATAGTATCGTTTGTTTGTTTGTTTTCTCTTAATGTAGTAAGAACATTTAACATGAGATCTACCCACTTAACAAAATTTTAAGTGCACCGTACATTGTTACCTCTAAGTAGAAAGTTGTATACCAAACCTCTGAGCTTATTCATCTTGTTTAACTGGAACATTATGCCCATTTCTTAGTAACTCCCTGTTTCCCCTTGCCTCCAGCTCCTGAAAACCACCATTTCTCTCTTTGATTCTATGAATGTGACTATTTCAGGTATCTTATGTAAGTGGAATCATGCAGTATTTGTCTTTCTTTGACTGGCTTATTTCATTTAGCATAATGTCCTAAAGGTCCATCAAAGTCATGCCATATTGCAGAATTCCTTTCTTTTTCAAGGCTGCATAATACTCCATTGTATGTATATACCACATTTCATATCTTGGCCACTGTGAATAGTGCTGCTATAAACATGGAAGTGCAGATATCTCTTACTACCATGTAACCCAGCCTTCCCACTTCAGGATATGTATCCAAAAGAATTGAAGTCAAGATCACAATATCTTGATGATTGTAAAAGGGCACAAAGAGATGGAGGCAAAGATGGTCACTGGGACAGTGGGTGTCATGGATGATTCCCTCATTGTTCAGCCTGCTTCTCCCAAGATTCTGAGGGTGAAGCAACAGATATCACAGTAATCTCTGGTGTTGACACAGTCAAGAACCATCATTTTCTGAACTTCACAAAAGAATCTTACAAAAAGTAAAGTGATTACATAAAATTCATCAGACAGACTTAAGAAAACCAAAGCATAAAGAGTAAAACCTTTACAACCAGAGCTACAGAACAAATCAAGCGCATAAGCATATGACACTAAGAATACTTACATTAACAATTGGTAGCACTTACGTGCACCAGACACTATTGTAAGTTCTTCACTTAAATTAACTCATTTAATTGTCATAATATTGCACAGTAGGTACTATTATTGGCTCTATTTTCCAAATAAGGACATGGGGCAGAGCAGTTAGTTAATTTACTCTAGTTTACAATGCTAGTATGTGTGGGAGTTAAGATTGACATACAAGCCCTCTAGCTCCAGAATCTAGGTGCTTAGCCACTATTAGTAACCCCAGTAATCTAAACAACAACAAACATGAATCCAGATGGCAGAAGGATATTTTGACTCAGTAAATGATTTATTTATGTATGGCTTTTAAAAAGAAAAATATTCACAAATATGACTAACTATTGTAAACTGATCACATGTCATCATAGCTGGCATTGCTTTTCCTCATTCACAGAACATCAAGATTTAGACATACGAATTGATATAACCTTGAGTTCTATATATTTATTTTTATTTATGTTTATTTGTAATAGAGGCTTTTTTAAAAATTACGTACATCATCCAAAATAAACCATCAACATTTAAAATGTATGATTTAAAAAGATGAAAAATACGGAGATTTTGAAAATAAGGGTAGACCAGGTAAAAATTGGCAGCAAGAAACATAAAATCTACATAATATGGTTGAATTTCTAAAAACAATATGAATTTCAATATTAGCACAAGAATAAATAAACTTAAATATACCAGTTAACCACAGAACAAGTTAGAACATTAGTCAAAGTCTAGTTCCTAAAAAAAAAAAGGCACAGGGTCCACATAATTTTATAGGTAAATTCTACAACCAATTCTCAAGAGACAGGTGCTGTAAACAGGCATCTCCTAGTCCTGGGGTCAGGAAACAACAGCATAGTTGGCTGTTGCCTGCTTTTGTGAAGATCGGAACACACTCTCAGTCATCTGCATATAGTCTATGGCTGCTTTACTGCTACAAGGACAGAATTGAGTAGTTGTGACAGACCTGTAAAGCCTAAAATAATAACTATCTGTTAGTTTACAGAAGTTTGCCAACTCCTGTACTACAGAAGAAATACAATGATCAATGAATACAAGTGGTGGCCATAAAAATGCACCACTCAAGCCGGACACGGTGGCTCATGCCTGTAATCCCAGCACTTTGGGAGGCCAAGGCGGGTGGATCATGAGGTCAGGAGTTCAAGATCAGCCTGGCTAACATGGTGAAACCTGTCTCCACTAAAAATACGAAAATTAGCCAGGTGTGGTGGCGCTCGCCTGTAATCCCAGCTACTCAGGAGCCTGAGGCAGGAGAATCACTTGAACCTGGGAGGTGGAGATTGCAGTGAGCCAAGATTATGCCACTGCACTCCAGCCTGGGCGATAGAGCAAGACTTTGTCTCAAAAAAAAAAAAGAAGAGAAAGAAAAGAAAGGAAAAAAGAAGGAAGGAAGGAAGGAAGGAAGGAGAGAGAGAGAGAGACAGAGAGAAACAGAGAGAGAGAGAGAATACACCACTCAGATCTTTTGCTGTAGGAGTATAATAGACAGACACCTGACCATCGAAAGCACTCCTGTGTTCACCCCAAGGCCATGCTGCCCAGGGGCTGCTTCAAGCCAGTGACTAAACACAGCAAGGCTGTTCACACGGATCCATTCCTGCAAGACATAGGACTCCTCTGACAAGAGACTTCAGCCCTAGGGCTCCACAGCAGCCTGAGTGAAACATTTAACTGTTGATGTTTGATATCAATTGTTAGTAGAGAAACTAATTTTCTCACATGGATGGAAAATTGAATAAGGCTAGTGATTTCACTTTACCTCATTTTTTGTTAATATTCACAAGAAGAACCTATTCATATATCTTTTCCATGAAGTGTGTGTGTGTGTGTGTGTACATGTGTGTGCATATGTGTTTTAAGTTGAAGTGGTAGCAACTCTCTTCTTCCTCCCTATGGTCTATTGGGTAATAAATATTTGAGGGTTCACAAATAGTCACATCTTATGTATGCACAATCTATAAACTCCTTCAAAGATGAAGGTTGCAAAGAAATTGCATTATCTGGGGGTTCTTGTTCTACTAATTCAACAGAAAATACCTGCTCAGTTATCAGAAAAGAATACATAGGCCAGGCGCAGTGGCTAATGCTTGTAATCCCAGCACTTTGGGAGGCACTTTGGGAGGCCCAGGCGAGTGGATTACCCGAGGTCAGGAGTTCGAGACCAGCCTGGACAACATGGTGAAACCCCGTCTCTACTAAAAATACAAAAATTAGCTGGGTGTGGTGGTGGGCACCTGTAATCCCAGCTACTCAGGAGGCTGAGGAAGGAGAATCGCTTGAACCCAGGAGGCGGAGGTTGCAGTGAGTTGAGATTACACCATCGCACTCCAGCCTGGGGAACAAGAGCAAAACTCCATCTCAAAAAAAAAAAAAAAAAAATTCAAAAAGAGAACACATAGAGCACCTACTTCCAATAAACTTTCAATAATAAGAGAGGGCTCAGTGAAGATAGATAGACAGATAAATAGATGACAGATACAGATAGATAGATCGACGAGAAACCCATATATATTCAGTAATTGTCCAGATATATCAAAGTACACATTACACTGTGGTTTGTAACTTGCTGTCAGTGTCACCCAGACTAAGCATCAGATAGAAGAACTTGCCGTGTTTTCCAAGCAAGTTTTATGAAAGGAAATGACTGGTCATGAGGAGTTGTGAGAACCGAGCTGTCATTCTTTGAATGTGGTAGATGTCTCTGTCCTTGAGACTCATAATTAGATGAAACATTCTGAGAAGACCATGCCTAGAACAAAACCTCATCTAGGCCATATGACAATTCTTTTCTACTCAAGCAGCCTCATTTTCATGGGTCACATTTACTGAAGATAAGATAGTTTATTTATCTGCCTTCACAATCCATCTGCTCCTGATATCTCTTTAGTGAAGGCTTTTAATATTATGAGGTGCACATCAATTCCTAATAGCAGCAAAAGTCCATGTTTTGACTTCTCCTGAAAACATTAATAACTCATAGTTAACATCTTGTCAGCCTTAGCACTCTCTTCCATATTAGACCATAGAGCAAATTTGGAGCAGGACTGAATCATGTAAGCAACAATGTTTTCTTAGTGTGTGGGTTTTATGGCTATAGCTAGCAAACTAAGAGCAAACTAAGAGATGGATCACTGATTTGAATCAATTCAAATCCCAGGAGTTGGTGATTTAGGTTCCACTGAAGCCTGGTGTAGGGTCTATAAGGAATAGTGGTCACTCCTACAGGTGGCCATCTGGGATTGAAGCCAACCCACAGTCTTGTTCCTTTACCCACCCTACCCCGGGTATGCTCAAAATATGCCTGTCCCACCAGGAAACCTTAACTGCAAGTGTCCTTGGCGCCAACCACAGTACAGAGAGAGAATATCAGCAGAAAGATACAGTAACCCAGTGCGCCTGGACCAAGGCATAGCTCACTCCTGTTTCTTGGCACCATAGTCTTACTCTAACAGTGCCTCTAGATTCCAAGGGTTAGTCCGTCTCTACCAGGGAGAACTGGCATTCCTCCCTTGGCTTATGCAAACACGACTTTATCATTTGTGCATTTGTTTGATGTAATACTGGCAAACATTTGTTGAACCCTTACCATAGCCAAGCAGTTTTCACTTGTATTTTTTTAACCCTTACAACTACTGTACCCCATGAGACAGGCATTATTTTTGCTCCCATTTTACTGCTGATAAACAGGAGATTTAGAAAGCTACTTTGCCCAAGATCACACAGCTTGACAATGGTGAACCAGGACTTAGGGCTAAATCTCTCTGATTTCAAAGCCCAAGCTACTGACTACTACGTAATGTGGCCCCAAATGTGTTAGTGCCACGAGCTGGTCATCTAACAACACTTAAGATTGTGTCTGACAAATCCAATTTCATAGAAATTTGAGAATATTTTTAAATTAGTATGCAGTCATTCATATATTTATTCATTCAAGAAACATTTGTTGAGGGTCTACTATGTCTCATCCCAGGTGCAGCCAAGTTTCAAATATTAGGAAGACACTATATCTTAGGAACTCACAGGCTACTAAGGGAACAGATACACAAATAACCATAATACAGTAAGATAGAAGGACAACAATGGGAATCCATCAACAGGTTCACTTCTCTACAGACTTTCCCTATTTCTCAGCCTTTATTTAGATTATGTATTCTTTGGTAGTTTTCCTAACTACAATTTTGCAACTCACGAAGAAATTTTGTTATATTCTCTGCCTTACATAAAAAAACAGATTTATTAAAGCATCAATAATTTAATAATTCTTTCTCAAACATTTGATCATGGTAGCTAATATATTTCTGTTTATTTTTTAAATTTGTTTTTTATTTACACAATGCTAAGATTAATTTAAATCTCTCAAACATTATTACCTAAAAAACTGTTCTGGGAGGAAATATTTGCAGAAGGCATATCTGATAATGGACCACTATCCAAAATATACAAAAAACTCTTAAAAGTCAACAATAAGAAAATGAACAATCTAATTTTAAAATGAGCAAAAGATCTGAACAGACACTTTGCCAGAGAAGATATGCAGATGGCAGTTAAGCATATAGAAAGATGCTCAACGTCATATGTCATTAGGAAATTGAAAATTAAAGCAATAATGAGATACAAATACATACCTATTAGAATGATCAAAGTTGAAAGCAACACCAAATGCTGGCAAGGATGTGGAACAACAAGAACTCTAATTCATTGCTGGTGGAAATGTCCCTTTAGGAGACTGTTCGGCAGTTTCTCACAAAACTAAATATATGCTTACCATACGATCCAGTAGCCATGCTTCTGTATTTACCCACATGAATTGAAAACTATGTCTACACAAAAAAAGGCACAAAAATGTTTAAAGCAGTTTTATTTGTAATTGCCTAATTTTGGAAGCACCACATAGGTTCCTCCATGTCCTACGTGGGTAAAAGGATAAGTAAATGGCGGTGCATCCAGACAATTGAATACGATTCAGTCTTAAAAAGAAATGAGCATCCAAGCCATGAAAAGACATGGAGGAAACTTAAATGTGTCTTGCTAAGGGAAAGAAGTCAATGTGAAAAAGCCACATACTGTGGGATTCCAACTACATGACGTTCTTTAAAAGGCAAAACTGTGGAGAGTAAAAGGATCACTGGTTGCCAAGGGTAGGAGTGGGAGAAGGATGATGAGGCAGAGCACAAAGAATTTTTAGGGCAGTGACCCTACTCTGTGTGATACTGTAATGGTGGATACATGTTATGATACATTTGCCAAAACTCACAGAATGTCCAGCGTTACAAGTGAACCCTAATGTAAACTACGCACTTTGGTGTGTCACTGTAGGTCCATCAATTGTCACAAATGTGCCACTCTGGTGCAGGGTTTTGATAGGAGAGGCTGCGCATACGTGGAGGGAGGGAGTGTGAGGGAGATCTCTGTATTTCACTCGGTTTTGCTCTGAACCAAAATCTGCTCCAAGCTATAAAGTTTATTTTTTAAAAACTGCTCATTCCAAATTGATTTTTTAACCTATTCTATCCCCTAATCATGTATTAAATGTATTTTTCCTTGAAGATTTATAATCCTCTCCAATGTCCAAACTACTCAATTCATTTCATCTAATGCAATGAACCAAAAGCAATTCAGGAAAGGCAAGTTGAGTCAGTGGGACTCAGCAGTGCTGGTGCATGTACCAAAGCCATCCCACAAAGCAAGAAGATGCTTCATGTCATATGTATTCAGCAGCTACAGTGCAAACAGGCCCACATCCCTTCAAATACAATCCGGTTTAATAGTGTCTAGTCAAGCTCTCAGAGCTCTCTTAAAATAACCTGAATCCCTACTCCACTCTTCTTACTAACCACATGTTTTGGAAAAAAAACATCATTAGGGTGCAACTGGCACTGACATTTTCCAAATAAAACATTTATTGCTAAAAATATAATTTGTCTTGTTTTTCTCTTGTAAACACTAGTTTTGTTGGCAAATAGAAGTAAGAGTTGCAATTATTGTGGTGAAGTGGTTGGAGTGCCTGTGGGTTCTTTCTTTCTTTCTCTTTCTTTCCTTTTCTTTCTTTCTTTCTCTTTCTTTCCTTTTCTTTCTTTCTTTCTTTCTTTCCTTCCTTCCTTCCTTCCTTCTTTCTTTCTCTTTCTCTTTCTTTCTTTCTTTCTTTTTTTCTTTCTTTCTTTCTTTCCTTCCTTCCTTCCTTCCTTCCTTCCTTCCTTCTTTCTTTCTTTCTTTCTTTCTTTCTTTCTTTCTTTCTTTCCTTCTTTCTTTCTTCACATTTCCACAGGCCAACAGCCACAGTGCTGGCTTTCCCACCAGCCAGGACTCCTGAAAACTCCCTAGGTTTCTTCTGACAGACATTCTGGCAACAAGGCACGGGCCTCTGATGCACATGTGCTACTCTGAGCTTTTTGAAAGCTCTGTTTTCCCACAACTGTTCATTTGCCATTGGGATGATAGCATCCATGCTTTCTTTTTATTTTGGTATAAAGTTATGTCTCACACTATTTCATGGAGGGTGTTTCAGCCATCTATTGCTACATAGCAAACCACCCCAAAAAGTCAGGGGCTTAAAACAACAATAATGCATTGTTTGTCATGATCCTGTGGATTGACCGGGCAGTTCTGTTCGTAACTGGAGTCCCTTATGCGGCTGCATTCAGCTGAAAAATTAGCTCAGGGGTGGGCTCCAGTGGGATGCTGGGATGACCAGCCTCTTTCTGCATGTGGTCTTAGGATCTGTTTCCAAGAAGACTAGCCCAATCTTCTCTTCTTGCATGGCATCTGCATTCCACAGGGCAAGCCCCATTGTGCAAGGGCTTACCAAGCCTCTGCCTACAGCACATTTGCCAATGTCCCATTGCCCAAAGCCAGTCACTTGGCCAAGCCCAGAGTCAGTGTGGGTCAGGGAAGGATTGCAAAAGGTCATCAATACTGGAAGGTATGACTCACTGAAGGCCATTCCAGAGGGAGGAAAAGATAAGTATTTGATTACAGTGATTTAGTCTAGAAGTAAAAGCATTAAATATGAATACAGGATGATTGGACATATTAAAGGCCTCATATTAATATTAATAATAACATACATATTGATATGATAATATGCTGGGCACAGGACTAAACTTTTCTTATCTGTGATTTACTTACCCCTCCGACCAACTATAGGAGATTAGGACCATTGTTAACCTTCATTTTCTAGATGAGAGAACCAAAGCCCAGAGGTAGAAGTAAACAGCCAAAGTGGGGTTCAGATTAGAGGCCAGTGAGTACACCTAGAAATTCCATGCCCTTAATACCCATGTTATCAGACTCCTAAGCAGAATGGCATAGAGATCCCCACTGTAGTGAAAGTAGCATGGCTTTAAAAATTCAGCTTTAACATTCAACTGAAGCCAATCAGCTTGATCCCCCAACCAGGAAGTGGGAGTGAACTCCCACAAACACAAAGCTATCTGCTTTGGCAGATGTCTTTCCTCCTCGGCCAACTCACCTGGACTTCTGAGTCAGTGGCGGACACCTAGGTACAGAGCAGTTCCCACTCCCATGCAGGACAGGGCACAACCTGGTCAGATACCCAGTTTCAGGCCTGACAATGGGCCCCTCCAAAGAAGAGGCAGAATAGCATGGGAGACAGAGGGCACAGCAGGGTCAGACCAACCAGTGGTGAGTTGGCGGAAGATTCAATTACATAGAGCTTACAGTGTGCTCAACACAGCCTCTGGTGCATAAATAAATGGTAACTATTATCATTAAGATTATGGTTAGGGGAAGATTAAATTACCTAAAGCTTGCAAAGTGCTCAACACAGTCCCTGGTGCATAAATAAATGTTAACTATTATCATGAAGATTATGACGAAGTGGTTTGCAGAACTGCTTTGGAAACTCTGCCATTGTCTTGTAACTCATCACACACCCTGAAAGAAGCACATAGAGGATTCTACCATCTCTGTGAAGGACATCATTGCCAGCTTTGAGGACTGTCAGCACAGCCATGCAGACTGTACACTGGCTTACATATAAGAAATCCATCAAAAAACAAAAAGATTTTCAATAAGCTATTTAGCCTTAAAAAAAAAGTGATTCTCAAAAGTATGCAACCACGTTCCCCAAAGTCACAAATTACATCCTGTCAGTAGGTACAAATGTCAGCTCAATCTCTGCACTGAGGGTAACCAGATTGCATGGGTAAAGAATCACAGTGAATTGGGTTCCTTTTAGTCCTAATATTTTACCTAATTTTGTGTATTTTTGCTAAAAGAGAAAAAATTCGAAAACAAGTATTAAGAGTCAAGTGTTTAAAGAGGTGTGAACATTTTGCAGATCTTTTTCACGTATTTTGCAAGTTTGGCATTTTTCACATTGCTACAACCATACACAATCAAAGTGCCACAAACATGACAGTCCATTGTATTAAGTTTACAGAGGTGTTTAGGGAAGTGTTTTATGTTACCTACTGTCCTAGCTCAGGCTGCCATAACAAAATACTATAGAATGAGTGGTTTAAACAACAGAAATTTTCTTCTTACTGTTTTGGAGGCTGGAAGTCCGAAATCAAGGTGCCAGCGTGGTTGGGTTCTGGTACTCTCTCCTTCTGGTGTGCAGAGACATAGACACCTTCTTGCTGTCTCCTCAGAGTACAGAGAGCGAAACCTCTCTGGTCTCTTCCTCTTCTTATAAGGGCACTAATTCCATCATGTGGGCTCCTTCCTAATGACTTCCTCTAAACCTAATTACCTTCAAAAGGCCCCACCTTCAAATACCATCGCATCTAGGTTAGGACTTCAACATCTGAACTTTGGGGAAACATATTCTATCCTTAACACAAATTCTTCCAGTTTCCTTAAACACAATCACAACCAAAAGAAAACCATAACAGATATGAAACCAAAATAATGCCCACAAATCATCTGTTCAATTCTCTATTGCTTTTAGATATCAGGGTCCTAAAAAGAGGAAAATATGGCTAAGGAAGAGATGAAATGGGCAGCTGAAGGACCCATTAGGTCTCTTTTTCCAAAAGATAAAAATTACCGTCTTGCTAATAAAGTTTGTGTTGAGGGGTTTTGTTTTCACTTATATTCTCCTTGAACAAATAATGAAAGAAACAGAGACATCCTGGAACAGTAGGAAAAGTAGGAGCTGTGAGTCATCCAAAATTGAATGTGAATTCTATGCTTTCACTTTCTAGTCTAATGACCTTGGGTGAATCCCTTTTAATCTCTTTAAGCCTTTCCCCCCATCTGCAAAAAGGAAAATCAAAATTTCTTCATTAAGAACTATTGTAAGGATTACACGAGTGATTGTGTAAGGAAATGCTTGGTGTACCATTTGGCACAGATGAGACATTTGTTAAACGTTTCTTTGTTCTGCCTTCCCCAATGGGCTTTTCTTTTTTAAAACCAATTACCTTCCAACCAGCACTGCATTAGGAAAAAAGTTCTCACTGAAAGCCCCAATCATTGGTAAACATAAGCTTTTATCTAAAAGCTCTATATGAAGAAATTAAATTCTTAACAAATGTTAACAGTGTAATTAACAATTGCTTTTCAAACATGGGGCAGGTGAACAAGTCATGCTTTTCACATTCACTATACACCCCCATGCTCTCAGAATGAATCATTAGTTTTACACCTACATGCAAAACCAGAAACTGGACTAAAGCCAACTAATATTTTTCAGGAGTACAACAGTTGCTTCTAAAGGCACACCATAGTACATTTGCCATCAAAACGCCCTCGTGGGCTTAATCCATCCTCTAGTAAAAGGTACAAGGTACAGACTGGTCACCCTTTCCCTCAGTTTTCCTGCTAGGTAGGTGTCAATCCGGTCATTACAACACAGAACTATTCACAATGCTCTCATTTACAAATAAATAAACTGCTGCTCCATGGACTAGAAGCCACTTCTGATCCTCAGTTCACTATGCAGTTTATCGTATCACTAAGTCCCTTCTGCGAGCAGCCTGGAATTCTTTCTGTCAGTTCAGGACAGGGGAAGGAACAGTATAAAACAGTATTGTAGATATTGTGGATTGGCACTCAACATCCATTTCTCCCTTCTTGTCATGAAGTGTTTTACCAAACTGCCAGTTAACATCCATTAGTCCATCTTGAAACCAACTTAGTGGGTCAAGACCAGCATTTCTTAACGGAATGAAATAGCATAGAACAGCATAGCACTGCTCAGCATAGACTAGAATCAAAACCATCAGGGAGTCTCACACTGTCTTGTGAATCTTTTATTTCAGGTAGATGTGTATGCGGCTGTATGGATGTGTGAGGAAAATGAATTCTACAGTAGAATATGTCAGAACATTTGGAAAACACTCTTGCAGCATGCCTTTCTGTACCTCCATCTTGGGAAGCTGAATGTTAAGATTCCAAGAATTCCTTCAGAAAGGATTCCAGATGTGATTTGGATTTAGCCATTCGATGCCCAAGTGTGAGATGTGGATGCTGGCAGTGGTCACACCTCTACTGCCACAGCTATTTCTGATGGATGCTCTCGGTCTTCTGTGGCATCATTAGCAGAGGATGCAGAATATGGTCACCAGGTTTATGATTCCTGAGAGGCAGGGTAAAAGACACACATTTTATGGTCCAGATAGCAGCAGGTGCAGTAGGGTTCTAGAATTAGCAGTAGGAGGGAAGGCACCCTGAAAGTGGTGGCTTCAGGATAAGGGTCGTATCAATGCAATTCTGCATCTACCTAGACATAGCAGCAGCAGCTCTCTTGGTGGTTTAGTTCTGTGGTGGGCCTTTGGGAATTTCTATGGAAATCAATCTCAAGTTCATTTCTTCAGCCCTCACACGATTCTGTAAGCCACCTAGTACCCTATAATAAATCCCTTCTTAGGCCAGGTGAGGTGGCTCATGCCTGTAATCCCAGCACTTTGGGAGGCTGAGGCAGGTGGGTCATCTGAGGTCAGCAGATTGAGACCAGCCTGACTAACATGGTGAAACCCTGTCTCTACTAAAAGTACAAAATTATCCAGGCATAGTGGTGCATGCCAGTAATCATAGCTACTTGGGAGGCTGAGGCAGGAGAATCACTTGAACCCGGGAGGTAGAGGCTGCAGTGAACCAAGATCATGCCATTGCACTCCAGCCTGGGCAACAAGAGCGAAACTCCATCTCAAAAAAAATTAAAAATAAAAATAAATAAATCTCTTATTACTTAAGCTACTAGGATTAGCACCTATTCTGGTACCGTACCCTGTTGCAATTAACAGGAAAGTAAAAATTGAATATTTTTCTGGTACTCAACATTATACTTGAACTCAGTTATACATTTCTATTGGATAATTCTAAAAAGAACCTGAAAACTGAACACAGATATTTTGGGGTTTGTTTTGTTGTGTTTGGTTTTTGTGACTCCTCTAGCACCAAGTGATCAAAAAATACCTATGACTGACAGATTGATAAAACCATACGACGGAAGTCACAAAAATGGCTGAGTATCTTCATCACCAGTTGCAGGGAGAAGGAATGAATCTGTTGTAGGTTTTCTGGAAGACTCTGAGATGGAAATTTGGATGCAGAAGTGTAGTCGAATTGCACACTCAGGAGCTAAACCTACAAGAAAGTAAAAGAGCAGGATGGGTAGAGGGAGTGGCTGCCCTGACATGCAGTTGCAACAGAGGCCTGCACCAATCTTATGAGAAAGGAGGGGTTCAGAAGCTGAGATGACCCTTCAGCGTGGTCCTACATGGAGGGAAAAGAGCCATGTCTGTGTACGCCTTCACTGGCCAGCCACTGGATGAGAGTTGCCCTTGGAAAGGGTCTGCGACCCAGGATGAGATAGCGCCCTTCATCCAAGGGCAAGACCTTGGAAGGGACCCAGATGTGGTTTGTCAGAAGCCATTTGCTCTGGGCAGCTGGAGAACAAGTGCTTCAGTTCCACAGCAGGACTAGGGTATACCACGGCATCTGCTGCTGAGCCCAGACAAGCATTCCTCTTTATCATGTGCTTATAGCTTCCTAAATGCCTTGGGAAGACATTCACAGTCCTACAGGAAAACTGGAAAGGTGTGTTCTGAGTATGTAAATGACTTTCACCATGATAGCAACAACAAAACCCCTCTTCCACTTAGCAATAGTCCAGCTACGCGGCATTTTCTAATAAAACGTAGTGAGTCTGGAGCCAGAGAGCATGAGTCCAGGCTTTGTCCCTGTTTTCAATTTCCAGATCAACAGTGGATGCAATCTCTCCATTTATATTTATTGGTCATTACCACTTGAGTAGTGGCATTTTTTTATACTACCTCTTCCCTACTTTCTGCTAGGTCAAGAATTAACCACAAGATTAACCAAGGGATTGCAGGGAAAATAGCTTTGGGAAATGGAAAGTTCATGGGACCAGGAGTTAGGAAACCTGGAGCCTATTCTCAGTTCAGCTAATTCATTTTCTCTCTCTCTCTCTCTCTCTCTTTCTTTATTTCATAGGAATAACCATGCCTGCCCTATCAGAATCATTGTGGAGATCAAAAGAGTAATGTATGTGAAAACATTGTAGTAAGAGTTATAATACATCTGTAAGCTATTATCATTAGTCACCTGCCCACTTTATAATTACATAAATTATACATCAAGAATCCATTCAAATCTTTATACAGATAATGGTTAAAAGTTCTGGTCCATAAAGAGAGGAGGATCCAATCCACCAATTCAAACCCCATTCCATCAGCTGATTCAGTTAGACATTCAACAAATGCTCACCAACTATGGGTCAAGCACTAGACATGTGATGAACAAGCCTACAGGAGGCAGCATGGCTCGGTGTGAATCATGTGAACGTTGAAGTAACAAAGTGTAGATTTCTATTTTAGCTTAGGTGGCTGTAACCTTCATTTCGCCAAGTCTCAGGGTTTCTTTGTCCACAAATGAGATGCTACTATGAGAAGTTGTTGTAAGTAAGTGTTGGTCTAGCTACACACAAGATGCCATGGAAACCCCCAGTTGGGTTACCTACCCCAGCCTTAGGATATCAGAGAAAATCCTCTTGTGCCTTCAAACTGAGTCCCTTGTGTTCTCATCATTCAGCTCCCATTTATAAATGAGAACATGAGTGTTTAGTTTTCTGTTTCTGTGTTAGTTTGCTGAGGATGATGGCTTCCAGCTCCACCCATGTCCCTGCAAAGGACATGATCTCACTCCTTTTTATGGCTGCATAGTATTCCATGGTGTATATGTACCACATTTTCTTTATTTATCCAGTTTTTCACTGATGAGCATTTGGGTTGATACCATGTCTTTGAAGATAAGCACTTTAAAAGTAACACAGATTTGCTCACAAAAATGAGAATACTGGAGGAATGAAGACAAAAGCCAGGTTGAACGGATGATGGCATGAGTAAAAGGTGAGACCAGAAAGACAGCATATACAGGACACTTCCAAGGGGCTCAACTGAGGAGAAGAAGATGGAGGTAGGGCTTGGAGGAGAAGTTGCTGTGGAGTAGAGAGAGGGATGTCTTTAAGATGAGAGAGATTTGAACATATTTAAATGCTGATGGAAATAAGTCATTTATGAACGTGAAGCTGACAACACTGGAAAGAGAGGAAAACAATTGATGGGGCTAAGTTTCTGACGATGCAAGTGCCCAGGTAGAGAAAATAGCTGAGACAGGGAGAGGCAAGGAGGTAAGGGGGGGTGTGGACACATGTAAGGCTGTATTAGGATGTGATATTGAAGATGTTTCCTATAATGGCTTCTATTTGCTGAGTGAAATAGGAGATGAGATTGTCTGCTGAGGGTGAAGAGGGAAGACATAGGATAAGAGCCTCAAAGGAAAAAAGAATATTTGCAAAAATCATTTTGGAAAATGACAGAGACATGTAACAGGGAAAACAGTGCAGCTTTACCAGTTAGGACAGGAGACTCAGATGAGATCAAAAACCACGAATTTTGGGATGCCACTTAGCTGTGATTTCATGTGATTTTCTCCAGCTTCATTCAGTGGGGCAGGAAAAGCAACAGAAACATTGGTAGTTGGGAGTAATTCAAAGTCGAGGACAGAAGGGCAAGGGAACAAGGAGTTAAAGGTGTTAGGAAGAGAATGATTGAAGAAATGAACCTTAATATCTAGGCTGGCTCCAGATGGAATGAGGATGGGCAAGACTGGGAGGGAGAAAATAGGAGGACCAGGGAAATGCAATGGCTCAAAGGCTCAAAGCACAGCTATTTGGGAGTAAGAGATAAAGGTTTGGGATGATAAGAGGTTGTGGAGCTTTTTAATTATGATTTCAAAGGTGCATAACTCCTAGGTATTAGACAGTTCTGACAGGCCACGTATCACAGAAGTGTGTGTGTGTGTGTGTGTGTGTGTCTGACCAGCTGCCCTTCCTTTGGGGAACTTTCCCTCTGTCATTACATGTGGTACTGGTTGAACAGGTAATCCTAGAGCATCACCTGACCCCAACCTCACTAACAGTGGTTGGCATGGGATGCAGGCTGGTGAGTGAGTTCATCCACCTGGCTACAGTGATTGGTTCAAGGATAGGTGTATGACCTGGAAGAGATGATCAGGCTCTCCACTAATATTTTTTGCATGGACACTTGGAGACAAGGGGTATCTCTTTTTCTCGGCTCATGAGGGTTTTTTTTGGTTTTGTTTGTTTGTTTTGTTCTGATTTTTGCCCAGAATGGTCTCGAACTCCTGAGCTCAAGCATTCCACCCTTCTCAGCCTCCCAAAGTGCTGTGATTACAGGCGTGAGCCACATGACCACATCAGTTGTAAAAATCACGCAACTGCTTGTGATCATCTCTTCTGGTAGCATGGAGGAACCTATATGCGGAAGGAAAAAGTCCAACATGCAAAGACAAGCAAAATCAAATCGACATGAGAGATGGATAGAAGCAGAAAGAATCCAGACACCGATTCTGAATCCTTGGATCTAACCAAGCTAAAGTTAGTCTACCCCTGAATCTTTCAAGCAAGCCCCCAAAATTCTCCTGTCAGCTTAAGGTAATCTAAATTGGATTACTATAAGCTGCAATCTAGGATGTGAGTGACTGAAACAAAAGGAGATAAAAGTATAAGCACTGAGAAGGCCAAGGAACTAAAGATATAGGCCGGGTATGGTGGCTCATGTCTGTAATCCCAGCACTTTGGGAGGCCAAGGCAGGTGAATCACAAAGTCAAGAGATTGAGACCGGCCGGGCATGGTGGCTCAAACCTGTAATCCCAGCACTTTGGGAGGCCGAGACGGGGGGATCACGAGGTTAGGAGATCGAGACCATCCTGGCTAACACAGTGAAACCCCGTCTCTACTAAAAAAAATACAAAAAACTAGCTGGGCGAGGTGGCGGGCACCTGTAATCCCAGCTACTCCAGAGGCTGAGGCAGGAGAATGGCCTGAATCCAGGAGGCGGAGCTTGCAGTGAGCCGAGATGGCGCCACTGCAGTCCAGCCTGGGCGACAGAGCGAGACTCCGTCTCAAAAAAAAAAAAAAGAGATGGAGACCATCCTGGCCAACATGGTGAAACTCCGTCTCTACTAAAAATACAAAACTTAGCCAGGCATAGTGGCACATGCCTACAGTCCCAGCTGCTAGGGAGGCTGAGGCAGGAGAATCAATTGAACCCAAGAGGAGGAGGTTGCAGTGAGCCGAGATCACGTCACTGCACTCCAGTCTGGTGACAGACTGAGACTCCGTCTCAAAAAAATAAAATGAAAAGATATGATGCTGCATGAGTTGGCCTTACAGGCATTAAAGCTACCCAAGACGAAGGCAGCACCCAGTGGGATTAGCGAAGACACTTATGAACCACTTGCAAAAGTCTTAAGCAGGGCGAATAGATAGGTTTTTAGTAGGTAACCCCAAAGAGGTCTAGAAGAAAGTTATCTGCCTGTCAGCTAGCAGGAGCCTCAAATGAACCATGTTTTTATACAAAGGCAGAGGAATATGGTATGGAAGCACATAGCGGAAAGAGAAGCATACAGACCCCACTTGCTAATGAGAAGCGAAGTGAAGTGGATAAAATCACTACTGCATATGTCCAATAATGTGGATAAAATCACTACTGCATCAACTGGGTGAGACTTTCCAAGCCAAAGGCTGCATAACCATGAAATGCTTCCCCAGTGAAAACGAGACTCCAATTCTGAGTTGTAAGTATTATCAAAATATCAGTAAAGTAGACTTCTTTAACAGCTCCAGCCTGCTGCCCCTGAGTCTTGAATCAATTGCTGTTCATCTGTAAAACAGACCGTAAGGTAAAACTGGAAATTTCAGATGGGTCAAGCCTAAATTGTTTTCCCTAATTGAGATATTTTTATGCATCTATTTACATGTCACAGACAGTGACCAGAATAATCACCTAAGTAGCAAATATTACTATCACTCAAGTGTATTTGATAGAAGAGTTAGTATTAAATATTTTAAAGCCTTATGTAAAAATCATATCAAACTAGTGCATTTTATTGGAAAACATAAAATATACATGGATATTATAGAAGAACAAAATCTAACCTAAAAATTCAAAGCTGGCCTGCCAACTCTGGAATGATTGCCACAAAGGGAAATCCAACAACCAATTGGCATTTTAACAAAGAAGCAAATGGCTTTATTAAAAGATTTTCAATTTGTCCAAATGAAAAGCAATGTGTATATGAACTGTATACATGTACAGAATTTATTTTTCCCATTTCATATACCCTTTTCACTAGAAGTCCCTAAAGATCATATTCAAATATTTTTCATATTTCTATGTATCTTAAAGATCACTGTAGATCATTTTGTGTATGTTAAAGATCACTAGAGTCACATAGTGGAAATATTATATAAACATATATTTGGATAAATAGAATGAAATTTCCTGTAATAAACAGAAAGTACAGTACTAACCACTATGGATCATTTTTGGTCTCTTACATAAATCCTGATACATGATTAATGATACTAAATCAAAAATGAAAAAAAAATTTCATGTTTTGAAAATATTATTTAAAATATCTTTGAATAGTGTAGAAAATAAATTTCCCAAGAAACTAAATCAAGTTTATTAAAGATTATATTTGGAAAATGAAAACAAAGAGAACGGACAAAAACAATCTCCACTCTCATACACCCACATCCACCCGTAACTGCATTTATGGGTGCATGATTCAAGGTGGAGCAGAGCCACTCAAGCTCTGAGAGCCTCCAGAGACCCAGTGAAGTTACTTCCTCCACTCAAGGTGATTTTGGATCCAAAATAGCAGCCACGACTACATCTTTGGAGCATGTGAAAAGGGGTTGGTGGGGAAAACTGCAGGCCTCCCCCGGAGGAAATTCAAGACTGCCTGTCCTGCCTCTGGCCAGCCTAGTGACCTCAGTCAGGGCTGCGCAGGTATGTTTACTCACATGCAAAATGCTACTCAGACTGTCCGTGCACATAAAGGAGAAAGCCAGGCAGGGATGGCCGCTCCACAAGCAAAGCCTGGTCACTATCCCTCTGTGTGGTCTGTCATCCAACCAGTAGATGTCAAATTCATGTGCTTTCTTTTCGATTTTTCCTTTTTTTTCTTTTATCTTTTTTTTTTTTTGAATCATCCATTCTACATTTATTGGTAGTTTTCCTAAAAGAAGTTCTTCGCTATTTTTTCCCATTTTATCACTTATTTTCTGTAGCACTGTGGATTCTCGGGTTTTTAGTTATTTGAAGTATAACAATCAGTGCATTTGTCAAGCTTAAAAAATTAAAAATATTTTAATATAATCTAGGACTTAGTCCACATTCAAATTTTTACAACTATTGCAAGAATATTTTATGCTTTTTTAAATTCAAACCAAGATCCAATCTAGTTTCAGCCCTTGCAATTGATTGTTTCATCTCTTTAATTTCTTTTAGTCTAGAAGAAAGAAGCCAATAATTTGCTTATTATGACTTTGACCTTTTCTGTTTTGTTTTTTGAGACAAGGTCTCTCTCTCTTGCCCAGGCTGAAGTGCAGTGGCGCGATCTCGGCTCATTGCAACCTCCGCCTCCTGGGTTCAAGCAATTCTCATGTCTCAGCCTCTTGAGTAGCTGGGATTACAGGCACATGCCACCACACCGAGCTTATTTTTGTATTTTTTGTAGAGATGGGGTTTTGCCATGTTGACCAGGCTGACTTTGACTTTTTGATGACTCACAAACGGTTGGCTGTATATTTTTCATTTTCTCCTAATGTTTGGGTGCACTAGATCTATTTTTTCCCCTCTCCTTTAATTTCATGCTAGAGCTTCTTTTAAGGACAATAAAAAAATACATTTTATATGTTAGAAATAAGATAAATTGTCCAAAAGAGTAACACATTTTTCTCAGTGAAGAATATGATTCCCTGAAAAATCTGTAAAATAGAAATTTAAATGGAAAACAGAAAGTGACAGGAATTCATAATAAAATCCTGATCTTAAAAAGGTACCATTGCTGTGGGTGTTTTGGATATATTGGTGAATAAGACTGTATAGGATTTCTTCATCTTATAAGGTTGGGCTCACAATAAAGCTTTCCACTTTAAAGGACTGAGATCAGCCCTGCTGAAACATTAACAATTACCACCAGATGTAGTCTGGAAGCAACAGTCAGAACAGGCAAGTTTCTTTTTTTTTTTTTTTTTTTTTTTTTTTTTTTTTTTTTGAGACGGAGTCTCGCTCTGTCGCCCGGGCTGGAGTGCAGTGGCCGGATCTCAGCTCATGCAAGCTCCGCCTCCGGGTTTACGCCATTCTCCTGCCTCAGCCTCCGGAGTAGCTGGGACTACAGGCGCCCGCCACCTCGCCCGGCTAGTTTTTTGTATTTTTTAGTAGAGACGGGGTTTCAGTGTTAGCCAGGATGGTCTCGATCTCCTGACCTCGTGATCCGCCCGCCTCGGCCTCCCAAAGTGCTGGGATTACAGGCTTGAGCCACCGCGCCCGGCCACAGAACAGGCAAGTTTCTTACAGGACCTGAAACCTATGTAAGTTTGATCCAAATGAATTAAGTATATTGCTTTTGCTTTTTTGAAGAAATCATATAGCTTACACTTGTAAATCTGTCATTTATGGACATTAACTCTTTTTTTTTTTTTTTTTTTGAGACATAGTCTCACTCTGTTGCCCAGGCTGGAGTGCAATGGCACAATCTTGGCTCACTGCAGCCTCCATCTCCTGGGTTCAAGTGCTTTTCCTGCTGAGTAGCTGGGATTAGAGGCACGCATCACCACATCTGACTAATTTTTTGTATTTTTAGGAGAAACAGGGTCTCACCATGTTGGCCAGGCTGGTTTCAAACTTCTGACCTCAAATGATATGCCCTCCTCGGCCTCCTAAAGTGCTGGGATTACAGGCGTGAACCACCGTGCCCAGCCTAGATATTAACTCTTGATGGCAGGGGTATTTTTCTCCCTATATGCAAGCAGTTCCCACCAGCATCATAGAAATTCAGGAAAAGCCGAGTCTGTGTAGCAGAAGAGGCATGGCCTTTGAGGCAGGGCCAATAAGTTGTCCATCCTGGTTCCACCACTACCCAACCTCAACCTTGGATAGGTAACTCCATGTCTGAGCCCCAGAAAGGTTGTAAAATAAAAATGTCACAGCTTCTCTACATGGTTATTATGAGAACTACATTGGCTAGTAAAGCCCCTGACTTAAAATCGATACCCCCAATGTTAATCTCCCACTCCCATTTCCCAGTCTAACTCATGCAATCTGATGGAATTCTTCTGGATCCCAAAATGCTAGTAAATGAAATCATAGGCGTTTTTAACGCTGAGTGTTTATCTAAAGCTGACACTTTTGAGATCATTCTTGCAAGTGATGCATTCTCACTATATCATCAAAAGCATAAAATATTCACAAACTGATCAAATCTCAAAGACATGAGGAATCTGTAAAATTGGGAATTGTGTCCCATATCTTATGGCCACCTCTCTCAAGAGACACAGTGTTCAATGAAGAAGTGGTAAATGGCCTTGTGGGTGCCTATCTTGTCCGGTAGTCACATCTTTGAGGCAGGCACAGGTAACCAAGTGATGCTGATGTGAATGGATCAGTCTTTCAAGACACTTGACGATTTCATAATCAGGAAGAGCAAGGCTGGTCAGGTTCAAGCCTAGCATCTGGGACACCACCTCTCTGAAGTCTGCCAGCTGCAATATCAAACAGAAACTCATTAACTGGGAGAACAAAATGTATCAACTACTGCTGAACCAAATGCAACAAACAAAACACCTGCAGAAAACCCAGGTTTGCATGAGGGAGGGAAATTACCTACCCTCTTCCTAGTTCTCTCACTTATAAAATACCAGATTCCAGATAAGTCCCACAGCTGCCAACCTTCAGAGATTTCACAATCACTTTTCTGATGAGCCAACTGATGTGGTATTGGCTACTAAGTCAAGAATCCAAGTTAAGTAACCATGAATGAGACCTAGACCTCACTAAGTCTTCATTTTCTCATCTTCAGGTTGGGATTAACCATACACCTACCTCGGAGAGCTGTTCTGAAATTCAGATCACATGAAATGGTGATTGTGTGTGTGCTCTGCGTACTAGGAAGGACTAAACAAATGTTGGTGGGGTTGTGTCAATGGATGGTAAACATGCTTTCGGATTTTAGCTGGCTGATAACCTCTTACACTAAAAAATAATAATAATAATAACAAATAGCAAGAAAGTATAAGCTAATGAAAACAGGAAGATTTCTAAATTACTATCAAGTCACATCACACAGATTGCCATTTCACAAGCCATATTCCATGGGACTACTCTGGGACTTCTATTTCTCCACTGAAAGAAAAGTGGGGGGCTGGGGACAATGGTTGAAATATGCCTCATACCCCTTCAAATTCTCATAGGCTGGTTTCTGTGGTTCTAGGTTAATGCAAAAGCAGATAAATCAGGGCATCTGGCCAACACCTCATTAAAGGCACCCTCCATGTTAGAAAAGGGATGATCCAACCTGAGTACAGTTACATCCAAGAGAATGCCACCCAAACAGTCCCACCCCAGGTTCATTTGCTCTGCAACCTCCTTCCCTTGCAGAGTCCAATTTGGGAATGGTTTTAGTTGTTACAGTTTGAATTTTATGACACCTCAAGATTCTTATGTTGAAATCTAATGACCAATGTGAAGATATTAGGAGGTGGGGCCTTTGGCGGGTGATTAGATCATGAGGGTGGAGCCCTCATGAATAAGATTAGTGCCCTTATAAAAGAGGCCCCGGGGAGCTGCCTTGCTCCTTCCACCACGTGAGGACACAGCAAGAAGGGGCTGACTCTGAACCAGGAAGCTGTGCTCACCAGACACCTTGATCTTGGACTTCTCAGCCTCCAGAACTGTGAGAAAGAGATTTCTGTTATTTATAACCTACCCAGTAGATAGTACTTTGTTACAGCAGCCTGGAAGGACTAAGATACCAACCTAGTCTCCCTGATGAAAAAGTTTCTCTCAGACTTCCACCCTTTCCAATGTGGCCAAAGCTCTTCATTCTGAAGAAGTTTCCTTTCTGAGAACACTCATGGTGTCGTCTGGCTTTCCCCATCTCTGCCTGACACATGAACCAAAACAGAGGCAGCCAAAGCAGGGGGAAAAAAACCTAGGATCAGAGTCCACTCTATGCCCTTTTGAGCTTCAAAAGGAGAAACAGACAAAAGCCAAAAGCAATGGAGGTCAAGCTGCCCGGTACTTCTTGATGCCTGACCTCCTGATGGACTCACTAGATAAAATGCTCCTCCTTGTAGCCAACAAGCAAATGAGTACTTTTTTATGGCTTACATCTGTGCCTGGTCGGCCATCAAGTCTGGGTGCCACTGTTTGAGATTTGGAGCTGTTTTCTGCGACTGATCTCTGCTACAGATAAGGCTTGCCTCCTGAGGCCGAAGCCCTGGTTAACGTTAAGAGCTCTGTGATGATGCAAACTTCGGAGGTGATCACCTAACATAACAGAAACCTCCCCAGAACCAGAACCTGTTTTTTCACCAAAACTCTTCCACTGCTTGAATAAGAATGTATTTTCCTTTCCTACAATTTGTGCCATGAAAATGTGAACAATTTTTCTTAGCAGGGTGAATCATAATGGTTACTTAAATGCCAAAAGATGCTGGAGGGGCAGGTGGATATGTTGAAAAGATATAGAAAGCTTTGTAAATTGCTTTTGAATAAGTATGTGACTAGCTCTCGCTTCAGGAGCACATGTGTTAACATTGGAACAATACAGAGAAGATTAGCACAGCCCTCATGAAATGATGACATACAAAGTCATGAAACAGTCCATAGTTTTTAAAAAAGAAATGCATGAATAATTATTAATATCCAGCTCTTGAATTGTCCTGTCATTTCCTAAACAAGGTTTCATCACCAGATTTAGACCCACCTGCTTTTCTCTCTTTTCTGCTTCTTCCAAAGATTTTTTTAGTGTCTTCATTTCACTGGTTACCACTTCTATTATGTTTCTGGCCCTTTCTTTATTCTCCTCAGCCTCATGTTCTGTGGTATCCAGTTCTGACTTGACAGACATGAGCTTTTTCTCAGCTTTCTCCTTCATCTTCTCCAGCTGGTCTCTGGATTTGTTTAGATCTTCAATGGCTTTAGTCTGTTCCAAAGTTTTAATCTAGGAAGTCAAGAGAATGCTGATAACTCCTTTCGTATTTATTTAGGAAAACTGTATAAACATGACATATCAGAAGTCAATGGAATTCGCTTCATACCGTTTTTATAAATAAAGAATTGAGTTCATCTCAAACAGTTACAGATTTTGCTAAGCATATGTGCTGGACAAACATGTCTTAAGACAGTTACAGCTAAAAAGAACATATTAGAGTACACTTATTTGAAAAATCAATGAGATAAAACTGTAGACAGCATAATTCTGGGGTCAGATTTTAAAATTAAGCCTGCTGGTATATGCACACACACTCTATGAGCTCCATAAGCAAAAGCAGCTTCAACTTTCTGCCCCGACCAATGGGACATTGCTGGTATATAAACATTAGGGAGAGCGAAATGTCCCCTCTTCTAATGCTCTATCCCATGAGAGCTCCACCTCAAATCCACCTCAGCAAGTCTTCACAACTGCTGTGAGGAAAATATAGATGGGCAGTTTTTCAGAAGCGTTTCTAACTTTACCAGTGAGTCTGGGAGGTGAACAGCTGCAACTGTGGGGAGGAGTGGTGTCTTCCTCTGAGAAGCTGTCCTAAGATCTTAAAGCCAAAACACACAGTATGCTGGAGGGTGAGGCACATTCTCTGTATTAGTTTATTATTTAAGATTAGGCCAGAGTTGCTTACAAAAAGAATTTAAGGCCAGGCGTGGTGGCCTCATGTCTGTTATACCAGCACTTTGGGAGGCCAAGGCGGCCAGGTTACCTGAGGTCAGGAGTTCAAGATCAGCCTGGCCAACGTGGTGAAACCCCATCTCTACTAAAATAAATAAATAAATAAATAAATAAAATACAAAAATTAGCCAGGCATGGTGGCAGCACCTGTAATCCCAGCTACTCAGGAGGTTGAGGCAGGAGGATTGCTTGAACCCAGGAGACGGAGGTTGCAGTGAGTCAAGATTGTGCAATTGCACTCCAGTCTGGGCAACAGAGTGAGACTCAGTCTCAAAAAAAAAAGAATGAAATTCTGACACATACTACAACATGGATGAGCCTTGAAAACACGCTAAGTGAAATAAGCCAGACGCGAAAGGGTTAATGTTGTATAACTCCACTTAGATGAAGTACAGAGAATAGGCTAATTCATAGAAATTGTATAGAAGATAGAAGTCACCAGGAGCTGGGGAAGAGGAGAAATGAGAGCTATTATCTGATGGGCACAAAGTTTCAGTTTGAGACTATGGAAAAAATTCTGGAAGTTGATAGTGATAATGGTTGTACAACATTGTACACTGAATTGTATACTTAGTAATGTTAAAGTGATATATATTATGTTATTTTTATTTTAGCACAATAAAAAAAGAATTTGAAGCAACTTCACACAGACACAAATGTTTTGACTAATCATTAAAAACAATACAAATGAGCTACAATTTAGTATCCACTAGGTTGGCTAAAATAAAAAAGACAGACAATCACAAGTGTCAGCAAGGATGTGAGGAAACTAGAACTGTCATACACTACTGGTGGGAATGTAAAATGGTGTGGCTACTGTGGAAAATAGTTTGCCAGTTTTTAAAATATTAAACATAGAATTACCACATGACCCAGCAATTCCATTCCTAGGTGTATGGGCAACAGAACTGAAAACTTATGCCCACACACAAACTGTACACAAATGTTCATAGAAGCATTATTCATAATCACCAAAAAGTAGAAACAACCCAAATGCCATCAGCTGGTGAATGGAAAAACAAAATGTAGTATAGCCATACAATGGACTATCATTCAGCAGTAAAAAAGAATAGAGTACTGTGACATGCTACCACATGGGTAAACCTTGAAAACATCATGCTAAGGGAAAGAAGCCAATTGCAAAAAAGAACACATATTCTATTATCCCATTTATATGAAAGATCCAGAAAAGGCCAGGGGTTACTGGGAGGGCAGAATGGGGGAGCAACCATTTATGGGTACAGGGTTTCTCTTGGAGGTGATGAAAATGTTCTGAAACATGATAGTGGTGCCATTTGCTGTATGTACATATACTAAAAATCACTAAATTGTACACTTTTTTGAGACAGGGTCTTGCTCTGTCACCCAGGCTGGAGTGCAGTGGCACAATCTCAGCTCACCGCAGCCTCTGCTTTCTGGTTTTGAGCAATTCTTGTGCCACAGCTTCCCCCGTAGCTGGGATTACAGGTGTGCGCTACCATGCCCAGCTAATTTTTGTATTTTTAGTAGAGACATGATTTTGCCATGCTGGCCAGGCTGGTCTTGAACCCCTGGCCTCAAGTGATCCTCTCACCTTAGCCTCCCAAACTGTTGGGAATACAGGTGTCAGCCACTGCACCAGGCCTAAATTGTACACTTTTAAAAAGGGAATTTTATGATATATCAATTGTATCTTGATAAAGCTGTTATTTGAAAGTGCATTTACAAGGAAGCTCTTTAAAAGGATCAAAATAAATTAACTTGAAATAAATAAATAAACATATCAGTAAGGAATGAATAGACAAAGAGCAAACAAAGACCAGTACAGCTCTGAATTTAGTTCTGCGCTTCCTGGCAATTGAGATAAAGTGTTCAGGTATATTCTCAAAGAAAAAGCATTATTTGGTGTTTTCGTTTTGTGGTTAAATCATTTAAAAAAAAAAAAATGTAAGAAAGTAACAGAATAAAAGATACCAAATAATAAGTATTTGCTGTCTTCTTCCTTCCCTCCTGACCTTTCTTTCCTAAGAAGAAAAGATGTTTTATTGATGCATCTACTTTTTTTTTTTTTTTTTTTGAGACGGAGTCTCCCTCTGTTGCCCAGGCTGGAGTGCAGTGGCTCGATCTCCGCTCACTGCAAGCTCCTCCACCTCCTGGGTTAACGCCATTCTCCTGCCTCAGCCTCCCTAGAAGCTAGGACTACAGGCGCCCACCACCACGCCCAGCTAAGTTTTGTATTTTCAGTAGAGACGAGGTTTCACCATGTTCGCCAGGATGGTCTCGATCTCCTGACCTTGTGATCCACCTGCCTCGGCCTCCCAAAGTGCTGGGATTACAGGCGTGAGCCACTGCGCCCAGCGCATCTACTTTTATCTAATTGCTTCTAGCGTAGAATTTGGGTAAAGGGGGAGATAGGAAGGAAGCAAGCCAGGGAGGCTAAATGACCTATATGGTAAAGAGCTGAGAGAGAAGTAGGGAGAAAGATGAAGAATTCTGTGCTAACTAGGCTGCGGGGAAGCCTTCTTGAAGAAATCTAGAATCATGCAAGAGGGAACTGTGAGAAGGCATTGGTGTTGTGCAGCAATGTAATGAGAGAGAAAGGGGAATGAGAATGTTGCTGCCCCTGATGAATGAAATCTCTTTGTGTTTTTTTACTGATGATAATAAAACTAACAACTGTCATTTAGTTGCTCAACTCCTGATTATGTATTGCTAAAGGGCTTTGTGATGACTGTGACTTATGTTGGTGACATTTGGAGACTACTGTCACAGATTGAAATCTCTCCCTAGGGTTGGGCTTAGAGTGCATCTTCACTGTGGCTGAGTATCTGAATCATGGCACAAGTCAGCCTGTTCTACATTCTGAAGGTTCTCACTATCCCACTAGAAAGTCTGAGGAATGGGGAGCAACTGTTCTAAGACGAGGACATGATCTAGAGGAGATGTGACTGCTTGGGATATAGATGTCCAGATGGAAAAAAAAAATCAAATTTATTTATACCATTTTGTGTGACATCACTAAACTGAGGAATCTTGAGTCAAATACCTGCTGAACTCATAAACCAGAAACCAGTTTTGGCCAGGCGCAGTGGCTCACACCTGTAATCCCAGCACTTTGGGAGGCCGAGGCGGGTGGATCACGAGGTCAGGAGGTCGAGACCCTCCTGGCTAACACGGTGAAACCCCGTCTCTACTAAAAATGCAAAAATTAGCCAGGCGTGGTGGTGGGCACCTGTAATCCCAGCTACTGTGGAGGCTGAGGCAGGAGAATCACTTGAACCCAGGAGGCGGAGGTTGCAGTGAGGAGAGACCACACCATTGCACTCCAGCCTGGGTGACAGAGTGACACTCCATCTCAAAAAAAAAAAAAAAAAAAAAACAGTTTTGACCTACTATAACCCATAGAACTTCTTAAGGCACAACACTTCTTTTGCTATAGTCTGAATGTTTGCGTCCTCCTAAATTCATATGTTGAAATTCTAACCACCACAGTGTAATAACATGGGAAGGTGATCAGGTTATGAAGGCAGAGCCATCACGAATGAGATTAGTGCTCTTACAGAAGAGGGTCCAGAGAGCTGCCTCAGCCCTTCCATCATGTGAAGACACATCAAGAAGGCATCATCTATGAACAAGGAAGCATGCTCTCCCCAGACATCAAATCTGCTGGCACCTTGATTTTTAGCTTCCCAGCCTCTAGAACTGTAAGAAATTTCTGTTGTGTATAAGCCACCCCGTTTATGGTATTTTGTGATAGCAGCCTTAATAGACTAAGATAACTTTCTTTCTTTTTTTTTTTTTCAGATGGGGATTCACTCTTGTCGCCCAGACTGGAGTGCAGTGGCACAGTCTCAGCTCACTGCAACCTCCGCCTCCCGGGTTCAAGCGATCCTCCTGCCTCAGCCTCCAGAGTAGCTGGGACTACAGGCGCATGCCACCACTCCCGGCTAATTTTTGTATTTTTAGTAGAGACGGGGTTTCACCATGTTGGCCAAGATGTTCTCAATCTCCTGACCTTGTGATCTGCCCGCCTCAACCTCCCTTAGTGCTGAGAGACTAAGACACCTTTCTAGACAGAGAGGAGGTCGATGGCAGACATTCTCAGACAGGTTTGTAGCTATTGACCTGGCTCCATCCAAAGGAGATTAAATCCCTTGGAAATTGGCAGCTTCTATGAAACTTACAATCAAGAAGGCATAAGAACAACTGCTGCAGCTTCAGAACTATGCAGAAAATAAAATGTCAACAGCTGGGAGAAAAAATTCTAAGTGAGCAACAGAGCCAATGAAACATATCGCCAGTAGAGCAGACACCTGAGACAGGGAAATAGCACCCACTAAGTGCAGGTCTACAGGGGCCAACCTTGCAGACCGTTTATGGATCCCAAGTTATCAAAATGCTTATTTGATTATGAACTGCATAGTAGATACCAATACATCAGAGCATTGTCTCAGTGTTAATGCCTACATGTGCTGATTGTATTGTGGTCATGTAAAAGAATGCCCTTGTTCTTAAGTGATACGTGGGAAGATATTTGGGGGGTGAAGTGTCATGATGTTTGCTACTTACTCTCACATGCTTTGGCAAAAGTAAAACATCTATCTCTCTCTCTCCGGGCAAAATATAGTAATCAGTAAAATATTAACAATCTATGTGAAGGGTAAAAGAGTATCTATTATACTATTCCTGCCATTTTCTACAGATTAGAAAGTTTTCAAAACACTTGAATATTTTCAAAACAAGAAGTTGGGAAAGGGAAAGTATTGATCATGGATCCTACTAGTAGAATTTTTTAAATATATATATACATATTTATAAGCAACATAAGCATATTGCTCAAAATAATATATTCTGTAGACCACTAAACATTTTACAAAATGGGGACATTACATTGATTAAGTAAATATCAATTTTTAAAACAAAGTGATCTCCCTTTAAAACAAAGAAATTCCTTTCACATACAAACTATCTCACTGCTACAAAGAAAATATGTGGCAAACGGTAAATTGCTGGGATTGGTATGTTGAATTTTAAACCTTGTATCTATAAAAGAACAGATACATTCAGCCTATCTGTTCAGATTGGGAAAACATTTACAATGGGCTATCTACCAAAGATGATGGAACACAGCTTGGAGGTCTAGAAACTCATGAATCAAGTCCTAATGAGAAGAAGTTGTTGCCAAGAATCTCTAAAAAATATGAGACTTTATCAGAATCCTCAGGGCTGCCTGAATCTTTATTCCCAGGAAGCAAGAACAAGTAATGTCACTCTGAGCCAAGCCACCAGGGCAGAACAGGGAGCCAACGGTGGTGAAGAAAGCCTCAAACCCAACAGCAGATTCCTGAGAGTGGAGTGGGACTAAGTTGGTTTCTTAATCTTCCTAAGGGAACTCCTCAGACCCAGCTCAGAGTTCAGCAAGAGACTGTGCCCCTAATTTTCTTCCAGTGGGACACAACTGGTCATAAACAAGATTGATGTGCCGTTCCGACTCTAGCAAAGGCAGAGAAGGTTCCAAGTGTGCTTCTCTGTGATAAACACTGTATCTATTGTCTGCTTCCTTAAAGAAAAGAATTTTAAAATCCGGTGAACAATTATCTCATGTTATAAGGGTCAAAGGCCCAGAAAGGGAAGATGACTAAATTTAATTTTTGATGTGTTGGCTTCCTGAGAGGATCTGAATTCTCCAGCTGGAAGATTTCAAGAAGCTGCATTGAAAACACCACCCAGTAGGAGCCAGGAAGTGAGCACAGGCTCTCTGAATGGGATAGGACAGCAAAGTGGGAGAGTCTTTTGATGGCCCAAATAGATACTGTGTCCCTCTTTGAAAAGGACACAAAAATTTAACTAAGTAGAAAACATTATCAAGATGGCTAACTAAAGGCAACCAACACTGATCTCTACCACAAAGACGGACCAAAACAACAAATAACCACACAACAAACAGTATCTAGGGAGGAACACTGGAATTCCGCAAGGAAGTGACAAAGACCTTCTGAGATGCAAAAACTCAGGAGGGCAGCATAGAAAGGAAAACAAAGCAGTCAGCCAGGATCAGCTTGGAGCAAAGAGAGACTTCCCACTGCAGGAAAAAGGTAAGTGGGAGATCCCCAGCAGTCCACATGCACACCATGGACACCTATAAACTTAGCTACTGGAGACTTCAGCCCTTACAGGACACAAGCCCAGTATAGGCAGCTGCCCGGAGTCTATGTGACCTCATTATTCTAGAGAGGAAATTTATGCTGAGGCAAACTCACTTTCTGAGACTGAAAGTGCATGCTCCCCAGAGCCCAACAGCCACCTACCCATGGCCTTCTGCCATGACCACTGGCAATCCGCCCCCACTTTCAGTGGTAGGACCACCTCATCCCTGCATGTATCACCAGAGGCCCAAGGACCAGCCTGCCAAGCATCTCCATCCCCAGCAAAGCCACACCACAGCCTCCACAAAACACCACACCCTGAAGTAGTCACAGATACTGCTAACACTGATTACAGCTAAAGAAATCATACAGAGACTACACAACTGTACCCTCCCAGAACCAAAGCCAAAACACTCTACCCAATCAACAATACAGTCCATATCTACAGGAAAAAGTCTTTCCCTACCAAAGCTGCTTCATAAAATTGGAAGAACTGCTTGTTTCAACAGATGTACAGATATAAACATAGGGACACAAGACACATGAAAAAAGCAAGTACACCTCCACAGGAACACAATAAAACTTCAGTAACAAATCCCAAAGAAAAGGGCCTCTATGAAATGCTTGACAAAGAATTCAAATAATGATCTTAAGGAAACTCAATGAAATAAAAGAGAACACAGATAATTCAATGATCTGAATAAGAAAGTCAGCAAAGAGATAAATATAAAAAAAAAAGAACCAAGGTTAAATCTTGGAACTGAAGAATTCAATTAATAAAATTAAAAACATTATTGAGAGCTTCAACAATAGACTAGATCATGCTGAAGAAATAATTTCTAAACCTGAAAACAGGTCTCTTGAAATAACCCAGCCAAAAAAAGAAAAAATAATGAAGAAACTCTATGTGGCATAGGAGCACCATTAAGTGAACAAATATTTGCATTATTGGAAGTTACAGAAGAAAAAGAGATGGAAAATGCATTAAAATCCTGTTTAATGAAATACTAGTTGAAAATGTCCCGAATCTTGTGAGAGATATGGACAGACAGAGACAGGAAGCTCAAAGATCCCCAAATAGATTCAGCCTAAAAAGGTCCTCTTTCAGGAATATTAAAGTCTAAAAGTCAAAAGTCAAAGACTAAAAGAGAATTCTAAAAACAGCAAAAGAAAAGCATAAAGTCACATATAAGTGAAATTTCCATCAGATTAACAGTGGATTTCTCAAGAGAAATGTTACAGGTTAGGAGAAAATGGGAGTCAAGTGCTAAAAGGAAAAAAATGCCTATCAACAATACACAGCCACTATGCTTCAAACAAGAAAGAGAAACAAGTTTTTCCTAGACAAGCGCAAACTGAGGGAACTCATCACCATTAGACAAGTCCAAGAAGAAATGTTTAAGAGTCCTACACCTAGAAGCAAAAAGATTATATTTACCAGAATGAAAACACATGAAAGTTAAAACTCACTATTAAAGCAGATACACAGATGGGAAAGAGAAAGTCATCAAATGTTATCACTACAAAAATCACCAAACTGCAAACTGCAAAGATAAACAATGAGAGGAAAAAAGGAATAAACAATATATTAAAAAAACAGAAAACAATTACCAAAATGAAAGGCCTAAGTCTTCACTTATAAATAGCAACCTTGAATGTAAATGGTTTAAATTCCTCAATTAAAAAATATAGACTGAAAATACATTTATGTTCAAGGTCAACCCCTGTAGACCCACTTAGTAGGGGGCATTTTTCTGTCTCAAGTACCTGCTCTACTGATGCCATCGCAAACAAACAACAAAATGGTAATAACAAGTTCTTACTTATCAGTAATAACATTGAATGTAAATGGTCTAAGCTCTCCAATTAGTGGCTAAATGGATTTTGTTAAAAACTCAACTATATGCTGCCTATAAGAAATTCACTTCACCTGTAAAGACACACATAGACGAAATGTGAAGAGATGGAAAAAGATAATTTAAGCAAACAAAAGCCAAAATCAAGCAGAACTAGCTATACTTAACAGAAAACAAGCTAGATTTTAAGTAAGCAAAAGATGAAAACGGTGATTATATAATGATAAAAAGAACAATTCAACAAGAGGATGTAACACTTGTAAATATATATGTATACAACACATCCAGATACATAAAGCAAATATTGTTAGAGATAACGAGAGATAAATTCCATTATAAAAATAGTTGAGGTCTTCAACACCTCACACTTGGTATTGGACAGATCCTGTAGACAGAAAATCAACAAAGTAGCCTTGGACATAAACTATACTATGGAACAATTTTACCTAACAAACATTTACAGAATATTTCATTCAACTACTGCAGAATACATGCTCTTTTCATCAGCACATGGAACATTCTCCAGAATAAACCATACGTTAGACCACAAAACAAGTCTCAACAAATTTTTTTAAAATAGAAATCATATCAAGTATCTTTTAAGACCACAGTGGACTAAAACGAGAAATCAATCACAAGAGAAACTTTGGAAATTATACAGATACATGAAAATTAAACAACATGCACCTGAATGACAAATGTGTTCAAGGAAGAAATTAAGAAGAAAATCCAAAAAATTCTTGAAATAAATGAAAATAGAAGCACAACATATTAAAAAACGGTGAAATACAGCAAAAGCAATACTAAGAGAAAAGTTTATAGCAATAAATGCCAACATCAAAAAGATAAAAAGGTTTTTTGTTTTAAAATGGTGGCATAGGCCAGACCCAGTGACTTACGCCTGTAATCCCAACAACTTGGGCAGCACAGGTGAGTGGATCACCTGAGGCCAGGAGTTTGAGACCATGCTGGCCAAAATGCTGAAACCCCATCTCTACTAAAAATACAGAAGTTAGCCGGGGGTGATGGCACATGCCTGTAATCCCAGCTACTTGGGAGGCTAAGGCAGGAGAATCACTTGAACCCAGGAGGCAGAGGTTGCAGTGAGCCGAGATCACGCCATTGCACTCCCACCTGGGCAACAGAGTGAGACTCTGTCTCAAAAAAACAAACAAACAAAAAAAAAAAAACTGCAGCATAGAAGCAAGCTGGTGGCACTGCTCCCCCAAACCCCAAGATACACAAAAACAAAAACAAATATACAGCACCAAGATTATCACCAGCAATAGCCCAGAACTCAAATATAAGGATGAGACAGTTCCTGGAGCCAGAGAGAAGTGAAAAATCTCTAAGCAGAGAGTAAGAAAATCAGACTTCCGTAGCCACAATGCCTCTCCCCACAGTCTTCCCAGCACCACAAGGACAGAAAACCTTCCCAGACTCATGGTTTCTACAATGGAAAAAGTAAGATCGAGGTGAACAACCAACTTCCCCAACATCTTAAGTTCCCTAGTAAAAGGCCAGTTTCTGCCTCAACCCACAGAAAGCATCTACTTTGAGTACCTGAAGAGAAAAATATATCTGAGGACAGCCAGAGACAAACAGGGGAGATAGCTCTTTAACTTGACCAAAGGAAATGCCAAAACAGAGTGGCATCTTGTTCAGCAGGACCACATTGTAGGACGTATGTTCCATACATCTCCTGGGCACGAACTCTAGCTAGCCTCCCACACTGCCAGAATATCCCCTTTGGGACATTTCCCATTTGGGACAGGCAATGCTCCAATCATTTACTGAAGCTGAGGCAAACACAGGCTTGAGGCATCATCAATCTATGTATCAATACTATTCTACCATAATAAAGCGCGAAGTCCTGTCATTCACAGCAACATGGATGAGTCTAGAGGACTTTATGTAAAGTGAAATAAGCCAGGCACAGAAAGAGAAATACCACATATTCTCACTCATATGTAAAAGCTAAAAAAGTTGAGTGCATAGATGCAGAGAGTAGAATTGTGGTTACCAGAGGCTGGGAAGGGTGGGGCAGGGTTTAGGAAAAGGTTGATTAATGGATACAGAATTACAGCTGGATAAAAGGAATACGTTTTAGCGTTCTAAAGCACTATAGGGTGATTCTAGTTAACAATTTATTGTACATTTTCAAATAGCTAGAAGATTTTGAATGTTTCCAACAAAAATAAATGATAAATATTTGAGGTGACGGATACACTAATTACCTTGATTTCTTCATTATACATTGTATACATGCATCAAAATATCACTCTGTATCCCAAAAATATGTACAATTGTTATGTGCCAACTAAAAATGAAAGAAAAAGGTGTAACTAAGCAAGAATGTAGCAGAAATCAAAGATGGATGTTCAGCTTCGCAGTCTGGGCTCACTCCATCTCCTTCCCTACCACAGGAGCGTGTGTCAAAATCAGGGTAATTAGCTGTATTCATCGCCTCAAACATTTACCATTTCTTTGTGTTGGAAACATTCAAAATCCTCTTTTCTAGCTATTTGAAGATACACAATAAAGTATTGTTAACTATAGCCATCCTATACTGTTATAGAACAGCTGTAATTTTGTAGCCGTTAACCAAGGACCTTTCTCAGTTCCTAATAAGAACACACCCTTCTGTTCCTTCACCATCTGACCCCTAGGAGCATGCCTCTTGCTGGAGATCTGCTTGCTGTACACGTTCAGAAGTGGGAAGAGCTCAAAGCAGTCCCAGAAATCCAGTGGATCTACATCATCAGAGCTGAGTATGAAATGGGAGCTTAGGGGGAAAAAATTAAGGAAGGCTATACTCATTGGGTTGGAGAAAGTTCTGGAGTAGGGAAGGAATGTGGGGAGGCTGTCTTGTCTGGGAGATATAAAGAGAGTTAGAAAGTTGGAGAGAACTTCACAGGTGGCTGAAGAACGTTAATCCCTTTTGGTGTTTCCTTGAAAGACGGCAATGAAGAGAATGAGCTTTCCATTAGTTTTTGGTTGTCTGACTGCTGATCTTTGGCCACAGCTCCTTACTAAGTTTGGGCCACATGATATAGGCTGATAGCTGATGACTCTCCACTAAATAGCTATTCTTACTTTCTTTCTTACTGTACAGAATAAAGACCCATTTCTCAGACTGACTTCACTTAAATGAGGTCCAGGGACTAAGTTACTAAGTTCTGGCCAATGGAGACATAAGAAGTGCTGTATCATTCCTGGAAAGCAGCACACAAAGTGTCCTTCCACTGTTCCTCCTTCCTGATGACTAGAGTGAAGCTGGAGCCCCAGCAGCTAGCTTGGCCTAGAAGATGGCATTGAGGACTAAAGCTATTGCTAGGATACTGAAGCAAAAGGTTGAAAACTGAGGTTGCCAGGTGCTTCTTTCCAGTGAGAAGGTAGTAAACGCCTCTCCTCTCTAAACCACTGATATTATGGGGTGTTTCGACATATTGAGCTGAAACTAATGATAACTGATACAGGCCATAAAGCACCTAGCATAATATGAATTATGCAAAGCATAATTCCTCCTCTGCCATTCTGCCACATGATTTCAGTACTTGGCATTTGCATTTGTGTATAAAGCTATGTCTGTGCCAATGAGTAGTTATCCTGGGCTAAAGAGAAAATGGTAAAGGCAGAGTTAACATATAAATGTGTTCATGCAAAGTGAAGGCCAAACTATGTCATGGCATAGGCACAAATCAAGTATCTGCAGTATTAAAATAAAACACATGGTACAATGACTCCTATACCCTTAGGGAAAATAAACTTTAGACATGCTAAACTCAAAAGAACTTGTATCATGAGCAGTTGGTACCACACATTCTTATTAATGGATGTATTTGCTCATTTTCACATGCTATAAAGAAATACTTGGCTGGGCACGGTGGCTCATGCCTGTAATCCCAGCACTTTGGGAGGCCAAGGCGGGTGGATCACCTGAAGTCAGGAGTTCACAACCAGCCTGGCCAACATGGTGAAACGCCATCTCTACTAAAAATACAAAAAATTAGCCAGGCATGATGGTGCACACCTGTAATCCCAGCTACTCAGGAGGCTGAGACAGGAGAATCTCTTGAACCTGGGAGGCAGAGGTTGCAGTGAGCCGAGATCACACCATTGTACTCCAGCCTGAGTGACAGAGCAAAACTCCACCTTAAAAAAAAGAGAAAGAAAAAAGAAATAACCGAAACTGGGTAATTTATAACGGAAATAAATTTAATTGACTCACAGTTCTGCATCGCTGAGGAGACCTCAGGAAACTTACAATCATGGTGGAAGGGGAAGCAGGAATGTCTTACATAGTGGCAGGCAAGAGTGACAGCATGTGAAGAAGAAACTGTCAAACACTTATAAAACATCAAATCTCATGAGAACTCACTCACTATCATGAGAACAACATGGGGAAAACCGCTCCCGTGATCCAATCACCTCCCTCCCTCAACACATGGGCATTACAACGCAAGATGACATTTGGGTAGGGACACAGAGCCAAACCATATCAATGGTGATTTTAGTAAAATAATCTATCACATAGAATTAATATCCCTAATTTTTTAAATTCTATTTTATCCTTTGTTTTGATTTCTAAACTGATATGGATTTCATAATATTAAGAAATATAATAAGATTAAGAAATTTCTATATAGTTTTAAGTTTGTACACATGTAAATAATATTATAATAAAATTATTTTAACTCAACACAGGTGGAGAAATTCATGAAAAAAACATTTTTCTTGCAAAAAGGATTTCTATAATACTTATGTTTGACTGCCAAATTAAAATGTAATAGTATCTGGAAAGGTCTACCTTTTCTTGGTCTAGAATTCAGGAGTAAATTTACAGCATGGGTCTTAAAACAGAAGATTTGTATAACCTAGGCATCAAGGTCTTCAATCATGGTTTTGAAACAGACATAGAAATGACTACAGGCCAGGTGCGGTGTCACCCTTGTAATCCCAGCACTTCGGGAGGCCAAGGCAGGCGGATCACGAGGTCAGGAGATCAAGACCATCCTGGCTAACGTGATGAAACCCCGTCTCTACTAAAAATACAAAAAATACAAAAAATTAGCCGGGCGTGGTTGCAGGTGCCTGTAGTCCCAGCTACTCAGGAGGCTGAGGCAGGAGAATGGCGTGAATCCAAGAGGCGGAGCTTGCAGTGAGCTGAGATAGCGCCACTGCGCTCCAGCCTGAGCAAAAGAGTGAGACTCTGTCTCAAAAAAAAAAAAAAAAGAAAGAAAGAAAGAAACAAGTACAAAAGCTTTCACCCAAATGTTCATAGCAGCCTTGTTCAGAATAGCCAAAAGTGGAAACAATCTAAATGCTCATCAAATGCTGAATGGACAACCAAAATGTGGTATATCCATACGATGAAATATTCTTCATCCATAAAAAGGAATTATGATGGTTAATTTTATGTATCAATTTGGCTGGGCAATCATACCCAGATATTTGGTCAAATATTTAAATGGATAGACTTTGCATAAAGCAGAGTGCCCTCCATAATGTGGGTAAGCTTCATTCAATCAGTTGAAGGCATAAGCAGAACAAGACAATGAGCTTCCCTGAACACACGGAAAATCTGCCAGCCTTCATATTTTTACTACCACATCAGCTCTACCTGGGTCTCCAGTCTGTCAGCCCATCCTGCTAGTCTCCATAATTGTGTGAGCCAATTCTTTAAAATAAATAAATCCATGTAGATAGATGATTGATTGATAGATGTAGATATTTATATTAGATATTTATATCTACATATATCTGTCTGCATACACACAAACACACATACACACACGCGCGCACGCACAAACACACATACACACACGCGCGCCCGCGCGCACACACACACACACACCTCCTATTGCTTCTGTTTTTCTGGAGAACCCTGACCAATACAGGAATGAAGTACTGATCCATGGTACAACATGGGATGAACCTTGAAAATACTAAGTATACTCATACTAAGTAAAAGAAGTGATATGGTTTGGCTGTGTCACCACCCAAATCCCATCTTGAATTGTAGCTCCCATAATTCCCATATGTTGTGAAGGGACCAATTGGAAACAACTGAATCGTGGGGGTGGTTTCCCCCATGCTTTTCTCATGATAGTGAATAAGTCTCACAAGATCTGATGGTTTTATAAGGGAAAACCCCTGTCACTTGGCTCTCATTCTCTCTTGCCACCACCATATAAGAAGTGCCTTTCACCTTCTGCCATGATTATGAGGCCTCCCCAGCCATGTGGAACTGTAAGTCCAATGGAAATTGTCCAGTCTCAGGTATGTCTTTATCAGCAGCAGGAAAACAGACTAATACAAAAAGCCAGAGACAAAGGCCATGTATTACATGATTCCATTTATATACAATTTACAGAATGGACAAATTTATAAAGACAGAAAGATTACTGGTTACCAGAAGTGGAAGAAAGGGTAAATGAAGAATGATTGCGGATGGGTGTGGGATTTTGGGGAAGGATGTGGCAGGAGTGATGGAAAGTCCTGGAATTAGATAGTGGTGATGTTTGCACAACCTTGTCAATATACTAAAAACCATTCAATTATACACTTTAAAAAATAAACTTTATGGGATGTAAACATTTCTCATTGTTAAAAAACCATAGAAATGTAATTCAAATTATTATTTTATATTGTCCCTCTAAGAGTCATAAAATTGTTAATTTAATAAGTGTAGTGGTTTGAGTAGTGCCTTCCCAAAAGCTGTGTCCACCTAGAACTTCAGAATGTGACCTTATTTAGACAAGGGCCTTTGCAGGTAATGAGTAAGGTAACAGTCTCATGATTAGATCGTTTTGAATTAGGATGGGCCCTAACACCAACAATGGATGTCCTTATAAGAGACAGAAAAGGAGAGACACACATGGGGAGGCCATGTGAAAGGGAGGCAGAGATTGGAATTATGCAGCTATAAACCAAGGACTGTTAGCGGAATTGAGTATTGAGCCACTCAGTTTGTGGTAATTGGGTAGCCCTAAGAAATTAATACAGTAAAGCTATTTTTGCTAATGTTCAGAAATATTACTTTATGAATAGTGAAATTAATACAGGGACTAGCTTAGGCAATGTATAAGTGGGGAGAGTTGATATCAGTAGTCTGTCTTGGACATTGATATCAGAAGTCTGATATTTTGGATTCGTATCAAATACAAAATAAAAATCTATTCTGTATTTGATATCTCATAAATGCATGAAGTTGGCGTTTACTGTGTTAGCACATTAGAGAGAGCTCTATTTTCCACTGGAAGGCAGACTTAACATTCCTTTGAAACGTGTAAGGGCCTGAGTAATTCTTGAGTCAGTCAAACCAAGTCTCTCCTACACATTTCCTATATCTTATCTGTAAAAGTGTGTGGATCTGTCTATGCAAAATAAAGCAACCAAGTAAATACGCAAGCCAACTTTATTTCCCACCTCTCTTCTCCTTTTCATCCAACTATCCCAGAAAGGTATTGCACTATCTTTGTTTTCATTTGTCTTTCATCCCTGAAATTTGACTTATTCTCAAAACCCTCACCCGCTACCACCATGATCTGTACATGCTTGAGTTACAGATTTTCCAAAACCAAGTGTAGTGGTTACTCCTTCCGTCATTATCTCACTGCTGCACTTGGTACTGTTGACCACAGCCTCATTCTGCTCTCTCCCTATCTCTCTCTGTTTCTTCTCAGTCTCTTTCCTGACAATTTGATCCTCCAATGGCCCCCCAGGACCCAGAGGATAAGTGCAAACATCTTAGCGTGATACATAAGGCTCCATGTGATCCGGCCCCTGTCCACTGCTCAGCTTCTTCCACTCCCTAACTCCCAGACATGGTCAAGGTGTCATCAGCAGCCGACCAGACCTCCTATTCACCTATTATTGCATTGACTGTCACTCATCCTCATCCTCTACTCCAACAACTGTTGTTTGATCAGAGGCAATGTTGTACCAAATACCATGACAGCACTAGGAAGTAATCTGCGTTTATAAAATCTTGGCAAAGACCGGAGACTGTTTGATTTTTCAGTCTGAGTTTGTGAAACACTGTACAGCTCTGAATTAGCCATATCCTTGTCTATATGCAACTGCCTCCCTATGGGTGAGAGAAATTCTTCAAAAGTGTTAGATCAGGTCTGCAAATTCTCCTTATTGTTCTCTAAAGCCCAAAATTTTGTTTCCTTTTCAAAGGTCTGCATCACACATTGGCTATAATGGTGAGGTTCCTTTTCCTATTTTGTTCAACGACATTCTCCAACTATTAACTGTCATACCACTGGTTTCCATTTCTTTAACTTCTCCTTTCTACCTCCTTTGGAAGTGTCCAAAGGCCCTTTATTCTCTCTAACAAAGTAGTACTCCTGTATCCTCATAAGCAAGGACGTCAGAGGGGATGAGTGCCTCTGGCCTAGGGATGAACACCCGCACATCCTACAATCAGGAGCAGCTGGTGCAATGTCCCAGCCACATTAACTTCAGGATAATCTGCATAGTCCTTTGGATACAGGAAACAAACTCCCCACTACCGTCACCCCAAATGGTTAGAGCAGATGGTAGTTGCAGCTGACCGCATTTCTTTGGGTTTAAGATTTGTTTTTGTTCATGCAATGCCATCTTTAGGGGATTCTTCTCTCCCCTCCTTCTTTCTGAGATGATGACTGGATGGAGGAAAGTCCTTGTGACATTAGGAAAAGTGATTCTGGCCCTCATGCTGCCCTGAATCTCTTCTGTATCTATTATTTGACTTGTGAAATGTGTGAGGGTCTCTCACCAGAGTCGACGCCCCATCATTGGTCTTGGTTAGTTCAAGGCTTGGCTGTAGCTGCTATTGGGCCACGGCCTAGGTGATTACCCCAGGGCCTCTGAGGGAGGGTCACTTTGTCTCTCAGTTGAAGGGAACACCCCCATCTGCTCCTGTAATGAGCTCTCCAGCTTGCATTTCAGCTGTCATCCATCTCCCTCACTAGTGAAAATGGAACTCCAGGCTCCAGGGAATCGGGGTACAATCTAGGCCCCCAAGATTCATCACCTTTTACAGCACCTTCCAGCCAGGGTTAGAACAGCTGATGCCATCCCACCCTACCCCAAATCCCCGCTAAAGGTCAGTCTCAAGTTGTAAAGGGACTGTTGAGGGGACTTACCTCTGATAGTTTCTCCCTACCCATGGCACCACCTCAGATGCTTTCCCTTTCTTTCCCCCTTCCTTGTATTCAGATATGTGCCCTTCTCTGGAGGGGGGGGCATTCTCCCCTTCTCCAAGGAAGTACGCTTCAACTTGGCAGTCTAGTCCCCATAGCAGAAGGGCTTCAGCAGGGAAAAGAAAACTACTCAGAAGGGTAACTACAGTGGAAAATATTTTCTAAAACATGGTCCCCACTAGACATGTTCAAGAGCTGGCTTAATTCCAGATTCTTTTTCCCTGCCTGTCTGTTTCCAGATTCGGAAACCTTCCAAAAAGTAGTTTCAGAGCATTGTCTGCAAAGAGCATTGTCCACTGTACTTGCAATTTGCACACCTGCTGAGGATGATGTGTGCATATTAAGTTACATATTATTGCCAGTGGCACACATGCATGACATATGAATCTTTTGATTAAATTTCTTGTAAGTTTCTATTTCTTTTTGCTCTGCCTTCGTTAGAAGCTAAACACCTTGAATATAGGAATTATGTCTCCCCAGTCTGGTGACCTTCTCCACTGGACTTGGTAATGATGTATCCTACAGAGCACAACATAAATACCCTTGCCTGCCTGACTCTTTTCAGTAAACAGTTGTGCCCATTTTCTCATTTCTTCCTAAGCAAATTCCAGTGTGATTAATCCCTGTATCATCACTAATAGCAGTCACCAGCACTTTGGAGAAATGTATTTCTTTTCTGGACTTCAAACATCACCACTTTTTGGCCAGGTGCAGTGGCTCACACTTGTAATCCCAGCACTTCAGAAGGCTGAGGCAGGTGGATCACTTGAGGTCAGAAGTTGGGGACCAGTCTGGCCAACATGGTGAAACAGCGTCTCTACTAAAAATACAAAAAAATTAGCTGGGCGTGGTGGTGCACACCTGTAATCCCAACTACTCAGGAGGCTGAAGCAGGAGAATCACTTGAACCCAGGCAGAGTTTGCAGTGAGTCGAGATCACGCCACTGCACTCTAGCCTGGGTAAAAGAGTGAGACTCCGTCTCGAAAAAATTTTTTAAAAGGCCAGGCGCAGTGGCTCACGCATGTAATCCCAGCACTTTGGGAGGCCAAGGTGGGTGGATCACCTGAGATCAGGAGTTCGAGACCAACCTGACCAACATGGAGAAACCAAATCTCTACTGAAAATACAAAATTAGCCAGGCGTGGTGGCACATACTTGTAATCCTGGCTACTCGGGAGGCTGAGGCAGGATAATCGCTTGAACAAAGGAGGAGGAAGTTGTGGTTAGCCAAGATCATGCCATTGCACTCCAGCCTGGGCAACAAGAGCAAAACTTCTCCTCAAAAAAAAGAAAAAGAAAAGAAAACATCACCACTTTTTGACTGACTTTTCACCTAGCGATGATGGCTTCACTTCAGATGTTGAAGAGACACTAAATGGATATGTACTCTGATTTGTGTCTTGTTTGCATTTTTCCCACAACTCTAGAAAGTCAGAGGAAGCTTCATCTTTCTTTTTCTGGTGTGTCCTGATAAAGCTGTTATTCTTTTGCATAAACATTGACAGTAACTAGCAAAAAGCAACAACAAAATGGAGCCGAGCACTTGCCTTCAGTTCATTGGTGTCAACCAGTTTGGCTTTGAGCTCAGTGTTCAAGTCTCGACATGTGTTCAGCTCCTTCTGCAGCCTCTCCACCTTCTTCTGCAGGTTCCTGATGATAAGATGCATGTTGTCCCTCTCAACCACCAAGGCCGTGCGTACCTGCTTCTCCTCCTCCAGCTGGGCTATTTTCTGCCGGAGGAAGCTCATGTGTAGTTCTTTGCTCTCCAGTCTCTCTTTCTGTGTCTTTAGCTGGTTTGATGCAAACAGGGATTTTTTTTTTAAATAATTGAACAATAGTAAATATAAATGAGTTACCCAGTAATAATAATACCCAGAGGTGTTGATCTTTATCTACACCTCTATAAGACTAATTTGTAAACCATCAAAAAAGTTATTGGATTCCTTTTCCTGATTGCATTTTTTATTCATACCCTTTCCAAGAATTAATTGCATACCTAAAATCTGAGACAAAGGAGCCCTAGAAAATGTGCAGAGGAGTCAGCTTTCCACATCTGATGCTCTCTAACATTATGTGCATCATCATAAAAGTGTAAAATTACTTTTAAAAAACTCCTCAGATGAGTTTATCAAGAGCAGAATATAATAAGACAGAGAGACAAAATCCTGTCCAACATCTAATGGCCACAATACCCGCACTGGCATTTTCTGAAATGCCAACTTTTTTTTTTTTTGAGACAGGGTCTCATTCTATTGTGCAGGCTGGGGTGTAGTGGCATGATCACGGTTCACTGCAGCCTCTCCCTCCCAGGCTCAAGCAATCCTTCCACCTCTCAGCCTCCCAAGTAGCTGGGACTACAGGTGTATGCCACCACACTCAGCTGATTTTTGTATTTTTTGTAAAGACAGGGTTTCACCATGTTGCCCAGGCTGGTCTTGAACTCCTGGGTTCAAGAGGTCCACCTGCCTCAGTCTCCAAAAGTGCTGGGATTACAGGTGTAAACCACCACACCTGGCTGAGAGTTGATATATTTTTAAAGTGAGATATACCAAGGAGATTTTTAAGTAAGCTTTGCTTTGAAGCTTTGCTTTAAAGCTTTGCTTATACATATAAAATCTTAGAAATAAAAGGGACTGTAAGAAGGCTTCTTGGTCTTTGTTATATGCCCAGACTATAAGGTCCACAAACTAAGCAGAGGACAGGTTCTCAAACATCATTTATCATTGGTAATCAAACTCAAAAAAGGAAATTAGAGTGATATTTAAGAAAATGACTATGGACTCTAGAGGGGAAGAATCTTCCTGGGCTCCACATGTCAAAATTAGTGGATGGAATATTAAGTACAGAAACTTCTGTCATCTGCTACAAACAGAATCAGAATCACGTATTATCAAGTGTTCAAGCTGAAGACCATCAAATCTCCCCTCATTATCTACTCTGCACTTGTAAAGTGATAAAAGGTAGAAAGACTTACTGAAATGCTGCTTTGAGTATCCTGCCTAACAGTGACAGCTGTGTCCATATCTAGATCACTTTTGAACAAGGCCTTTTTAACATTTCTCTCATCAAATTCCCTTTCTTAAGCTTCTTCATGTCAAATTCCACTCCAGGTCGGACATGGTGCCTCATGCCTGTAATCCCAGCAATCTGGGAGGCCAAGGAAGGCGAGTGACCTGAGGTCAGGAGTTTGAGACCAGCCTGGCCAACATAGTGAAACCTCGTCCCTATTAAAAATACAAAAATTAGCCAGGCATGGTTGCAGATGCTTGTAAACCCAGCTACTCAGGAGGCTGAGGAAGCAGAATCACCTGAACCTGGGAGGCAGAGGTTGCAGTGGGCCAAGATCGTGCCATTGCACTCCAGCCTGGGTGACAAGAGTGAAACTCTGTCTCAAAACAAAAAAAAGAAAAGAAAAGAAAAGAAAAAAATGTTCCACTCCATTGCAATTTTACACTGGTAAATTCTATAAACTGGTAAGTTTAATAATTATATAATTATTAAGAAGTAATAGTGTTGGATATTGAGAAAAAGCATCAATGATCTGAGCAGAACTTTGGAAAGAATGGTAGCTAATTTAATGTCTCTAATGGTAATAGAGTTTGTATGCTATCTTTTATAAAATATTTCTCAAGATATGATAGTGGAGAAGCCAAACATGAACACAGCAACTTCTGTGATCCAAGGGTTTGAAAATGTTATTTATTAAAAACTAGCAACTCCTTGGGGTATGTAGCATCCCCATCTTTAATATGAGGAAACAGAGACAGAGAGGTATATAATTTGTTCAAGGTCACACAGCTTGATGGAACCAAATTGGGAGCCCAGATGTGACTCATTATATAGCATCTACACTGGAATTGTATCATAGCATTTTCCTCCTAAGAACTATCATAAGAATACATCTGTGTTTTCCTATTTCTTTCCCCAATATCAATAATTATGTAACTAATAATTATATTTTATCCCTTTCATCCATTCATTCATTGATTTAGTCTAAACTGTTTCTAACTCTTCCTTTGAGTGAAGAAAAGTAAGCCCTTCTCTCTCTACTAGAATTTCTAGTGCAACTGAGCTTATAAATGTAGAGGCTGCTAAATGGCCTCCCAGTTCTCCTCCTCTCCCAAAGTAATAGAAACTGTGAATTTTTTCTAGCCAGGTCAATGGCTACCCAGAATAAAGCCTGCATTTGCAAACCTCCCTTGCAGCTAGGTTTGACCACCAAAACATATTCTGGCCATGGGATATAAACAAAAGTTTATGTAGCAAATTCTGAGTGCCTTTTTCAAAAGATGGCTCTGCTTGTTCTTTTACAGCCTTCTTCCTCACTCTTTTCTTCTATTCTATCTTGAACACAGATATAATGTTTTCAGGCACCATTTGGAACCATGAGAATAAGGATCGCCCTAGGGATGAGAAATGAATCAGCTGAAATGAGCCTGGTTCCTTGAAGACTTTACAGAGGAGAGTTGCCACACCAGCTCCAAACCTCCTGTCTCCAGGAATTCGTGTGAGAAAAACAAAACAAAACAAAACAAAAAAACAAAAAACAAAAAACTTCTACTTGCTTAAGTCACTGTCATTGTGGGTACCCATTACACACAGTGAAACACGACCTTAGGTGACAGATACACTTACCAACTCTTCAGACTTGAAATTGAGCCTCCAGGCCGGGTGTGGTGGCTCAAGCCTGTAATCCCAGCACTTTGGGAGGCCAAGACGGGTGGATCACGAGGTCAGGAGATCGAGACCATCCTGGCTAACACGGTGAAACCCTGTCTCTACTAAAAAAATACAAAAAACTAGCCGGGCGAGGTGGCGGGCGCCTGTAGTCCCAGCTACTCGGGAGGCTGAGGCAGGAGAATGGCGTAAACCCAGGAGGCGGAGCTTGCAGTGAGCTGAGATCCGGCCACTGCACTCCAGCCTGGGCGACAGAGCGAGACTCCGTCTCAAAAAAAAAAAAAAAAGAAATTGAGCCTCCAATTCTAAATACATATTTTTATAAGATTCTTCCGAGTTACACCGGTAAATATGGTGGCAGTACATTATTTTTCAATGTTTGGGTTTTTCAGAAATTTCTTCTCTCAATACTAGCAAGTTTCAATATCCCCTACCTTTCTCTGCAAATTGTGGGCAATGGTCTTATTCTCAATGACTGCATTGCTCTCAAGACGAACCAGCTGCTCTGTTCGAGCTAAAACCACATCCAGCCGCATGTCAAAACCAAGTTCGGCAGCCATCTGGTCCAACTTCATTTTCTGTGAAAGCTGATCCAGAAATTTAAGATACTAAACCCAAGAACAAAAACAAAAATAGGACACAAAAGTCAAAGTTAATGGGTGATCTCACAGAATCTTTTCCTCTTTCTCCCAAGCTTACAGGTAATTCTCCTTTGCAGAGAGCATAGAGTGGAGCATGGACTCTGATCCAATATGTGGTAATAAATTCCTGAACCATTCTGCCAGTTCCCTGCCTACCCCTTGTTTGAATGCTCTTGACTCTCCTAGCCCTTGATGTTGATGTTCAGTCGAATATTATATACTTTTCTTAACCCTGCCAAACAACACATTTGGCTATGTTTGATTACATCTTCATCTCTCTGCTTTGACAACTTGCTGCTGCGACCATGCCCCTCCCAGGCTAATCCAGTCCCTGGGATCCACCCATTGATAGGGTTTGGCTGTGTCACTACTCAAATCTCATCCTGAATTGTAGCTCCCATAATTCCCACATGTTGAGGGAGGGACCTGGTGGAAGATAATTGAATCATGGGGGCAGTTTCCCCCATACTGTTCTCATGGTAGAGAATAAGTCACATGACATCTGATGGTTTTATCAGGGAAAACCCCTTTTGCTTGGGTCTCATTCTCTCTCTCTCTCTCTCTCTGCATGCCACCATGTAAGACATCCCTTACTCTTCCACCATGATTGTGAGGACGCCTGAGCCACGTGGAACTGTGAGTCCATTAAACCTCTTTTTCTTTATAAATTACCCAGCCTCAGGTATGTCTTTTTTTATTTTTTTTTTATTTTTTTATTTTTATTTATTTTATTTATTTATTTATTTTGAGACAGAGTCTTCCTCTGTTGCCCAGGCTGGAGTGCAGTGGCTTGATCTCAGCTCACTGCAGCCTCTGCCTCCCAGGTTCCAGCAATTCTCCTGCCTCAGCCCCCCAGGTAGCTGGGATTACAGGCACGTGCCACCATGCCTGGCTAATTTTTTTGTATTTTTAGTAGAGATAGGATTTCACCACATTGGGCAGGCTGGTCTCAAACTCCTGACCTCAGGTGATCCACTCGTCTTGGCGTCCCAAAGTGCTAGGATTACAGATGTGAGCCACCATGCCCAGCCTATGTCTTTATCAGCAGTGTGAAAATGGACTAATACACCCACCCACGCACCTTCCTTGGGAATTTTTCCCACCTAACTGGTCTCTGGCCTCAAAGGTGGACCCTGACAACTTAGCCAGTTGCCACTTTACTCTTCTTAGGCTCTACAGAGCATTCCAAACTCAAAGCGCACCATCCAAAAACATTTTGAACAAGATTTTCGGGTCTTTTTTTATTAATTAAGATGTTTTAGAAAATGTCTTTAAAATTAAGTTAAATTAAGTAAAATTAAGTTAAATGAACACTCCTCCCTAAAACAGAGCTGTATGAAGGAAGTCAGGGTTCATATTTTAGCAGTCTACAGTTAGAAAGCTATTTAAAGGTTTTCCTCTACTTGATTTCTGTGGTTTATCTGGCAAGTCCACACATAAGATAATGCTTACTAAGTGCTTACTGGATGAATAAATCAATCAATGAGCTTTCTATATCATAATTTCATGATTTGGGTTTTATCTTTGATATTTTCTTCTGATTGCAATAATTTATCCATCTGGCATTTTCAGGCAATTAAATGTTTAAATAGGTACAATTTCCTGCCAACTGAAGCACACCAGCTTAAAGCCCAGAACTAGCCATGTTTTAATTATCAGGATGAAATTATTTATGAGTGTTTATTTTCCAGTTTTGGCAAATAACATACATATGAATACAATTTTATCTCTTCTTTATAAGTCACAGTCATTGCAAATACCACTTATTGCATTGTGCTACAATCCCATAAACTGCTTTTGTCTCTACATCCTCTGGTTATCACTTTATAATGCTGTATCAGCTCTCTATATGGAATTTTTAATTTTTAATCTTTGTCTGTGAAAGTCACCTAAGTGCTATTGCTTGTATCTTACCTAAAATAGATAAATACCTTTTACATGATGGTACGAAACCCTCTTTTTTTCTATTTCTATGTATGACCCATCCATTTAGTGGGCCAGGACTACAACAGGCAAAAAGGGATTAAGACAAGACCAAGCAGAGGAAGATCCCATAGAGAAAGTTTCTATTTCAAGGATTTGGGCTATACTTCAGAAGATTAAGGTTACTAGAAACTTTTAACTACATAGAAATGAAGGATTACTGTATATATTGTTCACTTGAATGACAGTTCAGCATAAATAAGAAACTGTGCATTCTACTGTCTTTGAGTCTGCCTAGATTACCTGCATTTAGCATTTCAACTGTGCAACTTTACTTTTCAACTTACATGATACTATCCATCCTTACCAGAACACGCATTTCATATGCAGTTAACGACAGAAGATTCACCATGGACAGAATTAGCTTACATAACTTGCTTTCACAACTGAGAGTTATTTGGACACAATCCCAATTAAAATTAATGATTCCTTTATAGTAAGGGAAGGGAATACCAATCCACCTGAAATTCCTGCCTTTGACATATTTCTTCTATAATTCATATAATATTTATTGACTCTTTCTCTAGGCCCTGGAGAAACACAGGAAAAAGATCATTTCTTCCAGCCTCAAGAAGCTTGGAATATTTGGAGACGAAAAAAATTTAAAAACAATCCAATAAGGGTAAAAAAGTACCATGAGAGAGGCAGATACATTATGCTTAGAGAGCATAAGGAAAGATAGGTAAGTCTCCTAGGGAAGACTGCCAGGCGAAGCAGTATTTGAGCTGAATCTTGAAGAGACTGCTGTTATCAGGTAAAGGAGGTGAGGAGAACATTCTCTCAGTGAGAATAGCTGTGGGCAGTGCGGGAGGCAGCTGGAGGAGACCGGAGGAGTGAGTGCTGCTACAAATTTGCATGGATGTCTTTAGGCTCCGCAATCACCGCAGACCCCACCAGGGTCCCGCCGCTCCCAGAAGGCTTCTGAGTTTGCCCCCCGCTGGCAGGAGAAATTACAGGGGAAAGGGAAGATGGAGAGACCACCTGGCCAGCTCACAGAATGTGAAGCCATGGAAAAAGAAGGAATCTGTACCTGAGCCTAGGGCCCCCAGAGAGCCACTGGCCAGTTTGGAGATAAAGAAAGAGAAGATTAGGCACACGTTTCATTAAGACCTCCCTGGCAGCAATGAAGAGAATACATCTGAGGCATGAAGAACAGTGCCGGGAGCTCAGTTACTAGGTTGTTTCCCTAGTCGGTGTTAACGAGCACAATGCTCAGAGCCAAAGCACAGCTGCTGGATATAGAGATGGGGGAGGCATTGGAGATCTAGTAAGGAGACAGGATTTATAGGGCTTAGGAATTGATTTCAAAAAGGGAAGTGTTGAAGAAGGCTTGAGCAAATGGAGGTAGATTACCACCATGACTGAAGCAGGAGAGGGACAAATTTGAACAGATGTCCTTTCAGTTTTGAATATATTTTGGTGTTCACGGACCATGCAGGTGAAGCTGTCCCGCAGGCAGTAATGTGGCTTTCAATTTACATTACCATACTCAGGTGCAATATTTCATTTTGTTTGGTTGTGGTTTTTTGTTTTATTTTGCTTATTTGTTTTGAGAGGGAGTCTCTGTCACCCTAGGCTGGAGTACAATGGCACGATCTCTGCTCACTGCAACCTCCGCCTCTCAAATTCAAGCAATTCTCCTGCCTCAGCTTCCTGGGTAGCTGGGGTTACAGGCACACACCAACACACCTGGCTAATGTTTTGTATTTTTTAGTAGAGATGGGGTTTCACCATGTTGGTCGGACTGTTCTTCAACTCCTGACCTCAAGTGATCCACCTGCCTCAGCCTCCTAAAGTGCTGGGATTACAGGCATGAGCCATCACGTCTGGCCTGTTTTTGTTTTTTGTTTGTTTGTTTTTTTGTTTGTTTGTTGAGACAGGGTCTCACTCTGTCACCCAGGCTGAAGTGGTGTGATCCCAGCTCACTGCAACCTCCACCTCCCAGGCTCAAGCTATCCTCCCATCTCAGCCTCCCAGGTAGCTGGGACCACAAGTGCGTGTCACCATGCCCAGCTAATTTTTGTGTCTTTTGTAAAGATGGGATTTCGCCATATTGCCCAGGCTGGTCTTGAACTCCAGAGCTCAAGCGATCCGCCTGCATCAACCTCCCAAAGTGCTGGGATTATAGGTGTGAGCTACCAAGCCGAGCCAATATTTCTTTACAAAATCAAATTTTCCACCATCACACCTTTACAGATATCTAATAGAAAAAGCTATCTCCACTCTCCCAGACTTCTCAAATCTAGCCCCTGTTTCCATTCACAAAACCACTACATGGTTCAGATCTTTATTATCTTCTGAACTGGACTAGTCTGAACTGGACTATCTTCTAAACTGGACCAGTCGGGGAGCCACCGACTGGGCTCCCTACCTTCCTTCAGCTGTGTCCAGCCCTTTGAATGCAAGGACTTTTTTGTTTATCTGTTGTGGCAGATATCTCAAAAATTGTGCATAGTTGTTTTTTGTTTGTGTGTGTGTGTGTGTGTGTGTTGTTTGTTTGTTTTAGCTTATAGGCTATCACTACTGTTAGTGTATTTTATGTGTGGCCCAAGACAATTATTCTTCTTCCAATGTGGCCCAGGGTAGCCAAAAGGTTGGACACCGCTGCTACCCTCTAAGCCAGTCTGACTTGAGGGAAATCTTTCTTTTACTCAAAAACCTTCTCTGGCTTCCCATTACCTATGCAATGAAGCCTGAGCCATTAGACTGACCTATTTCAATGATTCCTACACCTGCCTCCAGTGCCGTCTCACGCCTTTGGTTTCACCAAGTATCCTGTCCCATGCTCCCTGCACCTCATTCATTTCCCGAGCCATCTTCTCACACCTCCATTTCTTCTTTGTTCCAGCTATTTTTTCTGCCTCAAATTCCTTCCCCCCCTTCTGCCTGACAAATTCCTACTCATCCTTTAATACTCCCCTTTTCTGTGAAGATGGCTTACTTACCGCACAGAAAAAAAGTCATTGCTCCTTTTTCCAGGTTTCTGTCAGATTTTATACCTGTCTCCATCATGGCACTAATTGCACTACTGTGCACTAATTGCGCTATTATACTATTACGCCCCGATCTCCCTGTCTCATCCGCTGGACTTGATTTTCCACAGACACCTTTGGCACATCTTTGTATATCCAACCTCAGTGCAGGCAAGACGATTCCTCAATGTTTTAAGTACAGAAGAATGAAAAGGAATATGTTACTTGAGTGTAGACGTTTCAACTTAAGAGTATTTTTCATGCCAAATTCTGCATCGAGGCTCTTGAGCCCCTGTGCCTCCCTTTCCCTTCCCACACTCCCTCCTACGGACTCTTTCAGTCCACACTTTCCTCCCCATCCTGTCCAGCAAAACCTTTCTTTGATCTTGGTTTTCACAGCCACTGCCTCATGTCCGTCTTCTCTTTGGTCACCAGATTTCACACTGGTTTACTGGAGGTCGCTCCCCTTCCTCTCAAGTCTCCCCTCAGCGCAAAGCCAACTGGCTTCTGCTCTCCACCACTCTACCAAAACTGCCTGTCAAAGATCACTGACAATGTCCCCACACTCAAATCCTCCGTGTGGGCCCCTTCTCTTCCCATTTAACTCTCCTCTCCCGCTGGGTTATCAGCGCCATTGTTTCCGAGACTCTCCATGCCACAATCTCAGCTCCACAGGGACATCTCTCTATCTTTCTAAAATACTGCAATGTGGCCGGGCGCGGTGGCTCAAACCTGTAATCCCAGCACTTTGGGAGGCCGAGGCGGGCACATCACGAGGTCAGGAGATCGAGACCATCCTGGCTAACACGGTGAAACTGCATCCCTACTAAAAATACCAAAAATTAGCCGGGCGAGGTGGCTGGTGCCTGTAGTCCCAGCTACTCGGGAGGCTGAGGCAGGAGAATGGCGTGAACCCGGGAGGTGGAGCTTGCAGTGAGCCCGAGATGGCGCCACTGCACTCCAGCCTGGGCAACAGAGCGAGACTCCATCTCAAAAACATAAAAATAATAAAAATAAAATAAAATACCATAATGCTCACACTTACCACGCTTCATATTCTACAGAGTAAAGAGCACTCCATCTTTTTAGTCTAAGCCATTCCAGTCTTCTCTCTTGCCACAGATCCACCAAGAATAACATGTTCCAGCCATACAGGATTCACCAATTTGCATTCTCTGAATACACTATGCACTTGCCAGATTTCATTCCTTTGTTCAAACTGTTTCCCCTACAGTATCTGTCTTCTCTCTCCACTATAATCCGACTTATCTTTCAAAAATGAACTTAATTATCACCTCTCCTATAAAATCTTCCCTTTATCTAGAAGTTCCTACAGAACTTTCTGATTCAATACATACAACACATATAAACTTATAGTACAGCAAATTATCTGAGTATCTGTCTCCCCTATCGAATTATGAGCCCTTTAAGATCAGAAACTGTGTATTATTCATATTTTAGCTTGCCATACCTTTAGGACCTCATATGATATGCATTCAATAAATATTTGTTGAGTTTAATTAAATTAATTTGAATCAAGGAAGCTCCAAACCCATTGTTCCTTGAAATTGACTTAACTAATTAAGTCCAGGACTTAACCAAACTAAATAGTGTAAAATTCAGAATATTTTCAGGTAAAATTTTAGACTACAACAGATGCTTCCACTCATGGATATGCCCTCAGGTTATTACTTTTTGTTTCTCAAAATTCAAGTTGTCTCGCAAAACATCTCCAGAAATCAGCTCTGCCTCCAGGTGTGTCAGCTGACCCTGAAGAGTCTCCAACATATTCTCTGCTTTCTGGGCCCTCTGGAGAGCTTTCTGGTGAAACTCAGACTCCTTTCCCAACTGTTCAACAAGCTCAGATATTTGGGCTTCAAGCTGGGAGACCATCTGGAAACAAAGAAACAGGTCAAGAATAAGCCTTGTTTTAGATGGAAGGAAGTGTTCACATCTACTGCTCTGCCTAAGCAGCATAACTGTTTATGATACCAACTTCCAGATTATTTGTAAAAATCCCATGTAAAATATGTAATTGATAGCTGTATTTGCCTCTGTTTAAAATAATCTACATTCATTATTGAATAAAATTTTTCCATTGGTATTTTTAATTTTTATATAATTCTTTTAACAGGTTAATCGATAAAAATTTATGGATAACATTTACTTACCCCAAAACTATTGCTAAGAGTTTCAAAGTTTAATAAGAAAAAGAATTAAGACAAAAAGTACTGTAAAAATCTACGAAGAGTCATTCCCCAGAAAAATGCTTTCACCATTTTGAGTTGACTTAAGATTAGACAGCTAATTAATCTTGGTAGGTAACGTTGGGGCATTACAGGGAATTCATGTACAGACATGCTTTTTCAAACTTTTTTTAACTTTCTATTGAAGATTGGTTACCTACGCCCTAAACTCCAGGGATACTGACTCTACACTACATAGTCATAGAGTAATATCATTTTTGCATTGGAAAGGTCAAAATCTCTTTAATATGGTGACTCTAAATAGGGTCAAGGTCAATGTACAAGAGGGCAGGGGGATCTGAGTACTGTCCCATGTTAAAGTCCCTCCAGCCTCTCCACAACCCACCTGATTTGCCCAATGCTCCCATCCTTCCGAGGAGTTCCTCTTTTTGTTGTGATCATTCCTTCAAACCAAGAGTGCAAGTTTACCAAGGACCTCAGGGACACTCTCAGAAAACTCCAACTGATTTTACTCAATCCAGTTTCATAAAATGTTGGATTCAATAAAACCACCAAGTCTAGGGTGATACATTTGTTGTCTTTTGATGGTTTATTTTGGAAGAGAAGAGGAAAAACATAGTATTTACATAACAGTACAGTACCACTCTCACAGAAATGGAAACATCCTGACTGTTTCAGATTTTTACTGTCTCAATTTTTAAAAAGAAAACAATTTCTGTCTGCCTATCTATAAACAGCCATGCTTAACCACGTAATCTGCCTTTAAACTTTTTGAAAGGCTGTTGTACAGGAGAACAAAAGAATTTGTTCTGAGTTACCCTCAGAGCCTACATTGAGAACCAGTAGGTATAAATCAGAGAATAAATTCCATATTTCTGAAAGGAAAATGTTTTCCCCAGTTCCTATAATTATAAAGTAAGATATCCCCATAAAATTTCCTTAAAAACAAAACGTATAAACAAGCAAAAAAAAATCCCCTGTGATCCCACCACCCAGAGGCAAAAAGTATTAATATTTTTAAATAATTTGTTTTCGTGTATCATTAAAATATAGTTGGAATATTATGCATGCAATTTTGTGTCTTTGTTTTTACCTAATTATTCTCATGCCATTTTAAATTCTTAATATTTTAATGGCTGCATTAAGAACTCATCATGAGAATGTGTCATCATTCACTTAAGCATTCCTTTATAGGAAGGGAAAAACTCTTCCCTGTGAGATCTAAGCAAAAAAATTAAAAATAATAAATAATCAAAATACAGAAGAAAGGGAAAACGTTATAATGATTACAGCTGTCTAAAGACACTGTCTAGTAGGGAGTGGATTCCCAGTCACCGAAGATGGCCGGAAATTGGCTAACTATGGGCATATCTCACTTTATTGCACTTACTTTATTGCTCTTCACAGATATTTGGTTTTTTACAAATTGAAGGTTTGCGGCAACCCTGCATTGAGCAAGTCTATCAGCATCATTTTTCGGACAGCACATGCTCACTTTGTGTCCCTGTGTCACATTTCAGCAATACTAGCAATATTTCAAACGTTTTTCATTACTCTGATATCTGTTATGGGGATCTATGATCAGAGATCTTTGATGTTACTATTGCAGTGTTTGGGGTGCCACAAACCACTCCCATATAAGTCAGTGAACTTAAATGATACATGTGTACTTTCTGACTTTTCCACTAACTGGCTGACCCCACATCTCTCTTACTCTCCTTGGACCTCCCTATTTCCTGAGACACAACAATATTCACATTAAGGCAGTTAATAACCTTACAATGGCCTCTGAGTTTTCAAATGAAAGGAAGAGTCAGGCTAGGCATAGTGACTGATGCCTGTAATCCCAGCACTTTGGGAGGCCAAAGTGGGTGGATCACCTGAGGTCAGGAGTTCAAGAGCAGCCTGGCCAACATGGCGAAAACCCATCTTTACTAAAAATACAAAAATTAGCTGGACGTGGTGGTGCATGCCTGTAGTCCCAGCTACTCGGAAGGCTGAGGCAGGAAAATCACTTGAACCTGGGAGGCAGAGGTTGCAGTGAGCCAAGATCGTGCCACTGCACTCCAGCCTGGGTGACAGAATGAGACTCCATCTCAAAAAAAAGGAAGAGTCTTACTTCTCTCATTTTAACTCAAAAGCTAGAAATGACTAAGCTTAGTAAGAAAGGCATGTTGAAATCTGAGACAGGCCAAAAATTGGGCCTCTTACTCCAAACAATTAGCCAAGTTGGGAATAGAAAGGAAGCGTTCTTGAAGGAAATTAAAAGTGCAACTCCAGGACAGGCATGGTGGCTCACGCCTGTAATCCCAGCACTTTGGGAGGCTGAGGTGGGTGGATTACCTTAGATCAGGAGTTCAAGACCAGGCTGACCAATATGGTGAAACCCCATCTCTACTAAAAATACAAAAATTAGCCGGGCATGGTGCCAGGCACCTATAGTCCCAGCTACTCAGGAAGCTGAGACAGGAGAATCACTTGAACCCAGGAGGCACAGGTTGCAGTGAGCTGAGATCACGCCATTGCAGTCCAGCCTGGGTGACAGAGCAAGGTCCCATCTCAAAAAAAAAAAAAAAAAAAAAAGTGCTACCCCAGTAAAAACACTGATATAGTGTGGATATTTGTCCCCTCTAAATCGCATGTTAAAATTTGATCCTCACGGTTGGAGGTGGGCCTAGTAGGAGATGTTTGGTTCATGGGAGCAGATCCTTCATGAACGATTTGGTATCATTCTCACAGAATTGAGTGACTGCTCAGTCTTAGTTCCCATGAGATCTGGTTGTTGAAAAGAGCCTGGCACCTCCTCCTCTCTCTCCCTTTCTTTCTCTCTGGCCATGTGATGCCTGTTCCCCTTCATCTTCTGCCATGAGTGAAAGTTTCTTGAGGTTCATTGCCAGAAGTAGATGGCACTGTGCTTCTTGTATAGCCTGCAGAACTGTGAGCCAAATAAACCTCTTTTCTTTAGAAATTACTCAGCCTCAGGTATTCTTTTATGGCAACACAAATGGACTAAGACACATACAAATGATAACAAAAAACAGCCTTATTGCTGATATGGAGAAAGTTTGAGTGGTCTGAATAGACATCAAACTAGCTATAACATTCGCTTAAGCCAAAGCCTAATCCAGAGCAAGGCCCTAACTCTCCTTAAATCTATGAAGCCTAAGGAGGCTGCAGAAGAAAAATTTGAAACTAGTAGAGATTGATTCATGAGATTTAAGGAAAGAAGCCATCTCCACAACATAAAAGTACAAGACAAAGCAGTAAGAGCTGATGCAGAAGCTGAGGCAAGTTATCCACAAGATCTAGCTAAGATCATTGATGAAGGTGATGACACCAAACAACAGACTTTCAATGTAGGCAAAATAGCCTTCTATGGGAAGAAGGGCTTTCATAGCTAAAGAGGAGAAGTCAATACCTGCCTTCAAAGCTTCAAAGAACAGGCTGACTCTCTCAGAGGCTAATGCAGCTGGTGACTTGAAGTTGAGGCCAATGCTCATTTAGCATTCTGAAGATCCTAGGCCCCTTAAGAAATATGCTAAATCTATTCTGACTGTGCTCTAGAAATGGAACAGCAAAGCTGGATGACAGCATATCTGTTCACATCATGTTTTACTGAATATTTCAAGCCCACAGTTGAGACCTATGGCTCAATAAAAGATTCCTTTTAAAATATTACTGCTCATTGACAATGTACCTGGTCACCCAAGAACTCTGACAGAGATGTACAGGAGATGAACGTTGTCTTCACACCTACTAACACAGTATTCTTTCTGCAGCCCATGGATCAAGGAGTAATATTGACTCTAAAGTCTTATTATCTAAGAAATATACTTCATAAGGCTATAGCTGCCACAGAGAGCGATTCCTCTGATGGATCTGGGCAAAGTAAATTCAAAACCTTCTGGAAAGGATTCACTACTCTTGATACCATTAAAGACATTCATAAGTCATGAGAAGAGGTCAAAATATCAACATCATAGGAATCATCTATGAGATGACTCTGAGGGGTTCAGGACTTCAGTGAAGGAAGTAACTGCAGATGTTGTGGAAATAGCAAGAGAACGAAGATTAGAAGTGGAGCCTAAAGATGTGCTGAATTGCTGTAATCTCATGATCAAATTTGAATGGATGAAGAGTTGCTCCTCATGAATGAGCAAAGAAAATGATGATTGAGATGGAATTTACTCCTAGTGAAGATGCTGTGAACATTGTTGAAATGACAAGAAGCATTTAGAATATTACATAAACTTAGATGACAAAGCAGAAGCATGGTTTGAGAGGATTGACCCCAATTTAGAAAGAAGTTCTGCTGTTGGTAAAATTCTATCAAATAGCTCACATGTTACAGAGAAATCTTTTGAGAAAAAAAAGAGTCAGTTGATGTTTTCAACCACATTGTTGTCTTATTTTAAGAAATTGCCACAGCCACCCCAACCTTCAGGATTGTGATCAGCAGTAGCCGTCAACATTGCAGCAAAACCCTCCACCAGCAAAATGATCATGACTTGCGGAAGGCTGAGATGATTGTTTGCACTTCTTAGCAATAAAGTATTTTTAATTAAGGTATCTATGTTGTTTTTTAGATATAGGGTTATTGCATACTTATTAGACTACATAGTCTATGCATAGTATAAACATAACTTTTATATGCACTGAGAAACCAAAAAAAATTGTGTGACTCACTTTATTGTGACATTTGCTTTGTTACAGTGGTCTCTGAGGTATGCTTATATCAATTAAGAATGTTGCCATGCAGATTGAAGTGCTACATGAGGAAGTTTAGACTACCTGAGCTGTAAACTCTTCAGTCCTGTGCTTCCATGGCTTTCAAGCTTCCAGACCTATAATTCAATTAATTCTACACTTCTGTGTGTGTGCTTGAAATTAGATATTTGATGGTAAGCTATTCAGAGCCACATCTAAGGAATTATATTTACCAATGAAATTTTTAGTGTCATCCCAGAACATGAAACTCTGAGAAACTTCATTTCATTTCATATTTCCTACCTTTCCTGCTTACCAATAATAAAAATATCTACTGATACATTCATAGTTATATTAGTAAGTATATCTTACTAATATAGCAGATAAATCTGATCTTAATGCAAGAGAAACAGTGTTTATCTTGGTACGACAAACAATGTAATCTACAGAAAAATGTCCACAAGATGCTGCCTCCCAAGGGACTGGTTCGCATTATTAGAAGTATAGCACATCAGGAGATGTGGTTTCATGTTGGACTGAAAACAGAAAGTGAGTATTTCTACCTGAAGACCCTTCGACATCTCCTATACTACAAATGACATAGCAGAGAGAACGAAATCAAAGAGAAAACTGATTCAATAAACCTTAAGCAGAGAGAGGGAGAACTGTGTGATCACTTAGCCGTGGTCAGCACACCACCGACTTTACTGGAAGAAAGCAAGCCTTCTATAGAAATCAATCAGTGTGGTCTCCATTCTGAAGCTGACACCCTGAGTAACTGAAGTAAGTTAGACTAAGGGAGTGATACTGACCCTGAAGGAAGATGTGAGCATCTGACGTAGACCAGAGTGCAGGACAGGGGTTTTGGAGTCAGATAGCCCTGGTTTCAAGTTCCCCTGTACCACTTACCAGCAGGTTAACTGAAGTGAGTAACTAATCTCTCCGAAATTTGTAGACTTTGCTATGATGACTCAATGAGCTGATTTAGATAATTTGACCCTCACAGCATTTCACACCGTATTGAAGTTCAACGCATCGTGTCCATTTCCATCATCAGGGTTACTGCTCCAGTGTATGGGTTCCATCAATCCTATGCTGTCGCCATGAGGCACTAAAGAACCCTCTAGGAATTGTCCTATGTCATGTTTCTCAAACTATTTTCAGCATAGTCTTTCTCTCAACTAGAAGTCTTTCTGGGTAGAACAAATAAGGAACAAATGTGTTTGAATCAAAGGCAAGAAGGTCCTTTTGCATCTTCACCCCATCTGGACCCAAGGGTGCGCTCCAGAGCCTTGAGACTCAGCAAAGTGCGACTTTAAAACCACTAATACATAGATTGCTGAAATTTGCAGGGGATACCTGCCATGCCAAGATTCTGGTGTCCAGAGAGAAGAAAGCAGCTGAGAGCCCTCCTGCACTCTATCAGATCACAGAACTTAGCTTCAGAAGCTTATTTAGGTGTCAGTGCATACGACATCACCAATCTTTTTTCTAACTAAATTTAGATAAATTAATTCAAATAAATTAACATTCCAATCTGACTCATTCTTGGGAACATCAAACGCCAGTGCCTGAGTGAACATATGTACTACACCAAAACTATAAACTTGTGCTGTTTTTCACACCAAAAAGTCTAAACAATAAATAAGCCTTTCTTTCCCTTATTTTCTTTTTCTTAGGATCATTCCTTAACATATACCTGATCTTCTATGGGACAAAATGCACCAGATATTTCAACACTAGAGGTGGGCAGTCGGGGGGTGAGGGGTGAAGAATACATACCTTTAAACAAAAAAGGCACTAAAGCACAATATAGTTAAAGAATAAGCTGCATGGTTTTTAAAAGTAAAGTCATAATGCTCTAAAAGAGTTAATTCACTCCCCAGGGACAACTATGTGTTGATTTCACCAGAGAGACATTTTTGTGCTAAAATTAAACCAAATAGAAGCCAGAAAGTTCTACACTGAAGAAAGAGCCACTTAGGTCATTTAAAGTCCAGTGCCTTTTAGACGTAAACTCTTTTCCAATTATTCAAGTTATAATTTTCACTTGGGGAATATGTAAGTTATCAGGTACTAGAAAGTGTCGACCAAATTCTCCTTCCCTCCTGTCGGCATGTGTGGCCAGCATTGTGACTGGCTAACCCTACCCCTCCCCCTCTGTTCACCTCAACTTTTGTTTTGAGTTAAATTAGGTCCCCCCAAAAAAGATATGTTGAAGCCCCCCAGTACCTCAGAATGTGACCTTCTTTGGAAATCAGGTCTTTACAGTGGTGATGAAGTTAAAACGAGGTCCCTAAGGTTGACCCTAATCCAAGATGACTGGGGTCCTTATAAGAGGGGAAATTTGGACACAAAGACCGACATGCATAGAAGACACAGGAAGAACACTATCCCTACAACAAATAATGCAATGCCTGAGGCCAGCAGAAGCTAGGAGTGAGGCATGGGACAGATTCTCCCTCACAGCCCTCAGAAGGAACCAGCCCTACGGACACCTTGATCCCAGACGTCTCATCTCCAGAACTGTGAGGCAAGAACTTTCTGTTGTTAAAGCCACCCAGTTGTGGTACTTTGTCATGGCAGCCCCAGGAAACTCATATAACTGGAGAGGCCGGAAAAGCTGAAACTTCCATCTGTTCACTCTCTCAGATGCTCCTGTAGCCCGGAGCGACCATGCAGCATAATTTTGGACAATGAAATGTCCCAAATGGAAGTGTGCTGGTGCTTCTGAGGAGATGTTCACTTTAGTAGGTGGCAGGGTTAAGAACAGAGCAGGAGAATGATAATCGGGCTCTGAGATCAGAATGGGGAGGAGGGGGCTGTGGAGCAGAGGTCACTAGCCTTTTTGGCACCAGAGACTGGTTTCGTGGAAGACAATTTTTGTGTCAGAATGAAACTGCTCCACCTCAGATCATCAGACATTAGATTCTCATAAGGTGCATGCAACCTAGATCCCTCGCATGCCCAGTTCACAACAGGGTTCACGTTCCTACGAGAATCTAATGCCACTGCTGATCTGACACAAGGTTAACTCAGGCAGTAATGCTCCCTCGCCCACAGCTCACCTCCTCCTGTGCAGCCCAGTTCCTACTAGGCCATGCACTGGTGCAGGTGCGCAGCCCGAGGGTTGGAGACCCTTGCTTTATAGCATCAGGCGGAGTCCCCACAGCTCCCACAGAGCCCCTGGACCAGCAAACACCTCAAGGGAGGAAATAAGCCTTAGGTGTACCTAAAGCAGAACAGGAAAAATGTCCAGACAGAGGTTTGTGAGCTTGTATTAATTTGTCTTTAATTTGGAAAAAGACGTAGAAATTGGCATGGTCATGTCCTTTCTATGCATAATCGATTATCATCCAGATGATTACCCAGTTAGGAAACATCTGAAAGGAAAAAAAAAGAAGAAGAAGAAGGAGGAGGAGGAGGATGAGGATGAGGAGGAGGAGGAGAGGAGGAGGAAGAGGAGGAGAAGGAGGAGGAAAAGGAGGAAGGAAAACAAAATTGCCTCAAAATTCTAAAGTAAAATCTGAAAATGTCATAACTTTCTATCATTGTGCAAGAAGTCATTATTTCATAAACAACTGCTATGGTGTCCTGAAATTCCAGGGCTAAATAACATCTAAATACTCATTTAGAATTCGTGGGAACCTGACAGTAAAACATTCCTCTAAGACAGTGGTTTTCAACTAGGGGCAATTTTGACCCCCGGGGGACATCAGGCTGTGTCTAAAGACATCTGTGGTTGTCACAAACTGGGAGGGGGAGTGCTACTAGCGGGTAGAGGCCAAGGACGCCGCTGAAAATCCTGCAATGCACAGGACAGGTCCCCACAGCAAAAAAATTATCCAGTCCAAAATGCCAATAGTTCTGAGGACGAAAAACCTTTCTCTAAGATACCGTAAAGCTTCTAAAAAGATTAAATCTTGCCAGCAGCAGAAATGCAAGGAACAAGTAGAAATGACGTGCTGTAAAAGTGTGGGTGGTGTCCTGAATTCTACTGAGAACTGCAAACACAGGAGGGGAAAAATGGGTAGCACGGGGGTAAACAAGGCAAGCAACGTTCGGGAAGCAGGAGCTGGCCTGAAGCGGAGAATCTGCCAAGCTGAGCCTGAACCCGCCATTGAGCCTTCACATCAGTATTACTCAGCCACTGACTTGTTTGCGTAGCCATGGCAGCTGGCAGGGACATGCAGCCTCCTCAACAAACAGCTTCATCAATTCATAAAGCTCCCATTCTTTAGAAACATTTCTAAGACAATATATGAAATCCATTTTCTCCTGATTTTACTTGAAGATGAGTCACACAAGACACCAGCTATATGCTTGATTTCAGGCTTTTAAATAGGGAGAGCAGCTATTGAAAAAAATTACAGGGTAGGAATGGCAGACAAAAGCACTAAAAAGACTCTGAATCATTCTAATTTTTACGGGGAGTGGGAGAAAGCACACCCAGCTTAACCAATTTACATCATTTGGCTTTAGAAAATAAACATATACATCATGCTGATAATTGTGTGCCTTGTTTCACATGCAGGGATTAAAGCAGTTTTAGGAAAATACTTGGAAATATAGAAGTGGAAAGCAATAAAATGAAATGGCCAAAAAAAAAAAAAATAGCTATTGAGGTACAGATGCTCCTCGACTAATGGTGAGGTTGTGTCCCGATAAAGACGTCGTAAGTTGAAAGTTTCTTTAGTCGGAAATGCATTTAATACACCTAACCTACCGAACATCACAGCTTCACCTTCCCTACCTTACAAGTGCTCAGAACACTTACATTAGCCCATATTTGGGCAAAATCATCTAACACAAAGCCTATTCTATAATGAAGTATTGAAAGTCTCACGTAATTTGTTGAATACTGAAAGTGAAAAACAGGACGGCTGCATGCACACTCAAAATATGGTCTCCACTGAGTGTGTATCACTTTCACACCATTGTCAAGTTGAAAAATTTTTTAATTGCATTTTCATGAGCTGGAAATTGTCTGTATATCTATTACCATTTAAGAGAAATGACTTAATGAAGCTTATTTCCAAACCTATAAATCATTTTCTTTCCCAATCAAGTACCTCCATGTAAACTGAGTCACAAGAAAAACTAAGTTACTCGCGGAGACCTCTACACATTAGCGTGGAGGACAGCCAAGGAGCACGTGACATTTTATCTCCACAAAGAGATAGAAAATGCACTTGGCAGCCAGGCACGGTGGCTCACACCTGTAATCCCAGGACTTTGGGAGGCTGAGGCGGGCAGACCACAAGGTCAAGAGATCGAGACCATCCTGGCCAACATGGTAAAATGCCATCTCTACTAAAAATACAAAAATTAGCTGGGTGTGTTGGCACATGCCTGTAGTCCCAGCTACTCGGGAGGCTGAGGCAGGAGAATCACTTGATCCTGGGAGGCGGAGGTTGCAGTGAACTGAGTTTGCACCACTGCACTCTGGCCTAGGCGACAGAGTGAGACTCCATCTCAAAAAAATAAAAGAAGAAGAAGAAAAGGAAAAGAAAAGAAAAGAAAATGCGCTTGGCTAAAGGGTCCACTAAGGTTGCTCCTAGAGTATGCGCGAATTTCTGAGAACATATATATATATTTTTTTAAGATGGAGTCTCACTCTGTCGCCCAGGCTGGAGTGCAGTGGCATGATCTTGGCTCACTGCAAGCTTGAATTTCAGGGAATTTTTAAAGGGAATTTACTATTACTAAAGGAAATTGACAAATGCAACCCTGAACTTTGAGTTAGTGATTCTTCTGAGTTTTTTAGTAACATTAAAAGATGGAAAAATGCATTTTCTCCTTTTAAGCAAGCACAACAGCAATAGAAGAAATAGTTCATAATGGAATTATACGAGGACTTTGGAGATCATTGACTTTAAAGCCTCATTAACTAGGACTTCTATCATTTGGGTTTGATGATAATTTAACCAAAGCCTGGGCTGAAGCGGACTCTGCTAGGTAAAGCTTTATAGAAAAAGAGAATCCTTGATAGTAGAAACAAGATGACAGAGTTAAACAAGCCTCAATCATATATGTGAATTAAACCATTTTTCTCCATTGGTTAGATAGGGCCCCTAAAAGACTGTTCTAGGCACCAATACATTATGAAAAAGAGGAGAGAAGGAGGAAGAAGGAGAGGCAACAGCAGCAACAGTTAATATTTATTGTTGTGACTTGCCAGGCAATGAGTTAAGATCTTTATAACAATTTTTTTCATTCAATACATACATGAAACAATAACCTGATCAGCCAGATACTGTTACAGGTCTGGGAACCTTTATCTGTAATTCCAAGATCCAGGTTTTTTCATAAGTCATTTACTGACAAAGCTTGGCCTGACCTGACCCAGCTGGGCAGCAAATCCTGACCCAAAATGACAAGAGGCTATTTACGGTCTTCATTTATCCCACTTAGTGCTGCTGGCGCCTTTGCTGCAGACCTGTGAATGTGACTGATGGTAGGGAACTGTCCCAGACACCACAGTGGAGGGCCGTGTAAGGCTGCCCTCTGCATTACCTTTCTAAGTTCTGAAAAATTCTGAGCTCAAAAACACACTGGGCCCCAAGAATTTCAGATAAGAGGTCATGGAACCTGTGCTAACCCCTTTCTGCAGATAAGGAAACAAAATCTCCGAGGCCGTATCTCAGAGAAGCTGCCCAAGCTCACATGGCCAGTGAGTGAATGTACAGCAGAGACGGGATTCAGCACCAGGCAGGTCCAATTCCAGAACCTGCATCGTAGTTAGATGTGGCTTGTGGGACTCCCATGCCTTTCTATTAAAATGGAAAGTAATACAACCACATTTAAATGATACTTTTTTTTTAGAGACAAGATTTGCTCTGTAGCCCAGGCTGGAGTGTAGAGACACAATCATAGCTCACTGCAGCTTCAAACTCGTGGGTTCAAGAAATTCTCCCACTTCAGCCTCCCAAGTAGCTGGGACTTAATTTTTATTTTTAGTAAAGAGAGGGGTCTCACTATATTGCTCAGGCTGGTCTCGAACTCCTGGCCTCAAGTGACTACATTGACCTCCAAATGAACTGGGGTTACAGTCCTAGGCCACCATGCCTGGCCTTAAGTGATGCTTTTAGCTAATTGAGATAAGTCACTGATACGGTTTGGCTGTGTCCCCACCCAAATCTCCTCTTGAATTGTAGCTCCCATAATTCCCACGTCGTGGGAGGGACCTGGTGGGAGGTAATTGAATTATGGGGGTGGGTTTTTCCCATGCTGTTCTTGTGATAAAGAATAACTCTCAGGAGATCTGATAGTTTTATAAAGGGCAGTTCCCCTGCACACTCTCTCTTGCCTGCCACCATGTAAGATGTGCCTTTGCTCCTCCTTTGCCTTCTGCCATGATTGTGAGGCCTCCTCAGCCATGTGGAACTGTGAATCCATTAAACCTCTTTTTCTTTATAAGTTACCCAGTCTCAGGTATTTCTTATAGCAGTGTGAGAATAGACTAATACAGTCACTGAGCATGCTAAATGAATGAGCTCACCGTTCTTAAGATGTCTGTAAATAGCCATGACCCACTCACCTGGTCCCTGCTTTCTTCCTGGCTGCCCATTTCTCGAATCTTCTCCAAAATGGTGTCCCCAGTAGACCCAGTCGTGCCCAATCTGCCCCTAAGGAGGGCTGCAATTTTCTCCCTAAATGAGGAGTACTGGCTTTGTGAGGCTGTGACTGCATCCCGACTTGCCTTCAAACTCTTCTCCAACTCAGAAGAGCTTTTCTTCAGGAGGCTCAGCTCCTGCTTTGAGGCATCCCAGACCCGCTGGCCAGCAAGCAGCCTTTCTTGGAAGGTCTTAACTTCCCTTTCAAGAGCTTGTTTTGCTTCTACAGCACTGAGCAGGTCCTAAAATGATTACAGAAAGTGAAGACAATAACATTAGTAGTCAACAGGGTACACCTGCATTTGCTATAGCAAATTCATTGACTTTGCCTGCTAATGACTACAGGGGTTGGGTTAATTACTTCTTCCATTTTTAACTCCAAGTTCCCTATAGTCTCCTCATAAAGTTATTAAATCCCAATGGTATGTCAGGAAAATTTAGGTGTCTTAAAAACAGAAAAGGGGGCCCAGGGCGATGGCTCACACCTGTAATCCCAGCATTTGGGAGGCCGAGGTGGGCAGATCGCTGAGGTCAGGATCTGGCCTGGCCAACATGGTGAAACCCCACCTCTAGTAAACAAAAATACAAAAACTAGCCAGGTGTGGTGGCACACACCTGTAATCCCAGCTACTCGGGAGCCTGAGGCAGGAGAATCGCTTGAACTTGGGAGGCGGAGGTTGCAGTGAACTGAGATCACTCCACTGTACTCCAGCCTGGGCAACAGAGTGAGACTCCATCAAAAAAAAGAAAAAAGAAAAACAGAGAAGGGATATAAAATATAAAATCTGGGTTAGAAAAAAGAAGGAAACTTTGACACATAAGCCTTTTCTGTGTGGAACACTGGAAAGAGTTAATAAAAACAGATCATTGGATAACATATTAGTAGATTCAGTCCATATATAGAATATGTTTATAGAACTATCTTTCTCAAGCTTGGTGTATATGGAAATTGATTTTTAATAAACAGTAAGCTCTCAGAGTCCTAGCTAGGCACTAACAATTATTTGAATAAAGATGCTCCCTTAATACTATTTTAAATAATAGAGGAATATTCTCATAAAAACATCATTGCATAAAAATATTCATTGACTTTCAATATCCAATATTCATTGCATATCCCCTAGTCTCATAAAGACAAAATTAATGCAGAAAGAACCTGAAGAAAGGAAACAGAAACAACTAGCCATTTGGTAGGTGGGAGGATTAAAAGTAGAGGGAAAGTATCATACTTAGAAGAATAATCTTAAAGAATATAATATGGGCTGGGCACAGTGGCTCACACCTGTAATCCCAGCTCTTTGGGAGGTCAAGACAAAAGATCACTTGAGCCCAAGAGTTGGAGACCAGCCTGGGCAACTTGGTAAACCCCCATCTTACATAAAATAAAATAATTAGCCATGCATGGTAGTATGTTTCTATAGTCCCAGCTCCTTGAGAGGCTGAGATAGGAGGATTGCTTGAGCCTGGGAATTCGAGGCTACAATGAGCAGTAATTGCATCAGTGCACTCCAGCCTTGGTGACACAGCATGACCTTGTCTCAAAATAACAACAACAAAAGAACATAACATGTGAAATTAGGTTCAGAAAAATAATGAAGGACATAAAGAAGGTTACCTGTGCACTTAATTCTATTTACTACAATCTAGAATGGCCCACAGAGGCACCAACGGAGCATCCTTTTGTTTTTTTTTCCAAGATGGGGTTTCACTCTTGTTGCCCGGTCTGGAGTACAATGGCGTGATCTCGGCTCACCACAACCTCCGCTTACTGGGTTCAAGCGATTTTCCTGCCTCAGCCTCCCAAGTAGCTGGGATTACAGGCATGTGCCACCATGCCCAGCTAATTTTGTATTTTTAGTAGAGACGGGGTTTCTCCATGTTGGTCAGGCTGGTCTTGAACTCCCGACCTCAGGTGATCTGCCCACCTCAGCCTCCCAAAGTGCTGGGATTATAGGCATGAGCATCTTTCAAATTGATTTTTTAAAATTATTTGTTAACATCAAGTTCCAAAATACATGAATTCACATTAAGAAATATTAAGCAGCGTGTTAACTAGCATTGCTATAGTATCGCTGCCTAGTTAACTGGTTTTAAAAAATTATTAAAAATCGTAAGTTAGAGGTAAAAAGCACTAAAAAGAAACACAGTATCTTTAAATAACAGACTCTACATCTAAATGAGCTGATAACATTTCAGGCTGCCAGTTAAAATGCAATCATCTCTTTTGCGTTAGAACTGGGCTTTAAAAGAAATTTCTCTCCATTAACAGCTTGGAAACAGGAAAAGGATAGCTTGAAACACTAGTTCCTATTTTTTATAGGAAACGTAACATCTTATTTTTTTTCATTATGGTGACTTTTTTAAAATCAAGGGAGTCTCAGGCATCAATTTGAAAGAAAAGTCACAGAGTAGATATGTAGTTAGAGAAGCCTGCCCTTTTCAGAGATGTAATAACTCAACTAATTATGGAATCTATTTTGTAAAAAGCCTTTGCTTTTCAAGGTCTTGGTTTCCCCTTTCCTTTGCTAAACTAGTTATCTCTGTAGAGAAGCCCCACTGTTGCTGCTAATTAAATGACGGTACTTAAAGTAGAGTCAAGGACACTTTATCACAAATTCAGTATTTTAACAGTTTACAGATTTCTCTTCAGATCATAATACAATAGCTTCTCACTTGCTCAATTAGAGTAACTAGTATCAGTAATGGTGATAATAAATTGGGTGCATATTTTACTCGGAAACTACAGTCGTTCCTTGGTATCCCTGGGGAATTGGTTCTAGGACCCCGGAGGGTATCAAAACTGAGGATGCTCAAGTCTCCCATATAAAATGGAATAATATTCTCATATAAGCTGCACACATTCTTCTGTATACTTTAAATCATCTCTAGATTACTTGTAATACCAAATACACTGTAAATGCTAGGTAAATAACTGTTATCATGTGTTATTTTTATTTGTATTAGTTTTATTGTTGTTTTGTTATTTGTATTGTTTTATTTTCCAAATTTTTTTTATCCACAGTTGGTTGAATCCACAGATGTGGAACTTGTGGATACAGAGGGTTGACTGCATAGTCTGCTGTGTGGTTAGAAAACTGAGGTCCTAAATTCAGTGACGCTGGGATGGAAATTAATCCTAATCACTTTAGAATTCTTAAACCATATGGAATATTATGTATTCACTAAAGACCCTCAAAATACACAAAAAATATCTCAGATGCTTGTGACCTTTGAGTTACTGTCAGTTTGGAGTAGATGACTCAACTGGCAGCTAACACCACAAGACCAATAAACACAATTAAAACATTGCAACTATGAGGCATTTTTCACCCCAATATCATTATTGTTTCACCGACTTCGAGAAAAGGGCCAAAACAATCTCCTCTTAACAAATCCAAATAATATTTTCTTTTTAAACCTAGGCATCAACATTTATGTCTAGTGAAAATCCCAAAATTAGTTTGTGCTCATAGAATACAGTGGTGCCTGTGAGCAGGTTGGGTTTCTGTTTTCCAGGCACATTCAGCTCAGTGAACACTAAGCTGTTTCTTGTATAAAATGCAGGACTCGAGAGCCGGAGTGACAAGGCCTTGCGGATGGCCGCTCCTTTAGTGCTCTGATTAAGTGCTGCAGGATTGAGGGGCACAGGGCTGATCTTCTGGAAATAAATGTCCTCAGACTGCAAATGCAATTACTTGTGCAGCTATCAGGAGAAAGCCACCAGAGTGGAGTCTGGTTCCATGGCTACCTCAAGGATACGCCAAAGCAAGCGGCATGAAATCATGTGACATCAGTATCACTGGCCAGGACCTGGGGATTGCTGTCAGACCACACTGACATACAGGACAAGAAACAAGTGGCTTTCTGTGAGCAAAAGCAAGACTGACCTCCATAGTCTTGTGGGGTCACAAGAGAGCAGGCCCTATAGACTGTGCTGGGGATCACTTAAAATATTTTTATAATTAAATCTTTAGGTTCAGTCTGACTCGTGCAACAAATGTAAAATGATCCTTTCAAAATTACTTTTAACAAAAACTTTTATAAATAGTATGATTATGGCACTCAATTTACCTTCCCATTTAAATATGTGAGTCTGCATCAAGTAATGAAACCATTCAAAGGTTTGTGTTTTTAAAAAAACAATTGATTCCTGTTGTGTTGCTATTTTATGGATTTAGACACACATGAGATCAAATTGCCACTCAAAAATACAATGATTATCATCAGGACGGAGAACCCCTGGCTTGAGCTGAATTCCTTCAATCCTAGATCAATTTTATAAAATAAAAAAATCAGTTGGTTAATTCTACCTACTGCAGTTATGATTAACAAAAAAACTCAGAAATTCCCCTAAACAGGCAGTCTTATACATTGCTGGTGGAAGTGTGAACAGGTATAATTTTGGTATAAATTGTTGGCATAAATACATAACAAAATTTAATATGCATGTATCTTTTGGCCCTGCAATTCCAGATCCTAAGAATGTATCTATAAGAAAGGTCACTAAATATAGAAAATGAGGAATATGCAGTTATCCAATTATAATATAGCAAAAGACAAGCTACTACATGAATATTCATTAATATGTAACTTCTTAAATATGAGACATCCATACTATAGAAAATGATGTAGTGAAAATAAATGGGGCAGTTTTTTATATACCAATATGAACGATTCTCCAAGATACAGTTAGTGAAGAAAGTAAGGTGTCTAATAGTGCATCTATACAAATAACAATGGTACATAGTACAGTACCATTTGTACCTTTATGAAAAGAATATCTCTAGAAACATGCACAAGCAACCACCAATTCTCATCACCTCTAGAGAAGGGAATTGTAGCCAGGGGTCAGAAATGAAAGGAAGATGTGATAGAACACTGGCAACTATGAAAACACCAGGGAATTTTAGTCCATTTTAAGTGTTCAGTCAACAGTGATATGAGCACAAATATATACATGCACATGCACACACACATTCCCCCCTCCCAAACTTGGGCTGCATTCACAAAAGTTAAGTATTCAGAATCAGAGAGGTGATATCCTGCTCTATTTCCTTTGAATTACACCAAGCCTGAAGTTTGGCCTTCAGTTCTGGGATTCAAACTTTAATACAGATAAAACCCTCCTTGGACAGCACTATTCAAATTTACAATCTGGTACCACTCCTGCACCTGCTGTTCCCAGTCCCAACAAGATCATTTCAGAAATTGAGGGGAAGAGATTAGCAATTTCTACAGCAAGTTGACACTGATGCAACATCCAAATACCATAGACGTCTTTTTTTTTTTTTTTTTTTTTTTTTTTTTGAGACAGTCTCACTCTGTCGTCTAGGCTGGAGTGCAGTGGCATGATTTCAGCTCACTGCAACCTCTGCCTCCCAGATTCAAGCGATTCTCCTGCCTCAGCCTCCCAAGTAGCTGGGGTTATAGGCGCGTGCCACCATGCCCAGCTAATTTTTGTATTTTTAGTAGAGATAGGGTTTCATCATGTTGGTCAGGCTGGTCTTAAATTCCTGACCTTGTGACCCACCTGCCTCGGCCTCCCAAAGTGCTGGGATTACAGGTGGGAGCCACCGCGCCCAGCCTGTACTTCATTTTTGAATGAAGTATGGACCATTTTGAACGAAGTATTGTTAGACTCGTGTGGTAAGTGGCTAGTGATGAGAGTTGCCTATCTGTTATACACTGAAGGAACATGCTACAAATGTGATATTTTAAGGCTGATTTGCCAAATGTAATCTAAATAAGTATATAAAATCCAGAACCCATTTCTTTCCTCAAAAGAATTTCATCACATTTAAACATAACTATACCTTTACAAAATAAACTAATAGAACTTTTGAGACCAACCTGGGCAACATGGTGAAACCCGTCTCTATCAGATATTTTTAAGAAAAAATAAACAGGAAAAGAAGGAAAGCTGAAATTACAATTGTTTAATTTGAATTCAAGGTACCTACAAATATATTGAGCTTGTTGAAATTGCTTTAAAACCTATTCTCGGGCCGGGCGCGGTGGCTCAAGCCTGTAATCCCAGCACTTTGGGAGGCCAAGACGGGCGGATCACAAGGTCAGGAGATCGAGACCATCCTGGCGAACACAGTGAAACCCCGTCTCTACTAAAAAAAAAAAAAAATACAAAAAAGCAGCCGGGTGAGGTGGCGGGCACCTGTAGTCCCAGCTACTTGGGAGGCTGAGGCAGGAGAATGGCGGGAACCCGGGAGGCGGAGCTTGCAGTGAGCTGAGATCCGGCCACTGCACTCCAGCCTGGGCAACAGAGCAAGACTCCGCCTCAAAAAAATAAAATAAAATAAAATAAAAAAATAAATAAAACCTATTCTCAACAAACCTCTGTTAGATTTGTTTTCTACTATAAGTATCTGAAAAATAAAATATAAAAACAGTTTCCTAGGAGCCAGGTGCAGTGACTCATGCCTGTAATCCCAGCACTTTGGGAGGCCGAGGCAGGCTGACCACCTGAGGTCCGGAGTTCAAGACCAGCCTGACCAACATGGAGAAACCCCATTTCTACTGAAAATACAAATTAGCCAGGTGTAGTGGCACATGCCTGTAATCCCAGCTACTGGGGAAGCTGAGGCAGGAGAATCACTTGAACCCGGGAGGCAGAAGTTGTGGTGAGCTGAGATTGCACCATTGCACTCCAGCCTGGGTAACAAGAGCAAAACTCAGTCTCAAAAAAAAAAAAAAAAAAAAAGAATTCCTGTACAACAGGCATTGAAAGCGACATTGTCACCAGTCCAACCAAGATTACCTAAGTGAACCAGCAAGAAGCTAGCTCACTGTCACAAACTTTAAATATTAACATAAGCAGTACTCATTTAAAGTGTGTACGCAGAACTTTAACGCAGGGAATTTTAGTCATAATAAAACTTATGACTAAAGAATAACAAAAGGAAGGCTATGAGTATACTAGTGATACTAGTAATTCATTACACTAATCTCCTACATACAAAGAAGAATGTGTACAACTTGGGTAATTCTATTATTTCTCCCATGTTTATTCTGATTTCCATTACTGAAATTTAATTTTATGTCTGTGGCTTCTAATACTTAAAAATTTGGACTTGTGCTTGGTGTATCTTATTAAATAATTTTTTCCATTAATTCATTTTATAGAATTTAAATGATTTTTTCCTATTAATTCATTTTATTGTATTTTGTAGAAGTATTTGTCAGCAATGGACTGGAAATAAAGACAAAACTATTCTTCCCCAAAGATAGTTTGAAAAAAAATGCACATTCAGAGTTTAGGAAGGAGAATGGCAAAAGTCTTGAAATCATGTTCTAAGAGGAAACGTTAAAAGAACTGGAATATTTATCCTGTAGATGTATTCAAATGCTTGGAAGACTCGTGTAGAAAGAGTATTAGGTTTCTCCTTCTCAGGCCCATGAGCCAATAGAATGGAACCTTCAGAGAAACATTTTACTTCAAATTGAAGAAGACCCTCTCCAAATCTGAGCTTTCCCCATGGCATCATCAACTGTGGAAAATTAGAATTCAGCTTAAGTTTGAAATTCTCAACATTGACCAAATCAGTACTAGCTGACAACAGATTTAGCTGCCCAAGAGGCCAGTGTGTTCCTGGGCTTCACGACAGCCCTGCAGACACTCGCCCTAAACTGATCAGACGGTGCTTGGAGGACCATCGACAGTTCCCATCTGGAAATTGCAAAAGGGACACGGCAAAATGGAATGTGCTCAGCATCACATGCTGAGATTAGACCCCTAATAAAAATAGTTATAGAATCATGTTATTTAACATATGGATTTAACTGATTTTAAATTTTTAGAATGAACCTAAAGACAAACTACTGAAGACTTAGTTACAGCTACAGAACAGAATGTAAACTTGGACAAGGCAAATACAATAATATGATAAAAACCAGGAAGTATTATAGAAAGAAAAGGCTAAAAAATAAGAGGCATTAGAAGTTCTCAAGGGGTGGGGCTTCAAGATGACAGACTAGAGGCATCTATCAGCTGCCCCTCCACAAAGAAGAAGAAAACAGTGAGTAGATAATCACAGTTTGAATAGATCATCAAAGACAGAACATTGGAATTCAACAGAGAACTGACAGGAACTCCTAGGGCAAGGAAGGGAGGGAAGAGAAGCAGCCTGCTTGGTTGGCCAGGGCTGGCTGGGAGTGCAGAGAAGCTCCCCAGTGCAGGGAAAGGGGAGTGAGAGACCTGCAGCGTCCATATTCCCATCATGGATTCCTCCAGTCCCAGCCACCAGAGAGCCCTTCACAGGCCCAGAGACCAACATAGGGAGCTGTCTGCAGACTGCACAATGGCATTGCTCCAGAGGGGGAGCTCAGACTGAATCCTAAACATCCCCCTGAGTCCTAGGCAGCTACAGCAAGATGCCATTTTGAGAGCCAGCCTCCACCAGACATCACCCTGCCTTGGGGCCCAACAGCCCCCGCATCTCCACATCCCAGGAGCCCCACTGCCATACCCCACCTGCAGCTACTGCTTCAGCTGGCTGTTGCTGTCAGGGCCAAAGCCAAGCCACTGCAGCAATCCCAGCCCACTAACAGCAGGCCACCATCACACATTTACAAGTGTCCCAAGGACAGGCTCCCCAACGCATAGGTGCCAACTGGGGCCAAAGCATGTGCTCCGAAGCTGCCCGCCTACAGCTGCAGCCACTAAAAGCAATCCCACCTTCTCCGGCAGCAGGGCCCCACTGCAGCTACCACCTCCTCCATCAAAGCACTCCACCAGGAGTCCAGGAATCACCCGACCCTTGCACATCACAGCTGGTGCTGATAGGCACCACCAGGGAGTCTGAGGACAGGCTCACCTGGATTTGCTCTGCCCCTACCCCTACCCCAGAGCATGAAAACACCATCCGGGGACTTCGGAAGTACTCTGCCACATCCACCATCATTAGCACCCGAGCACTTCTACCAGGGACCTGAAGATGGACCCACTCACCCTGTTGCTACCACCACAGATGGCACCATCTGCACACAAAACCTGCAGGGGCAGGGCCTGACCTGCCCAACCATCACAGCCACTGCCAACACCAGCACAGACAGCTTAAGAGTCAACGCATTGTCCCACTACTGTTATTATGATAGCCTATGCCACACTGCTGCCCAGGGACCAAAAGACCTACCTGCTACTGCCACTGCCAGTATAGACCTGCCGAGACCTGCTAAGACCAGTGCAAGCAAATGCCACCCTGGGGCCTAAGGACAGGCACTCTTGGCCCACTGCTGTTCCCACCAGGACCTAAGGACTGGCCCACCTGGTACCCCTGTCCCCAGCAAAACTTCCCACAACTCCACCAACAACCACACCCTAAGCTCCTGAGGAAATAACGGACACCGATGACACTATTTACAGCTGAACAAATTAGGAAACTACACTACTGCACACACCCACAATCAGAGCCAAAGTGCCCTACCCAACCAACATCATAGACGCATCTCCAGGAAAACATCCTCCCCTACAAAAGCAAACCCAAAATATTGGAAGAAGTGACTGCCACACCAGATGCACAGATGCCAACATAAAGAAACAAGAAACGTGAAAAAGCAAGGAAATATGATGCCTCCAAAGGAGCGCAATAGGATTCTCCAAGATGGCAGACTAGGGACATTGAAAGCCAGTTCTCGGGGGGGCGGAGCAAGATGGCCGAATAGGAACAGCTCCAGTCTCCAACTCCCAGCACAAGCGACACAGAAGACCGGTGATTTCTGCATTTTCAACTGAGGTACTGGGGTCATCTCTCTAGGGAGTGCCGGACAATCGGTGCGGGTCAGCTGCTGCAGCCTGACCAGCGTGAGCTGAAGCAGGGCGAGGCATCGCCTCACCTGGAAGCGCAGGGGGAAGGAAATCCCTTTTCCTAGCCAGGGGAACTGAGACACACACCACCTGGAAAATCGGGTAACTCCCACCCCAATACTGCGCTTTAAGGAAACAGGCACACCAGGAGAATATATCCCACACCTGGCCGGGAGGGTCCCACGCCCACGGAGCCTCCCTCACTGCTAACACAGCCGTCTGCGGCGATCTATCCGCAAGGCAGCAGCGAGGCTGGGGGAGGGGCGCCCGCCATTGCTGAGGCTTAAGTAGGTAAACAAAGCCGCTGGGAAGCTCGAACTGGGTGGAGCTCACAGCAGCTCAAGGAAGCCTGCCTGTCTCTGTAGACTCTACCGCTGCGGACAGCGCACAGCTGCAGTCCATTAGGGGAAAGAGCGGGCCGCTGCAGACCCGAACGACTCTGTCTGACGGCTTTGGGGAGAGCCGTGGATCTCCTAACGCGGAGGTTGAGATCTGAGAACGGACAGACTGCCTGCTCAGGTGGGTCCCTGACCCCTGAGTAGCCTAGCTGGGAGACATCCCCCACTAGGGGCAGTCTGATACCCCACACCTCACAGGGTGGCGTCACCCCTGAGAGGAAACTTCCAAAGAAAGAATCAGACAGGTACACTCGCTGTTCAGCAATATTCTATCTTCAGCAACCTCTGCTGCTGATACCCAGGCAAACAGGGTCTGGAGTGGACCTCAAGCAATCTCTAACAGACCAACAGACAGTCCTTCTGACTGTCAGACGGAAAACTATCAAACAGGAAGGACCCTATACCAAAACCCCATCAGTACGTCACCATCATCAAAGTCCAGAGACAGATAAAACCACAAAGATGGGGAAGAAGCAGGGCAGAAAAGCTGGAAATTCAAAAAATAAGAGCGCATCTCCCCCTGCAAAGGAGCGCAGCCCATCGCCAGCAACGGATCAAAGCTGGTCAGAGAATGACTTTGACGAGATGAGAGAAGAAGGCTTCAGTCCATCAACCTCTCAGAGCTAAAGGAGGAATTACGTACCCAGCGCAAAGAAACTAAAAATCTTGAAAAAAAAGTGGAAGAATTGACAGCTAGACTAATTAATGCAGAGAAGATCATAAACGAAATGACAGAGATGAAAACCATGACACGAGAAATACGTGACAAATGCACAAGCTTCGGTAACCGACTCGATCAACTGGAGGAAAGAGTATAAGCGATTGAGGATCAATGAATGAAATGAAGCGAGAAGAGAAACCAAAAGAAAAAAGAAGAAAAAGAAATGAACAAAGCCTGCAAGAAGTATGGGATTATGTAAAAAGACCAAATCTACGTCTGATTGGGGTGCCTGAAAGTGAGGGGGAAAATGGAACCAAGTTGGAAAACACTCTTCAGGATATCATCCAGGAGAACTTCCCCAACCTAGTAGGGCAGGCCAACATTCAAATTCAGGAAATACAGAGAACGCCACAAAGATACTCCTCCAGAAGAGCAACTCCAAGACACATAATTGCCAGATTCACTAAAGTTGAAATGAAGGAAAAAATCTTAAGGGCAGCCAGAGAGAAAGGTCGGGTTACCCACAAAGGGAAGCCATTAGAATAACAGCAGACCTCTCGGCAGAAACTCTACAAGCCAGAGAGAGTGGGGGCCAATATTCAACGTTCTTAAAGAAAAGAATTTTCAACCGAGAATTTCATATCCAGCCAAACTAAGCTTCATCAGTGAAGGAGAAATAAAATCCTTTACAGATAAGCAAATGCTTAGAGATTTTGTCACCACCAGGCCTGCCTTACAAGAGACCCTGAAGGAAGCCCTAAACATGGAAAGGAACAACCGGTACCAGCCATTGCAAAAACATGCCAAAATGTAAAGACCATCGAGGCTAGGAAGAAACTGCATCAACTAACGAGCAAAATAACCAGTTAATATCATAATGACAGGATCAAGTTCACACATAACAATATTAACCTTAAATGTCAATGGACTAAATGCTCCAATTAAAAGACACAGACTGGCAAACTGGATCAAGAGTCAAGACCCATCAGTCTGCTGTATTCAGGAGACCCATCTCACATGCAGAGACATACATAGGCTCAAAATAAAGGGATGGAGGAAGATCTACCAAGCAAATGGAGAACAAAAAAAAGCAGGGGTTGCAATCCTAGTCTCTGATAAAACAGACTTTAAACCATCAAAGATCAAAAGAGACAAAGAAGGCCATTACATAATGGTAAAGGGATCAATCAACAGGAAGAGCTAACTCTCCTAAATATATATGCACCCAATACAGGAGCACCCAGATTCATAAAGCAAGTCCTTAGAGACCTACAAAGAGACTTAGACTCCCATACAATAATAATGGAGACTTCAACACTCCACTGTCAACATTAGACAGATCAACGAGACAGAAAGTTAACAAGGATATCCAGGAATTGAACTCATCTCTGCACCAAGCGGACCTAATAGACATCTATAGAACTCTCCACCCCAAATCAACAGAATATACATTCTTCTCAGCACCACATCGCACTTATTCCAAAATTGACCACATAATTGGAAGTAAAGCACTCCTCAGCAAATGTACAAGAACTGAAATTATAACAAACTGTCTCTCAGACCACAGTGCAATCAAACTAGAACTCAGGACTAAGAAACTCAATCAAACTGCTCAACTACATGGAAACTGAACAACCTGCTCCTGAATGACTACTGGGTACATAACGAAATGAAAGCAGAAATAAAGATGTTCTTTGAAACCAATGAGAACAAAGATACAACATACCAGAATCTCTGGGACACATTTAAAGCAGTGTGTAGAGGGAAATTTATAGCACTAAATGCCCACAAGAGAAAGCAGGAGAGATCTAAAATTGACACTCTAACATCACAATTAAAAGAACTAGAGAGGCAAGAGCAAACACATTCAAAAGCTAGCAGAAGGCAAGAAATAACTAAGATCAGAGCAGAACTGAAGGAGATAGAGACACAAAAAACCCTCCAAAAAATCAATGAATCCAGGAGTTGGTTTTTTGAAAAGATAAACAAAATTGACAGACCGCTAGCTAGACTAATAAAGAAGAAAAGAGAGAAGAATCAAATAGACGCAATAAAAAATGATAAAGGGGATATCACCACTGACCCCACAGAAATACAAACAACCATCAGAGAATACTATAAATGCCTCTACGCAAATCAACTAGAAAATCTAGAAGAAATGGATAATTTCCTGGACACTTACACTCTCCCAAGACTAAACCAGGAAGAAGTTGAATCCCTGAATAGACCAATAGCAGGCTCTGAAATTGAGGCAACAATTAATAGCCTACCCACCAAAAAAAGTCCAGGACCAGATGGATTCACAGCTGAATTCTACCAGAGGTACAAGGAGGAGCTGGTACCATTCCTTCTGAAACTATTTCAATCAATAGAAAAAGAGGGAATCCTCCCTAACTCTTTTTATGAGGCCAACATCATCCTGATACCAAAGCCTGGCAGAGACACAACAAAAAAAGAGAATTTTAGACCAATATCCCTGATGAACACTGATGCAAAAATCCTCAATAAAATACTGGCAAACCGGATTCAGCAGCACATCAAAAAGCTTATCCACCATGATCAAGTGGGCTTCATCCCTGGGATGCAAGGCTGGTTCAACATTCGCAATCAATAAACGTAATCCAGCATATAAACAGAACCAAAGACAAGAACCACATAATTATCTCAATAGATGCAGAAAAGGCTTTTGACAAAATTCAACAGCCCTTTATGCTAAAAACGCTCAATAAATTGGTATTAATGGAACGTACCTCAAAATAATAAGAGCTATTTATGACAAACCCACAGCTAATATCATACTGAATGGGCAAAAACTGGAAAAATTCCCTTTGAAAACTGGCACAAGACAGGGATGCCCTCTCTCACCACTCCTATTCAACATAGTGTTGGAAGTTCTAGCTAGGGCAATCAGGCAAGAGAAAGAAATCAAGGGTATCCAGTTAGGAAAAGAAGAAGTCAAATTGTCCCTGTTTGCAGATGACATGATTGTATATTTAGAAAACCCCATCGTCTCAGCCCAAAATCTCCTTAAGCTGATAAGCAACTTCAGCAAAGTCTCAGGATACAAAATTAATGTGCAAAAATCACAAGCATTCTTATACACCAGTAACAGACAAGCAGAGAGCCAATCAGGATGAACTTCCATTCACAATTGCTTCAAAGAGAATAAAATACCTAGGAATCCAGCTTACAAGGGATGTAAAGGACCTCTTCAAGGAGAACTACAAACCACTGCTCAGTGAAATCAAAGAGGACACAAACAAATGGAAGAACATACCATGCTCATGGATAGGAAGAATCAATATCGTGAAAATGGCCATACTGCCCAAGGTGATTTATAGATTCAATGCCATCCCCATCAAGCTACCAATGACTTTCTTCAAAGAATTGGAAAAAACTGCTTTAAAGTTCATATGGAACCAAAAAAGAGCCCGCATTGCCAAGACAATCCTAAGTCAAAAGGACAAAGCTGGAGGCGTCACGCTACCTGACTTCAAACTATACTACAAGGCTACAGTAACCAAAACAGCATGGTACTGGTACCACAACAGAGATATAGACCAATGGAACAGAACAGAGTCCTCAGAAATAATACCACACATCTACAGCCATCTGATCTTTGACAAACCTGAGAGAAACAAGAAATGGGGAAAGGATTCCCTATTTAATAAATGGTGCTGGGAAAATTGGCTAGCCATAAGTAGAAAGCTGAAACTGGATCCTTTCCTTACCCCTTATACGAAAATAATTCAAGATGGATTAGAGACTTAAATGTTAGACCTAATACCATAAAAACCCTAGAAGAAAATCTAGGTAGTACCATTCAGGACATAGGCATGGGCAAGGACTTCATGTCTAAAACACCAAAAGCAACGGCAGCAAAAGCAAAAATGACACATGGGATCTAATTAAACTAAAGAGCTTTTGCACAGCTAAAGAAACTACCATCAGAGTGAACAGGCAACCTACAGAATGGGAAAAAATTTTTGCAACCTACTCATCTGACAAAGGGCTAATATCCAGAATCTACAAAGAACTCAAACAAATATACAAGAAAAAAACAAACAACCCCATCAAAAAGTGGGGAAAGGATATGAACAGACATTTCTCAAAAGAAGACATCCATACAGCCAACAGACACATGAAAAAATGCTCATCATCACTCGCCATCAGAGAAATGCAAATCAAAACTACAATGAGATACCATCTCACACCAGTTAGAATGGCAATCATTAAGAAGTCAGGAAACAACAGGTGTTGGAGAGGATGTGGAGAAATAGGAACACTTTTACACTGTTGGTGGGATTGTAAACTAGTTCAACCATTATGGAAAACAGTATGGCGATTCCTCAAGGATCTAGAACTAGATGTACCATATGACCCAGCCCTCCCACTACTGGGTATATACCCAAAGGATTATAAATTACTCTACTACAAAGACACATGCACACGTATGTTTATTGCGGCACTATTCACAATAGCAAAGACTTGGAATCAACCCAAATGTCCATCTGTGACAGACTGGATTAAGAAAATGTGGCACATATACACCATGGAATACTATGCAGCCATAAAAAAGGATGAGTTTGCATCCTTTGTAGGGACATGGATGCAGCTGGAAACCATCATTCTTAGCAAACTATCACAAGAAGAGAAACCAAACACCGCATGTTCTCACTCATAGGTGGGAACTGAACAATGAGATCACTTGGACTCGGGAAGGGGAACATCACACACTGGGGCCTATCATGGGGAGGGGGGAGGAGGGAGGGATTGCATTGGAGAGTTATACATGATATAAAAGTCATGCACATGTACCCTAGAACTTAAAGTATAATAAAAAAAAAAAAAAAAAAAAAAGAAAGCCAGTTCTCCTCAGAAAAAAGATCAAAGTTACTAGTGAATGGACAAATTCTGAATGGAAAACTGAAGGAAATGAATCAGGACCTGTCAGAGTGCCCACAAGAAGAAGCTGGGTTGCAGAAAAAGAAAGCCGCAAGAGCCTGGCAGAGATTGACCCCTGTGAAGCTCAGAGCCCTACAGAAATGGTAGGTGGGAGGACTTCTCTGCTCCACTCACCTCTCTGACAATCCCTTGACTCTTAAACTGCTGGTGAGCCCCTCTGCCCTTGTGATCCAGGGCAACACTACTGGGGGCAATCTGAGAACTTCCCAAGTACAGAGAACTTAGTGGCCAGCTCATGTACGCATGCTCATACTCCCCTCACACCTGAGCTGAGACCGTGGGCGCCATACTGGTCATGCACCCATAGTGGGAAACGGTCCTGCCAAGGGACTCTTCACCCCTGAGTCACTGCACCACTAGATCTCTTGCAAACATTCCCCACAACCCATTCGGACTTTGGCAGGTGCAGGGGACTGGTAGGCCCCAAGGAGCTGCTGGATCCCTGGAGATTTAAACCTCAACATGGGATACCTCTAAGGGAGAGGGGAGCACAGCCCACCAAGTCCCTGTTGGGACAAAGGAAACACAGGTAAGGTACCAAGTACTAAAGGAGGCAGTCCCATAGCCATGGAAGATACGTAGAGAAGGGTCATCTCCACCCCACTTATGCAGTTATGGACACAAGAGTGGTTCTTCCCACCAGGGGCCAGTGAGCACATACTTGGACACAGCACTTTTTGTGCTCTTCACAGTGGCTCTACCATGCTAAAAGTGAGCCCTATGCTGCTCAGGCTTTTACGGAGGGCAGAGACCACCTCCCCTTCCCTACACAGAATGGAACCATCCCGGAAATGGAGGACAGACAAACCTCCATTTTCACTCCATGAAAGTACCTGCTCTGGTCTGGGGGAAGAGACTCTCCCCTGAGCCCACTTTGGTGGTAGTCATCAGAGGGGCATACTGGTGGCCTGCAGCCACATTCTGGCCAAAAATCAAAGGACCAAGCCTTTATGAAATCAAAGTCACAAGCCCTGCAACAGGGATTTGATAGGGAAGCAAATCACATTTCTGCTGGCTCAGGTCGAAGAGCAAGGACATTCCCCAGTCCCTCCCCTAAGGCCTTAGCACACCTACACCCCAACACCATCTCTTCCCACCCACCCCTCCTCAAAAACGCGTCAAGGTACCTGCTTTCACTAGACATCAGCCTACCTGCCAGCTCTTACTCTTAAGCAACATTTATTGGACTGCAGTTTCAACTGCACTACCAAATACAAAATCTACTACCAGAAGGGCTTAGTGCTAGTCCAAAAAATAAGCCCCCCAGGACCTCTGCACCACCAGTCCTACAGAAGATAGAATATCTAAACAGGAGAAAGAATTTCAGATCTTGATAACCAGTCCTTCTAATTAGTTCTTACAACCAAAATACAGCCCCCTGAAAACATCCAGAAATGAAGCCAAATGATCACACATAACATATATCACAGCCATATCCCTAAGAGAAAAAAAGAATTTAAAAAAGAAAGTCCCATTCAAACAATAGCAAATTCAAAAATAAAAAGCAACATCTCCCTGAGAGGAGAAGGACTTATTGCAAGAAATCCAGCAGTACAAAAAGCCAGAGTGTTCTGACACCTCCAAAGCATTGCACTAGCTCTCTCACAATGGATCTTAATCAGAGTAAAATATCTGAAATGACAGATAAAGAATTCAAAATATGGATTGCAAGGAAAGTCAGTAACATCTAAGAGACATTTGAAATCCATTATCAAACAAAAAAACAGAAAAATTATTCAGGATATGAAAGATTAGATCCCATATTAAGAAAAAAAAAACAAATAGAACTGCTCAAATTGAAAAAAATCACTAAAGTAATTTCAAAATAATGAAAATAATGTTAGAGCTTTAACAATAGTCTACACTAAACAGAAGAAAGAATTTTAGATCTTGACAACCAGTCTTTCTGATTAACCCAGCCACACAAAAACAAAATTTTTTAAATAATTTTAAAAACGAACAGAGTTTTTGAGAAATATGGCTTTGACCAAATCTTCACAGATCTTCAACTTATTGGCATTCCTGAAAGAGAAGATGAAAAAGTAGTATACAACTTGGAAAACTGATTTGAGGGAATAATTCAGAAATTTTTCCCTAATCTTGCTAGAGAGATTGACATCCAGATTCAAGAAATTTAGAGAACTCCTATGAGCTAGTATACAAGAAGACCATTCCCAAGGCATACAGTCATCTGACTATCCAAGGTCAGTTAGAAAGAAAAAATCTTAAAGGCCCCTAGGAAAAAGGGCAAAGTTACCTATAGAGGAAAACCCTTTAAATTAATGGTAGACTTCTCAGTAGAAACTTCACAAGCCAGAAGAGATTGAGGTCCTATTTTCAGCCTCCTTACAAGAAAAAAATTGCCAGCCAAGAATTTAATACAAAACTAAGCTTCATGAATGGAGAAATACAGTCTTTCCCAGACAAGCAAACACTAAGAGAATTTATCACCACCAGACCAGACCTACAAGAAATGCTCAAAGGAGTTCTAAACATGGAAATGAAAGAATAATACTTGAGACCACACAAGCACACATAAGTACAAAGTTTACAAACTCTATGAAGCAATTATACAATTAAGACTACAAGGCAGGCCAAGATTCAAATTCAGGAAATACAGAGAACACCACAAAGATACTCCTCGAGAAGAGCAACTCCAAGACACACAATTGTCAGATTCACCAAAGTTGAAATGAAGGAAAAAGTGTTAAGGGCAACCAGAGAGAAAGGTCAGGTTACACACAAAGGGAAGCCCATCAGACTAACAACAGATCTCTCAGCAGAAACTCTCCAAGCCAGAAGAGAGTGGGGGCCAATATTCAACATTCTTTTGGTTTTTTTTTTTTTTTTTTTTTTTGAGACGGAGTCTCGCTCTGTCGCCCAGGCTGGAGTGCAGTGGCCGGATCTCAGCTCACTGCAAGCTCCACCTCCCGGGTTTATGCCATTCTCCTGCCTCAGCCTCCCGAGTAGCTGGGACTACAGGCGCCCGCCACCTCGCCTGGCTAGTTTTTTGTATTTTTTAGTAGAGACGGGGTTTCACCGTGTTAGCCAGGATGGTCTCGATCTCCTGACCTCGTGATCCACCCGTCTCGGCCTCCCAAAGTGCTGGGATTACAGGCTTGAGCCACCGCGGCCGGCCTCAACATTCTTAAAGAAAAGAATTTTCAACCCAGAATTTCATATCCAGCCAAACTAAGATTCATAAGTGAAGGAGAAATAAAATCCTTTACAGACAAGCAAATGCTTAGACATTTTGTCACCACCAGGCCTGCCCTACAAGAGATCCTGAAGGAAACACTAAACATGGAAAGGAACAACAGGTACCAGCCATTGCAAAAACATGCCAAAATGTAAAGTCCATCAATGCTAGGAGGAAACTGCATCAACCAGCGAGCAAAATAACCAGCTAATATCATAATGACAGGATCAAGTTCACAAATAACAATATTAACCTTAAATGTAAATGGACTAAATGGTCCAATTAAAAGACACAGACTGGCAAATTGGATAAAGAGTCAAGACCCATCAGTTTGCTGTATTCAGGAGACCCTTTGCATCTCACATGCAGAGACACACACAGGCTCAAAATAAAGGGATGGAGGAAGATCTACCAAGCAAATGGAAAACGAAAAAAAGCAGGGGTTGCAATCCTAGTCTCTGATAAAGCAGACTTTAAACCATCAAAGATCGAAAGAGACAAAGAAGGCCATTACATAATGGTAAAGGGATCAATTCATCAGGAAGAGCTAACTATCCTAAATATATATGCACCCAATACAGGAGCACCCAGATTCATAAAGCAAGTCCTTAGAGACTTACAAAGAGACTTAGACTCCCATACAATAATAATGGGAGACTTTAACACCCCGCTGTCAACATTAGACAGATCAATGAGACAGAAAGTTAAGAAGGATATTCAGGAATTGAACTCAACTCTGCACCAAGTGGACTTAATGGACATCTACAGAACTCTCCACCCCAAATCAACAGAATATACATTCTTCTCAGGTCCACATCACACTTATTCCAAAATTGACCACATAATTGGAAGTAAAGCACTCCTCAGCAAATGTGAAAAACAGAAATTATAACAAACTGTCTCTCAGACCACAGTGTAATTAAACTAGAACTCAGGGCTAAGAAACTCAGACAAAACCACTCAACTACATGGAAACTGAACAACCTGCTCCTGAATGACTACTGGGTACATAACGAAATGAAGGCAGAAATAAAAATGTTCTTTGAAACCAATGAGAACAAAGATACAACATACCAGAATCTCTGGGACACATTTAAAGCAGTGTGTAGAGGGAAATTTATAGCACTAAATGCCCACAAGAGAAAGCTGGAAAGATCTAAAATTGACACCCTAACATCACAATTAAAAGAACTAGAGAAGCAAGAGCAAACACATTCAAAAGCTAGCAGAAGGCAAGAAATAACTAAGATCAGAGCAGAACTGAAGGAGATAGAGACACAAAAAACCCTCCAAAAAATCAATGAATCCAGGAGCTGGTTTTTTGAAAAGATCAACAAAATTAATAGACGGCTAGCAAGACTAATAAAGAAGAAAAGAGAGAAGAATCAAATAGACGCAATAAAAAATGATAAAGGGGATATCACCACCGACCCCACAGAAATACAAACTACCATCAGAGAATACTATATACACCTCTACACAAATAAACTAGAAAACCTAGAAGAAATGGATAATTTCCTGGACACTTACACTCTCTCAAGACTAAACCACGAGGAAGCTGAATTCCTGAATAGACCAATAGCAGGCTCTGAAATTGAGGCAATAATTAATAGCCTACCAACCAAAAAAAGTCCAGTACCAGACAGATTCACAGCCGAATTCTACCAGAGGTACAAGGAGGAGTTGGTACCATTCCTTCTAAAACTATTCCAATCAGTAGAAAAAGAGGGAATCCTCCCTAACTCATTTTATGAGGCCAACATCATCCTAATACCAAAGCCTGACAGAGACACAACAAAAAAAGATAATTTTAGACCAATATCCCTGATGAACATTGATGCAAAAATCCTCAATAAAATACTGGCAAACCGAATCCAGCAGCACATCAAAAAGCTCATCCACCATGATCAAGTGGGCTTCATCCCTGGGATGCAAGGCTGGTTCAACATACACAAATCAATAAATGTAATCCAGCATATAAACAGAACCAAAGACAAAAACCACATGATTATCTCAATAGATGCAGAAAAGGCCTTTGACAAAGTTCAACAGCCCTTCATGCTAAAAACTCTCAATAAATTTGGTATTGATGGAATGTATCTCAAAATAATAAGAGCTATTTATGACAAACCCACAGCCAATATCATACTGAATGGGCAAAAACTGGAAGCATTCCCTATGAAAAATGGCGCAAGACAGGGATGCCCTCTCTCATCACTCCTATTCAACATAGTGTTGGAAGTTCTGGCTAGGCCAATCAGGCAAGAGAAAGAAATAAAGGGTATTCAGTAAGGAAAAGAAGAAGTCAGATTGTCCCTGTTTGCAGATGACATGATTGTATATTTAGAAAATCCCATTGTCTCAGCTCAAAATCTCCTTAAACTGATAAGCAACTTCAGCAAAGTCTCAGGATACAAAATCAATGTGCAAAAATCACAAGCATTCTTATACCCCAGTAACAGACAAACAGAGAGCCAAATCATGAATGAACTCCCATTCACAATAGCTTCAAAGAGAATAAAATACCTAGGAATCCAACTTACAAGGGATGTAAAGGACCTCTTCAAAGAGAACTACAAACCACTGCTCAGTGAAATAAAAGAGGACACAAACAAATGGAAGAACATACCATGCTCATGGATAGAAAGAACCAATATTGTGAAAATGGCCATACTGCTCAAGGTAATTTATAGATTCAATGCCATCCCCATTAAGCTATCAATGACTTTCTTCACAGAATTGAAAAAAACTGCTTTAAAGTTCATATGGAACCAAAAAAGACCCAGCATTGCTGAGACAATCCTAAGCCAAAAGAACAAAGCTGGAGGCATCACACTACCTGACTTCAAACTATACTACAAGGCTACAGTAACCAAAACAGCATGGTACTGGTAGCAAAACAGAGCTATAGACCAACGGAACAGAACAGAGTCCTCAGAAATAATACCACACATCTACAGCCATCTGATCTTTGACAAACCTGACAAAAACAAGAAATGGGGAAAGGATTCCCTATTTAATAAATGGTGCTGGGAAAATTGGCTAGCCATAAGTAGAAAGCTGAAACTGGAATCCTTTCCTTACTCCTTATACGAAAATTAAAACCATAAAAACCATAAACCATAAAAACCCTAGAAGAAAACTAGGTAATACCATTCAGGACATAGGCATGGGTAAGGACTTCATGTCTAAAACACCAAACGTAATGGCAACAAAAGCCAAAATTGACAAATGGGATCTAATTAAACTGAAGAGCTTCTGCACAGCAAAAGAAACTACCATCAGAGTGAACAGGCAACCTACAGAATGGGAGAAAATTTTTGCAATCTACTCATCTGACAAAGGGCTAATATCCAGAACCTATAAAGAACTCAATCAAATTTACAAGAAAAAAACAAACAACCCCATCAAAAAGTGGGCAAAGGATATGAACAGACACTTCTCAAAAGAAGACATTCATACAGCCAACAGATACATAAAAAAATGCTCATCATCACTCACCATCAGAGAAATGCAAATCAAAACCACAATGAGATACCCTCTCACACCAGTTAGAAGGGCAATCATTAAAAAGTCAGGAAACAACAGGTGCTGGAGAGGATGTGGAGAAATAGGAACACTTTTACACTGTTGGTGGGACTGTAAAGTAGTTCAACCATTGTGGAAAACAGTGTGGCGATTCCTCAAGGATCTAGAACTAGAAATACCATTTGATCCAGCCATCTCATTACTGGGGATATACCCAAAGGATTAAAAGTCATGCTGCTCTAAAGACACATGCACACGTATGTTTACTGCAGTACTATTCACAATAGCAAAGACTTGGAATCAACCCAAATGTCCATCAGTGACAGACCGGATTAAGAAAATGTGGCACATATACACCGTGGAATACTATGCAGCCATAAAAAAGGATGAGTTCGTGTCCTTTGTAGGGACATGGATGCAGCTGGAAACCATCATTCTCAGCATACTATCGCAAGAACAGAAAACCAAATACCGCATGTTCTCACTCATAGGTGGGAATTGAACAATGAGATCACTTGGACATAGGAAGGGGAGCATCACACACCGGGTCCTATTGTGCGGAGGGGGGAGGAGGGAGGGATAGCATTAGGAAATATACCTAATGTAAATGATGAGTTGATGGGTGCAGCACACCAACATGGCACATGTATATATATGTAACAAACCTGCACCTTGTGCACATGTACCCTAGAACTTAAAGTATAATAAAAAAAAGTAAAAAAGAAAAAAAAAAGAAAGTTCCTTCATGGGGAAGGGGGAGAGGGAGAGTGACAAGGGCTGAAAAACTGCCTGTTGGGTCTTTGCTGAGTACCTGGATGATGGAGTCACTCGTACCCAACCCCAGGGTCACAATATACCCATGAAACAAATCTGCATATGTACCCCCTGAATCTAATTATAAAATTAAAAAAAGACTACAAAGCACTATAGTCAATAATAATTTAACTGTACATTTTAAAATAACTAAAAGAGTATAATTGGATTGTTTGTAATAAAAAGAAAAAATGCTTGAGGGGATGGATATCCCTATTCTTCATGATATGATTATTACACATTGCATGGCTGTATCAAAATATCTCATGTACACCATAAATGCACACACCCACTATGCACCCACAGAAATTTTTTTTAATTTTAATAAATAAAAATTAAAATATTTTTTACTTTAATAAAGGACTACAAAGCAACTAGTTAACAACACTATGACAGAAACAAAAACTCACATATCAACAGTAATTTTGAGCATAAATGGCCTAAATGCTCCACTTAAAAGATGTAGAGTGGTAAACTGGATTAAAAAACAAGACCCTACATTCTCTTTCCTCTAGAGACCTGTCTTGCATGTAATAACAGACACAGGCTTAAAGTAAAGGGATGGAGAAATATCTATCACACAAATGGAAAACAGAAAAGAGCAAAAGTTGTTACTCTTGTATCAGATAAAACAAAATTCAAACCTACAACAGTAAGAAGAAAAAGAAGCCAGCCGGGCGCGGTGGCTCAAGCCTGTAATCCCAGCACTTTGGGAGGCCGAGACGGGTGGATCACGAGGTCAGGAGATCGAGACCATCCTGGCTAACATGGTGAAACCCCGTCTCTACTAAAAAATACAAAAAACTAGCCGGGCGACATGGCGGGCGCCTGTAGTCCCAGCTGCTTGGGAGGCTGAGGCAGGAGAATGGCGTAAACCCAGGAGGCGGAGCTTGCAGTGAGCTGAGACCCGGCCACTGCACTCCAGCCTGGGCGGCAGAGCGAGACTCCGTCTCAAAAAAAAAAAAAAAAAAAAAAAAAGAAGAAAAAGAAAAGAACTACATGATGATAAAGGGCTCAATTCAACAAGATTTAACTATCCTAAATATATATACACACAGTATCAGAGCACCCATATTTACAAAATGCTACGATTAATAGATCTAAGAAAAGAGAAAGCCATACAATAATCATGGAAACTTCAACACCACATTGACAGCAATAGGCAGATCATTAAGTCAGAAAACTAACAAAGAAGCTCTGGACTTAAACTGGACTTTCAACAAAATGGACCTCACAGACATCTACAGAATACTGCACCCCACAACCACAGAATGTACATTTTTCTCATCTGCAAACAGAACATTCTCTAATATTGAACACATACCTCAGTCATAAAGCAAGTCTCAGTACATTTAAAAATAAACTAAATCATATCAAGTATCTTCTCTGACCACAGTGGAATAAAATTAGAAATCAACACCACGAAAACCTCCCAAAACCACACAAGCACATGGAAACTAAACAACCTGCTTCTTAATGACTTTTGAGTAAACAAGGAGATTAAAGCATGAATTAAAAATTCATTGAATCAAATTAAAATAAAGATACAACATATCAAAACCTCTGGGATACAGCAAAAGCAGTGTTAAGAGGAAAGTTTATAGTGCTAAATGCATACATCAAAAACACAGAAAGATTTTAAATTAACAACCTAACATCACACCTAATGGAATTACAAAAACAAGAACAAATTCAACCCAAAGCTAATAGAAGAAATAACTAAGATCAGAACAGAACTAAATAAAATTCAGAACCAAAAAAATATAAAAGGATGGACAAAATGAAAAGTTTCTTTTTTGAAAGGATAAACCAAATTGACAGACCACTACTCAAGTTAACCAAGAAAAAAAGAAGAACCAGAGAAGCACAATCAGAAATGACAAAGGTGACATTACAACTGATACCACAGAAACACAAAAGATCCTCAGAGATGACTATGAACATCTCTATGTGTCTGAAAATCCTAGCCAGAGAAATCAGACAAGAGAAAGAAATAAATGACATCCAAATTGGAAAAGAGAAAGTTAAATTGTCCCTCTTTGCAGACAACATGATCTTATATTTAGGAAAACCAAAAGACTCCAAAAAAACCTCTTAAAACTTATAAGTAAATTCAGTAAAGTAGCAGAATACAAAATAAACATCCAAAAATCAGTAGTGTTTCTATACACTAACAATGAACTACCTGAAAAAGAAATCAAGAAGGTAATCCCATTTACAATAGCTACAAAAACATAAAATAATTTATAAATTTAACCAAAGAAGTGAAAGACTTCTACAAGGAAAACTACAAAACGCTGATGAAAGAAATTAAAGAGGACACAAACAAATGAAAAGACATCTCATGCTCATGGATCAGAATAATTAATGTTGTTGGCTGGGCATAGTGGCTTATGCCTATAATCCCAGCACTTTGGGAGGTCAGTGCAGGTGGATCACTTGAGGCCAGGAGTTCAAGACCAGCCTGGCCAACATGGCAAAACCCTGTCTCTACTAAAAATACAAAAATTAGCCTTGCATGGTGGCATACGCCTATAGTCCCAGCTACTCAGGAAGCTGGGCACGAGAATCGCTTTAACCTGGGAGGTGGAAGCTGCAGTGAGCCGAGATCACACCATTGCACTGGGAGTCAGAGCAAGATTCTGTCTCAAAAAAAAAAGAAAGAAAGAAAGAAAAGATAAATTAATGTTGTTATATCACCATATTACCCAAAGCAATCTATAGATTAACTGTAATCCCTATCAAAACATTAATATTATTTTTCATAGAAATACAAAAAAATCATAAAATTTCTATTGATCCATAAAAGACCTTAAGCAGCCAAAGCAATCTTGAACAAAAAGAACAAAGCGGGAGGCATCACACTACTGACTTCAAAATATATTTCAAGGCTATAATAAACAAAACAGCAGGGTATTGGTATGAAATAGACAAATAGACTAAATGGAACAGAATAAAGAACGAAAAAACAAATCCACATAATTATAGCCAACTGATTTTCAACAATGTGCCAAGCATATCCACTGGGGTAAAAGAGAGCCTCTTCAATAAATGGTGTTGGGAAAACTAGACATCCATATGCAGAAGAATGAAACTAGGTCACTATCTTTCTCATCATACACAAAAATCAACTCAAGATGGATTAGTGACTTAAACATAAGACCTAAAACTACAAAACTACTAGAATAAAATACAGGGGAAACATTTCAAGACATTGGCTAGGCAAATATTTTATGGCTAAGATCTCAAAAGCACAGGCAACAAAAACAAAAGTAGGCAAAAGAGACTATATTAAACTAAAAAGCGGCCGGGCGCAGTGGCTCAAGCCTGTAATCCCAGCACTTTGGGAGGCCGAGACGGGTGGATCACGAGGTCAGGAGATCGAGACCATCCTGGCTAATACGCTGAAACCCCGTCTCTACTAAAAATACAAAAAACTAGCCGGGCGAGGTGGCGGGCGCCTGTAGTCCCAGCTACTCCGGAGGCTGAGGCAGAAGAATGGCGTGAACCCAGGAGGCGGAGCTTGCAGTGAGCTGAGATCCGGCCACTGCACTCCAGCCTGGGTGACAGAGCAAGACTCCGTCTCAAAAATAAAATAAAATAAAATAAAATAAAAAGCGTCTACACAGCACAAGGAGCAATCAACAGAGTGAAGAAATAGCCTGCTGAATGGGAGAAAATATTTGCAAGCTATTTATCAAACAAGGGACTAATATCCAGAATACACAGGAACTCAAGCAACCCAACAGTAAAAAAAAAAAAAAAATACTAATCTCAATAAAGAGTGGGCAAGGACATGAATAGACATTTCACAAAAGACATACAAATGGCCAAAGGTTTATTTATTTATTTATTTATTTAAGATGGAGTCTCACTCTGTCACCAGGCTGGAGTGCAGTGGTGCAATCTCGGCTCAGTGCAACCTCCACTCCCAAGCTCAAGCGATTCTCCTGCCTCAGCCTCCCAAGTAGCTGGGATTACAAGTGTACATCACCACACCCAGTTGATTTTTTGTAATTTTAGCAGAGATGGAGTTTGGCCATGTTGGCCAGACTGGTCTCAAACTCCTGACCTCAGGTGATCTACCCACCTTGGCCTCCCAAAGTGCTGGGATTTGGCCCAAAAGATGTGTTTTTAAAATGCTCAACATCACTAATCATCAGGGAAATGCAAATCAAAACCACAATGAGATATCATCTAACCCCAGTTAGAATGACTATTATTAAAAAGACAAAAACTGGCCGGGCGTGGTGGCTCAAGCCTGTAATCCCAGCACTTTGGGAGGCCGAGACGGGTGGATCACGAGGTCAGGAGATCGAGACCATCCTGGCTAACACCGTGAAACCCCGTCTCTACTAAAAAATACAAAAAACTAGCCGGGCGAAGTGGCGGGCGCCTGTAGTCCCAGCTACTCGGGAGGCTGAGGCAGGAGAATGGCGTAAACCCGGGAGGCGGAGCTTGCAGTGAGCTGAGATCGGGCCACTGCACTCCAGCCTGGGGGATAGAGTGAGACTCCGTCTCAAAAAAAAAAAAAAAAAAAAGACAAAAACAAATAAACAAAAATAACAGATGCTGTCAAGGATATAGAGAAGAGGTAACTTTTGTAACACTGTTGGTGGGAATGTAAATTAGTATGGCCACTATGGAACACAGTATGGAGATTTCTCAAAAAAACTAAAAATGTAAATACCACACATCCAGCAATCCCACTACTGAGTATTTATCCAAAGGAAAGGACATGAGCATAACAAAGAGATTCCTGCACACTCATGTTTACTGCAGCACTAGTCACAATCACAAATACATGGAATCAACCCAAGTGTCCACCAATGGATGAATGGATTTTTTTTTTTTTTTTTTTTTGAGACGGAATCTTGCTCTGTCACCCAAGCTGGAGTGCAGTGGCGCAATCCCAGCTTACTGCAAGCTCTGCCTCCTGGGTTCACACCATTCTCCTGTCTCAGCCTCCTGAGTAGCTGGGACTACAGGTGCCCGCCACCACACTTGGCTAATTTTTTGTATTTTTTAGTAGAGACGGCGTTTCACCATGTTAGCCAGGATGGTCTCGATTTCCTGACCTCATGATCTGCCCTCCTCGGCCTCCCAAAGTGCTGGGATTACAGGTGTGAGCCACCACACCCAGCCTGAATAGATTTTTTTAATTTGGTATACATACACAATGGACTACTACTAAGCCATTAAAAAATGAAATCATGTCATTTGCAGGAACATGGATGGAATGAGAGGTCATTATGTTGAGTGAAATAAGCCAGGCCCAGAAAGACAAATATCACATGTTCTCACTCATATGCAGGAACTAAAAGAGTTGATTCATAGAATTAGAGACTACAAAAATAGATTCCAGAGGCTGGGAAGGGTGAGTGGGTAAGAGGAGGGATGAAGAGAGGTTGGTTAATGGATATGAGCATACAGTTAGATAGAAGAAATAAGCTTTAACGTTCATCAGCAGAGTAGGGTGACTATAGTTAACAATGTATTACATATTTTGAAATAGCTAGAAGAGAGGACTTGAAATGTTTCCAACACATAGAAATTATAAATACTTAAGGTGATGAAGACCTTAAATACCTTGACTTGATCCTCACACATTCTATGCGTGTAACAAAATAGTACATGTACCCATTAAATACATTCAAGTATCATGTAGCAATAATAAAAAATTAGGAGGCATGAAATCTTCATATTTCATAGCAGAAAGTCTTTGTCAAATACTGCCTCAAATTGATGAATCAGGAATAAAATTGTATTACTTTAAAGTTTTAGTTTTGTTTGTTTGTTTCTTGTTTTGAGACAGGGTCTTGCTCTGTCGCCCAGATTGGAGTGCAGTGGCTCAATCTCGGCTCACTGCAACCTCCACCTCCCAGGTTCAAGTGACTCTTGTGCCTCAGCCTCCCATAGCTGGGATTACAGGCGTGCACTACCATGCCCAGCTAATTTTTGCGCTTTTGGTAGAGACAGGGTTTCACCATGTTGACCAGGCTGGTCTTGAACTTCTGGCCTCAAGTGATCTGCCTGTCTCAGCCTCCCAAAATGCTGGGATTACAGGCATGAGCCACTATGGCTGGCTACTTTAAAGTCTTAATGGTAATTTTCAAAAGAACTAAAAAAGAGAAACAGTTAAAACAAGTCATTTTGTAGGAGTCTTATAAACAGCTTCTCATTTTATTATAGAGATGGGGATCTCACTATGTTGCCCAGGGTGGTCTTGAACTCCTGGCCTCAAGTGATCCTCCAGCCTCAGCCTCCCAAAATGTTGAGATTACAGGTATATGCCACCATCCCCAGCCCAGCTTTAATTTTTTATAATATGAGCAGATATTATTCTGTGTTTATTCTTTTCATTTTAATTCCTCACCCAGAAACTAGAACTCCCCCAACCTCACAGACAATAAGAAGGAGGGTTCAAATAAGAAGAGTTGGAAAGATTTAAGGCTGTTTAGCCAGAAGAAGAGACTTAGAAATCCATAATAAATGTCCTTAACCACTCGAAGTGTGGCCATAAGAAAACGGATTTTCATTTATTCAGCGAAGTTTCACGAGTTAGTACCAGGATAGGAACTGAATTACAGAGACTCTAATCCTGACTTGCTACAATATGGAACTGTCAAACAATTAGAACTTCACAAAGATGAGACGGACCTCCTTATACAGTAGTAAGTTCCCTGTTTCTAGAAGAGTTAAAGGAAAGGCTGGACATTAGCTAGTCAGGGAAATTGTTTTAAAACATGATTCTTATTTCACATAGAGTTAGACGATCTAGATTCTAAATGGCCCGAAGGTCACTTCCAACTTTATGATTCTAGAATTGTAAAGAGGTCTGTAATTTCTTTAGTAATCTATCTCATCTAGTCATTTCTTACTTCCAGGAACTATTTCCATATGACTATACTTTAAATTAATCTCATGTTTATTTTATCCCTAGGTAGTAGATAACTAGGAAAGGGAAATTAAAACACTGAACACCAACTGCGTGCCAGACACATCCTAAGTATTTTATGTATATTTTATCATTTAATTCTAACGTAATAGTAAGACAGCCTTATTTTCCCATTTTATAGATTTTAAAAACTGAGGTCCAGGCTGGGCATGGTGGCTCACACCTGTAATCCCAGCACTTTGGGAGGCTGAGGTAGGCAGATCACGAGGTCAGGAGTTCGAGATCAGCCTGGTCAACACAGTGAAACCCTGTCTCTACTAAAAATACAAAAATTAGCTGGGTGTGGTGGTATGTACCTGTAGCCCCGCTACTCGGGAGGCTGAGGCAGGAGAATCGTTTGAACGCAGGAGACAGAGGTTGCAGTGAGCTGAGGTCACGACACTGCACTCTAGCCTGGGCAATAGAGCAAGACTCTGTCTCACAAAAAAAAAAAAAAAACCAGGTCCAAAGAGATCAACTACATGGTGCAATCACACAGCCAAATGATTCTGGAGCCAGGATGAAAACCCAAGCAGCCTAATTAAAGAGTCTAGCTTCTTAACCACTCTGTGCAGTCTTTCTCTCTCTCTCTCTCTCTCTCTCTCCTCTCTCTCTCTCTCTCTCTGTCTGAGATGGAGTCTAGCTTTGTCGCCCAGTGCAGTGGTGCCATCTCAGCTCACTGCAACCTCTGCCTCCCAGGTTCAAGCAATTCTTCTGCCTCAGCCTCCCGAGTAGCTGGGATTACAGGCGCCCACCACATGCTTGGCTAATTTTTGTATTTTTAGTAAAGATCGGGTTTCGCCATGTTGGTCAGGCTGGTCTCAAATGCCTGACCTCAAGTTATCCGCTCACCTTGGCCTCCCAAAGTGCTGAGATTATAAGCATGAGTCACTGCACCCGGCCTGTGCAGTGCCTCTCTTACATATTCCACTGTAAGCTAACAAAAAAGACAGAACTGACATCATTGCAAACCCAGGCCTGCCTGACTCTAATACCACTTTATTTCCTAGCTTTAATTCTTGCTAGTAGAATTAAATGCAACATGGAAGTTTAGTTTCTGATCTCACTGATTTTAACTTCTATAATTCATAGGAAATGGGGGTGTGGCTTGCCCAGGCAAAATGACTACTTTCCCCAACAGTAGGTTATTTCAAGAAAACCAATGGAAAAAGTACCAACCTTTGGTAGTTTTTAAGACATACTTCAATATGAACTACCAAAATCTTTTCAAGTAATGTATTTACCATATATATGACAAATCACTTGGATTTTTATTTGTGAAATTTTCTTGAAGGAACTGAAGTAGAGTCTTCAAGCAAATCAGAAAAGCTGAGTTCTGTAGAAACCACACCCTAGCCCTGTGGCTACTTCTACTTCTGCAGTGCTTCTGTACTTCACTAATAAAGTAAGTTTCCTACCTCAAAAACAGAGCTTTAGAAAGCATTATGAAGACTCTTCCTGAGGCTGTTAATGTGTCAGTAAAACCACTTGATGGTATTTTTGAGTAGTAAATCTCTGGGAGTCACAATCCTATGAATAAAGTACTTTATTAAAGACCTCAAGTTTTTTTTATTGCCCATATAACTTTTTTTTCAATTTTTACGATTTTGGCAGGAATTTCATCCCAAAGTGAATGTGTTTCCAAAGTCTGAACAACATTGCATCAGTCATTTACAAGTGAAGACACTTATATAAAAAGAGGAATAAGTTCTGGTTTTTGAATGTGCTGTTATGACACATTTTTTTACTCATTTTCTACTACTGATCTCTAGAGATGCATTTTTATAAATATATATTAAATTCTTCCTAATAGTCAAGTCTTTTTTAACCCGCCCTCTCCCCCCAATATTCAAATCTTGATAATTTAATAACTACTAGCTATAATTGAACTAAAAGTTACTCACTGAGGACATTTGTGTGGCTATTTATTGTCATTGTTCCACTGACTAATAAATAGTTTCTGGCATCAGACTTGTATGTAGGATGTAGCTGTGAATATATATGGAAAGAAGATTATTGCTGAAGGCACAATAATGTAATGATCTGGGTTCAAATCCTAGCTTTGCCATTTAATAGCTGCGTGAAGTTGAGCAAAGTGAATAACCTCTCTGATCACTTAGCACAATGACTGTGCTAATGGTAAGTATTCAATAAACGAACATTTCCAAATCATTGATTTTGCTTTCTAAGCACCATTTCCCAGTATTAGGAACCAAAGCTCTTTAAAGAATTGGCTGGTAGGCCGGGTGCAGTGGCTCATGCCTATAATCCCAGCACTTTGGGAGGCCAAGGTGGATGGATCACTTGAAGTCAGGAGTTCGAGACCAGCCTGGCCAAAATGGTGAAACCTCTCTCTACTAAAAATACAAAAAATTAGCCGAGCGTAGTGGACGTGCCTGTAATCCCAGCTACTGGGGAGGCTGAGGCAGGAGAATCACTTGAACCAGGGAGGCAGAGTTTGCAGAGAGCTGAGGTTGCGCCACTGGACTCCAGCCTGAGAGACAGAATGAGACCCTGTCTCAAAAAAAGAAAGAATTGAGGCCGGGCGCGGTGGCTCAAGCCTGTAATCCCAGCACTTTGGGAGGCCGAGACGGGCGGATCACGAGGTCAGGAGATCGAGACCATCCTGGCTAACACGGTGAAACCCCGTCTCTACTAAAAATACAAAAAAAACTAGCCGGGCGAGGTGGTGGGCGCCTGTAGTCCCAGCTACTCGGAGGCTGAGGCAGGAGAATGGCGGGAACCCGAGAGGCGGAGCTTGCAGTGAGCTGAGATCTGGCCACTGCACTCCAGTCCGGGCGACAGAGCGAGACTCCGCCTCAAAAAAAAAAAAAAAAAAAAAAAAGAAAGAATTGGCTGGTTTTAGTTCAGTGGCCTGAATATTGCAAGAGAGCCTGTGATGACTTCTTCAGCCACAGATCAAGGAAGACTTGAGAGACTGAAGGACTCATGCTACAAAGTCACAGGGGACATCCTGAAGGAGCTTCTGCTGGACAAATTTGGAGAATTTGGAGCACTGAAAGAGAATAATTGATTATAACACAGTAAATAAATAAAAATCCATGTGTCCATAGAATTGAAAACAAAAGGAAAGAAAATAAAGAAAGCTTTTCTTTAGAGAAGAATACCGCCTAATAGATGGGAGGAATGATGAAATTAGAATATCACCACTTTGCCACCCATGATGTAATAGTTAATCCAGACAAGAAGCGGTGAATGCTGACATCACTAGGTAAAGTCATAGGGAACAGGAATAACCTGATGATTATCACCACACAGAAACTTAACTGCAGAAGAGAAAAAATGTACACTTACACCAAAGAGATTGGTAGTAAAACTTAGTGTCACCAGCAGTGGAACACTCTAACATTATTTGCCTTCTAATAGAATGCAACATGAAAAATAATATGTAATATTCTTGCCAAAAGCCTTAACCTGAATCCAATCCAGCCTCTAGATCCAACTTTTTTTTTTTTTTTTTTTTTTTTTTTTGAGGCAGAGTCTCGCTCTGTCGCCCGGACTGAGTGCAGTGGCCGGATCTCAGCTCACTGCAAGCTCCACCTCCTGGGTTCACGCCATTCTCCTGCCTCAGCCTCCGAGCAGCTGGGACTACAGGCGCCCGCCACCTCGCCCGGCTAGTTTTTGTATTTTTAGTAGAGACGGGGTTTCACCGTGTTAGCCAGGATGGTCTCGATCTCCTGACCTCGTGATCCGCCCGTCTCGGCCTCCCAAAGTGCTGGGATTACAGGCTTGAGCCACCGCGCCCGGCCTGATCCAACTTTTAAATTTACAGGAAATAAGTTAAACCACACAGTGAAGAAACAATCAGGCCACTGCTCTGACCTCTCCAAAATGTCAATGCTGTTTGAAAACAATAAGAACAACAACAACAACAAAAACTGAAACTAATCAACAAATGCAGTGAATTAACCTAGGTGGGATCCCAATTTGGGGAAGAAAACTGCTGTAAAAGACATTCTTGTAGCAAGTGGTGAAATTTGAATGTGGAGTGATACTAGATGATTATTAGCTAAGCCAAACTTGGTGGCTTAAAACAACAAACACTGATTATCTCACAGTTTCTATGGGTCAGGAATCTCGGCATGACTTTGCTGCTGGTAGTTCTGGCTCAGGGGCTCTCCTGAGGTTAGGGCCAAGCTGTTGAGTAGGGCTGCAGTCTTCCCCAGGATTGCCCAGAGGAGGATTCCCTGCTGGGCTCACTCACAGGGTAGCTGACAGGCCTCAGGTCCCTGCCACGTGGGCCTCCCGAGAGGTGGCTGAGTGTCTTCACCACATGGTAGCTGACTTCCCTCTCCCTAGACCTACCTCACAACATGGCCTCTGGCTTCCCTCAAGAGCAAGTGATTCCAGAGAGATCAACAGAGTGTATTTAAGACAGAAGCCACAGCCTTTTTATAACCTAATATCAAAAGTGATATCCATCATTTCTGACATATTCTATTCTCTAGAAGGGAATCAGTAAGTCCAGACCATGCTCAAGAGGAAACACATAAAAAAATTGTGCATGCTTGAAAACCACCACAGATGTTATCCGGCATTACAGTTAACTTTCAGATTCAGCAGTGGTATTGTGGTTACATAGGGCAATGTCCTTATTCTTAGGATAAATATGCTGACATAGTTAGAGGCAATACATATGATGTCTGCAACTTATTTTCAAGTGATTCTGCAAATATATCTATGTTTATGTAACAATAAATAAACAATAACATATATATTGTTTATGTAAAATAATAAGGCAAATAAAACAAAATGCTAACCATTGTTGCATCTGGGTGGATGGTGGGTGGGTGATCATTGTCATATTCCTTAACCCTTTCTATATATTCGAAATTTTTTAAAAGAAAATGTTGGTGAAAAATAATGGAAAGTTATTAGGTTGATGCCATTAAAAGTCATTGCAAAAACCACAATTACTTTTGCACCAAGCTAATACTATGGACTGATTTGTGTCTTCCCCAAAATTAGTATTTTGAAGTCCTAACCCCCAATGTGATGGTATTTGTGGGTGGGGCTTTTGGCAGGTGATTAGGTTCAGATGAAGTTTTGAGGGTAGGAACCTCACCATGGGATTAGTGCCCTTAGAAGGAGAGACATCATAGCACTTAGCTTGCTTGCTCTCTCTGTGACATGTGAGGACATAGAGGGAAGGCAGCCATCTACATGCAGGATGAGGGCCCTCACCAGAACCTGACCATGCTGGCACCCTGATCTTGGATTTCCCAGCCTCCAGAATTGGAGAAATACATTTATGTTGTTTAAGCCACCCAGTCTATGGCACTGTGTTATGGCAGTCCAAGCTGACGATGAGGGCATTGACAATAATAAACATTGCACTTCCCACAGAGTTAATGTGTCAGGAGAATAAAGCCAGTGGTGCAAAGGGCTTTTTGATGCAGGAAATTAACTGAAAATAGAAATTATTGTCATGACTGTGCTTTCCAATTTCCCATCTCACCTCAGTGTGGCTGTCACTAGACAGAGAAAGCCCAAAAGAAATTCCCGAAAAGGTAACTCCTTCTCCTGCACCCACCAATTCCACAGGCCCCTCCTCAGCCTGTGGGCCACCACTAGCCCTTCACCCCCAGGGAGGCTCCCTTTATCAGCACCAGTCTTTAGCTGATCTTTTTTTTTTTTTTTTTTTTTTGAGACAGAGTCTCGCTCTGTCGCCCGGACTGGAGTGCAGTGGCCGGATCTCAGCTCACTGCAAGCTCTGCCTCCTGGGTTCACGCCATTCTCCTGCCTCAGCCTCCCGAGTAGCTGGGACTACAGGCGCCCGCCACCTCGCCCGGCTAGTTTTTGTATTTTTAGTAGAGACGGGGTTTCAGCGTATTAGCCAGGATGGTCTCGATCTCCTGACCTCGTGATCCGCCCGTCTCGGCCTCCCAAAGTGCTGGGATTACAGGCGTGAGCCACCGCGCCCGGCCCAGCTGATCTTAAATTCCATCTGCTAGACCATTGCCATTCACTTTTTTCCTATGTACTTTTATTAACTGATTATACAAGCTCTTTTTTTACTTTTGGAAATGGATCATTATTATTAATCCCATGATAAATTTCTTTATCACAAAATTATAATTAAGGGATTATATAGTGTTAAAAATATATATATGGTATTAAGTCCCATGCTCAGATAGGTTGCAAATCATTTGAAAAGATCAGCCAATTCACTGTGTAAATAAAAGTTTATAATTCAGTCACTTCCCTTTGGCAATATCTGTCAGAATTACAAGGTCCATGTTCTTTGGCCCAGTGAGTCTACTTCTTGGATTTTGTCTTACTGATATATCCTCCCACATGAAGAATGATAAAAGATTACTCATAATACCTGCATTGATAATAATGTATAGGATATTGTCATTTGTGTTAAAATATAAATAAAAAGAGAAAAATACAGTGTGCAGAGTGTGTCAACATTTGTGTTAAAAAGAAATTAAAAGAACACGTATATATGTGTGTAATATATTTCCAGAAGAGTATATAAGAAATCACTGGGGCAGGGCACAGTGGCTCATGCCTGTAATCCCAGCACTTTGGAAGGCCCAAGTGGGAGGATCACTTGAGGCCAGGAGTTTAGGACCAGCCTGGGCAACATAGCCAGACCCTGTCTCTACAAAAAAATGTTTTAAAAGAAAGAAATTGTTAACAGAGAGGTTGCCTCTGAAGAGAACTGGATGGCTGGGGAGAGGGGTATGGGGAACATGTTTCACCATATACTCTTGTACATTTAGAATTTTGTTTCTTGTAAATATATTACCTATTTGTTCAAATATATTAAATGTAAACTTTTTAAGATCCTATAATTTAACTAAAGTAAGACATCTTCTCTACAAATTCTTTACTTTTAAGTGTTTTTTATTCCTTTTTTCCATTTATTAAAAAAGTGTGGCCAGGCACAGTGGCTCACGCCTGTAATTCCAGCACTTTGGGAGGCCGAAGCAAATGGATCGCTTGAGGCCAGGAGTTGAGACTAGCCTGGCTAACACGGTGAAACCCTGTCTCTATTAAAAACACAAAAATCAGGCTAGGCGCGGTGGCTCATGCCTGTAATTCCAGCACTTTGGGAGGCCGAGACTGGCGGAACACGAGGTCAGGAGATCTAGACCATGCTGGCTAACACGATGAAACCCCCATCTCTACTAAAAATACAAAAAAACAAAATTAGCCAGGCATGGTGGCAGGTGCCTGTAGTCCCAGCTACTAGGGAAACTGAGGCGGGAGAATGGCATGAACCCAGGAAGCAGAGCTTCGGCAAGCCAAGATCGCACCACCACACTCCGGCATGGTCGACAGAGCAAGATTCTGTCTCAAAAAACAAACAAACAAACAAAAAACTTGCTGGGCATGGTGGTGGGCGCCTGTAGTCCCAGCTACTTGGGAGACTGAGGCAGGAGAATTGCTTGAACCCGGGAGGTGGAAGTTGCAGTAAGTCAAGATAGCGCCACTGCATTCCAATATGGATGACAGAGTGAGACACCTTCTCAAAAATTAATTAATTAATTAATTACAATTAAAATTTTTTAATGTACATATAGCCAATGGCCTGTTTGAGTCACTTTGTCCCAAGTCACCCCCAATCCTTCTGCTGAGTGCAGGTTCTTAAAATTGTGATCAATAAAAAAAAAATTGTGATCAATAGTTCTAGGGCGCTTATCTGACATCCATCTCTTCCATTTCTACTTCCTCAACATGGTCCCAGATGCACACATATACTTCACATATTGTACCTGGTTCAGCTTGTCTTTCTCTTCAGTACAGGAGGCAGCTTTTTTCTGCTCTCTGTTGACTTCTGAAGCCAGCCTCATGATCGTTTCTCTGCTAGCTTTTGCCTCCATCTCATGGACATTTATAGTCTCTTCAAGAATAACAATTTGTCCTTTCACGAATTCATTTTCCTTGCACAGCTCTCTGAGCTGAAGAGAAAGCAATTACAACTGTCCTATAAAAATTAACAATTTCATACATTTTCTCTAAGCAACTCACAATCTATAGACAGCATTATCATATGAAAAATGTAAGAGCACTATCCCTGCATGGACTGGAAAGGTCACATTTTCAAAGGCAGCCTCTAAACTCTGTTTTAGACCTAGGAGTCCAATTCAAATTATCCAAAAGGTGGCCACAAGGCAAGGATAATGAAGCCAAAAGCGTCCCAAGGGAACACACATCATCAAACCTCTGGCTGCTAAATACACCAGGTAAGGCGAAGCTCTACAGAGGCTACAGTAGGTGATGAAGCAAGGGACCTGCGTTCAGCCCATGTCCACTCAGATCTATTGCAGTCAAGACACCATGTGGCACTGGAGGAAATACACAGAACACAGGGCCATGCTTTTATATATATATATATTTCTATTTAATATAAGCATAGGAAAACTCTGAATAACAGCTCAGTGTTTATCATAGGGAATTGAGATTAGCAGAGCTTTTGCTTATTATGCTGTGCACTGGAATGGTTAATTGGGAGCATTTATAAGATTTACAAGGGGAAAATAAAAGCCAGCAGGCTCCTTGACCTCAGGGAAGGAGCCATACAGACAAACTCACTCTGAAGGGCCAGGGGAAGGCCTGTAGGGTGACTTGAGACCCCTCAGGACAGGGCCAGCGTTTGTGTTGAGACTCTACGTGGAAGTGATGTATCTTTGAGCCTCAATGCTCTGAACACATGGAGCCACAGTCCTCAGCTCACGCTGTCCCCTCTCTCTCCAACACTCTTCCTCACGTTTCCATGATCATTCCTCAATAGCCCTCAAAACTCCCGACCTCAGGGGGGCGCTCCTCAGACAGTCTCCAACACCCGTGACTTGCTTCCCTCTCTATCCCTGCATCCTAATTTGCTTTTCTGTATTGCACCTTTCACCACGTGGAGCAGTCGTACATATTTATTTGGTTATTTCTTCACTATCGTTACCCCTTGAAAATGAAATCTCTAGGAGAGCATAGACATAGTCTTGTCTCATTCACTGCTCTCTCTCCAACACTCAGAACAGTGTCTAGCATATAGTAAGCACTCACTAAATATTTGCGAAATGAAGGAATGAATGTCAAATTATTAGGAATGCATGGTTCCTTGGAAATGCGTGGGCACACGTGTTTATGAGGGCATGTGAAAGCAAAGGAACAGTTTTGAAACCAGAGCCATTTTGTTCTTGGAGGAACACCTAATGAGGCTGCAGTCTCAGTCAAGACAGCAGACTTCCTGATCTGGGCGATTTTTTTTTTTCTTTTTAAGACAGGCACCTGCTCACGTGGCCGAGATACCAAAGCTCCCGATTCCTACCCTCTGTCGTGAAATATAGATTCCATTACTGCTCAGGTAAGCTGAAGTCGACAAATCCCAGGAAGAAATTGCCATCAAAAAGATGGTTTCTTACTCATTTTTCCCCAAATGGAAGAAACCCACCACACCACGCAGGGCCATGGGGAAGCACCAGGGCCAGTTGGGAAGCAGAAGAAGAGGGGAGAAAAGCTGGCGAGAGACTTCCCTGTCACCTCCACAGGAAGGAATAAGTAAAACAGAGTAAGCAGACTTAGGGTTGGCTATTGAATGATTTCAGTGGCTCTTGGGGTGTAGAGGCTGATCTGAGCTATTTAGGGGACTTAGGTCAAGAGGCAGTAGCCTGAAGGTAAGAGCCAGTTGTAGGAGGTGACTGGGGAGTGGGCTCCGGATTGGTCAGTTCACGTGTGAAAGCTCTGCTGGGAAGGGCAGGCTCTTCCAGCTCAGCAAGACCCCAGAAGTCAAAGCATTAGAAACACAGAAAAGACAAGGGCATGATGAATGTAGTAGAAACACCCAGATTAGCACCGGGAGATTGTGTCTGATAGAGAAAAGGGTGTCACGGAAGAAGGAGCTTCTGAATTCCCTTTTCTTTTCCCCATCATTTGGTTTGAAAGATAATTCTCAAACTACAAGTGGACTTTTACAGCCGAGCTCCTGGTCACAAGTTAGCCATAGGGAGCAGGAGGAGAAGCATCCAGCATCCATAAGAGCATCAGGTGGACCCATGGTCCCAGCTATCAAAACCCATCCGTGAAGTGGAATACTTCCCAAAGTCAAATGAAGTCATCTTGCGGCTTTCAGAGAGGACGTTTGGAAAGCTCACTAGTAGACACCTAAGAGATGACTTTTAAAAATGGCTGCATTTTTAAAAGGCTGCATGATAGGCCAGACATGATGGCTCATGCCTGTAATCCCAGCACTTTGGAAAGCCAAGGTGGGAGAACCGCTTGAGCCCAGGAGTTAGAGATCACCCTGGGCAATATAGTGAGACCTCAACTCCATTTAAAAAAATAAAATAAAAAGACGCATGGGTGCTGGGCATGGTGACTCACAACTGCAATCACAGCACTTTGGGAGGCAGAGGTGGGGTAATTGCTGAGGCCAGGAGTTCAAGACCAGCCTGGACAACATAGCAAGACTTCATCTCTAAGTAAATAAAATAATTAGCCAGACATGGTGCACGCCTGTAGTCCCAATTACTTAGGAAGCTGAGGCAGGAGGATCACTTGAGCCCAGGAAGTCAAGGCCACAGTAAACTAGGATCATACCACTGTACTCCAGCCTGGGTGACAGAGCAAGATCTTGTCTCTAAATTTAAACCAAATAAACAAACAAACAAACAAAAACAAACATAAAAAAAGACTGTGTGGAAATCTGTCAGGAAGCAAGGATATGAAAGGTTTGTAAATAGCCAAAGAGAACCATGAGCACTCAGATACTTTCAGGCATCCTAATGAAGCACTATGGGCCAAGTGAATTATTCAGTTAATATTATTTGTTTCTGGCTTAATGGTAATCTACTATTAAAGTAGAATTTTTGCTATTGGTTTTTTTTTTTGTTTTGTTTGTTTTTTTGAGACAGAGTCTTACTCTGTGGCCCAGGCTGGAGTGCAGTGGCTTGATCTCACTGCAACCTCTGCCTCCTGGTTCAAGTGATTCTCCTGCCTCAGCCTTCCAATTATCTGGGACTACAGGTGTCCCCCACCATGCCCAGCTAATTCTTGTATTTTAGTAGAGATGGGGTTTCACCATGTTGGCCAGGCTGGTCTCGAACCCCTGACCCCAGGTGATCTGCCCGCCTTGGCCTCCCAAAGTGCTGGGATTACAGTCGTGAGCCCCCACACCCAGCCACTATTTGGTTTTAATGTAAATTTTTACAGTACTTTAGAACTCACACTCAATCAGTATCCTAAAAATGACATGCAGCTGGTTTTGTGTGAGTATATGTCTGGCTGTAACTAAAAGGAAAAAATCTCCCTAAAGCAAATGGTTAAAATGAGTAATTAATTGTATATGACAACCTAAATATATTTTAGACAAAGCCATTATCTCTTTTGGAGAATAATTAATTCCAATAATGCTAGAAAAGATCTTGGAATTGAGGCTCAGGAAGGTGATATGACTTGTCCCAAGTTACACAGTTTATTAATGCTATACTTGGGCTACTGTGCCATTCTCCTGCCACCCCCACTCAAACTCAACCACAGCACTTCCTTTCATGCCACATGTCAGAATCACCACCACATTTATAGACTTTTTAATCTGCATACAGACACCTTTAAAATTAAATCTTCATCTGATGCCTTGTCATTCCTCTCGTCTGGATCCAAGCAGTCACGCAGTTGAATCAGAAATTCCTCGTGTTTCCTGCAATTCTTTGAAACTTGTTTCTTATTCTCCTCATTTTCTTTTGCACACTTTCTGTTTGGCAAATAACAAGTAAGTCAGAATTTAACACCATGGAAGATAACATTCATCAAACCAAGTCAGAATATAAGCTCTCTGGGGGAAATAATTGTCATTTTCAATGCAACACAGTTTCCCAGACACAGAGCAAATTATTGTCACAGAAGCCCTATAAAGCCCTATAAAGGAAGGAGAAAAGTGGCAGCAATTTTGGGACACCTATGCTTTGCAGAAATATAAGGAAATCTTCAAGGCATTGTGGACTTAGTAACAGGAGGGGAAATGGATTCCCCTAGCCTCAACCCTAAAGGGTTTAGGGATCCTAAAGGATCTCTAAAAATGGAGGCACGTGTCTGGAGCACAATGCTCACAATCCACATAGCCATGGGTCTTCACTGTGGCCTCATGGGGAAGGAGAGTGCTACCACATTGGCTCTAGAGGATCAAGCTTCATTTTATTTTCAAACTTTACAATACAGTGATTTATTTATAAGGGTCCTAGTTCATGGCCAGGCATAACTATAATAACAAATACATCAAAAGCAGAGAAGGTTCTCGCCTCTGGAAAAGAGATGTGTTCAATCACCAGCAAAGTTCATTATTAGTTTTCACATGCCCTTAGTCTTTAAAGCATATTGCAAGAAAGGAAAGAAAATCAGTATATTGAAGAGATGTCTGAACCCCCATGTTTACTGCAGTTCTATTCACAGTAGCCAAGACAGGGAATCAACACAGGTGCCCATCAGTGGGTGAATAGGGGGAAAAAATATGATATATGTACACACTGGAATACTACTCAGCCTTTTAAAAGAATGAAATCCTGTCAGGAGTGGCAATATGGAAGAACCTGGAGGATACTATGTTAAGCAAAATAAGTCAAGTACAGAAAGATAATTACCTCATGTTCTCACTCATATGTGGGAGCCAAAAAATACTGAACTCGTAGAAGCAGAGTAGAATTTTGATTATTAGAGGCTGGAAAGGGTAGCGGATGAAGGAGGACACAGTGAGGTTAGTCAATGGCTATAAACTTATAAAGATGGTTATAAAGTTATAAAGCTAGATGGCAGGAGTAAGATCTAGTGTTCTGTAGTATAGTATGGTGAATACAGTTAACAAGAATTTAGTTTTCAAATAGCTAGAAGAGAGGATTTTGAATGTTCACAACACAAAAAAATGATAACTGTTCAAGATGATGGATGTGCTAACTTCCCTGGTTTGATCATTATACATTGTATACATGTATCAAAATATTACTCTATATCCCATAAATATGTACAATTATTACAAGTCAACAAAAAATAAAAGAAAAAAAAAAAAAACGTTGGAAGAGTAATAGAATTGGCCAGTCAAGGAAAAAGGAAATTTGTGGTCTATTATGAATATATTATCTGAAATCTCAGATAGGTTTGTTGAAATAGTATGGTCTATTTCTAATGCTTTAAATGTTAGCAACTAAGAGATCATCAAAAATAGGCACACTTTAAAGGCAAATTAGAATCATTTCAGTAATTTAGTGTCATTTTTTAAATATCCAAGATAATAAACATGATTATTGCTTTTCCTTTTTACCATGTTGAATGTTTACTGCAAATTCCTTCAACCTATTCAAAGAGTAACAAAGCATGTAATTGCAGATACTCAAAGCATATCAGATTTCTATTTAGAAAAATGTGTAACGATAAAAGACTAACATCGCTGTATCTCTGAGTTCTTATTTTAGCATATGAAAGGTAAAACTCTTCAGTCTTTTGGACCCAGGAAAGGCATAATTAATTGTATGGTGCTGATCGATTTATATATATGATTCCATGCATTAACCCCAAGATTTCAATCTTTCTTCTCCATTCCAAAGGTCTCTGGATTACTTCTATTTCTATTTGCAATTCACTTGACCCAACAAAGTTTCAAGAATCTACCCTAAGAAAATAATCACAGAAATGTAAAAATATGAATCACATAGGTATTCATTGCAGCTTGGTTTATAGTAATTTTTTTAGTGGAACTAACCTAAGAGCCTGTAGAAATAGCAAAAGTAATTGATTGAGTAAATTATGGTATTTCAAGCAATGGAATATAATGAGTCATTTAAAATTATGTACCAGGCTTGGCACAGTGGCTCACACCTGTAATCCCAGCACTTTGGTAGGCCAAAGTGGGAGGATTGCTTGAGGTCAGGGATTCAAGACCAACCTGGGCAACATGGCAAAATGCCATCTCTACAAAAAAAATTAAAAATCAGTTGGGTATAGTGGCATGCACCTGTGGTCCCAGTTACAAAAGAGGCTAAGGTGGGAGGATCGCTTGAGCCTAGGAGGTCAAGGCTGCAGTGAGCTATGATTGCGCCACTGCGCTCCAGCCTGCGTGGCAGAGTGAAAACCTGTCTCAAAGAAGTAAATAAATACAATTATATGCTAAATGAGTTTTTTAAATATTTACAACATATGGCCAGGCACAGTGGCTCACTCCTGTAATCCTAACACTTTGGGAGGCCAAGGCAGGCAGATCACTCTAGGTCAGGAACTCGAGACCAGTCTGGCCAACATGGCGAAACCCCATCTCTATTGAAAATACAAAAATTAGCTGGGAGTGGTGGCACACGCCTGTAATCCCAGCTACTCAAGAGGCTGAGGCATGAAAACTGCTTGAACCTAAGAGGTGGAGGTTGCAGTGAGCCGAGGTCATGTCTCTGCACTCCAGCCTGGGTGACAGAGCAAGACTCTGTCTTTAAAATATATATATATATATATAATTTATATAAAATATAAATTATATAATATATAAATTATATATATATTTACAACATATGATTCAGTAAAAATAGTATACTACCTAAAGTCATTTGTATATGATCTTCTGAAAAATCTATACAACAAAATATTAATATTAATTATAGCTCTTCTATAATCAAAAGCTTTTAAGTAATTATTAATTTCTTCTTGGCACTTTTCTGTATTTAAAAAATATTTTTTACAATATGCATATAGTGTTTTTATTACTCATTTATTTAATAAATACTTATTGAGTACCTACCATACACCAAGCCTCATTAAAGGTGCTAAAGATACAATAGTAAACAAAAGAGATACAAATCCAGCCAGGTGCAGTGGTGTGCACCTGTAGTCCCAGCTACTAGGGAGGCTGAGGTGGGAGAATCACTTGAACCCAGGAATTTTAGGCCAGCCTGGGCAGTGAGACTCCCATCTCTGAAAAAAAAATTATTGACCTCATGGAGCTTATGTTCTATTTGGAAAGATGGACAATAATCAAAATACAAGTATATGTAAAAGGTATAGTACAGTATAATAGGACTAGAGAGAAAAAATTAAGCAAGAAGGAAAGAGGGGCAAGAGATATTAGAGGAGTACATTTTTAAATATGTTATTCATGGAACATCTCACTTGGAAAGTGCCATCTGAGTGAAGACCTAAAGGAAATGGGGTCAGCCATGTGATATCTGGGGAAGAGCCTTCCAGGAAGAGAAATTAACAATTACAAAGGTCCTGAGGTACGATCAGGTCTGTCAGGTTCAAGGGACAGCAAAGAAGCCAGCGATCTGGAAAGGAAACAATAAGGGAGAGAATGGTAGCAAAACCAGGTCAGGATGAGCCTTTTGGTTCATAGGAAACGCTGTCTTTACCCTGAGTGAGAGTCACTGGAGGACTCTGTGCTAGGAATTTACATGATCTAATTTGCATTTTAACAGGATCACTCTGGCTGCAGGGGGCACAGTCAGAGGTAGGGAAACCACTGCTATGACCTGAATGTTTATGTCCTCCAAGAATTCATATGTTGAAGTCCTAATTCCCAATATGACGGTATAATATTTGGAGGTTGGGCCTTTAGGAGGTAATTAGGCCACAAGAGTGGCACCCTCATGAATGAGACTAGTGCCCTTATAAGAAGGGACACTGGCTGGGCGTGGTGGCTTATCCCTGTAATCCCAGCCCTTTAGGAGGTTGAGGCAGACAGATCACTTGAAGTCAGGAGTTTGAGACCACCCTGGCCAACATGGTAAAACCCAATCTGTACTAAAAATACAAAACATTAGCTGGGCCTGGTGATGCACACCTATAATCCCAGCTACTTGGGAGGCTGAGTCACATGAATTGCTTGAACCCGGGAGGCAGAGGTTGCAGTGAACTAAGATTGCAACCACTGCATTCCAGCCTGGGCAACAGAGCAAGACTCTGTCAAAAAAAAAAAAAAAAAAGAGGAAGAAGAAGAGGAGGAGGAGGAGGAATAAGAAGAAGAAGGAGAAGGAGAAGGAGAAAGAGCATGGAGAGGTGATCTCTCTCTCTGCCATGTGAGGATACAGCAAGAAGGCATTCATCTACAAACCAGAAAGAGGACCCTCACCAGGAACTGAATAGGCCAACATCTTGACCTTGGACTTCCCAGCTTCCCCAACTAAAGGACTAAATTTCTGTCTTTTAAGCCACCTAGTATATGTTATTAATTTATGTTTATATGTTAGTTAGCCCAAACCGACTAAGAGAGAAATTAGTACCAGGAGTGGGATGCTGCTGTAACAGATACATATTACAATACTCCAGGTGAGAGTTAATGGTGGCTTGGACCAAGTTAGTGACAATAAATGTGATAATGGAAAGCTGACAAAATTTAGATTTGTTTTGAAAAGAGATATGAGGGGATTTGCTGAACAATCAGACATGGAGAGTGAAAGAGAAAGAGAACCAAGTTTGATAGCAAGAATTTTGATATGATCAACTAGAAGAATGGAATTATGATCACATGAGATGAAGAGAAGTGCAGAAGGATTTTGTGGGAACACTGGGAGCTCTGTTTTGGACACATTAAGTTTGAGATGCCTGTTGGAGATCCACATGGAGATGTACAGTAGCTAATAAGATATGTGGTTCTTGAGCTCTGGGAAGAGATCCAGGCTAGACACAGAAGTGTGGGAGTCACCAGCATTTAGAAACTTAAAGCCATGAAACTAAATGATGTCACCAAGGTAGTAAATTTAGATACAAATGAGAAGAGATTCAAGGGCTGATCCCTGAGGTACTCCAGTATTTGAAAGCAAAAGAGATGAGGAGAAACAGTGAAAGACACTAGCTAGAAAGGTAAGATTAAAAAAAGAAAAGAAAAAACCTAGGCATGTGTAAGGTCCTGGAAGCCAAGAGAAGGAGAAGGTGGTTCAAAGAAAAAGATCAACTGTGACTGATGCTACTGATTGTTCAAATAAGATAAGACTGACCATTTAACTTGCACTGTGCACTCACTGGTGACCTTAATGAATGGTTTCAGTGGATCAGATTCCAGAGAGAGAAGAGAAATTGCAGACCATGAATACACACAACATTTTTTTTTTTTTTGAGACAGAGTCTCACTTTGTTGCCCAGGCTGCAGTGCAGTGGTGTGATCTCAGCTCACTTCAGCCTCCACCTGCCCAGTTTCAAGCAATTCTCATATCTCAGCCTCTCGAGTAGCTGGGATTAAAGGCACCTGGCACCGCACCTGGCACCATACCTGGCTAATTTTTGTATTTTTAGTAGAGGCAGGGTTTCACCATGTTGGCCAGGCTGGTCTCAAACTCCTGACCTCAAGTGATCTGCCCACCTCAGCCTCCAAAAGTGCTGGGATTATAGGTGTGAGCCACCACGCCTGGTCATACATGCAATGTTTAAGGAGTTTGTGCTGTAAGTGGAAGTAGAGAAAGAGGACAGGGGCTGGAAGTATTGGGTTTTTTTTTTTTTTAATGGAATAAGTAAAATAAATATAATGTATTTCGTTACTAAAGACATTTAAGTCATTCATAGAATTTTAAAATATATTTTAGGAACAACTTGTTCCCAATTTTGTCTCAATAATCACCTCTTGTCAAAATGAAGTGTGGAAAACCTAGGTTTCATGACTTCTCTGCATAAACTAGTAATAAAATCTAATGAGGAGTGTTCAGTGTGATCTGGAGTGGTCTAGCTTCTAGGATATTTTTATAACTGGGTTCTAAATAAACATCTACCTCTGTGTACTACCCCACCACCTCAGGGTTAACCTCTACTTAGAGGAATCTTCTAAATTGTGTAAATAAGCATTTGCAGCCCTAATTGATAGCCTAGAAACATGTTTAAGACAAGGCTGTATTTGTTAAGACTCTTGATGACATTTAGAAATGAGCCTTGGAAAAATTTGTCAAGACTCCAAAGATATTTGAGGTCAATAACTTTTTTTCAAATTGAGTTTCAGGGCCAAGTAATGCAAAATGCCAGTACATTCAAAGACATATTTTGCTTTCAGAAGCTAGTATTTTAACTCTAGCTAAAGCAAAAAATATGTTGCAGTATCCTTACTGTAATTTTTCATTTAACTCTACAACTTTCTTCTTTAATTCCTGGTTCTCCTTGATTGCAGTGTGAGCTGTGATTTCTGTTCTGATTTTAGAAGTGGAAAGTGCTGCTGATTCTTCTTCTAGCTCCTGAACTCTGTCTCTCAAAGAGGTAAGGAGAGATGATTTTCTGGCATTGTTTTCCTTGTAGCTCTCCATTTCAGCTTTCAATTCTTGATAGGAGACTTCTTTAGAAAGCATCTTGGATCGGAGGTCTCGAAGCTAACATGGAAAAGAAATTAAAAAAAAACACTTTAACAACCTATGTTTGAAGTATCTTTAAGAAACCCAAAGCCACCATTTAAATGTTCACTCTTTTATTCATGACTTAATCTAACTTTATTTTCTTTTCTAATATTTGTATCTGTATTACCAAATGAGAAATTATGCCTAAATAATTGACTTTATAATCTATCTTTTCCAAAACCAATTGAGCAATGTCTTATGTTGTTTAGTCTCATTCAAGAGAAGTTTATGATGTTGATTGCACAAGCAATAAAATATTTTGCAATGGTCCACATTTTCTAAATCTGTATTGCTGTTATTGCTGCTGATAAACAGTTAGACAAGCAACCTACAAATCACACGATCGGTGATTTCACAGCCGTAACTGTTCCCCACTTAAACACAGACTACTCAGTATGTCACTATATTTGTCACACTTATCTCCTAGACTCTAACCATGAGTGACAAAGAAAAATAAAATTTCAATTTCTGGAAAAAAAAAAACATAAGAGAAAAGAAAAATCCTTATAAGATTTATATGAAGAAAACATTTTAACTTTTATGAGTTCTGTGATATCAAAATGCTGAACAACATAGGTGCCTTATTGAGTTAAAATGTCAGATCTACCCTATGAGAAAATGTTATAAAAGCATGTACTTCTTTGGAGCTGTGAGTGCGCATACATACATTTATTCACACACACACATTATCAACTCATCTTTCTACGGGGTCCTGGCAGCCTTAGTGAGAAATCACAGGCCAGTCTAGAACTCCTTGGGGCCACCAGGCTATAAGCAGAATGAGTTTAGGAAGACTCTCAGAAACTCCACTCTAAATCTGAGCTAGCCTACGGGGTAGACGGATCCCACTCTTCTTCCTAGAATTTCCCCAGCCAGTTGGAACTAACACAGGAAAGGGATTCAGAATTCCCTCCTAAGAACTCCAGATTGCAAGCAACCCACATTAAAGGAAGATATGCTGAGAGATGCTGAAAGTTCTCTGAGACCTATGGAGCTTTACTTAACATCTTCAGGTGCCCTCAGATCTCTCAAGGCTGTATAGCTCCTCTGAGATCCAGAATTCAGAATTCAGCCCAAGCCACCTGACTTTACAGTCTGGCAAATGCGTAACTTTTCAGGAATTCTAGGTGATAGGCACAAAGAGAGCAAGTTTCAACTTTGCCAAAAGCTTTAAATCTATATCCACTGTCCTATTTCTAATCACTCCTACTTTCTGTTTCTTTTTTTTTTTTTGAGACGGAGTCTCACTCTGTCGCCAGACTGGAGTGCAGTGGCATGATCTCGCCTCACTGCAACCTCCACCTCCCAGATTCAAGTGATTCTCCTGCCTCAGCCTCCCGAGTAGCTGAGACTACAGATGCTCACTGTCATGCCCAGCTCACTTTTATATTTTTAACAGAGACAGAGTTTCACTATGTTGGCCAGGATGGTCTGGATCTCTTGACCTCGTGATCCGCCTGCCTCGTCCTCCCCAAAGTACTGGAGTTACAGGAGTGATCTGTTTCACTTTATAAGAAACTAAGAAGGCCCATTTCTGAGTGATGGAGATGCATTTTCTTACCTCAGACTGAGTACATTCAAATTTGACCAAAGTTGCTGCAAGTTCACTTCGAGCATTTTGAGCCACATTCCGACAGTGATTTAACTGCTCCCGCGTGACCGGGACTTCCAAAAGATGATCGTAAGTTTCCTGGTAGAATTCCCCCAAAATACAAAATATAAAGAAGAGTGTTAAACGATCTTTTCTGTGCAGCTGCATAAAGCAAGATTAAAGGCAGAAGCATTCTTTGTATTCCAAATGTGTCAAACATGCTACCCAGAGAAATGTTATATTCAGACCATTTGGTTCTCATTCTCAAAGTTCAAAGGGAGGCAGGAGAAAGTTCAGGAACAAATGATGTGCTCCTCCAGGATGGTGATGAGATTTGTCATTTAAGAAGTGGCCTATGGCAGGGTATGTTGGCTCACGCCTATAATCCTAGCACTTTTGGAGGCCAAAGCAGGAGGATTGCTTGAGGCCAGAAGTTCCAGACCAGCCTGGGCAACACAACAAGACCTTATCTCTACAAAAAGAAATTTTTTTTTAATTTGTCAGGCATAGTGTCATGCACCTGTAGTCCTATCTACTTGAGAGGCTGAGGCAGGAGGGTCACTTGAGCCCAGGAATCTGAGGTTTCAGTGAGCTATAATTGCACCACTGCACCCCAGCCCAGCAAACAGAGAGAGAGAGAGACTGCCTCTAAAAATGAGAAAACAAAAAAAGATTTTCCTTCCACCCAACTCAAATGGTATTTGACCTCTGCCCAGAATCAATAGACTCAACAAAGAACTATCAGAGGAGAACATTGCTACATCCTGTGCAACTAGCGACAGTTTTCGTTGTTTTTCTTTGTCCAGATCACAAAGATGATCAACTCATTTCTTGTCTGTTGATTTAAGTGTCTCATTTATTGATCAAAGAGATCATGTGATCTAAATGTAAAAGGCTGTCTCCTTTGTAACTATTTACTATGCCTTTTATACTCAGTCTCATAACCTCATAACCATGATATTCTCAATCTCATAATCTCATACCCATGAATCATGAAGGCAACTGAAATGAACATGTGAAATGAGAGATGGCAGGGTCCCACATGGACAGCCCCTGCCCATCTGGAAGGGAACAGCTCTCAGCTTCACTGATGGTTGCAGATACAGAAATAAGGATTTCCAGCCTGGCCAAACCACTCCAATTTTGGAATTTCCAATTCCAAATCATTCCAGTTTTCCAAGACAAGCCATATATCCAGACTTTTTGAAGTGTAAATTCCTGGTTTTTGCAGGTTGGCAACTGATTTAAATGTTTAAAAAAGAAACACATATGAATCAAATAAACACACCTGCAGAGCAGATTTGGTGGGTTTGGCCTGCGGGCTGCAGACTGCACCCTCTGGTCCCGTTTCCATCCGACTCATGCCATATGCCTGCTTCCTTCAAGAATTATGACTGAGGTTGGATATCTACACCACCGCTATGGAGTTTCCAAGGCCTGTGGTCTTTGTGAAAGACCCAGAAGACAGCCATTCGTTTTTGAAGGAATACAAAAGAGGTCACATAAAGGAGGATTTCCTGGAGTATCTAAATGGCCTCAGGAGGCTCAGTGATAAAATCTTTTTAAGAATGCCAGAGACTACTCCACTGCCAGCAACTACTGTTTGATATAGTCATGAATGCAAAAGTCATCTTAAAGCTCATAACTTTACAACAAGCATCATGACCAGTGTGATTCAATCCACAAAATGCCAAACAAAACCTTCAGAGCTCTTAGTAACAGCTAGTGTTTGCCAATCATAGCACAACCAAGAAGATGGTAGATATGTACTCTGGAGAAAAAGCATAAAAAGTTTAACTGAATCTCTTATTAGAGAACCACATCCTGTTCAGACTCATTCAATAGTCAGAGGGTCTTCTCCACCCTGACCACCACGCCATATTTTCTAAACTAGGCCATATGAGGACACAGGTCACTTATAAGAGATTTGTATGGCATACCATTTTATAAAATTTATTAGGAAAATAGGTTTCCCAATGGCTATGATTATTTCTTTCAATGACTAACTTTTTTTTTTTTTTTTTTTTTTTTTAAGAAAAGAAGCCAGGCCAGGTGCAGTGGCTCATGCCTGTATTCCTAGTATTTGGGGAGAATGAGGCAGAAGGATTACTTGAGCCCAGGAGTACCAGACCAGCCTGTGTAACAGTGAGACCCCATCTCTACAAAACATTAGCTGGGCATGTTCCTGTTGTCCCAGCTGAGGTGGGAGGAGTGCTTGAGCCCCAGGAGGTCAGGCTGCAGTGAGCTGTGATCGCACCACTGCACTCCAACCTAAGCAGCAGAGCAAAACGCTGTCTCAAAAAAAAGAAAGAGGAAAGGAAGAAAGGAAGAGAGAGAGAGAGAGACAGACAAAGAAAGAAAGGAAGGAAGGAAGGAAGGAAGAAAAGAAAGAAAGAAAGAAAGAGAAAGAAAGAAAGAAAGAAAGAGAGAGAGAGAGAGAAAGAAAGAAAGAAAGAAAGAAAAGAAAAAGAAGAGAAAGAAAGAAAGAAAAGAGAAGAGAAGGGGAAAGGGAAAGGGAAAGGGAAGGAAAAGAAAAGAAGCTATATATTAAGATATCATTCCCTTGACACTGGAGTAGGGACTACATTTGGAGACCTCTTTTGATGACTGAGTTTATAAGATAGTCACTGGATCTAAATCACCCTCAGAGTCCAGCAGACTGGAGATTATCCACCAAGTAATATTTACTGATAGCCTACTCTGGATAAGGCACTGAGCTGACAGTCTAGAAAGGGAAACAGAATTTATCAAACAACCACACTTAGAATTGTATAATTACAAAATGAAATAAATGCAAGGAAGGCAAAAAGGCAGCTAACAAAGGAAAATGACTTCAGATGAAGGAGGTGGAAGGAAAGAGTTCCCTAAAGAAGTAATGAATTTTTTTTTTTGAGATGGAGTTTCACTCTTGTTGCCCAGGCTAGAGTGCAATTGCGTGATCTCGGCTCACTGCAACCTGCAGCTCCCGGGTTCAAGCGATTCTCCTGCCTCAGCCTCCCAAATAGCTGAGATTACAGGCATGCACCACCATGCCCTACTAATTTTGTATTTTTAGTAGAGATGGGGTTTCTCCATGTTGGTCAGGCTGGTCTCGAACTCCCAACCTCAGGTGATCTGCCTGTCTCAGCCTCCCAAAGTGCTGGGATTACAGGCATGAGCCACCATGCCCTGCCAGAAGTGATGATTAAATAAGAACTATTTAGTCAATGAAATAGTCTGGCCAGGTGCGGCGGCTCACACCTGTAATCCCAGCACTTTGGGAGGCCGAGGCAGGCAGATCATAAGGTCAGGAGATCGAGACTAGCCTGGCTAACATGGTGAAATCCTGTCTCTACTAAAAATAAAAAAAAATTAACTGGGTGTGGTGGTGGGCACCTGTAGTCCCAGCTACTCAGGAGGCTGAGGCAGGAGAATGGTGTGAACCCAGGAGGCAGAGCTTGCAGTGAGCCAAGATCGCACCACTGCACTCCAACCTGGGTGACAGAACGAGACTCCATCTCAAAAAAAAAAAAAAACTGAAATAGTCAAGAGGTATTGAGGCAGGAGCTGCCCACATCATTCAAATAGCAAAAAGTCCATGCAAGGGCCCTGTGGCAGGGATCTGGCCCATGCAGGCAAGGATCTGAGAGATAGCAGCAATGCCTATAGACAAACACAGACAAAAACTAGTGGCAGCAGGGTTTGAAAGGCATGTCTGAGGCCATTAATATATTTTGTATTTGGTAGGGCTTATTTTTCAGAATAACCCTGGCTGTCTTATATATTCATTTTCCCATATGAAATTCAAAATCTTCTTGGAAAATTCCAAAAAAATCTGTTGGTATTGTTATTGGGGTCACATTAATTTTATAAATAAACTATGGAGAATTTATATGTTTTAAATGTTGAGTCTTCCAACTAAAATCATTTTTCTCATTTGTTCAAGAAGTCTTATTCTTTTTTCTTTTCTTTTCTTTTTTTGTTTTTCTTTTGAGACAAAGTCTCCCTCTCACCCAGGCTGGAGTGCAGTGACGCAATCTCGGCTCACTGCAACTTTCGCTTCATTGCAACTTTCGCCTCCCAGGTTCCAGCCTCCCGAGTAGCTGGGATTACAGGCATATGCCATGACATCTGGCTAATTTTTGTATTTTTAGTAGAGACAGGGTTTCACCATGTTAGCCAGGCTGGTCTCGAACTCCTGACCTCAAGTGATCCACCCACCTTGGCCTCCCAAAGTGCTATGATTACAGGCTTGAGCCACTGCACCCCGCCAAGAAGTCTTATTCTTATTAGCAATTTAGATTTACTATATTTTGTAGTTTATCTCTAAAAATATTATATTTTTGTCATATTGTAAATGGGGTCTACTTATTCCTATATATTAAATATGTACCTAAATCTTTTTTATGTTTCTTATTGTTTGGAATTGTTTTCAATTGATTCTCCTGGGTTTTGCACTGTAAACATGCAAATCATTTGTAAATAATGAAAATTTCACCTCCTTCTTTCCAATTTTTATACTTCTATTCCTTTTCTTGACTAATTGCATTGGTTAATAACACCAGAACATTTGATGGGGTCTGGATGTGTCCCCACTCAAATCTCATGTCCCCACTCAAATCTCATCTTGAATTGTTCCCATAATCACACATGTCGTGGGAGGTATTCAGCAGGAGGTAACTGAATCATGAGGGGGGCAGTTACCCCTGTACTCATGATAGTGAGTTCCCACAAGATCTGATGGTTTTATAAGGAACTTATCCTTTTGCTTAGCACTTCTTGCTGCTGCCACGTGAAGAAGGATGTGTTTGCTTCCCCTTCTACCATGATTGTAAGTTTCCTGGGGCCTCCCCAGCCATGCTGAACTGTGAGTCAAATAAACCTCTTTCCTTTATAAACTACCCAGTCTCAGGTATGATTTTATTAACAGCATAAGAACTAATACCACATTGTTAAACATTAATAGCAATAATGGACATGTTGTCTTGTTCCTAACTTTCATAAGAGTGTATTTGGGTTTTCCCCCAAGCATTATGGTAGATTTAAGCCTTGACATCCTGGGTTCAGGTGATCCTCCTGCCTCAGTCCCTCGAGTAGCTAGGACTACAGCATGTGCCACCACATCTGGCTAATTTTTTGTATTTTTGGTAGAGACAGGGTTTCACCATGTTGGCCATGCTGATCTTGAACTCCTGGCCTCAAGTGATCTGCCCACCATGGCCTCTCAAAGTGCTGGAATTACAGGTGTGAGCCACCATGCCTGGCCTTGTTTTATTTTTTATATTCAGTGCTTTAAGTCTATCTTAAATTTATTTGGTTTATAATGTGTAAGTACAGTTCTAAGCTTTCTTTTTCTAATCCCATCCATGAAGCCTCCACCCTTATAACATAATCATCTTCTCCCAAAGGTCCCACCTCCTAATACCATCTTCTTGGAGGTAAGGATTTCAGCATATGAATTAGGGGAGCAACACAAACATGAAAGCCATAGCAGACTTTCTGAGCATAAAAGCAATGCAAGAACATTCAAGAAAAAGAGCACAGATGACAACAAAATTTTTAAATGTGTAAGCAGAATTTAAAGTGAAAGAGCAAACTGGAAAAATGTTTCCAGAAATAATACAAAGAGTCAAAACTTTAATATGCAAAGAGCCTACTCACACCAATAAGAAAACCAATGACCTAAGAGAAAACTTCTATAGAAGAACTAACAATTATCAGAGGGGCCATAAATGGCTAATAAAATGAGAAATGTCCCACCTCACTGATCATCAATTAAATACAAATTATAATACCAGTGAGATATTATTTCTGATCTTTAAAACTAGCAACATTTTAAATATATTTAATAATTAAGCATATTGGCCAGGTGCAGTGGCTCACACCTGTGATGCTAGCACTTTGGGAGGCTGAGGCAGGCCGATCATGAGGTCAAGAGTTCAAGACCAGCCTGACCTACATGGTGAAACCCCATCTCTACTAAAAATACAAAAACTATCTGGGCATGGTGGCGCATGCCTGTAATCCTAGCTACTCAGGAGGCTGAGGCAGGAGAATCACTTGAACCCAGGAAGCAGAGGTTGCAGTGAGCCGAGATCATGCCACTGCACTCCAGCCTGGGTGACAGAGTGAGACTCTGTCTCAAAAGTAATAATAATGATAATGATAATCATAATAATAATTAAGCATATTAAAAGATAGTTCTATAAGAAAGACATGCTAATGCACTGCTCAAATAAAGATAAACTGGTACAAAATTTCCAGAAAAGTATTTGGCAATATGTATCACTTAAAAGTTTAAAAGTTGATACGATTTGTCCCAGTGAATTTCTTTCTCATGATCTTATCAAAATAAATGGAAATATACCCAAAAATTAAACACAAAAATATTCAGAAAGGTACTCTTTAGCAACATTTTCAAAAAATCTGCAATAGCAAATATTTACAACAACTAGAGTTCAAAAATAAAAGAATGTTAACATAAAGAAAAAACAATAATGATACATTCACACAATGAAATTATATTCAGTAATTAAAAATTATATTTTTGGAGAAAAAGGTCATTAGGTCCTGATATATTAATCCTCATAAATGGGTTGATACTGTTATCCTGGGATTAGGTTAGGTATCACCAGAGTGGCTTTGTTATAAAATCAAGTTCTCTCTCACTCATGCTTTCTGCCCCTTCTACCCTTCCACCATGGGATGACCCTCAAAAGACACCACACCATGCTTTTGGACTTCCCAGTCTCTAGAACTATGAACAGAATAAACTTATTTTCCTCATAAATTACTCAGTCTGTGGTATTCTGTTATAGCAACAGAAAATGGACTAAGACACTGCCTCTCCACTCTCCAATTATCTCCCTTACAAAAATACTCATCCATGTGCATAGAGATATGTATACAGATGTTCATTATACCATTATTTGTTTTGGGTTTTTGTTTTTGAGGCAGAGTCTCACTCTGTCACCAGGCTGGAGTGCTGTGGCTCGATGTCACTGCAAGCTCCGCCTCCCAGGTTCAAGTGATTCTCCTGCCTCAGCCCCCCAGTAGCTGAGACTGCAGGCATGCACCACCATGCCCAGCTGATTTTTGTATTTTTAGTAGACACTGGGTTTCACCACGTTGGTCAGGCTGGTCTCAATCTCTTGACCCCGTGATCCTCCTGCCTCAGCCTCCCAAAGTGCTGTGATTACAGGTGTGAGCCACCATGCCCAGGAATACCATTATTTGTAATGGCAGCAAGAAGGATGAGGATGTTGAAATTGTAAATTCCTGTTGACAAAGCAATTATCAAATAAAAGTATTTCTATACTATTGAATCCTATGCAACAGGTAATATGAGATAGATCTCTATGCTTGGGTATGGTAATATCCTTAAGACATCACTGAACAAAAATAAGAAAGTATAAATTCATTGTTTGTTACTTTTTTCATAAAACACATGCAGAAGGAAAAGTATTGTGTTTTGTCTATAAATATATTTAGAGACAAGAAAAAAAAAGAATTTTATAGAATACCCATCACCTGATAACAGTATTTATCCCTGAGGGTGACACGACAATTGAAGTTGTGGGGCCAGGGGCAGTGATTTGACTTTTTCTATAAGGATATATTTACTCATTAATTGTACAACTAAATATAATATAAAGAAAAGAAAAACACTAGGAAGAAGTGTTAACTACGGTTTTCTTTTGGTTGTAGGATAGACTTTATTATTTTCTTTATTATATACATATGTATACACACACACACACATATATATATATATTTTTGAGGCAGAGTCTCGCTCTGTTGTCCAGGCTGGAGTGCAGTGGCACAATCTCGACTCACTGCAACCTCCACCTCCTGGATTCAAGCAATTCTCCTGCCTCAGCCTCCCAAGTAGCTGGGACTACAGGCATGCACCACCACATCTGGCTAATTTTTGTATTTTTAGTAGAGATAGAGTTTCATCATGTTGTCCAGGCTGATCTGGAACTCAACTGATCTACCCGCTTCAGCCTCCAGAGTGCTGGGATTACAAGCGTGAGCCACTACACCCCACCTATGCTTCTATATTTACAAATCCTTTACAATAACTGTATTGCTTTTACAATTCGAATAAACATTCCCTCTTAAATTTAAAAAAAGGAGACAAAGACAGACAAAAATCACCAACCCTGCTATGCTGTGTCTTTATGAAGAAGGTGATGACAAAGAAACAACCATAGGTAACACAGACTTGAACAGATATGAAAGCTGACATTTGGGGGTTTTCTCTCTTGATTCAGTCCTCCTGGAGTTCATAAAATTTTCTGAAAATTCTTCAACTTTTCCTGTATCAAACAATCTTCACTTAAAAAATTTTTTTACCCTATTTAAAATGGCAAGATGAAATAAAAACTCATCCGTTTGTTCTCACCTGAGGACAATCTAAGTTATTAGGTACCTCTCAGCTAACCCATGCAGCAATTTTAGATTAGTTTCAGAGAGCCAACCACATATGATTTGATTTTGCTACTGATATTATTATGATAATGATTGAAATTGTCTCACAGGGTGGCTCATAGCCTTTTCAGAATAAAGGATGGTTTCAAAGCTCAATGGCATAAAGCAAAGATAAGCTTATTCATAATTTAGTACACAATGTGCCCAATTATCTGACCTGAGGACAATGTCTTGGGCCAGTCTTGCTACTATGGTATTTAGTTGTCTTATTATCCCATGGATGAAAAAATAAGAAGAAAATCACTGCCTGCCCCTGACACACAAAAGCTCCTAAATCCATTCCATTCTTATCATTCTATCCCATAACCAGCCTCCTCTTTGTCCCAGCATTATCCCATGCTGCAGTGCACAATCATATTACCGTAGGCTCTTCCATTATGGAATGCCTCCTTGTGCCTGTCTCCTCTCTCCCTCTCCCGCTCTTTCTATTTCTCTCTACCTCTCTTTCTCCCCATGCCCCCACCAAGCTTCCAGTGGTGCCCAGTAAGCAACTCCTTCTAAGAAGCTCTCCTCTACTCTCCATGTTCTTCTTACTACATAAAGTTTCTTTCCTAATTTACAGTGTATACATTAAGTCTTGCAAGTTGCATTTCTCCAATCTCATCATTCAACCTGTCAAATTTTGACTATTTGCAAATTCTCCCCACTTGGGAGGACTTTCCTTGCCCTCCTGGTTTTCTTCCTTCTTCTATCTGCTCTTGGTTTCTGGGACCCACTAGAGCCTACAGGGGAGAGTGTGGCAGCTGTGGGACCCAGAAAATATATCTGAGCATCTATAACTTAGCAGTTGTGGGAAAAGTTTTGGAAGAAGACATTTCTGCATAAAATCAAGTATGGTGAAAAAGCTGATGATATTGTTTTTACATTATTTTCCCATTTCTTTTCTCTTGGGTGTTACTCTTATTCAATTAAAAATCCTTCAAATATGGCTAAGCTCGATAGCTCACACCTGTAATTCCAACACTTTAGGATGCTGAGGCAGGCGGATCACTTGAGGCCAGGAGTTCATAGCCAGCCTGACCAACATGGCAAAACCCTATTGAAAATGCAGACAAAATTATCTAAGCATGGTGGTGCACACCTGTAGTCCCAGCTACTTGGGAGGCTGAGGCACAAGAATTGCTTGAGCCTGGGAGGTGGAGGTTGTAGTGACAATGATGGCGCCACCGAACTCCAGCATGTGCGACAGCGTGTCTCAAAAAAAAAATTCTTCTAATTCAACATCCTTGTTGAAGTGAATGCAGTACTCTAAAATATTCTTAACACTCTTGCTCCCCTGAGTCTTCTTTTCATTGGGTGGGCAGGGGCTGCACTTAGAAAAACGTTCACTCTTCACAAAACAGTCCTGTTATTCCCTCACCTAAAAATCAGGCAATTAAGGCCTAAAAGGGGGATTATATTGCTGGGTGGAAAACAAGTAGAAGGCCAGGGGCGGTGACTCACACCTGTAATCCCAGCTACTCAGGAGGCTGAGGCAGGAGAGTCGCTTGGACCCAAGAGGTGGAAGTTGCAGTGAGCCAAGATCTTGCCACTGCACTCCAGTCTGGCGACAGAGTGAAACTCCATCTCAAAAAAAAAAAAAAAAAAAAGGCCAAGCAGGGTGGCTCACAACTGTAATCCCAGTACTTTGGGAGACCGAGGCAAGCGGATCACTAGGTCAAGAGATTGAGACCCTCCTGGCCAACACGGTGAAACCCCATCTCTACAAAAAATACAAAAGTTAGCTGGGTGTGGTGGCCCGTGCCTGTAGTCCCAGCTACTAGGGAGGCTGAGGCAGGAGAATCACTTGAACCTAGGAGGTGGAAGTGCAGTGAGCTGAGATCATGCCACTGCACTCTAGTCTGGGTGACAGAGAGAGACTCCATCTCAAAAAAAAGAGAAAGAAAGAAAAAGAAAACAAGTAGAAGACAGGTGAAAGAAAGAAAGAAAGGAAGGAAGGAAGGAAGGAAGGAAGGAAGGAAGGAAGGAAGGAAGGAAGGAGGGAGGGAGGGAGGAAGGAAGGGAGGAAGGAAGGAAGGAAGGGAGGAAGGAGAGGGAGGGAGGGAGGAAGGGAGGGAGAGAAAGAGAGAGAAGGAAGGAGGGAGGGAGGGAGGGAAGGAAGGAAGGAAGGAATGAAGGGCGAGAGGGAGAGAAAGAAAGAGAAGGAAGGAGGCAGGGAAGGAAGGAAGGAAGGAAGGAAGGAAGGACTAGTACCAGATGTGGAAGCAATGATTGTTTTCTTTGCTGTATAATAAATAAAAAAAATTTAAACTATGCTTAATGGAGGGATGTGTAAAATGTCCCAGCTACTGCAGGAGACACTTTTCTTTGCTGTATAATAAATAGAAACAAATGTAAAGTATTCTTAATGAAGAGATACATAAAATGTCCCAGCCACTGCAGGAGACACTTTGGCACATACCCTGTGACCCACAGTTCTACTTCTAATTTTATATGCATGTGCATGTTCTGTAAGTGTCCATCAATACAGAAATTAGTTAACTATAGTGTCACGTGTGTCCATATGAAGGACCACCAAACAGACTTTGTGTGAGCAGTAAAGCTTTTTAATCACCTGGGTGCAGGCGGGCTGAGTCTGAAAAGAGAGTCAGCAAAGGGTGGTGGGATTACCATTAGTTCTTATAGGTTTGGGATAGGCGGTGGAGTTAGGAGCAATTTTTGCAGGCAGGGGGTGGATTTTACAAAGTACATTCCCAAGGGTGGGGGAATATCACAAAGCACATTATCCCAAGGGTGGGGGGTGGGGGGGTGTATTTGTCAAAAGGTCAATTGATCAGTTAGGGCAGGGCAGGAACAAATCACAATGGTGGAATGTCATCAATTAAGGCAGGACCTGGCTATTTTCACTTCTTTTGTGGATCTTCAGTTGCTTCAGGCCATCTGGATGTACACGTGCAGGTCACTGGGATATGATGGCTTAGCTTGGGCTCAGAGGCCTGACATTCCTGTCTTCTTATATTAACAAGAAAAACAAAATAAAATAGTGGTGAAGTATTGGGGCAGCAAAAATTTTTGGGGGTGGTATGGAGAGATAATGGGGGATGTTTCTCAGGGCTGCTTCAAGCGGGATTAGGGGCTGTGTGGGAACCTAGAGTGGGAGAGATTAAACTGAAGAAAGATTTTGGGGTAAGGGGTGATATTGTGGCGTTGTTAGAAGGTGCATTTGTCCTAAAGAATGATTGGTGATGGCCTGGATGCAGTTTTGTGTAAATTGAGAAACTAAATGGAAGACACAGGTCCGAATAAAAGAAGGAAAAAAACAGGTATTAAAGGACTAAGAATTGGGAGGACCCAGGACATCCAATTACAGAGCGTCCAAGGGGGTTCAGTGTAATTATTTGCTTGGTTGGCAAGTCTGTGGGCTCTATCCTTGAGGTTTTTTTAATGTTGTCATATACCAGGCCAGATTGATTTAGGTAAAAACAACACTCTTCATTTAAAAATATACAGAGTCCTCCTTTTTCAGCAGTGAGTAAATCGAGGCCTATTGCTGTCTTCTTATATTAATAAGGAAAACAAAAGAAAATAGTGACTGCTAATGTTTTTTAGTTTGTCAATAATGATAGAGGGCTTATCACTAATGTGAAGTTGGAATACTCCCATCTGTTCGGCAACATGTGTGGCTGGGTTCTGGAGATAAAGAGTAAAGGATCATTTGGATGGTGGAAGGTTGCCTAAAGAGATTCCAGTAGGCTGTTGTTGGGAGATGCATAAAGGAGCGGCAACAGGGATAGTTGTTTCTGTGGTTAGGGGTCCAAATATGGGGGTGCGGGTGGTGGAATTGACATAAGGAGAAAGGTGCCATAAGTAGATGCAGAGAAGTATGGCAGCTTGTTGGTGTGAAATGTCTAGGGAGTTCTCGTCAAATCTGTCTAGAAAGTAAAGAAGTTCCTCAGGTGGGTAAAGATGAGGGCTATTAAAGGAGGTTCGGTGGTGCAAGGAAATGGGAGAGGTAGCCCAGTCGGCCTGTAGAGAGGGGATGGCTGTGTAAGAGCAGGGAAAAACAGAAATGCATAGCCAACAATTCTTTGCTAGAGAAGGATTGGAGGCAGTGAGGAGAGAGTGGGTGAGATTGAAATTATGCTGGAGGTTAACTAGGGAGAGGTACAGAGTGACTGGAGAATGGGGGCAAGGATAAGAGTGAGTAGAAAAGTAAAAAAAAGGACTTCATCAGGATGGAAGAACTGGAGTGTACCTTGCCACTGAAGATCTTCTATCCACTTCAAGAGAGACTTAAGGGTGGTGGTTTGAGGTAAAACCAGGAGATATCAGTTATGATGGTTTGGACTAAAAGTGTAAACTGGCAGTGTAAACAAGGGCAGGACATTTACCAGTAGCTGAGAATGGTGAATAGGAGATGGAACACTGAGAAGTGATTTCCTTGAGGACAGATTTCCATGATGCAAAGGAAATGAGGTTCTAAGAGGCGAGCTAGCAGCTTGTAACTTACATGGAAGAGGTTATGAAATGACTACAGAATAGAATGAGCCTGTGAGGCTAGAAGGAGATATTTTCCTAGGTCCAAGAACCGTTTGCCTTGTGTGGGAAGAGATTGATAGGTGGAAGTTTCAGTGGGAGAGTAGGTGGGAATGACGGATGAGAATGAGAAAAGCTGGCCATGAGGGACAGAAGTTGGACTGCTAACTGCTTCTTTAGCTACCTTATCAGCATAAGCGTTGCCCTGAGCAATGGGATCTGATGCCTTTTGATGGCCCTTGCAGTGAATGACTCCAGCTTCCTTTGGAAGTAAAGCAGGCTTGAGAAGAGTTTTTATTAAAGAGGCATTAATGATGGAAGACATTTGCATAGTGAGGAAATCTCTTCCAGCCCATATAACAACATGGTGGTGCAGGATATGGAAAGCATATTTAGAGTCAGTATAAATGTTGACACGTAGTCCCTTTGCAAGAGTGACGGCCCGTGTTAAGGCAATGAGTTTGGCTTGCTGAGAGGTAGTGGAGGGGGGCAGAGCGGCAGCCTCAATGATAGATTTGGAAGATACTATAGCACAGCCTGCCTTTGCTGGTGAGTGGCAATTAGGCATGGTGGAACTGCCATTGATAAACAAAGTGTGATCAGGGTGAGGAACAGGAAAGAAGGAAATGTGGGGAAATGGAGTGAATGTCAGGTGGATCAGAGAGGTACAGTCATGGAGGTCAGTTGTGGTATCCGGAATAATGTGAGAGGCCAGACTGAATTCTGGACCAGGAACAATGGTAATTGTGGGAGACTCAACAAAGGGTGAATATAGCTGAAAGAGCCAGGAAGTAGAAAGTATATGCATCAGGTGTGAAGGAGAAAATAGATTTTGGAAGTTATGAGAACTGTAGAGATTGAGTTGAGCATAGTTTGTGATTTTGAGGGCCTCTAAAAGTCTTAAAGCAGTGGTAGCCACTGCATGGAGGCATGAAGGCCAGCTTAAAACAGTAAGGTCAAGTTGTTTGGACAGAAAGGCTACAGGACACAGTCCTGGCTTTTGTGTAAGAATTCCAACCACACAGCCCTGTACTTTGGCTGTGTGTAATGAAAAGGGTTGGGATGAGTCAGGGAGAGCTAGTGTGGGAGCAGCTTCTGGGGCTGTTTTTAAGGAATGGAAAGAGGAGTGGGAAAAGGATTTAGGATCTATGGGGTCAGCTACATTTCCTTTTGTGAGTTTATATAATGGTTTAGTCAGGATGGCAAAATCAGGTATCCAAAGGAGAAAGTACCTAACCTTGCCTAGGAAGGAAAGGAGTTGTTGTTTTGTAGAAGGGGTTAGGGTTTGGGAGATTAGCCGGACATGATCAGCAGGGAGAGCACATGTGTTTTTATGAAGAATTATGCTGAGAGGCCGGGCGCGGTGGCTCAAGCCTGTAATCCCAGCACTTTGGGAGGCCGAGGCGGGCGGATCACGAGGTCAGGAGGTCGAGACCATCCTGGCTAACACGGTGAAACCCCGTCTCTACTAAAAATACAAAAAACTAGCCGGGGGCGGTTGCAGGCGCCTGTAGTCCCAGCTACTCGGAGGCTGAGGCGGGAGAATGGCGGGAACCTGGGAGGAGGAGCTTGCAGTGAGCCGAGATCCGGCCACTGCACTCCAGCCTGGGCGACACAGCGAGACTCCGTCTCAAAAAAAAAAAAAAAAAAAGAATTATGCTGAGATAGGTAACGGATGAGGAAGAAATTTGGGCTTTGGAGGGGGATACGTGATATCCCTTTGAGAATAGATGTTGGAGGAGCAGGAGGGTGTCCTGTTGGGAAGATACATAAGAGGGGCTGCAGATAAGGTGAAGATCCTGAACCAACCTGTAACATTTGTCTAGTTTCTGAACAGGTAGCATGGGGGAGTTGTAAGGAGAATTTGTAGGCTTTAAAAGGCCGTGCTGTAACAGGCGAGTGATAACAAGCTTCAGTCCCCTTAAAGTCTGTTGTGGGATGGGATACTGGCATTGAGCCGGGTAAGGGTGAATAGACTTTAATGGGATGGTAAGGGGTGCATGAGCGTCACCAAGGAGGGAGTAGAGGTATCTTATACTGTGGATTAAGGTAGGGAGACACAAGGGGAGGATGTGAAGGAGGCTTTCAACTGGGGAAAAGGGCAGCAATGAGGTGTGGCTGCAGCCTAGGAATAGTCAGGGAAGCAGATAATTTAGTTAAAATGTCTTAACCTAATAAGGGAGCTGGGCAGATGTGGATAACTAAAAAAGGAGAATATAAAAGAATATCGTCTAAGTTGGCACCAGAGTTGAGGAGTTTTAAGAGGTTTAGAAGCCTGGCCGTCAACACCCACAGCAGTTATGGGGACAAGGGAAACAGGCCCTTGAAAAGAAGGTAATGTGGAGTGGGTAGCCTCCTTATTGATTAAGAATGAGGCCAGGCGCGGTGGCTCAAGCCTGTAATCCCAGCACTTTGGGAGGCCAAAACGGGCGGATCACGAGGTCAGGAGATCAAGACCATCCTAGCTAACACAGTGAAACCCCATCTCTACTAAAAAATACAAAAAAAACTAGCCGGGCGAGGTGGCGGGCGCCTGTAGTCCCAGCTACTCAGGACGCTGAGGCAGGAGAATGACGTAAGCCTGGGAGGCGGAGCTTGCAGTGAGCTGAGATCCGGCCACTGCACTCCAGCCCGGGTGACAGAGCGAGACTCTGTCTCAGAAAAAAAAAAAAAAAAAAAAAAAGAATGGGACGGACTTACCCTCCACTGTAAGAGTTACCCAAAGTGTCTTTGATGGTCCAGGAGGCTTCTGAGGTGATCGGGCAGTGTCAGTCTTCAGCTGGAAAACCGAGAAGATCTGGGAAGGAGTCAGTCTGAGAGCCTTGGGCCAGAGTTCCAGGGGCTCTGGGAATGGCTGCCAAGTGAGTTGGACAGTCCAATTTCCAATGGTGTCCCACACAGATGGGACATGACTTAGGAGGAATCCAAGGCTGTGGGCATTCCTTGCCCCAGTGACCAGATTTCCAGAACTTGAAGCAAGATCCTGAGGAAGGAGGTCCTGGAGAAATACCTGGCCACTGCGGTTTAGGTATTTTGAAGTTCTTGTGTGCTGGAGATGTGGCTGGGGTTTCTCTCACAGTGGAGGCAAGTAATTGCAACTCAGAAATATGTTGCCACTTGGCTGCCTCTATTCTATTAATGTACAGCTTGAAGGTGAGGTTAATTAAGTCCTGTTGTGGGGTTTGAGGGCTGGAATCTAATTTTTGGAGCTTTTTCTAATGTTGGGAATGGGCTGGGTAATAAAATGCATATTGAGAATAAGACCGCCTTCTGGCCCCTCTGGGTCTAGGGCAGTAAAGTGTCCACGGGTTGTTGCCAAACAGGCCATGAACTGGGCTGGGGTTTTATATTTGATGAAAAAGAGCCTAAATGCTAACTGATTTGGGAGAGGTCAGATAAAGAAAAAGGAGCACTAACCTTGACTGTGCCTTTAGCTCCAGCCACCTTTTAAAAAAGAAATTGTTGGGCAGGTTGGGGAGGGCTAGTTGCAGAACAAAACTGTAAGCTGGACCAGGTGTGGATTATAGGGTTGGGGAGAGGAGGCCGAGGAAAAATTGGGACCTGGCTTGGCCTGGCGAGGAGCAGCCTGGGGAGGAGGGGAGAAGTTAGATGGGTCCATAGAAAAGGAGGTTTCAAAGGACTCAAGAGTTTCGGGTGGAGACTGACAGAACAGACAAGAGAGAAAGAAGAAAGATTTGGGAAGAGTCACATTGGGAGCAGAGACAAGGGAGGGACCAATGTGTGAAGAATGCCTGGATGTCAGGCACCACAGACCATTTGCCCATTTTTCAACAAAAATTATCTATATTTTGTAGGATGGAGAAGTCGAAAGTGCCGTTTTCTGGCTATTTGAAACTATAGTTGAGTTTGTATTGGGGCCAAGCAGTATTGCAGAAGAAAATATGGCGTTCAGGTTTTAGGTCAGGTGTGAGTTGAAGAGATTTTAAGTTCTTGAGAAACAAGCTAAGGGAGAAGGGGGAATGGAGGGTGGAAGTTTTCCCGTAGTGAAGGAGGCAAGTTTAAAGAGAAAGGTGGAGACACAGAGAAGGGGGTGGTGAGCCACCCTGAGCTGTAAATGTGGGTGAGCATCCAAAGCAGGCGTCCCCGCAATTGACTTGCCACCAAGGGAATGTGGGTGAATGACCAAGGCAGGCGTCCCCGCAGTGATCAGACACCAATGGAATGTGGGTGAATAATCAGTCAGGATTTCCCATGGTGATCAGACACCAGTGGAATGGGGGTGACTAATCAGGCAGGTGTCCCTGCAGTGATTAAAAACCAAGGGAAGACTGTCTTCCTGAGTCCGTGACCGGCGCCAGAGTTTTGGGTCCACAGATAAAATGTGTCTCCTTTGTCTCTACTAGAGAGGAAAAAGAACTGGAACTGGAAGGACAGAGAGACTGAAAGGTAGCAAGAGAGGCTGGAGAAGAGAGTGAAAAGACTGCTTACCTGATTTGAAATTGGTGAGTTGTTCCTTGGGCTGATGGTCTGAGGACCCGAGGTTGTATGTGGATCTCCTCATGGAGTGAGGGTGAGGACAGGGGACTAGCCTCCCGAAGGAGTTTTCCTGTCCTGGGTCTTCGGGACCAAAATGTCACACATGTCCATATGAAGAGACCACCAAACAGGCTTTGTGTGAGCAATAAAGCTTTTTAATCACCTGGGTGCAGGCAGGCTGAGTCCCAAAAGGGAGTCAGCAAAGGGCGGTGGGATTATCATTAGTTCTTATAGGTTTGGGATAGGCGATGGAGTTAGGAGCAATTTTTGCAGGCAGGGGGTGGATCTTACAAAATACATTCTCAAGGGCGGGGAAATATTACAGACGACCTTCTTAAGGGTGGGGTATTATCACAAAGTACATTATCCCAAGGGCGGGGAGGGTGTATTGTCATAAGGTCAATTGATTGGTTAGTGCAGGGCAGGCACAAATCTCAATGGTGGAATGTCATCAGTTAAGGCGGGACCTGGCTATTTTCACTTCTGTGGTTCTTCAGTTGCTTCGGGTCATCTGGATGTGTATGTGCAGGTCACAGGGGATATGATGGCTTAGCTTGGGCTCAGAGGCCTGACAGACATAGTACATTCATAAATGGGAAACTCCAAAGCAGTTAAAAGAATCAGACTAAATCCATTTGGATCTATTTGGAGATAAATAGATCACAAAAACATACTGTTTTTTAGATAAAGTAAATTAGAGAACAAAACTAACAGTTTGATACCATATATGTCTTAAAAGTACATACCAAACAAAATATTTGTATAGGCACAATGAAATGAAATGAAAAAAAATATTTGTAATGATCTGAAGGACACTCACCAAACTTATATCATAATGACCTCTGAACAATGGGAGAAGATGATCAAGATTAGAGGTGGTTATCAAAGGAAAGTGTAGCTTCATTTGTAATGTTCCAATTTTTAAAGAAAAAGTGACTATAATTTTAGTATTAAAATCAACTTCTTAATTAAGTAAAAGACAACTGAAAGCATGTTTTAAAAGTCCAATTTATTAGGTTTTCAGTTTTACATCCTAATATTCATATACTGCAGGCTTCAAGAATCTGAAAGCTGCTTGTGAATTCATAAAGAATTCACATACAGCCAATAAATGGCCACAGAGGCCACAGGAAATCCTGAACTTGGACCCCAGCATGGTCAAAGTAGAAGTCAAAAGGAGAATCAGAATTCCAGCTGAGAGAGAAGAAAGGAAGAAATGAGTCAGGCAGACAGTTCGGGTGGGTCTTCAGATGAATTCTTGCAAACTGAAGAGCAGCCTGCAAGCACAGATAAGGGAACTTGCACAGCAGGGCTTGCCCAGCCATGACCACAATGGAAAATTCCATCCCCTAACACATGCACAGTAAGGAGAACAAAGCAATATCGAGTAACTTAAGCTAAGGGCCTGCATGTGTACTAGGAGGTCAGGGTGGAGCTACTAGAAATTTACACCTTATGCAAATGAGATGCCCAGCCCTCATCGGTTTCTTATAAAAGCCTTTGCATTAAACTGTGAAAACCACCAACCCTCTTCTGGGTCCCCTCTCCCCAGCAGAGAGCTTTCTCCTTTCGCTCATTAAACTTTCACTCCAACCTCACCCTTTAATTCTCTTGGTCCTGAGACAAAGTACTCCAGATAATAACTCACACAAAGAGTTCGTTGCATTGTGGTGTGTTGGCCAGACTGTAACACAGCAGTGTTTGCAATGCTTTTGTTGTGCAAGCACACATTTTGACTACATTTGGGACAGGAAATTCATTGTTAAAATAAATGGAATATAAATAGTGTTCTGGCCAAAATATTAAGTGTCTTCAAGGATTAAAACAATAATTCAATGATGTTTTTGTTTTCTTTTTTTAGACAGAGTCTCAGTCTGTCACCCAGGCTGTAGTGCGATGGCACAATCTTGGCTCACTGCAACCTCCACCTCCTGGGTTCAAGAGATTTTCCTGCCTCAGCGTCCCAAGTAGCTGGGATTACAGGTATGTGCCACCACGCCTGGCTAATTTTTGTATTTTTAGTAGAGATGGGGTTTCACCATATTGGCCAGGCTGGACTCAAACTCCTGCCCTCAAGTGATCCACCCACCTCAGCCTCCCAAATGCAGGGATTACAGGTGTGAGTCACCGTGCCTGGCTGCCAAGAATTCAATGATTTTTTAATGCTTTTATTAACTGGAAAAACATCTCCAATTAGCAAAGGACAAGCCAGAGAGAGAAAATTAAATAGCTTCTGTGTCGCACTAAATCCTTGCTTTATTTTCCAAGGTGTCCTTAGCTCTGCCTGAAGTAGGCTCCATAAAAATAATGCTGCTTCATCATTTCTAGGACCCATTTCTTCTGTTAGACAGAATCCATAGTATCCAACGGTACAAACCCCTAAGAGCAACAGAGCCTCCACAGTGGCCCATTTTGTAAACACATGAGAAGAAAGTGGGAAATTTTAGCAGTATGTAATCTCCCCATGTCTCACATTAGCAGAAATCAACCTTCCTTTAACAATTCTACTGTTACCGGAGGGGGGGTCCCATTTCAGACCCCAAGAGAGGGTTCTTGGATCTTGTGCAAGAAAGAATTCAGGGCAAGTCCACAGGGTAAGGTAAAAGCAAGTTTATTAAGAAAGTAAAGGAACAAAAGAATGGCTACCCTATAGACACAGCAGATAGAGTAGGGCACTCTTGAAAGCAAGAGGAGGAACGTGCACACCTTAGGTACGATGCTTGTTTATATATAAGATTGTTATATATAAAGTTTCGGTGCCGCAAAGGAATAGCACTCAAATATAAAATTTTCTTTTTAATTCCCAGCAAGGCAAAGTACTTCTATAGAAAGGTGCACCCTTACAGATGGAGCAATGGTGAGCGCACACTTGGACAAGGGAGGGGAAGGGGTTCTTATCCCTGACACACGTGGCCCCTGCCGCTGTGTAGTTCCCCTATTGGCTAGGGTTAGACCGCAAAGGGTAAACTAATTCAGATTGGCTAATTTAAAAAGAATGACGGAGTGAGTGCTTTGGCGGGAGTCAGGGCAGAGGAGGTAGCAGGTAATCGGAATGAGTTAGGGTGAAGCAGGTGATCAAAAGGAGTTAGGGTTGAGCAGGTGATCGGAATGAGTCAGGGTGGAGGAGGTAATCAAAAAAGATTGCTTTACAAGGAAGTTAAGTTTAAAAGTAGAAGGCAAAGAATTGAACATACTGACATATTAATTCTTTGAAAAGAAATTTAGAACTCATGTCTAACAGGATACAATGCTTGTTTATATGTAAGATAACAAAGCAAAAAACATGAGGAAAATGTTGTCTACAAGGCCTTGCAACAAAGGATTGTTAATCTTTGTGCAACTACTGTATTCTGCAAGAATCTGTATTATTATCTTTAAAGCGAAACTTCTTTTTTTTGACATGGAGTTTTGCTCTTCTCACCCAGGCTGGAGTGCAATGGCACAATCTTGGCTCACTGCAACCTCCACCTCCCAGGTTCAGGCAATTCTCCTGCCTCAGCCTCTCGAGTATCTGGGATTACAGGCACATGCTAACATGCCTAACAAATTTTTTTTGTATTTTTATTAGAGACAGGGTTTCACCACGTTGGCCAGGCTGGTCTCGAACTCCTGACCTCAGGTGATCCATCCACCTCAGTCTCCCAAACTTCTGGGATTACAGGTGTGAGCCACCACACCCGGCCTGAAACTTACTCTTAAACTAAGAATGCTTTTGTTCTTAAGATAGTGGGTCATCAGGACATTTCCTTGGTCTGTTATTTCCTGGGTCAGTTAAGTCCTGGGTTTGTTCAAAAAAGATTATTAACTTGTTCCCTTAACTGTAAATATCCTCTGGCCGGGCGCGGTGGCTCAAGCCTGTAATCCCAGCACTTTGGGAGGCCGAGACAGGCGGATCACGAGGTCAGGAGATCGAGACCATCCTGGCGAACACGCTGAAACCCCGTCTCTACTAAAAAATACAAAAAGTACCTGGGTGAGGTGGCGGGCGCCTGTAGTCCCAGCTACACGGGAGGCTGAGGCAGGAGAATGGCGTAAACCCGGGAGGTGGAGCTTGCAGTGAGCTGAGATCCGGCCACTGCACTCCAGCCTGGGCGACAGAGCAAGACTCCGTCTCAAAAAAAAAAAAAAAAAACTGTAAATATCCTGTTAACTAAGAATGCCTAACCTCCTAGGAATATGGCCCAGTAGGTCTCAGCCTCATTTTACCCGGCCCCTATCCAAGACAGAGTTACTTTGATTTGAATGCCTCTGATACTTGCAATGAGACAAAGATCCACAATTAGATTTTTATAATTTTTTTCACAATTTTGTTTTCCAAAAAATAGATTACAAATCTTATACTGTAGTGCCTAGCAACCCTCATTACTTATCATGAGGATGACAAGAGTGTCCTCAACACTGGAGCATAGGTAGACTCCAGTTTAGGATCCAATCCTTTCAAAAGATGGAACCCACTGTCTCCTTTATAACCAGAGTTCACCCTCAATTTAATAAAGAGAGTAGCAGGAGGCAGCTGGGGAAGATCAGAAGGAATCAGAGGCCAATGAACAAAATCAGCAAATGAACAGCATACACACCTTCATAGTAATCTTCTCATTTTTCTAATATTTACAACTTAAAACTCTTCTCAAGCCATTTTTGTAACCACCCAATGGGTTCACCTTTCCTGCTGCCTAGACAGAGCCGATTTATCCAGACAGGGGAACTGCAATAAAGAGTTAATTCATGCAGAGCTGGCTGTGCGGGAGATCAGAGTTTTATTATGACTCAAATCAGTCTCCCCAAGCTTCGAGCTTCGGGGATCAGAGTTTTTAAGGATAACTTGGTGGGTAGGGGGAAGCCAGTGAGCCAGGAGTGCTGACTGGTGAAGTAGGAGATGAAATCATGGGAAGTTGAAGTTGTCCTCTTGTGCTGAGTCAGTTCCTAACTGGGGGCCACAAGATCAGATGAACCAGTTTATTGATCTGGGTCATGCCAGCTGATCCATCAAGTGCAGGGTCTGCAAAATATCTCAAGCATGGATCTTAGGAGCAGTTTAGGGAGGGTCAGAGTCTTGTAGCCTCCAGCTGCAATGACTCCTTAACCATAATTTCTAATCTTGTGGCTAATGTCTTAGTACTACAAAGGCAATCTAGTCCCCAGGCAAGAAGGAGGTTTGTTTTGGGAAAGAGCTGTTATCGTCTTTGTTTTAAACTATAAACTAAGTTCTTTCCAAAGTTAGTTCAGCCTACGCCCAGGAAAGAACAAGGACAGCTTAAAGGTTACAACCAAGATGGAATCGGTTAGATTAGATCTCTTTCACTGTCTCAGTCATAATTTTGCAAAGGCGGTTTCATTATTTGTCTGCCCAGGGCCCCGTGTCTGTACATCTTTGCCGATCACAGCTCCCACTGACCATATTTCTCTGACCATATTTCTCTCTTTCAGCTCTCCTCTCACAGCAACCCCTGTTTCTCCCTCCTGGCACTTAGCATAAGGGGAAGGAATAAGCTGTGTGTTTAATTTTTAATAAGTAATCAATGTCTTCCTCTCTCCCCTACTCAGGACCTCACAATGTAAACACGCAATCCTTATTTGTAGAACTAAGTAAATGAATGTGTCAGAGGCATTGGAACCAGAGTGGTTCCATCTTGAATACGGGCTGGGTAAAATGAGGCTGAGACTCGCATCTCCGGAGGTTAGGCATTATTTATTACAGGATGAGATAGGAGATCATAATGTATAGTCACAAAGACCCTGCTGATAAAACAGGATGCAATAAAGAAGCTGGCCAAAACCCACCAAAACCAAGATGGCAAGGAAAGTAACCTCTGGTCATCCTCACTGCTCCTTATATGCTAATTATAATGCATTGGTATGCTAAAAGACACTCCCACCAGCAACACAAGGATTTGCAAACGTCATGGCAACATCAGGATATTACACTGTATGGTCTAAAAAGAAGAGAAACCCTCTGGTCTGGGAATTCTTCATATCCCTTTCTTAGAAAACTCATGAATAATACACCCCTTGTTTAGCATATAATCAAGAAATAACTATAAAAATAGCCAGACAGCAGCCCTCGAGGCTGCTCTGCCTATGGAGTAGCCACTCTTTTATTCCCTTACTTTATTAATAAACTTGCTTTCACTTTACTCTGTGAACTCACCCAAATTCTTTCTTGCACAAGATCCAAGAACCCTCTCTTGGGGTCTGGATTGGGACTCCTTTCCGGTAACAAATGGGTGCTTTTTTTACTAACATCCTAGTACTCCCATGTGATTGACTCGACAGTCTCATCCCATTCTCATCTGCTAAACCAAATCCCCTCAGCCCCTGGAGCTGGCTGATTTCTCCAAGATCCCATCCCCTAGAGATGGGCTGGCTTAGAAAGTGCACAGATTTTCCCACACTAGGAAAGATAGCCTGCAACACTCCATCTCAGCCTGGTCCACCCAGAAGCACTAACAAACTAAAAAACATGGATGTGTTCCATAACCACAAGTCCAAAGGAGAAAGGTTGCCTTCTTCTGGACTCTGTGGCTGTTCTGGGACATGCTTCTCCTGTACCATGGCAGGACCACAAACTGAAAGCAAGGCCCCACCTAGCTAGTGTTTCATATAATCTTTACTGTTTGCAAAAGGCCTGGATTTTAGAGAATTGCTTTAATTTCCATCCAAAGCTTAAGGGCTAATTTCTTATCCAGTGTGAAAACAAGAAAGAAAGAAAAAAAAGAAGTAAATGGCAGTAAAGAAAAATTGAAGGAGGGAAAAAATAAGAGGAAGCACAAGAGTATTATATACATGCTGTGAGTATTGTACACTTACTAGAGGTGGACCACAGCTTGACTTGGCCCTTCCAAGCTGACAGACATGAGTCACATTGATACAGGAGTTAAGAAGAAATTATTAGTGGCCGGGCGCGGTGGCTCATGCCTGTAATCCCAGCAGTTTGGGAGGACGAAGCAGGCGGATGACAAGGTCAGGAGTTCGAGACCAGCCTGACCAACATGGTGAAACCCCGTCTCTTCTAAAAAGACAAAAAAAAAAAAAAAGTAACCGGGTGTGGTGGTGGGTGCCAGTAATCTCAGCTACTCAGGAGACTGAGGCAGGAGAATTGCTTGAACCCGGGAGGCAAAGGTTGCAGTGAGCAGAGATGGAGCCACTGCACTCCAGCCTGAGCGACAGTGCGAGACTCCATCTCAAAAAAAAAAAAAAGAAGAAGAAGGGTATGAGAGTATGAGAGTCCTCGGTAAGGTTTTCGTTTTAATGAAAAGCAGTCCCAAAATAATTTTCTTTTGTTTTTTGTTTTTTGAGACGGAGTTTCCCTCTTGTTGCCCAGGCTGGAGTGCAATGGTGCAATCTCGGCTCACTGCAACCTCCACCTCCCGGATTGAAGCAATTCTCCTGCCTCAGCCTTCCAAGTAGATGGGATTACAGGCATGTGCCACCACGCTCGGCTAATTTTGTATTTTTAGTAGAGCGTTTATCCACGTTGGTCAGGCTGGTCTCCAACTCCCAACCTCAGGTATCCAACTACCTAGGCCTCCCAAAGTGCTGGGATTATAGGCGTGAGCCACCGTACCCAGCCCCAAAATCATTTTCTTTTCTAACAAAGAGCAGCCTGTAAAATCAAGCTGCAGGCAAAGACAAGCAACCTGGAAGTTTACACGGGTGGATGTCGGCAGTTGTGCCAAAAGGAAAAGGCTTCCTGGGATTAGGCATGTTCATCTTCACTTCTTTTTGCCAAACCATGTGCACAGTATGGAGAAGACAATATGGCACCAGACAGGCAAAGACCCTATTTGCCTAATAAGATTAGGGTGGGACCACCAGCCTTCCCCACGCACTATGTAAACATCGCACCTGGTCGAACCAATCTCTGGGTCTTACCTAAATCAGACACTGCCTCCTCAAGCCTGCCTATAAAATCTGGTACAGTCTGCAGCTGGCCAGTCTTTCCCTTTCGGGAGCCCCTCTCTCTTGCAAGGGAGAGAGCTGTTCTTCTTTCTCTTTCTTTTGCCTATTAAACCTCTGCTCCTAAACTCACTGGTCATGTGTGTCCGTGTCCTTAATCTTCTTGGTGTGAGATGACAAATCCTAGGTATTTACCCCAGACAACAACACCACCTCAACATGATTTACTAGGACCTCATGGTAAAGCAAAGAACCTGCTCAGTTACAACACACCCATTCATGACGAGAAATCATGACAAATTTCAAAACCCACAAAACAATCTGTAAACTAAAGATAACATTCCAAGCCTTCCAACTGACTGAATGGAGACCTCTTCTTGGCCAAGGGCATTCCAAAGTAAACCTGAAACTAGTTCAGGCCTTGATGGAAAATGGAGGCCCGACATACCTCATTATACCCTTCTCCCTTTGGAATTCAGACACAACTCACCAACATTAACATTAAAATGGAGATCTTAAGACTGACAGAACAGACTCCTGTAGCAATAAGATACCAAACTCCAACCTGACTCTAGTATAGCATTACATGACAGATAACAGCCCTGAAAGAAATCAAAGTATTTTACCTGAAAATACATTTGTCTTTTTTTTTTTTTTTTTGAGACAGAGTCTCACTGTCACCAGACTGAAGTGCAGTGGTGCCATCTCAGCTCACTGCAACCTCCACCTCCTGGGTTCAAGTGATTCTCCTGCCTCAGCCTCCCGAGTAGCCGGGACTACAGGCGATTGCCACCATGCCCAGCTAATCTTTCTATTTTTAGTAGAGACAGGGTTTCACCATGTTGGCCAGGATAGTCTCCATCTCTTGACCTCATGATCCTCCTGCCTCGGACTCCCAAAGGGTTGGGATTACAGGTGTAAGCCACTGTGCCTCACCTTCTTTGTCATATTTTTTTTTTTTTTTTTTTTTTTTTTTTGAGGCGGAGTCTCGCTCTGTCGCCCGGACTGGAGTGCAGTGGCCTGATCTCAGCTCACTGCAAGCTCCGCCTCCCGGGTTCACGCCATTCTCCTGCCTCAGCCTCCCGAGTAGCTGGGACTACAGGCGCCCGCCACCTCGCCCGGCTAGTTTTTTTTTTGTATTTTTAGTAGAGACGGGGTTTCACTGTGTTAGCCAGGATGGTCTCGATCTCCTGACCTCGTGATCCACCCGTCTCGGCCTCCCAAAGTGCTGGGATTACAGGCTTGAGCCACCGCGCCCGGCCTTTGTCATATTTTTAAATGGCCCTGCAAAGCTGTCTCTTGCGGAGGAAATGTACATTCTGTAAAGCATCTCTTTCCTTTATGAGGTCTTTTCAGGAGAGTCTAGCACCTTTTAGGGTCTGATAAGAAGACATTTACCATCTATTGTCTCTGAAGCCTGCTACCCAGAGGCATCATCTACATAACAAGAACCTGGGCTTTCCTACTGGCGCAGTGGCTCACGCCTGCAATCCCAGCACTTTGGGAGGCCAAGGCAGGCAGATCACCCAAGGTTAGGAGTTCCAGACCAGACTGGCCAACATGGTGAAACCCTGTCTCTACTAAAAATACAAAAATTAGCTGGGTGTGGTGGTGTGCACGTGTAGTCCCAGCTACTTGGGAAGCTGAGGCAGAAGAATGGCTTGAACCTGGGAGGCAGAGGTTGCAGCGAGCCGAGATCACGCCACTGCGCTCCAGTCTGGGTGGCAGAGTGAGACTCCATCTCAATAAATAAATAAATAAATTGATGGAGACTTGTTTCAGATACTTTTTGATTTACAAATCCAATCGTATAATGCCAATCCCTAAAACAGGGTCCAAACAATGCAGTCCAAGTAGACAATCTCTCCCAGGTTCTTGCATTTCAAGGATAATTTTGAAGTAGAGCATAGAATGAATGAAATACATATTCTTCAGCCAATCCTTTATAATAGCATTTTACTACATTTATTTAGTTAATATAAGAAACACAATTTCCAAGACCTCTTGTTCAGGTATTAAGAGTGCATTCCTCATCACCTTGATCCAGTTTCTTGCAGAGACCAGGTGAATGAGTGCAAAGGCCTCATTTATCTGACACCAGCCTACTAAGCTTTCAAAGGTCACATAGCCTAAGCTGATGTAATAATGCAAAGGCATTTCAATATTAGACTGGAAATGAATGGTTGTGCCAAGGTTTCATCCAAAAAGAATGGAGACTGAAGCAAGAGGCTACTCACTGTTCTCCTTTCCATCTCACTTTGTGCTGACCTAACCTTTATGCTGCCACAAAGTAGCCACTCTGAAATGCAGACCTGATCCATCTCTCCCCACCTACAAAGCTGCCCACGATAGACAAGGTAAGGAATAAACTCCTTAAGGTATGTGAGTCTCTTCTCTAGCAGCCAAAACCTACATCCCCAGGGTTTCTTCCTCAATGCCCAATATCTAGCCTGACCTCCAGTCACATGGAAAAATTAAATTTGTTTCGGCATGCCACAGAGCTTTCATAGCTGTTTCACCTTCTGGGTTCTTCCTCTTCCTTCACAAGCTGCTTCTCCACTGGGCAAAAGTCTGGGCCCCATTCAAGAGTTGGAACACGTGTGTTTGTGAAGGCTTCCTAGGATCCCCAGGTATAATTTCCCTCCCTCCCTCGCTCCCTCCCTTCCTTCCTCCCTCCCTCCCTACCTCCATCCCTTCCTTCCTTCCTTCCAGGATTTCACTCTGTCATCCAGGCTGGAGTGCAGTGGCATGATCATGGCTCACTGCAACCTTGACCTCCCAGTCTCAACAATCGTCTTACCTCCGCCTCCCAGGTAGCTGGGACTACAAGCACGTGCCACCACACCCAGCTAATTTTTGTAATTTTTTAGAGACAGAGTTTCACCATATTGTCCAGGCTGGTCAAAATTTCTTTTTATCCTAGTTACCACTACTACCCACATGCTCATCTTGCTTTATTTATATTGGTTAATATTTCTGTGATTGTCTAATCGATGAAAAAAATGAATGCCACACACAGTCCTGTCAGAGATAACTCTATTGTATTTTGATTCATTTCTTTTTTTTTTTTTTTTTTTTTTTCTGAGACAGGGTCTCATTCTGTCACCCAGACTGGAGTGCAGTGGCATGATTTTGGCTCACCTCAATCTCCACCCACCAGGCTCAAGGGATTCTCCTACCTCAGCCTCCGGAGTAGGTGGGATTACAGGCGCACACCACTACTGCCCAACTAATTTTTGTATTTTTAGTAGAGACAGGGTTTTCACCATCTTGGCCAGGCTGGTCTTGAACTCCTGACCTCACATGATTCACCTGCCTCAGCCTCCCAAAGTGCTGGGATTACAGGCACGAGCCATGGTGCCCCGCTTTTTTTTTTTTTTTTTTTTTAGATGGAGCCTCTCTCACTCTATTGTCCAGGCTGGAGTGCAGTGGCAGAATCTCAGCTCATGGCAACCTCTGCCTCCCGGGCTCAAGCAATTTTCCTGCCTCCCCCTCCCCAGTAGCTGTAACTACAGGTGTGTACCACCATGCCCAGCTAATTTTTATATTTTCACTAGAGACAGGGTTTCACCATGTTGGCCAGGCTGGTCTCGAACTCCTGACCTCAAGTGATCTGCCCGCCTTGGCATCCCAAAGTGCTGGGATTACAGGCGTGAGCCACCATGCCTGGCCAATGCATTTCTTTATAGTGTTTTTCTAATACAAATATATCATGTGCTTTTTAAAAATATAATTGGGGTTATACTGTAAGTACAATTTTACAACCTGTTTTCTATATTTAATATTAATATTTCTCCAAGTGTTCTTTTAAAATGTTAACAGCTGCACAATATTCTATTATAAAGCTGTATTTTCAGTTGACTACTCTCCCACAATTGGACTTTTTGTTCTCTTTCTAATTTGTCACTATTATAAATCTGTTACAATTCTGTTTCCTTAGGATGAGGAAAGTTGTTTCTCTGGAAAAGAAACAACTGAGTCAAAGGGAATAAAAATTGTTTTGATAAATATTGCATATAAAATAGCACCTATTTACACTCCCACCAATTATGTACATAAGGTTCATGACTTTAAGGGTCACTGCTTAATCAGTTCCTTCTCAATATTTCTATATCCCTTTTAAGAGGTGCCTATATTATCATGTTTATCACACGAAGAATAATAATAGTAGTAACATTACTCATCCTTTTTTTAAGGACTTGGTATATACAGATGCAACATAAGCACTTTACTAACATTATTGCACTCAACCCTTACAACAGTTCTTAGAAAGGATGAGGAACTCGGGCTTACCCAAGGACCCACAGGCAATGAGTAAAGCAGAACCTGGATTCAAACCACAAGTCTCTAATCTTAACACCCATGCTTTTACCCTGGGGTTTGTAAATGTTTTTGTCTACAAGCTATCGGTATGAGTTTATGGAACAAATTTAAATATTTGTTTGTTTTAAAATGATATACTACTGGGACCGGGCACAGTGGCTCAGGTATGTAATCCCACCAGTTTGGGAGGCCAAGGCCCATAGATCGCTAGAAGTCAGGAGATCGAGACTAGGCTGGCCAACATGGCGAAACCTCGTCTCTACCAAAAATACTAAAATTAGCCAGGTGTGGTGGCACACATCTATAGTCCCAGCTACTCGGAGACTGAGGCAGAAGAATGACTTGAACCCAGGAGGCAGAGGCTGCAGTGAGCCTAAATTATGCCGCTATACTCCAGCCTGGGCAACAGAGCTAGACTCTGTCTCAAAAAAAAAAAAAAAAAAAAAAGGTATACTCTAGGCACAGTGGCTTACCCAGTAATTGGAAGATTGAGATAAGAGGACTGCTTATGCTCAGGAGTCTGAGACTAGCCTGAGCAACATGGTGAGACCCCTGTCTCTACAAAAATTAAAAAATTAGCACATGGTAGTGTGCCTATGGTCCCAGCTACTCAGGAGGCTGAGGTGGGAGATTGCTCAAGCCCAGGAAATCGAGGCTGCAATGGGCTCTAATTGTGCCACCACAGTACAGTCTGGGTGACAGAGACTGAGACCTGTCTCAAAAATAAAAAAGATATACATATACTACTGTACATATTATGCACATTACCATACACAAAAATGTAAATTAAGATTAAGATAAACAAAAATTCAAATCTTATTTTCTTGGACCTCTCATAAATCATCTTGTGTTTTATGTCTACCTACTAGAATGTAAGCTCCATGAGAGCAGGCTCTCTGCTTTCCAGTACTGTGTCTGCAACAGTGCCTGGCAGATAGTATGCACTCATGAAATGTATGTTGGACATTAATAAATGAATGAATGGTTCAGCTACAACGTTGTATATTTGAAGGCAGAACCTAGAAATCAATTATATTTTTATCCTTAGCACCAAGCACATTTCCTAGCACATAATGAACACCCCATAAATGTCTGGTGAATGAATATACATTTAATGCTTGTTAAATAAATTAATGGATGGATAAATGAATGAGCACATGGATAGGAAGATAAATAGACAAACATAGAAAGGCTTCTTCCTTCTGGTCACTTTCCAGGGTTAGCATGTCAAAAATAAAAATACCTGGCTGAACTTAATTATAATAACACCTTACTATTGCAAACAATAGCCCCCTAGAACAAGTATAGATGGAATTTCACTATGTCTTGTAAAACTAGGATATTATAAACCCCCTATTTTAAAAATTAGCCCTGGCTAGACAAAACCTTAGAAGCAAAGATAGTGAGTTTTAGAAGAACTGGAAACTGTAGTAGACAGTTGACCAAGATACACTGGAGAGGCAAAGCCATGAATTATTCATCCACATCTTATTAGCTAAGGACAAAAATATAAAACATCTATATAATACTTACCTTGAGGCTGGGTGCGGTGGCTCAAGCCTGAAATGCCAGCACTTTGTGAGGCCAAGGCAGGTGGATCACCTGAGATCAGGAGTTCAAGTCCAGCCTGGCCAATATAGTGAAACCCCATCTCTACTAAAAATGCAAAAATTAACCAGGCATGGTGGCAGGCACCTGTAATCCCAGCTACTCAGGAGGTTGAGGCAGGAGAATTGCTTAAACCCAGGAGATGGAGGTTGCAGTGAGCTGAGGTTGTGCCACTGCACTCCAGCCTGGGTGACAAAGCAAGACTCTATTAAAAAAAAAAAAAAAAAAACACTTATAAAATTATAAACCTTAATATTTGACTAATAAGTTTGCAATTATTTGCAATTATTTCTTTAACTCATTCTATCTTTAAAAGCTCATTATCGGCCGGGCGCGGTGGCTCAAGCCTGTAATCCCAGCACTTTGGGAGGCCCAGACGGGCGAATCACGAGGTCAGGAGATCGAGACCATCCTGGCTAACACGGTGAAACCCCATCTCTACTAAAAAATACAAAAAACTAGCCGGGCGAGGTGGCGGGCGCCTGTAGTCCCAGATACTCCGGAGGCTGAGGCAGGAGAATGGTGTAAACCTGGGAGGCAGAGCTTGCAGTGAGCTGAGATTCGGCCACTGCACTCCAGCCTGGGCCACAGAGCGAGACTCCGTCTCAAAAAAAAAAAAAAAGCTCATTATCTCCTCCTTTGCAATATCTAATCTTAATCTCAAGGTTTTTTTTTTTTTTTTGCATGCCAGATGCACATTATGGGAAATTATATTAACACACCCTTCTGACTTCAGTATCTTTATTCTGTAACCTCACTGATATATGACATTTAAATTTACTTGTTAGTCAGAAAACACTAAAATGCTTTGTTTGGCCCTTTTCTTCAGTTTTTACTGTAATAAATAATTCATTTCTAGAATTAGCATAAATGTGAAATTTTTCTCTGAAACTCTTTTTCTACCACAGAGATAGAAGAATGGCTGTCTGGTTCATCTGGTTCATCACTGTAGCCTCATTGACTGAGTATCAGTAAATATTTGAAGCATGAATGAACAAAATGACGCAGTGAGAATTCAAACCAAGACTTTCTGACTCCAAAGCCCATGCTCTTACTCACAATGTTTTTTGTTGTTGTTGTTTGTTTTATGGGTTGGTTGGTTTGTTTGTTTTTGAGATGGAATCTCGTTCTGTTGCCCAGGCTGGAGTGCAGTGGTGCGATCTCTGCTTACCACAACCTCCACCTGACAGGTTCAAGCGATTCTCCTACCTCAGCCTCCCAAGTAGCTGAGATTACAGGTGTGCACCACCATGCCTGGCTAATTTTTGTATTTTTAGGAGAGACGGGGTTTCACTATGTTGGCCAGGCTGGTCTCGAACTCCTGACCTCGTGATCCGGCTGCCTCGGCCTCCCAAAGTGCTGGGGTTACAGGCGTGAACCACCATGCCCGGCTTCTTACTCACAATGTTATTGTCCCATATATGCCTGGCTAAAAGTTGAAATGATCACCTTTCCCTAAATTGAATGATTTTTTGACACTTGATATTGCTGTCTCCAAGACTGTTGTAACGATGACTTGCATTTCCATAAGTCACGTTAAGCTCAAATAATTAATTTAATTTTGGCCGGGCGCGGTGGCTCAAGCCTGTAATCCCAGCACTTTGGGAGGCCGAGACGGGCGGATCACAAGGTCAGGAGTTCGAGACCATCCTGGCTAACACGGTGAAACCCCGTCTCTACTAAAAAATACAAAAAGCTAGCCGGGCGAGGTGGCTGGCGCCTGTAGTCCCAGCTACTTGGGAGGCTGAGGCAGGAGAATGGCATAAACCGGGAGGCGGAGCTTGCAGTGAGCTGAGATCCGGCCACTGACCTCCAGCCTGGGCGACAGAGCCAGACTCCCTCTCAAAAAAAAAAAAAAAAATTAATTTAATTTTAATTAATTCATAAATCTCTTTCTAACCACTTTTTGGAAGATGCATTCTTCCATGTTCATAACTGTACACATTCATAAATGTACAGATTGGGTCTTGTCGATTTCGGAGCTTATAATTTAGTTTAATATAAAGTTCTATGAAGCTTAAAAATATCTGTTCAAGTTAGTAAGATAATTTCTTAGGCTGAACTCAAAGAAAGTCACAGGCAAATTAATTAACTTCAGGTCCTATTTTAAGCAACTAGCCGTTTTTTAGCATTTACATGGGATCTATCTCCATAGGAGGTATTGGGTATAACTGTCAAGAATAATGAATGCAAATTTGGGAACAGTGTCACATATGGAATAGCCCCTGAGAAAGGAATGGTGGAACCAAAAATCCCTGTTGACAACCAGATGAGACACTCTTTATTCATCGTTGTCATTCATAGATAGATAGATAGATAGATAGATAGATAAAGACAGAGAGAGAAAGAGGGGGAGAGGGAGAGAGAGATCTTCCCACATGTTAAAGATTTTAGAACTCTTCCCAAATGGGATTTTTTTCACTTCACGTATTATAAGATACTTGATACTTTTTATTTTAAAGTGAAAAATTTTCTAAGATGTAATTTTTTTTTTAATTAATTTTTTTTTTCTTTGAGACGGAGTTTCACTCTTGTTGCACAGGCTGGAGTGAAATGGCATGATCTGGCTCACTACAACCTCCACCTCCCGGGTTCAAGTGATTCTCTTGCCTCAGCCTCCCGAGTAGCTGGGATTATAGGCATGCACCACCACGCCCGGCTAATTTTGTATTTTTAGTAGAGATGGGATTTCTCCATGTTGGTCAGGCTGGTCTCGAACTCCTGACCTCAGGTGATCTACTCGCTTCACCCTTCCAAATTGCTGGGATTGTAGGCATGAGCCACCATGCCCAGCCTATTTATTTACTTATTTATTTATTTGAGACAGAGTCTCACTCTGTCACCCAGGCTGGAGTGCAGTGGTGCGATCTCAGCTCACTGCAACCTCTAACTCCTGGGTTCAAGCAATTCTCATGCCTCAGCCTCCTGAGTAGCTGGGATTACAAGCGCATTCTACCACTCCCGCCTAATTTTTGTTTTTTGTTTTTTGGTTTTTTTTTTTTTTTTTTTTTTTTTTTTGAGACGGAGTCTTGCTCTGCCGCCCAGGCTGGAGTGCAGTGGCCGGCTCTCAGCTCACTGCAAGCTCCGCCTCCCGGGTTCACGCCATTCTCCTGTCTCAGCCTCCCGAGTAGCTGGGACTACAGGCGCCCGCCTCGTCGCCCGGCTAGTTTTTTGTATTTTGTAGTAGAGACGGGGTTTCACCGTGTTAGCCAGGATGGTCTCGATCTCCTGACCTCGTGATCCGCCCGTCTCGGCCTCCCAAAGTGCTGGGATTATAGGCTTGAGCCACCGCGCCCGGCCGGTTTTTGGTTTTTTTGAGATGGAGTTTCACTCTTGTCACCTAGGCTGTAGCACAATGGCATGATCTCTGCTCACTGCAACCTCCACCTCCTGGGTTCAAGCAATCCTCCTGCCTCAGCCTCCCCAGTAGCTGGGACGACAGGCATCCCCCACTACGCCTGGCTAATTTTGTATTTTTAGGAGAGGCAGGGTTTCACCATGTTGGCCAGCCTAGTCTCGAACTCCTGACCTCAGGTGATCCATCTGCCTCAGCCTCCCAAAGTGCTGGGATTATAGGCGTGAGCCACTGGGCCCGGCATATGTAATGTTTTATCTCAGATGTTGAGTGGTGTGCTTCAAACGTTAATAAGCTATTGATTTAAATTGTCTCCTCAGGAATATTTCCCTTAAATAGACTTGAAATATAGTTAATCCCATCTTCCAAAAGAGCAATACTCTAGTGCCACAAAATTGTGTAACTAGGGAGACTGAAGACTGTTGGATGTCATTTCAATACTCATCAGTTTCATATCAACCTATAGGAGAAGGAGCAAACAACTTTTAAGACTGAATTTTCCATTATCTATCACCTAGTAGTAACTCTTCTATTATTAATATTTATCAATGTTTTATTTTCTTTTTCTTTCTTTTTTTTTTAATTTTGAGATGGAGTCTCGCTCTGTCATCAGGCTGGAGCACAGTGACGTGATCTCAGCTCACTGCAACCTTCACCTCCCTGGTTCGAGCAATTCTCCTGCCTCAGCCTCCCGAGTAGCTGGGATTACAGGCACGCACCACCACACCTAGCTAATTTTTGTATTTTTAGTAGAGACGGGGTTTCACCATGTTGGCCAGGATGGTCTTGATCTCTTGACCTCATGATCTATCCACCTCGGCCTCCCAAAGTGCTGGGATTACAGGCATGAGCCACTGCACCCGGCCAGTATTTATCAATGTTTTCTATACAATGTTTCTACACACAGTTTCATCTCCCTACAGGGCTGCCTTATAATTTTTGTGGGCCCTGTACACTTTTGCCTTCATGGGTCCCTGCTTCCATAGAAGATATTAAAAATAATTTTTTGTGACTACATTAGTATAAAGATGAATATATCAAAATACTATGTATCAAAACACAGATCCTCCTGAACTTACAATGGGGTTGCATCCTCATAAACCCACGGTAAAGTTGAAAAAATCCTAAGTTGAACCATCATAGGTTGGGGACCATATGTAATTTTTTCAACTTCAAAGCTCATTTTTTTTTCTCTACTGATTAAAAAAAAATAGAACATTCTCATGGATCCTTAAAAGAATGGTAGGCTACCGTGAGCACTGCTGGACTGGTTAGCCCTGTCTCTGTAGGAAATTGGGCAGGGGCTGCAACAGGCTCTTCCCAGCAACCTGCTGTCCATTATTCACCTTTGGGTCTGTGTGTCAAGTACCTGTTGGCCTAGCTATACCTTGCCCTCTGTGTGGGCTCCAAATCCCCTCATTTCAACAAACCCGTCAAGCAAGAAAGGACTCACGGTGAAGTTCCCCTGTATATTAGTCAGGATTCTCCAGAGAAACAGAACCAGTAGGACGTGTATGTACATAGAGCAAGATTCATTTTAAGGAACTAGTTTACAAAAATTGTGGGCAATGGCAAGTTGGAAATCTGAAGGACAGGCCAGCAGCCTGGAGACCCAGGAAAGAACTGATGTTGCAGCTCAAGTCCAAAGGGAGTCTGGAGGCAGAATTCCCTATTCCTTGGGAAATCTTAGTCTTTTCTCTTCAGGCCTTCAACAGCTTGGATGAGGCTCACCCACATTACAGAGGACCATCTACTTTAGTTTCAGTCTATTGATTTAAATGTTAATCTCATCTAAAAACAAACAAACAAAACCAAAAACACTTCCCAGCAATACGTAAAATGACATCACATCTTGTGTTTCCAAAAGAGTGTGGTCTTAAGGTTGACACCAGACCATTACACAAGGTTACAAAAATCTTCATGCAAATATCCCTGCCAGGATTGGAGAAGGAATAAACTGTCTCCAGGTCAAAATGATGTGAAATGAATCTGTATCACCTGCATCTTGAATAAATCTATCTTTGTAAGCTTGAATAAATCTGCATATTTTAATTTCTCTTTTTTTTTTTTTTTTTTGAGACGGAGTCTGGCTCTGTCGCCCAGGCTGGAGTGCGGTGGCCGGATCTCAGCTCACTATAAGCTCTGCCTCCCGGGTTTACGCCATTCTCCTGCCTCAGCCTCCCGAGTAGCTGGGACTACAGGCGCCCGCCACCTCACCCGGCTAGTTTTTTGTATTCTTTAGTAGAGACGGGGTTTCACCGTATTAGCCAGGGTGGTCTTGATCTCCTGACCTTGTGATCCGCCCGTCTCGGCCTCCCAAAGTGCTGGGATTACAGGCTTGAGCCACCGCGCCCAGCCTTTAATTTCACTGTTAGGTAAATGTCAGTCTGCCCATTTGCCTTCATGAATAGAAGCACAGGCATTGATCTCTATTCGAATGGCATGGTTTAAAATCGTGAACCAGACATTAAATAGTTGGTTAATTACTATCAGAAAGAAACACTTAACAGCCAATATAGTCAAAACGATAATCATTTTTTGGCAATTATTCTCTAAAATTCTAATTGTCAATTCTAAATAAGTCCACGTGATAAGTCAACTCATTCTATTACTTGGAGGTATATTTTGTGGGTAGATATTGCTGGTGGGTCCATGAGGATATAGCTTAGGCCAACACTGGAGAAGTTTTTCAGAACTACAGAATTCTTTTATTTCTCTATTTATTTTTTAGAGACATCTCACTCCATCACCCAGCCTTGAACTCCTGCACTCAAGGTATCCTCCTGCCCCACCCTCCTGAGTAGCTGGAACTACAGGCACATGCCACCATGCCTGCTGTTTGTTTAATTTTTCTGTAGAGATGGGGTCTCACTATGTTGCTCAGGCTGGTCTCAAACTCCTGGCTTCAAGAGAGCCTCCTGCCTTGGCCTCCCAAACTGCTAGGATTAAAAGCATGAGCCACCATGACCAGCCTAGAGTTCTTGATTTTTAAGAAGTGGACTTTCTGGAACAGAAGAATGATTTAAATTTTCAAAAGCATGACTTTGCATATCAATAGCAAAGCCTTGAGGAGTCACAGCACAAGAATCCTTGCTTTTAATCCTGGAGTGGAGAACAATCCATACGGAGACCCATTTTCCCACCTGAAAGGGAATGTGTGCCACCAACACAGGGGGAAAGGGGAGGCAGGACCAGTGCTGAGATGCTGGCTGCCCTCTTGGGACCTGGATGCATGGTGGGCATAAACACTCCAGCTGGTTCCTGGCTTCCTAGTATGCAGGCCACTAAGACGGGAGCCTCTCAGAGAAGGTCTGCAGGCAGTACAGCTCCTGGGAGTAGAATAAATGACAAAGACTAAGAGAAGTGCCGAGGGGACCAGAAGGCAGCTCCGCAGGCCTCCAAGTCCAGGTGACACTTTTAACTCCCTACCTGACTTGACCTCCTTTTTGGCCTTTGACACACAAATCACTTACTGCTGGGGAATCCTCCTTACTCTCACGCCCCCACTCTCTTCCAAGCGTCTCTCCTTTTTCCCACTTCTCTGGCCCTCCACTCAGTCACTACTGTAGCTCACTTCCTTCACCCACTCACAACTTGATATTTGCTGTGTTCTGTCCTCGACGCTCTCTCCTCATGAGAGTGGGACATTCTCACTGGGTTACTTCATGCCCTTCTGCGATCTCAGCCACTTCCAGTATCTAATGGCTCCCAAATCTGCATCTCTAACTAGAGATTGACATTTCCAGCCATCTAGTGACCATCATTTACATGTCCTGATGGCACGTCAAGGTCAGCATCACCCCCTGACCACCACCACCGTTGCCCCAGTAACCTCAGCAAAACCTCCTTTCCCTCGTCCCTCCCTGGTCTACTAGAGCACCCTGTGTAATTGTTTGTTCACTGTGTCTCTACCTCTAGGTCCTTCTCTAAGACCATATATTTACTCCAGCCATGCTTGCCTTCTTCCTTTTTAAAATTTTTATTTATTACCAATTATTATTTACCTGACTCAACTGTAAGCTCCACAGTTAGAAAAAGGGGAACATTGACTTCTACTTTGTAACTCCATTTGTTGCCTGGCACGTAATTTTTAAAAATTTTTATTTCAATCCTACAGAAAAGTTGCAAGAATAATCCAATGAACTCAAGTATGTTTCACTTGGATTAACCAATTATGAGAACATTGTGCTACATATGATTTATTCCTTTCTCTATGTGTATATTACAGTACGATTGCTGAATCATTTGTGAGTGATTTGCAGACACTATGGCCCTTTACCTCTAAACACTTCCGCTTGTATTTTCTAAGAACAAGGACATTCCTCTTCATACAATTGTCAAATTCAAGAAATTTAACAATGACACTGTATTATTCACCAATTATCTCAATAATGTTCCTTAGAGAAACAATAAATGCATTGCATGTGCCACATGTAAAGATACATGTGCCAAGTATCTTTAGTCTATTGAATCTGGAAGAGTTTTGCAGCCTTTTTTTGTCTTCTGGCATGAGGTTCCATCTGCAATGCACTGAGAACAACACAACACCTCTTATCCAATTGCCAAAAATGCCCCAAATGATTAACTTGAATCTAATCATGAGGAAACATTAGATATACCCAAATCGAGGAACATTCCACAAACTGCTCTCTTTCTAAACACATCACTGGGCGCAGTGGCTCACCCTTGTAATCCCAGCACTTTGGGAGACTGCGCAGGTGGATCACCTGAGGTCGGGAGTTCAAGACCAGCCTGGACGACATGGTGAAACCCCATTTCTAGTAACAATACAAAAATTTGCTGGGTGTGGTGGTGCACACCTGTAACCCCAGCTACTCGGGAGGCTGAGGCAGGAGAATCACTTGAATGTGGAAGGCGGAGGTTGCAGTGAGCTGAGATTGCACCACTGCACAGCAGCTTGAGTGACAAGAGCAAGCCTCCCTCTCAAAAATATAATAAAAATAGGCCGGGCACGGTGGCTCAAGCCTGTAATCCCAGCACTTTGGGAGGCCGAGACAGGCAGATCACGAGGTCAGGAGATCGAGACCATCCTGGCTAACACGGTGAAACCCCGTCTCTACTAAAAAATACAAAAAACTAGCCGGGCGAGGTGGCGGGCGCCTGTAGTCCCAGCTACTCGGGAGGCTGAGGCAGGAGAATGGCGTGAACCCGGGAGGCGGAGCTTGCAGTGAGCTGAGATCCGGCCACTGCACTCCAGCCCCAGGGACAGAGCAAGACTCCGTCTCAAAAAAAAAAAAAAAGTAAAATAAAATAAAATAAAAAAATAATAAAAATAAAATAAACACATCAAGCTCATTCCCACCCAAGGGCCTGGTACCACTCTTGCTGTTTCTAAGAATATTCCAATTCAGCATGTTATCTCCTTAGAGAGCCAACCCTCCCCACCCTACCCAGACTAGACCTCACCCTTCACCTCATTCCATCTCCATTCTGTTATTCTGGTTTCTTTTCAAAAGACTTAACACTCTCTAAAATTACCTTGTTTATCTATTTGTTTACTTTTTTTTTTTTTTTAAGACAGAGTCTGGCTCTGTCTCCCAGGCTGGAGTGCAGTGGCGCGATCTCAGCTCACTGCAAGCTCCGCATCCCGGGTTCACGCCATTCTCCTGCCTCAGCCTCCCGAGTAGCTGGGACTACAGGCGCCCGCCACCACGCCTGGCTAATTTTTTTTGTATTTTTAGTAGAGACGGGGTTTCACCGTGTTAGCCAGGATGTCTCGATCTCCTGACCTCGTGATCCGCCTACCTCGGCCTTCCAAAGTGCTGGGATTACAGGCATGAGCCTCCACACCCGGCCTATTTGTTTACTTTTAAAAAATCTATTTATTTCACTAGGATATAACTTTTTTTTTTTTTTTTTTTGAGATGGAGTCTTGCCCTGTCGCTAGGCCAGAGTGCAGCGGCGTGATCTCAGCTCACTGCAACCTCCGCCTCCCGGGTTCCAGCGATTCTCCTGCCTCAGCTTTCCGAGTAGCTGGGACTACAGGCGCGCACCACCACGTCCAGCTAATCCTTTTTTTTTTTTTTTTTTTTAAGACAGAGTCTTGCTCTGTCGCCCAGGCTGGAGTTCAGTGGCCGGATCTCAGCTCACTGCAAGCTCCGCCTCCCGGGTTCACGCCATTCTCCTGCCTCAGCCTCCTGAGTCGCTGGGACTATAGGCGCCCGCCACCTCGCCCGGCTAGTTTTTTTGTATTTTTTAGTAGAGACGGAGTTTCACCGTGTTAGCCAGGATGGTCTCGATCTCCTGACCTCGTGATCCGCCCGTCTCGGCCTCCCAAAGTGCTGGGATTACAGGCTTGAGCCACAGCGCCCGGCCGCTAATTCTTTGTATTTTTAGTAGAGACCGAATTTCAGCATGTTGGCCAGAATGGTCTCCATCTCCTGACCTCATGATTCTCCCACCTTGGCCTCCCAAAGTGCTGGGATGACAGGCATGAGCCACCGCATCCGGCTGCGGATATAACTTTTATGAGAGGGGTACCGTATCTAAAAGAGCATCCGCTTGAAAATGGGACTTATTTTATTGTTGATCAGGGAAAAAGTTCTTTATCTTCAGTGCCTAACAGAGTGCCTAAGACTCAACAAGTGTTTGTCAAATGGGTGACTAATATAATGTATGATTCACTAAGCAGAATATTTATGGTTCCCATTTCCTCCTGAGTTTTCATGTTTGCTTACTCCAAACATTCATAAGATTTCAACAAGAGTTCCTTTTCAGTGTTCAACTATCCATTTCTTTTAGTCTGAAGTAGAAAAGACTTAGGGAAATGTGACAATTATAGTCATGTCTTAAAATTGTTCCTTCTTGCACAGACATTGAGGTTAGACTACGATGGCCTTAATATGCTGAAAAATGCATTTTTTATATGACACTAATAAGGAAGATTCAAGAGGAAAAGCATAAGGGAAATTCAGTCAATGAAAAGGAAGTCATTTCAGTTACTCAGAAATATAATTCAGATATTTATTTTATTTTATTTTATTTTATTTTTGAGACAGAGTCTCGCTCTGTCACCCAGGCTGGAGTGCAATGGCCGGATCTCAGCTCACTGCAAGCTCTGCCTCCCGGGTTCACGCCATTCTCCTGCCTCAGCCTCCCAAGTAGCTGGGACTACAGGCGCCCGCCACCTCGCCCGGCTAGTTTTTTGTATTTTTTAGTAGAGAAGGGGTTTCACCGTGTTAGCCAGGATGGTCTCGCTCTCCTGACCTCGTGATCCGCCCGTCTCGGCCTCCCAAAGTGCTGGGATTACAGGCTTGAGCCACCGCGCCCGGCCCAGATATTTATTTTTATGAGATTGACCCACTCCTTATGGCACTAATGAGGGAACTCAGATATTTATTGATTTATTATTTACTAATTATTATTGTCATTATTATTTTTAGAGTCAAAGTCTTGCTCTGCACACAGCCTGGAGTGCAGTGGAGCGATCATGGCTCACTGCAATCTCAAAACTCTTGGGCTCAAGCGATCCTCCAGCCTCAATATCTTGAGTTGCTGGGATTACAGGTATGGGCCACCATGCCTGGTTTAGACAGTTATTTTTATAAGCAATATCTGAACATGTAGATATATAAGCTATCAGCAATAGCTGTGCTGGTATCAATAAGAGAAAGAATGAGGTGCTACTGGTCTGCCTCAGCAATGCCTTTGAACTTCTCTGCCTTAGATCAAAGCCACCAAAGCACCAATTTCAAAGGAAAGAAAGTTGGAAGCAAAACAAAGAAATAAGGAAACCTTGGGTAAAAGAGCATAGCATAAATAATTCCTGGCTCAGCAAATGTTACTCCCTTTTTCAATTAAAAAAAAAATCAAGTTGTCCTTGAACATGGAAAAAAGTCTTTATAATTATTAGTCAACTTAATTCAAGTACAAACCAAGGAGTATTCACTATTGTTTGAAATACACTACACATTATATCTGGTAACAGTAAGTAAATACACAGGCAGTCTCTTTAAAATATGCAAAGAAAAAGTGACTCTGGCATTCAAAAAGCTCTCTCCTACCTGTTCTTTGAAGATTTTATCTCATCTCTAAAGCCAGGTGGTCAAAGAGTAGACAATACCAAGAGAAACTAAATGTTAAAGTCAAAATGAAGTTGGATATGTATAAACGGATTAACTGGTTATCGTTTATTTTTTGAGACTTTTTTATTCTGAAATAATTTTAGAATTCCAAAAAAGTTACAAAACAAAACAGAGTTTCTATATGCCCTCTAACCAACTTCCTCTAATAGTAACGACTTATACAACTGAGGTAAATCTATTAAAACCAAGAAATTGACATTGTTACAATACTATTAACTAAGGAATAGACCTTATTCCAATATAATCAGTTTGTTTTTTCACTAATGTCCTTTTTTCTAGTCCAGAATCCATTTAGTTTTCATTTTTCCTTAGTCTCCCCAAATCCTTACCTTGACAGTTTTGAAGAGTCCTGGTCAACATATTGTAGAATGTCCTTCAAGGTGGGTTTGTCTAATGTTTGCTCATAATTAGATAGTCATTATTTTTAACAGTATAAAGCCTTTTTATTTATTTATTTATTTATTTATTTTTATTTATTTTTTTTTTGAGGAGGAGTCTCGCTCTGTCGCCCAGGCTGGAGTGCAGTGGCGTGATCTCGGCTCACTGCAAGCTTCGCCTCCCGGGTTCCCGCCATTCTCCCGCCTCAGCCTCCGAGTAGCTGGGACTACAGGCACCCGCCACCTCGCCCGGCTAGTTTTTTGTATTTTTAGTAGAGACGAGGTTTCACCGTGTTAGCCAGGATGGTCTCGATCTCCTGACCTCGTGATCCACCCACCTCGGCCTCCCAAAGTGCTGGGATTACAGGCTTGAGCCACCGCGCCCGGCCTAGCCTTTTTATTTAAAACAAGGGGAAGCATTACTCATCTAATTCACTTCCCACCAATAGAGTACAATTTCTAAGCTTTTGTCTGGTTGATTATTTCATGGACAAAATTACCCTTGGGTAATTGAGGAAAAATAATCCTGTTAATTTTTATAGCCATATCCCAAGTAATTTACATATTTCTATTCTTCACAGTGACTTACCCAAATTTACATTTCAGCACTTTTAGCAGCTCTCTTACCAAATTTTTGTCTGGTTGATCTACCAAATACCAAGAGATATGTTTAAAATACTCTCTTTAGTTATGGATTTGTCTATTTGTCCTTACAGATTTTTGCTTCTGTCAATTTTTGTTTTTCTATTTTGATGCTGTGTTCTTAGGAACATATACATTTAGAATTATTACAAGTACCTGATGAATGAAATTTTTAGCATTATTTAGTGACTCTCTTTACCACTACTGATGCTTTTCTTGCATTAAAGTATTTTGCATAATATTAATATAGTTGATTAATTTTATTTTGGTTGTTACATGCCTGATACACATTTTTATACACTTTTGCTTTCAACCTTCCCATATCTTTTTGTTTACATGTGTCTTTCATAAATAGCATATATTTAGATTTTTTAAATGCAATATGACTATTTCTTAGCTAACTAAGCATTTTGTCCATATGTATTTATCGTAATTACTGATAAGTTTCTATTTCTTTCAACTATCATTTGTGTTTTCTTTTTTCCCTATTCCTTCGGTTTCTTTTTCTCTGTATTCTCTTTTTGGGGGTGGTGGGGTGGAGGTTGGTTTTCATTATATCTAGACAAGACTTCTGATTTATGTTCATATGAAGAATGTGATCAGAGACAGATCTCTTCTTAAATTTGGTTTTGAGAAAAAGGAGGAAAACAAAAAAAAACAGAGCAAACCAGAAGAGGGAGGAAATTGTTCTTTAAAAAGTGGGAATAGATACTACCTCATACCCATTAGAAAGGCTACAATAAAAGAAAAAAAAAAACAGAAAATAACAAGTGTGGGTGAAGATGTGGAGAAATGAACCTTTGTGCATTGCTGGTGAGAATGTAAGATGTGTGCAGCCACTACAGAAACATTATGGCAGTTCCTCAAAAAACTAATAATAGAATGATCCAAGCACCATAGGATCTGACAGTTTCACTTCTGGGTATATATCCCTCAAAATTGAAAGCAGGGTCTCAAAGAGATATTGGTTCACTCATTTTCTTTTTTTTTTTTTTTTTTTCTTTTTTTTGAGGCGGAGTCTCGCTCTGTCGCCCAGGCTGGAGTGCAGTGGCCGGATCTCAGCTCACTGCAAGCTCCGCCTCCCGGGTTTACGCCATTCTCCTGCCTCAGCCTCCGAGTAGCTGGGACTACAGGCGCCCGCCACCTCGCCCGGCTAGTTTTTGTATTTTTAGTAGAGACGGGGTTTCACTGTATTAGCCAGGAGGGTCTCGATCTCCTGACCTCGTGATCCGCCCGTCTCGGCCTCCCAAAGTGCTGGGATTACAGGCTTGAGCCACCGCGCCCGGCCCGGTTCACTCATTTTCATAGCAGCATTATTTACAACAACCAAAAGATAGAAACAACGCAACAACGCAAGTGTGCAGAGACAGATGAATGGATAAACAGAACATGGCATATGCATACAATGGAATATATTTCAGGTTTAAAAAGGAAGGAAATTCTGACACATGCTATAACATGAAGAAACATTGAGGACATTATGCTAAGTGAAATAAGCCAGTCATTGAAGGACAAATACAGTCTGATTCCACTTATAAAGACAGAGTGCCTAGCATAGTCAAATACAGTCTGATTCCACTTATACAGAATGCCTAAATAGTCTAATACAGTCTGATTCCACTTATACAGAATGCCTAAATAGTCTAATACGGTCTGATTCCACTTATAAACAGTGCCTAGAATAGTCAAATACAGTATGATTCCACTTTTACAGCATCCCTAGAATAAATACAGTCTGATTCCACTTACACAGCATGCCTAGAATAGTCGAATTCATAGAGAAAGAAAGTAGAATGGTGGTTGTTAGGTGCGGTGGGTAGGAGGAAATGGGAAGTTATTGCTTAGTGAGTACAGAGTTTCATTTTTGCAAGATGAACAAAGTTTTGAAGATGGCTTGTGGCAGCGGTTGCACAACAATGTGAATGTACTTAATGCCACTAAACTGTACATTTATAAGTTAAGAAGGCAAATTTTATGTTATATGTATTTTATATGAGGTTTTTTAAAGTGGAAATGATGGGAAGAAAAAGGAAAACAGACTTTAATTCCTTTATAATTAGCTATGACCAGCTGTTAGTCCTGTGCTTTGAGGAACTATAGCTGCTGATAGAGTGTGTTGCTATTTACATTTGCTTCTCATAACAATTCTGTTGACAGTTATCCTAATTAACCCTTGTTTTACAGAAAGGAAAGAGATGCTCAAATTCCCAACAATGGTATCTACTGGAGTTCTAACTTTGAAAGTTTTCCAGGTGTGTGAAAACACTGACATAGCAAGAGAGCCTGCAGAGGATTTAGAATCCAAACACCTTCCACAAAACTATTGCTACAGCTTTTTGCTGACTGGTGATCCTATTTTATAATTTGGTCACTTTTTTTTTTTTTTTTGAAATGGTGTCTCACTCTGTCACCCAGGCTGAAGTTCAGTGGCATGATCTCGGCTCACTGCAATCTCCGCCTCAGGCAATTCTCCTGCCTCAGCCTCTCCAGTAACTGGGATTACAGGCAGCCACTACCACGCCTGGCTAATTTTTGTATTTTTAGTAGAGACGGGGTTTCACCATGTTGGCCAGGCTGGTCTCAAACTCCTGACCTCAAGTGATCCTCCCACCTCAGCCTCCCAAAGTGTTTGGATTACAGGCATGAGCCACCACACCCAGCACATTTTTCACTGGGTAGCGTTATTTCAAATGCATGACAAAGTTGTGCAGTCTTACTGAAAGCTGTTTCTAAACTTCCCCCAAAGCATATCTCTTTCCTTCGTGTTTGGGCTGCTCCACTTCAATTCTCATAATATTGCTGTTAATATTTGTCACATTTTCCATCCCAGTAAGGCTCTGCTGGTGATCGCATTATAGGTAAATCCAACTTGAGAAGAGTTCAGCATTAAATTTTAGTGTCAATGAAAGAGTAATATTTTATGTGTCTATTTCTCTTGATTGTAAACTCTTTTTTTATTTTTATTTTTTTATATTTGAGACAGGGTCTTGTTCTGTTGCCCAGGCTGGAGTGCAGTGGTGCGATCAAGGCTCACAGCAGCCTCAACTTCCGAGGTTCAAGTGATCCTCCCAACTCAGCCTCCCAGGTAGCTAGGACTACAGGTCATGCCTGGGTACTTTTTGTGTTTTTTGTAGAGATGGGGTTTTGCCGTGTTGCCCAGGCTGGTCTTGAACTCTTGGGCTCAAGCAATACACCCACCTCTGCCTCCCACAGTGGATTGTAAGCTGTTGATTCTTCATTATGAGCAGGGTCAGTCTCCACTTCATTTTTGTATCCTCTGTCCCTCCTATAGATTCTCAAAATACTGACTATTGAGATGGTGGCTGAAGTGTTGATGGAAGCATTGGTGATGATGGTAGGAGTAGGTGCAGTGGTGTTGACACCAATGCAAATTCCAAAAGTTACAAAGAATAACAATAGCTAATATTGATATGCACTTATTCTGTGAGACACTCTCCTGGGTGCCTTACATTTATTAACTGTGAAATCCTCAAACTACATTATGTGATAAGTTTTATGATTCCATGTTTTAGATGAAAAAACTAAAATGCTGATACATTAATTGTTTTGAGCAAGGTGTCACAGATTAGTGGTATAATCAGGATTGTTTGAATCTAGTTTTGAGTCCAAAGCTAGTATCTCAGTCTCTACAATATTTTACTTTTCCAGGAAGTTGCAGGCTATCAGGGCTTTGTAATTTAATGTTTTTCAGTCCAGCATGGTAGGAAAAGTACAAAACTTTTGAAAGAAAGATACAAGTCCCTGCTCCATCATTTCTAGTGGAGTAAGCTATTTCCTCACCTTATATAGTGAGAAATTTCTGCCCTGCCTATCTAAATGATAAGATTATCTCAGATGAAGTATTTTGCAAACTGAATATTTAATTGTAATAAATGCTGCCTTGTCTGCAGCTACTTCTGTTTTCAATAAAATTTAGTTATTTTAAGCCAGTTAAAATCTCATGCTTAAAGGACATTTTCCTTTTGTAGGTAGTGACTTATGCTAAAAATTTCTATCTGAATCAATGTTATTACTCAACTAATATGATTACTTATTTATTGCTAAAGGGGAAAAATCTGGCAGAGGCCACCAGTTGGGGACATCACCAATAATGGGACAAGCTGATATATGCCCTCCTGGTGTGATACACTGAGACATAACATGTCTTGTGTTATTCCTACCAAAAATCGAATCTTGAAGAACAATCAGAGAAACTTATTATATAAAACAAATGACGGCCGGGCGCGGTGGCTCAAGCCTGTAATCCCAGCACTTTGGGAAGCCGAGACGGGCGGATCACGAGGTCAGGAGATCGAGACCATCCTGGCTAACATGGTGAAACCCCGTCTCTACTAAAAAATACAAAAAACTAGCCGGGCGAGGTGGCGGGCGCCTGTAGTCCCAGCTACTCCGGAGGCTGAGGCAGGAGAATGGCGTGAACCCGGGGGGCGGAGCTTGCAGTGAGCTGAGATCTGGCCACTGCACCACTCCAGCCTGGGCGAAAGAGCTAGACTCCGTCTCAAAAAAAGAAAAAAAAAAAACAAACGACCTGGACTCTGCAAAAATATCAGTATCATCGAAGACAAAAACAAAGAAAACAAAAAAAAGGTGAAGAACTGTTGCAGGTTCAAAGAGACTGGAGACATAACTAAATACAATGTGTGATCCTAAAATGGAAAAAAAAAATTGCAATAAATGGCATAATTGGACAACTGGCAAAGTTTTAGTAGATCGTGTACCTTAGATAATATTATTGTCACAATGCTAAATATCCTGATTTTGATCATTATATGTTCATTAGAGAATACCCTTATTCATAGGAGATAACATACCAGAGTATTTACAGATGAAAGGTCATAGGGCACCAGGCATGGTAGTGCACCTCTGTAATCCCAGCATTTTGGGAGGCTGAGGCAGGTGGATCGCTTGAGCTCAGGAGTTTGAGACTAGCCTGAGCAACACGATAAAACTCCGCCTCTGCAAAGAATTCAAAAATTATCCAGGTATGGTGGCATGCCTGTAGTCCCAGCTAGTTTGAGCGGGGGGGGGGGGGGGGGGGGGCGGGTCAAGGTGGCAGCAAGCCAAGATCGTGCCACTGCACTCCAGCCTGGGTGACACAGTGAAACCCTGTCTGAAAAAAAGAAGAAAGAAAGAAAAGGAGGGAGGGAGAGAAAGAGAGGGAAAAAAGGAGAGAGAAAGAAAGAATCATGATGGCTGTAATTTACTCTCTATGGGCTCACCAAAAAATAAATATAAATAATATAAAAATATCACATACTTATGTATGGTTAAGACACCACATTGGGATAAAAATTAATAAAGTCAAATATGAAAATGTCAGATGAAAGAAAAAACATCTAGTAACTAGCCTCTGAGTTAGAAAGAAAGAAAAAATAGTTTTATTTGCACATAGTGGTACTTATTTTCCACAAATATGCCAGGAATCAGAGAGATCTAAATACAGGTCAGATGTAAGGCAACAATCAAAACTGCTGAATATTAGAAGAATTCCGATAGCACCTTGGAGAATCCAACTCATGTTTTGAATCCACTACATCCCCCAGCGATATCTATGGTCAGTACACAGCGTGGTAGGAAAAGTCCAAAACTTTGGAAAGAAAGAAAGAAAGACGCTCAATCATTTGCTAATTGGGTGAGGTACTTGCCGTTAGCAGTTGAGCTGAACACAATTTCTCCATTTCGGGCACCTACTCCCGATACACACGATACCTGGTGGGCCCCGATGCCAGGGCCAAAGGGGGATACTTAACCCAGGCTGAGCCAGCCAGATCTTCTTGTGCGCCCAAGTGTGAATGTACCCGTGTTCGTGTGTGTGCGCGAGCGTCTGTGCGTGCATGTTCGTGTGAGTGCGCGCGCGCGTTGACACATCGAATACCTGAAAGTCTCCAGAGCCTAAGTAACTCCTGGGAGTAAATGAATAGCGGCATCCAGCAGCAACTGAATTATCAACGTTTCTGGATTAGTTCGCAACGAAAGGGCCAGCGACTCTACTCCGGGCTGGTCCTCCTCCTACCACATCAGATTTTCCAGAAATTGCTCCGAAGCAAACTTCAGTAGCTAAGCCAGAAAAGTTAAATGAAGGAATTCTTTGCTCCTAGAGGTGGCGGGGAGGAACTGCCCGGCCACACTGTCTTTCGAATTTCACATTTTTAAATGGTCAGAGAAGCAGCGTGGCACAACCTAAAATTCAGACGCACTCCGCAAACTCCAGTTCTGCCCATCCCCTCCTGAAATCAGCGCCCTGGCAGTCCCAGGCCACCGCCCACGCGCGCACAGAGCTGCTCTGATTCTGCCCACGCCTCCGGGAGGAAAAGGGTGCAAATCAGGGGCGCCTCAGCCCCTCAAGGGTCGTCTATTCCCGGGGCCACCCTCGCGCGCGGCCGGCAGCTGGGACCGTACCTCCAGCGCGGGCGAAGCAGCACCCAACGCGGTATGGCTGGTGCAGTCCAGGCTCCCGGAGCCAGAGGAGCGGCCGCGGCTCATGGCGACCCGAGCCCGAGGGCGCGCTCGGACCCGAAACCGGCCCTGGGCTAGGCGGCGGCGCGTGGAGCCGGCGGGTGGCCGGGGCGTCTCCTCGGGCAACGGGTAAACACCGCGGGGACGCGGCGGCGCCGGGCTGCTCGCGAGTCGGGTGGCCCGGCCACTGGAGGCCGGGATGGACCCCGAACCCCTGAGCGTGGCCTCCGTGGCGAGGGCCTGCAGCTGAGCGGCCTGCAGCAGGGCGACCTGGGGGAGTCGGCGGGGGTAAGGGTCGGTCCTCCCGGTGGGACTCTGCCGTGAATGCAATTCCAGGCCTCATCCTTCTGTCAGCGATAAATGCAACCAGTGGTCAGTGTGAACGGTGCTGCCAAGAGTGAGGCATAGGAGCCTTCACAAGGGTGAACGGAGCATTTATTTAGCACCCACTATGTGCAAAGGTGTCTGCGAGCTTGCAACCTTTGCAGGTCCGGGTCCTGCGCTTGGTTTAATACTCTGCTGTCCCAGTCTTGACGTTTTTAGGAAGTTTTGAACAAGGTGTCCTACATTTTCATTCTGTAATGGGCTCCACAAGTTATGTAGCCTGCTCTGGTATGCGTTCTTTCATTTCACCTTCTCAACAACCCTACCTGGAAATACAGATACTAGTAATAACAGTATTAGTAACAGCCACAGCTTCTCATTATGAAATACTTGTGCTCTTCCATGGGCTGTTCTACCTGCTTCCCACGTATGATTGATCTCCTTAAATGAAACAAGATTATGAAGTGGATGTTAGAATAATCCATCTTCAAGACAAGGAAACAGTCACAGGAAATAAAATAAAATTTCCAAGACGTACAGGGTAAGTGGTAGAGTGAAGATCAGGCTTCAGACCACAATACTAAAGCAAAGAGAAGATGAGTAACTTGTTTAAGGTCCGGCAATTTGTAGCAGAATCAGAAAATGAAATCTTCATTCACTTCACTGTAAAGCCTTTGGTGGGCTGGGGGCGGTGGCTCACTCCTGTAATCCCAACACTTTTGGGAGGCCAAGATGGGTGGATCACCTGAGGTCAGGAGTTTGAGACCAGCCTGGTCAAGATGGTGAAACCCCGTCTCTACTAAAAATACAAAAATTAGCCGGGCGTTGTGGCACATGCCTGTAATCCCAGCTACTTGGGAGGCTGAGGCAGGAGAACCACTTGAACCTGGGAGGCGAAGGTTGCAATGAGCTGAGATGACACCACTGCACTCCAGCCTGGGCAACAGAGCAAGACACCATCTCAAAAAAAAAAAAAAAGGCTAAGGCAGGAGGATAGCTTTGAGCCCAGGAGGTCAAGGCTGCAGTGAGCTATGATCATCACTACACTCTAGCCTGGGCAACAGAGCAAGAGCATGTCTGTAAAGACAAAACAAAAAGACAAAATCAGAGCTATGGCAGCTTTTCTTGGATTCCATCAGTCATCCTATGTGCATTCATATCAACCCTGAAGATTTCTTCATCTGGACAATGGCTTTTGATCTTACAGTAACTTTGCCATGTATCTAATCCAGAATCATCTCAAGGCTTTCACTTGATGCACCTTTAAAGAAAAAGTTCTTTTTTTTTTTGAGACGGAGTCTTGCTCTGCCACCCAGGCTGGAGTGCAGTGGCCGATCTCAGCTCACTACAAGCTCCGCCTCCCGGGTTTACGCCATTCTCCTGCCTCAGCCTCCGGAGTAGCTGGGACTACAGGCGCCCGCCTCGTCGCCCGGCTAGTTTTTTGTATTTTTAAGTAGAGACAGGGTTTCACCGTATTAGCCAGGATGGTCTCGATCTCCTGACCTCGTGATCCGCCCGTCTCGGCCTCCCAAAGTGCTGGGATTACAGGCTTGAGCCACCGCGCCCGGCCCAAGAAAAAGTTCTTAATGAAAATTTAGGCTTTCAGAAATCTATTAATAGTACAATTTGGAGTAAACACATTTTCAAGATGTAGTTTTTCCTTGCAGTAAAACCACTACAAACTTGTCAAATTTTCTTTTCTTTTTTTATTTTTATTTTTTCAGACAGAGTTTCACTCTTGTTGCCCAGGCTGGAGTTCAATGGCGCAATCTCGGCTCACCACAACCTCCGCCTACTCCCAGCTACTCAGGAGGCTGAGATTACAGGCATGCGCCACCATGCCCAGGCAATTTTGTATTTTTAGTAGAGACGGGGTTTCTCCATGTTGGCCAAGCTGGTCTCAAACTCCTGACCTCAGGTGATCCACCTGCCTTCACCTCTCAAAGTGCTAGGATTACAGGTGTGAGCCACTGCACCCGGCCAAACTTGTTAAATTTTCTATGAACCAACACTGCCAGAGGAAACACAAAGTTGATTAAAACTGAAGACACCTGGAAGAGAACCAGATGGCAATCCTTCTCCATTAACTCTAATCCAATTGTTTAAGAATCCCATGTCATAAAGCCGAATTTCGGTCACTTCGGTCAACCTCGTTGCTCTTTTTTTTTTTTTTTTTTTTTTTTTGAGGCAGAGTCTCACTCTGTCGCCCAGGCTGGAGTGCAGTGGCCGGATCTCAGCTCACTGCAAGCTCCGCCTCCCGGGTTTAGGCCATTCTCCTGCCTCAGCCTCCCCAGTAGCTGGGACTACAGGCGCCCGCCATCTCGCCCGGCTAGTTTTTGTATTTTTAGTAGAGACGGGGTTTCACCGTGTTAGCCAGGATGGTCTCGATCTCCTGACCTCGTGATCCGCCCGTCTGGGCCTCCCAAAGTGCTGGGATTACAGGCTTGAGCCACCGCGCCCAGCCAACCTCGTTGCTCTTATTCATGAGTATAGAAGATATAAATTTGCACAGTCTTTAAAAATCAGCATGAAACAGATTTTTCTCTGTACAAAACAATGTGACTTTGTGGTAACTGGAGGCGGAAAAAGTACTTGGCTCAGCCCTTACCAGATGCCTTTGAGATTTCTGGGATATCAAGACATGAGCCAAGTGACTCTTCAAGCAGTATCTGATGATGTGATGACGTAAAAGAAGTTCAGCTGGGGGGACCCTGAGGTCTGGACCTTGGAGGAGATGATGATTTGGACTAGCTGAGACCATGGTGATAGAACATTTCAGTCTGGGAGTTGGAGGGAGTAGTCTCTAGGTCTGATAACAGTTTAAGCAAAGGAGAGAAGAAAAAATGTACAAACAAGCTCCAGTCCAGACCTCTCACAAAACCCCGTGTGTGGGCAGCGCACTGTGGCCCACAATACCTCAGTACAGACCTCTGTTTTGGAGTTTTCTTGTGGTGTCATAAGTTTAGAACTCTCGTTTCCTCCTTTTGCTTGTTTGCTTGTTTGTTTTACAGATGTACATGTTTCTCATAGGAACATTTGTAACATGATAACTTTTGGGACTTTTGACTTCCGTATAAAAACTTGTCACTGAAATCACTCCTATGATATTTTAATTGCCTAAAGGTTGTTTAAAAGAGTAGGCTTGGCCGGGCGCGGTGGCTCAAGCCTGTAATCCCAGCACTTTGGGAGGCCGAGGCGGGCGGATCACGAGGTCAGGAGATCGAGACCATCCTGGCTAACACTGTGAAACCCCGTCTCTACTAAAAAAATACAAAAAGCTAGCCGGGCGAGGTGGCGGGCGCCTGTAGTCCCAGCTACTCCGGAGGCTGAGGCAGGAGAATGGCGTAAACCCGGGAGGCGGAGCTTGCAGTGAGCTGAGATCCGGCCACTGCACTCCAGCCGGGGCGACAGAGCGAGACTCCGTCTCAAAAAAAATAAAAAATAAAAAAAAATTAATAAATAAAAGAGTAGGCTTGATTTTACTATTTTCCTAAACACTTGCTATGATCTAAATGTTGGTGGTCTCCATCCCAAATTCATTTGTTGGAACCTAATACCCCTTGTGATAGTGCTAAGAAGTGGGGCCTTTGGGGAATGATGAAGTCATGGAGGCACCACCCTCATGATTGACATTAGCCCTTCTAAAAGTAGCTTGGATTTGTTAAAGGATACAAAGGGACAGCTCGACAGGGGGAATAAGTTCTAGTGTTCCATACCACTGTTTGATGACTACTGTTTACTATAGTACATTGTATAGTTTCAAATAGCTAGAAGGAGGATATTGAATGTTCCTAACACAAATAAATAATAAATGCTTGAGATGATGGATCTACTAATTATCCCGGTCACTATATATTATTTGTATCAAAACTTCACTATGAAAAAAAAAAACAGGCCGGGCGCGGTGGCTCACGTCTGTAATCCCAGCACTTTGGGAGGCCGAGGCGGGTGGATCACGAGGTCAGGAGATCGAGACCATCCTGGCTAATACGGTGAAACCCCGTCTCTTCTGAAAATACAAAAAAACTAGCCGGGCATGGTGGTGGGTGCCTGTAGTCCCAGCTACTTGGGAGGCCGAGGCAGGAGAATGGCGTGAACTCGGGAGGCGGAGCTTGCAGTGAGCCGAGATCGCGCCACTGCACTCCAGCCTGGGCGATACAGCGAGACTCCATCTCAAAAAAAAAAACAAAAAAAAACTTCACTATGAATCCCATAAACATATACAGTCATATGTCCATTTAAAAACCACATTAAAATTTTTAGCCGGGCACGGTGGCTCATACCTGTAATCCCAGCATTTTAGGAGGCCGAGGTGGGCGGATCGCGAGGTCAAGAGATCGAGACCATCCTGGCTAACATGGTGAAACCTCCGTCTCTACTAAAAATACAAAAAATTAGCCGGGCTTGGTGGCAGGCGCCTGTCGTCCCAGCTACTTGGGAGGCTGAGGCAGGAGAATGGCATGAAGCTGGGAGGTAGAGCTTGCAGTGAGCCGAGATTGTGCTATTGCACTCCAGCCTGGGTGACAGAGTGAGACTCCATCTCAAAAAAAAAAAAATTAAAATTTTTAAATGAAGAAAATATTTTCAAAAGCGAAATTCTTTCTTAAAAGGACATATCTATCTATATCTATATCTATATATAAAGTAACAGTTTTGAAACTTAGAAAAAGTGGCTTGAGTGAGCTCCCTTGCTTCTTCCTCCATGTGAGGAGATAGCAAGACAGGCTGAGCACAGTGGCTCAGACCTGTAATCTCAGCACTTTGGAAGGTCAAGGTGGCCAGATCACCTGAGGTCAGGAGTTCAAGACCAGCCTGGCCAATGTGGTGAAACCGTGTCTCTACAAAAAATTAGACAGTTGTGGTGGCGACTACATGTAATTCCGGCTACTCAGGAGGCTGAGGCATGAGAATAATTTGAACCTGGGAGGCAGAGTCTGCGGCTAACCGAGATGGCGCCACTGCACTCTAGCTGGGCAACAGAGCAAGACTGCATCTCGGGGGGCGGGGAAAGAGGACACAGCAAGAAGGTGCCACCCACCCATAAGGAACAGGAGGAGCTCACCAGGCTCTGAATCTGTTGGCTCCCTGATCTTGTGCTTTCCGGCCTCCAGAACTGTGAGAAATAAATGTCTATTGTTTATAAATTATCCAGTCTGAGGTATTTTTGTTGTAGCAGCCTGAATGGACTAAGTCCTAGCTGAACGAGATGTTCTCAAAGCCTGCAAGCAGCTCCTTCAGTCATCTACAAGAAGATTACTTGGTGAAGTACAGACCACTGAAACCTGCTATTGCAAGTGAGTGGCAGCACTTCAAGGTCTTTAAAGCCATTCTCAGTCCTTTCCTAGACTTGTTTCACTTGTCTGCTAATCCTTATTTGATTTATCTAATAAATGAACACTCTTCAGCAATGACTTTAATTCATCCTAAAACACATCCCCTGTCCCTTATTTGTTCTATTGTGACATACAGCTGGTTGTCAAGCAATTTGTCGGTGTCATTTCCAAACATTTTCATACATTTTCACTTCATTTATTTTAAGGTCCATTTTCTTTTTTTTTTTTTTTTGAGACGGAGTCTTGCTCTGTCGCCGGGGCTGGAGTGCAGTGGCCGGATCTCAGCTCACTGCAAGCTCCGCCTCCCGGGTTCACGCCATTCTCCTGCCTCAGCCTCCCGAGTAGCTGGGACTACAGGCGCCCGCCACCTCGCCCGGCTAGTTTTTTTGTATTTTTTAGTAGAGACGGGGTTTCACAGTGTTCGCCAGGATGGTCTCGATCTCCTGACCTCGTGATCCGCCCGCCTCGGCCTCCCAAAGTGCTGGGATTACAGGCTTGAGCCACTGCGCCCGGCCTTTAAGGTCCATTTTCTATCTTTTCCCCATACATATGACTGTTTCCAATATATTTTCACACCTAAAATAAATGTGATCTGTCTTATAACTTTACTGTAGGCTAAGCTTAGAGAACCACTGAGAACTCACTTTATGAAAAATAAACAACTCAAAGACCTTAGTTTCACTACTCAGGTAAATTGCAATTGTTCTTTTAAAAAACATCTTACCAAAAATGTAAAGTGCATTTCAAGACATTTTAATTGGGTAAATATAAGGTTCTAAAAAATACCTACAGTAAATATATATTTTCTGGTCCTATATCATGTTTATTTGACTGTAAATTCAATACATTTTAATGCCATTTTAATTGGTATTTTCTTAACTAGTCAAAAAGATTTGTTGTATATAATACAATACCACCATTCATGGCCTTACTAAAGTGATCTTTCAGTTGTGAAATTGCAAGTTTAAAATAGTTTAATATTCTTGGAAAAATTTACAGGGATAAATTGGGCATTCAATGTTAACATTTTTCTGTTCTAGGAGGAGAAAGCACTTTCTAGCAAAGGACTGCCAGAAGGACTGCATCACATGTCTTTTTATAGGAAAAGTGTCAACCAATCGGAAGGATTATGGAAAGTCTGGGGTGAAGCAAGAGCTACAGGAGCCTTCTTTGAATGCTCCGTCCTCTGAATCACCTGGCAGCTAATTATTCCTAAAGTCTTTTTCCCTTTGGGGGTTTCCCTAGAAGAGCTGGAGTCTACTACTACTAAGAACACAATTATTTTGGAGGATGAATAACATTTTTCTTCACTAAGTCTCAAAGTTAGTGTTTCCTATCATCAAAATTTATTCCTAATTTCAACTTTTTTTTTTTTTTTGAGATGGAGTTTTGCTGTTGACCCAGCTGAAGTGCAGTGTGGCGATTTTGGCTCACTGCAACCTCCGCTTCCCGGGTTCAAGGGATTAAATTGCCTCAGGCTCTCGCGTAGCTGGGATTACAGTCATGCGCCACCACGCCCGGCTAATTTCGTATTTTTAGTAGAGATGGGGTTTCTCCATGTTGGTCAGGCTGGTCTCGAACTTCCAACATCAGGTGATCCGCCTGCCTCGGCCTCCCAAAGTGCTAGCATTACAGGTGTGAGCCACCACACCCGGCCAAATTTCCACTTCTTAATGCTTATCTGGAATGAAAATTTACGTGTTTCATCTTTAAAAATGTCATTCACACAGATGGGTACTGCTAACTACTGATTTCACTTCATAAGCATGTGATTTAAATTGAGCATATTAATCACTCAGAAGACATCTATAAAATTACCTTAGATTTTTATGTTGATATTTATCTTTAAGCATGTCATTACGCTGCAGATTAAAAGCTTCCAGTTGAAGGTTAGATGGAAGCTCCTCAATTGCAGTTGAATATTAACATGTTTTTGAAATATGGGAGTTCCCTTTGCATGTACATTGAGCACTGAACATTTGTGTGAGAATGAAGATTTCACATTTTGTTTTAAATTTCATCAGCACAGAAAGCATATAGGGCAGCTTGACAGCTTGTACTTATAATGACATTAGCAGTTATTGCATATAGTACTGTCTTACCTTGTAATTATACCTTGAATTGATTAATAAATATTACCAACTCTACGGCAAAAGCTAATTTCCAAAACTGTTCAGTATTCAATAATACTGATTGAAGGCTGTGTTTCTTATTTGGAAAAACTTTCAGTCTCACCCCTGAGTTTCAAAAAATTGAAATAAAACATTGTCACCACTGATCCATCAAATTTCTGTGCATCAGAGCAAGTCAGGATATACGGTTTCTATTTCTGGCAAAAACTTGTAGAATTGACAATGGTTAAGTCCACAAGAGTGATGAAGTTTAACATTTACACTACTGGTTTAATAATGCCTGATAAGTAGAAATATTTTCTGTGATGTGTTTACTGATGAATAATATAATGAATAACCACAGGCTTTTCATTTTCAGAAGCTTTGTAAATGTGTCCAATTAAACCCTTTTCTGGTTAACACATATTTTTACCATCATCAGTTTTAACACATCTTATCAGATTCTACTTCAGATTGTACTGAATTCATGTTTTCTGTTTCTCTTAAAGTATTCTCACCTGTATTCTCTCCACACAGGCTTTTTTTGGTCCCTTCGGTCTTGGCACTGATATCTCAGATAACAACTGCTCAGTATTGTCAACATTTGTGAACTTGTCAAGAGCCAAAGAAAATCATTTGCCTTCTTTTTAAGGCAAAAATATGTTCATGTTGCTCCCAACATCCTCAACTCTGTGAACAACCAGTCACACTGAATTGCAAGTTGATCTTCTCTAAGAGCGCGTTTCTTTGGCTGCAGCAATTAAACATGATTTAATGAACTCAACATTGGTAAAGGGCTCTCTTTGCCTGGCCAACAAATTAACCACTCAGAAACTGACTTTGGTTGCAGCCTCATTTTATCTTTTATTTTTGTGAGACAATTCTGCTGTGGTCAGATATTCCATTTTAAATTTTCTAATTTTTCTAACTGTTACTTTTCTGTAACTTAAGGATATTATAATGAGTGCTTAGTCTAGTCATGTCAATGTCTAAGTATTCTTTTAGCACATCTATAGTGTCATCTTTATAGTAAACATAATGCTCTGGCATTTAATTCTACAAAAATAATCTACTATCCACTGTCTTAAAAGCATGACATCCAAAATCCATGTTTCTTGTATTAATGCGATGGGTAAGCTCTGGTAATTTTAAAATTAAAGTAAATGTCACCATAGTACAATACATATGGTACTTTACCAAACACTGTAGATTTATAACTGTACCCCTATTATTTGTGATTTGTGGATGAGCAGGGCAAAATGATAAAGGCACCACATGTAGTCTATTTTGCAACCCCTCAGTCCTGCTGTTTGAGTGTGAAAGTAACCAGAGACAAAACATAAACAAATGTGGCTATGTTCCTATAAAACTACCTATAGACCCCAAAATTTGAATTTTATGTCACTTATCTTCACATGTACAAGATATTTTTATTCTTTTTTTTTTAAACTAACCAAAAATTTAGCTTATGGGCCATATAAAAACAGGTAACAGGTTGGATTTGGTCTATGGGCCATAGTTTGCCAACCCCTGGTCCAGCTCAAAGTTTAGGATATGGGTACATTTTTCAATTGGAATCAACTTAAGCTAAATTATTTAGTAAATGATTGCATAAGTAGTATTCAGATACAGCAAAAGTCATACAGGTGATAGAGGAATGACTAATATTTGGAGAACACTGTACAGGGAAACACAATGGAATTACCTGGCAGTGCTGAGTGAGCTCTTGAGGTTTATGGTCATGATTTTAAAATGGAACCAGTCAGCTCAATTGTATGATTTTTCTCTTATATGTTTCCATTGTTTGAGAAAATGGAACATAGTTACCTTCAACCAAGGTCAGGGTTATGCCAGGCAAGTAAGATAGAGAGAGGAACAAGGTAATTGATTGTATTTACAAGGGAGTCATTATAATGATGGATCATAGAATTTAAGCTGGATAGTAAAGAAAATGAAGATAGAAAGAAAATAAAGGAATATAGGAGTTTGAAAAAATAGAATAGGATCAATGACTGAGAGGTCCTGATGAGGTCAGAGCATTGTTGTAATGGGGCGATTTCAGTTAAGTGAATTGAAAGGACAGTTGGTGGTGGTCAGAGTAGGATGCTTGAAACCAGAGATAGTGTAGTTCCTGGCCTAGGCTGTAACCATGGGAACAGGTGGCTCAGTTGAAATATTGCAAAAAAAATCATTGATTCTGAGACACATCATCAAATAACTGAATGGCCAAGATGGGTCGCACAGTTGGATGGCTCGCATAGTTGGACGTTGATGTCACCAAGGATGTTGACAGAGGAAGACAGCTAAGAGCAAAAGTCTTCAATAGATGTAGTACTTAAAAATTAGGGGCTGGGCGCGGTGGCTCATGCCTGTAATCCCAGCACTTTGGGAGGCCAAGGTGGACAGATCACCTGAGGTCAGGAGTTTGAAACCAGTCTGGCCAAAATGGTGAGACCCCGTCTCTACTAAAAATACAAAAAAATTAGCCGGGTGTGGTGACAGTCACCTGTATTCCCAACTACTTGGGAGGCTGAGGCAAGAGAATGGCTTAAGCCCAAGAGGCAGAGGTTGCAGTGAGCCAAGATTGTGCCACTGAACTCCAGCCTGGGTGACAAGAGCGAAACTCCATCTAAAAAAAAAAAAAAATTAGAGCTGAGCCATGGAGTTGGCAGCTTTTTCCTGCACAAAAACTAGCCCTCCTTTTCGGTAGCTGGAAATAGCAGATTGCCCAGTGAAATTGTGAGGTAAAACATTTTCCTTGCTTTAACCAAGTTGCCAATCAATAGATTAACCCTTAATTTAAAATGTATTATAAATGAGATCTGGTTTCAAATATATGAAAATGAAAACCAAAAATACATAAAGTATACGAGAGATCTTTTTTTTGCTCAAGAACTACAACGTCCTTTTTTAAAAATACTGAAAGTTGGCGAGGTGTGGTTGCTCACACCTGTAATCCCAGTGCTTTGAGAGGCTGAGGTGGGAGGGTGGCTTGAGCCCAGGAGTTCAAGGTTACAGTGAGTCAAGATCGTGCCACTGCACTCTAGCCTAGGCGATACAGGGAGACTCTATCACTAAAAATAAAAATTAAAAAACTGAAAGTCCTTGGATTTGCCCCTGGACTTAAAGGCCTCTAATAATGGTTAGGTAGACACACCCTGGAGTAAGGGTGTCTGGGTTCAAATCCTGCCTTTGCCATTTCTGAGTTCCCTGATCTTGGGCAAGCTTCTCAACCTCCTAGAGCCTATCCCTCATGTGTAGCATAGAAGTAATAGCAGTATATAATCCATGGGGTTGCTTTGAAGATTAAGTTATTTAATGCATGTAAAATGCTTAGTCTGCAGAACCTAGGACAAAGTACAAAATAAGTATGAGCTGTTAGCATTACTCTTCTTAAAGACAGAGTGGAGAATTCCCCCATAAGACACTACAAAGAAGGGCTAGCAAAGCAAAGTGTTTACTCTTACTCTAAATTACTCTGAACTTTGGAAGATCATTGGCTTAATTGTTTTTAACCACTCAGCATGTAAGAATAAATTTTTGAAGTATTTTCTTCACTTTTGGAAAATAGAAATTTTAGAAAGGGATTGGAGCAACAAAGAGTTCTAAGTTCCTTGCCTCCAGGAACTTAGAAATCAATTGGCCTATGGGCCAGGCATGATGGCTCATGCCTGAAATCCCAGCCCTTTGAGAGGCCAAAGTGGGAGGATCACTTGAGCCCAGGAGTTTGAGGCTGCAGTGAACTATGATAGGCCAATGCACTCCAGCCTCGGTGACAGAGTGAGACCCAGTCTCCAAGAAATAAATAAAATAAAATCAATCGATCAATTGGCCTCATATGGTTAAACCAAAGCAGAGATAGGCCAAACATCTTTAGAAGAAACACTATCTCCCCAGGCAAGACAGAAATTTAACTAAATATATTAATACGTATAAGGAAAGTATATGATAATCACAAGACAGATTATTTCACAGTGGAAACTGGTTGGGGGGCGGGGAGGCTGAGAAGACAGTGGACCTCAAATGCCAATGTCTTGGTTCATTAAATAGTTCAGTATCTCATCTAAATTAATAATAATCAACATTTCACCCTCAGAGCCTGCAAGCCTGTGGCTACAAAGCCCTCCCCAGGACTCCACTTCCTTCAGGATCCCTGTCCATTCACAGGAAGTACCTGTGAGCAGTCAATAGAACAGGACATTAAGGTAGCCATTATGACCATTGTGATGGTTAATACTGTCAACTTAATGGGATTGAAGACGCAAAATATCGATCCCGATGTGTCTGTGACGGTGTTGCCAAAGGAGATTAACATTTGAGTCAGTGGGCTGGGGAAGGCAGACCTACCCTTAACCTGGGTGGGCACCATCTAATCAGCTGCCAGCAAATATAAAGCAGGCAGAAAAACATGAAAAGGCTAGACTGGCTTAGCCTTCCAGCCTACATCTTTCTCCTGTGCTGGATGCTTCCCGCCCTCAAACATCAGACCCCAAGTTCTTCAGCCTCGAGATTTGGACTGGCTTCCTTACTCCTCAGCTTGCAGATGGCCTATTGTGGGACCTTGTGATCATGTGAGTTAATACTCCTTAATAAACTCCATATATACATATATGTATATATCCTATTAGTTCTGTCCCTCTAGGGAACGCTGACTAACACAACCACCAAGGTGAGATTAGTCAGGATTATTAGGGTAGCAATGAGAAAATGATATTGCTCCCACAAGCTGAAGTTCTAGAAAGACCAATGTTAAAAATTCCTCCAAAAAGATGATAATTTGCCTAACATTCCGTTAAAATCAACTTCAAAAGTAAATGTGGTTTCTAAACGTAGGAAAAAATACAGCTTCTGGATCTTTAAAATGCCCTTATTATTTTGGAAAATCTTATGGCTTTGGGTGGTGGGGAGGAGGTTAGTGTGGGATTTTCCTGACTCCATTTTAGATATGTGTTAGATTTCTTTTAAAATTGTGCCAACTTTCTTTCAAAAAGCAACAAATACTTCTGGTTTTTAAAAGCTGAGAGTGACAACTGTTTCTCATATGTGCCCTGAATTCTCTGTGTTGATTCTAACTTCCTGCTGAGGTTTCACAAAAGCATTCAAAAACATTTCAGTAAGTTTTCTGCTTCAGACCAGGCTAGATTTTTATTACCAGTTGAGGTTTAGCCTATCCTATACATTTAATTATATATATAAAGTGATTCTCATCTGCCCCTCTCAGAAACATCATCATCATAAATTAGTCTAATTTTTGGAAAGACGTTTTATCTTCTGCTGATTTCACACATTTAACCTCAATTAAAATACCCTATTTATAAACTTGCATTACTGGCCATAAATGTATTTGGTCTGTAAAACTTCCTCTTATAAAAGAGAGAAGGAAGCAAGACACAGGAAGCTGAGCAATCAGCTAATGATTTTTTTTTTTAATGGATACCTCAACCTTCCCAGAGACAGATGTCCCTCGAGACAGCTCCTAAAAGTGTTATCACTAGATACAAAGCACTGATTTAAGACCATCAACTGCTTCTATTTCATCTGATAAATCAGCCTGCTGAATACAGAGCACTGATCAGAGTGTACAGTGAGTTAAAAAGAGAGTAAAAGGTACTCAACTCTGTCTTCAAGGATGTTCAGATTAATGAGGAATGATGAGATTTATAAAAGAGAAAAAACAAAATCCTCTCACCTTGGCCTCCCAAAGTTCTGGGATTACAGGCATGAGCCACCTCGCCCAGCTGACTTCTTAATTTTTCGTAGAGACAGGATCTCACTATATTGCCCAGGCTGGTCTCACTCAAACTTCTGGCTCCAAGCAATCTTCCCACCTTGGCCTCCCAAAGTGCTGGCATTAGCCACTGTGCTCAGCCTAGCCCTTACTCCTTTGAAAGCCAATGAATCTTTGTTCAGTTGGAGTCTATTTCAGGAGCCTAGTATTTGGAACAGATCAATTTGGAGATCCCTCTGTTGACCTTGTAAACAAGGGGTGAGGCTCTAGAGTCTCCATGACCTCCATTGTCCATGCCACCCAAAGTCCCCAAAGTACCTCCACAGAACGCTTAGTGCTCAGAAAAGCACAGGTTGAAAACCAACAACCAACAGGACAAAGTCTACGTTTTCAGAGTTGCATTTCTGATCTCTGCGAGATCTTACTATTTGTCCTTAAATAGTAATCTCTGGGACCACAGAAAAGGCAGAAGACTTGGAAGTCATTGGGTTCAACTGCCAGCCCAGCCACTTACTAGCTGTGTGGACCTAATTGAAGCTCTATTGCCTCACAGACCAAGTAAGTGTAATAATACCTATGTCATAGTGTTCTTCTGGTATACATAATATATGAATTTTTTGATAAATATGAAATACTTTGCAAAACGTACAATAGAGTACTATTTTTATGGGAGGTGACATACGTGGTGGCAACAAACGATAGGCTGGGACCCCTTGACCTTGTTCAAATACAGATTCTGCCATTTGTTACCACTGGCCAGTGTCTTATTCTGAGTCATGTTATTTTATGTGTGAAATGCAGTAAATAGAGCATTGCTTCCGGACATGAAAATCTCCAGAGGAAGAAGGGGATGTCTCTTCGTAAGCTTTTTGTAAAAGCAAGATGATGTTTCCCAGAAGCGTCCAGTGACCTTACCTCACCTTGGCTAGAACTGCATCCCACCCATAAAGCAATCATTGGGAAGCGGGGGTGGTACCAACATGAGGAAGGATCCCCAGATAAGATGGTGCCTGTGCCAGCAAAAGACAAAGAAAAAGACTTTTGTATAGTCATTCAACAATGCTGGCTTCAATTTCTACCCTTGGAGTCCTGCTGCTAGGCCAAACCCCTCAATGCTACAAAATATTCCTCCATTCCATGAAGAATTTCTATACATAGTGTCAACAGTCTACAATATGAAATTTTTTCAATGGATTTTTTTTTTTTTGAGACAGAGTCTCACTCTATTGCCCAGGCTGGAGTTCAGTGGCACAGTCTCGGCTCACTGCAACCTCTGCCTCCCAGATTCAAGTGATTCTCCTGCCTCAGTCTCCTCAGCCAATGGATTATTTTACCTGAAAATTAGTTCTAACCTCTGGTTCTTCCTTACTAATGCATTTATTTATATCTTCATGATTTGTCTTATAGAAACCATTTTAAACTTCCCATAAAAGCAGTAAACTTGCAAAAGTGTGTTGTTGTATAAGAGATACCACCAACTGGCCGGGCGCAGTGACTCACGCCCATAATCCCAGCATTTTGGGAGGCCGAGATGGGCAGATCACAAGGTCAGGAGTTCGAGACCAGCCTGACCAACATGGTGAAACCTTGTCTCTACTAAATATACAAAAATTAGCTGGGCATGGTGGCGCGCACCTGTAATCCCAGCTACTCAGGAGGCTGAGGCAGGGAGAATCTCTTGAACCTGGGAGGCAGAGGTTGCAGTGAGTGGAGATCGCACCACTGCACTCCAGCCTGGGTGACAGAGCGAGACTCTTGTCTTGGGAAAAAAGAGGGAGAGAGAGAGAGATACCACCAAGCTGCCCAGCGTGGAGGTGGGAGTCATCACCTTATGGATGGAAGTCAAGATGGGACTTAGCCGATACTTCAATGAGGTTTAGCAGAGAGAAAAAGTAGAGTTTTCCACATAGACAAAAATGAGATAAGCTAAGTAGGAAGAAGGAAGTAGAATTTTTTACAAAGATGAAGTGCCAACTTTTGTGCAAGATCAAATAGGATTGCTTGGTGCATGGCAAAAAGCATAAGCAATTAGATCCTAAAATCACACACAGAGCTAAAAGTGAGTTTTCTGCTTATATAAAAGGACATTAAGTAGCAAAATGAATGAAAAGCTAGCCAGATTTTGTGACCTATCTTCAAATGACATATTTATTTAGTAACAGAGCTGGGACTGGAAGGAAGCTTGCCTGAGTTATTGACTCTTTGAATCCCTCTCAATAATGGAAGAGGCTGATGAGTCTTCTCCAAGACCACAATTATTTGGATTTCAGTGGTTCAAATCACATTCCATTTGAGAAATGATGAGAAAAAATAAAAAATAAACATGGAAAATTAATGCATACTTTTACAGATTAATGTAAAGTTGTACCTCATTTAGTTTTAAACAGTTTATCAGTAATGTTATCTGTGGGGAAAAGAAAGAGAGATCAGATTGTTACTGTGTCTATATAGAAAGAAGTAGACATAAGAGACTCCATTTTGTTCTGTATTTGAGATGCTGTCAATCTGTGACCCTACCCCCAACCTTGTCCTTGCAAGAGACATGTGCTGTGGTGACTCAAGGTTTAACGGATTTTGAGCCGTGCAGGGTGTGCTTTGTTAAACAAGTGCCTGAAGGCAGTATGCTTGTGAAAAGTCATCACTAGTCTCTTAATCTCAAGTACCCAGGGATACGCACACTGCCAAAGGTCGCAGGGACCTCTACCTAGGAAAGCTAGGTACTGTCCAAGGTTTCTTCCCATGTGATAGTCTGAAATATGGCCTCGTGGGAAGGGAAAGACCTGATCGTCCCCCAGCCTGACACCCGTGAAGGGTCTGTGCTGAGGAGGATTAATATAAGAGGAAAGAAGGCCTCTTGGCAGCTGAGATAGTGAAAAGCATCTGTCTCCTGCCCGTCCCTGGGCAGTGGAACATCTCCGTGTAAAACCCAATTGTATGTTCTATTTACTAAGATGGGAGAAAACCGCCTTAGGGCAAAAGGCGGGACTTGCTAGCACAGTGCTGCTCTTTATGCACTAAAAAGGTTTATGGAGATGTTTACATACGCATATCAAGGCACAGCACTTTTCCTTAAACTTGTTCATGTCACAGAGATCTTTATTCATATGTCTTACTGCTGACCTTCTCCCTACGATGATCCTATTATCCTGCCACTTCCCTTTTTCTAAGATGGTAAAGATAATGATCAATAAATACTAAGGGAACTCAGAGACCGGTGCTGGCGTGGGTCCTCTGCATGCTGAACGCCGGTCCCCTGGGCCCACTTTTTCTTTCTCTACTTTCTCTATACTTTGTCTCTGTGTCTCATTTCTTTTCTCAAGTCTCTCGTTCCACCTAACCAGAAACGCCCACAGGTGTGGAGGGGCAGGCCACCCCTTCATTATCAAAGATACTTTGTATCAAAGTAATTTATACAAGTAGAATTTTGGATTTCAAGTTGAGAGCAAAACACAACTTTACTATCATCCATTTGGTTAGAAGAGTGAGCCAGTGTGTCCTGGTCAAATCATTTCCATCTGTTCAAAAAAAAATTTCCCTCCAAAATCTTACTCGCTGGCTTCCAGCTGCTTGGTGGCCTGAAACATCCTTTTCAACTGTAAAATAACTCTTAATAATAAGGTTAAGGGTGATTCAATCCTTGTACACATGTGAAATCTTCTGTTTCTTTTAAAGATCTTTTGAAGGCACAGAGCTGGATAAGAAAGGCTTAGCATTAAGTGAGGTTTGAGATGGGAAGAAAAAAGTACACTACAATGCATCGCCTCTTTGATTCAAAAAATTAAATAAATGGGACGGGCGCAGTGGCTCACACCTGTAATCCCAGCACTTTGGGAGGCCGAGGCAGGTGGATCACGAGATCAGAAGTTCAAGACCAGCCTGACCAACATGGTGAAACCCCGTTGCTACTAAAAATACAAAAATTAGCCGGCATAGTGGCGCTTGCCTATAGTCTCAGCTACTCAGCGGGCTGAGGCAGGAGAATCACTTGAACCCCGGAGGCAGAGGTTGCAGTGAGCCAAGATCGCCCCACTGCACTCCAGCCTGGGTGACAAAGCAAGACTCCATCTCAAAAATAAATAAATAAATAAAACCAGCCATGCCTTTCATCAACTTTCTGAAAAGGAAAGAGAATTGGGGGAAAAGGAAAAAAAAAACAAGAGCACATGTTCATAACTGTTTTTGTGCCATGGACTCCTCCAAATAAAGTGTGTAAATGCCTTAAATAAACAATGCAAAGGGAAAAATTACATAGAAATAGTTAACAAAACATTAATAACAAAAATTTGTGGTCAGGCATGGTGGCTCACGCCTGTAATCCAGCACTTTGGTAGGCTGAGGCAGGTGGATCCACCTGAGGCCAGGAGCTTGAGACCAGACTGGACAACATGGCAAAACCCTGTCTCAACTAAAACTACAAAATTAGCCAGGCATGGTGGCCGGCACCTGTAATCCCAGCTACTCAGGAGGCTCAGGCAGGAGAATCGCTTGAACCAGGAGGCAGAAGTTGCAGTGAGCCAAGATCGTGCCACTGCACTCCAGCCAGAGCGACAGAATGAGACTCCGTCTCAAAAAAAAAAAAAAAAACCAATAAAAAATAAAAAAGTAGAGGAAAAAGCAGTTTCCCTCCCCATGATAAGCAATTACTTGATATTGACAACTTGGGGCTATGAATCTAATGCAAACACTATTCTAGGTGGACTAGAGTAACTGGGTGGCTCTTAATAATTAGCAGTATCTGAAGACTTTTAGTTGTTTGAAGATGTTGATTTCAGTTTTTTTATAATAGCAAAAATTTTGAACAATCTATATAGCAAAATAAACTATGATCTAGTCATATGATGAATGTAGCCATATAAAAATCACATTTTTGGCCTGGGTACGGTGGCTCATGCCTGTAATCCTAGTACTTTGGGAGGCCAAGGCAGGTGGATCGCTTGAGCCCAGGAGTTAGAGACCAGTCTGGGCAACATAGGAAGACGCCGTATTTACCAAAAATACAAAAATTAGCCAGGTATTGTGGCAGGTGCCTGTAGTCCCAGCTACTCAGGAGGCTGATGTGGGAGGATCTCTTGAGCCTGGGAGGTGGAGGTTGCAGAGAGCCATGATCGTGCCACTGCACTCCAGCCTGGGCAACAGAGCCAGGCCCTGTCTCAAAAAAAAAAATCACATTTTTGAAGAATTTTTAACAAATGGAAAATTGATTATAATATAATATTGAAGGAACAAAGCAGTATTTAAAGAAGCATACACTTAACAAAACCTCTCAGGCTGGGTGCGGTGGCTCACGCCTATAATTCCAGCACTTTGGGAGGCCGAGGCAGGTTGATCACCTGAGGTTAGGCGTTCAAGAATAGCCTGACCAACATGGTGAAACCCCATCTCTACTAAAAATACAAAATTAGCTGGGCGCAGTGGCGAACGCCTGTACTCCCAGCTACTCAGGAGTCTGAGGCAGGAGAATCGCTTGAACTCAGGAGGTGGAGGTTACAGTGTGCCAAGATTGTGCCGAGATTGTGCCACTGCACTCCAGCCTGAACAACAAGAGCAAAACTCCATCTAAAAAAAAAAAAAAAGAAAAGAAAAGAAAACCCTCAATTATATAAAATATACATTCCTTTGTTCATCCAACAAGTACTATTGATCTCCTTATATATGTCAGGCTTTCCAACAGATCCACTTTATCCTTCAGAGTTCAATTTAAATAGCATCAGCTCAGAGTTTTAAAGAATATTTCAAAGCTGGACACGATGACTCACGCCTGTAATCCCAGCGCTTTGGGAGGCCGAGGTGGGTGGATCACTTGAGTTCAGGGAGTTTGAGACCAGCCTCACCAACATGATGAAACACCGTCTCTACTAAAAATACAAAAAAAAACAAAAACAAAACAAAAAAAAACTAGCCAAGTGTGGTGGCGCATGCCTGTAATCCCAGCTACTCGGGGAGCTGAGGCAGGAGAATCACTTGAACCCCGGAGGCGGAGGTTGCAGTGAGCGGAGATCACACCATTGCACTCCAGCCTGGGTGACAAAGCAAGACTCCATGTCAAAACACAAAGCAAAACAAAACAAGAAATATTTCAAACACCGGAATGCATTACCTATCAATCAGTCATTTGTTGAGCATCTACTGTGTTCAATGGTGTGTAGGACAAATACACAGAAGATACAGGTGGCTGCCCCCAAGAATGTAAGACTAGTGGGAATAGACAAGTTAGAATTGTCTTCCGTATGAACTGATGCTCCCTTTTATTTTCTAAAAGGTTTGAAAATGGGGTGAACTGATAGTAAATAAACTGAAAACGAAAAATGTACCACACCAAAGAAAAGCAAAATGGAAAAAATCAGGTTTTACAGAATATTCAGATGGCCACTAGAGGGTGCCAGAATGTTAATACCGTTCAGCAAGTTTCCGGTTTCCCTGGGGTAATCTGGGTTTGGGATTGAATGCAGTTTAAATCGACCGGAATTAACGTTTCTTTTTCCAGCAAAGTGGTAAGAATGTGACTCAAGTCACATAGTTCATAGTAGGCTGGTGCTGTGATTTGAATCTATCCCCTTCAAAATTCATGTGCTGAAACTGGTGGCCAATAGGGTGGTATTAAGAGGCGGGGCCTTTAAAAGGTGATTCGGTCAGGAGGGATCCGCCTTCACAGGTGGGTTTCAGAGGCGTGACGCAGCCTTCAGCTCCCTTGCCCGTCCGCCTTCTCCAAGCAAGGGCACAGTGTTCCTCCCCTCCTCCAGAAGATGCAGCGACAAGGCACCATCTTGGAAGCTGAGACCAGGACCTCACAGTCAACAAACCTGCTGGCACGTTGATCTTGGACTCCCAGCCCCTAGGACTGTGAGAAATAAATTTCTGTCGTTTTAAAACTACCCAGTCTCAGGTATTTTGTTATAGTGGCACCAATGGACTAAGACCATCAAGAATTAGAAATCAAGTATTTATGAGTCTCAGGCCATTATTTAGTACCAGGATAATGTTGTTATCCAGAAAAGAAAGGAAAGAAAAGAAAAGAAAGAAAAAAAAATCTCCTGGCCGGGCACAGTGGCTCACGCCTGTAATCCCAGCACTTTGGGAGGGTGAGGTGGGTAGACTACCTGAGGTCCGGAGTTCGAGACCAGCCTGACCAACATGGCGAAACCCCGTCTCTACTAAAATACAAAAATTAGCCGAGCATGGTGGCAGGCACCTGTAATCCCAGTTACTCGGGAGGCTGAGGCAGGAGAATCGCTTGAACCCGGGAGGCGGAGTTGCAGTGAGCTGAGATAGTGCCATTGCACTCCAGCCTGGGGGACAAGAGCAAAACTCCATCTCAAAGAAAACAAAAAACAAAAAAACACCTCCTATCCGTCTAACAGGAACTAATTAGTAAATTAAACAAACAAAAACCCCACGAAAAGTAAAATGACAACAACAATAAAACCAATCAAACAAAAGTTGGAAGTTGGAAAAATACTTAAGAATGTTTTTTAAAAAATGGCTGGGTATAGGCTCATGCCTATAATCCCAGCACTTTGGGAGGCTGAGGCAGGAGTCTCGTTTGAGCCCAGTAGTTTGAGACCAACCCGGGCAACATAGTGAGACCTCATCTCTACACAAAAATTTTAAAATTAGCCAGTAGTCTAATTGTGGTGCACACCTGTAGTCTCAGTTACTTGGAAGGCTGAGGTGGGAAGATCACCAGAGCCTAGGAGGTTGAAGCTGCTGAGATTGCACCACTGTACTCCAGCCTGGGCAACAGAGCAAGACCCTGTCTCAAAAAAAAAAAAAAGTTTTAATGGCATGATTCTGCTTTTTTATCTTAGAAATGTAAAAAAAAAAAGTATGTCTATACATAAAGAAGAACTTAGCAATATATACATCAAATCTTTTTTTTTTTTTTTTTTTTTTTGAGACGGAGTCTTGCTCTGTCGCCCGGTCTGGAGTGCAGTGGCCGGATCTCAGCTCACTGCAAGCTCCGCCTCCCGGGTTTACGCCATTCTCCTGCCTCAGCCTCCCGAGTAGCTGGGACCACAGGCGCCCGCCACCTCGCCCGGCTAGTTTGTCGTATTTTTAGTAGAGACGGGGTTTCACCGTGTTAGCCAGGATGGTCTCAATCTCCTGACCTCGTGATCCGCCCGTCTCGGCCTCCCAAAGTGCTGGGATTACAGGCTTGAGCCACCGCGCCCGGCCCATCAAATCTTAACAAGAGTATTCGGAGATGGTGTTACTACACTGTTGTTGTTTTTCTGAGTTTTGTTTTTTTTTTCCTCTGCTGTATTCATTTGCTGCAATTTCAAGATATCACTTAATGCTTAACACGAGTGTCAGACATGGCATGAGCACTTTATCTAGGTAATGACATGAATGCATGGAAGTGTTCGAAGTCTTCTCCACTCCCAATCTAGCAAAAAAAGGAGGGTAGAAAGAAAAAGAGGAAAAATTTTGTGGCAGATGTTCTGGAATAAGGCTTAGTGGGAGTTTGCGCAGAGAGGGCTGTGTTAGAAAAATCATTGGGAGAGGAAATTTTAATAAGAACTTTGAACTATGTTTTCAATCCACTCTGGGGTTTTCTGAAAATGCAAATAAAGGTTTAAACCATGTTGCTTTTTGTGGCTGGTGTGTTTTTCTTTTATAGAAACATGACCTTGAGAATAAGCAACTAGGATTTTGGCTTTACAAAGGTTCAAAAACATTACCACATTTTATCAAACACAAACATTGCCTCAAATCAGTAAGAAAAGTTGGATCATGGCTGGGCCTGGTGGCTCACACCTGTAATCCCAGCACTTAGGGAGGCCAAAGTGGGCGGATCACCTGAGATCAGGAGTTCTAGACCAGCCTGGCCAACATGACGAAACCCTGTCTCTACTAAAAAAAAAAAAAAATTAAAAAAAAAAAAATTAGCTGAGCATGGTGGCGTGAGCCTGTAGTCCCAGCTATTTTGGGAGGCTGAGGCAGGAGGATCACTTGAACCCAGAGGCAGAGGTTATAGTGAGCCAAGATTATGCCACTGCACTCCAGTCTGGGTGACAGAGCAAGACTTCATCTCAGAAAAAATAAAGAAAAGCTGGATCATGCCAACAAATCTTGTCCACTTGCTGTTAAATAAAAACACCATCCTCTGCATAATTATTTGCCTGCCCTTCGTCTACATTTCATCCTAATATACCTACGATACCAGATCTATGTCTTGATAAAAATGTATTGCATGAAATTTATAAGCTACACTTACTGCATATGTAGATGTGGTAGCAGTTGAGAAACAATTGAAGCTGCTATTTTGGGAAGCCTGCTCAGCTCTTTAGTGGAAAACCCATTCACACCCCATTGCGGAACCTCAGCTTTCCCGCTGTGCTCCTCTGCACCCATGCTAAACGTGTGTAGGCCACATTTGCTCAGGTGGAAACAAGCGTGTTGGAAGCAGGATGGGGGGAGGGTTGAGGGGAGTTGAGAGAAGGTTGGCAGAGCCCTGTCCATTTGGTTTCTCAGTCCCTCACTTTAGAGACCCTTGAGAGGATTTTAAGCAGCTTCAACACCAATGTTTTGCAATAAAAGTATTTATCCAAATTTAAAACGTTTGTGCTGCAAACTGATACCATCAAGAAAGTGGTAAGGCAACACACAGAATTGGAGAAAATATTTATAAGTCATATGTCCAATAAGAGACCTGTATCCAGAATATATATATACATTTTTTTTTTTTTTTTTTTTTTGAGGCGGAGTCTCGCTCTGTCTCCCGGACTGGAGTGCAGTGGCCGGATCTCAGCTCACTGCAAGCTCCGCCTCCCGGGTTTACGCCATTCTCCTGCCTCAGCCTCCCGAGGAGCTGGGACTACAGGCGCCCGCCACCTCGCCCAGCTAGTTTTTGTATTTTTAGTAGAGACGGGGTTTCACCGTGTTAGCCAGGATGGTCTCGATCTCCTGACCTCGTGATCCACCCGTCTCGGCCTCCCAAAGTGCTGGGATTACAGGCTTGAGCCACCGCGCCCGGCCATATACATTTTTTTTTGAGACGGAGTCTCGCTCTTGTCGCCCAGGCTGGAGTGCAGTGGCGCGATCTTGGCTCACTGCAGCTTCGGCCTCCCAGGTTCCAGTGATTCTCTTGCCTCAGCCTCCTGAGTAGCTGGGACTATAGGCATGCGCCACCATGCCCGGCTAATGTTTGTACTTTTTGGTAGAGACAGGGTTTCTCCATATTGGCCAGGCTGGTCTTGAACTCCTGACCTCATGATCTGCCCACCTCGGCCTCCTATCCCAAAGTGCTGGGATGACAGGCGAGAGCCACGACGCCCGGCCAGAATATTTTATTTAATTAATTAATTAATTAATTAATTTTGAGACAGAGTCTCACTCTGTCACCAGGCTGGCGTGCAGTGGTGTGACCTTGGCTCACTGCGACTTCCACCTCCCTGGTTCAAGCAATTCTCCTGCCTCAGCCTCCCGAGCTGGGATTACAGGCATGTGCCACCATGCCCAGCTAATTTCTGTATTTTTAGTAGAGATGGGGGTTTCACCATGTTGGCTAGGCTGGTCTTGAACTCCTGACCTCAGGTGATCCACCTGCCTTGGCCTCCCAAAGTGCTGGGATTACAGGCGTGAGCCACTGCGCCCAGCCCAGAATATATTTTTTAAATCTTATAACTCAATAAGAATATTTAAATGGGCAAAGGAATTGAAGACATCTTCCCAAGGAAGATACACAAATGGCCAATAAGCACATGAAAATATGCTCAACATTATTCATTCGGGAAATGCCATTCAAAAGCATGACGTTCCCACTTTGCACCCAACAGTTCAGCTATAATCAAAAACACGGATACTATTAATAACAGGCCAGGCACAGTGGTTCACGCCTGTAATCCCAGCACTTTGGAATACCAAGGCCGGTGCATCACTTGAGGTCAAGAGTTCAAGACCAGGCTGGCCAACATGGTGAAACCCATCTGTATTAAAAATACAAAAAATGAGCCAGGTGTGGTGGCCCACGCTTGTAGTCCCAGCTACTGTGGAGGCTGAGGTGGGAAAATCGCTTAAACTGGGAGGTAGAAGTTGCAGTGAGCAAACACGCCACTGCGCTCCAGCCTGGGTGACAGAGCAAGACTCTGTCTCAAAAAAAAAAAAAAGAGTAACAAGTGCTGACAAAGATGTGAAGTTGGAGCCCTCGTGCATTGTTGGAAGGAATGTGAAATGGTGCAAACACTTCGGGGAAAGTATTTGACAGACACTCAAAACATTACAGTTACCATAAGACTGAACATTTTCACCCCTACGTATATACCCAAAAGAAGTGAAAACGTATACAAGTCTTGTACATGAATGTTCATAGTATTATTCATAATAGTCAAAAAGTGGAAACAACCCAAATGCCCATCACCTGACAAATGAATAAAACGTGGTATGTCCATACAATGGAATAGTATTTGGGCCAGGCGCAGTGGCTCACAACTGTCATCCCAGCACTTTGGGAGGCCAAGACGGCTGGATTGCTTGAACCCAGGAGTTGGAGACCAGGCTGGGCAACATGGCAAAATCCATCTCTTAAAAAAAAAAAAAAGTATTCAGCCATCAAAAAAGATGAAGTACTTGTAGAGTCCTAATTAGAGAAGAGTTGGGACTGACTGACACATACAACTGATGAACCTTCAAAATAAGCTAGTCACAAAAGACCACCTATTTTGATTCTTTTTATATGTAATGTCCAGAACATTTAAATTCATACAGACAGAAAGATTTGTGGTTGCCAAGTGCTAAGGATGGGGGAATAGGGAATGACTATTAACGGGTACTAGTTTGTTATAATGGTGACAAAAACAACCCTGTGAATATACTAAAATACTGTACCCTTTAAATGGATGAATTGTATTTGCATTTCAATAAAGCTGTTTTTAAAAATCAACTGGACCAGGCGCGGTGGCTCATGCCTGTAATCCCAGCACTTTGGGAGGCCGAGGCGGGCAGATCATGAGGTCAAGAGATTGAAACCATCCTGGCTAACATGGTGAAACCCCGTCTCTACTGAAAATCCAAAAATTAGCAGGGCATGGTGGAGGCTGTGAGGCAGGAGAATCACTTGAACCTGGCAGGTGGAGATTGCAGTGAGCTGAGATCACACCACTGCACTCCAGCCTGGCGACAGAGCGAGACTTTGTCTCAAAAATAAAAAATAAAATAAAAAAATAAAATAAACTGGTGAGGCTGGGCACAGTGGCCTTGCCTATGATCCCAGCACTGTGGGAGGCTGAAGCCAATAGTTTGAGACTAGCTCTGGGCAACATAGTGAGACCTCACCGCTACAAAACAAAAAAAATTAGCTGGACATGGTGGCACACACCCACATTTCCAGCTACTGAAGAGGCTGAGGGGAGAGGATCGCCTAAGTCCAGGAGGTCAAAACTGCAATGAGCTGTGATCATGCCACTGCACTCCAGCCTGGGAAACAGGGCGAGACTCTGTCTTAAAAACAAAACAACACTAAACTAACATTAAAACTTAAAAACCAACTGGTGAAAACATAGGTAAGCCCTTCCTCCTGCTAAGCATTAAAAAAAATTCTATCTTGACCTGACTTCCTCTTCCTCAGTGCCACCTTTCTTGCACTAGTTAGCTTCCTTGCTCTTTTTCATGGGGAAGGGGAGTGTTGAACTACTTCCAGTGCTGGAGCTCACATAGTGGCTATGAAGTCAACCTAAATATACAACTGTGTTCTAAATTATGTCAAATGCCTACAAACAATTCTAATACGGAAGCATTTTACAAACTTACTCTTTAAAAGAGGCACACATGTGGATAAAGAAACACAGTAGATTCAAAATGTACAGCTTTATATAAACAGTTTGCAAAAATCTTTTTTAATACTTAGCTAGGGCATAGACTAATAACCTTTTATAAATGATATTTAATAACTGCTTTTGGCAACATCTATAATACATGAGTTTCTTTTTATATAAACCTCATTTTTAATCTTCCTTTCTTGACTTTTCCCCACTGGAAAATAAAACCAATGAGATTTTCAGTACAACTCATTTTATTATTTTAGTGCAACAAAACATTTCCAGATTTATTTCCAATTTCAGTTTCAAAACAAACTGACCTGAAATTTTTAGTATTTAGTATCTGTGACAATGACCAATAAAATGTGTAAGAATATAAAAAATAAATTCATTCCTTGTTGGTAGTACTCCAAATTCAATGAGTAAGAACCTTTTCTATCTAAAGCATTTTCCTAAAACTGCAAACTAAAAATCTGTTTATTTAAAACACTTATGTGGTAAAATAATCTCATTTGATTATGGATATCATAAATAGAATATAAAAGATATTACATTTCTTAAAATACCATTTATTTCACTGTGTTCAATTCTGGGTTTCCTAACATCCATTCTACAGGTCAATCAAAATACAAAGGTGTGCAAATGAAACAAGCTATTGAAATGAAATAAAATTCAAGGAGAATAAAAGTTAGAATTAACTTATGAGGTAACTTTTATGTGAGGAAACATGACAGTTGTAAGGAGTGCCTCTTTACAGAGAGTCATTAAGATGTGCATTTTCACAGAGCTATTATTTCATGAGCCCAAAATCAAGCAAAATAAAATTCCATGCTTCCTGGAATATTAAATACCATGCAGTGTACTATTTAAGAAAAGAATAGGCCGGGCGCGGTGGCTCAAGCCTGTAATCCCAGCACTTTGGGAGGCCGAGTCGGGCGGATCACGAGGTCAGGAGATCGAGACCATCCTGGCTAACACAGTGAAACCCCGTCTCTACTAAAAAAATACAAAAAACTAGCCGGGCGTGGTGGTGGGCACCTGTAGTCCCAGCTACTCAGGAGGCTGAGGCAGGAGAATGGCGTAAACCTGGGAGGCGGAGCTTGCAGTGAGCTGAGATCCGGCCACTGCACTCCAGCCTGGGCAACAGAGCGAGACTCTGTCTCAAAAAAAAAAAAAAAGAAAAAAAGAAAAGAACAGGGTTAACTAACTAAATGCAGAACTCGCTTATTTTTTGCTTCCTAGCCAATTAAAAATAAGTTCATTAAAAGCACTTGAAATGATGTATTTAACCTGAAAAAAAGTTGCTAAAATTCCAATATAAATGTAATTATCTGTAACTTGCTTAACCCATCTATCCCCAAAACAGTATAGTGGGGCAAAATGTTAAAAAGAAAAATCATCCAGTGCATGTAGATGGGCACCGAGAAGCTAAGCTTCCCAGAGCATGTACAGAGCCAGGCGACTCAATTCACGCGCTCCTTTTCTGGGGATGAAAAGGTGCTCGTCAGATCTTTCTATGCAACTGAGAGCTCCTAAATCAAGTCAAAGGGGACCATCGTACTGAAATATTCCATACTTTCCACTGGTCCACCAGCAGGGCTCAGAGGCCATGAGCTGTTCCCCTTGCCCGGGCTTCAGACCAACCTGAATTTCAGCTTTTAATGTTCTTATGGTACAGAGGGGTGCGGGATGGAAGCCATTCAGAGCCTGATGAAATGGAACAGAAAACTCCCATTTTCTGTCACCTGTCAACTTCCTGTAATTCAAATCACCCTTGAATAAAATTAAATGTGCCTTCTGTAGTTCAGCATATAAGTCGGGAGCAACTTGAGGCATTGCACAGTATTCATGAGGCAGCGTCCAAAATATATGATCGTGGTAAACCCATTTACCCATTTCAACATACTCTTCCCAGTCAGCCCCACACTTGGACATCCACTTATGATTACCATGTTTTACCTGTTCAATTAACCAATTAAAATCATGTATAGTAGTATCAGAAACAAACCACGGAATTGTTTTTCCATAAAAATGAACCTCAGTAGCCAGTTCAGAGGACAACAAGAAGTTGGCTAATATTAAATCTGTAACAAGCTCAAACCCAGAATTATCGAGAACAATATACACTCTAGTAACAGAAGCTTTTTCTCTTGTTTTCTTGCAATTGCTAAGCAATGACCAAAGATGTTCCATATCATTCAATAAAATGAAAGGTTTTAGGTCTTCCAATGAATTTAGTACATCGGTCTTCTGAGAACTATTTTCTCCACCTGAGAGAGACAGATCACACTTATTTCCCCACAGTGAAATCTGAAAAAGAAAAAGTACAAAATATTCACCCTTCTGCTGAATAGCCAACAAAACTCCTTTATGTAGCAGGGTGGTGGAACATTGCTAAAAAACTAATACATATCTACAAAACTCTTTAAATGCCCATCAAATCTATACTTTCTCTAACAATGCACAAACTTTGTTTCACATGATGCTGTATTAACAAGATAAAAACTGAAATTTCTAATTCATCAGTATGTAATGGACTAAAAAAACTGGTTTCAATTATTTTAGCACTCACATTATTTATTCAGAATAAAAGTTTTTGCAGCTTAAAGATATTAGAACATCATCGGTTGCTGTAAAGAGAGGCTCAAAGTTGCCCATATAATGCAGAGTCAAGAGAAAAAATAAAAGTTTATTTTTTCCTCCTAGCCCCCGCAGAACTGCCCAGTTTCTTTCACTAACTGCATAACCTTAGGACCTGACACCTCTCTGGGATTTGGTTCTCTCATTTGTAAAATTTTAAAAACTGAACAAGGTGATATCTAAAGACGCTACTTTTTAAACAAGGTCATGTTAACTAAAGACCCATTGTAATCAATTATCTTATTCCGCTTTAAATTGAATTAATACTCAATTACGTTTTGTAGAAAATAGTATGTAGGCCTATTTTTTTTTTAAGCCATAAAATTACACGTTTAGGACTTCAGGCTCGACCTGGGTTCAAACTCAGCATCTTCAGTTTATGATCATCGACAAATTAAACTTAAGCCCTCTAAGGCTCAAGTCCTGCAACTGAAAAATGAGATATTACTACTTACCTCACAGAATTAATTGTGAGAATTGATATAATACAAGCAAATAATGTACCAAATACCTGGCATATAGAAGTACTCAATAAACACTAGCTAAAACAGACTACTCTCACTTGTGTTTTTTTTTTTAATAAAGGTGGGGTCTCACTATGTTGACCAGGCTAATTTCTATCTCCTCGCCTCAAGCAATCCTCCTGCCGTGGCCTCCCAAAATGCTGAGATTATAAGCATGAGCCACCTTGTCAGGCCCTCATTTGTAATTTAAAATAAGGAGAATGCATGTTCCAACCAATAGTTTTTTCTGTTTAATTTTTTTTTTTTTTTTTTTTTGAGACAGAGTCTCGCTCTGTCGCCCAGGCTGGAGTGCAGTGGTTGGATCTCGGCTCACTGCAAGCTCCGCCTACTGGGTTCACGCCATTGTCCTGCCTCAGCTTCCCGAGTAGCTGGGACTACAGGCGCCCGCCACCTCGCCCAGCTAGTTTTTTGTATTTTTTAGTAGAGACGGGGTTTCACCGTGTTAGCCAGGATGGTCTCAATCTCCTGACCTCGTGATCCGCCCGACTCGGCCTCCCAAAGTGCTGGGATTACAGGCTTGAGCCACCGCGCCCGGCCCTGTTTAATTTTTTTGTTTTGAGATAAAATCTCCCTCTGTCACCCAAGCTGGAGTGTGGTGGTGCGATCTTGGCTTACTGTAACCTCCACCATCCAGGTTCAAGCAGTTCTCCTGCCTCAGCCTCCCAAGTAGCTGGGATTACAAGTGTATGCCACCACGCTCAGCTAATTTGTATATTTTTAGTAGATACAGGGTTTCGCCACGTTGGACAGGCTGATCTCAAACTCCTGACTTCAAGTGATGTGATTGCCTTAGCCTCCCAAAGTACTGAGATTATAGGCGAATAGTATTATTTATTTTTATTTTTATTTATTTTTTGAGACAGAATCTTGCTCTGTCGCCCAGGCTGGAGTGCAGTGGCGTGATCTCAGCTAACCGTAACCTCCGCCTCCTAGGTTCAAGCTGTTCTCCTGCCTCAGACTCCCAAGTAGCTGGGATTACAGGCGCCCACCACCATGCCTGGCTAATTTTTTGTATTTTCAGTAGAGATGGGGTTTTGCCATGTTAGCCAGGCTGGTCTCAAACTCTTGGCCTCAGGTGATCTGCCCACCTCGGCCTCCCAAAGTGCTGGGATTACAGGTGTGAGCCACCATGCCCAGCCGAATAGTATTATTTTAAAAAGAGATAAATGAATAAATTTTTTTAAAAAATAAGGCTTAAATAGTAACTAAAGGGTCCAAGGTCACCCTTTTCTAAAGTTTCCTGAAGAAATGCATACAATGGTGTCCACGATGGCCTTCAGCAACTGAGAGCAGGTTCTGTGCTAGCCTCCTGCACTTTCCCTTCACAACGTCTTCGTCTTTGCCCCAAAGACAACATCTATCGTTAGTTTGTAACAACATAGTTTTTTGTGTAATTACTTGATTGTCTATATTCCCTCAAGATTACAAGTTTTGACAGGGAGAATCAGCCTGTTTTTGTTTTACCACTACATGCCCAGCACCTAGAATGGCATTTGCCATAGTAGCCCCAGAAATGTGTGTGTGGACAGTGGGAGAGTGCTATGACTCCTGAAAGCGATCAACATTCTCTGCAAACTAGAATGTTTTCAAGCTTCCCTTGAGAGGTTAACCTGCTGCTCACTGTGGACACCAAGTGGAGGCAACTGTGGCCCCCTTCACTTGGGAGCACAGTGACAGTGTGAAGAAATTGTTAGCCAAATCAGATGACAGAAGATAGATGCATGCTCATTCTTCTTCACAGTTTATTATACTTATGGGACAAAGAACACATTCGAAGAAGATGATTCCCTGAAAGAATGGGCTAGCTAGGAGTCAAGAACTAGCGTGCCTGTTTTTGTTTTTAATTCCAAGGCTAAGCATAAGGCAGAGTTGAGAGGAAAAAACAAAAAACAAGGTTTATTAGTTAACAATGTCCTGGGCCGGGAAAGGTGGCTCACGCCTATAATCCCAGCACTTTGGGAGGCCAAGGTGGGTGGATCACCTGAGGTCAGGAGTTCAAGACCAGCCTGGCCAACACGGCGAAACCCCATTTCTACTAAAAATACAAAAATTAGCCAGGTGTGGTGGCATACGCCTGTAATCCCAGCTACTCAGGAGGCTGAGGCAGGAGAATTGCTTGACCCCAGGAGATGGAGGTTGCAGTAAGCTAAGATCGCGCCACTGCACTCCAACCTGGACGACAGAGCGAGACTCTAGTCTCAAAAACAAAACAAAACAAAACAAAACAAAACAATGTCCTGACAATTTTTGTTTTGAACTCAAAATATGCCTTTATTTGTGACTTTGCTTGCCCTCGAAGTCTCACCAGGGCTTTGTCGCCACCTATAATCTGTCAGCAATTTCTGTAGCTTCTATGTTCAAAGAACATCGAGGCTCTGGTGATGTCACTACCTCTTATGCTACCAACTTGGCCCCAACCTCCTTCCCCAAGTTATTTTCAGACCAACTCTCCCCATTTCCACCTTCGCCCCTGGCAGTCTATTCTCAGAAGCATTCCTTGAAATAGTCAAACAGCATTACCACTCTGCTCTCAAGAGGGTTTCTCTGATGGCTTGTTTCACTTTTAGTAAAAATTTATTTAATACAAGCCGTTCTGTGTCCCTTCCACCCTCCTACCTCTCAGCAACTACAGGGTTTCCTTGCAATTTTTCTCACATCTCCATGTACTCCCCACACATGCACCTGACTTACTCCTTCCCTGCCTTCAGGTCTGTAGCCTCGGCCTCCATGGACCCTTCCCTGGCAGCCCTGATCCCGTCCCCAACATCCCCAACACCCTTTTCCTGCTTTATTTCTCTTCATAGCACTTTCTAACATTTCTTTTTGAAAGTCTTCCTCACTTTTTCTGGAAAATGTGAGGGCTGGGGATACTGCTACGTACCACGTTTCCTAATAGTTCTGATTCTAATAACGTGTTGTCAATTTCAGGATGTTTGCATGAATTAAAAACTAAACTGAATACAAGATAAACAAAGAAATGTAATGAAAGTATATTAATGGGCCAACTGACTACCCAAATATTATCACCCACTGATGCTAACCAACAGCAGGCTGTATCCCAGGCTCTGTGCTCAGCACTTCACATGCAAGAATCTAGTTGAATTCTCACATCAAATTACAAAGTACACATTATCTTCATTTAACAGAGGAGGAAACTGAGACCCAGAGAAATTAAGCGACAGGCCTCAGGTCCAAACACAAATTAGCCACAGAGCCAACACACACTCAAGTCAGCTGGGAAACCAAATTACTATTATTCTTTCAAGCATGACAAAAGCTAAGCAAATTACTATGAAGTGTTCTCTCAAGTATGACAGAAGCTAGAAAGTCAGATAACTTCTTTGCCACTAAAATCATAGCCAGTCAGAGCAGAAAAGATTTCAAACCCATTTCTAGAAATTAAATGGATTTTCATCTCTTAACACCATTAGATAAAAAATGATCAATTATAGCAAAGAAAAATATTTACATGTTTTGTTAACTGTACAGCAGTTTATTTTCTGTTTAAATAAAACACACTCAGAAGATTAATTAATGATCACATTTACCTGCAGAAGTTTAAAAAACTCATCTTTCAGCTGATTTTCATTTAGGTCTTCAATAGTTTTTATCAATTGTTGCAGGTGAGTACATAAAGCAATGACAGATTCCTGTGACTCATAGAAATTTTGCTCTTTTGATTCTTTAAATACATCAAAGTAATCGATTGGTGGACTAAAGGAGGAGAAAAACGTAAGTGAAACATTTTAGTCTGTACATTTGGATAACTGCAGTTCTTAAAAGAAAATAGCACCACACAATCTCAATAATTAGTGCTAACAGAAACTAGATATAACATTTATCTAATTGACTAACTAGAAAAACTTAACACTAAATAATCAAATTACACAAAAATCTCTCAAACTCATTTTCATTGTCAAAATTTCCCAAATCAAGTATTTTTCTGGAAATACTAAATAGTGATAGTGACTATGTTCATAATTATTTACCCAGCAGGGATTCCAGGGCAAAAGAAGGAGAAAGATAAATTTCAAGACAACTGTTTTAGTTCAACAAACATTTTTTAAGCACCCGATGTGGCAGAGTTCTAGTAACAAATGTATAGAATATAAACAGAATATTTGAATACAATGCAGCAATCATTAACAGAATGAAACACAGAGTATGATGAAAATACAATGAGTACTTAAGATAAATCAGATTTAATACTATTGTACGTTTTAGAAGAATGATAGTTTTTCATCACTAATATTCAGGTATTTTTGGGCAACTTTAACCAAAGGTGATATATGTGACATGACTACACCTTCATGTTTTCCAACGAGAGATTAAATCATATCATATTGGCTTAAGAAAATCATAACTAAGAAGATATAAATACTAATTTAATCAACTTTACTGAATTGAATATAAAAGACATTCAGATTATTAGGTCTTCCAAATCAGCTACTTTTTCCATGGGCCATTCATGTTAGGGTAAAAACAATCTAAGACCGATGTAATGGGCTTGATTTGTTTTGTTTTGTTTTAAATAACATACCAGTATTTAAACATCCGAATGATGGCTGCCTCCTTCCGGCCAGTCAGTCCCCTCGGGAAGCTACACCCTTATTCCAAGGGCACTGCCGTTGCTCACAGCACTTTTGGAATTCCTCTTTTGGAATTTTCTTCAGAACTTGTGGTACATCATTAAACCTCCTGTCAGTGATCACATATCTTCATCCTTTGGAGTCAATTTATTTTTGGAAACAGCCAAAAGTCACTCGGAGTGACTTCAGTAGAATGAGGTGTGTGATCAAATTGGATAAAAACTTTTTTTTTTTAATCAAAAATGAGTAACTAAAAAAACAGAAGACTAAATTTTCTTTTTGAGGCATGTAAACTGGCTCTGAAAGAAGTTCCAAATAATTCAAAGATGGTTTTAGCAATGGCAGCACTGCTGAAATCCATCAGTCCGTCCCTCAAGGTGACTTAAAAAGACAAATATCATTCGGATGCACAGACCCAATCCGGTCCACCACCTGTTTTGTCTGACTCACATGCTAAGAATGGTTTTTATATTTTTGAATGGCTGAAAACAATGTGACAGAAAAGTAGTATTTTGTGATACATGAAATTCAAATTTCAGTGTCCATTAAATAAAGTTTCTTTAGAACACAGCCTTGCTCATTCTTACATATTATTTAAGGCTGCTTTCACACTGCAACGACAGGTTCAGCAGCTGCAACAGACACCACATGGCCCCTATGCCTAAAAGATTTATTATAAAAAAAAAAAAAAGATTTACTGGCCCTCTACAAAAGGTTCTAGTAAAAAATGTTCTAATGTTTTATTAACAAACCATTCATTAAAGTCACACCTCATATTAAGAATAAGCTTTATTTCTTGTATTTGAGAGTAAACTCACATAACTATATATAAATTCTCATTTTAGAATGTTTGCTATTTTAGAATCTACTAAAGCTGTGTATGTACACACACTATGACCCAGTGATTCACTTCTAGGGATATACCCAACAGATGTATTCATCCATATGTTCAGCAAAAAAGTGTTAGAATGTTTATAGCAGCATTCTTCCTAACAACTCCAAACTGAAAAGTACTCAAATATCCATCACAATGGAGTAAACAGATTGTAATACGTTCATATAACGCAATATTATAAAGCAATGAGAATGATCTATAATTATATTGTAACATATGGATGAGTCTCACAAACATAAAAATGAGTGAAAGAAGCCAGACACAAAACTATATACTGTATCATTTCGTTTCAGTAAAGTTAAAAAACAGGCAAAACTAACACAGGTCAGAACAACAGTTACCCTTGAGGGGTAATGATGGCGGTGACTGGAAGGAGACTCAAAGTGGACTTCTGGGGTCTGTAAGATTCTGCCTCTTGATCTGGGCACTGGGTACGCAAGTATGTTCTTGAACATATAAGGCATGCGCATTTTTCTATATGTATATTACACTTTATTAAAGTTTTTTTAAAAATTTAATATTTTCTCTGTATTTTCACCTTTCAATATCTGAAGTGTATGTACTTAATATGTTTAAATTTCACATATGGCTAAAACTTTGAATCTTAATTTAGACTGGCAGACTATCAAAGCATGTTTCAGAATAAAATAGTAAGTAAATCAACGTAAATATGTCTGCTATAAAAGCTGGTCAGTTTGGAGTTGCCATTGACCTAGGATAGTGATCCCCCATACAAGAACCTAAAAATTAGACATTTCAGAACGACTTCAGTGCTAGCTCCATTGTAAAATGGTTCTTCATCTGCCACAGAAATCACTTTGGGAAGAGTTCTACATCCGTGACTGTGCAACATTCTAGTTTCTTGAACTTAAAGCTGCATGTTCCCTCTATCCCATTTAACAATCTGTTCGCTGAACCAGTGGCTATCATCACTCCCTGAGCTTCCGAAAGAAAAACTGACACTCAAGCCCCACCCCAGATCAATTAAGCAATCTGTATTTATTCCAACGTAATAATCTAAAACTATGTGGGGTTTTTTTGAGACGGAGTTTCGCTCTTGTCGCCCAGGCTGGAGTACAATAGCATGATCTTGACTCACTGCAACTTCCAACTTCTGGGTTCAAGTGATTCTCCTGCCTCAGCCTCCTGAGTAGCTGGGATTACAGGTGCCCATCACCATGCCTGACTAATTTTTGTATTTTTAGTAGAGACAGAGTTTCACCACGTTGGCCAGGCTGGTCTCAAACTCCTGACCTCAGGTGATCCACCTGCCTCGGCCTCCCAAAGTGCTGAGATCACAGGTGTGAGCCACTGTGCCTGGCCTAAAAACATGCATTTTTTTTTTTTTTTTTTTTTTTTTTTGAGGCGGAGTCTCGCTCTGTCGCCCGGACTGGAGTGCAGTGGCCAGATCTCAGCTCACTGCAAGCTCCGCCTCCCGGGTTTACGCCATTCTCCTGCCTCAGCCTCCCGAGGAGCTGGGACTACAGGCGCCCGCCACCTCGCCTGACTAATTTTTGTATTTTTAGTAGAGACAGAGTTTCACCACGTTGGCCAGGCTGGTCTCAAACTCCTGACCTCAGGTGATCCACCTGCCTCGGCCTCCCAAAGTGCTGAGATCACAGGTGTGAGCCACTGTGCCTGGCCTAAAAACATGCATTTTTTTTTTTTTTTTTTTTTTTTTTTTGAGGCGGAGTCTCGCTCTGTCGCCCGGACTGGAGTGCAGTGGCCAGATCTCAGCTCACTGCAAGCTCCGCCTCCCGGGTTTACGCCATTCTCCTGCCTCAGCCTCCCGAGGAGCTGGGACTACAGGCGCCCGCCACCTCGCCCGGCTAGTTTTTGTATTTTTAGTAGAGACGGGGTTTCACCGTGTTAGCCAGGATGGTCTCGATCTCCTGACCTCGTGATCCGCCCGTCTCGGCCTCCCAAAGTGCTGGGATTACAGGCTTGAGCCACCGCGCCCGGCCAAAACATGCATTTTTGAAGCCACCTTCCTTTTCCCCCACTGGGTCATAAATGTGCAGCCAGGTTTGTGAAAATCTGCTCTAGGTACTTTTAGTCTCTGAACCTCATCAATCTCTAAAATCAAATTCAGAAACAGCATTGCTCTTGCCTTAAAAGCCCAAACTCCACCAACCCTGCTCAAGGTGCCACCCAGTTTTTCAACACTTTGGCAGCTTTGGCTCATACCACAGATATTTTCCAAAATTATGAAACCATCACCCCGAACTTCAGACTACTCTCAGTCCTTGGCAGGCATCTAAATCTACTATTTGGGAAGAATGGTTGAATAAGAACTCTAATCTGATTCACACAGTCCAGGCTCAAATCCTGGTTCTACCATCTACTAGCCATGTCACCTTGGGCATGTTAGGAATCTGTCTGAGCCTCAACTGTAAAATGGACCATAACAACGCCTACATTTCACTGGGTTGTGCAGTCACTAGAACATTGCTAGTTACTGACAGCTCCTTACATCTTCTACTGGGGTGCCTTCTCCGTGCCAAGCAGTGCACTGGAGGTTTTTTTTTTTTTTTTGAGACAGAGTCTCGCCCTTTCACCTAGGCTGGAGTGCAGTGGTGCGATCTCGGCTCACTGCAACCTCCGCCTCCTGGGTTCAAGTGATTCTCCTGCCTCAGCCTCCCGAGTAGCTGGGACTACAGGCGCGCACCACCACGCCCAGTTAATTTTTGTATTTTTAGTAGAGACGGGGTTTCAGCATGTTGGCCAGGATGGTATTGATCTCCTGACCTTGTGATCCGCCCACCTCGGCTTCCCAAAGTGCTGGGATTATAGGTGTGAGCCACCGTACCCGGCATGCACCAGAGTTTTAATAGGGTATTTTGCTTTTAGATCAGAAGTTCTAAAACCTACCTATCAGAAAAAACAACAAATTGTGATATGAAAAAATACATATAGGCTGGGCGTGGTGGTTCATGCCTGTAATCCCAGCACTTTGGGAGGATGAGGTGGGAGGATCACCTGGGGTCAGGAGTTCAAGACCAGCCTGGCCAACATAACGAAACCCCTCTCTACTAAAAATACAAAAAAAAATAAAAATAAAATTAGCCAGGCAAGGTGGCAGGCGCCTGCAATCCCAGCTACTGGGGAGGCTGAGGCAGGAGAACTGCTTGAACCCGAAGGCAGAGGTTGTAGCAAGCCAAGATTGCGCCACTGTACTCCAGCCTGCGTGACAGAGCGAGACTCTGTCTCAAACAACATAAGAAAAAAAAAAAATATATATATATATATATGTGTGTGTGTGTGTATGGGTGTGTGTGTAAGATTAAGACAAAAAAGCTAATGAACAGATTTTAAAGTTCCATATGTTTCCCAAAATAATTTTATTTTACAATTAGTCCTGACTTGATGACTTTAAATTATCCTATGCTATGTTTACGAATAGATACCAAAGGATTCCTCTTAGTCAACAAACCTGGATTTTTGGAACCCGTGATCATTAACGATAATCCAATAATCCCCATTAACTTTTCTTCGGCACTATAAATAACAGTTTTTTGTTTTTTTTAAACAGTCTCGCTTTGTCGCCCAGCATGGAGTGCGGTGGTGTAATCTCGGCTACTGCAACCTCCGCCTCCCAGGTTCAAGTGATTCTCCTGCCTCAGCCTCCCAGGTAGCTGGGAATACAGGAATGTGCCACCACACCTGGATAATTACATATTTTCTGTAGAGACGGGGTTTTGCCACGTTCACCAGGCTAGTCTCAAATTCCTGATCTCGAGTGATCCACCTGCCTTAGCCTCCCAAAGTGTTGGGATTCCAGGTGTGAGCCACCACGCCTGGCCTAAAAACTAGTTCTCTATCAGATGTTTTCCTAGGAAAAATTAAATAATACAAACTAGTCTATAAAAAGCTACTTTGAAACACACATACTTTTAAAATCTTTTTCTAAACTAACGTTTTTTAAAAAATGATGAAAGATTAAGACTGTAATACAATAGCATGATTCACTGTTCTCATGACTCCTTAAACCAAATAAGTTGTAACATGTTTATTATCTATTTTAATAAACAAAACATATGCTTACTTTGTCCCATCCTGATTTATATATATGCAACTATTTCAAATTAACATTTTTTACTCAATAAGCAAAACTTTTATTCTATGTCTTTATTAGAATCTTTAATTAATTCATGCTTTATTTATCTATTTTATTGAGACAGAGCTTCACTCTGTTGCTCAGGCTGGAGTACAGTGGCAAGATTTTGGCACACTGCAACCTCTGCCTCCCAGGTTCAAGCAATTCCCATTCCTCAGCCTCCCGGGTAGCTGGGATTACAGGCCCGTGCCACCATGCCTCGCTAATTTTTTTATTTTTAGTAGAAACAGGTTTTGTTATGCTGGCCAGGCTGGTCTTGAACTCCCAACCTTAAGCGATCTGCCCACCTCAGTCTCCCAAAGTGCTGGGATTACAAGTGTAAACCTCAGGGCCTGGCCAATTCGTACTTTAGATATTTACTCTTATGTCTATTCTAGGCAAGTGGATTATAATTGCCAAGAATCTGTTAAATCGGTAACAGCTGTAGAAATGTCCATCAGTAACATTTGTAGAAATGTCCAACAATGCTATTAAGATTTGCTAAACTCAACCAAATTCAAGCTTCCACTGGTGTTTATTTTTAAACTTATCCTTTTACAATTTCAGAAAAAGTATAAATTTCTAAACATTTGCTAGTTGATGATTACATACATACCTCTGGATAATTGCTTCATGAATTCTACGATACATGTAACATTCTACGAACAACCATGGTGAGTAGAACCATCTTGATTTTCCATCACTTTCATTTAAAAGACTCTGTTGATATTCTAGGTACTGATTCCATATATCAGTATCAACAAATTTCTCAACCAAGGGGATAATTGGTTTATCTGTTTGCAATTCATTCCGTAATTTAGAAAGGAGAGAAATAGCTTTCTTTTCAGCTTCCACGCCTTCCTGCAAAAATACAAGAAAAATCAATTGTATGTGTGTCTGTATCTGTGTGTGTGTGTCTGTGCAATTCCTCTAGGGTAACATATTTTTACAGACTTAAGAAGAAAAGAAAAATGTTCAAAACTACATTTTACTTCTTTAAACATTACATTTAGAACTCTTAAACTGAAAATCAAAAAACACACACAGATCTCATATGAACATAATCATGCCTTATCTATCTAAGTTCTGGCCTTTCTGTATCTTCGGTGACCATTACTACAGAGGGAAAGGAACCCCTGCCAGATTTTCCATGTCTTTCATGCTTCCATACACATTCTTCTTTCACCATTGACACCACTAGAAAAGAAACTGTGGCCTTTCTGAGGTTTCCTTTGGTAGCTCAAATTTTTTTTAACTTGTTTTCCACCGAGTTCTAGCTAGGTGAGAGATGAGATATGCTGACATACAAGGTGCTATAATATTATCTCACATGACAGGCCAATTGGAGTGGGGACAAATGTAATGGGATCAGAATGAAGTGAAAATGACTTGGCACCTCTGGTTTTACATCAGCAAGATTCCTGCCCCATTAAAAAAAAGAAAACGTAAGCCTAATAAGACATGTATATAATAAAATGTAGAGAATAAACATCAAGCCTGAGTATTTTTATAAGATCATTTTTATCATGTTGATATTTAGTCCCTACTTTCAGATCTGTAATTTTCTCAATATAAACATCTCTCCAATCTTTCTTTTGTTCCAAGTAGAATTTATTTTGCTGCTAGAACAAACGATTGAAGCTTTAGAGATTCTGCAGGTTCAGAAATAGAAGAAAAGAAGTTGTGGCTGACTGTTTTGAGAGGAACTCCCCCTCCTCCAAATCTCTACCCTAAACTCTTAAACTTCAACTCTTTAACTATAAATTCCAACAACTGAGGTTTTATAGGGTATCAGGCACCCTGTTACAGAAACATATACCTACAAAGGCTAATGGATTAAGAGTGATGTCACTGCCAGTTTGTTCACTTACTTGAATTGAATTCAAACATTTACTGAACCCTGTATGTGCCTGACACTAACCTCAGGACCAGAGAAAGATGAATAAAGCCTGGTCCTGTCTCCAAAAGACACACATCTGCCAATCCAGGTAGTCTAAGGGGAAGGACGTTTGACCGCTGAGGTGGGGGAAGACAGAAAACTGTGTGGCACGGCTCCTTTGGAGGTAAGCCTGGCCCTGCTATAGGTGGGGGCTTAGGGAGCTAGGAGAACACATAAGGCCCAAGGAGAGCGGTCACTGGTATAATAGAGGAAGGAAAAAAGGACAGAAAGGCTACCAAAAGCAGACTTTATCTATGTCAACATTTTATTTACATCTTGTTCTGTGCCCAGTAGAGTGTGAAATGGGATAGGGCTGGAGAGACAATAAACTCTGCCTTCAGTCACCTGATGATTACGGGCATACAGGCCAAATGGCAATATACAAAGACTTCATTAATTACATTTTAGATCACTCTGGTCGAAAAAAATGAAATTACAAAAGCACTATGGGGCCAGGCACAGTGGCTCACACCTGTAATACCGGCACTTTAGGATGCTGAGCTAAGAGAATCGCTGGCATCTAGGAGTTTGAGGCTGCAGTGAGCCATAACTGGGCCACTGCACTCTAGCCTAGTAGACAGAACAAGATCCTGTCTCAAAAAACAAAACAACAACAAAAACACAAGTATTACGGCAATTTGCTTACGTATATGACCAAATACTAAAGTGAACTATCCAAATTTGGCTAAATTATACTTGTGTGATAAAGGTATGTCAGCTATCAAAATTATGTTTATGTGATAAACATTAAAACCATTCATCAATAGAATTGTCAGTGTCTGAATTAAGCTGGATTTTAGCAATAAGGAACAACAGGTGATCCCTGTGTTATGCCAGGATTAGTTTCAAACAAGACAATACAAAAGAAGTTGAAAGAAGTAGAACATTACACTCAAACTGTGTATGTATTATCTCACTCCATTTCAACTTGGCCAAGGAGAAAAGATCACCAACCATTTCTCTAAATCTTTGTTTTCAACGCTTAAAAAAAATGTACTGATGTATGCATGCTCTTTTACAGTCTATTGTGTAATAGAAAGATAACTGAACCTACAAGTTTAAAGACCTATATCTAACACATAGTTATCTGGATTTCTCCTCATCCATTAACTGAATGGACAAAGTGATTTCTAAAGTCCTATTCTGCACTGAATGTTAATGAGTCAGAACAAGATCCTGTCTCAAAAACAAAACAGGCCAGGCGCGGTGGCTCAAGCCTGTAATCCCAGCACTTTGGGAGGCCGAGACGGGCGGATCACAAGGTCAGGAGATCGAGACCATCCTGGCTAATACGGTGAAACCCCGTCTCTACTAAAGAATACAAAAAACTAGCCGGGCGACGAGGCGGGCGCCTGTAGTCCCAGCTACTCGGGAGGCGGAGGCAGGAGAATGGCGTGAACCTGGGAGGCGGAGCTTGCAGTGAGCTGAGATCTGCCCACCGCACTCCAGCCTGGGCGACAGAGCCAGACTCCGTCTCAAAAAAAAAAAACAAAAAAAAAAACAACAGTACAATGTGTCAATCAATTATAATTCATATCACTGAGCTTTGTATAGCAGTTTGAACTTACAGGACTCAAGATCTCAAATCAGTAATATAAATACTACAACTCAAATTAAACTTGAAATTTAAAAAGCTCTTCTAAGCAACCCAATTGCTTCGTCACTTGGCTAAGTCAATTGCAAGTCTGCTGCCTACTCACCAATTACAACATTAAATATATTAGAAAATACATTCTGAGGTCTAAATAACTGGCAGAAATAATTGTTGGAACGCAATTATTTTCTAAATGAAAGATTGGCTGTTCTATCTCCATTTCAATGTATTACATTAAAACTAAATAAATACTTGGCCCAGCTATTGATTTTTACATTTAAAGGAAAATTGATGCCTTCAATAACTGTTTATTACGTTTCTGTTGAGAAATTAACAAAAAATTAAAACAATTCTTACCTCTCCATGTTTCTCAAAAAATTCACTTTTATGTCGATGCAATGTATCAATAACCTTAGTTAAGATCTGTGGTATTCTGTCTTTAATTGTAAGATATGCAAATGATCTAGAAAAAAGAGTCACATGCATTATATTACTTAGTAGCATCTATACTAGAAGATTGGCTTTTAGTTTCTGGAACATTTCATGTATATTAAACTCTTCATACAACTATTAAAAGGTAGACAAGTATTGTGTGATTACTATATTAAGACATAAGAAAACCTGAAAACTTCTCTGGTATGTCATGGAAGCCAAATTGTCTCGGGGCCTCTAATCCCAGATTCTCCCATGTAGTCTGTTGAATCATTCTTATCTTTCATATTCTATTGCTTTTATTTTTCTAAATCAGAAACTCGCTTAGCAATGTGACAGGATAGGGAATAGATTAGCTTAGAAATCAAACAGGCTCTTGTCCCAGGTCTACTACTATCTAAGTCACCTGCTAAGAAAGGTGAAAGAAGCAGTGCATGTAAAACCCCTTTAAAGTGTCCAATGTGCTTGAACAACATAAATAATTAAAGGTATTTGTAAGCCTGTTTCTCTCGATTCTGTCTGTATTCTGAGTCAATTTTAATTCTTTTCAAAGGTTTTCCCCTTCTCTGCCTTCTCTATCTGCACAATAGACTCCTTCCATCCTATTCTGCCCCTAAGCAAATGAAGGCATGCTGTCTTTCTCCCAGTCAAAAAATTAGAGATTTTATAGAAGTGTCCAAAAATGAAGCAAGCTGGAGATGAAGAAAAACTTATACCCGAATTAAAAAATTAAAGATATTCTTGATTTTATTCATACAAAAAACCAAGATTTACAGATTATCATTTTACATCATTTTAAGGAAATACATGATTCAGGTAGAAACAAAGCTTTATTTGGTGGTGAAACTCCGTGCAGTTTTAAACATAGAGCACAGAGTTTAGCTGACCAGTGTTTTTATCTTCGGATCACAAGAGACAATCGTTAAATTATTAGGTTGTAACTCGGGTATTTCTTCAAAAGGTTTCCTCAAATGATAGCTATAGAACTTTAAGAAAAAAACTGCAAACACTTTCTTACTCTGTGGTGCTTTCAGTACCACCCAAAATAGTGATTAGGTTTTAATGTGTATAATAACTACGTTGACCAGAATTTAATTTTTAAAACTCATTAATGAAAGAACACTAATACCTCAGAGGGGGAGCAGGAACATTAAATCAACTGCCACTTGAATTTCCGCAGGCAGTGTAGGTAGAGTCCTTTTTTGAGATTTTACTTTAATTGGAAAGTATTACTGTTTTCCTAACTACTACACTTCCTGCACCTCTGGAGCAAAGTCTCTGGCCAGGACTGGAGTGAGGCCAGAAGCCCTAGGGCGCAAAATTGAAGGAGACACTCTCTATACTTTCAGAACCTGAAACAGTGCCTGCTTCAATTTTGGGCCATTGGCGCCACTTTCTTGGCCTCAACCTACTTTCCGCCCAGGTTTATTTGCCTCAAAGTGTTCTCGTCTTTTGCAGTATTTTGAAGTAAGGACCAATTTCAAATATAAATTTGGCCATTCAATTTATGCAAATGGATGTTCCTATTTGCACGGTCACCCACAACTTTATCCAAGAATCTGTACCGTGATGACTATAAAGCAAAAAACTACAGACAGTTCTGTGAGATTACGATTTGATCAACAGGAAGAAACCCGTTTCTTAATAGCTCTGAGATCCCCAACTCTTACGGAGAATTTTAACGCCCCCAAAGCGAGTTCATTAAAGTGAATAAATAAAAAGTGACCGCCAGGAAGAGACCGCGAAGCTGAGCCCTGTCCTGATCCTTACGAGCAGGCGCCGCGGGCGGGCTCCCTCCCCGGGGCCGCCTCCCCTCGCCTCCGAGTCAGTCCGCGAAATCCGCAAAGGCGTCCTGGGAAGCCGCGCCCGGCGGCGGGACTCGAACGCAGCCCACCGGAAAGCGGGCGCCCTCCGCTTAGTCCCCACAGGCTCCCGACGAGGCCCAGCTTTCCGCAAAAGTGGGGAAGAGAAAAGTAAGACGAACCCCACGTCCTGTCCTGAGAGAGACGCCGGGACGACTGCCATTACGTTCCGCGATCCCGGCCGCAAAGATCGGCGCTCAACAGCCGCAGAAGCAGAGGCGTTACCGCCGCGAAGGAGGAGCTGAGAATGGGGGTGGTGTGGCTTTAAAAAAAAAAAGTGCTTTTGAATAAACAAACTTTATTTGGTGCCCGTACAAACGGCAAACAGTGGCTGGCCAGAGGACCCAATCTTCCGGGGACGAAGGCGGGGACAGCGGAGGGCGACTAGAGGAGCGGATATGGAAGCAAACGAAAGCCGGAAGCAGGTAAGGACCGGGAGGTCCCAGGGCCTAGGGAGCGGAAGAGGTCGCGGCGACGCGGCTCACGTGGTCAGACAGTCACGTGGTCAGAGTTGCTCCCGCTAAGTGGGACCAGAGTTCAGTGCGCCTGCGCAGTATCGGGGGGTGGGAGGGAGCGCCCTTCCAGGAGATGGAGTGGTTGCTGTAGTGAGAGGCTGGTGCTGCGGCTTTTTCCCTGCAGTCCTGCCGAGGAAGCGTGCGTCCCTGGCGCTTCCTTCTTCTCTTCCGGCCGAGAGGTTAGTGTACTGCCTTTCCTTAGCTGCTTGGGTGGTCCGGCTCGGAGGTCTGCGCCCTGGCTCCTGGCCGCCCGGAACGTGTACAGTCACAGGTTACGCTGGTGCGACTGTGACGCTCTGCCTCTTACCGTGATCTTTGGTCGACTTAGCTGGGAGTAAAAAGCACTCAGTCAATTAATGAACCCTTTTTTTGAGCCAGTGCACCGCGGTAACTGTAGAAATCGATAAAATAATTTTGAGTTTGAGGAATTGAACGGCCTGCTCCCAAAGATGAGTGACAGTTGTCTCTTGAATCGTAGCCTAGCTGTAACCGATTTTCTTAATTGGTGTTATTGTCTAAAAGTTGAAATGTGCCCAGGAACTGAGTAACTGCCTAGTATTTCATTTTAAAAATTCGATCGAATGCCTACTATGTACTGGCGCTAGTGTCAGGAGATACAGTAGGAAAAAACACACAAATCTGTATCCTCAAGGAGTTTCCATTCTGGAGGGAAGACACAAAAATCAGCCCTTTCCTTTTTTTTTCCTTTAGCGTTCTGTCTCACGTATTTTACTGATTTACCTCATTTTTGCCTGTCACTCCCAATGTAAGGTTCAAAAGATTCAAAAGATAGGATATTTGTCTATTTTATTTTATTTTATTTTATTTATTTTTTTTTTTGAGACGGAGTCTCGCTCTGTCGCCCGGGCTGGAGTGCAGTGGCCGGATCTCAGCTCACTGCAAGCTCCGCCTCCCGGGTTCACGCCATTCTCCTGCCTCAGTCTCCCGAGTAGCTGGGACTACAGGCGCCCGCCACCTCGCCCGGCTAGTTTTTTGTATTTTTTTAGTAGAGACGGGGTTTCACCGTGTTAGCCAGGATGGTCTCGATCTCCTGACCTCGTGATCCGCCCGCCTCAGCCTCCCAAAGTACTGGGATTACAGGCTTGAGCCACCGCGCCCGGCCTATTTTATTTTCAACTGTATTGTCAGCAACTAGGGAAAATGCCTGGCACATGGTAAGAACTGAGTTGTTTTGCAGTATGAATTAATAAACTAAAAATTAAAGGTGTGTAAGTGATGTTACACAATGGAGAAATGCAGAGTGGAGGAAGATAGAGAACGGGTGCTGATTGTGTGTTTTTAATGTAGTGGTTGGGGAAGGCTTCACTGGGTAGAAGACATTTTAGCAAATCTCTGGAGGAGGTGAGGGTGTGAGCCTTTCAGATCCCTGGGAGAAGAGCCTAAGGAACAGCAAATGCAAAGATCCAGAGGCTAGAATGAGGAGCAAAATAAGCAAAGAAGAGAGCTGTCAGAGTGCTGATAAAGGGCCAGAGAATGTAGTGCCATGCAGGCCATTTTGAGGGCTTTGACTTTTTTTTTTTTGAGACGGAATCTCGCACTGTTGCCCAGGCTTTAGTGCAGTGGCGCGATCTCGGCTCACTGCAACCTCCGCCTCCCGAGTTCAGGCGATGATGCTCCTGCCTCAGCCTCTCGAGTAGCTAGGATTATAGACCCATGCCGCCGTTCCCGGCTAATTTTAGTATTTTTAGTAGACACAGGGTTTCACCGTGTTGGCCAGGCTGGTCTGGAACTCCAGACCTCAAGTGATCCCTCCCAACGTGCTGGGATTACAGGCGTGAGCCACTATGCCTGGTCGGAGGGCTTTAGCTTTTATTAAGTGAACCGTGCAGCCATAGCCACATTTTGCGCTAAGATTTGACTTCAAAGGATCACTTTGGTTGCTTGTGTTGAGAAGAAATTGTAGGGGGCCCAAAACAGAATCAGGGAAACTGGTTAAAGCTATTATAATAATTCATGGGAAAGATAGCAATTTGGATCAGGTAGTAGTATTACTGATTATGGGCAGTGGTCCCTAGAAGGCCCTTGGGATTTACTGACAAGTTGGATATGGAGAATAAAGAGTCAAGGTGGACTCCACGTTTTTGGCTTAGCAGTTACAAAGATACTAATTACTGCTCGTGAATGGGAAAGACTGGGAAGAAAGGGATGCAAGGGATTCCAGGGGTATAAGAGAGAGATTAGAATGGTAGACCATGGAGTGTAAACTGGATATGGAGGAAGTGAAGTCATGGGGAGTGAGAGACCGCGAAAAGGTGGTTGGATCATTGACTCACGGGTCCTGTTGGTGTTGAAGAATTGTTGGAATTGGGTAATAGAAGGAGTGAGATGCAAAGATAGGAGGTGGTGCTTAGAGAGTAGAATGGATGAAATTGAGGTGAGGAGGTCCGATGTATTGATAATGACAGTAGGGCCCTGTCTGATAGAAAAACAATGTAAGGCACAAATGTAATCTTAGGCTTTCTAGAAGGTGCAGTGATAAAAATGGGATGGGTCCGGTGGCTCACGCCTGTGATCCCAACACTTTGGGAGGCCAAGGCAGGTGGATCACCTGAGATCAGGATTTCAAGACCAGCCTGGCCAACATGATGAAACCCCGTCTCTACTAAAAATACAAAAAATTAACTAGGCATGGTGGCAGGCGCCTGTAATCCCAGCTACTTGGGAGGCTGAGGCAGGAGAATCACTTGAACGGGGGAGGCAGAGGTTGCAGTGAGCCAAGATCGTGCCATTGCACTCCAACCTGGGCAACAAGAGCGAAACTTTGTATCAAAAAAGAAAAAAGAATAGCTAAAATTTATTTGAATAATGCATTTTATTTAGGTAAATATACCCAGACATATTATTTCAACAAATAATTGATAGAAGAACTGAGATATTTTACTTATTAAAAAATTAAGGCTCGGCCGGGCGCGGTGGCTCAAGCCTGTAATCCCAGCACTTTGGGAGGCTGAGACGGGTGGATCACGAGGTCAGGAGATCGAGACCATCCTGGTCTACACGGTGAAACCCCGTCTCTACAAAAAAATACAAAAAACTAGCCGGGCGAGGTGGCGGGCGCCTGTAGTCCCAGCTACTCGGGAGGCTGAGGCAGGAGAATGGCGTGAACCCGGGAGGCGGAGCTTGCAGTGGGCCGAGATCGCGCCACTGCACTCCAGCCTGGGCGACAGAGCTAGACTCCGTCTCAAAAAAAAAAAAAAACAAAAAAAAATTAAGGCTCAATTTATACTAACCAGAATTCAAGGGCTCAATAGCAATGTGGGTTGTCTAGTGGCTGCTTTACAGGTTACAGGATAATGACCATGGGCATGAGTGGCTGAGGAAAAGTGAAAAACAGGACCATTCAGGAAGGGAGATTAGGGAACTCAGGGCCAGGGTTTTGGAAGAATCATCCCCACCACTGATCAGTATGGATATACAAACCATTGAAAATTACTGCAACAATAATATTACCTGTAACTTTTACGTTCATTGTAATAGTGCTTCATGTAGCCTCCATATTAAGGTAGTCAATAGAGTTTTGAGGTAAATAATTTATTCAAAGAGGCCAGGTGCAGTGGCTCATGCTTGTAATCCCAGCACTTTGGGAGTCCAAGGCAGGCGGATCATTTGAGGTCAGGAGTTGGAGACCAGCCTGGCCAACATAGTGAAACCCCTTCTCTGCTAAATATATATATGTATATCTATATATATATCTATATATATATCGATATAAAATACAAAAACTAGCTGGGCTTGGTGGCGCACACCTGTAATCCCAGCTACTCAGGAGGCTGAGGCAGGAGAATCACATGAACCTGGGAGGTGGAGGTTGCGGTGAGCTGAGGTGGCACCACTGCACTCCAGCCTGAGTGACAGAGCGAGACTCCCATCTCAAAAAAAAAAAAAAAAAAAAGAATTTCCTCAAAGATAATGAAAGAATCTAGGACTGTGGACACATTTCTAAAATATTTTGTAGTTAGGTTCTTCAAAATTAAGTAGTTCAGCTGGCATGGAATAGTACTAATCAAAGGTGAACTGCAGTAGCCAGTTGGACTAGAATGAAGCACAGAATACCAGCTTTTGAAGGGATTTTGAAAGCAGCAGGTTCTACCTCCTGAATATCACCGTGAATCATCTTTGTCCTTATCCTGGAGAGAGGTAATAAATAAATAAAAGGTAGTGGGTAAGAGTGTTGACTTTGGAATTGGGAAAGCCTGGGTTTTATGTTAATTACATCTCTGTAGCTTCTTAATGGTGAGCACTTAGCCTCTTTAAACCTCAGTTTCCTAATCAGTGAAATGGGATCATTATGAGGTGAGGCCGAGCACTTGGCACGTAGAAAGTGCTCAGAGTGATGTTAGAGTCTCGTTTGCTCCTGCACATCATCACCAAAAAGTTGTTTCAGGAACATACATTTGACTATGTGACTCTCAGAATTAGAAGCTCAGCTTTCTCCCCACCTGTAGAAACTCTTTGGGATGACTTTATAGATCCTTTGGTGATCTGGTCACCAGCTCTTTTTCAGTCCTTACCTTCTGCAGCTCACTCCTACCTCCCCTCAGATAGGAGATAAATAGGACTCCATGCCTGAGATGTTTGACTTGCTGATCCTTCTGCCCTTTCAAGACTCGGTTCAAATGTCACCTCTGTGACAATGCCACACTCTTCACATGCTCCTTTCTCTGGACTAGAGCAATTTGTGCATCTCATTCATTTTCCTCTGCTAGACTTTGAATTCTGACATCATTGATTCATATATCTCTAGCACCTAACATGTTATTTTTAGAAAAAGAATTATTGATTACTATGGTCTAACTTTTTTTTTTTTTTTTTTTTGAGACAGAGTCTCATTCTGTTGCCCAGGCTAGAGCGCAGTGGGGCGATCCTGGCTCGCTGCAACCTCTGCCTCCCTGGTTCGAGCGATTCTATATCTCAGCCACCTGAGTAGCTGGGATTAAAGGCATGCACCACTATGCCTGGCTAATTTTTTTTTGTATTTTTAGTAGAGATGGGTTTTCGCCATGTTGGCCAGGCTGGTTTTGAACTTCTGGCCTCAAGTGATTTCCCCTCCACCCTTTTAGCCTCTCAGAGTGCTGGGATTACAGGCATGAACCACTGTGTGTGGCCTCCTGTAGGCTAACTTTAAAATCACACATTTCGTACTGTAAATAAGGGGGAAATTCTGTTTCCCTTGTCTGGAATGTTCATGTGTGTATCTGACAAGCCTCGTGCACTCCCATGCCCAGCCCCAAGCTGAAAAGCACCTTCCCCTTCTAGAATCAGCTTAGATCTTTCTGGGAGCCTTTCCTGATTCTTTTTTTTTTTTTTTCCTGAGGCAGAAAAAAGGCTGGAGTGCAGTGGTACAATCATGACTCACTGCAGCCTCAGTCTCCTGGGCTCAAGTGATCCTCCCACCTCAGCCTGTGAGTAGCTGGGACTACAGGCATGAGCTGCCATCACACCCAGCTAATTTTTAAATTTTTGTCATTTTTGTAGAGATGATGTTTTGTCATGTTGCCCCAGCTGGTCTGGAACTCTTGGACTCAAGCAATCCACCTGCCTCAGTCTCCCAGTGTGCTGGGATTACAAGTGTGAGCTACAGTGCCTGGCCAGTACAGATTTTTATATACTTGATATGCTAATGAAGTAAATGAAGTGGTCCCATCGCTATTTTTTTTTAAGGTTCTTGTTATGTCAGTAGCTTTATAATCCTGTAATCTTCCAGGGAAGAATGCCAAATGTTGATAAAGGCAAAGTGGCAGAAACACTGTACTTACTTTTTTAACCTTGTTCTTTTGCTAGAATTAGGATGTATCTGTTTTACAAATTTTTTTACAGAAATATGCCCATTACCTAGGGAAATATTATATATGTTTTAAGCGTTAATTTTAAAACTTGAACTTTGAATTCCTTTTCTTTTAGCTTGGGACGTGGTAATGCCAGCCACACTCCTCAGAGCCGTGGCCGGATCTCATCATATATTATCAAAAGCACATCAGTGCCGAAGAATCAGTCATCTAATGTTAAAACCACTTAAGGAATTTGAAAATACAACATGCAGCACACTGACAGTATGTGAAAACTTGGATTTGTTCCTTCCTGATAAAACAGCTGGTGGTTTGAATAAGTCTCAGATCCTGGAAATGAACCAAAAAAAGTCCAATACAAGCCTGCTCTCGCCATTAAATGCTGCTCGTTGCCAAGATGAAAAGGCACACCTTCCAACCATGAAATCCTTTGGTACTCACAGGAAAGTGACCCACAAACCACATCTATTGGGTTCTAAATGGTTTATAAAAATATTAAAGAGGCATTTCTCGTCTATATCAACGGAAACATTTGTTCCAAAACAAGACTTCCCACAGATCAAGAGACCACTAAAAGCATCCAGGACCAGACAGCCATCCAGGACCAACCTTCCAGTTTTGTCTGTGAATGAGGTAAAGTAGGGGTGGCCGTGGCTCTTGTGCTTAGTGATCGTTGCTCATGCTAAACCAGTGTGCACTGCACCCCAGCCTTACCACCAGCGTAAGAGAACTGGCAGTCACTCAGACTTCCTCATCGAGATCTTTGAAGCCTAATAAATATCCAAAGGGATTCAACATCTTAATTTTTAACAATTAATGATACATATAAAAACAAAATACAGGCAATAAAACATGAAAATATAGTTTATAAAAGATTTGGTTATTGGTCTAAGGAAATTGAAGAAGAGGACCAATATTAAGTCCAGTCTAAGAATGGGACTGTAAAAAAAATTTTTAAAAAAAACCGTTAAAAAAACAAACTAGAAATTCTTCATCAAATTAAAAAAAAATGTAACTGCAGACAGATAAGCCTTTATTAGCTGTGGCAGTTGCATGGGTTGGTGAAATGACACAGTAAGGTAGCCTCCAAAAGCAGCAGGGGAGGAGGGCCTTGCTTTTTTATTCTCTTAAGGTTTAAGGGGGTATTTTTTTTTTTCATCCTTAAGGAGTTTCTGGGAATTTTTCTGCTACAATTTGCATTTCTTCTTCAATAACAAGTTAAGGGTCAAGATCAAGCCCTTAGAAACCTTTGTGTGTCGCATAATACCTAGAACTATATGTTGTACTTACATGTTTATTACATTGGAAAGGATTGAAAAGAGGCAAGAGGATCTTTAATGCCGGTAGTCATCAACATTAAAGACACTTTAAACTTGATGAAGACTTCTACATCTATCATAAAACAGGTTAGAATGTCTGTCTGCGAGTCTTGATTCTGAAAAGTAGCCCCTGAGCCTGTTTAATTTGGGCCATGTTTTTATTACTGTGTAGCTGACACCCCTTGGAAAGGTATACATACATACCTTTACTCATCCTCTGATTCGGAAGCTAAGAATTAATGAATGGTTCTTGTGTTGGATTCTGGAATGCTTTCAATTCTTTTTATTTTATTTTATTTTTTTTTAGTAGAGACGGGGTTTCACCGTGTTAGCCAGAGATGGTCTCGATCTCCTGACCTCGTGATCCACCCGTCTCGGCCTCCCAAAGTGCTGGGATTACAGGCTTGAGCCACCGCGCCCGGCCTGAATGCTTTCAATTCTTGTGTGCTTTCTCTGAACCCAGGATGTGAAGGACGGAGTGTTGTGCAGCTACTGCTCCACCTTTCCTTTAGCTCGAGCTTTGGGGTAACCTGGGAAATTCAGTATTTAAGTGTCCAAGATGACATTAAGTGTAAAAACCTGAATTCATGGCAGATCCAAAAAAGAGAAAGCTCAATTCTGTTCATTTGTAACATCTAGCAGCACAGTGCGTCGGGTTTCTTAGGAAGAAGCTGATACAGTCAGAGATGTCCCTAGGCTATTTCTTTGGGCCATCCTTAGACTTGCAAGCAATTTTCCTAAATACCATATCTTATTTTTCTTTAGGTTTTTTTTTTTCTACTTCCTTCCAGGAAAGAATTTGAAGTAGATTTTCGACATTCAACATAGTTTCAAATGAGATAATAAATACTTTCGCATATTAGAACAAATAGTTGACATGAACAGAGAAATGTTATGAAGTACCTGAAATGAATAATTTAGTTGAACATTTTGTTTTGAGAAGCCCGGTAATTAAAAGAGGAAATCCTCCTGGGATTTACTGTTTGTTGTTTTTTATTGTGGGAGAGGGCAGAGTAAAAACATAAAAATATCTTCAGAGAAATAACTTTTTCCAGCACTGAAATGAAGGAGTTATTTCATGGATTCTGTTATAGGAGACATTGTGTAACATGATAGACAATGACTTCAATTGGAGTTTGGCAAAAACAAGCCATATGCTGTCTTTCTGAAAGCACAGGAATATAATAGAAAATCAGATGTTTCTGGCCGGATGGTGGCTTACACCTGTAATCCCAACGTTTTGGGAGACCAAGGCAGGTGGATTACTTGAGGTCAGGAGTTTGAGACCAGCCTGGCCAACATGGTGAAACCCTGTCTCTACAAAAATACAAAAATTAGCCAGGCATGGTGGTGGTGCACACTTGTAATCCCAGCTGCTTGGGAGGCTGAGGCAGGAGGATCTCTTGAATCCAGGACACGGAGGTTGCAGTGAGCCAAGATCACGCCACTGCATTCCAGCCTGGGTGACCGAGTGAGGCTCTGTCTCAGAAAAAAGAAGAAAATCATATGTTTCTAAAGTGATCTGAGATAATATAATTTTGGAACACCATTTTTTGAAGATTTTATTTTTCATAGAGAAAGCAGTCTTGGCATGACTAGGTAATATGTCCCCAGGACCAAAGCCTGACTTTCTTTTTTTTTTTTTTTTTTTTTTTGAGACGGAGTCTTGCTCTGTCCTCCAGGCTGGAGTGCAGTGGCGCGATCTCAGCTCACTATAAGCTCCGCCTCCCTGGTTCACGCCATTCTCCTGCCTCAGCCTCCTGAGTAGCTGGGACTATAGGCGCCCGCCACCACGCCCGGCTAATTTTTTTTTTTTTTTTTTTGTATTTTTAGTAGAGACGGTTTCACCGTGTTTGCCAGGATGGTCTCGATCTCCTGACCTTGTGATCCGCCTGCCTCGGCCTCCAAAAGTGCTGGGATTACAGACGTGAGCCACTGCGCCCGGCCAAAGCCTGACTTTCATCTGCCACAAATTGAGGGCCACTCCATTTTCATATGGCCATCATAGTGGTAAACCCTTTATACCACTTTATACCATCAAAGTAGTAAACCCTTTGTATCCTTTATACCATCAAAGTGGTAAACCCTTTATACCACTCTTGACTGAGACAAGGGAAAGCCTCTGCTTTGTGTCAAAAGCATGTGGAATTTGTTTTGTTCCCATAGTTGCACTGAGCTCATCTTTTCAGCTCTGCAGAACAACATGCATCTGGAGTTGGCTGAATGGTTTTAGTCACCCTCTCTGTTCGAATTAAATCTTTACCTGGTCTCATTTTCAGAGATCATAATCTGAGATACTCAACCCACATCCCTTTGGCTTACAATTCCTAAAAGCAATAGTGGATCCTGTGGCTTATGCCTATAATTCCAGTGTTTTGGGAGGCTGATGCAGGAAGACCACTTGAGGCCAGGAGGTCAAGACCAGCCTGGCAATGTGGCAAGACTTCCATTTCTAAAAGACTTAAAAAAAAATTAGCCGGGCTTGGTGGTGCGCACCTGTAGTCCTAGCTACTCAAGAGGCTGAGGTGGGAGGTTCGCTTGAGCCTGGGGGTTCCAGGCTACAGTGAGTCATGACTGCACCTCACTCCATCCAACCTAGGCGACAGAGGGAGTCCCACTAAACAGTCACCTCATTAAAACAAAAGATGTTCCCATCACTCGTGAAATTCCAAGGACTTTAGAAGCTCTGTATTAGTAACTAAAGACCCACTAAACAAATGAGAAAACAATAATAGCAGCGCTTCTTATTAATGTCCAGTCTTTGAAGAGAGCACCAGAGGATGGGAATGGCAGGTCTGAGTGGCGTGGAGCCTGATACCAGGGAGAATGTTTTCAGGCTGATAGCACAGTGTGTTACGAAATCACTAGTGGATTGTTAACCATGTTTTTTGAAAAATGAAATAGAAAATAACAGAATACATTGCTCATGATAAAGGTAAATACTGGTTTGTGAAGCTATTGTGGCAATTATTGGTGTGTGAGCATAGATGTGTATATGTACTATGTATAATGATTTCTTATAGATTGTAGTCAAAAAACTTTAAAGCATAATACTGGTAACATAAAATGTATCTGTGTTTTTATAGCTTTCATCTCCAATGTACATTGCAGGAGAAAAGGCATTTTTCCTTAGTATGATCTATCTACTCACAGTACTTCTGACATCAAATATATGGGAGCCTTTTCCTCCTCCTCCCAGCCAGTTCTCCCATTCTCCAGACACTAACAAGGTGTCCTGCAATTCAGTTCAATTCCAGCACTAGCCAGAGTTAGTGCAGACCCCAGTTAATTAAGCTCGGCCCCACAAGACTGCCCTCCCGGTTGACACCTGTGCTTCTGACCAACCAGCTATGACCACCACCCCCTCTTCAGGTTTGATGATTTGCCAGAATGACCCACAGAACTCAGGAAATCACTTTATTTACATTTACTGGTTTTTTATAGAGTATACAAAATAACAGCCAGATGTAGAGGTGCACAGGGTGAAGTTTAGAAGGGCCTGGAACTCAGGAGCTTCTATTCCTTGTGGAATTGGGCTGTGCCACCTTCCCGGCACATGGATGCATTGATCAACGCAGGAGTTCTCAACGCAGGAGATCAATGCAGACCCCATTGTTCGGGTGTTTTTATGGAGGTTTCATTGTGTAAACCGTGATTGATGATTAACTCAATCTCCAGCCCCTCTCCATTCACTAGAGGTTAAGGGTGGGGTTGAAAGTTCTAAGCTTCTAATCAGTTTGGTCTTTCTGGTAACCACGGCCCATCCTGAAGCTCTCCAGAACACTGGGAGTCACCTCATTAAAACAAAAGACGTTCCCATCACTCATGAAATTCCAAGGGATTTAGAAGCTCTGTGTGAGCAAATACTACAACCAAAAATGCCTCTGTCACTTAGAAAATTACAGGGGTTTTAGGAGTCTGTACTGGGAACCAAGGACAAAGACCAAATCACTATAGAAGCAGCATTGTAATACACCAATTTTCTTCAGTAATACAGAGTAAATGCAAGTACAATTGTTTAAAAAATGTTCTGATCAGAGCATGTGATGCTTCTAAAACAAGAATCATATGTAGATTTCTAGCCCCATCTGCTGGAACGTGTCTTCTGTGACCAGAAAAACAAAACATACTAAAATACTGTCGTTTTGGGTTTTTGTCTTTTGGGTTTTTAAAAACATTTTGGAATAGAGAAGCCCTAAATCTTATAAGTATTATAGGTTGGTTTGACACATTTATTTAAGAGCAAGTTGTAGATCCCCGTCCTGAAATCCAAAATATGCTTTATATGTATATGTAGCTAATGCTTAATAAGGATTCACTATAAAAATACAGAGAAAGATGTATAAAAATGAAAGCTGCTCAGAAAACAATAACATCTTTAATAAAGAAGAAAAAAAGCAGACAAGACATTCTATGGTTCTTTCCTTTTACCAAATAGGCGAAAATTAAAAAAAAAAAACAAAGAAAATAAAACCAAAACAAAATATCTAAAACGTCAGATTCATCTATTAATAGAAGAAGCACACAACTAAGACTCAAGAGCTAAGAAGTTTAAGGAGAATACAGAAAGTAGTGTGGCAAACCATATAAGCTGAGTGACATTGGATGGATAGAACTTTCAGCCAAACTAAATGGGAGATCCCGAGAGAAGGAAAGAGGACGGTTGACAGTCTGGAAAACCTACGACAAAGATGCTTAGGATGGCTAAGTGAAAACAGATTGTGTTTAAAGATTTATTCATAATCTATTTAGAGCTTAGAATATATTTTCTCATAAAAATAGTGATTGACTTGCCTTGTCCCGTCCTTGAGAGTTGAAAATAGTACACGTTCTCAATTTGCTGTTAGTGTCTGAATATTCACATAATTTGGGATACCAGATTGCCCAAAACTCAGTTCTGAATATATTGTGCCCTTTATTTTTATCTCCAAGTGGCAGTTTTTAAAACTAGCCTTTTACCTTGATTTAAAATAATAGTGCCTGGCTGGGCATGGTGGCTCACGCCTGTAATCCCAGCACTTTGGGAGGCCGGGGTGGGCAGATCACCAGAGGTGAGGAGTTTGAGACCAGCCTGGCCAACATGGCGTAACCCCATCTCTACTAAAAATACAAAATTAGCCAGGTGTGGTGGTGCATGCCTGCAATCCCAGCTACTTGGGAGGCTGAGGTGGGGTAATCGCTTGAATCCAGGAGGTGGAGGTTGCAGTGAGCTAAGATTGCACCACTGGCACTCCCGCCTGGGCGACAGAGGAAGACTCCGTCTCAAAAAATAATAAATAATAAAAAAAAAAATAGAGTAAAATAGTAGTGCCTGCCACCACCATCAAACAGACCTTGTACTCTAATGCCAAGCTGTATACGGGATGCTTGCTGGCACATCTTCATTGGCACTATAAAATATGGCCAAGAAGATAGACTCTGAGCGTAAGAAGTCTGTGTTGGTTAGGAGTAACTTTGTCCTGGCTCTCTGGTGTAAAGCTCTCAAATGTGACTATGTAAATCCGGGTGGGATAATGGACTCGGCTCTGTCTGCAACATGCCATTTTGCAGAGAAGCACTCTAATGCATAACCTTTTTATGCTGTAAAATATAGTAGCTGAAATTAAATGCCACCCTTTCAAAGGTGAATTAATGGAGAGCCTGGTGAAAGTCAAAGCGTTTTGATGTATAAAACTTGATAAATGGAAGTATTCCATCAATAGGCAAAGTATAACAACTTATCTACACAGTATGTAATTTCTGCACAGGTCTCTAGTAAATACATCACTGTATATCAATCTGGAATCTTGCTCCAATAAAGGAACATAAAGTTTTGTTTTTGTTTTTGTTTGAGACGGAATCTTGCTGTGTCACCCAGGCTGGAGTGCAGTGGCGCAATTTTGGCTCACTGCAACCTCTGCCTCCTGGATTCAAGGGATTCTCCTGTCTCAGCCTCCTGAGTAGCTGGGATTACAGGTGCCAGCCACCACACCCGGCTGGATTTTTGTATTTTTAATAGAGCCAGGGTTTCACCATGTTGACCAGGCTGGTCTCGAACTCCTGACCTCAAGTGATCCACCCGCCTCAGCCTGCCAAAGTTCTGGGATTACAGACGTGAGTCGTTGCGCCTGGCCAAGAATATTTTTTGGGAAAAAAAAAAAGTAGTACACATTCTTAGAGCAGATGGGCTTGGCCAATAACACATGATGGAGAAGGAGACGTGAGACAACATGGAGAGGCAGGGACGGTGTGGGCTGGAGACCCTGGGGCCCCCTGCTGTATCCTAGTCCATTACTGCCAGATCTTCCACTCGGTCAGAAGATGATGGAAATCTGGATTTTGTGTGAAATCTCTCAGTTTATTGTTGACAAGTCAATTCGAATTTTAGAAACGTGATGTAGGTCAGCTCTTGAGTTGGATGGTTCTCCAAGCTGCCAGTTTACAACTCTGATTCTAGCAAAAGAGACAGCCTCTACCATTTTCAGTACAGCTACAGGAAGATCCTTCAGTGGACTACCTTATGACCTTCTTATTTCCTTTTTCTGCCTCTTGCTCTTCCCACTTCAGCCCAAACTAAGCACATGAGCTCTAGCCATCACAGAAGTAATTCTGACATCCAACCTAACATACTGTGATTTCACCTAGCAAGCTTGAGTGAATTTGTCAGGTCTTGCAGAGTGTGGAACCTGCCCCATGTCTCGCCTGATGCCCCTTGCTAGGATTCCTTTCTTTCAGCTAGCTTCAGCTCTACAGACATAGCACATCAGCTCTTTTTAACTCCATGGAGCCTTAAAAAGAACTAGTGCTCACAGGTCTAAACCTTAAGCATATGCCTGTTCCCTATACTCTGGTAACTCCTGATACATTTTTATTTGTATATCCCCGTGTTGCTACTTTCATATGTGACTATGGGAATTAGCTAATTTGGAAGGAATTAGCAGTTTTCTGCTTATAATGAGGGTACTACATCCATTTATCCCGACATTCCCCAGTAATTTCACCTTGTCTTTTATTTTTTCTAATTGAATTTGTCTCATTTTGCTTATGAGTAGATACTTTATTGATTTTGGATTTTTCAGTTTGCATGGATCCTCAGGTTCTCTGTTATTGTTTTACCTTTAAACCACACATCAGAGCTGTGGAACAGATTGAGGAAGAGCAAATGAGGTCAGGTCATTTCATGAGAAAGAGCCAGGGGTTGTGGGATGTAGGTGGGAGGAAGGAATGAATTAATATATACTTCTCTAGAATTTCATACTAGGAATATACAGAACGGAAAAGAATTGGGGAGCTGAGATGAGTAAGTCCTAAGAATAAATGTTGATTTAGTGACTCATAAACTTCTTTTGGCCAACTAGAATCTAACAACCGTTGAACACTTGTGTTAGCCGCAGTGCTGAGCAGTTTATGCTTATTAGCTTACTTAAACTTTACAACAACCCCATAAAGTAAGCATTATTGTTATTCTGATATTCTTTTAAAATTGTAACCAACTTCTGTGCCTAAAATGTTAACTCTTATGCCAATAGCTTTCAAACTTTATTGACCACATCTCATAGAAATATATTTAACATTTTACATACATAGCGACCTGGAGTAGATACATACATATAAGTGACAGAAAACTTCATAAAATAGCATTTCCTATGAATAATGTGCTGTAATATTTTTCTATTTAGTTTTATTAAAAAGCTGTTTGGGGCCAACCAAACTGATATCAGAACTCACTAATGTGTTGTGACCTACAATTTGAAAAAACACAGCATTGAGCCATAGTTCTTACCATCTTTCCTCACGTGTACACAGGCAAGATGAGGCATGAACCAAAGTACTAACCAAACCAAGACACGTGCTCAGATGTACAGACCTTTTTGTTTAATGTTAACTAGTGTAAAAATACTGTAATTCCTTTGGCGATTTAAAGGAATCTGCTGTACAAGAGTAGTTACAAATTAGGAAATGACCTCAAATACCAACATTGCTTTGAAAAAGAGTCATGGAAACTCAGGGTTGGAGAGACTTAACTATCATTCCATCCAGTCACCCATGTGATGCCTTAATCATCTCTATTTTGTATTCAATCTGTGCTTGAGACACTACCAGTTGAGAGTGGCTTGCCTTTCACAATAACCTATTCCAACTTTTTGCCTGGTGGGAGGGATCAAGTTCTTTTGAAGATTGAACTGAAATTTGTCTCCCAGTAACTTGGTTCTCTTCATCTTCATCCCATCCCTTGTATCGCCCTTGGAGATGTTTGAAGAAAACTCTGGAGTTCTAGCTTTGCAGAATGGAGTCCCATAGGGTGCTCCGCAGCCATCACAGATGCTTCAGCCTCTTGGTAACCCATGTTGTGCTCATCTCCCTGGAACAGGACCTAATGCACTGCACAGCATTTGCAACGGCAGATGAGTATCATCTGGGAAATCTCTCTCAAGATCTGGCCGCCCACGGATATGTTGAAGTAACAAACTTGCCTAGAGGTACTTCTTGAACCTGGGGCCAAGTATATTAAAATGTATTGGATAATTTTCCTATGATACTATCTTAAGTATGTATTTGTTTGCAATTCATTTTCTTTTGAAAGGATTGTATCATAAAAGTGGGTGTTGAATTTCTTTATACGGATGACAAAGTTAAGAAATGAAAATGTACAGAGAACTTCTCATTAAAATCAGTATGATTTATTAAGCATTATTTATAGGATCATTATTACTTGAGGTGCTCAGAGGTCATACTACTTCATTTCTAGCACATTAAGAAGTTATTTTAGTTTGTGTGTGTCTGTGTGTATGTTTTTTGTTTGTTTTTTGAGACGGAGTTTCGCTCTCATTGCCCAGGCTGGAGTGCAATGGCGCAATCTCGGCTCACTACAACTTCGCCTCCCGGGTTCAAGTGATTCTCCAGCCTCAGCTCCGGAGTAGCTGGGATTACAGGTATGCGCTACCACACCTGGCTAATTTTTGTATTTTTAGTAGAGACGGGGTTTCTCCATGTTGGTCAGGCTGGCCTCGAACTCCCAACCTCATCTGATCCTCCTACCTTGGCCTCCCAAAGTGCTGGGATTACAGGTTTGAGCCACGGCACCCAGCATGTTATTTTAGTCTTATAGAAGAACCATGAAGTTGATAGACATGGGGAGAGCCTTTAAAAAAAATTTACCAGCTCAATCTAATACTTTAAAACAATTAGTTAGCTGGGTGCAGTCGCTCACGCCTGTAATCCCAGCACTTTGGGAGGCCAAGGTGGGCAGATCACCTGAGGTCGGGAGTTCGAGACCAACCTGACCAACATGGAGAAACGCCTGTCTCTACTAAAAGTACAAATAATAATAAAACAACTAGTTAAAAGACAAAAATGAAAAAGAAGAAAATTAAAATGAACTTAATTGAGGATTTTTATGGTGATATCAGGAAGGATTCTTGGGAAATGGCTTGCTTTACATTAACTAAAAATAATTTAGGCCAGGCGTGGTGGCTCAGGCCTGTAATCCCAGCACTTTAGGAGGCTGAAGTGGGTGGATCACTTGAGGTCAAGAGTTCGAGACCAGCCTGGCCAACATGGCAAAACCCCATCTCTACTGAAAATACAAAAATTAGCCAGGTACAGTGGCATGAGCCTGTAGTCCCAGCTACTCGGAGACTGAGACACAAGAATTGCTTGAACCTGGAAGGTGGAGGTTGCAGTGAGCTGAGATCATGCCACTGTGCTCCAACCTGGATGACAGAGTGAGACTCTGTCTCAAAAAACAAATAAATAAATAGGCCAGGCGTGATGGCTCATACCTGTAATCCTACACTCTGGGAGGCTGAGACAGGCAGATCACCTGAGGTCAGGAGTTTTAGACCAGCCTGGCCAACATGGTGAAACCCCACCTCTACTAAAAATACAAAAATTAGCTGGGCATGGTGGTACATGCCTGTAATCCCAACTACTCAGGAGGCTGAGGCAGGAGAATCACTTGAACCTGGGAGGCGGAGGTTGCAGTGAGCCAAGATCATGCCACTGCACTCCAGCCTGAGTGACAGAGTAAGACTCTGTCTCAAAAATAAATAAGTTACTTAGAACATTTTGATGAATAAACTTTTACAGTGAAACTCAGGATAGCCCAATACCCAGAACATTTATTAATTTACCTCAGAGTAGCAAAAATAGGTTGAAAGTCTTCCTATAACAGAGGAAATTCTTAAGAGTCAATCCCATAGAAGATAGTTGAAATATCATTGTGATAATCCAAACAGACCGTTTGTGATTAGGTGACAAAAACAGGCATAGTTGACTTAGACAGAGCTATATCTAGAGCCCCTTGGGATGAAAATTTGCCTAGAGGTATTGTTGGCTGACGCTGAAGGCTGCCAGCTGTGTGGTCTGTGCTTCACAAAATTGGGGGCTTCACTGCCCTGGGTTGTTTCAGTCAATTTTATTTTGCTTTTGGCTGCATAGGCAAACCCTGTCCTATGTAGGATGTAGTAATTAACAATTTACAAAATAATAATAATAATAATAATTTTGGCCTCTGTCTGAATTACCCATCACCCAACCTTTACCAGAAATTTCTGAAGCTTTGAGGATCCTAATTTTATGTTAATTTCATTAAGACATACAACCTTTTGCAAATTAAGAGTATATTTATTAATTGATTAACATTGGTTGTAATTTATATTATGGAATATATGCGTATGATAAATATCGATATACTAATATGTAAAGCAACTTCGTATGATGAATATTGGTATATTAGCATATGTTTAACAATACTCAGGCCAGGCCCCGTGGCTCATGCCTGTAATGCACTTTGGGAGGCCAAGGCAGGAAGATGGCTTGAGCTCAGGAGTTCAAGACCAGCCTGGGCAACATAGTGAGACCTCATCTCTACAAAACATGAACAAAAACTTAGCCGGGTGCAGTGGCGCATGCCTGTAGTCCAAGCTACTTGGGAGGCTGAGGTGGGGGGAGTCCCTTGAGTCCAGGAGGTTGAGGTTGCATTGAGCTGAGATCGTGGCATTGCACTTTAGCCTGGGAGACAGAGCAAGACCCTGTCTCAAAAAAGAGAAAACAAATTTTTTTTAATAGTTGCAGGTGGCTGCAGTGGTAGCCCCTGCAGTGATTAACCTTGAAATCACATATGTTTTGAAATGATCAGTATCTTTACTTCTGTGTATTTTCTATTGCCCTATTCTTTATACTTTAAAATTCAGCAGGAGTAGTTTGCAAATATTAAAATTGCATTATTAATGAAACAGTATTTTAAGGAAGAGAATATATTAATACTTCAAATTTTATTTTTAATTCATTTCATAGAAAGAAGTCTAATTCTTGACAGTTATATTGAACCTAAGACTTTAATAATTATCTGGACTAGTGATTATTGAATCAAAATGGGCATGAATGAGCTCTAATAATAATATCACAGGTTGTTGAATGTTTTATAAAAGTAATTGCTGATCATTTTTTTGGTGGTCATAGTTGCATTTTTATATATTAAATCCTTTCAGAGGCCTTAGTAGAAAGATGGTGATTGTGTTACAGAGCACACCATGGTATATAAAGAAATGATCTTAAGTACTTTATTAGAGTGTTTATAGGTGACTCTTATACCTTGTGTTACCTTGACATAGCTTTTTTGTTCATTTATTTTAAATCACAGATGCAGCAAATATTTTGGTGATGGGTGTGGAAAATTCTGCAAAAGAAGGTGATCCTGGCACGATATTCTTCTTCAGGTAAGACAGGAAAGAAGCCCCGTTAGGTGATGATGGGTTTGGGTCAAGTAATTGTGGTCTTTAAAGGTGCAGGCATACCTTTCTTTTTTTTTTTTTTTTTTGAGACGGAGTCTCGCTCTGTCGCCCAAGCTGGAGTGCAGTGGCCGGATCTCAGCTCACTGCAAGCTGCGCCTCCCGGGTTCACGCCATTCTCCTGCCTCAGCCTCCGGAGTAGCTGGGACTACAGGCGCCCGCCACCTCGCCCGGCTAGTTTTTTGTACTTTTTAGTAGAGACGGGGTTTCACCATGTTAGCCAGGATGGTCTCGATCTCCTGACCTTGTGATCCGCCCGCCTCGGCCTCCCAAAGTGCTGGGATTACAGGCTTGAGCCACCGCGCCCGACCAGGCATACCTTTCTTAACAGTAAATGTGTTCAAATTGTATTTGTGATTTAAATTTATCACTTAATTCTTATTTAATCTAGGAGAGTTTGTCACTTTTAGGAATTCTCTGGTAAACCCTCTTATAAAGTAAATAATTTTTTAAACAAGTGAATGATCTTCTCCGGGGTGTCTTTCTTTGTACATACGGATTTTCATGGACTAAATTTCCGGAAAGCAGCCAAATTCCTATTCATCTTTAGTGCCCCTTGTCAGACTCCTGCCCCAGGGAAACTCCTGCTATCTCCCTGCTGTCTCTTCTTGCCATTTTCTTTCTTTTCTCCCTTCCCCTTTGGTAGCTCTTTAAAGTTTTAGCTTACCTCTCCAGAGGTTTTACACTAGGAGACTCACATATACACTTACTCCTTTTATCTAAAGGCTGATTCAATAGTAAATATTCCACAGTAGCTGCCTGGGAATGATAATAATGATAGAACCGTGTGAAATAATCTCATTTATCCTCACCACACTCGATGAAGGTCTGTTACTCCTATTTTGTACCTGAGGAAACTGAGGGTCATAGGCATTAAGTGAATTACCCATAGTCATGAGACTAATACGTGACAGAACAGAAACACATGGAACATCTGTAAGAATCCAAAATTGAGTAAAGTTTTTGTGGTCATAATCCTTATAGTTGATTATAAGTGGAAGTTCTTTTTTCCTTTCAATGCCTACCTTCCTGTTGACCCCATCTTTAGAGATAATCAAGATTCCAGCATTTAATTCAAGCAGAATAATAGCATCCCTGTTGTTCCGAGTGAGGAATTTAGGTTTCCGAGGGACTCTAGATCAGCACTGTCCAGTAGAAATATAATGCAGCCTCGGCTGGGCACGGTGGCTCACGCCTATAATCCCAGCACTTTGGGAGGCTGAGGCGGGCGGATCACAGGGTCAGGAGTTTGAGACCAGCCTGGCCAACATGGTGAAACCCTGTCTTTACTAAAAATACAAAAAATTAGCTGGGCATGGTGGAGGGTGCCTGTAATCCCAGCTACTCAGGAGACTGAGGCAGGAGAATCACTTGAACTCAGGAGGCAGAGGTTGTGGTGAGCTGAGATCGTGCCATTGCACTCCAGCCTGATGACAGAGTGAGACTCTGCCTAAAAAAAAAAGAAAAGAAAAAGAAATATAATGCAAGCCTCATATGTAATGATACATTTTCCAGTAACCACATTTTAAATATTTTTAAAAAGATAAAATTAATTTTGAACAACACAAATGTTTCTTGAAATTAATTTTCATAATGTATTTTATTCAACCCAGCATATCTAAAATATTATCATTTCAACATGTAATTAATAATGATATTTTTTCACTCTTTATACTAAATCTTTCAATTTTGCAGTGTACTTTACTCTTACACTTACAGCACATCTCAGTTTGCACCAGGCATGTTTCAAGCGCTCAGTAGCCACATGTGGCCTCTGAGTACCATATTGCACAGTGCAGTGCATTCCTCTAGATGGAGGAATACGCAATTCACCAGACCTCTCTTCTGCCTGGAAGGGATTCTCTGAACTGATACTTTGGCTGTAGCTTGAAATACCTTTCAAATCCGTATTCAGAAAGGGCCTTATCCCTGCCTATTGTAACAGCTGACTTATTGTCTCCCTGCCTGCCTGCTCACCCACCACTAGTCTGTTTGTCTATTGTAAGCAGGGTCATTCTTCAGGGGCCATTTGTGACCATTACATTCTCCTGCCTAAATTTCCATGGACTATGAACAAATTCTCGATCACTACATAAAGTTCCCTTCTGTATTGGCCCCTGCTTGCCTCTTCAACCTGGTTGCCCACTACTTGACCACATCTGCAGCCATGCAGCTGCTGGCTGTTTATTCTGAGATGCTGCTCTGCTCCCTCCCACCTCCTCTCTGAGTCTGTGTGTCCTCTCTGCTGTGTTGTCTCCTCTTGTTTTCTCATTTGGCTACCTCTGTTAGTCCTTTAGCAAAGGGGTCCCTCTGGTGTACATCCCATGGTATACTCTGCGTACTTGTGTAGCACTGATCACACACTGTTGTAATTGGTGGCCTAAGTGTCAGCCCCAGTCTTTTCTAGGTTGAGGATAGGAATGAAATCATACTTACCTTTCTGTCACAAACACTAAGCACGGACGGCCGGGCGCGGTGGCTCAAGCCTGTAATCCCAGCACTTGGGGAGGCCGAGACGGGCGGATCACGAGGTCAGGAGATCGAGACCATCCTGTTAGATCAAGACTAACCTGGTGAAACCCCATCTCTACTAAAAAATACAAAAAAACTAGCCGGGCGAGGTGGCGGGCACCTGTAGTCCCAGCTACTCAGGAGGCTGAAGCAGGAGAATGGCGTAAACCCGGGAGGCAGAGCTTGCAGTGAGCCGAGATCCGGCCACTGCACTCCAGTCTGGGTGACAGAGCGAGACTCCGTCTCAAAAAAAAAAAATACTAAGCACGGACCCACACATATACTAAATACTTAAGAAATGTTTAAAGAATAACGTGGGGCCGTTAATATTTTTACCTTTTATTTCCTCCTTTCCTTCCTCCAGTGCAGTGACCCTGAGCCATAACTCCTGTTTTTATTTACTACCTGAAACAGCTTCAACACGTCAAACTTCAGAAATCAAAACAAGTGCATTTGTAGTTTTAGACCCTAAATAATGTTAAAGCCATAATCCGATTCAGAGGGCCTCCTGTGATGTCATGGTAGTTCTGTTCAAAGCACTGTGAGCACGGGGAGCATTATTCCATAGAGGCCTTTAACCATCTGACGCTTACATTAACCACCATCTCTTTATTCCACAACGATTACAGGCATAGTCCTTTATTCCTTGCCCTAGTAGAATCTGCCTAATGAGAGCTAAAACAAGGTCTCAAAAAATTTCCTTGTTCTGATTTCTGTGGATCAGAAATGAACCAGGTATGAAAGAGTCTACATATATGAAGTTATATAGTATTACAATAATGGCTATTTGTTTGGCAAACCATGTGAGAAATCATAAATTCTGGGGAGGCCAGGTTTTATCAAGAATTTTATTTTCGCTCTTATTGTAGCAAGCTCACCTAAGGACCATAATAGCAAATTAGTAAGTACATCATATTTTGAAAAATCGCATCCTGTATATATTCTAGAAGTTACATGGTTTTATATATGACCCTAAAGAATGTATTCTACCTGTATCTTAGTTGGTTCTTTTATTTTTTTAAATCAGGGAAGGAGCTGCTGTGTTTTGGAATGTGAAAGACAAAACTGTAAGTGTAAATAAAAATGTGAAAGTATAAAAATGTAGTTTTGTGAGAATGAACTAATGAGCACAAACTGAAACATTAGAAATTAATAGATAATGCACAAGTTATTTGCTCTATATTACATGATACTTATCAGTTTCAGCTTCCAAAATATATTGTATTTTGGGTTAAGAGTTCCTGCGTTTTCCTTTCTCTAGACATGCACTAGTTTGTGGAGAATCAGAACCATCCTAACTATACTGCACACAGAAAGAAGTACTGTAGACTTTGCATGTTGTACTATACAAAATATATACACAGTTAATTGGAAGCTGGTTGCATTGAGGGTTCTTTTAGGTCAAGTTGTCTAGAACTTACTAATGGGAAATAATTTTTTCAATATCCAAATCAAGATTTGTTTAATACAACCGTTTTAGAGGTAAATTGGTAATCTACATTAAAGCCTTTATATTTAACCCAGCAATTTTACACCTAGAAATTTATCCAAAGGAAATAATCATAACTATTCATGATGATTTTTGTACAAAAATGTTCATCAAAGCAATATTTATAATGGCAAAAATTAGAACTTACCAAAATACACAATAATAGTTTGTTAAATACATTCATATACTACAGTTATACCATAGATTCCCTTAGAAATCATGTAAAAAAAAATCTATTTCTGGAGATTACCATACATAAAATACAGTTACATTAAAAGAGCAGATTATATAGCCAGGCACGGTGGCTCACATGTATAATCCCAGCACTTTGGGAGGCCAAGGCCGGCAGATATCTTGAGGCCAGGAGTTCGAGACCAGCCTGGCCAACATGGTGAACCCCATGTCTACTAAAAATACAAAAATTAGCTGTGCGTGGTGGTGCGCACCTGTATCCCCAGCTACTCTGGTAACTGAGGCACAAGAATCGCTAGGAGGCAGAGGGTGCAGTGAGCCAAGATCAGGCCATTGCACTCCAGCCTGGGAGACAAAGGGATACTCTGTCTCAAAAAAAAAAAGGTTACAAAATATAACCAATATAATCTCAGAACTGGTTAAAAAACATGCTTTATACAATCCCAATTTTACTAAAAGGAAACACACAGTAGTGGGTGGGGAAGAGAACTTGGAGAAAAGAAAATATAAATGACCAATAAATATAAGAAAATACAAGTTGGCTGTTTGAAGTTACAAAGATATAAAAGGCTGATAAACCTCATTTTCTTTTTTTTTTTTTTTTTTTTTTTTTTTTGGAGACGGAGTCTCGCTCTGCCGCCCAGGCTGGAGTGCAGTGGCCGGATCTCAGCTCACTGCAAGCTCCGTCTCCCGGGTTTACACCCTTCTCCTGCCTCAGCCTCCCGAGTAGCTGGGACTACAGGCGCCCGCTACCTCGCCCGGCTAGTTTTTTGTATTCTTTTAGTAGAGACGAGGTTTCACCGTGTTAGCCAGGATGGTCTGGATCTCCTGACCTCGTGATCCGCCCATCTCGGCCTCCCTAAGTGCTGGGATTACAGGCTTGAGCCACCGCGCCCGGCCGAACCTCATTTTCTTAAGAGTAGTTTCATAAATGTTTAGATTCTACATTTGAAAAAACTACTTTGGAGAGCAGGCTAGCAGTATCATAGTGTGGGCCAGGTGTGGTAGTTCACACCTATAATCTTACCACTTTGGGAGTCTGGGGTGGGAGGATCACTGAAGCTCAGGAGTTCCAGACCAGTCTGAACAACATAGTGAGATCCCATCTCTACAAAAAGTTTTTAGAGCTGGGTGCGGTGGCTCATGCCTGTAATCCCAGCACTTTGGGGGGGACCGAGGCTGGTGGATCATGAGGTCAGGAGATCGAGGCCATCCTGGCTAACATGGTGAAACTCCATCTCTACTAAAAATACAAAAAAAAATTAGCCGCACCTGTTGGCGGGCGCCTGTGGTCCCAGCTACTCGGGAGGCTGAGGCAGGAGAGTGGCGTGAACCCAGGAGGCAGAGCTTGCAGTGAGCCAAGATTGCACTACTGCACTTCAGCCTGGGCAATTGAGCAAGACTCAAAAAAAAAAAAAAAAAAAGGTTTTTAGAAATTAGCCTCCAGCCTGGGGGACAGAGCGAGACTCTGTCTCAAAAAAAAAAAAAAAAAAAGAAATTAGCCAGGTGTAGTAGCATGTGCCTGTAGTCCCAGCTACTTGGAAGACTGAGGCAGGAGGATCACTCAAGCCCAGGAGTTTGAGGCTGCAGTGAGCTATGATTGCATTAGTAGCATCACTGCACTCCAGCCTGGGTGACAGAGTGAGACCCTGTCTCTTACATATATACATATTGTGTAAGTGCACATATCTTTTTATCTAGCAATTCCTAAAGAAATATTCCCACAAGGCCATGAAGACCTATGCACAAGTATGGCACATTGCAACATTGTAATAGTAGAGAGTAGGAAAAACTCCCTATGGAGGACACACCTAGGTTGGTTAAATAAATTGCAGTTCCCTTGTTAAGGAAAATAGTATTGAAAATGTTCATGTGCATAATATGATCCTAGTTTACATAAAAAGCAGCATAAATAGGTACGTATATATACATAAAAAGTCTGGAAGGATATGCACCAAGTTTAATCATGGTTGCCTCTGGGGATTAGGATTTCAGTAGGGCAGAGAGAAAGAGATGATCACTTCCCACACCTGTGTAGCTTAATCTTTCATCAGTATGTTGGGCTTTACTTTTCTTTTTTTTTTTTTTTTTTTGAGATAGGGTCTTGCTCTGTCACACAGGCTGGAGTGCAGTGGCCTGATATTGGCTCACTGCAACCTCCACCTCCCAGGCTCAAGCCAGCCTCTCAGATAGCTGGGACTACAGGTGTGTGCCACCACACCCAAATAATTTTTGTATTTTTTTGTAGAGACAGGGTTTTGCCATGTTGCCCAGGCTGGTCTTGAACTTTTGAGCTCAAGGATCCACATGCCTCTGCTTCCCAAAGTGCTGGGATTATTAAAGAGATTTAAATAATACAAATTATAATATTACTAGTGATTTTCTTTGGGTTGTGGGATAATGATAACCTTGATTTTCTTTTCCATTCTCATCTGTGTTTTCCAAATGTAAAAACAAATGAACATGTCATCCTGATTACTTTAGTATCACAATGGATTTGACTTGCCTTTTCCTTAAAAACATGCAACAGAAATAATGCCTGTAAGTGTAATGAAGACTGTTGTAAGCATTAAAATCATAACATACTTGAACTAAGGGAGTCAGTTATGATTTCAAGTTAATCTTCCTTTTCTTCTAGATGAAGCATGTGATGAAAATTCTAGAAAAACATGAAATTCAGCCATATGAAATCGCACTGGTACACTGGGAAAATGAAGAACTTAACTACGTAAAAATAGAGTAAGCAGCTTTTCATCAAATTTATGAAAGGGGCACTTGGAATAAATTAGGTAAAGCAATAGAGGAGACAAATTATTACGCATATGGAAACTTTTTTTTTTTTTTTTTAAGACAAAGTCTTGCTTTGTCACCCAGGCTGGAATGCAGTGGTGCCATCTCGGCTGACTGCAACCTCTGCCTCCCGGGTTCAAGCAATTCTCCTGCCTCAGCCTCCCAAGTAGGTGGAACGACAGGCGTGCACCACCACGCCCAGCTAATTTTTTGTATTTTTAGTAGAGACGGGGTTTCACCATGTTGGCCAGGATGGTGTCGATCTCTTGACCTTGTGATCCGCCCGCCTCAGCTTCTCAAAGTGCTGGGATTACAGGTGTGAGCCACTGGACCTTGCCTGGAAACTTCATTTTAAGAAAAAAGTGGCCGGCCACAGAGGCTCACACCTGTAATCCCAGCACTTTGGGAGACTGAGGCAGGTGGATTACCTGAGGTCAGGAGTTCAGGACCAGCCTGGTCAACATGGAAAACCCGGTCTCTACTAAAAAAAAAAAAAATTAGCTAGTTATGGTGGTGGGAGCTTGTAATCCCAGCTACTCGGGAGGCTGAGACAGGAGAATTGCTTGAACCCGGGAGGCGGAGGTTGCAGTGAGCCGAGATCGCACCATTGCACTCCAGCCAGGGTGACGAGAGTGAAACTCCATCTCAAAAAAAAAAAAGGGAAAAAGGTTACTGGTACAAATACAAAGTCTAAACCATATAATAAATATTAGAAGATAAATATAATTTTTTGAACTTCTCAGGCTATCCACAAGTTAAAACAAGTCAATAGTATAGCCCCAAAATGGAAATTTTAAGTTTCTAAGCAGCATAATCCAATAAAATAGTATCCTTTTATCAAATGAACCTATCAAATTATTCCAGTAAATTTTTCTCTTAATCCAGTTTTTTCCTATTGATTTTGGGGTGGGGGTGGTATAAAAAGGAAGTATAGTGAGGGGCAGTCTGAGAGACCCACTTGTAGAGGTGTGGATGCTGGAAGTAAGTGGGACCTGATGTACCATTTTCACTAAGATGTATGGGTAGGCAACGTTCTAGCTGATTTTCCTGACTCAGCCAGAGGGAAAAAATGAAGAGATGTTAGGGCTGAGACAGAGGCAGTACGAACAAGATGGTAGTGTCTTTTTCCTCATGGAGTTACCTGTCCAGTGGAATATGAGTCTTTGCAAGTTCTTAAGAAAGGTAGTGTTGGCCAGATACGGTGACTCACACCTGTAATCTCAGCACTTTGGGAGGCCAGGGTGGGAAGATCACCTGAGTCAGGAGTTCAAGACAGCCTGGCCAACATGGTGAAACCCCATCTCTACTAAAAATACAAAAATTACCCAGGTGTCATGACAGGCGTCTGATCCCAGCTACTTGGGAGGCGGAGGAGGAGAATTGCTTGAACCTGGGAGGCGGAGGTTGTCATGAGCCGAGATCGCACCACCGCACTCCAGCCTGTGCAACAGAGTGAGACACTGTCTCCAAAAAAAAAAAAGGAAAGAAAAAGCATTAAAAGCAGAGCTTTGGGAAGATTTGGAAGAGAGACAGAGACTAGCTATAGAAAGACCAGATGGGGATAAGAGCTGAGTAATCAGCACTTAGCACCAATACGGCCAGTCACGGTTTTTTGTTGTTGGTTTTTTTTTGGAGACAGAGCCTCTCTCTGTCGCGCAGGCTGGAATGCAGTGGCGTGATCTCAGCTCACTGCAACCTCCGCCTCTGGGTTCAAGCAGTTCTCTGCCTCAGCCTCCCGAGTAGCTGGGATTACAGGTGCCTGCCACCATGCCTGGCTAATTTTTGTATTTTTAGTGGAGATGGGGTTTCACCATCTTGGCCAGGCTGGTCTTGAACTCCTGACCTCATGACCACCCACCTCAGCCTCCCAAAGGGCTAGGATTACAGGTGTGAACCACTGCACCCAGCCACAGTTTTCTAAGTAAGTGCCTTCCATGCATTATTTCATTTAATCCTGAGAAAAACCCTATAATTGCAGCTAACTGGCTTTCAGATGAGATTTATTGAATCCTGTCTAGCCAGAGAGCACCTGACTGTGAGTCAGCCTGAGCCCAGTGGCGGCTGCAGTCAGAGGTAAGAATGTAAACCTGAGAGAGACAGCAAATGAGCAGCCCGTAGTTTTGTTATCTTTAGTGGTTATTCAGCCCTTGGCCTGCGGATATGGCTCCTGTGAATCCCCTTTCTGTGTTCTATTAGGTTTACATTACAATGGCAAAAACCATGATGACTTTTCCACCAACCTAATACTTCCATATCAAACTACTGCTTACTAGACCCTTGTGTGTGTGTGTGTACGCTTATCCGCACAGTCTGTGAGGAATAAAATCCTCAGTGCTTAGGATCCCAGTCAGCTATTTTGTTTTGTCAGAAACACTGTCCTGGCTGCCACCTACATGGTTATTATTTGAGTTCTGCCACGATTCCAGGGATCTGCTCATCTCTGTGGCATGGGCCAAGCTCACTCATAAAGCCTCTTGTGGGTGAGCACAGTGGCTCATGTCTGTAATCCCAACACTTTGGGAGGCCAGGGTGGGCAGATCACTTGAGGTCAGGAGTTCGAGACCAGCCTGGCCAACATGGTGATACCCTGTCTCTACTACAAATATAAAAATTAGTGGGGTGTGGTGGTGCATGCCTGTAATCCCAGCTACTTAGGAGGCTGAGGCAGGAGAGTCGCTTCAATCCAGGAGGCGGAGGTTGCAGTGAGCTAAGATCATGCCACTACACTCCAGTCTGGGCGACAGCGAGACTCCATCTCAAGGAGAAAAAAAAAAAAAAAAACCCCTCGTGACTGCTGTCTTTGCTTTCCTTCCTCCATCTGAGGCTGTCATAGCAGATGCCACCTCTCAGCCCTCCATCAGGCCCTTGTCCCCCTCCCTTTGGCCGTCTCTTCTTGTCTGACATCTTTTGTGAAGATTTACCCAAAATTTACTTGTGATGTTTATATTTACACATTTCCCTCTTCCCCCGTCCCCTGTCCAGGGTTCTCCACAGTCACATATTCATTTTCACAACTTACTTGTCTCCCTCCCCAACCCCACCATGTCAGTGTGAGTTTAGTTACACTCCATATATAGTTTTATATGGAGCATTTTTTCACATAGAAATTTACTGTGAACGTTCTCCTTTTTATTAACTATCCTTCCACAGCACACTTTTAAGTTTTTCTTGTGTGGAGTGACTATTACTGAGCCAACCCCTACTGAACATTTAGTTTCTTTCCTAATTTTTTACTCTTAAACACTGACCATTTTTTAAAGTTTTCAGCTGGGCGAGGTGGCGCACGCCTGTAATCACACCACTTTGGGAGGCCAAGGTGGGTGGATCATTTGAAGTCAGGAATTCGAGACCAGCCTGGCCAACATGGTGAAATTCCATCTCTATTAAAAATACAAAAAAAATTAGCTGGGCATGGTGACGCACGCCTGTAATCCCAGCTATGGGGGAGGCTGAGGCAAGAGAATCACTTGAACCCAGGAGACGGAGGTTGCAGTGAGCTGAGATCGCACCACTGCACTCTAGCCTGGGCGGCTCAGTGAGACTCTGTCTCAAAAAATAAGAGTTTTCTTGTGCACAAATTTTTCTTTGCATCTTAGATTATTTCCTTAGGATAAACTCCTAGAGAGGGAATTACTTGGACCAAAGGGTATGAGAACATTTGTAACACTCCTGATACAAATTGTCAAAATGACCTCCAGAAAGATGATATGGTGTCTTTTTCAAAGGAAAAGTTAAAGTGCTTTTTAAGTTTAGAAGGTATTATCTTTTTGCTTTTCACAGGGGACAGTCAAAACTTCACAGGGGGGAAATCAAGTTAAATTCAGAGCTGGATTTAGATGATGCCATTCTAGAGAAGTTTGCTTTCTCCAATGCTCTCTGCCTTTCTGGTAAGTTCCTATTGCTTATAGGATAGGGTACTACAGCTGTCATTTCATTGAGGGAAGTTTAAATATGTAGTAATGATTTTTGAAGTATATTTTCAGAATACTCAACAAAGGCTTAGCATTCCTTTTCCTTTTTTTGCCTCTGTCAGAAAAAATATCTGGTATAAAAGGTAGTACTGTGCTGAAGTTACTCATTCCTTATTAATTGTATTAATAAAGCTTAACCTTTCCAAAAATAGTTTTTAGATGATTATATAGCTTTTGTTTTTTTCTCTTCTCTCTATGAAATCGTTATTCTTAGATAGTCTGTAATCCAGACAGAGATGCCCAGCCATGTGTGACTGGGCACAGGTCCCGGTGTAGAAAACCATACTCTAGTGTTTCATAGCAATGGGACCCAGAGTCACAGTGGCTGTAAGTTTGTTCTGAAAGATCCATGTCCCGAATAAAACGATAGAAGTTCTTTAAGAATGTCTTTCGCCAGCAGTCTACCTTAGATGGCTGCTGCAGCATCCTGTCCATCCCACCCTGAGGGGCTTTGGAGACTTCTGAGGTTTAGTCCTCGTCCTGAGGAATAAAGGAGAGGCCAGTAAAGTCTTAGTCCCTCCTGCAGAGCTACCCATGGTATCAAGGTGTACCCTACCCTCCTCAGTTTCCAAGATGTAATATTAGAAAATCAAGAATTCGGCCGGGCGCGGTGGCTCAAGCCTGTGATCCCAGCACTTTGGGAGGCCGAGATGGGCGGATCACGAGGTCAGGAGATCGAGACCATCCTGGCTAACACGGTGAAACCCCGTCTCTACTAAAAATACAAAAAAAATGAGCCGGGCGAGGTGGCGGGCGCCTGTAGTCCCAGCTGCTCGGGAGGCTGAGGCAGAAGAATGGCGTAAACCCGGGAGGCGGAGCTTGCAGTGAGCTGAGATCCGGCCACTGCACTCCAGTCCGGGTGACGGAGCGAGACTCCGCCTCAAAAAAAAAAAAAAAAAAAAAAGAAAATCAAGAATTCTACTAAACGTAGTTTTGGTCTACCAACAGTTCATGGGAAGAGATTCAGTTTCCTCTATCCACTTTAATTCTGTCCTTTATGATAATTAACTGTTCTTAAGTTATATTTTCAAGTTTTTTTTTCCAAGTACTTTTTCTTAACCTATTATTGAAATAGTAGTGAAGATACTATGCAATTACGTATTTTATATAAATGTGAATATGATGATAAAGAAATGTTCCATTATTAATTTTTTTCCCAGTAAAACTGGCAATTTGGGAAGCATCACTGGATAAATTTATTGAATCTATTCAGTCAATTCCTGAGGTAATTATATCAATTTTATGCTTATTCAAGGATTGATTTTTATATGGAAAAAATATGAATTTCCCAATATAACAATACATAGTTGTCCCTCAGTATCCGTGGGAGATTTGTTCCAAGACCCCACTGGATACCAGAATCTACCAATGCCCAAGTCCCTGATATAAAATGGTAAATATTTGCCTATAACCTTTGCATATCCTCCCGTATACTTTTAACCATCTCTAGATTACTTATAATACCTAATATAATGTAAATACCATGTAAATAGTTGTTATACTGTATTGTTTAGAAAATAATGACAAGAAAAAACAGCTTGTACCTGTTCAGTACAGATGCAGCCATTCTTTTTTCTCTAAATATTGTCAATTTGCAGTTGGTTGAATCTGCAGTTGCAGAACTTATAGAGGGCTGATTGTTTAGGAGTACAACAAAATTATTATAAACAATAAGAAAGCTACACTAAACTTAAGCAAACTAGAACTCCCAGTTGCATGTAAAATGGCAAAATAAGAAACTTCATATTGATTATTTTTTACTTTTTTTTTTTTTTTTTTTTTTTTTTTTTTTTTTTTTTTGAGACAGAGTCTAGCAGACTCTGTCACCCAGGCTGGAGCGCAGTGGCGCGATCTCGGCTCACTGCAAGCTCCGCCTCCTGGGTTTACGCCATTCTCCTGCCTCAGCCTCCCGAGTAGCTGGGACTACAGGCGCCCGCCACCTCACCCGGCTAGTTTTTTGTATTTTTTAGTAGAGACGGGGTTTCACCGTGTAGACCGGGATGGTCTCGATCTCCTGACCTCGTGATCCACCCGTCTCGGCCTCCCAAAGTGCTGGGATTACAGGCTTGAGCCACCGCGCCCGGCCTATTTTTTACTTTTTAAAACTTCAAATTGTTTTCCTCTGTTGATGCAGTATTTTTTTTTTTTAATATTAATATAATTGAAATGGGGTCTGGCCATGTTGCCCGGGCTGGTCGCGAACTCCTGGGCTCAAGCAGTCCTCCAGCCTTGGCCTCCCAAAGTGCTGGCATTACAGGCCATGAGCCACCATGCCCATCAGTTGCAGTATTTTTAATGTAACTGAATTAAAGAAAAAAGTGAAATGTTTCCTCTCTAAGAAAGGAAATTATGACCACTTTTCCGATTTAAGAAAGTGATAAATTATGAGAAAAATAGTGGCATGAAAAATACATATAAAGTTATATTAACATTTCAGTATACATTAAAAATCATTTTATTGTAATTAACTATCTTTATTGTGAAAGAGTAATCTAATTATACTTCGGAAAGGAGGCCTTGCTTTTCCACTAAGAGATTAGGAATGTGTATCTCATATGAAATGCTGATGAGAAGGGAAATGAAAAAAGGGAATATACAATTTCTACCTAATAAAGTTATGAAATTTCAAGGTGAGTTAAGACATTAATCTGGGAGACAGCCATCCTAAAAATATATTTACATAGGATCCATATCGTGCCACTTCAGATTTTGCCCTGTTGACCAAATGCTTATTAGAAAGAGAGATACATGGTTTTTGGGTTTTTTGATTCCCTCTCAACTAGGCTTTAAAAGCTGGGAAGAAAGTGAAACTATCTCATGAAGAAGTCATGCAGAAAATCGGGGAACTCTTTGCCCTAAGGTAAAAGTTTTCTCTCTTAATAAAATATTTCATATATTTAACAATCTCAAGAAAACATTCCCATAGTTCTGTGGTAAAGAGCAAACATTTACACCTTTATGGAAATTGTAGCTGTTTTCATTTCATTGGTTATAAGCAGGGAGAACTCTTACCCATTAGAAGTAGTTGGGCTATGTTAAGACTACTGAAAGAAATTATGCATGTGCAAAAGAGATCATGATTCATCTACATTAAACCCACATTAAGGAACACAGTAGATGTTCTTTGAAGGTAGAAAGACATATTCCTGAATTTGGTTAATGGGAATTCTCTGTAAAACTGTATCACTGCATCCTAATGCTAACTAGACCTAATTGCTACAGAAAAGTTTCTTTGAATCTGAGACACCAAGATGCCACTGGAGAGAAAAACTGCTGCCAGTTAAACTATGACAATACTTTTTTTATCAGAGGATTAAAATCTTACACTTACTGAAATAGCTTTTAGTCTTAGCTGGATATAAATTATATCACATTCCCTCTTAGGCATATATGAAAAGGAGAGCATAAGAAAATAAATTATTTAAGGCAAAGACAAGTAAGTCTCAACTGCCACCTGTCAGACACCATTAATTTTAAGATGCCTCGAGATGGTAAAATGGGAATAACTATGTCTAAAAACTGATGAATCATTTAAATAAGTGTCTGGAAAGGTTTTCAGCTTATTTTATTCTTGTAGTTGTCCCAGGATTTATGGAATGAAACATCCCAGATGTTGGTGTTTTTCTCACAGGCAGCATTGTCCAGTTTATCCCTTCTAGCATGTGGAGTGAGTTACCAGAGCTCATTGCAAATGTTCACCTAAGACTTGTTTTTCCACATTCTCCTTAGACGCTCTGCCTGGAGAGGAGAAGTGGTACAGTGTTTCATTGTCTATGTATCTCTCATAGCTCAGGACCTCTAGTTCAGGGTGCCAGCAAAAATTAAAAACCCATCCATCAGGAGCATCCTGTAGCAGATCTGAAGCCTCAAATTCTCTGAGAAGTAGGGTACAGAGATTCTTCTCTCCTGTTCTCTTGGTCATGCAAGTAGAATTTGATATTAGTGAATTATAATATCCAAACTAAATAGTTAGGACTAAATATACGTAGGTTTATGAATAGTTTCTATAAAGGCTTACTTTTATTATCCTGTTTTCTTACTTGTACAATTAAAATGCTTATTTGTTAATACAAGGAATGTGATACATCTGTGAAAATAAACATGGCAAATAATATTAGATTAAAAAACTAAATCTAAATTTATATAGGGTATGAACCCATTTGTGTAAGCAAATAAAAATATTCATGTTTATCTTTATATGCATACACATATACATGTATTTGCTTGCACACATATGCATGTACGAATACAGAAAGATCTGGAAGGACCCAGCAAAGTGTCTCTACAGGCCTGTCCTTGGGGAGAATAAAGGCTTTGAGTCGTGTGGTAGCATAAGAGGGCCTACCACTATTTTTCTGAATCCTTCTCTAGGATAGTTTCCTTTTTTTTTTTTTTTTTTTTTATCATGAACTAGTATGTATGTGTTACTTTTTTTTTTTTTTTTAAGTCAGGGTCTCGTCCTGTCACCCAGACTAGAGTGCAGTGGCATGATCATAGGTCACTGAAGCCTTGATCTCCCGGGCACAGGGATTCCTCCTGCCTCACCCTCGTGAGTAGCTGGGACCACAGGAGTGATCTACCACATCTAGCTAATTTTAAAAATTATTTATAGAGACAGTGTCTCAAACCCTTGCTCAAGCCATCCTCCTCCCTTGGCCTCCCAAAGTGCTGGGATTACAGGTGTGAGCCACCACATCAGCTTATGTGTACTTTTATAACTTAGATTTTTATTTAGTTAAATATCTAAGTGTAAGACCAGGTGCAGTGGCTCACACCTGTAATCCCAGCACTTTGGGAGGCTGAGACAGGTGGATTGCTTGAGGCCAGGAGCTCGACACCAGCCTGGCGAACATGATGAAACCCCATCTCTACCAAAAATACAAAAATTAGCTAGGAGTGGTGGTGTGCGCCTGTAATCCCAGCTTCTTGGGAGGCTGAGGCACGAGAATTGCTTGAACGCAGGAGGCAAAGGTTGCAGTGAGCCAGGACCACACCACTGCATTCCAGCCTGGGCGACAGAGCAAGATTCTGTCTCAAAAAAGAAAAAGGCCAGGCACGGTGGCTCACGCCTGTAATCCCAACACTTTGGGAGGCCGAGGCCAGTGGATCACCTGAGGTCAGGAATTCGAGACTAGCCTGACCAACATGGAGAAACCCCGTCTCTACTAAAAGTACAAAATTAGCTGGGCGTGGTGGCACGTGCCTGTAATCCCAGCTACTTGGGAGGCTGAGGCAGGAGAATCGCTTGAACCCGGGAGGTGGAGGTTGCGGTGAGCTGAGATCGTGCCATTGCACTCCAGCCTGGGCAACGAGAACGAAACTCTGTCTCAAAAAAAAAAAAAGTAAGCACAGACTTCTTATATTAAAATGTAGAAATTAAGAAAGAGAGTGTGTATGTGAATGCTTGCTTGTCTAGTGTTTGCATAAACACTGGAAGGATACAGAGGAAACTAGAAGGGATTACTGATAGGGAAAGATACAGATAAGAATAAGAGTAAGATTTATCAATTTTTACCTGTTTATATCTTCTTGATCTGCTCAGGAGGCCGAGGGAGGAAGATCACTTGAGCCCAGGAGTTTGAGGCTGCAGTAAGCTATGATTGTGTCACTGGACTCCAAACTGGGTGACATGTGAAGACATTATCTCTAAAAAAAATTTTTTAATGAAAAACAACAAAAAAGTGTGTACATATTAAATTTTTTTTTTTTTTTGAGATGGGGTCTCACTCTGTTGCCCAGGCTGGAGTACAGTGTCATAATCTTGGCTCACTGCAGCCTCTGCCTCCCAGGTTCAAGTGATCCTCCCACCTCAGCCTCCCAAGTTGCTGGGACTACAGGCATGCACCACCACACCTGGCTAGTTTTTGTATTTTTTTTGTAGAGATAGGGTTTCGCCGTGCTGTCCAGGTTGGTCTCAAACTCGCAGACTCGAGCAATCTGCCTGCCTTGGCCTCCCAAAGTGCTGGGATGACAGGCATGAACCGTCATGTCTGGCCATAAAATTTTTTTTTTTTTTTTGAGACGGAGTCTGGCTCTGTCGCCCAGGCTGGTGTGCAGTGGCCGGATCTCAGCTCACTGCAAGCTCCGCCTCCTGGGTTCACGCCATTCTCCTGCCTCAGGCGCCTGTAGCTGGGACTACAGGCACCTGCCACCACGCCCGGCTAATTTTTTTTGTATTTTTAGTAGAGACGGGGTTTCACCGTGTTGGCCAGGATGGTCTCGATCTCCTGACCTTGTGATCCGCCCGTCTCGGCCTCCCAAAGTGCTGGGATTACAGGCGTGAGCCACCGCGCCCAGCTGGCCATAAAATTTTTAAGAAAAAAAGCTTAGGCTGGGCATGGTGGCTCACGCCTGTCATTCCAGCACTTTGGGAGGCTGAGGTGGGCAGATCACGTGAGGTTAGGAGTTTGAGACCAACCTGGCCAACTTGGTAAAACCCTGTCTCTACTAAAAATACAAAAATTAGCCGGGCATGGGCACCTGTAATCCCAGCTAACTGGGAGGCTAAGGCAGGAGAATCGCTTGAACCTGGGAGGCGGAGGTTGCAGTGAGCTGAGATCGTGCCATTGTACTCCAGCCTGGGTGACAAGAGCAACTCTGTCTCAAAAAAAAATAAAAATAAAAATTGAAAACAAAATGAGTTTTTTTCTGTCTACTTCATAAATAACGTTGGTATTAAAGATTGAATTAATTTGGTTCAGAATTTTGAAACCCATTTGTAAATTTTATTTACACATTTGTTGGAAGTATTTTGCAAAGGTCAGTGTTAACACGTTTTCAGCCAGATGCAATGCCACATGCCTGTAGCTCCAGCTACACGGGAGGCAGGAGGACAGCTTGAGCTCAGGAGTTCAGGTTGCAGTGAGTTGTGATCACCACTGCACTCCATCCCGGGTAACAGAGTGAGACCCGCTCTCTTAAAAAGAAAAAAAAAAAGTTTTCGTAAAGCACCATGTAAATATTAAATATAATAGAAACAATGATTTTTAATTCAAGATAAATAAAAAGTTATAATTTTCCCTTTTTTAAAGGCACCGTATAAACTTGAGTTCAGACTTCTTGATTACTCCTGATTTCTACTGGGACAGAGAAAACCTGGAAGGACTTTATGATAAAACATGTCAATTCCTTAGCATTGCCCGAAGAGTTAAGGTATGTATTTTGCACTTTTAATGAGAGAAAAAGACACATTGTTGCCTGTAAATTGAATGTTTAACTGCTTGCAGAGAAATATCTTGTTTGACTTCCATTCAAATCTCTTTATATTTCCCCTTCTTGTCCTCTATACAGTCACTTTTCAATTTTTTGTGTCAAAGAATCTTCTGGTATTAGCTCTACAGACTAGATAAAGTTGGTGAATAAGATGAGAGTTTGGAAGCCTAATGGTCCATCAGGAAGAAGTTCTTGTCAAGTATCAAGCAAGAGTTCCTGACTGTCCCTGATCTGTCATGGTGACAGTGAGAATAGAAATAAATTTAAGAAAGAATCATATAAGACAAGTGATAGGTAATGGCAGACCATGGGGAAGGAAGAATAAAGGATGACTGATGTTTGCCTGGAGGTGACAAGTAGAAAGGTAGAAAAACAACAAGAGGTCAGAGAGGAGATGCTGAGATTAGAGTAGCAACAAGATATCCAATTAGCTCCATCATGTAGGCATTTAGAAGGGCAGAAGCAAAGTCAAGAAGAGAGACGTGTATCAAGAAATCCCAGCTCTTTGGGAGGCCAAGGTAGGTGGATCACCCGAGGTCGGGAGTTTGAGACCAGCCTGGCCAACATGGCGAAACCCTGTCTCTACTCAAAATACAAAAATTAGCCAGGCATGGTGGCACGCACCTGTAGTCCCAGCTACTCAAGAAGCTGAGGCCAGAGAATCACTTGAACCCAGGAGGCGGAGGTTGCAGTGAGCTGAGATTGAGTCACTGCACTCCAGCCTGGGTGACAGAGTGAGACTGCGTCAAAAAAAAAAAAAAAAAAGCTGTAGTGATGGAGGTAGACCACATGTGGAAAGAGCATAGAAAACAGAAAATTGACATTAGTATAATGCGTACACATAGTTCTGTGACATTTCGCCACATCTATAGATCCATGCAACCACATGAACAAGACACAAAACTGTGCCAGGTGCAGTGGCTCACGCCTGTAACCCCAGCACTTTGGGAGGCCAGAGGTGGGCAGATCACTTGAGGCCAAGAGTTCGAGACCAGCCTGGCCAATATGGTGAAACCCTGTCTCTACTGAAAATACAAAAATTAGCTGGGTGTGGTGGTGCATGCCTGTAGTCCCAGCTACTCAGGAGGCTGAGGCAGCAGAATTGCTTGAACCCAGGAAGTGGAGGTTGCAGTGAGCTGAGATCGTGCCATTGGGCTCCAGCCTGGGTGTCACAGCGAGACTCCATCTCAAAAAAGCAAAAAAAGACACAAAGCCATTTTATCACCACACAGTTCTTCCTCATGCTACCCTGTATAGTCACACCACCCTCCCCCTACCCAGACTGTCCCTAACCCCTGACAGTGAGTAATCTCCATCTCCATAATTTTGTCATTTTGAGCATGTTATATAGAGTCATACAGCATGTGACTTTTTAACTGGCTTTTTTCATGGAGCATAATGCCCTCAACTTGGATCCTTCCAAATTGTTGCTTGTATCAAAGTTCCTGTCTTCCTGTGGTTACTGAAATATTTTCTGGTATTTCATTTTGATGTTATTTTTTAGTATATCTCTTTGCATAGATATTTAGTGGTTGCTCTGGTTATTACATCATATGTATATAACTTATTACAATCTACTGATTTCAACATCTTGCAGATTAAATGAAGTATAGAATCTTTATTTCCCTGATGGGTGACTGGATGCAGAAAAAAAAAAAATCCTTATTTCTTCTATATTCCTTTACCCTTCCCTATTTATAATTTTCTTAACTATTCTTCTGCAGACATAGGAAACTTCATCAGATAATGTTATAATTTTTGCTTCAACCATCAAACATAATTTAGAAAACTAAGAAAAGTAAAGTCTATTGTATGTACCCATGTTTTTATCCTTTCTGTTCTTTTTTCCTTCTGATATTCTAAGATTTCTCTTACTGTTTTTTTGTTTTGTTTTGTTTTTCTCCAAGAACTTTAGCCATCCTTTTAAGGTAAGTCTAGTGAGACAGATTCTCTTAGTTTGTCTTCATCTGAGAGTGTATTAATTTTCTCTTCATTCCTGAAGGATATTTCCTAGAAATAGGATTCTGGGTGGACAGTTTTCTTTCTTTCAGCACCTGAAAAATGCCATGCCACTTTCTTCTGACCTCCATGGTTTCTGATAGGAAATCTTTCATAATTCTATATGACATGTGCATTTTATCTTTTATCATTTCACAAGGTCTTTGAGGCTCTGTTCACTTCTTTTCCAGTATATTTTGTCTCTGTTAAGACTGGGTAATTTCCTTTGTTTCATCTTCTAGTTCACTGATTCCTTCCTCTGTTACATTCATTCTGCTGCCCATCATTTGAGTTTTTTATTTCATTTATTGGATTTTTTCAGTTCTGAAGTTTCCATGTTTTTGTCTTTGTATCTTCTGTTTCTTTGCAGAGACTTCCTGCTTTTTCATTTGTTTCAAATGTGTTCAGAATTGCTTATTGAGTCATTTTTATGATGGTTGCTCTAACATCATCTGATAATACCTAACCTCAGATACCTCTTGATGTTAGTGTCTACTGATTGTCTTTTCTTATTCCCTCCAACTAATTTTAATACCTTCAGTTTCCCTTATTGCCTCAAGTGTTCTGGCTTAATATACAAGGTCCTTCCTATTGTATCCCTTTTTCAATCATATTTCCTACCAATCCCCACATTCACCTTGTATCACGTCAAAAATAAAGGATTAGCCTGGGAAACACAGTGAGACCTCATTTCTACTGAACGGTTTTTTAAAAAATTAGCCAGGTATAATGGCATGTGCCTGTAGTCCCAGCTACCCTGGGAGGCTGAGGCAGGAGGATTGCTTTAGCACAGGAGTTTGAGGCTGCAGTGAGCCATGATCACGCCACTACATCCCAGTCTAGATGACAAAGCAAGACCCTGTCTCAAAAAATAAAAATAAAAAATACATGATTTATAATTTCAAAACCCTACCATGACTTATTGAATGCTATGTTCCACTTTAGTGTCTACACTTTTTTCCTCTAAGCTAGACACTGCCCCTTGCAAAACCATATCAAAGGTATCTGCAGTTGTCACTCATCTTGGTACCACCTATTCCTCTGTAGGTGTCTTCCAGCACAGGACAGTAGAGATCATCACCACTGGTCAGGGCAAGAAAACCAAGCTATGTTGCTCTTAGCTGACACAGCAAGATTGATTAGTGATGGTTTAGGAATCAAATTCAGTGGACTCCATCAATACAGTTTTAGATACCAAAGGTCTAACTAGACACTGATTTGACAATCTAATTATCTGGTCAAACATGAAAAGCACTGGACTTTCTTCGTTGTCGACTGTGCACACAGGCTGAAGATCCAGAGGAGGCAAGGGAGGAGTACTAAAGGCTTTCTACAGATGAGGTATTTCCTGTGGTTGTGTTAGCTATTGCTGTGTAACAAATTACCCCAAAACTTGGTGGACTGAAACACCCACTTACTGGCTGGGCACAGTGGCTCACGCCTGTTACCCCAGTACTTTGGTAGACTGACGCAGGCAGATCATTTGAGGCCAGGAGTTCAAGACCAGTCTGGCCAACATGGTGAAACCCCGTAAATTAGTCAGGCATGGTGGCATGCGCCTGTAGTCCCAAGTAACTGATTCTGGAGGCTGAGGCACGAGAATCACTTGAGCCCAGGAGGCAGAGGTTGCAGTGAGCTGAGACTGCACTACTGCACTCCATCCTGGTGACAGAGTGAGACTCCGTCTCAAAAAAAAAAAGAAATGAAACACCACTTACTATCTCAGTTGTTGTGGGTCAGGAATCGGTGCAGCTTAGCTGGGTCCTCTGATGCTGTGTTTCTCACAAGGCTGCAGTCATCTCAGAGATTCACTTCCTAGTTCACTCGTGGTTATTGGCTGGATTTGGTTCTTCTCAGGCTGTTAGATTGAGGCCTCAGTTCCTCATAAGCTGTTGTCCAGAGGCTTCTCCATAGAGCATCTCACAATGTGGCAGCGTGCTTCATTGGAATGAACAAGTGGGGGAGTGATATGGCTTAGATCTGTATCCCTGCCCAAATCTTGTGTCAAATTGTAATGCCCCGTGTTGGAGGTAGGTCCCGGTGGGGGGTGATTGGATCATCAGGGTAGATTTCTCATGAGTGGTTTAGCACCATGTGCTAAACAGTGGTGCTGTTATCATAGTGAGTTCTGGCGAGGTTGTTTAAAAGTGGGTAGCAGCCGGGCGCGGTGGCTCAAGCCTGTAATCCCAGCACTTTGGGAGGCCGAGACGGGCGGATCACGAGGTCAGGAGATCGAGACCATCCTGGCTAACATGGTGAAACCCCATCTCTACTACAAAATACAAAAAACTAGCCGGGCGAGGAGGCGGGCGCCTGTAGTCCCAGCTACTCGGGAGGCTGAGGCAGGAGAATGGCGTAAACCCAGGAGGCGGAGCTTGCAGTGAGCTGAGATCTGGCCACTGCACTCCAGCCTGGGCGACAGAGCCAGACTCCGTCTCAAAAAAAAAAAAAAAAGCAAGTTATGGCCAGGCGTGGTGGCTCACGCCTGTAATCTCAGCACTTCGGGAGGCCTAGGCAGGTGGATCACCTGAGGTCAGGAGTTCAAGGCCAGCCTGGTCAACATAGTGATACCCCATGTCTTTAAAAAAAAATTTTTTTTTCTTTAAAGCAAGTTATGGCCAGGTGTGGTGGCTCATGCCTGTAATCTCAGCACTTCGGGAGGCCTAGGTGGGTGGATCACCTGAGGTCAGGAGTTCAAGGCCAGCCTGGCTAACATGGTGAAACCCTGTCTCTACTAAAAATACAAAAATTAGCTGGGCATAGTGGCAGACGCCTGTAATCCCAGCCACTTGGGAGGCTGAGGCAGGAAAATCACTTGAACCCAAGGGGGCAGAGGTTGCAGTGAGCCAAGATCGTGTCACTTCACTCCAGCCTGGGTGAAACAGCAAAACTTCGTCTCAAAAAAAAAAAAAAAAAAGGCAAGTTATTAGGCTGAGCCTACTCTCAAGGGTAGGGGATTACACAAAGGTGAACACCAAGAGGTGGGGAGCCTTTGGGTGACATCTTAGAAATCTGCCTACCACAGTGGTTTTGAAAAAGATGGAGAGAATTCTAGAAACCTAATTTATGACCACTGACCCACATGATCCTCATACTAACAATTACTTTAATGGTTGCCAGCTTCAGGCCATCAAAGATGGTGGAACCATTGCTGATTTCATTGTGTTCTGAACCGTCAGCAAGCCAAATGCCACTGCTCTCGGCTTGGACGAGAACGTTAATGCCAAAATTGATGATCTGATCTTTGACCTGGGTGGCATTTTTTATCTGTCCATCCTCAGTATTCAAGATGGAATTACTGAAGTCAAGTCTACAACTGAGGATACCCACCTGAGTGAAGAATACCTTGACAACTAAGTGGTCAGCTGTTTCATGGCTGAGATCAACTGCAGGTATAGAAAGGACACCTGTGAGAACAAGCAGGCTGCCCAAGCCCCTTCTGCCTCTACTAAATGTACTCTTCATTCTGGTGTTGGGGCCAATTTGAGATTGAGTCCCTCCATGAAGGGGTTCACTCTATGCCTCTGTGCACATGAGCAGCTGGAAGAATCGAAAGCCACCCGTCCCTGGCACCCTACACCTGTGGAGAAAGCCATAAGCAGTGTCACCCAGACACACCACCAGTCCTTCACGGGTGGCTCCATCTATATCCCCAAGATTTAAAATCTCCTATAGAGCCAGGCGTGGTGGCTCATGCCTGTAATCCCAGCACTTTGGGAGGCCAAGGTGGGAGGATGGCTTGAGGCCAAAAGTTTGAGGCCAGCCTGGCCAACATGGTAAAACCCAGTCTCTACTAAAAATACAAAAATTAGCCAGGCATGGTGGTGCATGCCTATAATCCCAGGTACTTGAGGGGCTGAGGCACAAGAATCACTTGAACATGGGAGGCGAAGGTTCCAATGAGCTGAGATTGCACGACTGTATTCCAGCCTGGGTGACACAGTAAGACATTTCTCCAAAAAAATAATAAAGTAAGATCAAGTCTCCTACAGGAAGAACTAGAGCTGAATTTATTTACAGGCAGCATGATCTTGTATGTAGAAGACCTGAAAGAATCTACAAAGAAGCTACCAGAGTAAGTGAGTTTATCAAGGTTTCAAAATCAATGTATAAAAACAGTTATCTTTTGTTATACTACCAATACACAACTGGAAAATGAAATTTTAAAAATACTGTTTATAGTAGCACCCAAAACTTGAATTACTCAGGTTTGAATTGAGTGATTCAACTATTCCAGAATAATGTTAATCAATCGGAGTAACCTGAGCAAGCCAATTGTTTATTTCATTCCCATCTCAGTGTGAAATCTTCTGCAGGAGTTATGAAATACCTAAAAGGTCTCAAACTACATTTCTCAGTTTCTCAGCATCCCGAAGGCAGTTCAGACTCGTTGGATTATGTCAAGGTTATTTAGAAGGGGTTGAAAGAGTTCACCCTGCCTTAGGCTCAGCATAGTGTTGGCATTATAGTCTTCCAAGAAAACAGATGGAACAAAGAGTGGTGGGGTTTTTTTTCCCCCCTCAAAAAGTAGAAGGGTCTTGAGAAAATAGGGGTGAGTAGGCATAATACATGCTAAAAAGTTAAGCACAGAGGTCCAGATGCAGAGAGCAGTTAGTGTCATGGGACAGAAACTAGTTGGCAGTGGATCCCTCGCTCCATTTTCTCACGTCGTTATCCCCCGAAGTCCTGTCATTGAGGCTTCTGTCCCCATGCCGCCTACTCCATGAACACTTGTTGTCATGACTTCTAATCCCACATTCTCCTGGTGATTTTCAAATGTCTCTCTCATCCCAGTCTCTCATCTGCCTTCCAAACATTTCCAGTTGCCCCTCAATCTCACAGATCTTCCTCATTTACATCTCTTATCGCATCCTTTTAAAAATTACGTGTGCACCATTTTCCACTAGAATGTAAGCCCCTTGAAATCGGAGACCATGATTATTTTCTTGCCTGTTCTTGGCATAGGCCTCATACAGTATGTCCTCAAAAAATATTTGTAGGATTTAGTTAGCTGATTAAGATTTCAAAATGAAACTTGTATTCCCCCCACCCCCAGAAAATGGTAAACCTTTTCAGTTCTCTATTTAAGCTCATGGGAGGACCTTCTAGCCTCACCTATCTAGTCATTCAACCAGAAACTTAAAAGTCATCTGGGTGTCCTTTTTCTCCTTCACCCTCCATATCCAGTCAAACAATCTTTTTATTTTCCTCTAAGTATCATGGATTCATTAACAAACATTTATCAAAAGCCTGTGTGACAGGCCCTGGGCTGGTGAAACGGGAGTACCATATACCCTGATTTCAAGCCCCTAACTATTAATGTTCATCCACACAGCCCCTCATCTTCCTTTCCCATCTGGACTTGTCTAATTTCTTCTTCACTCTCTGTCTCCAGACTGGACCTTTTTCCAGTCTCTCTGCACCCTTTGGCTGGAAGACAGAGACATGTCTATTTCACCATTCTGTCTCCTCTGCCCAGCATAGTACAGTAAATGTTAAATACTTCCAGATTGAAGAGGCCTCCCCATTACCTGCAGAATGAAGTTCAGATATTCTAGCATGACATGTTGTTTTCCTATTGCTGCTTAACCTAGTGGCTTATCAGAAATTTATCATCTTACTGTTCTGTGGTCAGAAGTCTGGCATGGCCTAAAGTTAAGGTGTTGACTCCTCTTTGGAGACTGTGGGTGGAATCCATTTCCTCACCTTTTCCAGTGACTGGAGGCCACCCATATTGCTTGCTCATGGCCCCTTCATCTAACAAAGGCCAGTGGAATCCTCATATTGTATCATTCTGAACTCTTCTGCCCCTCATTTCCACTTTTAAGGACCCTTGCGATTACATTGGGCTTACCCAGATAATCTAGGATTATCTCCCCATCTTAAGGTCAGAGAATTAACTTTAATTTCTTATACATTCTTAATTCTCCTTTGCCGTATTATATTCACAGGTTCCAAGAATGAAGACATAAATATCTCTGGGGTGGGGGACATCAGGTACACAGTACCTCTCAATCTAGTACTAACTTACCTTCTTTTTTTTCTGAGACGGAGTGCAATGACATGGTCTTGGCTCACTGCAACCGCCGGCTCCTGGGTTCAAGTGATTCTCCTGCCTCAGCCTCCCAAGTAGCTGGGATTACAAGCGCCCGCCACCACACCCAGCTAATTTTTGTATTTTTAGTAGAGACAGGGTTTTGGTGTTTTGAACTAACCTCAAGTGATCCATCTGCCTTGGCCTCCCAAAATACTGAGATTACAGGTGGGAGCCACCGCCCCCAGCTGACTTACCTTCTTAACCTCACTTCTAAGCACTTTCTAACTTATCTTCTTAACCTCACTTCCAAGCACTGACTTCTAGGTTGTCTACAATCTAGCTCTGCTTGTCTCCATGCTGTTTCCTATGCTTGACATGCTCCTTTCATGCCCCCAAACCCCCACCAGCAACCCACCTTTTCTTCATGTCTGCTGCCTTTTAAAGCCTTATTCACATTAGCTACCTCTGTGAAGCCTCTCCTGGTTTTTTCTTTCTCCCTTATTTGCATGCTCAGAGCATACATGCCTCTATATCTAAATAAACAGAAAGCATGCTGTGGTAATAGGGACTTTTTGTGTGTGTGTGCGATGGAGTATTGCTCTGTCGCCCAGACTGGAGTGCAGTGAGCGATCTCGACTCACTGCAAGCTCCGCCTCCTGGGTTCACGCCATTTTCCTGCCTCAACCTCCTGAGTAGCTGGGACTAAGGAGCCGCCACCATGCCCAGATAATTTTTTTGTATTTTTAGTAGAGACAAGGTTTCACCCTGTTAGCCAGGATGGTCTTGATCTCCTGACCTCGTGATCCGCCCGCCTCAGCCTCTGAAAGTGTTGGGATTACAGGCGTGAGCCACCGCGCCTGGCCATAGGGACTCTTGCTTGCACATTTCAGTGTGTTGTCAGATGCTTGGGTTAATTGAAGTTCGAAGCTAAGTATTAGACTTAATAGGAGACTTTGGGATGTTTAGGAGACTTGTGGTAATATGAACAGACTCTAAAGTTAAGGAATAAATTGGATGATGAGGAGGTAGTGGAGAAAGAAAATGTTGCCTGTTTTTTGGCCCAAGTTGAAAGAAAATGCAAGAGGCTGAATCAGTAGTCTGCAGAGAGAAGCAAGGTTAAGGATGAAGGTTAAAGACTAAGATCAAGCAGCCAATAGAAACAGACATTAGGAGGCCAGGCGCGGTGGCTCACGCGGTCAGGAGTTCAAGATCAGCCTGACCAACATGATGAAACCCCGTCTCTACTAAAAACACAAAACTTAGCTGGGCATGGTGACACGCGCCTGTAATCCCAGCTACTCAGGAGGCTGAGGCAGGCGAATCACTTGAACCAGGGAGGTGGAAATTGCAGTGAGCCGAGATCGTGCCACTGCACTCCAGCCTGGGTAACAGAGTGAGACTCCGTCTCAAAAAAAACAAAACGAACAAACAAAAAAAAACAGACATTAGGAAAGGGCAAGAGGAAAGGAAAAGAGGGTGGGGAAAGGAAGAAAGAAGAGGCATGCTCTAAACATTTATACAAATTAGAAACGACAGTGACCATAACGTCTGGAAATAGGGGCAAATGGTGATGAGTGTGGTTCAGCGAGTTAGTCCTGTGGTTCCATGAGTAAGGTAGTTTCTTTTTTTTTTTTGGAGACAGGATCTCACTTTGTCACCCAGGCTGGAGTGCAGTGGCGTGATCTTGGCTCACTGCAGCCTTGACCACCTGAGCTCAAGCAATCCTCCCACCTCATCCCCACCAGGTAGCTGGGGCTACAGGCACACACCACCATGCCTGGCTAATTTTTTTGTAGAGACAAGGTTTCACTGTGTTGCCCAGGCTGGTCTCCAACTCCTGAGCTCAAGTGCTCCTCCTGCCTCAGCCTCCCAAATGCCAGGATTACAGGCATATGCCACCCAGCCCAGCCTAGTAAGGCAGTTTAATGCTATGTGCAAAAATCATAACATGGTACAGTAACGCATTCCAATCAACTCCTGAACACGTACCTGTGATTTCTCTCTTAATGTTCACTGACCAAACCTGTAACTTCAGCATACCCCATGAGACAAACTGTTCTAAAATTTTGCTTCCAGGATTTCCAGTTTCCAGAAGCAAGTGATATATAAAGATATTAGGTAGGCATTTAACAGTTGTCACGTTCAAATTTTGAATTCAGGGACTTTATTTTCTTTGAACTCCCACAGCCAGCTTGTTTGGAGGCATCAGAATGCAGAACTGTTGCAGTTCAGTTGAAAGCAATGCCATCTAGTGGTGTGTGTGCAGCAGGTCAAATGTTAAGCGTAGGTTTTCTAGTAGAAAGTAAATTATCTTTAGGTCTTGCTAAAAAAACATGTTTCAAGTTTGCCTTTTTTAACTGCTAAAAAGGGCAGCTACTAAAAACTTGGACTCAAAAACCTATTTTTAGTTCTTCCATCAAAGTCTTACAAATAGAGCTTCAGTATGCAAAGTATTTCTTGCAGTTAAATCTGTACATTACAAAATGTCTCTGGGTGGATTCTCAAGAAACTGATAATGTTGCTGGCTGCCTTTGGGGAGAGAACTGAGGAGCAGGATTTTTCACTGTGTAGCTATAAAATTTTTATGCATATGACCGTATTAAGTTGTTTAAATATAAATACGTTACTAAAATTTTCTTACACAGGTCATGAATGAAAAACTTCAACACTGCATGGAACTAACAGATCTAATGCGGAATCACCTGAATGAGAAGAGGGCACTCCGCTTGGAGTGGATGATTGTCATCCTCATTACCATAGAGGTAAGATGGAAGTGCTGTGTACCGTAATCAGTTACCATCTCTTAACAAATACAGGGGCTATGCTAATAAGATAGTTTGAGATAGAAAATTATTAGCAGGAAAGAGGCTGACTTTGTTATCATTACTGTTTGGAAGTTTCAAATTACTATTTTGCAAATACATTAAAAGTAATTTTTGAAAAGGTTCACTTTTTAAAATTTGAGAGTGGACCTCAAGGTTCTGCATTTTTAAAGACAGCATTTGGAAAAAGTTCTAGCTGTTAATTTATAATGTACAGCTCAACATCAAATCAAGCATCCATGCCTCCAATTCACAGCTTGCCATGTGAGAAAGGGCAAACATTTACCTTACTTTGGAAGCATTTCTCATTAATCAGAATCTTGGAAATCATTTTAGTTTGTACCCATAATTTGCCTGTCATGAAATAATTCTCACTTTTTATTCTAAGGTAATGTTTGAGCTGGGACGAGTATTTTTCTGATCAAGTGATAACCAAAGTGTCACTGCAAGCGATATTCAAGTTCTACAATCAAAAAAATAAATGTTCAGCCGGGCTCGGCGGCTCATGCCTGTAATCCCAGCACTTTCGGAGGCCAAGGAGGGTGGCTCATTTGAGGTCAGGAGCTCAAGACAAGTCTGGCCAACATGGTGAAACATCTCTACTGAAAATACAAAATTAGCTAGGTGTGGCACACGCCCATGATCTCAGCTACTCGGAAGGCTGAGGCAGGAGAATCTCTTGAACTTGGGGAGGTTGAGGTTGCAGTGAGCTAAGATCACGCCACTGCACTCCAGCCTGGGCGTCTCAAAAATAAAAATTAATGTTCACTAATGGGTGATCATTTAATAGGTGTTTTTTTAATCAAGAAATTATCTTTTTCAGCCCCCAATATATCGTGTGAATAAAAATGAATCTAGTGTTTACATTTACATCACTGACAATTCAAAAGGAAAACATTTCAGTTAAGAACTTTGGAAAACCTTAGCATCTAGGAAATCTTGGCAGATACTTTTTAAAGCCAAAGGACTTAGGCTTTAGACACCACAACTTAACCTATCCCCAGGGAATCGCATCATGACCCTGACTAAGGGAACCATACAGGAACTCAAAGTGTTGAAATCAATATATACAGGCCTGGTGCGGTAGCTCACACCTGTCACACCTGTCATCCCAGCACTTTGGGTGGCTGAGGCGGCTCAGGAGATTGAGACCATCCTGGCTAACACAGCAAAACCCTGCCTAAAAATACAAAAATTCTCTACTAAAAATACAAAAAATTAACCGGGCGTGGTGGCGGGCGCCTGTAGTCCCAGCTGCTCAGGAGGCTGAGGCAGGGTGAACCCGAGAGGCGGAGCTTTCTGTGAGCTGAGATCACGCCACTGCACTCCAGCCTAGGCAACAGAGCGAGACTCAGTCTCAAAAAAAAAAAAATAATCAATATATACAGTAACAAGACAGGCTTCCGGTGGCAGAGATGAAATCTTAAATACCTATTTTAGACGGCATGATTTGAGTATGGCTGTTCACTGGCACCTTTTATTAATACTTTGTCCTTTCACCAAGTTAGTCACAATATTCTTCCCACAGACATTTGTTTCAGACATATTTTGGGGAAATTTTAAAAATACCAAGCACAAAGAATCTAACATCTACATATTTGCCTCCTTGGGCTGACAACATTAAAAAAAAAAAATCAAATCTTTATCTTCATTGCCTTTTATGCATAACTCCTCATGCCCCGCTATAGTCCTCACTTGTCAACTTTCTTTTCACACATATCCTTTTGTTTTGCAACTCACTTAACTGTTACACAGTATTATACTGAGAATACATTCATCTGATGGACATATTTATTTGCAGTTAACAGTGCTAGGATAAACATCTGATGTCTTCCAGCGAGAGTTCTTCAGTAGCTGTCTTCCATCTGAGGTACCTGCCTGTATGCCACGGGTACCCACAAAAATTCTCCAAGGAGCATACAGGCACGAAATGTTCAAGAACTGCTTTTTAGGATGGGTGTGGTGGCTCACGCCTGTAATCCCAGCACTTTGGGAGGTCAAGGTGGGAGCACTGCTTGAGGCCAGCAACCCTGTCAAAATAACTTTAAAAATTGCTTTCTAGATCAAGTTCCTCCTGATTTTCATAAAATCAGCATACCTGTGTGCACACCTGCAGTGTATCTTGTTCTTACCACCTTCCCTTATCACACTTACACAAGAGGCATCTCTCACCCATCCTCAATAGTTTGATCCACTATATTCAATAACTTTTAAATACATTAAATCTATTTGTCAACATTTTTAGAAAGCCACAAAAACAAAAGAGGACAATTTGAAAGATTGCTAAATGCAACCTTCCTTTAATTGAGGCCAGTATGTTTTCTCCTATTTTTTTTAGGAGGTACAATTTCAGTAAAATTTTACTGCAAGTATCAATGTATACAATTTGCTGTTTTGGTCAACTAATTAGTAGTAACAATGTGAAATAGTCCAGAAAAAAAACATGAACATTTGATGCCTTATGGTTACAGCAAATTAAATACTTCAAGTTATATTTAAAAATTTACAAGAAATGAAAGGATCAAAAGAGGTTCATAAACATTTATTAGCATAAAGTGTTGTAAAAGAAATGTAACAAATACATTTTCAAGAGGAAAAACATTTGCATAGTTCACCTATGTTTACATGGATCATGGTGGACAATCAGCTCAGTATACTATCACAATGCACTAAATTAGAAGGGCTTTCCTTAAGTAACAAAACAGCTTTATTTTAAAATACCAGTATTTATGATACACTGGCAATTACATCTTTTTCAACTAATCTTATGATTTAAAACTTCAACTTAAAGTTATGAAAGTTTAAAGAACTGTTTTAGTTGTAACATAAGTAAAAACTTTCACTTACTTAATAAAGTAAAAACTTTATTAAGATCACCACCTAAGAACAAAATGACCAAGAAATTACACAGAGTATTTACAGCCTAAAGTAAGTACATTCACCACTGGCTCCCAAAGTCCTCAAAATGGTATCTAATTTCTATCATACATAAGAGCTCACTGATTAAGACCAACCTGGATTTGAATTGTTTCACCACAAATTCTTGCTGTTATAACCTTGGACAAATCACTGAGCCTCTTGGGCCTCAGTTTCCTCATCTGTGGAGTAGATTTAATTATTAAACTGGCTTACAGGTTGCTGTAAGGATTAATGAAATATGTGTGAACAGGAAGGTTTAATTATTAACCTATCTCACAGGGTTGCTGTGAGATTAACTCCCAGATGAAATGGAGGCTAAATCAAATTCCCAGGAACCATCTTTGAATCTTTAAGAAATATCATAACTGAAACTTACAGTATAGATGTTACTGAATCCTGCACTGGAATAGAATGGTTAATTTAAATATAAAGCAATATTTTCACTGTATAAAACGGGTTGGCTCCTCAGTGCAAGCCCAAAAAGGCTTTTTTAAACTACACATTTTTGCATATACCAAACAGCGGTGGCCAACAGGTATGCTGGGGTGCCTTCTTGGATAACCGTAGCAGTCAGAAGCAGACTTTTTTTTTTAAATACATAAAATCAGTATCTTTCTAGTTTTACCATTTTAAAAATAAACCGTATTTGCCTATTTTAAAAATTACTGTCCTGTCTGCTACCTAAAGCAGGTTTTCCAAAGTATGGTCCTCAGACCAACTGCATCAGCAAATACTCAAGACTGTCCGTTAATATTACTGACTCCTGAGTTCTACACCATACTAAATCAGAACATCTGGGACCACAGCTAGGAAGTCTGTTCTTCTAATTCTCCAGGAGACTCATGCTCCCTAAGCGCTGAGAAGCACTAACTTAGTCTATGTATTGGTTTATACTCAGGTTACACAGATTTTAAATAATTCATTAGCACTCTTGCTAAGTACTAATCTCAAATGACTCACTTCTCTCTTTCACCAACCCAATCTCCTCAGACCCTGCTCTATGCCTTTACAAAGTGCATGTGTTGGGATAAGGTGATGTGGATGAGAAGTAGAGGGAATTGTTCCAAATCCAAATCTCTAACTTTCAGCTCTATTGGTTCTGAATTGCCATTTTAAAGGAAGGTTTCAATGTCACCATTCTTTTTTTTTTTTTTTTTATTTAAGTTCTAGGGTACATGTGCATGACGTTTATATCATGTATAACTCCCCCATGCAATCCCTCCCTCCTCCCCCCTCCCCATGATAGGCCCCAGTGTGTGATGTTCCCCTTCCCGAGTCCAAGTGATCTCATTGTTCAGTTCCCACCTATGAGTGAGAACATGCGGTGTTTGGTTTTCTCTTCTTGTGATAGTTTGCTAAGAATGATGGTTTCCAGCTGCATCCATGTCCCTACAAAGGATGCAAACTCATCCTTTTTTATGGCTTCATAGTATTCCATGGTGTATATGTGCCACATTTTCTTAATCCAGTCTGTCACAGATGGACATTTGGGTTGATTCCAAGTCTTTGCTATTGTGAATAGTGCCGCAATAAACATACGTGTGCATGTGTCTTTGTCACCATTCTAAATTCCCTTCCCTCATAGAGGGTTAATGAAACAATTTTTTTTCTTTTTTGAGATGGAGTCTCACACTTTTGTCCAGGCTGGAGTGCAGTGGAGCCATCTCGGCTCACTGCAAGCTCTGCCTCCCAAGTTCATGCCATTCTCCTGCCTCAGCCTCCCAAGTAGCTGGGACTACAGGCGCCTGCCACCACGCCCGGCTAATTTTTTGTATTTTTAGTAGAGGTGGGGTTTCACCATGTTGGCCAGGCTGGTCTCGAACTCCTGACCTCAAGTGATCCACCCGCCTCAGCCTCCCAAAGTACTGGGATTACAGGCATGAGACACCACGCCTGGGCAACAAAAGTTTTTGAAGACCACATTTTCACTTTCTCTGAACAGTATCAAACAAAACGTGGACTTTTAAATGTTTTAAAAACAAAACCTTTCCACATCCCCTAGACTGTTAAAATAATCTGGAAAGCATGCAGCATTGTAAAACCGACTCATACTCACTTTTTCATCCAATTCTACAATTACTTATGAGAAATTACGATGCGCTACTCTAAGATCTAAGACACTGTGCTAAAGATGACACATAGGGCCTCTGGCTTTCACGAAGCTTACATTCCAATGAAGACAGCAGGAAAACTAAGTAATCTGCTTATAGACATGCTCTATAAAGAAATCTAAGGCTGGGTGCGGTGGCTCATGCCTGTAATTCTAGCACTTTGGGAGGCTGAGGCGGGTGGAATCACCTGAGGTCAGGGGTCCGAGAGCAGCCTGGTCAACATGGAGAAACCCCATCTCTACTAAAAATACAAAGTTAGACAGGCATGGTGGCATGTGCCTGTAATCCTAGCTACTGGGGAGGCTGAGGGAGGAAAGTCGCTTGAACCCGGGAGGCGGAGGTTGTAGAGCTGAGATGGTACCACTGCACTCTCCAGCCTGGGCAACAAGAGCGAAAATCCGTTTCAAAAAAAAAAAAAAAATCTACACAAGGCCGGGCGCGGTGGCTCAAGCCTGTAATCCCAGCACTTTGGGAGGCCGAGACGGGCGGATCACGAGGTCAGGAGATCGAGACCATCCTGGCTAACACGGTGAAACCCCGTCTCTACTAAAATATACAAAAAATTAGCCGGGCGAGATGGCGGGCGCCTGTAGTCCCAGCTACTCGGGAGGCTGAGGCGAGAGAATGGCGTAAACCCGGGAGGCGGAGCTTGCAGTGAGCTGAGATCCGGCCACTGCACTCCAGCCTGGGCGACACAGCGAGACTCCGTCTCAAAAAAAAAAAAAAAAAAAAAAAATCTACACAAGAGGTGTAGAGAGGTGATGTGAAAAGTCAGGAAAATGGAACAGACTAGTCAAAGAACTTAAAATTTACTTCAGATTTAGACATCACCAGTTGAATTTTAAAAACTCAAAACAGTAGAGATTCTGGTTAAGTAGAAACTTGACTTTTAATCTAGCTTCTATGCACAAGGCTTGGGAAGTTGCTTACTCTTTTTTTTTTTGATACGGAGTCTCACTCTGTTGCCCAGGCTGGAGTGCAATGACAGGATCTAGGCTCGCTGAAAGTGCCGCCTCCCAGGTTCACACCATTCTCCTGCCTCAGCCTCCCGAGTAGCTAAGACTACAGGCACCCACCACCACGCCCGGTTAATTTTTTGTATTTTTTAGTAGAGACAGGATTTCACTGTTTTAGCCACGAAGGTCTCGATCTCCTGACCTTGTGATCCGCCCGCCTCGGCCTCCCAAAGTGCTAGGATTACAGGCGTGAGCCACCGCGCCCAGCCAACTCTTAACAATTTAACAAAAACTAACAACGTAATTCCAATCAAATCTAAACCTCTAGCCACAAAACCTTAAAATCAAGGTGCTGATCTTAATCTGAAAAACCTCATGTGGTTTGGGTTCTGGTTACCTTAGAGATTTTGACTCTAAGCACCCAACGGCAATTAAGATTAGCTGAAATACTTGGCCAATGGTTCACTACTGAAACCTGATGAACTGGAATCCTCTGATTTTGTCTCTTTCAGACAAGGTGACCAACCATTCTGGGTTTTTTGTTTTTTAGTTTTTTGAGACATGGTCTCACTCTGTCACCCAGGCTGGAGTGCAGTCACAATCTTGGCTCACTGCAAGCTCCACCTCTTGGGTTCAAGCGATTCTCCTGCCTCAGCCTCCCAACCAGCTGGGATTACAGGCGTGCACCACCATGCCAGACTATTTTTATTAGAGACGAGGTTTCACCACATTGGCCAGGCTGTTCTCGAACTCCTGACCTTGCGATCTGCCACCTCAGCCTTCCAAAGTGCTGGGATGACAGGCATGAGCCACAGCACTTGGCCCCATTCTTTGACTGGGACCAAGGGGTTTCCTGGGAGCAGCCAGACTTTCACTGCTAATACTGGCAAAGTCCTGGGCAAACCAGGACTGGTCACGCTATCTTCGGCCACATTTTAGAAACTGATACTTTAACAGCCACCTTTTTCAACTCTGCACTTTGCGGCAACTCTACAGAGCTTTAATATGGGTCAACTACTAAAAACAAGAACCTTCCCTAAAGAAAAGCATGTTAATGTCACACACGGTTTTTACCAATCAGGTGGAAGTAATTTTTCCCTATAAATTTTACCATTTATTTTACTTTTAAACACAAAAATCATAAGCCAAACACTACTTGAAGAACTGTTAATGAATTCAGATTCACATTTAGGAAATAATGATTCAAAATTAAAATGTCTTTAAAGATCAGTTTTCAACGACTGATAGATTTAACAACTTGGACAAATCGCTCTTAACCCAACCTGGCTGGGAAAAAGAAGCCAGTCTGCAAAGGTGACATACTGTGTAATTCCATTTATGTAACATCCTAGAAAAGGTAAAACTATAGTGATGGACAACAGATTGGTGATAGCCAGAGGTTAGGGGTGGAAGCAGCACAGGTCTATAAAGACAGCAAAATAAAGTGATAGACCTGACCTATATTCTCGTGTTGGTGATTACACAAATAAATACTATGTTAAAATTCACAGAACGCTATACTAAAAAAAAGAAGTCACTTTTACTACATAATTCTAAGGTTTTTTTTTTTTAATCAGTGATTTCAAAAATACACTAATGATTTTATCATTTACTGAGGTACTCTGCTATGCCCCCTTCCTGTTTTGTTTTATAATTATTATTAACCCTATTCGAGGAAAAGGAAAACTTAAGGCTCAGAGGTTCAGTAATATGCCCAAAACCATAAAGTGTGTAAGGGATGGACCACAATTCCGACCCAGATCTGATGCCAAAGGCTACATTCTCAACCACTACCAAACACGACACTACACCCTCCTCTTCATAAATATCAATCACTCTGTCCCTCCTAATGACAATATCAGGAGGCTATTGTTTCCTTATTCTGAACTCAAAACACTATTGATAACGTGAACATAGGGAGAAGCAAAACATGATTCTAGAGCAGTGATGTCCAACTGAACTTTCTCCAATAATAGAAATGTTTTATATTATGTGAGCTGTCTAAATATAGTAGCCTCTAGCTACAGGTGGCTACTCGGCACACATGGCTAGTGTGACACTGAGTTGAACTGGACGGCACAGTTCTAGAAAAATAATGTGACAAGAATGTACATGCCACAGAAAGAAGCAATTTATTAAATTATGATGGTAACTCACCAACAATAAAAGGAAAATAATTCAAGGGAGATGTATAGTAAAGGAATGAAGCTAAGAAATGCACCACCCCCAAAGCACGTCACAAAACTAAGTCTATCCTTTTTTTTTTTTTTTATGGAGCCTTGCTCTGTCGCCAGGCTAGAGTGCAGTGGCACCATCTCCGCTCACTGCAACCCTCCGACTCCCTGGTTCAAGTGATTCTCCTGCCTCAGCCTCCCGAGTAGCTGGGATTACAGGCACGCACCACTGCGCCAGGCTAATTTTTGTATTTTTAGTAGAGACAGGGTTTCACCATGTTGGCCAGGATGGTCTCGATCTCCTGACCTCAGGTGATCCACCTGCCTTGGCCTCCCAAAGTGCTGGGGTTACAGGCATGAGCCACCGCACCCGGCCACTAAGTCTATCTTCTGAACACCTGCTCACCCTCCAAGATTCAGCTGAAATATCAACTTTATTCACACACCCACGGCACTCTGCACACGTGCAGTATAGAATAAGTTGTACACTAAGTTTATCTGTGTTTTTCTCCCCCAGTGGACCGTGAGCACCTGAAGAGCAGAGATAAGTATTCATACATGCACCACCAGCATTCAATACCTACATCCAGATGCTTTCTGCAACAATAAACACTTTTTTCACTCAGTTTGAGTGGGAAAATGATCATCTTAGATCCTTTAACTACAAATTCAACTCAATTCTACAAGCATTTGAGTACCAGAAGTATACATAAAAAGAAGTACCTGCCCTCAAGGAGCTTACAGTGAGAATGAGGGATACAAGACATAGGTAGACAAATAACAAGTAAAAAGGGTAATCAAAATTAATTGCGTACAAACAGTACTTTAGGACAGAATTGAAACCATCAGGAATCATAGTGGTAAGCGAAAACTGAAAAATGATTTAAGTAGCCATTATCTGGCCAGGCACAGTGGCTCATGCCTGTAATCCCTGCACTTTGGGAGGCCAAGGCGGGCAGATCATCTGAGGTCAGGAGTTCGAGACCAGCCTGGCTAACATGGTAAAACCCCATCTCTACTAAAAATACAAAAATTAGCCGGGTGTGGTGGTACACGCTTGTAATCCCAGCTACTTGGGAGGCTGAGGAAGGAGAATCACTTGAACCCGGGAGGTAGAGGTTGCAGTGAGCCAAGATCATGCCACTACACTCCAGCCTGCACACAGGAGTTAAGACTCCATCTCAAAAAAAATAAAGTAGCCATTATCCCATTCTGTGAAGCAAAGGTGTAAGATAACTTATTATATCCCAACCTATTATTTAGAAAAGCCTGATGGATTAAAAAATAATTTTAAGGAAGTCTTTAGAAATGTATCCTGCCTTCGCTCACTACCAACATCATCCTATTCCTTATATCACTAAGCTAAAACTAGTCTTAGAACAAAATCCTTCCAGATCAAAAATTCTATGAAAATTTCACAGCATAAATAAGTGTAGTATTCTTTACACTTTTTTTTTTTTTTTTTTGAGACGGAGTCTCGCTCTGTCACCCAGGCTGGAGTGCTGTGGCCGGATCTCAGCTCACTGCAAGCTCCGCCTCCCAGGTTCACGCCATTCTCCTGCCTCAGCCTCCCGGGTAGCTGGGACTACAGGCGCCGCTACCTCGCCTGGCTAGTTTTTTGTAGTTTTTTTTAGTAGAGACGGGGATTCACCGTGTTAGCCAGGATGGTCTCGATCTCCTGACCTCGTGATCCACCCGTCTCGGCCTCCCAAAGTGCTGGGATTACAGGCTTGAGCCACCGCGCCCGGCCTACACTTTTACACTTAAATTCTCATCAAGTCACAACATCCTTTCTGGGTTCTCAAAATGGGCTAATTGGAATTAGTTTGCACAGTACATCTCATGGTGAGTATACAGGCAGCATCCGGAACAGTCTGTACAAAATAGTTTGAAATCATTTAATAAGTACATTTTCTATTTCCTCTTAAAAATGAACAGGAGGGGTGCTAGTATGAAGAATCTAGACACCGAGCATTATCTGTATTTTAAAGTATATTATAATATGGAGGTCTGCAAACTGGAAGACTGGCAAACAGTTCTACAGCGTAATTTCTTAATTTTCTCATCTTATCAGCTCACGTTATTCATGACAAAGGTCAGAGAAATTTGTGAGATTTTCCTAGAGTGAATGACCTTGGGCTGCTTAATTAAATTCTTTGAGCCTGCTTCCTCAAATTGAAGATTGAGAAGGAAGTGTGACTAGATGCCCTTAGAGAGAAAAACTGAACTAAGGTAATTACTTACAGGTTGACTTCAGCATGGCTTTTGGTTCAATCCTAACTCATCTTTACAATGGAAAAACAGGCCAGGGCGGTGGCTCATGCCTGAGATCCTAGCACTTTGGGAGGCCGAGGCAGGTGGATCACCTGAGGTCGAGAGTTTGAGACCAGGCTGGCCAACATAGTGATACCCCATCTCTACTAAAAATACAAAACTAGCCGGGCGCGGTGGCTCAAGCCTGTAATCCCAGCACTTTGGGAGGCCGAGACGGGCGGATCACGAGGTCAGGAGATCGAGACCATCCTGGCTAACACGGTGAAACCCCGTCTCTACTAAAAATACAAAAAACTAGCCGGGCGAGGTGGCGGGCGCCTGTAGTCCCAGCCACTCGGGAGGCTGAGGCAGGAGAATGGCATAAGCCGGGAGGCGGAGCTTGCAGTGAGCTGAGATCCGCCCACAGCACTCCAGCCTGGGCGACAGAGCGAGACCCCGTCTCAAAACAAAACAAAACAAAACAAAACTAGCCGGACGTGATGGTGGGCGCCTGTAATCCCAGCTACTAGGGAGGCTGAGGCAGGACAATCACCTGAGCTCGGAAGGCAGAGGCAAGGCTGCAGTGAGCTGCGATCACGCCACTGCACTCCGGCCTGGGCGACACAGCAAGACTCCATCTCTAAATAAATACATAAAATATAAAGTGGAAAAACATATAAATGTGGCACCTATTAAAATATGTCCATAATTCTTTGATACTTGTCCCTTGAGTTTGGGCTGGACTTAGTGACTTGTTTTTAACAGAACATGGCGGCCGGGCGCGGTGGCTCAAGCCTGTAATCCCAGCACTTTGGGAGGCCGAGACGGGCGGATCACAAGGTCAGAAGATCCAGACCATCCTGGCTAATACGGTGAAACCCCGTCTCTACTGAAGAATACAAAAAACTAGCCGGGCGAGGAGGCGGGCGCCTGTAGTCCCAGCTACTTAGGAGGCGAAGGCAGGAGAATGGCGTAAACCCGGGAGGCGGAGCTTGCAGTGAGCTGAGATCCGGCCACTGCACTCCAGCCTGGGCGACAGAGCCAGACTCCGTCTCAAAAAAAAAAAAAAAAAAAATAGAACATGGCAGAAGTGATAGTGTGTGGCCTCCTCTCTGTTCTTGCTTGAGTCACCTACTCTGGGGGTAGCTAGCCTCCGCCATGTGAGGACACTCAAGCAGTCCAATGAAGAACTTCCATGGTCAGCCATAGCTGACTTGCCAAGCGAGAGCCACCTTGGAACCTCATGAAAAACTCTGACCCAGAACCACCTAACTAAGCTACTCCCAGATTCCTGACCCACAGAAACTACATGAGATAAACACAAGTTTATTGTTTTAAACCACTAAGTTTTGGGTTAATTTGTAACAGTAAGAGAATATACCAGTATTTTTTAAATAGTGGGTCCTGACTCGTTAGTGGTTGAAAAAAATCAATTTAAGGCAGCAATATCAACTTTAAAAAAATGAAATAGAAGATAGTAGAGTATATCACTCTTAATACAAATACTATTTCCTTAAAATTTTTTGTTTTACATGTATGTGTATACTAGGTACAATTTAAAATGTGTTTCTTACAACTACAGCTGAAAACATTAAAACCCACAAGTCTAATCAGTAGGTTTAAAACAAAAAGCTCCCTAAAGCATAGGGAGTTCCTTCAGGGACTCTGGTCTCAATAACAACCAACTATAAACAAGCATTTTCTATAAACTTTATGACCAAACCAACGAAATGTAAGACACTCTCACAATACATCTTTTCTGATGTATACACTAAGCTTGATACACAACACACAGGGCATGGCTATCTGCCCTAGAGTTTAATGTCTAACATGTAAAAGTATGTCATTCTCCTAATTTAAGAAATTACTCAACAGGACTTCCTTCACAAAATTAGTGAAAAATGCTGCTTTGGACTCAAAACCGCATTTATTTTTTCCTACTATTATTTTTTTTTTTAAATCAATGTTAAAGGAAATTCCATCTTCAACCTAAGCACACACACACTCACAAACACAAGAGATCTACTACTATTAAATTGTTTTCTGGGCTGGGCACAATGGCTCACACCTGTAATCCCAGTACTTTGGGAGGCTGAGGAGGGTGGATCACAAGGTCAGGAGATCAAGACCAACCTGGCCAACATTGCGAAACCCCGTCTTTACTTAAAAAAAAAAACAAAACAAAACATTGGACGGGCATAGTGGCGGGCACCTGTAGTCCCAGCTACTCGGGAGGCTGAGGCATGAGAATCGCTTGAAACCAGGAGGCAGACGTTGCAGTGAGTCGATATCGAGCCACTGTACTCCAGTTTGGGCGACAGAATGAGACTCTATCTCAAAAAAAAAAAAAAGTTTTCTGCTCATTGTCCAAGTCTCATTGGAACTATTCTCTTCAGAATACAAGCAAGTGCATATTTTTATGGTTGTGTCTCAGCAGAACACAAATCAAAACTTTCAGCAACACCAGACTCTGCAGAATATTCATGCAATCTTTTGATGAATCCACTCAGATTGCTTGCACTGTGATTTTCATTGAAGTAAAAAGTGTTAAAAAACTATTTCTGAATTCCTAATTTACCAGATTCTCAAAATACCAAAATAAATTGGCACATAATCAAACAGTGATTTAACTTTTTTTCCTTTTTAGAGATAGGATCGCACTCTGTTGCCCAGACTAGGGTGCAGTGATGCGATCATGGCTCACTGCAGCCTCGAACTCCTGGACTGAATGCGATCCTGCCACCTCAGCCTCCCAAGCTGAGATTACAGGCCCACACCACCATGCGTGGCTAATTCATTTTTTCTAATACATGGGATTTCCTTATATTGTCCTGGCCGACCTGCAACTCCTGGGCTCAAGACATTTTTCTGAAAGTACTGGGATTACAGGTGTGAGCCACCACGCTCAGCCTTTTTATTTTTCTTATTGCTGTACTAGGGACATTTGTGACTTTCCCACAATGAGACTTAGTAGAGAACTGAAAGCTTCCCTTGGCCCTATCCTGAAATACACTAACTAGCTCTTACGTGCCAGGGCTGTTTTCTCCTCAACCCTTGCAAATATATGTATCCATATAAATATATCCAACTATTTCAACAAGTTGTAGAAAATATAGTCTGTATAGCTCTCTTTATAACGCTATTACTTGATGATCCTGACTACAAGTTGGAATTATCTGCATACTTGGCAAAATTCAAGTGTGGCTGCCTATGCCTCAAGAGAACGAGCAGCAAACCAGTCCAGTCCTAAATTCGAGTAGCAGCTCTTGAAGAGAATAGGATGCACTTGATAGGCTTTCTTTAGGACTGATATTCAGTTCCTGGGCTTACCCCTGGGTTTCTTTCTATAAGCCTATATAGAGTGTAGCGCTAGGAAATATTCAGTGATCTCAAAAATAAGCATAGTTACTTTGACTCAAGACCAATTACTCTACACACACAGGCAAATTTCTGCCCAATGGTATCAAGTTTAGCATTAGTTTTGCCCACTTTTTCTTTTATTTTTTCTTAAATCAGTATCACTTTTCACATGAGCACTCCACCAACACCATAAGGTTGAAAAATTTCAGAATGAAAGTCCAAAAGAATTAAGAACCTACAGATCTCTATGATTCTCTACAAAATAATCAACATCATTTTAGTTTCCTAATAAGATGAGACGGACCTCAATACTCAAGCCAATCCAAGGAACATGCCAGTCTGAAGGCCAACTTTGATGTTCCAGTGACAGAGGTGCAGTAGAATACTTAGATCAGAATTTGGTTTTGGAGGCAGACATTTACTCACTAAAGTCACTTATCTAGCTGATCAAAAAACAGTAAAGTTCAAGGCAAGTGTACACTGAATCTATTATCCATCTGAGAGCCACTGAAGCTACACAGCTGCTTATTTTGTCTTCAAAGAAGGAATTAGTCATCAGTACCTGCAGGTATAACTAGATTGCTAAATAAAAGATTTTTAGGAGGGACACTTCTATGTATTAAATTGTCTTAAGATGGTAAGCTTGCCTTAAGTGATTTAAACTATGTGCCAGGCATTGTGTTGGTGGTCAGACTGTGTAAACCAACATGGGTTAGACATCATAATCAGGTTAACATGACTTGAAACCAGAGTATCCGAGAAACTGCTGCCTCCACTTCCTTAAGAATACAGCCATATCCTTTCTAAATCTCAAAAAATCCTAGATGTGTAAAGATATCATTAAATTCCAATCCTTAAAGAACTAAACTGCATTTCCCCCAAAAACACACGAATTCTAGAAAAATGGCAACAACCAAAAGTAAATTTTAAAATGTTAAAAATGACCAGGAAATTCTAACTTCTCTGCCATGTTTCAGGATCTCCCCGTTAAAAGATTTTCCACACCTCTAAATCTAACAGAATAGCCAACACCGGAATCCATACCTCAAAGACCAAAACCTAACAGGAGAATAAATTGTTAACAAACATGCGTTGCAGACTTTCATTTTTGGGGGGCCAAAACTTCAAAAAGGAAAATCCAGTTGCTGAAACAACCATCAAATTCAACCCTAACAGAAACATCTGACGTCGCTCAACTAATCTGCAAGGAAAAGGAAGCACCTCTACCTCTGTGCACAGTACAGGCATCTACTTCAGCATGACTTTCAGTTACCATTGGTGACAGAAAGATACTGGTTTACAGTATCTCCCCGGTTTAAAACAAACACGGAAAGTCAAGGGACAAGCGTAAAGGCCAAAAGATCTCAAGCAGAAGCCGGCAGAAGGATACGAGCAGTGGCTCTCCATCTCTACCCGGAGCATCTCAAGGACTGGTCCTACCTAAACACTTTATGTAAACAAGGGGCTTGTGACTCAGGCCTCCAGCCCCAATAGGTGGAGAGAAGTTTCCTCGCCTCGGCTGCACATGGTCTGCAGAAGTTTGGCTGGAGCAGAGCGCGGAGCCTGGGTGGGAGCGGCAGTGGAGTGCTGCAGGCGGCGGCGGCGGCGGCAGAGCAGCAGGAGGCGGAGGCGGGCGGGGGGAGGGGAGCGGCTGGGGGGGGCGGAGGGGGCTCTTGCCGCCACTGCTCTCTCGCCGCCTCTCCCCCCCGGCGGGAGCCGCTCGCAGCCTCTTTGCACAAGTCTCTCCGCTCTCTCGGTCATGTGACCTTAACGTAACCGGACAGGAAAAGCCCCGCCGCCGCCGCCGCCGCCGCGCCGGAGACACCGACCGCGGCGGCAGCAGCAGCAGCAGCAGCAGCAGAGAGAGGCAGAGGCGGCGGCGGCGGCGGGGAGGACAGCACGGCCGAGGCTGCCCAGCAGCGCCTCCTCCACACCCCCCGCCGCAGCAGCACCGGCGACAGGTAAGCGCGCACCGCCTCCGCCTCCCGGGGCCGGTGCCCACGTGCCACCCCTAGCCCAGGGTCCGGGAAGGCGGGGGGGGGGGCGGGGGCCACCGGAGCTCGCAAACGGTTCCGGCAGCGGCAGTGGCAACAAAGACGACGAATGACCCTCGTCCCAGGGCTCCGGGTGCAGGCAGGCGGAGGGCCCAGGCCACTCGGGGACCGGTTCTGGGAAGCGAGGGCAGGGGCGCCTCGCGGGGGCGGTGGCGGCTGCGCCTGGCGCCGGGGCTCTGGCCGCTTGACAAAACCATCCCCCGGAGCCAGGCGGCGGCGAGTCGGCAGCGGCTCCATCCGGGGTTTTGCGGGAGGGGGAGGGGACGGAAGCCGAGAGGGCGGGCGGCGGATCGGAGGGAGGGAGGAAGGGGAGGGGGGCGATTCGCGTTCCGTTCCCCGTGGCCGGTCCCTCCCTTCCCACCGCCACCGCGAAGTGCGCCCTGGGCGGCGGCGACCGGTGAGCGTCCCGCGCTGGAGCCCTCGGAGGCGGGCCCGTCAGGTGCGTAATCCTTTCGACGCCTCGCCGCCGCCTCCTGCTGCTGCCGCCGCTGCTGCTTCGGCGGCAAGGCCGCAAGCTGCGGAAGTGGGTTTGGGGGAGGGGAGGGAGGAGGGAGGGGGAAGGGAGGGATCCGGTCCGACCGGAGCAGGCCCGGCCTCTCTGGCGCTTCTCCCAGCTGCAGCGGCTCCTACAGCTGCTGCCGCTACTGCTGCGGCTCCGCCTCCCGCTCACGGGCGGGGGCGCGCACGCGCGCTTCCGGCCTCCTCGGGTCTCGCGCTGTCTCCGGCTCTCGCGCGCGCTCATCCCCTCTCCCTGGCTGGGCCACCCCCGCCCCCGGCGTTGGGGCTGTTTCGCCGGCCGGGGCGTTGCGCACGGCGTAGGCGTCGGCATTGTGTTAAACTCCGCGGGACTTGCGGCGAGCGCGCGCGCGCACGCGGGACTGAGAGAAGCGGCGAGCGTGCAACGCGGCCGGAGTGCGTCGCCCCTCCCTCCCCCTCAGCCCCTCGGGGACGGGGACAGGGACGGGGACGGGGGCGGGGCCGGCGAGACCGGAGGGGGCCAGAGGGCCCCGGCGCCGCGCCCCCGGCCCCGCCCCTGGCCAGGCCCCTGCCCCGCGGGGCGGGTGGGGTGAGGTGGCTCTTGCTGCGCGCTCAGGCGGGCTGGGGACGCGTCGGCTTCTGTGGCGCCGCCCCTGTCGCCCGCTCCCTGCGGCTGCAGGCCGGGCCCAGTCCCGGGTGCTGAGCGCGTTGAGCCGGCGGCTTCGAGCTTCCGCCCGACGTGCGATCTGCGCCTGCGATACAGCCCGGGTTGGCCCCGAGCGCGCTGTGGTTTCGGCTGCTTAGCCTCGGGGCGTGGGACCCTCGCGGCCCTCACGCCCCGACCGGACCCCGAGGCGAGGAGGCTGCTTCCCGGTGCCGGCGTCGTTTTCTCGGTGTAGCGAAACCCCTAAACCGTTCTTGTTTAAACAAAGCCGCAAGAGAGAACTGTTTAGCCAGAAGCTGCAAAGGAAGCTGGGTTTTGCCGCTTTTAGCTGGTAGTAAAAGAGGCAATAAAGAAGCGAGGTTAGCAGAGTAGGCGAGGGCCTGGGCCAGGAGAAGCTGCAGCTACGCCTTTTACTGCAGGAACTTCCACCCGAATACGTGAACTCCTAATTATGCCTTGGGGATATAACCCGGCTCTCGCTCCCCGCCTCCCCCAGCTGCATTGTTCATTAGCTCTTTCATCATACAATGGGCCCACTGAGTTTGTGAGCATCGATTCTATTCATTTTCTCAGGGTATTGTTTTAGTAAAATAAAGCATAAAAGCATAGAGAAGGTCAGAATTATCAAAACTCCGGGGGTGGGGGAGGGCTCTGGGATTACTTAAACGTGCTGCCGTGGCCTTGCTAATGTAAATCTATGCCGAGCTCCGCTGGAGCGCCAGTGCTAGTTGTACACACCACTAGCGTTTTAGTGTGGGAGTACCCTGAAAGTTTAATACAGAATTGGGACTATGCCATTTTAATTCTCATTTGTCTGATTTATCACAAACCAAAATTACAAATTGGTAAGGTAAATTCCACTGCATTCTGAATGATCTTGGTGTGTATCCAGGATGTTTTCAAACTGTTAAAAGGTCATTCTTGGCCGGGCGCGGAGGCTCAAGCCTGTAATCCCAGCACTTTGGGAGGCCGAGACGGGCGGATCACGAGGTCAGGAGATCAAGACCATCCTGGCTAACCGGTGAAACCCCGTCTCTACTAAAAAATACAAAAAACTAGCCGGGCGAGGTGGCGGGCGCCTGTAGTCCCAGCTACTCGGGAGGCTGAGGCAGGAGAATGACGTGAACCCGGGAGGCGGAGCTTGCAGTGAGCGGAGATCCGGCCACTGTACCCCAGCCTGGGCGACAGAGCGAGACTCCGTCTCAAAAAAAAAAAAAAAAAAAGGTCATTCTTTTCTTTATTTTTTCTTTTTAATAAGAGACAGGGGTCTTGCCATGTTGCCCAAGGCGGTCTTGAAATCCTGGGCTCAAGCAGTCCTCCCGCCTCGGCCTCCCAAAGTGCTGGGATTACAGGGGTGAGCCACCGCTCCTGGACAAGAAGGCAATATTTAAGAGCATAGTAATTTACCACTAATAGGACATCCTTTTAAACTGGGCATTTCTCATTTAATAAACTTGTAGTTTATTTGCTAGACAAAGAATTGGCCAGTTATTGAAGCAATCATAAGTGCAAGAAGTGATATGCCAGTGCCACTGAGAGTCAACAGTGGAGTAGTCTACAGTGGAGTGTAGTCTACACCCCTAAAACTGTGTCATACAGTCCAAGTGCATACTTGCCAGTTTTAAAGCTTCTCTTCAAAGGGGATGTAAATACGTTGATGCTCAGCAACGTAGCAGCAGAGAATAAACACTAATCATGTTTTAAGTTATAGAATAAAAGCTGCCACAGTAACACCTGCTTTTTTGTCTTAAACTTTTGTATGAACTTTATAGTAACCTCCAAACTCTGCACTTTTGTAAGACAATATAAAATAATACAAAAATGTGTTCATGGCCAAGCAAAGTGGCTCACTCACGCCTGTAATCCCAGCACTTTGGGAGGCCAAGGCTGGAGGATTGCTTGAAGCCAAGAGTTCAAGACCAACCTGGGTAACATAGACCCCCCATCTGTATTAGAAAAGAAAATGTATTCACCCCAACCCTATAAAGAGATATACCTTGTAATCTTGTGATTTCAAGTACCCACAGCATGCCCCTGAGTAAGTGGATGTGCTTTCCTCAATTTGAGACTTACCAAAATAGAGAAGGAAATACCTAAAGCTCATCTGTATCATCGGCCTGGGATCAGCAGCTTTAGAGGTGGGGACTGTCCTGCCAGCTCTTACTGTTTCTTGGTGCTTCATCCGTAGCCCCACTCACCTTTCCCTGCAGGAACTTGGAAAAGCTGGGCAAGCCCCGTGGCACCAGCCTGCACAGGAAAGAAAGATTGAAACAACTGGTTTACTGGTAATTTTTTTTACCATAAAATGCCAAATGCACCTGACAAAGGTCATTTATCATCACTTTTCCTATTTTCGAATGCTCTTTGGCTCTCTGAACATGACCTGAAAACCTAAAAGGGAATTGAACGTTTTTATTTCCCTGAAGAAAAAAAAATGTAAGCATGCTAAGCATTAGACCAAGAATATTTCTAAAATCTTCTTTATGCTGAAGTAGGTTATAATTTGAACTAGCAAATTAAACTGTTAGACAATTAAAATATTACTTTGAATTGATAGTAAATAAGATTCAGTATTTTTACAATGCTGATAGAGCCATTAAGATATGGAATCAGGGCCGGGCGCGGTGGCTCAAGCCTGTAATCCCAGCACTTTGGGAGGCCGAGACGGGCGGATCACGAGGTCAGGAGATCGAGACCATCCTGGCTAACACGGTGAAACCCCGTCTCTACTAAAAATACAAAAAAAACTAGCCGGGCGAGGTGGCGGGCACCTGTAGTCCCGGCTACTCGGGAGGCTGAGGCAGGAGAATGGCATAAACCCGGGAGGCGGAGCTTGCAGTGAGCTGAGATCTGGCCACTGCACTCCAGCCCTGGCGACAGAGCGAGACTCCGCCTCAAAAAAAAAAAAATTAATAAAAATAAAAAGATATGGAATCAGTAGTCCCAGAACCTTACAAGGAGTTGGCAGCACAAGACATATAGATCCGTTTTAGAAGCCAACTTGGTGGCTCCTATTTATGCTCAAACTCATAACCCCCAGTTCACATGCTTGAGGTATGCATCACATGCCTTTGAGTGTCACTTTAAGAAAGTTCAGTGTTCAAAGATAGGAATTTGAAAAACGCTTTTATGTATCTGGCCAAGTACTAAGGGAAACTACATTTTTACTTTTGTAAGATATTTTAGTGTACTTTTTTTTTTTTTTTTGAGACGGAGTGTCACTCTGTCCCCAGGCTGGAGTGCAGTGGCGCGATCTCGGCTCACTGGCTCACTGCAAGCTCCGCCTTCCAGATTCACACCATTCTCCAGCCTCAGCCTCCCAAGTAGCTGGGACTACAGGCGCCTGCCACCATGCCTGGCTAATTTTTTTGTATTTTTAGTAGAGACGGGTTTCACTGTGTTAGCCAGGGTTTCACTGTGTTAGCCAGGATGGTCTCTATCTTCTGACCTCGTGACCCACCCGCCTCGGCCTCCCAAAGCGCTGGGATTACAGGCGTGAGCCACCGTGCCCGGCCATACTATTCTCTTAAATAGGGCGCACTCGCTAAGTTCTGCACCAAGCAGAGTAAGCGTCAGAATCCTCTACTCTGGAATGATTTTAAAGTGTGCATGTTCTCCGGCACCGGGAGAGTCATTAGGTTCTCTGAGTCCCAAAGTGATTCTGAACGGCACTTGTCTAAGTGTGGTCTGCAGACTTCTCAGCGTTGACACTGAGAAGATCTGCTTAATTCAGTGAGCCAATGTTTTCCAAATGATCAACGGATGATGTTAAAAATCATGAATGAGTAAATGATCCATTGAAAGTGGATAGACCAATGAATATTACTATAATAGAGTAGGAAAAGTTAATTCAGTTATGTAGTTTTACATTACACAACCAACTTTTAAGAAAGTACCACTTGTCAAGTTTTGGTATAATAGAAAAGAAGACTATTACCTGAAAAGGCTATTAAAATACTCCTTTTTCCAACTACATAGGTGGGTGAGGCTGGATTTTCTTCACTACTCAACCAAAACAGAGTTAATTGAGGAGTAAAAGCAAAATCCGGTTGTCTTCTGTTAAAGAGAAATTGCAAAAATATAAAAAGACACCACTTTGTTGTTTTAGAAAATATAATTATTTTTTCATAAAAATGTTCTGTACTTTAACATGTAATGGGTTGTTTTTAATTGAATTAAATATTTCTAAAATTTCACCATTTTAATTTCTAATATGGTAAATGTCAATAGTTAAAATCCATATAAACATATAATTCGTTTTCTTAATAATTTTTAAGACCATTAAGGGATCCCAACACCAAAAAGTTTGAGAAGCCCTGCTCTAAAATATTGAAATATGTTATTAAGACTTTGAGTTAAACACATTTGAAACTGTGTTATATACCCTGAACTACACAATTAGGTGATTATATTTTCTTCAGATTAATTTTACAAATCATCTTATGGCATATGAAAAACGAAGGCAATCTCTATTCTGGTGGATTACTAGAAGCAGATTAGTTTTTTGTTGTTGTTGTTTTGAGACAGGGTCTTACTCCTTCATCCAGGTTAGAGTGCAGTGGCACGACCATGGCTCACAGCAGCCTCAACCTTCCTGGCTCAAGCAGTCTTCCCACTTCAGCCCCCTAGTAGCTGGGACCATGGGTACATGCCACCACATTCAGCTAATTTTCTTTTTATAGAGACAGGGTCTCATCATGTTGTGCAGGCTGGTCTCCAGGGCTCAAGTGATCTGCCCACCTTGGCCTCTCAAAGTGCTAAGATTACAGGGGTGAGCCACTGTCCTCAGCCCAGATTAGTTTTTTAATTTTGCTGTGTGTAATCATTTGTAAGTTTCCTTCAGGTTGATTGTAGCATAATGCCTTTAGAATTATTACTTTAATACGAACTCTTTATTAGCCATAAATCTCTGATCTACTTCTGTTTGACACCTAAGATGTCCCTGAATTGCCTCCTTATGACCCCAACTTACATTTGGAAACTAAAAACTAAGTGTAAACATAGGGAAAATATAATTGAAAACAGTAGTATTTTACAAATCCAATGCTTTTTAACATGAAAATAAATGCTGTTAGTTTTTGCCCCTCTCTTTTCTAATTACTATGGAAGAAGGTTGACTAAGGAAATGTTAAGAAAAAAATGCCAATCCATTATCACAACTAAATAAGATGCATTTGCTATTTTCAAAATACAGTTTTAAAATATATTAAAATTTGAATGACCAGCCTCATTCAGGTTTGCTTCATGGGCCCTCCAATATTAATTATTAATAATAGTAATTGAAAAAGCAGCTTTTCATCCTGGTAAATGGTCAAAACTACTTGCTTGTGGGTAATACTTCTACTCTTACTGATTGTCCTTTGCATTACAATATTCATTTATGCTTCACTTAAATAAAATCGAGGACTTCAGAGGACCCTTTTTGTGCCCTTGAAACCGATAGTGTAAGTGGTGTTTAGTGTCTTAGAACAGCTATTATCTTTAAAAACGGAATCAACAATTTCCGAAAGCTGTTTTGGTGTCCTATACTTATACTGAAAATGAAGGAGGAACTTAGGTTGTCAAAATATAACATAATTGTATGTGCCCCATTCTTCTGCACCTCCAAAAGGATGAGTGACTTGCTTACGGATCAGCCCACATGTGCTCTGTGATGGAAGCTGAAAGCAAGTGACAGCTAGGTGGTCAGTGTCCCATTATCAAGTAGGAAACAGTGGTGACAATGAAAACCAAAGCATTAAATAATCTAAAAGGTCATTTGTATTTGGCTTTAGAAAATGTTTTTTATTTTTTCAACATGAGTATGTCTGATAGTCGCTGAATTTAGTTAAGAAAAGTAAAAACTTTGTACACATACAGAAAGAAGGCATTCCATGAAAACCCATTTATAGGCACTGCCTCCTCTCTCCAGTGCTACTTTTCTTCAGTTCCTTTCAGCTTACTATTCTAATTTAGAAAAGACAAATGACTTGTTTTTTATTTAGTTGGAGTTTTTTTTTTAAGTTCATTTACAGTGTTAAATGGTTGGGGATTTTACATAGGTCTTCAGTTTCATGTCTTGATTTTCGGCCCTTTGTGACTGGGATCAGGAAGAACTTTTAGGAATGCTCTGTAGAGCAAGGTAGTAGAGTGGAGACAACGTGAACTGTATGCCCAGAAGACCAGAGTTCAATCCTGACTCTATTTGTTGACAATTTTAACCTCTCTCAACTACAGTGTAGTGATTTAAGGACATGGCTTTTCTGAAGACTCAGACAAATCACAGTCAGGACTTCCAAGCTCCAGACCAGTGTAACCAACATATACTCTGCATCTCCACTTGGTTATCTCAAAAGTATCTCAAACCCAACATGTGTGAACCTAACTTCTTGCCCTTCCCACCAAACTGGGTATTTGCCCTGTGTTCCCTCCTGTTGGAGAGCACCAAGATCTATCCAGTTATACAAATAAGAAGTCTAGGAAGTCTTCCTGGACATTTTGATCTGCTCCATTCTCCTTCATCTGACTCATCAACCAGGTCTGTTGGTTTTTTTTGTCTTCTAAATATCTTTTGACTCCTGCCAATTTCCTCCATCTTCCTCAGTACCACCTGAGTCCATTATCTCTTTTGTAGACCACTAGCAGTTGTCCCCTTTAGACCATTGTCCAGCAGGTCTTCACTTACCCGCTTGTTACCCCCTCCTCCCCCGTTTGATTAGTTCTGCAGTCTGTATGTTGTAGAGATCTTATCAAGTCATCGTGCTTAAAATCCCCTTGGGTGGCTTCCCATTGTTTTTAAGATTTGGACCAAAATCATTAATATGACGTCTGTCTCCATCCTCCTTTTCTCTGGCTCTTTACCCTTCAGGGTTATTGTGAATTATAAAGCACTATTCAGAAATTAATTATTAGCATGAAGAAACACAAGGTAGTATTTTTAAATTGAAAAATTATTCCAAAACATAGCAGGTGTTAAATTAATGAGAATTTTTTAGGTCAATCTAGGATAACTAGAAACTCAACTTCTACCCCCAGTCACCCAGCTGGTGAGAGGCAGAGCCTTGACTGGAACTCAGCACTCTTCTCCTCCTGGAGCATCTGCTTATTAATTTACTTAACAAATGCTAAACCCTAGGCCGTATGCAAGGCACTGGGATAAAATAGTAAATGATAAGGAAGATTTGTTGCCAGCTTTCCAGAAGCATCAGGCAATGTGTATAAACTGGCTCGTTCACAGATGCACCAGGGCAAGGAGAACATGAGGGGCAGGGGTGTGTGTATGTGTGTGAGTGAGTGTGTCTGTCTGTTCGTCTCATGTTCCTCTGAAAGCAGCATATTCAAAATCCTAAGAGTAGAGGTTCGAAGCCTGTGTACAGATGCGACCCCTCTCCCCTAACCCTTTAGAGCTCAGGCTGCCAAGCTGCCCAGCCTTGAGAGTGAAGCCTTTGAGCAGTAAGTATTGTACGCTGTCAGGAGCCAAATCATCACCAGGGTGTTCAGGACCTTCTGGGAAACGAAACTGCCATTCCTTAGCTTAGCTTAGCTTATCCAGAAGTCCGAAAGTAAGTGAAATAACCTCATTTTGTCTCCATTATCAATATATTCAAATGAAACTGAATTTTTAGTAATGTTTGTATTTCAAAACAAGCTGGACCCTTGATGATCCATTCATAGAGATCACCAAACTGACAGTCGCGTATCAAGAAAATAATTAGCTGGGCAATGTGACATGCATTTCTAGTCCCAGCTACTCAGGAGGCTGAGGCAGGAGGATCACTTGAACCCAGGAGTTCAAGACCAGCCTGAGCGACATAGCAAGACCCCATATAAAAAATTAGATACAGGCTCAGTGTGGTGGCTTATACCTGTAATCCCAGCACTTTGGGAGGCCAAGGCAGGTGGATCACGAAGTCAGGAGTTCAAGACCAGCCTGGCCAACATGATGAAACCCCGTCTCTACTGAAAGTACAAAAATTAGCCAGGCGTGGTGGTCGGCGCCTATAATCGAGAGACCGAGGCCGAGAATTGCTTGAACCCAGGAGGCGGAAGTTGAAGTGAGCCAATATCACAGCACTGCACTCCAACAGCCTGGGCAACAGAGCAAGACTCCGTCTTAAAAAAAAAAAATTAGATACAATGTAATATATTAAAGTAACATTTTATGTTGTAATTTGTTTGCATTAGAAAAATATTAAGCCGGTAGGTGGAGGTTGCAGTGAGCCGAGAATGCACGCCATTTCACTCTAGCCTGGGCAACAAGAGCGAAACTCTGTCTCAAAAAAAAAAAAACAGGCCGAGGCAGGTGGATCGTGGCGCATGCCCATAATCCCAGCTACTCTAGAGGCTGAGGCAGGAGAATTGCTTGAACCTGGGAGGCAGAGGTTATAGTGAGCCAAGATTGCACCATTGCACGCCAGCCTGGGCAACAAGAGCGAAACTCCATCTCAAAAAAAAAAGATAAGAAAAATATATTTTCATACATAGTCATGTACCCATAATAAATTCAATCAATGAAAGACCATATATACAACAATGGTCCCATAAGACTATAACACCGGCCGGGCGCGGTGGCTCAAGCCTGTAATCCCAGCACTTTGGGAGGCCGAGATGGGCGGATCACGAGGTCAGGAGATCGAGACCATCCTGGCTAACACGGTGAAACCCCATCTCTACTAAAAAAATACAAAAAATTAGCCGGGCGAGATGGGGGGCGCCTGTAGTCCCAGCTACTCGGGAGGCTGAGGCGAGAGAATGGCGTAAACCCGGGAGGCGGAGCTTGCAGTGAGCTGAGATCTGGCCACTGCACTCCAGCCTGGGCGACAGAGCGAGACTCCGTCTCAACAAAAAAAAAAAAAAAAAGACTATAACACCATATATTTATGTACGTTTTTTGTGTTTAACTGTTTCGATACACAAATACTTACCATTGTATTACAATTGCCTACAATACGGTAACATGCTGTCCAGGTTTGTAACCTAGGAGCAATAGATTGCCATATAGCCTAGGCCTGTGTAGTGGGCTATACCAACTAGGTTTGTGGAAGTACCTTTATGATGTTCGCACAATAACAAAATTGCCTGATGATGCATTTCTCAGAACATATCTCTTGTTAAGCAAGGTTTGAATATAGTGCCACCTGTCCTTCCTCTGGGAGGATAATACTGACATTGTGTCATTTCTATGTATTTATGTGTAAAAGCCTACCAGGTTTGTGAATGTTTCATGTCTTTGCTGGCAAAATAGAGGGAGCAATGTTGGACCTTAGTTTGAAGGTTTGTTGTTTTTAGTAGGTCTGTGAAATCAGAAAGCCTGGAAAGCATTAGTTTACATTAGCACCAGAGTATGGGATGCAGAGTAAGCAACTGTTAGATGGTGCAGCAGTCTGGAAGAGGTGCAGCAGCACTGGGATTTTATCCTAATGGCAGTAAGGAACCACAGGAGGATTTTATTTATTTATTTATTATTTATTTATTTTTAAGATGGAGTCTCACTCTGTCACCCACACTAGAGGGCAGTGGCATGATCTCAGCTCACTGCAACCTCCACTTCCCAGGTTTAAGCGATTCTCCTGCCTCAGCCTCTCGAGTAGCTGGGATTACAGGCACTCGCCACCATGCCAGGCTAATTTTTGTATGTTTTGTAGAGAAGGAGTTTCACCATGTTGGCCAGGCTGGTCTCAAACTCCTGACCTCAGGTGATCTGCCCGCCTCAGCCTCCCAAAGTGCTGGGATTACAGGCATAAGCCACTGTGCCCAACCCACAGAAGGATTTTAAGCAGGTGACATCAGATTTGCCCTTTCGAAAGGTCATTCTGGCTATTGTGTGGTGGATGCATGAAGGAGGCCAGAACTGGAGATGGACAGATGAGTTGGGAGGTGAGGCTAAGGTGTGACAGGAAGGTAAAGAGTTTCAATTAATGGCAGTTGGGGGCTGATGTGAGGAGTAAGACAATGGGGAGGCCTGAGGATGAATTGAGATTTCTGGCTTGGTCAGAGGGTGGAAATGGGACCCTGCACTGAGCCAGGGAATACAGAAGGAGCAGATTTGTGTACCTGGTTTTTATTGTCTTTTTGGGTAAATGGCAGTGAGAGGACAGGGAGGAAGTGAGTTGAGTTTTACCTAAATCAAGTTTAAGGTTCCTGGGGAACAGCCAAGGGGAAGTGAAAGAGATCACCAAAGAGAGGCTGCAGAATGAGGAGTGGGCTGGGGACCAGGCACAGAGGAGACCAGCAAGGGGAACCCTGGATGGAGATTAAAATAGAACAGCCTGTGGTGAGTCAAAAACCAGAGAGCAGTAGCCTGAAAACCAGAGACCAAAGATTTATCAAAGCGGGAGGAAGAATACAAAATGCCGCCAAAAGGCTGAGTAAGCCACTGAGTCCCTGAGGCTGGGGAACAAGGTCCTTGGTGACCTTGGTGAGCAGAGTGGGGCGGGAGCTGGCTTGGAGGTGGGAAGAGCAGGCAGCCATTCCCACAAAAGAGGGGCGGCCTCAGCCAAGCCATCCACGAGGATACCAGGGCCCTAGCTGGTGTATTTTGGGCCAGTTAAGCCTCATGGAAATGAGTATGAAGGGAGGCCGTGATGAGAAAAGAGGAAAGAAAGATTTAAGAAAAGCCAGTACTGTCGCTGGGCAGGGGCCAGAGTGTAGCCTATAGTACCTTCTCTACCCTTTTGCCCCATTTCCTCAGGCAGTTCACAAATGGAACAGTCTAGGGGTTTTGGTTTTGGTTTTCTTTTTGAGAAAGGTTTTTTGGTCTCCAAAATAAAATTTTTTTCAAGTTAATCTGTGTGAATATTCCCCCTTGTGAATTCTGAACATGCAACTTGTTCCGTTTTTCTGCTTTTTCTTTTTTTTTTCTTTTTCATTTCTCTGAGTCATGCACATGTATTCTTTCCACTGTATTTGAATACTTATGTTCAGTGTATTTCCTGATCTAGGAGATGTTCCTAAATTGACATTCTAAAATAATTAGTAGACTCCCTTAAATTCCTAAATTGAGATTATAAAATAACTGGTAGACTCCCTTAAAAAACATTGAGCGTTCTATCATGGCTTCATTCTTATGGTCTGAATAGAATGCTTATGTTAGTCTGTTTATGGAAAGAGAGGGAGCCATATAGTTTGCTATATCGAAGGAAATAATATATACCCATTCATGTAAAAACCAAAACCTCAAAATCCTCCTATAAAACATTAACAAATTTCATGGCATTAAAACATAAAATTGTATTTGTCAAAATCTCTATAAACAGATGCAAAGGAAGTGAGAAAATTATTAGCAACATATGTGACACAGGGCGTATTTTCCTTATATACAAAGAGTTTAAAAGGTTTTTGTTTTTGTTTTGAGACGGAGTCTCGCTCTGCCGCCCAGGCTGGAGTGCTGTGGCCGGATCTCAGCTCACTGCAAGCTCCGCCTCCCAGGTTCACGCCATTCTCCTGCCTCAGCCTCCCGAGTAGCTGGGACTACAGGCGCCTGCCACCTCGCCCGGCTAATTTTTTTGTATTTTTTAGTAGAGACGGGGTTTCACCGTGTTAGCCAGGATGGTCTCGATCTCCTGACCTTGTGATCCGCCCGTCTCGGCCTCCCAAAGTGCTGGGATTACAGGCTTGAGCCACCGCGCCCGGCCGTGTTTTTATTTTTTTAAGACAGGGTCTCACTCTGTTTCCCAGGCTAGTGTGCAGTGGCGCTAACACAGCTCACTGCGTGCAGCCTCAATCCCCTGGGCTCAGGTGATCCTCCCACTTAAGCTTCTGGAGTGGGAGCTTCTAGCTGGGACCACAGGTGTGTGCCACCATCCCTGGCTTTTTAAAAAATTTTTTGTAGAGATGGGGGTCGCTCCATGTTGCGCAGGCTAGTCTTGAACTCCTGGGCTTGGGCAGTCCTCCCACCTTGGCCTCCCCAAGTGTTAGGATTAGAGGCATAAGCCACCACACCTGGCTGGGTTTTATTAAATCGATAAGAAAAAGAGAATTGAATAGGAAAATGGGCAGAGCTCATGAAGAGGTACTAAAGGAAATACAAATGGTCAATAAATATAAAAATAAGCTTTACTTCATCATTAAAGGCCTACAAAGTAAAAAAAACCATATTGGCAAAGAATACCAAGTATTAACTAGAGTATGGAGAAAAGAGTTAGGGTGGAGCTGGATAGAAAAATCTCACATTTTGTCTGTCCATAATATTTGAATCTTTTATAATAAGTATATGTACTTAAAAGCAGCAGCAAATAATCATATTAATTTAAACACACACACTTTCGTGTAGCACGTTCCAACTAACCAAGTGAATCCCAGTTTAAAGCCTACTTATTAAATGTACTGGTTCTATAAGCTTGGGCAAGCCACCTACCCTCTCTAACCCTATTTCCTCATTTATAAATGTGGGTAGCAATACTTCAAATAGCTCAAATAAATTAATGTGAAATTAAATTAATAGCATATGTAAATGATGGCCCATAGTAGCAGTCCCTAAAAAAAAAATTCTCATCATTGTCATTAAGGGATAAATAGTAACGTTTTCCTGTACTTGAAGCTACTGTTGATGAGCGTGACACCTGAAGCTGTGGGACCTCAAGCTGCCTAAATTTGATCAGCATGATCCGAGTCAGAGGACATGGCAGGAAGCATGTCACAGTTGGGGCTCAGAGGATACTTTTTTAATGAGAAAAGCAGGATAGTAAGCTGGAAAAGGAAGTATTCTGGCACTTTACAGAGAATAACCTTGAAGACAAGCTTCTGAGTTATATCTTGGTGGAGGTCAGGTTAGAGTGATGTTTCTCTGTAACCTCTGTAAGGTCACTTTCGCAACCCAGCAGTTCCCTGGCTTTCATCATGAACCTCGGGCCTTTCCTGTGCCTCTGCTTCCTAACCTGAGTGCTCTCACCTTCTCTGATATACACAGAAAGTAGTGGGGAAACTGATCCATACCATCTGTTTGCATGAGACAACAGTCTAGGTCTTTATACCCAAATGATTTGCAAAATTGGATGACTCTCCTATCTTGTGCTTGAATATGACTCATGGTAGAAAATATGAAATTTGACATTCTGGATTCTTGATTTGTGACCTGATCAGTCTCTTAAAGAATTATTCCATTACGTTTGTCCATTTTAGGGCATACTTGTTAATTTCTGAATCTGCCTGAACATCCCTAGAGCAGGAAGGGAGAGTAGGGATTCCAGCACCTCTGCTGATTAAGAATTGCTGTGGGGCCGGGCGCGGTGGCTCAAGCGTGTAATCCCAGTACTTTGGGAGGCCGAGACGGGCGGATCACGAGGTCAGGAGATCGAGACCATCCTGGCTAACACAGTGAAACCCCGTCTCTACTAAAAAATACAAAAAACACTAGCCGGGCGAGGTGGTGGGCGCCTGTAGTCCCAGCTACTCCGGAGGCTGAGGCAGGAGAATGGCGTAAACCCGGGAGGCGGAGCTTGCAGTGAGCTGAGGTCCGGCCACTGCACTCCAGCCCGGGCTAGAGCGAGACTCCGTCTCAAAAAAAAAAAAAAAAAAAAAAAGAATTGCTGTGGATGGCTGGTGCAAAGGTAGTGAGTTATCTCAATTGATTGTTCGGTTACAGATCAAATGCCTTGTTCTACTTTATTCCCTCTTCTCACTACTGCATTTGACTAGTCTAAAAATAAATAAATAAATAAATAAATAAATATTTTAAAAAATTGCTGTGGGTCTGCTTTGAATTTTTTTAAGCTTACTGATAGTGCATTCTCTCCAGTACATTCTTAACTCTGAAGTTAAGCATCCTCACATTTTAAAAATTTAGTCAATTAATTAATGTGTAGTAGGCTTTTAAAAATTGAATTTGGCCGGGCATGGTGGCTCACGTCTGTAATCCCAGCACTTTGGGAAGCCAAAGTGGGTGGATCACGAAGTCAGGAGATCAAGAGTATCCTCAAAAAATTAGCTGGACAAGGTGGCGGACGCCTGTAGTCCCAGCTACTTGGGAGGCTGAGGCAGGAGAATCGCTTGAACCCAGGAGGCAGAGGTGTCAGTGAGCTGAGATCACGCCACTGCACTCCAGCCTGGGCAACAGAGCAAGACTCCATCTTAAAAAAAAAAAAAAAATTAGCCGAGCGTGGTGGCAGGCACCTGTAATCCCAGCTACCTGGGAGGCTGAGGCAGGAGAATTGCTTGAACCTGGGAGGCAGAGGTTACAGTGAGCCAAGATGGCGCCATTGCACTCCAGGCTGGGCAACAAGAGCGAAACTCTGTCTCAAAAAAAAAAAAATTGAACTTTATTTTGAGATCATTACAGATTCAGATGCAGCTGCAAGAAATAGTACAGAGATCCCATATACCCTTTACCCAGTTTCCCCTAATGGAAACATCTTGCAAAACTATAATATAGTATCAGAGCCAGGATTTTGACATGCAGAACATTCCCATCACCACAAGGATCCCTCATGTTGCCCTTCCATTGCCATGCCCACCTGCTACCATACACCCCACAGCACCAATCTGTTCTCCATTTCCATAATTTTCATACATATTGTATCAGTGTAATCATACAGTATATAATCTTTGGGGACTGGCTTTTTTTCGCTGAGTGTAATTCACCAAGTTGTTGTATGTTATCAGGAGGTCATTTTTTCTTATGGCTGAGTAGTTTCCCTGTGTGTGAGCATACCATAGTGTGTTTATTCAGTTATTGAAGGACATCTGAATTGTTTCTAGTTTTTGACTATTAGAAATTAAGCCGCTATGGACATTCCCGTACAGGTTTTTGTGTGAACATAAGTTTTCATTCCTCTGGGATAAACATCCAGGAGTACAGTTACTGGGTCATGTGGTAGTTGCATGTTTAGTTTTTTTAAGAAGCTGCTAACTCTTTTCCAGAGTGACTGTACCATTTTACATTCCTACCAGCAGCATATGAATGATCCAGCTTCTCCACACTCTTGCCACCATGTGTTGTGACTGTTTCTTATTTTAGCCATCCTGATAGGTGCGTAGTGATACTGTGGTTTTAATTTGCTTTTCGCTAGTGGCTAGTGGTTTCGAACATCTTTTCGTGTGTTTATTTGCCTTGCCATCTGTATATCCTCTTTGGTGAAATGTCTCTTCAAGTCTATTACATATTTTCTGATTTGATTTTTTTTTACTGTTGAGTTTTCAAAATTCTTTATATATTCCAGATACTAATCCTTTGTCAAAGGACTAGTTTGCAAAAGTTTTCAAATACTGACTCCTAGTCTTTGAGCTTGTGTTTTCATCCTCTCAGTAAGGTCTTTCAGAGAGCAAAAGTTTTTAATTTTAATGAAGTCCAGTTTATCAAGTTCTCATTTTAAGGATTCTGCTTTTGATGTCAAGCGTAAAAGCTCTTTGACTAGCCCTAGATTTTAGATTTTCTTACATGTTTTTTCCAAAAGTTTTATAGTTTTGTGTTTTACATTTAAGTTCATTATCCATTTTGAGTTGATTTTTATTATATAAAATATGAGACTTAAGTGTCCAGGTTCTTTTTCTTTTTTCTTTTTTGCCTGTGGAAGTCCAGTTGATCCTGCACCATTTGTTGAGAAGCTTATTCTTCCTCCACTGAGTTGCTTCTGTGCCTTTGTCAATAATCAGTCGTACATATTTATGTGTGTCTACTTCTGGGTTCACAATTTTGTTCCATTGATTCCCTTGCCTGTCCCTCTGCCAATACCACACAGTCTTGAATGCTATAGCAATATACTGCATTTTGAAATTGGGTGGACTGGTTTCTCCCACTTTATGGTTCTTTTTTAAAAATTATTTTAGGCCAGGCGTGGTTGCTCACACCTGTAATCCCAGCACTTTGGGAGGCCGAGGCGGGTGGATCACCTGAGGTCAGGAATTCGAGGCCAGCCTAGCCAACATGGTGAAACTCCGTCTCTACTAAAAATACAAAAAACTTAGCCGGGATTGGTGGTGCGTGCCTGTAATCCCAGCTACCCCAGGGAGGCTGAGGGAGGAGAATTGCTTGAACCCAGGAGATGGAGGTTGCAGTGAGCTGAGATTGTGACACTGCACTCCTGCCTGCAACAAGAGTGAGAAGTTTGTCTATATATATATATATATATATATGCACACACATACATACATATATATAATTTTAGCTATTCTAGTTCCTTTGCTTTTACATGTACATTTTAGAATAATTTTGTGTATATCTACAAAAAAATCTTGCTGGGATTTTTATAGGAATTGCATCAAACCTATATGTCAATTTGGGGAAATTGATATATTTACCATGTTGAGTCTTCCTATCCATAATCATGGCATATCTGTTTATTTAGATCTTTTATTTCTTTTTTTTTTTTTTTTTTGAGGCGGAGTCTCACTCTGTCGCCCGGACCGGAGTGCAGTGGCCAGATCTCAGCTCACTGCAAGCTCCGCCTCCCGGGTGTACGCCATTCTCCTGCCTCAGCCTCCCGAGTAGCTGGGACTACAGGCGCCCGCCACCTCGCCCGGCTAGTTTTTGTATTTTTAGTAGAGACGGGGTTTCACCGTGTTAGCCAGGATGGTCTCGATCTCCTGACCTCGTGATCCGCCCGTCTCGGCCTCCCAAAGTGCTGGGATTACAGGCTTGAGCCACCGCGCCCGGCCTTGTTTTGTTTTTTAATAGATGCCTTGGGACTTTCTGTGTTACAATCGTGTCATCTGCAAATAGTGACAATTTTATTTTTTCCTTTTTCTTCTGTATGCTTTTTATTTCCTGTCTTGCTTTGTTGCATGAGCTAGTACTTCCAGTGCTATGTTGAATATCGAGAGGGGACATCTTTGCTTTGTTCCCAATCTTATGAAGAAGACATTCCGCCTTCCTTACCATTAAGTATAACGTTAAATATAATGTTGGTGTGTGTGTAATGGGCTTTTATAAATGCCCTTTGTAGAAAAGGAGCAGTCTAGAGATTTGATGAACCAGGCAATGTCAGGCAGCCTCTTTATTATAAATAGACTCAGACCAGCGGGGTTTGCTAGGGTCACGTGTGAATAATGAAAATCACAGAATTTGGAATCAGAACATTCACATTTAAATTTTGATCCTCCCACCTTTTGGCTAGAAGGCCTGGGGCAAATTACTTAGATGTCTCAAAACCCATTTCCTCCTCCACAAGGAAGGATGCACAGCCCCAACCCCACTTCCTCCGTAAGTGTTAAGGGTCAGGGGTGATGGGGCTGTTACATCACCAGCAGGCGCACACAGCAGGAGCTGGACTATTGACCCTCAAACTTATTGATTCTCACCCTGCCCTGCTGGGACCCCACCCCAACACCTTAATTTATCTATCTCTGCGGAAGAATTGACAAACTCTGATGCATTATTAGAATTTCCATTTGGAATCTTACACTAAAAGACTTCATTTGCATTTGGAATTTTAAACTAAAAGACTCGATGGTCCAAGATATTTGCTGTCTGTCTCCAGGACTTGATGCTTAAAGGCAGACCACCTGAGTTCATTTCCTGGCTTCTCCATTACCATCTGTGTGAGCTTGGGCAAATCATGTAATTCCCTGATTTACTTTAAATGACATCATTTGTTTAAAAACAAAAAAAGCGGAATGACATAATTACTTCAGAGGACTGTTAGGAAGACTAAATGAGTTAATCTATGTAACGTTTTTAGCAGTGCCTGACACATTAGCTATGATGACATGTTAGCTATGATATGACTGTTGGTGACTATAAAGGACACATTCTTATTTGTGAATCACCTTCTTAAAAATAAAATTGTTTGCTTTGCAGATTTTTTAAAAAATGGATTTGGCCAACCATGGACTTATTCTCCTGCAACAGTTAAACGCTCAGCGAGAGTTTGGTTTCCTGTGTGACTGCACGGTTGCAATCGGCGATGTATACTTCAAGGCACACAAATCAGTTCTTGCTTCATTCTCCAATTACTTTAAGATGTTGTTTGTCCATCAGACCAGGTAACTAAAGTGGTTGCTAATAACCTAATGACTGTAGACTTCTTAACCTCCCTATCCCTGGCCCTCATCAAGACCATGGGTCTCTCTACCTCTCCTAGCTCCTAGCTGACCTGCTGCCTTGTGGCCTCACTCGCCCCCTACCTTCTTTTATGTGTGCTTTCAGTAGCACTTGAGAATCACTGGACCTGCCAGCTCTACGCAGTCCCTCCACCTCCAGATGCCCTCGCTGGGTATCACCTGCATGACCAGGACATGCAAGATCAGGTCCATTATAAAGCCAGCTCCCCAACCTCAGTGAAGCCTTCCAGCAGTAATCTTTTCTGGACTCATTATCTAAGCCCTGCCTCTCATTCCTCCAGCCCCAGTCCTCTGAGTATCCCCCTGACTTTCAGCATTTATTCTTGTCTCCTCCTCTAACAAGAAGCTTGAGGGCATGAATTTCTCCAGTTCCCCTCTTTTCTATCTGAAAACATCTCTATCTTTGCTTAGTTTCTTTCTTTTCATCTCTCCGATCTTGAGAAAAGGGCCTCTCGGTGTCTCTCTGGAAAATGATCTCCCTCCCTCCCTCATGCTGCAAGATCCCACTCCTCAATTTTTATTCTGTTCTTTTTATTTTATCTGTTTTCATACGCCCCCTACCCTGCCCCCAGCCCATGTGGGATCAGCACATCCTTGACACTGCTGTCTGCCTGAGTTACGGTGCCGCTTCTCCTTCACTTTACTATGAAAGCCCTTAAAAGGGTAATCGAGGTCCTCGCCTGCACTCTCCTTATCCCACAGTCTTCCTATCAGTGTGCGCTGTGGTTTCCTCCCCTCCTTCACTCTACTGCAGTCTTTTCTCTAAGGTCACCCCTCATCAAAACCACTGCCCTTCTCTCAGCCTTCTAGCATCCTGTCCTCCAGCATCTGCTCTTGTTTGCTTCCTTCTTAAGTGGTTGTCGTCTGCATTTTTATAGCTGAATATCTCTTGTTTTTCTGCCCTCTAAACCTGGGCCTTTGGTGAATTTTGTCTTTTGCACTCTTCCTATGGGTGTGTGTCTTTTTCCTAGATCTCGCTTCTGCTGGAAACTTCAGTTTATAGCTCTGGCCTTGACTGTTCTGTCTCCAGAACTCTATTCCCAAGGCCTCAGGCTGTATGCTGGGCATTTCGAGTTGAGTATCTCCTTTTGCGTCTTTGAGGATGTACTGAATTAGGTCCTCTCTGAAGTTCCTCCTGCCTATTTTCTTATCTTCATGTATCCCAAGCTTAACTCTTTTGAATCACATCTTATCAGTCCCCAAATCATGTTTTCTTCAAATTACCTTTCACATTTGTCACTTCTTTTCCTTTCTCACTTCCATTACCTCATCACCCATTTTCCACATTACTGTCAGATTCGTATTTCCAAACACTGCTTTGACTGTAGTGTTTGATGAGAAACCTGCTATACTGCGTTATTCCTTGGATCAGAAACCTCAGGGATGCCCGGTGATATTAAAATAACACACAGGCTCCTTATTCTGTCATCCAAGGCCCCACAGGCTTGGAACCCAACCTCCTTCTAGCCTCATCTGCAACTGGGCCCTCTGGGACACCCCACCCCTCATCTTCACCTTAACCAGATCTACTTTCATGGCTTCAGCTCACCTGGACCACATTTTGCTGGTATCCTGCCCACTCCCTGAGTCCCAGCTCATGCAGCACCTCTTGTATGACCCCTCCCAGTCAAGTGAAACAAAACAAATGACAGGGACCATGTCCTCGCTCATGGCTCATAACACTTTAATTGTGCTCCTTTATAAGAGTGCACATGTACAAGAGTACAGATATGCACCTTTCCCCTATGTTGTTATTTGTATACTTACCCCCTTCTTCACTTGTAAGTTTCTCGAGGGCAGGGACTGGGTTTTACAAATCTTTGCAAACACCACCCAGTATGGCTGAGGTATTTGCACACAATAGAATGGCTACTTGATCAGTGTCTGGAGGAGCAGATGGGACAACTGCAGAATAACCCAGGAGGGGTGGCTCATCTGGCAACACTAAGGATGCTCCCTTTAACTCATGTGTCAGAGACTTCAGGCCTAGTGTGGGTTTTGTACTGGACAGTCTCAACACAGTGAATTCAATGGTATTGAAAAGGAGGCAGTTTTAATCTTGAGGAGTGCAAGAATGCTACATAATGAGTTTTAATTCAATGCAACAAACCCATCTTTAAGTATAGGGCAGTAAATAAATGCCTTTCTAATAAGGCGTTGTGATATTTGTGTAATACAACAGTGTAAAGCATCAGTGTGTATTACTGCACCAGAGGTGACACATGCCTAGTGGCCAGCTTTGCCGCCTCCTAGTACAGAATTCAAGCTCCTTGAGGCAAGGCAAACTCAGGATGAAGGCCAAGGGCGTAATTTTCAACCAGCACCTCCTCTGTGGGGCACAGCACTGCCGCCCGGCTACTCAGTCATAGACTGAGAATAGACTGAGTCAATTTTTTCAAGTTTGACTCCAAGGGAGATTTCTGGCTGTAGTTACCACTAGATGTCCCTGTCTTATGTCTGCAACTCTGAGTGGTATGTTTAAATCACAGACAACTACAGATTTTCAACTATCAAAAATAAAACCACTGAGGGAGAGGCCTTTCTAAGTACAACCTTCTGACGATGCTAATGCTATTCAAAAATCCTTATTTTTAAAGTTGTTTAAGCCTATCATTGCTTTTAAAATTCTAGTGAAGGAATAATTGAAAACGGAAATTACTATGGAAGTTTATACCAAAGGGCTTATAGCTGTGGTAAAACTATATTCATCTTTATCCTACATAAAAGCATGTCAACCAGCCTGGCCAACATGGTGAAAATCTATCCCTACTAAAAATACAAAAATTAGCCGGGCATCATGGTGTGCACCTGTAATCCCAGCTACTCGGGAGACTGAGGCAGGAGAATCGCTTGAACCCGGGAGGCGGAGGTTGCAGTGAGCCGAGATCGTGCCACTGCACTCCAGACTGGGCAACAAGAGTGAAACTCCATCTCAAAACAAACAAAAAAAATGTTATGTCAAACATATCTGGAAACTACTTAGATGTAAGTATATTATAGAGGGCTATATATCCTTTCCAAAGGACTGGGAAAAGACCAGAGTCTGGTGCATAGTGAGCTGAGTGATTGGCAGAGGTCAAGCTGCCCGGGAATAAAAGCAGTCAGGGATGCAGATGGCTGAAATGTGCGTTAAGGAGCTTTGAAAAATCCCACCTGTTTTTGTTTGTTTGTTTTGAGACGGAGTCTCGCTCTTGTCGCCCAGGCTGGAGTGCAATCCCAGTAGCTGGGATTACAGCTGCCCGCGCCCATGCCCGGCTAATTTTTGTATTTTTAGTAGAGACAGGGTTTTGCCATGTTGGCCAGGCTGGTCTTAAACACCTGACCTCAGGTGATCCACCCCCTCGACCTCCCAAAGTGCTGAGATTATAGGCATGAGCCACCACGCCCGGCCTCCACCTGTTTTTTAAGTGTATGTGTGCACATGTGCTTCTGCTTTTTTAAAAAAAAATTTTTTTTTAAGCCTGCATGCAGTGGCTCACACCTGTAATCACAACTCTTTGGGAGACTGAGGCAGGAGGATTTTTTGAGTCCAGGAGTTCAAGACCAATCTGGGCAAGATGGTGAGATCCTGTCTCTACAGAAGTTTAAAAATTAGCTGGGTGTAGCGGCATGTGCCTACAGTCCAAGCTACTCAGGAGGCTGAGGCTGCAGTCAGCTATGATCGTGCCACTGCACTCCAGCCTGGGCCTACAGAGCAAGACATCCTCTCTTAAAAAAAAATTTTTTTTAATCAAAATAAATTGATGTTTGGAGACCTCCTTGGGCCCTTACATCCCTGGCTGTAAACCCCAGGGACTTGCCACTTTGTTTCCCTGGCCCCTTGGAGTCCTTCCTCCAGGCCTGCCTAAAGTGTGGGCCAAGGTTTCCCCAGCTGTGTCCTTTTTTTTGCCGTCTGAGACTGTACATAGTTCTTTCAAATTTGAGAGACTTACTGTTGAGTCACAATTCATAAGTGATAGACAAGACAGCCTATCCAACAATGAATGAGAAAAGAATTACAAAATTTACACCAAAGTCAGCCAGGCATGGTGGCTCTCGCCTGTAATCCTAGCACTTTGGGAGGCCGAGCCGGGCAGATCACTTGAGGTCAGGAGTTCAAGACCAGCCTGGCCAACACAGTGAAACCCCGTTTCTACTAAAAGAATACAAAAATTAGCTGGGCCTGGTGGCGGGCACCTGTAATCCCAGCTACTTGGGAGGCTAAGGCAGGAGAATCACTTGAACCTGGGAGGCAGAGGTTATAGTGAACCAAAATCGTGCCACTGCACTCCAGCCTAGGCAGCAGAGCAAGATTTCGACTCAAAATAAAAATTAAAAAAAAAAAGAAAAATGGCCGGGCGCAGCGGCTCACACCTATAATCTCATCACTTTGGGAGGCCGAGGAGGGTGGATCACCTGAGGTCAGGAGTTTGAGACCAGCCTGGCCAACATGGCAAAACCCCATCTCTACTAAATATACAAAAACGAGCCAGGCCTGGTGGCACGCACCTGTAATCCCAGCTACTCGGGAGGCTGAGGAAGGAGAATCGCTTGAACCTGGGGGCAGAGGGTGCAGCGAGCCGAGATCGTGCCACTGCACTCCAGCCTGGCAACAGAGTGAGACTCTTTCAAAACAAAACAAAAAATACCAAAGTTGCCAGGCACGGTGGCTCACGCCTGTAATCCCAACACTTTGGGAGGCCAAGGCCAGCAGATCAAATAAATTAGCCAGGTATGGTGGCAGGCACCTGTAGTCCCAGCTACTCTGGAGGCTGAGGCAGGAGAGTGGTGTGAACCGGAAGGCAGAGCTTGCAGTGAGCTGAGATCGCGCCACTGCACTGCAGCCTGGGCGATAGAACGAGACTCTGTCTCAAAAAAAAAAAACAAACAAACAAAAAAAACACCAAAGTAGTTCTGGAAAGGGACTCTGCTGGGTAGGACCTTTCATGAATGCTAAAATCAAAGCCTTCTTTGGATTTCTACCTTTCCTTTTTTTTTTTTTTTTTCCTGAAAGAGGGTCTCACTCTGTCACCCCAGCTGGAGTGCAGTGGCACAGTCATGGCCACAGGTCACTGAAACCTCAGCCTTGACTTCCTGGGCTCAAGCCATCCTCCTGCCTCAGTGCAAGTAGCTGAAACTACAGGCACATGCCATTACACCCAGCTAATTTTTGTTTTTTGGTTTTTTTTTTTTTTTTTTGAGCTGGAGTCTCGCTTTGTCGCCCAGGCTGGAGTGCAGTGGCCAGATCTCAGCTCACTGCAAGCTCCGCCTCCCGGGTTGACGCCGTTCTCCTGCCTCAGCCTCCCGAGTAGCTGGGACTATAGGCGCCCGCCACCTCGCCCGGCTAGTTTTTTGTATTTTTTTAGTAGAGACGGGGTTTCACCGGGTTAGCTAGGATGGTCTTGATCTCCTGATCTCGTGATCCGCCCGTCTCGGCCTCCCAAAGTGCTGGGATTACAGGCTTGAGCCACCGCGCCCGGCCGTATTTTTTTTTTTTTTAGAGACAGGGTTTCACCATGTTGCCCAGGCTGGCCTTTTTTTTTTTTTCCTCCCCATTTATTTGTAGAGATGGTGTTGCCATGTTGCCCGGGGCTGGTCTTGAGCTACTGAGCTCAGATAATCCTCCCAAAACACTGCGAATACAGGCATGAGCCAAGGTTCCTGGCCCCATCCTTCCTTTTCTGAGGGGGGAGAGAGTCAACTACAGGCTCCCTAGTCTACCCCCCTTTCTCCCTTGAGGAATGTTTCGTCTCAGCAGAGGAGAGGGTGTAACTTACATCTCTAAGGCCTTTGGTTTCCCAATTCCTCTGCCTGATCCTGGAAAAGTTTCCCCTAGTCATTTCTTCACTTGGGAATTGATTGTTTACATTAGTAAATTCTTCAGCACACATAACGCCTAAAGCTCTGTTTTGAATATTGAACTTCCCTAGGGCGTCTAAATGTTTTGCAGTATACACATGGTATTGTTGGAAGCCATCCAAAGACTACCTGTATTTGCATTCCTATTTAAAGGAATATGAAAGGACTCTAAATAAAAATATGAATGATCTGTGTATCTTTTTCATTTTTGTTTTGTTTTGTTTTTGTTTTTGTTTTTGTTTTGAGACGGAGTCTTGCTCTGTCGCCCAGGCTGGAGTGCAGTGGCTGGATCTCAGCTCACTGCAACCTCCGCCTCCCGGGTTCACGCCATTCTCCTGCCTCAGCCTCCCGAGTAGCTGGGACTACAGGCGCCCGCCACCTCGCCCGGCTAATTTTTTGTATTTTTAGTAGAGACGGGGTTTCACCGTGTTAGCCAGGATGGTCTCGATCTCCTGACCTCGTGATCCGCCCGTCTCGGCCTCCCAAAGTGCTGGGATCACAGGCTTGAGCCACCGCGCCCAGCCCTGTTTTTGTTTTTTGAGACGGGGTCTCGCTATGTCACCCAGGCTGGAATGCAGTGGCACGATCTTGGCTCACTGCAGCCTCCATCTCCCAGCTTCAAGCAATTCTCCTGGCTCAATCTCCTGAGTAGCTGGGATTACAGGCCTGCGCCACCACACCTGGCTAATTTTTTTTGTATTTTTAGTAGAGAGGGGGGGTCTCACCATATTGACCAGGCTGGTCTCAAACTCCTGACCTCATGGTCCACCCGTCTTGGCCTCCCAAAATGCTGGGATTACAGGCATGAGCTACCACGCCCAACCACTTGTTTTGTTTTTTCTGAGACGGAGTTTCACTCTTGTTGCCCAAGCGGGAATGCAATGGCTTGATCTCGGCTCACTACAACCTCTGCCTCCCATGTTCAAGCGATTCTCCTGCCTCAGTCTCCTGAGTAGCTGGGATTACAAGTGTGCACCACCATGCCCTGCTAAGTTTTTTTGTATTTTTAGTAGAAACAGGGTTTCATCGTATTAGCCAGGCTGGTCTCGAACTCCTGATCTCAAGTGATCCGCCTGCCTGGGCCTTCCAAAGTGCTGGGATTACATGCGTGAGCCATCATGCCCGACCCTGTGTATCTTTTTTAAAGAAAAGAAAAACAGAGTCACATCTACTCTTCCCTTTATGCTATCAAAGGGATGCTAGTTTTTATGCTTGATTTTTTTACTTTCGTATTTTGTAATCAGATATTTTTCACATGATTATTTCTACGTAGCCTTCTTGAAATACACAGTATTTCAAGTATTGATTAAGATGTCACAGTATTGATAGCAGCACAGTAATTAGTAAAATCTGTTTTGCTACAGATTTCTGCTTAAATCGCTTTTTTTTTTTTTTCTTTTTTTTTTTTTTGAGACAGAGTCTCCTTCTGTCACCCAGACTGGAGTGCAGTGATGGGATCTCGGCTCACTGCTACCTCCGCCTCCCGGTTTCAAGTAATTCTCCTGCCTCAGCCTCCCGAGTAGCTGGGATTACAGGCGCCCACCACCATGCCCAGCTAATTTTTGTATTTTTTAGTAGAGACACAGTTTCGCCATGTTGGCCAGGCTGGTCTTGAACGCCTGACCTCAGGTGATCCGCCCTCCTTGGCTTCCCAAAGTGCTGGGATTACAGGCGTGAGCCACTGCGTCCGGTTTTTCTATTTTTTAATGGAATGAAAATGTTAAATTTAGAAGAGCATGGTATGCTGTTAATATTTCAGTATATTGAAAATATTGGCCGGGCGCGGTGGCTCAAGCCTGTAATCCCAGCACTTTGGGAGGCCGAGACGGGCGGATCACGAGGTCAGGAGATCGAGACCATCCTGGCTAACACGGTGAAACCCCGTCTCTACTAAAAATACAAAAACTAGCCGGGCGAGGTGGCGGGTGCCTGTAGTCCCAGCTACTCGGGAGGCTGAGGCAGGAGAATGGCATAAACCCGGGAGGCGGAGCTTGCAGTGAGCTGAGATCCGGCCACTGCACTCCAGTCCGGGCGACAGAGCGAGACACCGCCTCAAAAAAAAAAAAAAAAAAAAAAGAAAATATTGGCCAGGTGCAATGGCTCACACCTGTAATCCCAGCACTTTGGGAGGCCAAAGTGGGTGGATCACCTGAGGTCAGGAGTTCGAGGCCAGCCTGGCCAACATGGCAAAACCCTGTCTCTACGAAAACTACAAAAATTAGCCAGGTGTGGTGGCACATGCCTGTAATCCCAGCTACTCGGGAGACTGAGGCAGGAGAATCACTTGAACCCGGGAGACGGAGGTTGCAGTGAGCCGAGATCGCACCATTTCACTTCAGCCTGGGTGACAAGAGGCTCCATCTCAAAAAAAAAAAAAAGAAAATATTTGCTAATAAAATGAACATGAGGCTGGGCGCGGTGGCTCAAGCCTGTAATCCCAGCACTTTGGGAGGCCGAGACGGGCGGCTCACGAGGTCAGGAGATTGAGACCATCCTGGCTAACACGGTGAAACCCCATCTCCACTAAAAAATACAGAAAACTAGCCGGGCGAGGTGGCGGGCGCCTGTAGTCCCAGCTACTCGGGAGGCTGAGGCAGGAGAATGGCGTAAACCCGGGAGGCGGAGCTTGCAGTGAGCTGAGATCCGGCCACTGCACTCCAGCTTGGGCGACAGAGCGAAACTCTGTCTCAAAAAATAAAAAATAAAAATAAAATAAAATGAACATGATTGCTAAAAGGGCCAAAGAAAGTTACAATACAAAAAGTAGTATAGTAAAAGAAAATTATAAATTCTAAAAGCATTCAAGGAAGCTGTCTTTAAATTTGAAATGCATTGTCTATAGAATATCTACTCAGTGGAAGATAACATATACCTTGTGATATGTGGATGTAGATCTCATTGATTTCTAATGATGCTTTAGAATTTGTTACTACTGAGAAGAGTTCTTGGGAACCTCTTCATTACTGCTGCTTGATCAGGGATGATGTTTCGGAAATGATAAAAGGAGTAGAGTCTAAAGTTATTAATATCATCGTCAACTGCTTTAGGTGCCTTAGATAAATCACTTAACTTTTGGGACCTCAGTTTCCATATCTGTCAAATGGGACTAAATAAATCCACTTTATCTACCATACAGGATTGTTTTGATTCTCTAAAGGATCTTGCTATGGTGGCTTTGGCATTAGACAAACATTGTTTCAATTACCAGCTCCACCACTTACCAACTACATGATATTGAGCAGGTTATTAACCCCTCTAATCCTCAATCCTTTCCTGTAAAATGAGAATGAATGACAATCAAGTGAGAAAGAATCCCTGTAAAGCCCAGGAGCAGTGCTGATGTTGATGGTGGCATTTGATAAGAAACTCCTGGAGTTGTGTATAAAAATAGAATACATAATATTTAATTTAACTTGGCCAGGCGCAGTGGCTCATGCCTGTAATCCCAGCACTTTAGGAGGCCAAGGAGGGCTGATCACTTGAAGTCAGGAATTGGAGACCACCCTGGCCAACATGGTGAATCCCCGTCTCTACTAAAAATACAAAAATTAACTAGGCGTGGTAGGGGGCGCCTGTAGTCCAGCTACTTGGGAGGCTGAGACAGGAGAATCACTTAAACCCAGGAGGCAGAGGTTGCAGTGAGCCGAGATTGCACCATTGCACTCCAGCCTGGGTGATAGAGCGAGACTCCGTCTCAAAATAATAATAATAATAATAATTTAGCTTACTAGGAGAAAAACTGCTCTAAGAGTCTGTGAATTAAGATGTCACATTTCTTTAACATGAACTTTGTCTCTTGATTATTTCATCCCATTTTCATGAAACTTACTAACAATCAAGGATAGGAAGTGTTCTTGTTTCCTTTGTTTTTAAGCGTTCATTTTTTTCTTCAGGCTTTATGTTAACACCTGGACTGGCATTTACTCACAGATTTTTTTACTTGTTTCTTTCAGTGAGTGTGTCCGCTTGAAACCAACTGATATACAGCCTGACATCTTCAGCTATCTCTTACACTTGATGTACACTGGGAAGATGGCGCCTCAGCTCATCGACCCGGTTCGATTAGAACAGGGCATCAAGTTTCTGCACGCTTACCCGCTCATCCAGGAAGCCAGCCTCGCCAGCCAGGGAGCCTTTTCTCACCCTGACCAAGTTTTCCCGCTGGCTTCTTCATTGTATGGCATTCAGATTGCAGATCATCAGTTGAGACAAGCCACCAAGATTGCTTCAGCACCTGAAAAACTCGGGCGAGATCCACGGCCACAGACCTCCAGGATAAGCCAGGAGCAGGTCCCGGAGACCTCACAGCTCTCCCAGCTGACTTCAAATCTGGCCCAGGTGAATGGGACAAATAGGACTCCCTCAGACCCCCTGCAGGCCTCGCTGTCTCCAGAACTTGTTTCCACTCCTGTTCCTCCCCCTCCTCCCGGGGAGGAGACCAATCTGGAAGCATCTTCCTCTGATGAGCAGCCTGCGCCCCTCACAATAGCCCACGTCAAGCCGAGCATCATGAAGAGGAATGGGAGCTTTCCAAAGTACTATGCCTGCCACCTGTGTGGACGGCGCTTCACTCTCCGGAGCAGCTTACGTGAACACCTCCAGATCCACACAGGAGTACCTTTCACATCCGGCCACCAGGGAGAAAGCCGTGTCCCCCTGACTCTCTGTAGCAATGCAGCTGACCTCGGGAAAGATGCCATGGAAGTGCCTGAAGCCGGGATGATAAGTGACAGTGAGCTGCAGCACATCTCCGATTCTCCCATCATCGATGGGCAGCAGCAGTCGGAAACCCCACCCCCCTCAGACATTGCTGACATTGACAACCTGGAGCAGGCCGACCAGGAGAGGGAGGTGAAGAGGCGGAAGTACGAGTGCACAATATGTGGACGCAAATTTATCCAGAAAAGCCACTGGAGGGAACACATGTACATACACACCGGGAAGCCTTTCAAGTGCAGCACTTGTGACAAAAGCTTTTGCAGGGCCAATCAGGCTGCCCGCCACGTGTGCCTCAACCAGAGCATCGACACTTACACCATGGTGGACAAACAGACTCTGGAACTCTGCACATTTGAGGAAGGGAGTCAGATGGACAACATGCTGGTGCAAACAAACAAACCTTACAAATGCAACTTGTGTGACAAAACATTCTCCACTCCCAATGAGGTTGTTAAACATTCATGCCAAAACCAGAACTCAGACGTTTTTGCCCTAGACGAAGGGCGATCCATTCTCCTGGGCAGTGGGGACTCGGAAGTAACGGAGCCTGACCACCCAGTGTTAGCTTCCATCAAAAAGGAACAGGAAACTGTCTTACTAGACTGAATGTCACTTACCTTTTTAAAAAACTCTCATTTTTACAAAGACTATCTTCCCTCCCTTCCCTGAATTCAGAACTGTAGTTCTCCATGGCATGATACAAACAGGTCCTTGTTCCCTTCTCCTTTTCCCTTTTTCCCCACATCCCAGCCCCATCTCTGTAAAGGCTTTGTGCATTATAAACCTGGAATGTATCGACTTTCATTCAGGGGATATTGGAAAGATAATGGTCATTATACTTATAAACTCAAATTTTGAGAGGTTTTAGATTATTTAAAAGCATACTTGGAACTAATGAAGGGTATTAAATAAAACAACTGGAATCCAATTTGGTAAGATAAAATTATGACTTTCCCTGGGTAAAAAGTCTTCTCAGAAAAACAATGTCAGAAAATACAGCATGCTTCTTAGAGATACAGCTGGGCTCTGTACTATGCAAAATCTAGAAGGTGTGGGGAAACTTTAAACCCAAGAAAATGTTCTTAGTATTCATCCTCCAGGTGTCTTACTTCAGAATGCATCCTTTGAGATTATGTCCACTTAAGAAAAATCATCAGTTAAGAAATCTACTTTAACAAAACACAAAGCAGAAAAAGTAATAATGTGATGGCAATCTTAATTTTTGGGTACAACATGACAAGCTGTGAGTTTGTGTGTTTGTAAGAGAAAAATGTGTGGGTACTTGCTATAAACAGGTGAATTAATGCACATCCTTATCTCATTGCTGGCTTCTTTCCAAGTTGAGCAACAACAAAATGCTGTATTTGAGTTTCTGACAAATGTGTTTTAAAAATCAAATTTGAATGTACTATTCTATAAATTGTCTTTCTGAACAGAATATGACATGCCATTTTCTAGCAGCTGCCAGTGATAATTTGTTTTACACTAACTTTTAAATCAGTGTGTATACGGCAGGGGAAAGGATATAGGAATATTCATCTTACAGGGGAATTTGTGACCAGAAGATATAGTAACTTTAATGACTGAAAAAGTCAATGCTGATGGTTTACTGGCAACATTAATTGAAGCGTCAAAAATAAATGGCAAAGAGAAATCAGGACAAAAAATCTAATTGCTGTTTGGGAAAAAACTTGATTTTGGTGTTTATTGTTCAGGTTTTTGGTTGTTTTTTTTCTTTCTTTCTTTTTTAATGCCTGAAATTTTCTCCATTGGCCCAAAAGCAGTAAAAATTGTTCATTAATCTTCCCTTAGGCCAATAAAAGAAGGGCCTCACAGGACAAAACAGGAGCCAGAAGTAAGGACTGAAGGGGAAGGGGAGAATAGCTAATAGATATACTATATGTACATGTTAAAAACTGAATATCCCATCATCCTATTTCATGTATAGTTGAGTTCTCAAATTTGTAAGTTTTTATACATCCTTTCATTGAATAAACGTTTAATTAAATGAGCATATGATGTCATCTCTGCGTCTTCGGCTACCCGAAGAGATACAGGAAGGGAATGTGTAGTGTAGCAGTGCTTGAGGAGTCATTTTCTTTCTTTTTTTTTGAGATGGAGTCTTGCTCTGTTGCCCAGGCTGGAGTGCAATGGCATGATCTCAGCTCACTGCAACCTCCACTTCCTGAATTCGAGAGATTCTCCTGCCTAAGCCTCCCAAGGAGCTGGGATTACAGGCGCCTACCACCATACCCAGCTAATCTTTGTATTTTTTAGTAGAGACAGGGTTTCACTGTGTTGGTCAGGCTAGTCTCGAACTTCTGACCTCGGCTGATCCACCCGCCTCAGCCTCCCAAAGTGCTGGGATTACAGGCGTGAGCCACCACGCCCGGCAAGGAGTCGTTTTCTGCAGAACTTTGGGCAATTGCTCTAACCTCAGTGGCATTTTCCACACTTGTAAAATGAAGATGTTGATAATTGCTTTGTGTCATAAGATTGTGAGAATCAAATGAGTGAACTCTGTGAAGATGCTGTGATCATCTTGCCCCAACTTTTTATCTATTTTACTTTATTTTTTAATTTTATTTTATTATATTTTATTTTATTTTAATTTGGGACAGTCTTGCTCTGTCACCCAGATTGGAGTGCAGTGGCACAATCTTGGCTCACTGCAACGTCTGCCTCCCAAGATTCAAGTGATTCTTGTACTTCAGCCTCCTGAGTAGCTGGGATTACTGGCGTGCGCCACCACGCCGAGCTCATTTTTGTATTTTTAGTAGAGACAGGGTTTCACCATGTTGGCCAGGCTAGTCTTGAACTCCTAACCTCAGGTGATCTGCCCGCCTCAGCCTCCCAAAGTTACAGGTGTGAGGGTTACAGGTGTGAGGCACCATGCCCGGCCACCCCAATTTTCTTTTACAGGGTGAAAGGAGGTCAGGAGATGTTTACCTAAAGATGACACAATTTGAATAGCAATATAAACTTTGATTATTAAATATTAAATGGTGGCTAGGCACGGTGGTTCACTTCTGTAATCCCAGCACTTTGGGAGGCTGAGGTGGGCAGATCACGAGGTCAGGAGATCGAGACCATCCTGGGTAACACGGTGAAACCCCCACCTCTACTAAAAATACAAGATTAGTCGGCCGTGGTGGTGCGCACCTGTAGTCCCAGCTACTTGGTAGGCTGAGGCAAGAGAACCGCTTGAACCGAGGAGGCAGAAGTTGCAGTGAGCCAAGATCATGCCACTGCACTCCAACCTGGGCGACAGAGCGAGGCTTTGTCTAAAAAAAAATACATATATATAAAATATATATATTATAGATATACACATCTATAATATATATACTGTATATAATATACACACACACACACACAAAGTGCAGGGTCTTGGAGACCAGAAAGTCACAGGGATCACAAGGGACAGATATACACATCTATAATATATATATTATAGATATACACACATATAATGGTTTCCACTCATTACGTCTTTTTTTTTTTTTTTTTTGAGACAGAGTCTCACTCTGTCGTCCAGGCTGGAGTGCAGTGGCGCAATCTCAGCTCACTGCAAGCTCTGCCTCCCGGGTTCACGCCATTCTCCTGCCTCAGCCTCCTCAGCAGCTGGGACTCTGGGACTACAGGCGCCTGCCGCCACGCTCGGCTAATTTTTTGTACTTTTAGTAGAGACGGGGTTTCACCGTGATCTCGATCTCCTGATCTCGTGATCCGCCCACCTCGGTCTCCCAAAGTGCTGGGATTACAAGCGTGAGCCACCGTGCCTGGCCTAAAACTAATCTCTTTTTTTTTTTTTTTTTTTTGAGACGGAGTCTCGCTCTGTCGCCCGGGCTGGAGTGCAATGGCCGGATCTCAGCTCACTGCAAGCTCCGCCTCCTGGGTTTACGCCATTCTCCTGCCTCAGCCTCCCGAGTAGCTGGGACTACAGGCGCCCGCCACCTCGCCCGGCTAGTTTTTTGTATTCTTTAGTAGAGACGGGGTTTTTTTTTTTTTTTTTTGAGACGGAGTCTCGCTCTGTTGCCCAGGGTGGAGTGCAGTGGCGCGATCTCAGCTCACTGCAAGCTGCGCCTCCCGAGTTCACGCCATTCTCCTGCCTCAGCCTCCCGAGTAGCTGGGACTACAGGCCACCACCACCACCACGCCTGGCTAATTTTTTGTATTTTTAGTAGAGATGGGATTTCACCGGCTTAGCCAGGATGGTCTGGATCTCCTGACCTCGTGATCCATCAGCCTCGGCCTCCGAAAGTGCATGAGCCACTGCGCCCAGCCTTACGTCTTTTTTAATAAAAGACACATCTCTGAAATGACAGCCTTGTGCCAAGCTGACTTTTCTGAATATCTGTCAGAGGGTAAATGAGGGTGTACCTCTGCAGCCCTCCATGACACCCCCATGCAACCATGAAAGGACACAAGGTGCAGCCAAAGTGCAGGGTCTTGGAGACCAGAAAGTCACAGGGATCACAAGGGACAGTGGTGGGTGAGGGTAAGATACCAGCCAGCCCCAGTTCAGCTCCACAAGTTGATGGAGGGGGAGGGGGAGCATTGTGTTCGTCTACTAATCATCTGTAGAATGCAGGGTCTTCTGGAAACAGCTTGTGACCACCTCCTCCACCAAGGCAGTCCTGCAAAACTCCGGGTTCCTCCCTAAGAGCTGGCTGTAGATACTGAAGCCCACCCACCCCACCCTGGAATGCCCAGTGCCTATTCCAGTCCCAAGAGGGGATAAATTTAGCAACCTATTCTGAGTTTTGGATGGTACTAATTTAAACAAGCTTTGGAAATGTCATTTGATGACATAAGCAAAATTAAAATGAGCTGTCCTTCTTCTGGTTCTACTTCTTATTAACACCACTATTACCTTTCCTCCCATAAAGAAAACAATCAAAACTGGCTCACTCATTCAACAGATGTTGATAAAAAATAGATTGTGTAAAGTACTGTAGAGTTTTTACCATAGGAAATATGGTTTTAGTGGGAAGAAAGCACTGCCATAAAAAGTAGCTTTGGATAATAATTTAAGAATGGAGAGTAAAGTGGACCTCAACCTTCTCCTTGTTATAGGTGCTAGCCATTGATGGTTTTGAAATTTCACCCTGCAAGAAAAGGAAGACCTGAAGCATCCAAATGAATCCTTCAGTTCAAAATTTCAGGTCCCAGTCACACATTTCAGGCAAAAGACAACATTGCTATGTTTAAGAAGATATAGGCGGCCAGGCACGGTGGCTCAAGCCTGTAATCCCAGCACTTTGGGAGGCTGAGACGGGCGGATCACGAGGTCAGGAGATCAAGACCATCCTGGCTAACACGGTGAAACCCGGTCTCTACCAAAACAATACAAAAAAAACTAGCCGGGCGAGGTGGTGGGCGCCTGTAGTCCCAGCTACTCCGGAGGCTGAGGCAGGAGAATAGCGTGAACCCGGGAGGCGGAGGTTGCAGTGAGCTGAGATCCGGCCACTGCACTCCAGCTCGGGCGACAGAGCGAGACTCCGTCTCAAAAAAAAAAAAAAAAAAAAAAAAGATATAGGCAACTGGCCGGGCACAGTGACCCATGCCTGTAATCGCAGCACTTTGGGAGGCTGGGGTGGGTGAATCACGAGGTTTGGAGTTCAAGACCCAGCCTGGCCAACACAGTAAAACCCCGTCTCTACTAAAAATACAAAAATTAGCCATGCGTGGTGGTGCGCACCTGTAATCCCAGCTACTCAGGAGGCTGAGGCAGGAGAATTGCTTGAACCTGGGAGGTGGAGGTTGCGGTGAGCCGAGATTACACCACTGCACTCCAGCCTGGGCAACAGAGCAAGACTTCGTCTCAAAAAAAAAAAAAAAAAAGATATAGGCTCTTAAGAAGGAAAATGGTTGGAGGGGGTGATACATATGGGGTACCTCCTCCTGCAATTTGGCTGGGGATTATGATGGGAAAGGGGAAGCCCTGTTTTCACTGTTCACTAGGAGTGAATTCTAAGACAAAATTATTTGTAGGCTGTGCATGGTGGCTCATGCCTGTAATGCCAAGACTTTGGGAGGCCAAGTCTGGCGGATCACTTGAAGTCAGGAGTTCAAGACCAGCCTGGCCAACATGGTGAAATTCCATCTCTACTGAAAATACAAAAATTAGCCAGATGTGGTGGCATGCACCTGGAATCCCAGCTACTCAGGAGGCTGATTCATGAGAATCGCTTGAACCCAGGAGGCAGAGGTTGCAGGGAGCTGAGACTGTGCCACTATGCTCCAGCCTGGGTGACAGAGCAAGACCCTGTCTAAAATAAAAAAAATTATTTGTAGGTAGAATGTAGTTTATTGTAATAGAATGCAACTTGTTCTCAAGTTGACATTTCCTTCTTCATGACAAATTTCAGAACACTCCAAATATTTAAATTGATTTTTCCTTCGTTTTATTCCTCCATTTTGATCTAGAGCAATGAATTGCTCTACAGCATTTGCAGGAAAGCAAGATTTAAGGTTAGAAGTCTTTAAACAAATAAAAAGTTGATTATCTAAAGATACAGATTAATTAATCTGCCTTTTCTAGAACTAGCTCCTTTAACATAACAGTAAGAATATTGACTGAACTATTAACAGATCTCTAAATAAGATAAAAACTAGGCTGTGACAATTTTTAGTGTGAAAAAAAAATGGACCAGGATGAAGTTATATTATTTGGTTTTGTTCTCAGGCAGATCAAAATATTTCTGAACATAAAAAAGTTATTCAATGTATGAATCAAGCTTATGATATTTTCTGGAAAATGTGCAATACCCACCCTGCTGAAATTCCCTTGCTGTTGGGAAGATGGATCCTTGTGAAGAATGCACTGTCAACTGAAAGGCTGAATGGGAGAGAAGGCAAAGACCGTATTGGGTGTCTGCCTGCTATGCCTGCTATGTGCTCTCATTTACTCCATTTTTTTTTTTTTTTTTTTTTTTTGAGACGGAGTCTTGCTCTGCCACCCAGGCTGGAGTGCAGTGGCCGGATCTCAGCTCACTGCAAGCTCCGCCTCCCGGGTTTATGCCATTCTCCTGCCTCAGCCTCCCGAGTAGCTGGGACTACAGGCGCCCGCCTCGTCGCCCGGCTAGTTTTTTGTATTTTTAAGTAGAGACAGGGTTTCACCATATTAGCCAGGATGGTCTCGATCTCCTGACCTCGTGATCCACCCGTCTCGGCCTCCCAAAGTGCTGGGATTACAGGCTTGAGCCACCGCACCCGGCCCATTTTTTTTTTTTTTTTTTAAGGCAGAATCTTGCTTTGTTGCCCAGACTAGAGTGCAGTGGTGCAATCTCAGCTCACTGCAAACTCCACCTTCTGGTTTTAAGCGATTCTCATGCCTCAGCCTCTGGGGTAGCTAGGATTACAGGTGTGTACCGCAATGCCCGGCTAATTTTTGTATTTTCAGTAGAGGAAGGGTTTCGCCATGTTGACCAGGCTGGTCTCAAACTTCTGGCCTCAAGTGATTTACCCGCCTCAGCCTCCCAAATTGCTGTGATTACAGGAATGAGCCACCGCACGCACCCGGCCTCATTGACTCCTAAGAGTCCTGTCAAACATGTCTCCTGTTTTTTTAGATGAGAAAACTGAGGCCCAGAGAGGCTAAATAACTTTTCTGAGGTTACTCAGACAAATAGAAACAGCCAGGATTCAATTCCCCATGTGACTCACTCGAAAAGCAATGCTCTTTCTATTACTTCCCAATGTTATTAACACCTAATATATAAGGTTTGAGCAGTACTAGGAAATTAACAGATCCCGTGGCCAGGCGCGGTGGCTCATGTCTGTTATCCTAGCACTTTGGGAGGCCAAGGGGGACAGATCACTTGAGCCCAGGAATTTGAGACTAGCCTGGGCAACATAGTGAGACCCTGTCCCTATAAAAAATAAACACAATTAGCTGTGTGTGGTGGTGCGTGCCTGTGGTCCCAGTTATTCAGGAGGCTGAGGTGGGAGGATTGCTTGAGGCTGGGAGGTCTCAAGGCTGCAGTGTGCCATGATCGAACCACTGCACTCCAGCCTGGGCAACAGAGTGAGACCCTGTTTCAAAAAAAAAAAAAAAAGAGAAATAAAAAGAAAAAAAGGCAATTGCCTTGTGCAATTGACAAGACTTTCATTTTGCAAAAAAAAAGGAAGCTCTGGGCAAAAAGTGTAAGGCATGGCTTTTCTTGTTCATCTGGCCTACTTTCTTGTGTTTGGCTTTAGATCTAGTTTTGTCCAAATTACACTAAAAAGGAAAAAATATTTTCCCAAATATGCAAGCATTTCTATGAGCTAGAAGCAATGGTGGCAGAGGAAAAGGGAACGGAAAAACGTTTTTACCTGTTAACCTCTTTATTTTGTCATTAAGGAAATTCACTTATTATAGCCTTTTTATAGCTTTATATTACCACAATGGTCCTCAAACTTCAGTGCAACAGAATCTCCCAGAGGGCTTGATGAAACAGATAGCCAGCCCTGCCCCTACAATGTCTCATTCAGTGGGTGTAGTGTAGGGCCAAGAATTTCCTACAGATTCCTGGGTGGTGCTGATGCCGGAAGCCATACTTTGAACAGCACAGTGTGACTAGATCGCTTCTACTATGATGCAACTCCCCTCTCGGCTCTACTTGCTTCTCAGAATTCTAATAAGCAAAGGAGCTCATGAAGGGCTATGAGGGGATTTGTGCCGATTGTGGCATGATTCTTCTTTTGTAGCAAGGTGCTCCTTAATAAGATGTGGGCAAGGTGCAGATCTGTGTGTGGACCCTTAGAAGAAGTGTGTGTGTGGGAAGCTCTGGGATTTATTCTAAACCTCCCTGTCTTCATTTTCAATGCCTTCGTAATCTGTCAATACAGAATAAAATGTAGTGGAAAGTAACAAATACCCTAAATTATTTTTAAAGAGGTCACCTGTAGGCTCTTCCTTATTATAAGGAAGACAAGGATCCTGATGAAAAAGATGAAATGATATTAGGTAATTTGCCAAAATCATACAACTTTATTTTTTTCAGACAGGGTCTCACTCTGTGCAGTAGTGTGAACATGGGTTCACTGCAGCCTTGACCCCCTTAGGCTCAAATGATCCTCCTGCCTCAGCCTCCAGAGTGGCTGGGACTACAGGTACACCCCACCACACTCGGCTTTTTTTTTTTTTTCTTTTTTCCATTTTTTGTAGAGACAGGGTCTCACTATATTCCTAGGTTGGCCTGGAACTCCTGAGCTCAGGTGATCCTCCCGCCTTGGCACAGTGCTGGGATTACAGGCTGAGCCACAGTGCCTGACCTTCACACAGCTTCTTAGTAGTAATTACAGAGTTCAGGCTTCCCAATTCCAGGGCCCTTTCTGCTACCATCACTCTGTGTGTAAGAAACTTTTCCTAGCGTTTTGCCGTTTCTATTTTTTTCTGTCTTTTTTTTTTAACAAATAAAAATGGACTAAAGAATTTTTTTCTCTTTCCAGTTAGATAAGAGATACCCACAAGCAAAGGTCTGAAGGCAGCCAGCCAGAGAGAGCCAAGATACGGAAACATACACAACCTGGGGAGACAGGAGTGATCTGGAAGAGAATGCAGGTTTGACGCCCTCCCAACTCCAGTCCCTCCTCCCAACTTGTCCCTCCTTCCCTCTGGAGATGTGCTAGCAGGCAACAAATGCCCAAAAGGCAACAGGGAGAGGAAAGAAATGTGCCTTACACACAAAGTGGACTTCAGCTTCTAAATAAGAGCATGTCTGAATACAACGTAAAATTGGGCAATTTTTTTTTGAAACAGAGTTTTGCTCTTCTTGCCCAGGCTGGAGTGCAATGCTGCGATCTCGGCTTACTGCGATCTCAGCTCACTGCAACCTCTGCCTCCCGGGTTCTAGCGATTCTCCTGCCTCAGCCTCCCGAGGAGCTGGGATTACAGGCATGCGCCACCACGCCTGTCTAATTTTGTACTTTTCGTAGAGACAGGGTTTTGCCATGTTGGCCAGGCTGGCCTCGAACTCCTGACCTCAGGTGATCCGCCCGCCTTGGCCTCCCAAAGTGCTGGGATTACTGGCGTGAGCCACCGCACCCGGCTGTCTTGTGCAATTTTAAGGAAGATCAGTCCCATCATTCTGAATCTACCAAAATATTCAGGGAGACAGTAGCAGTCATCAGGAGTCACTAAGCTGCTTCTGGAGGAAAGTTTTATCAAAATCTGTCTTTCTCTTGCAGTTACCAATATTAATGCTTTACGGTACATTTTGCTTCTTCATTTATAAAGCACTTTTACAATGGGAAAATCTTGTGAAGTACAGTCTTTAGTTACACATTCTGAAATGAGGAATGGCTGAGACAGGGCAGGTGAGCTCTTTCTCAGTCACCAAGTTGAAGTTTGCACATGAGATATTAAGAAATGATGCAGGCCGGGCTTGGTGGCTCAAGCCTGTAATCCCAGCACTTTGGGAGGCCGAGACGGGCGGATCACCAGGTCAGGAGATCGAGACCATCCTGGCTAACACGGTGAAACCCCGTCTCTACTAAAAAATACAAAAAACTAGCCGGGCGTCGAGGCGGCCGCCTGTAGTCCCAGCTACTCGGGAGGCTGAGGCAGGAGAATGGCGTAAAACCCGGGAGGCGGAGCTTGCAGTGAGCTGAGATCCGGCCACTGCACTCCAGCCTGGGCGACAGAGCGAGACTCCGTCTCAGAAAAAAAAAAAAAGAAATGATGCAAGCATCTTGTAGATTGTCTTCTATGTGTTTCTAAGGACACAGAGAAGGCAAAAGAGTTGTTGATGTCTCTCTGGCCCGAACTGTTTGTGAGACCCGTATACTGAGCTGCCAACTCCACTGACACTTGGATATCTCTATCTCTTAGGCTTCTCAAATTGCCCCACGCTCATGTCAGTATGTGCCTCCATATCCAGGCTGGCAATCCGGAAACTTCATTCTTCACCCCACAGTTCCCACAGCAGATAATCAGGTATCACGCCCTGTCAGTGTGTCTCGTAACAGCTGTTGATCTCACCCACGGATCTCCAACCAAACTGCTCCTACTTTAATATAGGCCATTGTCAGTTCTTGTCTGGATTATTCTCTTTTTTAAAACTTTTATTAATTGTATTATTATTATTATTATTTTAGAGACGAGGTCTCCCTATGTTGGTTAGGCTGATCTCGAACTCCTAGGCTCAAGTGATCCTCCCACCTCAGCCTCCTGCGTAGCTGGGACTACAGGTGCATCCCACCACACCCAGGTTGCCTGGATTATTCTAACAGTATGTAAGTTAACCTCTGCTCAACCTCCAGGCCTCAATTCTCTGCAAGCTAGATGCCACTGACATTTTAGGGAGAAACATCTGTCTCACGCAGGGCTGTTCTGTGCCATGCAGGATGTCAACCATCTGTGGCCGTAACTCATTACATACTATAACACCCTAGCCATTGTGGTAACCAGACATGTGGCAGCACATCGGGGTGGAGACTGGGATGTTTCACTAGCCCAACACTGAGGATCACTAGGTAGGAGGATTGCGTCTTTTCCCTGCTAAATTATTTCAATGACTTTGTAGGATAAATCTCACATCACATCTTGAAATGCCCCCCTGGCCATCTCTGCAGTATCATTTCTACAGTCTTTAAGAAGGACCCTAGCTATGTTTAGATTTCAAATACTAGAGGCAATCTCATCTGCTTTTCCGGGAATTAGGTAAGCCTCCGAGGCTCACAGGGATAAGTAGGATCAAGCACAATGTGGTTTTAAAATTAGCCTTATATAGAGTATTGCCTCTCTGTTCATTACTTATACCTAGTTATTTGAGATTATTGAAACAAATAGAAAAAGAAAGCACAAGGTTAAGAATTAGCACTGGGCTTTAGTACTCAATATTTTTTTGTGGGCACATTACACTGAGGTCCTCATTTCATCATTTAGGAATTGTTACTCTACCTCTGGTCTCTAAACATAGGGGTTACACTTAGTGAAGCCTCTCTTGAAGGTTACATGTTAAACTACACTTCTCCTGTTAAAACTTTTAATGTCGACCGGGCAGGGTGGCTGACACCTGTAATCCCAGCATTTTGGGAGGCCGAAGTGGGCAGATCACGAGATCAGGAGATCGAGACCATCCTGGCTAACATGGTGAAACCCCACTCTAACTAAAACTACAAAAAATTAGCTGGGCGTGGTGGCGGGCACCTGTAGTCCCAGCTACTCGCTACTCAGGAGGCTGAGGCAGGAGAATGGTGTGAACCCGGGAGGCGGAGCTTGCAGTGAGCAGAGATTGTGCCACTGCACTCCAGCCTGGGAGACAGAGTGAGACTCCATCTCAAAAAAAAAAAAAAAAAGAACAAAAAAACACACAAAAAAACCTTTTAATGTCAACAAGTGATAGAAGAAGAATATGCACAGTTGCAAGATGACCTCACTCATAACTGTAATACTACAGTAAAGATGTCTCACACATGTAATCCCAACACTTTGGGAGGCTAAGGCAGGAGGATGGCTTGACTCTAGGAGTTGGAGACCACTAGCCTAGGCAACATAGGGAGACCCCGTCTTTACAAAATATAAAAAATTTTCCAGGCATGGTGGGGCACGCCTGTGGGTGTTGTAGAGGCTGAGGTGGGAGGACTGCTTGAGCCAAGGAGGTGGAGGCTGCAGTGAGCCATGATCACATCACTGCACTCCAGCCTGGGTAACAGAGTGAGACCCTTTCTCAAATAAACAAATCATGATTATTTTCACCGCCATGCTATCTTCAAACCCTCGTTAGCTCAGCCAAACCTGTGTTATCACTTCAAAGTCTCAGCTTTCTCATATTAAATGAAGGGCTCAGCTTATTTTCCTAATTCCAATTATATAGGTTGGAGACAATAAGCAATCTGTTAGGAGAAGCTTGCATGTGTGTCAAAGTTGTACCAGGTCGTCTGTGACCAGCAAATCCATTTCCAGAATCTCATTAGAAATGCATAGTCGGCCGGGCGCGGTGGCTCAAGCCTGTAATCCCAGCACTTTGGGAGGCCGAGACGGGCGGATCACGAGGTCAGGAGATCGAGACCATCCTGGCTAACATGGTGAAACCCCGTCTCTACTAAAAATACAAAAAATTAGCCGGGCGAGGTGGCGGGCGCCTGTAGTCCCAGCTACTTGGGAGACTGAGGCAGGAGAATGGCGTGAACCCGGGAGGCGGAGCTTGCAGTGAGCTGAGATCTGGCCACTGCACTCCAGCCCGGGCGACAGAGCGAGACTCCGTCTCAAAAAAAAAAAAAAAAAAAAAAAAAAAAAAAGAAATGCATAGTCATGGCCAGGTGCAGTGGCTCATGCCTCTAATCCCAGCACTTTGGGAGGCTGTGGCGGGTGGATCAGTTGACGCCAGGAGTTCAAAACTAGCTTGGCTAACACGGCATAACTCCATCTCTACTAAAAATGCAAAAATTAGCTGGGCATAGTAGTGGTCGCCTATAGTCCCAGCTACTCAGGAGGCTGAGGCATGAGAATTGTTTGGACCTGGGAGGCAGAGGTTGCAGTGAGCCTCAGTTGCACTACTGCACTCCAACCTGGGTGACGGAGTGAGACTCTGTCTCAAAAAAAAAAAGAAAAGAAAAAAAAACGAGCAGTCATGTTGTATGACTGAAGTCATAAGTCTCCAATTCCAGAGAGCGTCCCGCCCCATGCCGGAAGGAAGGAATTCGTGCTCAGAGAGGCCAAGAAGAATCTAGACAGACAGGCCTTGCTGGGTTTCCCCACAAAGTCTGTTAGCATTAGATCATATCCTTTTTGTCCAATCATATTTCTCCACGTCCATACTTTGTTGAACCTATGCATTAAAATGAACAATTTATCCTGCATTTTTGGGTCCTCATTCTGAAGGCTCCTTGGTACACATTAATACAGTTTGTATGACTTTGATTTAAAAAAGAATAGGGCCAGGTGTGGTGGCGCATGCCTGTAATCCAAGCACTCTGGGAGGCTGAGGTGGGCGGATCACTTGAGTCCAGGAGTTTGAGACCAGCCTGAGCAACATACCAAAACCCCATCTCTATTAAACATGTATGGCCGGGCGCGGTGGCTCAAGCCTGTAATCCCAGCACTTTGGGAGGCCGAGACAGGCGAATCACGAGGTCAGGAGATCGAGACCATCCTGGCTAACACGGCGAAACCCCGTCTCTACTAAAAAATACAAAAAACTAGCCGGGCGAGGTGGCGGGCGCCTGTAGTCCCAGCTACTCGGGAGGCTGAGGCAGGAGAATGGCGTAAACCCGGGAGGCGGAGCTTGCAGTGAGCTGAGATCCGGCCACTGCACTCCAGCCCGGGCGACAGAGTGAGACTCCATCTCAAAAAATAAATAAATAAATAAACAAACATGTCTGTATATAATTCTCTATTCTTGACTAGGATTTCTTTCTTTTTTTTTTTTTTTTTTGAGGCGGAGTCTTCCTGTCGCCTAGGCTGGAGTGCAGTGGCCGGATCTCAGCTCACTGCAACCTCCGCCTCCCGGGTTCCCGCCATTCTCCTGCCTCAGCCTCCCGAGTAGCTGGGACTACAGGCGCCCGCCACCTCGCTCGGCTAGTTTTTTTTTGTATTTTTAGTAGAGACGGGGTTTCACTGTGTTTGCCAGGATGGTCTCGATCTCCTGACCTTGTGATCCGCCCGTCTCGGCCTCCCAAAGTGCTGGGATTACAGGCTTGAGCCACCGCGCCCGGCCTACTAGGATTTCAAAATAAAAAAATAGAATACACTTTGAGGGGCCAAGACAGGAGGACTGTTTTAGGTCAGGAGCTTGAGACCAGCCTGGGCAACATGACAAGGACCCATCTCATGGTGGCACATGCCTGTAGTCCCAGCTACTCAGGAGATGGGAGGATCCCTTGAGTCCAGGAGTTCAAGGTTACACTGAGCTCTGATGGCATCACTGCATTCCAGCCTGGGTGACAGAGCCAGACTCCATTTCTGCAAAGTATGAAATCAAAATAAAAATAAATGTTTAAAAGTTAAAGAAAAAAAGAAATAGTCATGTAGATTTGAATTTATATGTCACTGATTTTGTGTTCGGGTTCCAAGCTCTACTACTATCTGGGAATCCCTGAACTGCATCCATTTCCTTTCTTAGAGAGTTGGAGAAAGAGGTTCTAACTCTGGTTCTGGTTATTGGTTGGCATTTCAGAGAAGGTTTGTGTGACTATCCCAAAACTGGACATAGAACTTTATATTGGGGAGTCAGAGGTCAGCTAGAAGATTAATGAGATTCTAATTAAAGGAGCCCAGGACCTTTGATCATGAATAGAGATCTTTGTGGATTCCCGCCTATCCTAGATACATTCATTCCAAACTCTCACGATGCTCTATGAACAAAGGGTGCTAAGTAGTTCAAAGCAGAGCTTAAATGTATGATGAATATCACAACAGATAAGAGAAAAGCAATCAAAACTGAGTCACAGTGAAATTACAGAAAGAAAATCCATGGCATTTAATTAGATTGCATTTTATTTAGATAAATGAAAATTTGCCCCAAACAGAACTAGGAATCAAATATTGTCTTGGACTAGAGGTAATTGCTAAGCTGGAAGCTTATGTTGAAAACTAATATTTCCAGCCGTTGATTATCTGTAGTTCCAAACATCAAAGGAAAATATTGGAACAATTTATCTATGTACAGAGAGAGGCAACTCATGGGTACCACAAGCAAAATAACCTGAGGGGGAACATTTGATATTACAAGAAGTGGCGAGAGTTTACAAGTCTTGCATTGCTTTCTATTGTACATGGCTCTGTAGTAATGCCAAAAATAACAAAATGTAGGCACTTGCTCTGACTTCTGCAGTTTACATTAGATTATGTACTTCATAAATTAACAGCAGCTTTAGAATTATAAAACAGTATTGTATTTCATGCTACTGTTGGTGTTCCTCTTGTTAAAATAATGTTCTCAATGGACATAGATATAGAGCTTGTACAGAAGTAACTCTGGGCACATCCAGATAGTACAAAAAGCAGTCATGAAGCAGCTACTCATGGAATCTCAACTGTGACAGCTAGCGAGCACCTGGCCACAGGTGGTAGGAAAAGACAAACACGGGTGGAATTTAAACAAAAACATCAATTTCCCACAAACTACACAAATCTTTCATCTGTTCAAAACAGCACAGAATGTCTTCCTGCCAGAGAGGAAGGCAGTATGAATTTGTTATAAATTGCTGTCATTTCCAAAACTCTTTAGTTGATGTTCAGAACTAGACACCAGCACTTGAATTTAAATCTCAGTTGCCCCCCTCCCAAAAAATGTATATATATATATATATCTCCAGGAGGCTATATATATCTCAGAGGTTCTTTGAATTTGGGGATTTTAATAATGATGCATGGGTAGCTGTTATATATGAGAATAACTCCTAAAAGATGACTTCCAACTACAAACAAGACTATACACTGCTATCATGAGGTGTTTTACTAATATGGCCAATTACGTATGAAGTTAGATTTGTTAGCATAAAAGAAACTACTTTCAGTTTTAAAAGCAAACTTTCTTTCCATTAAAACTAGGCTTTCCAGCTAATCGGCAGTCAAAATTCAAATTCTCAAACTGCAGTACCAAGTTTGAGTAAAATCTAGAAAGCTATATGCCAGGCCAGTTCTACATGTCAAGAGTAGATAAGTGACACTGTTCTTTGTGTGACAAATTGTCTGACAAAACCCTTAATGCAGGCTGAGGCAGGAGAATCACTGGAACCCGGGAAGTGGAGGTTGCGGTGAGCTGAGATTGTGCATTGCACTCCAGCCTGGGCAACAAAAGCGAAACTCCGTCTCAAAAACAAACAAACAAACAAACAAAAAACAAACCCTTAATGTATGAGCATGACTCATCATCTTGACGTTTAAAAAATTTTCCAAGATTATTTCAGGAAAGGCATTTTTCCTATTAAGCCTTCTTAAAATTTCTTTCTAGAGACATTTGTTATTGTTTGAAACCAAAAATATTAACACAAAAAATTTGACATTTTCAGGAACTACCAGATGGTAGAATTGTAGCAAGAATGTCAATCTGAAAAGCTACTAAGCTACTGGTTTATTTCAGGAAAAGCATCTCTGCCATTGCTTCCTCTGAACACACAACTCAAACCAGTGAAAAGGGGTTTCATGTAATGACTACATCAGAAAGTTCTAGCTTATCAATCATTATCTTCATCATTCTAATTTGGTACACATCCCAGGCTTCCTGGTATCTAATAAAACCAGCAAATCTAAGTGAAGCAAATATTTTATTTAAATCAGTCGTCAAATCACAACTTATCCAAATCAATGTGTTGCAACATTGTTCTTAAAAGAATGGCACAAATATGGCACAAACACAATCCAGTATCTATCAAAATACCATTTGTAAAGAACCTGACTTATTTCATGCTGTGTGTGAATGCAGTCCAGCATATAAGAGCAGAATCAAAAACTTACAACAATTCTTTTCTTCATAACATATAAAACATTTCACTACTTTGCCTCAGGATTAAGTATACTTATCGGTCCAAACAACCATAACAAGTAGGAAAAAGGATGTAAAGTTAATTTGCTACCAGAATATAACTTCTTTCTAACCTCCACTGGGTTAGAAAGAAAAAGTTCCCAATGGCAATAGAACATTCTGTATGTTTCAAAATGCTTTTTAGTTTTAGCACACCGTGCGTAATAGGAAAGTGACCAATTTCAGAGTGTCACTAAATATGGACCTCAATCATTAGTGAATTTTAAAGAATTGTACCTTGATCAGGAATGTTACTTCTAGGAAGCTCTGTTTTTCGCGGGTTATAACTGAGGCTTAAAGCTCCCCAAGGCTGCACTATGGCACATGCCCCGTCATATACTGTGTGATACAAAAAGCATGTAGTATCCTGCACATTTCCTTAAACATTAAGAAAAAAATATACAATAGATACAGGAGGAGGATTACTTAAAACATACATATAAATACATAAAGAATGATACTCCAGTTTGAGAAGTAGAACTAGGTATTGCCAACTCCAGTTCCAGGTTAAGAATTTAGGACCGTAAATCAGAATTTATATGGTTATCAAGGGAAAATAGTAGGCTGGCCTTGGGAAGAGGAAAATGTTAAATGGCTCTAGCTCCTGATGAAGCCTCAGGATTGTCAGGGGCTCTCTAGAAATGACATCAGTTGATGTGTCTGCTCTCCAATTCTCAAAGTTCTGAAATACTGGTCTTCAGTCTCAGCAGCAGCATTCATTTTCTTCTACTACTTGTCTTCACATTCTGGTCTTCCAAATAGAAAATGAGTTTAACTGTAGGAGGAGGAGAATCAGCGTGAATAAAATCTCCTTTTTCTCTCTCATTTATTAACAACAGGATAGTTGTCAAAGTGACCTAATAATACCATAGTTTAACTACATTAAAGAAACAAAGATGGGGCCAGGCGCGGTGGCTCATGCCTGTAATCCCAGCACTTTGGGAGGCGAGGTGGGTGGATCATGAGGTGAAGAGATTGAGACCATCCTGGCCAACATGGTGAAACCCCATCCCTACTAAAATACAAAAACAAACAAACAAACAATAAACAAAGATAGGGCTGGGTGTGGTGACTCATGCCTGTAATCCCAGCACTTTGGAAGGCTGAGGCGGGCAGATCACTTGAGGTCAGGAGTTCGAGACCATCCTGAGGGAAGCTCATCTCTACTAAAAATACAAAAATAAGTTGGGCATGGTGGCGCGTGTCTGTAATCCCACCTACTCGGGAGACTGAGGCAGGAGGATTGCTTGAACCTGGGAGACTGAGGTTGCAGTGAGCCGAGACTGCGCCACTGCACTCCGGCCCGGGCGACAGAGTGAGACTCTGTCTCAAAAACAAAACAAAAAACAAAACGAAGATGGGTTGGGCACAGTGACTCACGACTGTAATCCTAGCACTTTGGGAGGCGGAGGCAGAAGGATTTCTTGAGGCCAGGAGTTTGAGACCAGCCTGGGCAACATAGCAAGATCCCTGTCTCTACAAAAAAATTAACAATTAGCTGGGAGTAGTGGCATGCACCTGTGGTCCTAGCAGCTACTCAGGAGACAGAGGCAGAGGCAGGTGATTTGCTTTAGCACAGGAGGTCAAGGCTGCAGCATTTCGTGATTGCACCACTGCATTCCAGCCTGGGTGACACAGCAAGGCTCTCTCAAAAAACAAAACAAAGATAGGGCCCGGCGCGGTGGCTCATGCCTGTAATCCCAGCACTTTGGGAGGCCGAGGCGGGCGGATCACGAGGTCAGGAGATTGAGACCTCCTGGCTAACATGGTGAAAACCTGTCTCTACTAAAAATACAAAAAAATTAGCCGGGTGTGGTGGCGGGCGCCTGTAGTCCCAGGTACTCCGGAGGCTGAAGCAGGAGAATGGCGTGAAGAGGAGGCGGGGCTTGCAGTGAGCCGAGATCACGCCACTGCACTCCAGCCTGGGTGACAGAGTGAGGCTCTGTCTCCAAAATAAAACAAAACAATACAAAACAACAAAAACAACAACAAAAAACAAAGCTGGGGAGAGTATTATATTATGTTACACTGCCACAAAACTAGTGGCTACAAGTAACGAACACAGTGAGGGTTGGTCATTATATGCACCGGAAAATTTTTTAAAATACTTGTTACCACCACTAGGGGAAAAAATCCATTTTTTTGGCAGTTTAATATTAACCCATCTTGGGGCACTAGTTTTTTTGTTTTTGTTTTTGTTTTTAGATGGGGTCTCACTCTGTTGCCCAGGCTGGAGTGCAGTGGTCCTATCTCGGCTCATCACAACCTCTGCCTCCCAAGTTCAAGCAATCCTCCTGCCTCAGCCTCCCAAGTAGCTGGGATTACAGGCGCCAGCCACCACGCCCAGCTAATTTTTATATTTTTAGTAGAGATGAGTTTTCACCATGTTGGCCAGGCTGGTCTCGAACTCCTGACCTCAGGTGATCCACCCGCCTCGGCCTCCCAAAGTGCTGGGATTACAGGCATGAGCCACCACGCCCAGTTATTGGGGCATTAGTTATTTTTTTAAAAATTCAACAAGTTAGTTGAGTGAACACAATGTATTTCTCATGCCTTTGGGTCAAACACGCACATGGGCACACACACGTGCCCTTTTACTTTCTTCTAAAGCAGTCACATTAGGGTTTTAAAACGAGGCCATTCTTTTCATAATATTGATAAGACTAAATGGCATTTCAATGACCAAAAACCATGAAACTATCCTATATCTTTGAATCTAGTTGATAGTTATTTTCCTCAACTGAAGGTTCTACATGAAGGCATAATTATTTGCTCCCGATTCCTTATATAACAAATTTGCCATCTATTGGCATAAAAGAGAAAACTTATCTTAGAAGAAAAGGAAGCTTACCTGCATGATGTTTTAAGATTCTGTAAGTTCTGACTTTGCAGATTCTCTCTCTTGTTTCTGTAACTCCTCCTGTGCTTGGGTTGTGATCGCTTTATCTGATTCACTGTGCACTTTTCCTTCCTGAAATTCTACTTCCTGGGCATCTTCCTTCTCTTTTTGTTTTGGTCCATTTGTATCTGGGGACTCTTTGGTTAAGCCTTCTGAGGCATCAGTATCAACCAGGGCTGAGTTCTGGTTTTCAGGGTCATCGACATCATCACCTTTTTCATCTTTTGGTTCAACTAGTGACTTCCCTATTCTTTCCACTAACAAGGCATGACCATCATCTTCTGGCATTGACTTTGCTCCAGCTCCATCTCCCTCTTCCTCAGATGGGAGGACGACCTCTTCCAGCTGCTGATCATTTACAGTGGAACCTTCTACCTCAACAGTCATGGTCTTCTCTGAGGCTTCACTCATATCTTTGGAAATATCAGAATATGCTTGTCCCACTGCGGTTGACTCTGACTCCTCTTTGGCTGAAAAAATTTGTGTTTCCTCCTGTGCAGAGGCCTGAGGTTCCTCTCCTTCTTTCTCTGTTTCCTGCCCAGCGTCCTGGTTGTCAGCTTTTATCACGTGAGCTTGTGTCTGTAACTCAGACATCAACATTTCGGTGGCTGTTTCTTCTGTACGTACAAACTGGTCAACGGCTGTCTGAATGATGTTTTGGACAAGTTTACTGCTTTTGGTCTCAAGTTCCAAAATCCCATTTTCAGGCTCTAAATCCTCCTCAATTGCTACACTCACTTTGACCTCCTGACAAGCAACCTGCTCATCGGCTTCATCTGACTTCCACTCCAGTGATGTGGTTTTCTCTCCTTCCAGGTCAGAACTTAAGCCTTTTTCAGTAGTGGCAGATACTATCACTGGTGTCAATTTTGCCTGACACTTGGGCCCTGTGGGCACAGCATCTTCCCCTGGATGAGCGGCAAAATCTTCATTTTTTTCAGAGCATTTTTCTTCCAGAACTAAATGTGCACCTGTAGGCTCCAACATTTCACCTGTTTCTAAAATGTTGACAGTTTCTCCTAAGACCTTTTCCTCCTCTGCAGCAGCTGTTAGAGTGAATGATGCCTCAGAGCTCTGAACTTGAATTTTGGCGCATGCTGCCTCCTCTTGACCTCGGCAGGGAGGAGGGCTTCCTTCCAAACTGCTGACTTCCTTTGCCCCATCTATGATGGGCACATTCACTGTCTGGAGGAGTTGCTTACTGACCTCTTCAGATACAGTAACAGCTGTTTCGTGCTCAAGTTTCTCTTCATTCACATGGGTTGACTCTGCTTCCGTTTTCTCCCTTTCGACTTGAATTACCATCTCTTTCTCCACGGGGGATGGAGCGGACTGAGCGTGACTCTGCAGTTCAAGGGCATCATCCTTTTTACATTCAGCTTCTTCTGTCCCTTCAGCTTTAAGGGCAACTTCAGTGACCTTTTCCTGACTGACTGTTATGGCTGTGTCTACAGACCCCTCAAGTCCTTCGACAAATGGTACGTCTTCGGTTTTCTCATCAGCAAACTGGCCAGCCTCTTGAGTCCCCTCAGTTTTTGACAGAATGGGTAGAGTTTCCACCGACACCCCTTTATCTGTATGCTGTAGAGTGTCTTCCATCTTTGATTGTTCTTTAGTTTCTTCCTGGAACACAAAACTGGAAGGTGCTGGAGGCCCCTCTTTCTGTGCAGGAACTGCCTCTGCTTCTGTGCCCCCTGACTGGGTACCAGATGCGACCTCATTTTCCTCATGGATTTCCACAGTCTTGTATTTCTGGGTTGTGCCTGGCATGTCAAAGTCTGCTACGGGGGTGCTTCCATCGGTCTCACTGTCTGTAGGGGCTTCCGCTGAGTCAGGGGGGATAGCCTGTTCCATCACCATCTCCTGTGATTTTACCCCAGCTAAGGTTTCGGCTTGACAAGTGGTTACAAGCTCACTGGACTCTGTGCTCTCTGTGACTTGAGGAGCTTTTTCAAAGCTTTCTGGGGTGGTCTGCCCCATCACCTTCCCTTGTGTAAAAGGCTCAGTTTTTGCCTCCTGAGCATCTACTTTCAACACTACATCCGTCTCTTTCTTCAGACCTGGTGCTTCAGCATCCTCTTCTGGTCTTTCTGCCTCTGCTCTCTGCACAGGCTGAAGTGCATCTTCTGACCCACTGGTGCCAGGCAGCAGGGATTCCTCTTTCACTTTTTCTGCCACTGCCAGGAGGACCTCTTGAGTCCTCCTCTCTTGCTCTTCTATGTCAGGTACGCCACCTTCCACCTCCTGCACCGGAGTGGCCTCCTCCGTGGTGTCTGGGGAGTCTGTTAACTGGGAGACGGCTGACACCATTTCTGTGGTCTCTTCAGCAGCAGATGCTTCGGTTCCTTCTTCAGCACCCAGTGGCCCTGCAGTTTCTGCAGCTGTCACAGCTTCGGGGGTCAATTCAGCCTCGCTAATGACCGAGTCGCCCCGGGTCTCTCTGTTCTCTGGCAGAGGTTCGGTAACCATGGGGATTTCTTCTTCTGCAATTACTTCTCTTTCCAATACCTCCCCAGTTAACGGTGTGGCTTCAGCTTCTCCTTGTTCAAGAGGTTCCGTCACTGAAGCAGATATCCAAGAAGGAGACCTTTCTTCAATAATGGTAGCTGCCCTTATCCCGTCAACGACAGCCGCCGCCATTGTATGACCCTTACTCTCGCTGAGCTCCTTGGACACCTCAGCGGCTGCCTTCTGCTCAGGCTGCTCTGCGCTCTTTTGGGCTTGCTGCGCCTCCATTTTCTCCCTTTCTACAGCATCATACTCAGAAAGAGGGACCACAGCCGGGACATCAGAGTCATCTTCGTTGGCCCCTGCTGGCCCTGCGTCTTCAACAGGGGCTTGTTCTTGTTTTCCATCTGGCCTTTTCTTCCTTCGTCCAGGAATAAACTTCTTGATTGAGACCCAAGATTCTTCTTTCCCGGGTTCAGCATCTGGAGTGGAATGTTCTACACCAGACCCAGCTATGGAGTCTTCGCTCTTCTCTTCCAGCTTGGACTTCGATTTTTTTCTTGGTGTGACTAACCTTTTAAATGACTCCCAGGTGGAAACGCCTTCCCCTTCGGTAGGGCTTCCAGCTTGCTCAGGGGAGGAACTTCCCTGCCCTGGATCATGTTCTTGGGAACCAGCAAGGATCCCGTCTGTTTCCGTCTCTTTGTCTTTTCCGGCCTCATCGGCTTTCTGGTTGTCTCCTCCCATTGTTTTCGGTCCCCCTTCCTCATCAGAAGAGGAGCCTTTCCTTGCTCTTTTCTTGGATGATCCCACACAAATTAAAGCTTCCCAAGATACTGAGGTATCCACCTTGCGCTTCGGTTCTTCCGGCTTTGGCTCTTCCACGCTCCCTTTCATTTCTTCTTGCATTTCAGAGGCTGCGCTCTCGGTGGAAGACAAGGTAGCGCTCTTGACCTTGTCCAGCTCATCTTCTTTATCACTTTCCGAAGGCCGTCTAACACGCTTCTTGGGCGTCACCATCTTTTTGAACGATGCCCAGGGAGTGACACCTTCTCTTTTTTTCTCTCCATCGGAAGTAGCTCCTTCTTCAGCTTCCCCATCCTGCTGCACCTCAGCTAAGCCCTTCTCCAGACACGTGATCTCCTCGGGCTCCTCTGGGGAGGAGGCAGAGCTCTCGCCTTTTTGCTCCTCGTGGCTGTCCGGAGAATCGGCTGGAACCTGAGTGTGCTCCCCTGATTCCTCATCTCCTCCTCCTCTTTTCCCTTTCTGTTTCTTTCCAGAAAGCTTTTTTAAGCCAGTGCTGGTAAAAAGCTTCTTTAGTGGACTTCCCTGCACCTTCGTTCTCTCCTGTGATGACAGCATTTCCACCTCACTCACAACGCCTTCGGCGGGTTTTGACAGCACCTTCTCATCAGGACTGAGGTCAGCTCCCTGTGTAGGGTCCTCTCCGGAAACACACGTTTCTTTGAGCTTCACCAGCTCCTTGGCAGGTTCGGCTTCCTGAGGTTCTGCATTCATTTCAACCAATTCTTCAGCTGGCACAGACCCTGCTGTTTCTTCCACCTCCATTTTCTGCTCAGTTCTCTCCTCCACGGTGCTGACGTGCACTTCGGCTACAACCTCTTCTTGGTGGACTTCTATTTTCTCATCAAACACTTCTGTCGCCAATGGAGCGGGTTTCTCTTCAGAAGGTCCCTGCGAGCCACTGACTTGCTCCTCCGAGGGCAGCTCGACTTTCTCATATTCAGCTGATAACCGGGGCTCGTGGGCACTTTCCGCCGGCTCCTGTGGGTGGGCTTGCTCGGAGGCGGTCAGTTTCTCGGAGTCGGCCTCTGCCTTTCCGTTTTCTTCTGTGTCAACTTTTTCTGGCTCTTGTTCCTTTTTCTTCTCTGAAGCTTCCACTTCATCCTCCTTTGGCTTCCTGAAACTGGTCTTTTTTCGCCAGCCAGCCCAACCTTGAGTGAAGAATTTTTTGAAGGTCGATCCCGTGTCACTGGTCACGGGACTAGCTGGAGATTCTGCAGACTTGCTGGGTTCTTTTTCTTGTTTCTCTTCTCCTTCCTCTTTGCATTCCTCCACCATTGCTTGGCTAGATTCGGCTGGAGGAGAAATTTCCGCGTGGCTTTGCTCGTGCTTCAGGGTCTCTTCGGGTTTCTCTGTAGATTGTTTGAGTTCGCTTTCTTTGGATGCTGCTTCTCCAGCCCCAAGGCTGGGGTCCTGGTGGTCGCCAGCCCCTGCTGCTCCTTCCCCTTCATCTTTTTTCACAGTGAGTAGCTGGACAGTGTCAGGCTTCTCTGTTTTATCCTTTTTCACAGTGAATTTAAAGCCAACAAACTTAAACACCTTCTTAAATCCAATATCATTAGCCTGGGACTCAGTGGGTTGTGTGAGCTCTTCTAAATTGCTTTCTGAAGAAGGAATCTGTTCGATTATTTCAGGTGTCTCCTCCTGCCCATCTTCTGTGATGTCTTGAACAACCGCTGATTTAGTAGCCATCTCCTTATCGGAGTCTCTTTCGCTCACATCTTCAGAGTCTCTCTGTCCAACTATTAACAAAAGGGGGGGGTGGGGAGGAGAGAAAAGGTGATTACAATTCGAGAAAATTGTTTTTCTCAGACAGGGCCTCACTCTCTTGCCCCAGCTGGAGTGCAGTGCTGTGGTCTTGGCTCACTGCAGCCTCAACCCCCTAGGCTCAAGGAATCCTCCCACCTCAGTGTCCCCGAGTAGCTACGACTACAGGCACATGCCACCACGTCCAGCTAAGTTTTTTATTTTCTGTACAGAGGATATCTCACTATGTCGTCCAGGCTGGTCTCCAACTGCTGGGCTTGAGTGATCCTCCTGCCTCAGCTTCTCAAAGCGTTGAGATTACAGGTATGAGCTACAGTACCCAGCCCAAGAAAATTAATTTTTTTTTTTTTTTTGAGACAGAATCTCGCTCTGTCGCCCAGGCTGGAGTGCAGTGGTGTGATCTCGGCTCACTGCAACCTCCGCCCCAGGTTCAAGTGATTCTCCTGCCTCAGCCTCCCGAGTAGCTGGGATACAGGCGTCTTTCACCATGCCTGGCTGATTTTTGTATTTTTAGTAGAGGCAGGGTTTCACCATGTTGACCAGGCTGGTCTCGAGCTCCTGACTTCAAGTGATCCAGCCACCTTGGCCTCCCAAAGTGCTGGGATTACAGGCGTGAGCCACAGTGCCCTGCGAAAATTAAATATTTTTAATACATGACCAATTAATACTTTCTTTAATGCCAGGTAATTCAAGGATAAAGTGAGATCTTACAGAGATTTGTAAATCTTAATAGATTAATGTCTACTTCTTTCCAGTGACCTTTAAAAATTCAGGTTCAGGCCGGGCGCGGTGGCTCAAGCCTGTAATCCCAGCACTTTGGGAGGCCGAGACGGGCAGATCACGAGGTCAGGAGATCGAGACCATCCTGGCTAACACGGTGAAACTCCGTCTCTACTAAAAATACAAAAACTAGCCGGGTGAGGTGGCGGGCGCCTGTAGTCCCAGCTACTCGGGAGGCTGAGGCAGGAGAATGGCGTAAACCCAGGAGGCGGAGCTTGCAGTGAGCTGAGATCCGGCCACTACACTCCAGTCCGGGCGACAGAGCGAGACTCCGCCTCAAAAAAAAAAAAGAAAAATTCAGGTTCAAAGAGAATTATCGGCTCTTTCTGTTGCCTGTTAAAGAGAAAGTTGACAAACTTAACTATCAAAAAATTAGTTCCACATAAGTAGCCACGGTACCCCAAGAGTGAGTCAACCAGATACTGTATCTTCTGTAGAAACGTAAGATGAAATCCCACATCACACCCATATTTTAAAGAAGACTCCATCAAGTTTTAGATATAACTTCCCACTTAATAGGAAATATAGGGTTTCAAGAACAAGCTAAAGAACAAACAAGTATCTATACCAATCTAAAGAAGGGGACATTCTATGTGGTAACTAAGTTCGACCTCAACAGGTCCCCAAAAGGGAGCAGAGCTCTTTGGAGAAATTACAGGCTGGGTCAGAGGACGTATGAAGAATATTTTGTTGTGCTCAAAAGCTGATGGAGGTGTCGAAAGGACACAAGAACTGGCTTGACGGGGCTCCCAATGTCCAAACTTTGAAGCATAGAAAAGAATAATGGATCCTTTGTAGTTTACGAGAGTGACGATTGGGTGTTCATTGCAATGTGTGCATTGTTACCACGATGGCACATTACTTGTCTGAAGTGAAAAATAAAAAGAAAGAGAATAATGACACTGATGGGTTACAACACATTGAATAAAAAAAGAATCCATGAATCAAGAGTGATACTAAAAAAGGTAAATGAGGAAAAGGGAGCACTTCTTTAACGAAAAAAAAAAGTCAATAAATATAGATATAACTTTCACTTTGATCCTCCAAGTCATTATTGTTAGAATTTTAGATTTAGAAAATTATAATTTACAGACACCATTTTAATAACTCATTCAGTCGAGGATCATGAACTGCTAAAACCATCGGGTCAGGAAACACACATTCAGAGTACCAACATACAGATTAATTTCAAAAAAATGACCTTGACAATGGAGAAATCTGCAGGCACCACCTTAACCAAGTGATCACATTTAACATCCTCAGTAACGGGACAGATGTCGTTGTGCTTCCTGGTGTGAGGCACTAAGAAGGCCAAGAATTTCTCTATGTGGCATCCTGACCAAAAGGTGAACGGCATCTAATCACAACGACACAACCAGACAAATCCACAATGAAGGACGTTCTGCAAAACAACTAGCCTGGCCTGAAATGTCAATGTCACAGAAAAATGAAAATCCAGCAGAAACACAAAAGGATTGTCTGCAAGTAACTTTCAAATAGGTTGGTGGGGGGTGGGGCGGACAATGTAGCTTTCCATAAATGGTGAATTAGGTCAAATGTACATAAGTATTTACTATATTTTTCTGGGTTTGTAATTTTAAAATCATTGAGGGGAAAAGTCAAGTCAATGTAATTTAATTGGGGGAAGTAGGGGGGAGGTATATTGTGTTAAATTAAGAGATTTAAGGAACACAATAACCAGAGGTGCCTGGCATGATCCTGAATTGGATATTTGTTAGGGAAAAACAGCTAAAGGACATTTTTGGGTCTTCTTGGGAAATACCGAGTATGAGATTTGGGATTAGATCAGATGAATTTTCATTGAAATAAAAGGGTAGAGAGATTTGACTGCAGAAAGCAGGTTACCAAACAGTATATACAATTACCTCATTCTGGCTTAAAAACAACTGTCTCTCCTTTCTCTCTGTCTCACACACACACACACACACACACACATAAACACACATCTTTCACATATGATCTCTGGGGGCTGCGAATGTCATTTATTTTAGTTTTGCTTGTCTGAATTTTCTTTTTTCTTTCTTTCTTTTTCTTCTTTTTTTCTGAGATGGAGTCTCACTCTGTCGCCCAGGCTGGAGTGCAGTGGCCGGATCTCAGCTCACTGCAAGCTCCGCCTCCCAGGTTCACGCCATTCTCCTGCCTCCGCCTCCCAAGTAGCTGGGACTACAGGCGCCCGCCTCGTCGCCCGACTAGTTTTTTGTATTCTTTAGTAGAGACGGGGTTTCACCATATTAGCCAGGATGGTCTCGATCTCCTGACCTTGTGATCCGCCCGTCTCGGCCTCCCAAAGTGCTGGGATTACAGGCTTGAGCCACCGCGTCCGGCCGGTTTTTTGTATTTTTTAGTAGAGACGGGGTTTCACCGTGTTAGCCAGGATGGTCTGGATCTCCTGACCTCGTGATTCGCCCGTCTCGGCCTCCCAAAGTGCTGGGAATACAGGCTTGAGCCACCGCGCCTGGCCTCTTTCATTTTTTTTTTAGACAGAGTCTCACTCTGTCGCCCAGACTGCAGCGATGTGATCTGGGCTCACTGCAACCTCTGCCTCCCGGGTTCACACAATTCTCCTGCTTCAGCCACCAAGTACCTGGGACTACTGGCATGTACCACCACACCTGACTAATGTTTGTATTTTTAGTAGAGATGGGGTTTCACTATGTTTGGTCTCAAACTCCTGGCCTCAGGTGATCCACCCGCTTCAGCCTCCCAAAGTGCTAGGATTACAGGTGTGAGCCACTGTGCCCAGCTTCTAATTTTCTACATAGGACATATATCGATTTTTTGTACTAAACAAAAAGGTCAATTAAAATGGACACCAAAAAGATCTTAACAACTGCAAAAATATACTTAATGTTTTAAGCACAGATTGAAGGTTAATAATTATAACGAGCCGGGCATGGTGGTTCACGCCTGTAATCCCAGCACTTTGGGAGGCCGAGGCAGGCGGGTCAGGAGGTCAGGAGATTGAGACCATCCTGGCTAACATGGTGAAACCCCATCTCTACTAAAAATACAAAAAATTAGCCGGGCGTGGTAGCGGGCACCTGTAGTCCCAGCTACTCAGGAGGCTGAGGCAGGAGAATGGTGTGAACCTGGGAGGCGGAAGTTGCACGCCACTGCACTCCAGCCTGGGCAACAGAGCAAGATTCTGTCCCCGCCTCCAAAAAAAAAATTATAACTAGTACATACACCAGGACTTAGAACACAGCAATAAATACTTGAAATGCAGAAATATGTAGAAATATAGAATGCTTCCCAAAATCCATACATTCATTCCACTTATATAATCTGATTACTCTGAAAACAATTTATTTTCATATTTATGAAATACTACAAATCTATGTCAACAAATTTCCATTGTACTACTTATTTGGTTTTATTTTGAAACCAAATCCCAGAAAGTTAAGTGAAAAGCTAGGCCAGGCGCAGTGGCTCATGCCTGTAATGCCAGCACTTTGGGAGGTCGAGGCAGGTAGATCATTTGAGGTCAGGAGGTTGAGAGCAGGCTGGCCAACATGGTGAAACCCCATCTCTACTAAAAATACAAAAACTAGCCAGGCGTAGTGGCGGGCGCCTGTAGTCCTAGCTACTCGGGAGGCTGAGGCAGGAGAATTGCTTGAACCCAAGAGGTGGAGGTTGCAGTGAGCCAAGATTGCGCCATTGCACTCCAGCCTGGGTCACAGAGCCAGACTCACTAAAAAAACAAACAGAAACAACAGCAACAATGACAAAACTGCCTAAGGTACCCAACCAAGTCAGGGCAAGAGTGTAACATAGAGGTTTTTTTTTGTCCTTGTACCTTGTTATTCTCTAAGTTAAGCTAAAGTTCTTTTTTTCTTTTCAAACATTGCTAGATTTTTGGATATTCATAGTTGAATAGGTTATCTGGGCCTCTTATTCTTCAGATACTCAATCAGGGCCTTTGCTTCAGTGGTGATGCCACAGACTCACTATCTAATACACAGACTCACTATCTAATACACAGACTCACTATGTAATAGCTTCGATAATCAGCAAGGCTCATTTTTTCTGTCATCAGTATCCAAGGTAGCATTAAAAACAAAAACTTTTAGTTTTACCCCTGAGAACTAAACATTTCAGATAGTGAAGAAGGTTTCACGAAAAACCCAAGAATCTCATTATTTTGATCCAAAGCACAGTTCCTAAAGGATTTCCCTTTTCCCTTTATAAAATACACATTTGTGACCAACGTTAGACTTAACAAACAATAAGGAAAAATTAAACACTGATACTAAACTTTGAAGCAAATACTCAAAGAGAAAGAAAAGTCCAGACATCTACGATTTAAACTTCGTCTACATTTTAGATATATATATACTCTTCCCATTATTTTTTAAAGCATGTATTCTGAAATAAGAAAATGCTTTAAGTTTCTATTTGTTCCTATTATAAACCGACATTGTGATGAACGTGTTTATAGTTAAATCCAAAAGTTTCTTTAACAGTATTTCCATGAACTATTTCTTTCTTTTTTTTTTTTTTTCTTTTTTTGAGCCAGAGTCTTCGCTCTGTCGCCCACACTGGAGTGCAGTGGCACGATCTCAGTTCACTGCAACCTCCGCCTCCTGGGTTCAAGCGATTCTCCTGCCTCAGCCTCCCAAGTAGCTGGGATTACAGGCGCTGCCACCACACTCGGCTAATTTTTGTATTTTTAGTACAGACGAGGTTTCACCATGCTGGCCAGGCTGGTTTCAGACTCCTGACTTCAGGTGATCCGCCTGCCTTAGCCTCCCAAAGTGCCGTGATTATAGGCGTGAGCCACTGCGCCTGGCAGTCACAAAAGAACTTTTTGCAAACACTTCTAATGCAATTTAAAAGATGCGACTTTCCTTTTGAAAAAGTTGGATAAAATAATTGGAAATATACTAGAGAGAAAAGAAAAATTCCAAAAACAAACGCTATTCTAGTATGATTTCACTAGTACAGAATACAAACAGAAATTACATGTCCTGCCAGCAAGCATGTCATTAAAAACAAATACTCATCAACCTCCCTGGAATCAGAAAATGCAGAGACATGTTGCTAATATAGGAGTAGAAAGCTGGTGTCACACAACCATTTCCCCCTCATTATTTTCCCTCCACTCTTAAATCTGTGTTTCCATTGTAAACACTTCTGTTTCATTCTGAAAGGGCCGAAATGTTTACAGTCAAAACTAGGGAGATAAAGGTTCATGAACCGGCCGGGCGCGGTGGCTCAAGCCTGTAATCCCAGCACTTTGGGAGGCCGAGACGGGCGGATCACGAGGTCAGGAGATCGAGACCATCCTGGCTAACACGGTGAAACCCCGTCTCTACTAAAAATACAAAAAACTAGCCGGGCGACATGGCGGGCGCCTGTAGTCCCAGCTACTCGGGAGGCTGAGGCAGGAGAATGGCGTGAACCCGGGAGGCGGAGCTTGCAGTGAGCTGAGATCCAGCCACTGCACTCCAGCCTGGGCGACAGAGCGAGACTCTGTCTCAAAAAAAAAAAAAAAAAAAAGGTTCATGAACCAGCTGCCAGCAGGCAGAACAAAACAGCTATTGGGCCGGGTGCTATGGCTCACACCTGTAATCCCAGCATTTTGGGAGGCCGAAGCAGGTGGTTCACTTGAGGTCAGGAATTCGAGACCATGCTGGTCAAAGTGGTGAAACCCCATCTCTACTAAAAATACAAAAATTAGCTGTGCGTGGTGGCACATGCCTGTAGTCTCAGCTACTTGGGAGACTGAGGCAGGAGAATCACTTGAACCTGGGAGGTGGAGGTTGCAGTGAGCCGAGATCACACTACCGCACTCCAGCCTGGGTGACTGCCATCAGTATCTAAGGTAGTTGTTACTGAACAGCTACTGATAGTTCAGTATAGCTTAACAATAATCAGATGTTTTCTTTATATAGAGTAAGTGAGTTATGAGATGAACACATAATAAAACGCATATAGAAAAATTTTAAGTTGTAGGCAGGGCACGGTGGCTCACGCCTGTAATCCCAGCACTTTGAGAGGCTGAGGTGGGTGGATCACGAGGTCAGGAGATCGAGAACATCCTGGCTAACATGGTGAAACCCCAACTCTACTAAAAGTACAAAAAAAAAAAAAAAAATTAGCCAGGCATGGTGGTGGGCGCCTGTAGCCCCAGTTACTCGGGAGGCTGAGGCAGGAGAATGGTGTGAACCTAGGAGGCGGAGCTTGCAGTAAGCCGAGATCACACCACTGCACTCAAGCCTGGGTGACAGAGCGAGACTCCATCTCAAAAAGAAAATAAAAATGTTAAGTTGTAACTGCTCAACTAGTCTGCAGTCTCTTTTGACCTAAGTAATCCTAAGAGCTACAATTGTCAGAACAATCTTCTGATGCCTCCGTGCTTTGTGCTTCACCCTCATTTCGGCTTCCACGTACCCTCTGTGCTGGGGCAATCTACACACTCCATACAAGGTACCTGCTAAGCAGGGCCTCCTAAAATACCGCTTCTATCCCATCACCAGGCTGTCGACTCCTAATGGCTCCAGGGCCTAGAGAATAGTCTTCTAACCTACCTAGCCTGGCAGGTACCTATATGTGTACCCGTGCTGTTGAGATCCTGACCCCAAAACACATGCGATCGGGCTCGGAACCGGAATTGAATCATAGACCGCACTTCCCAGCCTGCCCCATCACTCGGCTCCACACTCCCCATGGTGCAGCCCAAGTGCTGAGGCCTGTTCCATTCTGTTCTGCGCCCCCACACTCTGCTGGCCTTCAGGCCTCACAGTGAGGGCAACTTTGCTAAATCCTGGTGACTTTTTGAGGCCTGGGTCATCCTCGACCTGCCCTGCCGCCCACCTCCCCAGGTGACCGCAGCCACAGCCATGTCCACTCCAACCCCCTGACTCCCCTTTCAAGCCAGAATCTTCCAGGGGGTGTCCTCTGGGTGGCAGGAAGTGGGGCCCACCCTGGGGCATCCCTGGGGTTGCGCCTGTGTTAAAAGTGTTTCCCTCACATCTCCCTGTAGGCTGCTATCGCAGAGCGTTTTGGCACCTGCGCCACGGGACCCGGAAAGGCCTTGCCTTTCTGGGCCTGGGGGCCTGGGGCAAGATCAAGGGCAGCAGGAGGCTCTGCAGCCTGGGCTGGGATGCCACGGGTGCAGGCCTTTCTCGACCTGTCCCTGCGCGCCTTGGCCAGTAGAGAGGCTTTCCCAAGCCTGGGACGGGAAGGAAGGAGGCTGGAAAACCCACACACCCATCTCAGGCCGGTCCTAAGGGACAGTTGGTGGACCTCGGGATTCCGTGTCCGCCATCGCCGCGGGGCGAACGGCCGCTGGGGGGCACGTGCTACTCACTGCAGAGTTTACTCCACCAGGGCATGGCGCGCGCAGCCTGCCGGCAGGGGCAGCCCAACAGCGGCCTGCGAGGCCCAGCGCGCCCCTGCCGGCTGCCGTAGCTCGAGAAAGCCTGGGCCCCGGAGCCTGCAGCGAACGTCACAAGGACGCAGCCTCCCCGCGCCCGGCGCCAGCCGTCGGCCTCCCAGGAAACACCTGGGGATCCTGCGGACCGCCCCAGTGAGGTCTCTTCAAACCCAAGCCCGCTGAGGCCGAAAACCATCCTGCTAACCAACTGCCAAGCCGCCGCTGAACATCCCTGACACTTAATTTCAAAAAAAAGGGCCTCGAGGCCTGGCGCGGTGGCTCACGACTGTAATCCCAGCACTTTGGGAGGCCAAAGCGGGCGGATCACCTGAGGTCAGGAGTTCGAGACCAGCCTGGCCAACATGGTGAACCCCCATCTCTACTAAAAATACAAACAAATTAGCCGGGCGTGGTGGCACATGTCTGTAATCCCAGCTACTCGAAAGGCTGAGGCAGGAGAATCGGTTGCACCGGGGAGGCGGAGGTTGCAGTGAGCCAAGATCGCGCCACTGCATTCCAGCCTGGGAGACAGGGCAAGACTGTCTCAAACAAACAAACAAACAAACAAAAAGGACCTCCACAATGGAGAAATCTGGCAGGCACCACTTTAACCAAGAGATCAGACTTATCCTGAATAATGGAACAGATGTCATCGTGCTTCCTGATGTGAGGCACTCAGAAGGACAAGAATTCATCTTTGTAACACTGCTGATCAAAATGTTTAATGGCATCTAATCACGAGGAAATAATCAGACAAATCCGCAATGAAGGACGTTCTGCAAAACAACTAGCCTGGCCTGAAATATCAATGTCACAGAAGGATGAAAATCAAGCAGAAACACAAAGGGGTTTTGTCTGGCAATGGCCAAGGCATGGCGGAACCTGCTTGTGGGTTTGGCTGGGTTATAACTTCTTGACTATTAGCACAAGATTGAGGGTATCAGTCAAGTTTCCATTACAAAGCCATCACTTACAGAGCCTTGCGGGATAGAAGGTGGAGCTCCACCTGCTCCTTCCAACTGGGACTTCAAAAATAGTCATCTGTGAGAATGCAGATGGACAGCCACTTGGGAGGACAGTCTACGGCTTCTTTTCATACTGAACATACTCTTACTATATGATCTGGCAATCACGCTCCTTGGTATTCACCCAAATGAGCTGAAAATTTATGTCCACACAAAACATCTGCACACAGATGTTTACAGCAGCTTTATGCATAAGTGCCAAAACTTGGAAGCAATCAGATGTCCTTCAATAGATGAGTGGATAAAGTATGGTACATCCAGACAACGGAATATTATTCAGCACTAAAAAGAAATGAGTTGGCTGGGCGCGGTGGCTCATGCCTGTAATCCCAGCACTTTGGGAGGCCGAGGTGGGTGGATCACGAGGTCATGAGTTCAAGACCAGCCTGGCCAAGATGGTGAAACCCCGTCTCTACTAAAAAAAGTACAAAAATTAGCCGGGCATAATGGTGGGCACCTGTAATCCCAGCTACTCGGAAGGCTGAGGCAGAGAATTGCTTGAACCTGGGAGGCGGGGTTTGCAGTGAGCTGAGATCGTGCCACTGCACTCCAGCCTGGGTAACAGAGCGAGACTCCATCTCAAAAAAGAAAAAAAAAGAAAGAAAGGGCCGGGCGCGGTGGCTCAAGCCTGTAATCCCAGCACTTTGGGAGGCCGAGACGGGTGGATCACGAGGTCAGGAGATCAAGACCATCCTGGCTAACACGGTGAAACCCCGTCTCTACTAAAAATACAAAAAAACTAGCCAGGTGAGGTGGCGGGCGCCTGTAGTCCCAGCTACTCCGGAGGCTGAGGCAGGAGAATGGCGTGAACCCGGGAGGCGGAGCTTGCAGTGAGCTGAGATCCGTCCACTGCACTCCAGCCCGGGCGACAGAGCAAGACTCCGTCTCAAAAAAAAAAAAAAAGAAAGAAAGAAAGAAAGAAAAATTAGTTATCAGGCCATGAAAAGACATGGAGGGAACTTAAATGTAGATAGCTAAGCAAAAGGAGACACTCTGAGGAAGATACACAATGTATGATTCCAACTATATGACATTCTGAAAAAGGCAAAACTATGGAGACAGTAAAAAGAGCAGTAGTTGCCAGGGGCTGGGGGGAGGAAGGGATGAATATATGAAGCACAGATGATTTTTATGGCAGTGAAGCCATTCTGCATGACGCTGTCATGGCGGGTACACATCATTATGTATTGGTCCAAACCCACAGAAAGTATGCCACCAAGAGTGAGCCCTAATGTAAACTTTGGACTCTGGGTGATAACCATGTATCAGTGTAGGTTCACTGATTGTAACAAACAACCCATTCTGGTGGGGAATGTTCATAAGGGCTGGGGGAGGCTGTGTAGGTGATGGGGCAAGGGACACATAGGAATTCTTCGAACTCTCCACTCAATTTTGCTGTGAACCTGAAACTACTCTTAAAAATAGTCTGTTTTTAAAAACGGTCATATGACTTGACCAACATCATATAGGTGTGTGGTATCTCAGGAGGGCCAAAGGCTGGCTGGGGAGTACTTAGAGTGAAGGCACTAAAGGAGCAAAATACAGTTTGTCTTTTTGAAAGAAAAGTCAATTTCATACCCTTTCAAAGCATAAACATACTTATTTTCCATAAATCATTGTAACTTTTTATAGTTCACAAGCGCCACTTATGGCAAGAACAAGTATTTCGATATGTCAACTCCTACACTTAGATGGAAAAACTGCTTTATGTCTAATGTGGACAGCAATTTGAATTCTATTTCAGTGTGAAAGGCAGAGTTTATTCATAGTTACAGTCATACATCTTTTTGAAAAGGAAACAGTGCATACATCCTACCCACCCACTCACAGATAGTGATTCAAAAGATTACCCGATCATCACTTTACAACCATCAAAGTGAAAGCTGGATAAAGCAAGAATCAATGGATGCCAAAGTGCTAAATGGAGGAGAGGGGCAGGATGTTTACATGCTTATTGTTGAAAAGGAGGGAGAAAAGCCCAATTGTACAGTGGAGAAATCGGACAACACCTTAACATCAGTCTACAAGGGACAGATGGACACTGTGTGCAGCACCCTGAGAAGGACACAACATCACCTCTGCAGGATTCCGGCTTAGAATGAGTAACCTACGGCCAGGTGCAGTGGCTCATGCCTGTAATCCCAGCACTTTGGGGGTGCGAGGTAGGCGGATCACCTCAAGTCAGGAGTTCGAGACCAGCCTGGCCAACATGGCGAAACTCAGTCTCTACTAAAAACACAAAAATTAGCCAGGCATGGTGGTGGGTGCCTGGAGTCCCAGCTACTCAGGAGGCTGAGGTGGGAGAATCGCTTAAACCCGGGAGGCAGAGGTTGCAGTAAACCGAGATCACACCACTGCACTTCAGCCTGGGCGAGAGAGCAAGACTCCGTCTCAGGGAGAAAAAAAAAAACAAAGAATGAGTAACCTAAATTGATTTAGGCAAAAGAAATATCAAATAAAGAATGAGTAGAAATGAGGAGAGAACTTATGCTTTGAACATATCAAATCTAAAAGACAAAAGCTATAGAAGTCTTCCAGATTAAAAGAAGCTAAAAAGACATGACAACACAAAATCTCTGACCCTAGGGTGGATCTTGGAATGCAAAGAGGAATGCTTTAAAATGGACATAATTAGATTAACTGACAAAATTAGAAGCAGATTGTAGAAAAGTTCTGTAATAACTTAAATGTATGATATTGATAACTGTCAATAACTGTACTACGGTTATGAAAGGGAATATCCCTATTCTTGAAAAATACACACTGAAATATTTAGGGGTAAAAGACCATGATGTATATAACTTACTTTCAAATGCTTCCCTAATTTTTTTGAGACAATGTGTCCCTCTATCGCCCAGGCAGGAGTACCATGGTGTCATCTTGGCTCATTGCAGCCTCCGTTTCCAGGGCTCAAGCGATTCTCCAGCCTCAGCCTCCCAAGTAGCTGGGAATATAGGCGTGAGTCACCAATGCCTGGCTAATTTTTGTATTTTTAGTAGACACAGGGGTTTCACCATGGCTGGCCTTGAACTCCTGAGCTCAAAGCAATCCTCCTCAGCCTCCCAAAGTGCTGGGATTACAAGTGTGAGCCACTGTGCCTGGCCTTCTTCAGTGAATTTATTAATATATCTCATGCCTATGTGAGTTATAACAGAAACCTGTGGACTGAGGTTTGTTTTGTTTTCCAACAAAAAGAGAGTAAATATAGCAAGTGAGGGAAAATGTTGACAATATTCCACTATTTGGGTTAAAACGGTGAACCTGAGTAAAGGGTATGGGTGTTCTATGTATTCATTTTAGTTTTCCAATTTTCTGAATGTTTACAGTTATCCTTTTGTTTTTTGTTTAATACAGAAACTCACTCTTGTTGCCCAGGCTGGAGTGCAATGGCACGATCTCAGCTCACTGCAACCTCCACCTCCCGGGTTCAAGCGATTCTTCTGTCCCAGCCTCCCAAGTAGCTGGGATTACAGGCGCCCACCCCCGAGCCCAGCTAATTTTTTGTATTTTTAGTAGAGATGGGGTTTCACCATGTTGGCCAGGCTGCTCTTGAACTCCTGACCTCGGGTGATCTACCCGCCTTGGCCTCTCAAAGTGCTGAGATTACAGGCGTGAGCCACCGGAACTGGCCCGAAGTTATTTTTTTTTTTAAATCACTTGGAAGAATGCACTCGGAATTGCAGATAACTACTAAAAATTATAGAAAACAACAAAATGTAGAGTGATGATTTACCCGACCTGATTTTACAGGAGGATATCAGATATTTCCTTCACATTACATACCATAATATAAATTTTATCTTGTATTAAATAACAGGAAAATGACTTAACTTTCTCCCACCAAAGAGAGGAAAAGAATTCAGGCAGAGGGGAAGAAAATGAAAGAGCAGAAGTTCTGGGGACAGACTGGTGTTTAAATTTGAGTTGTAGCACTTACTAGCACCGGGCCCTTGGGCAAGTTTCCTAAAAATCTCTGTTCTTAGACATTTCTCAAAAGAAGACATACAAACAGCAAAGAAACATATGAAAACATTCTCAGCAGCACTATCAGAGAAATGCAATTTAAAACCACAATCTTGCACCAGTCAGAATGGCTGTTTTTTATTATTTATTTATTTTGAGACGGAGTCTCGCTCTGTCGCCCAGGCTGGAGTGCAATGGCGCAATCTCAGCTCACTGCAACCTCCGCCTCCTGGGTTCACGCAATTCTGTCTCAGCCTCCCAAGTAGCTGGGACTACAGCTGCACGCCACCACGCCTGGCTAATTTTTATATTTTTAGTAGAGACGGGGTTTCACCATGTTGACCAGGCTGGTCTCGAACTCCTGACCTCAGGTGATCCACCTGCCTCAGCCTCCCAAAGTGCTGGGATTATAGATGTGAGCCACTGCGCCTAGCCAGAATAGCTATTATTAAAAAGTCAAAAAACAACAGATGTTGGCACAGATGTGGAGAAAAGGGAACGTGTATACATTGCCAGTGGGAATGTAAATTAGTAAGAGAGCTATAGAAAACACTATGGAGATTTCTCAAGGAACAAAAAACAGAACTACCATTCCACACAGCAATCCCATTATTTGGCACCTACCCAAGAGAGATAAAATCAATTTATCAAAAACATACATGTTTCTTGCAGCACTATTCACACTAGCAAAGTCATAGAACCAACCCAAGTGTCCAAAGTTTGACTGGATAAAGGAAATGTGGTCCACATACACCATGGAATATATGCAGCCATAAAAAAGAATGAAATCATGTCCTCTGCAGCAACATGGAAGGATCTGGAGGCCATAAACCTAAGTAAAATAACTCAGAAAGTAAAATGCTGCATATTCTCATAAATGGTAGTTAACCAATGAGTACACAGGAACATAAAGATGGAAATAATAGACACTGGGGACTCTAAAAGGGAGGGAAGGTGGGAGGGAAGTCAGAGTTGAAATATACTATTGAGTACAATGTTCACCACTCCCATGATGGGTACACCAGAGCCCAAACTTCACCATTATGCAATATATCCATGTAACAAACCTATACATGTATCCCTGAAGCTAAACTAAAAATAAGGCCAGGTACAGCAGCTCACAGGGCGGTAATCCCAGCACTTTGAGAGGCCGAGGCAGGAGGATCACTTTGGGGTCAGGAGTCTGAGACCAGCTTTGGGCAACACGGTCAAACTCTGTCTCTACTAAAAATACAAAAGCTAGCTGGGCGTGGTGGTACACGCTTATAATCCCAGCTACTTAGGAGGCTGAGGCAGGAGGATAGCTTGAATCCGTGAGGTGGAGGTTGCAATGAGTGGAGATCGTGCCACTGCACTCTAGCCTGGGTGACAGAGTGAGTCTCCATCTCGCAAAAAAAACAAAAAGTGAAATAAAAATAAAATGAAAATCTCTGTTCTTAGTGTCCTCACCTATAACATAAATCACTTACATTATAGGTGAGGACACTAAGGCTGGTTATGAGGATGGCATATCAGTTGGCTTTCTATAAAAACAAAACTTTAATTTTCATTACTTTTTGCCAATTCCAAACATAATCAGTATAAATTGTAGAAGACTTTAAAAACACAGAGAATAGGGAAAACTTTTCATAAGGACAACATCCAGATAATCACTATTTGTTTTGTTTTCTGAATAGAGTCTTCAAAACTAAGACCTAATGGCTGCAAAATTTGTTTTTCTGTCCCCATGGTTAGATAATGTCAAAGCTTCACCATCACGCTTTGTCACAAACATTCCCGAGTATAGAATCATTGTCCAAATGCCTGAATGAGTTTTGGACAGAAGAGGGCAGTATTGAACAGCTTTCAGCTCTGCTGAACCAGAAAGCTCTTGATTTTTACGACCAGAAGTCACTGAAAATCACATACAAAAAGTTGAAGACCGGGTGCTCACGTCTGTAACCCCAGCACTCTGGGAGGCCGAGGCAGGTGGATCATGAGGTCAGGAGATCGAGACCATCCTGGCTAACACGGAGAAACTCCGTCTCTCAGTAAAAATTAGCCAAACATGGTGGCGGACGCCTTTAGTTCCAGGAGGCTGAGGCAGGAGAATGGCGTGAACCAGGGAGGTGGAGCTTGCAGTGGAGATCCTGCCACTGCACTCCAGCCTGTGCGACAACTATTCCGTCTCAAAAAAAAAAAAAAAAAAAAAAGTTGAGATGCACTCTTTTTTATTTTTTATTTTTTGAGACGGAGTCTTGCTCTGTTGCCCAGGCTGGAGTATAGTGGCGTGATCTCAGCTTTCTGCAGCCTCTGCCTCCAGTGTTCCAGCGATCCAGCGATTCTCCTGCCTCAGCCTCCTGCGAAGCTGGGACTACAGGTGCCCGCCATCACACCCGGCTAATCTTTGTATTTTTAGTAGAGACAGGGTTTCGCCATGTTGGTCAGGCTGGTCTCGAACTACTGCCTCAGGTGATCCACCTGCCTCGGCCTCCTAAAGTGTTGGGATTACAGGCATGAGCCACTGCGCCCAGCCGAGATGCACTTTCAAATCCTGTAAAGTTGAATGTGACATTGCGCCTATTTTTACCACCTTGACTTCCAACATCAACATTTCAAGGGGAGAAAAGAGGCACATAAAATGTCTCGAGTTAACTCCCTATCTTCTAGTTTTCTTTATTTGCACCATGTAAAGATGCAGATCCCTTTTCTGTTTTTGTTTCTGTAGAGATGGAGGATCTCGCTATGTTGCCCAGGCTGGTCTTAAACTCCCGGCCTCAAGCGATCCTCCCACCTCAGCCTCCCAAAGTGCTGGGATTACAGACATAAGCCACAGAGCCTGGCCAGATGCAGGTCCTTTACCTCAAGTATGGGTCAAAGGTGGCCGGGACCCTTCTTCCTGTGCTGGCCTCCCCCTCCTCATCTCCTTCACTTTTTTTGCTTTCCCCAGCCCAACTGTACACGATACACCAAAATCACCCCCATGTTTCCCAGGTTCTTGCTGCAGGTAAAGATTGCCAAACAAGACCATCATCATTCCCTTCTAGTTTGTGGTTAGCAGAAACCTTTGAAAAAAAAAATTTTTTTTTTTTTTTGAGACACAGTCTTGCTCTGTTGCCCAGGCTTGAGTGTAGTGGTGCAATGTTGAATCACTGCAGTCTCCACCTCCCGGGTTCAAGCAATTTTCCTGCCTCAGCCTCCCGAGTAGCTGGGACCACAGGCACTCGCCACCATGCCCAGCTGATTTTTTATTTTTAGTAGAGACAGAGTTTCACCATGTTGGCCAGGATGGTCTCAAACTCCTGACCTCAGGTGATCCGCTAGCCTCGGCCTCCCAAAGTGCTGGGATTACAGGCGTGAGCCACTGCACCCGGCCTGAGAAAGTATTTTTACATGCTCCCTGCATGCTGGTTGTGAATGAGTTAAAGATTGCAGCTTAGTGAGCACAGTGGGAGGCTGTTAAATGCATTATAAAACAGTCTAAAAGATGTGGGGGCAGCAGGCAGGAGAGGCTCAGACCAGAGGCTCAACCCACTCCCACTGCTGGGAGTGAAGGGAGTAAGTGATTGATAAGAGGCCTCTAAAAATAATGGAGGGGGCTTCCAGGACTGGCAGCCAGTGCTCACCTATGCAGGCCTGGCACAGTGGAATCCATTCACAGCCACACTTCATCACAGCCTTCCGTTAGGGCGCTTCTTTTAATTCAAAACTCCTACGGAATTTTCATCTGCCTTAGATTTGTCCGACTGGCTACAAAGAGGAAGATCAAAAAGCTCCATCTTTGATTTGGGATCACTGATATGGGGATGTACTTTTTGGTGCCCCTAAAACCTCCTTTGATTTTGGAGTGGCCTTTTCCACACAATGTAGTTTTTTAACTCATGTGTGACTGAATGATCCCGCCGTTTTTAAACACACGGCTATCCACCCAAGTCTCTCCGATGCCCAGAAAGCCCAATCGTGGTGCTCATGTACTCACTGGTGCTGAGGCTCAGTTAGAAACAACTCCAGCATCCCACTAGGTCACAAAGATGGCCAAAATGTTAAAGGGATTGGTCGGTGTGTCCCCTGTAGAAGCCTCTGGAGCCCGAATTCATAGGCACCTCCGTCTTCGTACTGTCCTGTTAGTCACTGGTCTTTTCCCACCCTGTAGACACTTCAAAGGGCAGGAAAAAGACTAATCCTTCCAACAGGCCACACACCCATGTGTGATACATGTCTTGATTGACCGGTCTTTCGACATCAATCATTAGTGAAACAACATCATCCATGCCTTGTTTCTCAAGAGAGTATTACTACAGAAACCAGATATTTCTATGCCCTTCTTCTGGGTGGAGACACCTAATCACATGCTTGTGTGAGACAGGGTCAACATGCTGAAAACATTACTTGGAAAAGATAAGAGATAAGATAATTTTAAAGAAGATGTAGAAAGAGCTTTCATTCACTTAATTTTCTGAATATACCCAAGAAGGAGGGATCTCTGCATGGATATAGTGCATATAAGACACAGGGCTGGGCCGGGTGCGGTGGCTCACCTCTGTAATCCCAGCACTTTGGGAGGCCAAGGCGGGTGGATCACGAGGTCAGGAGATCGAGACCATCCTGGCTAACATGGTGAAACCCCATCTCTACTAAAAACACAAAAATTTAGCCGGGTGTGGTGGCGGGCACCTGTAACCTCAGCTACTCAGGAGACTGAGGCAGGAGAATCATTTGATCCTGGGAGGTGGAGGTTGCACTGAGCTAAGATCATGCCACTGCACTCCAGCCTGGCGAAAGAGCGAGACTCTGTCTCAAAAAAAAAAAAAAAAAAAAAGATGTGGAGCTGGACATGCTACTCAGTAGGGTCCCAGCTGCTTGGGAGGCTGAGGCAGGAGGATCGTTGAGCCCAGGAGTTCCAGGCTGCAGTGATCTATGATTATGCTACTGTACTCCAAAACAAAACTTTTAAAAAGATGAAGTAGAAATCAAGACTGGATATGGATGAAGCTACTTCATGCTACAACATTCCAGAAGGAAAAATAACTTGAAGTTACCACTGCCAAGACCTTGGGTAGGCTTTTTGCTTTATGTTTTTCTAAGATAAATGAAAGTTATTCTTAATAATAAGTGTGGGCCGGGCGCGGTGGCTCAAGCCTGTAATCCCAGCACTTTGGGAGGCCGAGACGGGCGGATCATGAGGTCAGGAGATCGAGGCCATCCTGGCCAAAATGGTGAAACCCCGTCTCTACTAAAAAAATACAAAACCTAGCCGGGCGAGGTGGCGGGCGCCTGTAGTCCCAGCTACTCCGGAGGCTGAGGCAGGAGAATGGCGTAAACCCGGGAGGCGGAGCTTGTAGTGAGCTGAGATCTGGCCACTGCACTCCAGCCTGGGTGACAGAGCGAGACTCCGTCTCAAAAAAAAAAAAAATAATAAAATAATAATAATAATAAGTGTGGAAAGTGAAATAGAGAAGAAAAGATACCTCCTGGAGTGAACAGCTTTCACCCTATTTTTAAGAGTATAAAATATCCTCAATTACTATATTATAAAAAAATTATAACACATGTTTAATAATAACAAACAGCTCATTTTAAAATTTAAAATTTTTAAATTTTAAACAGCTTTGTCATAACAAACCCCTTCGAGGTTAAAAAAAGAAAGGTCTATGGAATATTAATGGAGTCAAATAAATGTGAAAATATATGAAAAGTTGCATCTTTAGTGATGTAGTAAGAAACCAAAACTTGAAATCATTTCATGTACAAAAATCTCACTTTGGCCAAGAATTACTGAAGTGTTTTACACTGAGGTGTTACCTGCTATTAACCTAGGTTTGTCTCCAGATAAATGGTCTGTGAATCCCAGTTTATCAAATCAATGACCAGGTCTATAATGTATATGTGCAAATACACATTTTCCTTTAGAAAATATCCATAATCTCCCCGTCCCCAAAGCTGCAAAGGCTCCATGATCCCAAGAAGGGCTAAGCTACAGTGGTCCCTGCTGACTATGCGCTCCCTGTCCCCAAGCTCCATATAATGTAGAGACGGCCCATGTGTTCAAAACCTGGAGCATCGTCTTTCTTTTCTCGCTTTTCCAAATACTTAGCGACTAAGAGAGAAATTATACATTGTTTTCTTTTACTTTAGAGGGTTAAAAGAAGAAAAAAACATAAAGGAATATGTTGATTATATATTACAAAATGTTACTGTTTTTATCCAAACCTTAGCTATCAGCTTTCAGTGACACCACCACCATCATTTTTTGTTGAGAAAAAGAAGTACTATATTGCAGAAACGACATGTTCATTTTTCAGGCTTAGTCTCACCAGCGCTCCCCATCCCCAGGCACATCAGGACGGCTCACAGTGACATCTGGAACGAGTTATCTTTCCCCCAAGATTCGTAGCATTGTCCTGGAATTTTTCCAGGAATTCTCTGCATTCTAAGTCCATCCCTTATATGCTACACACCCAACTTCCCTTGTTCTAAAGCTCATTAACCAGAAAACCTCCAAGTGGAGACACATTCAAATTCATAGAAGCAAAAATCCCATACAGAAGTATATAGGTGACATCATCATTGGACCTGGTGTTTTTTTGGGGGTTGGGGTGGGGACAGGGTCTTGCTCTGTTGCTCAGGCTGGAATACAGTGGCACAAGTGATCCTCCTACCTCAGCTTCCTAAGTAACTGGGACTACAGGCACGGGCCACATTGCCCAGCTAAATTTTTGATTTTTTTTAGAGAGGAGGTCTCCCCTATGTTGACCATGCTGGTCTCGAACTCCTGGACTCAAGCGATCCTCCTGCCTTGGCCTCCCAAAGTGCTAGGATTACAGGCATAAACCACAGTGTTCAGCCCCAATCCCTGGTTTTTATATTGATGTTTCACGATCCCTTAAACATCTGAGCGGGCATGTAAGAATGTGGACGTCACTAACACAAGTATTAGCATCTTCACAGCGAGAACGAGGTCTTTTGCAAGGTACTCTACAGTTATGCTCTTACTAGCTGTGAAACCCTGGGTAATTATCAAATCATGAGAAACTTGCTTTCACGATAGAAACGGGGTTACAGAACCACTTTTTGCAGGATTATTGTGAGGAATACATGATAATGTCCACAAAGTGCTGAACAACACCTGCCAGACTAGGCGCTCAGGAAGTGGTAGTTATTAATCTAGCAGTTGTGAAAGTATCAATTTTGTGTCTCCAAAGTCTCTTGACAAGGAATCTGTCTCCATAGCAGATGGGAAACACCCATGTGCAAGGTATTTTTTTCTCTCGTAAAAATTATTTGTATCGGGAAGTGCATTATAAATAATCTAGAACTAACATGAATGTTGATTCTTCCCCAGTTTCTACTTTAAAGAATAATGTCCCTATTTCTCATGATACTTGACAGTTTGCAATATATCAGTATTATCAGTGTCAGTAATGTGGGTGACTTAGAGAAAATAGAAAAGGTACTTGCTTAATTTAAAAAGCATTTTTTTTTTTGGCCGGGCGTGGTGGCTCACGCTTGCAATCCCAGCATTTTGGGAGGCTGAGGTAGGGTGGATCACCTGAAGTCAGGAGTTCAAGACCAGCCTGGCCAACATGGCGAAACCTCGTCTCCACTAAAAATACAAACATTAGTGGGGCGTGGTGGTGTGCGCCTGTAATCCCAGCTACTCGGCAGGCTGCGGCAGGCAGAATTGCTTGAACCTGGGAGGTGGAGGTTGCAGTGAGCTGAGATCGCGCCACTGCACTCCAGCCTGGGTGACAGAGTGAGACTTCATCTCAAAAAAAAAAAAAAAAAAAAAAAGCATTTTTTTGCTGGCATGCCATTTACAGTTGAGTGGGGAAGGGGATGATCATCGTGTCACATCACTTATCCCTTGTTTCTAAGCTAACTTATTGAAAATGAGATGTGAGAGAAAGAGACCCCAAGAATGGCAACAGTATCTAATGTGAATAAGCAATCATTTCATAATTCAATTTCCACTGCATTCATTTTAGTGGTTTGTGTAAACTGGGTTGTGTGTGTGTTGGGGGGGGGGGATAATAGTATTAAGTGATAGCTTTTCCTTACTTTCAGAAATGCAAACTCATTCCTAAGTAGTTCCTACAAAATGCCATCAGTCCTGTTAATAAATTGTAAAATTTAAACACACACCTCCTAAAATAACATAGTACTAAAGAGAACTACAATAACCTTCTATCGTATTTAAGTGAGTAATCCCAAAGATGCAAGAGACTTTTAAGATTGCAGTAAACCATAGTGTCAATTTTTTTTTTTTTTTTGAGGCGGAGTCTCGCTCTGTTAACCTGGCTGCAGGGCAGTGGCACAATCTCAGCTCACTGCAACCTCTGCCTCCCGGGTTCAAGCAATTCTCTCTGCCTCAGCCTCCTGAGCAGCTGGGATCACAGGTGCACACCACCATGCCAGGTTAATTTTTGTATTTTTAGTAGAGACAAGGTTTCACCATGATGGTCAGGCTAGTCTCGTACTCCTGACCTCATGATCCTCCCGCCTCAGCCTCCCAAAGTGCTGGGATTACAGGCGTGAGCCACCACGCCTGGCCACCTTACTGTCAATTTTTAAAGCCCTCATGGCTTTTCAAGATTCTGAACAACTATTTAAAGACGATGATTATGAATCTTCTCCATCAGAATAACTTGCGGAGGAAAAAACAAATGACAGCTGAAACTCCCTTTCATTTTTACTTCTTCCACTACATAAGATTTCTTGCTGTTAAATTTTTGGAGTGAAGATTTTCTCTGCACTGTCTTATTACCAGGAAAAAGTGCAAAATTTTGCCACATCCTCCACACCCACATTGTAAGAAAAGTAAATTCAGAAAGCAATAGAGTCAATTACCTGATTTTGTCTTAAAAATTAGTCCTTCCCACTATTTCCATTCATTTAACATTCCATTGGGGTTATCTGAGCCAACTATTAAAGGCCCCCTCAAGTGTTCCAAGTTTATTAACCTTTAATGACTGCTCAAACTTTAGACCACCTTCTTTTACCATATGAATCTCAGTATGCGACTAGCTGAATGGTGAATATAATAAAAATCACATTGTACCCAAAAAATACTCAGAAAAAAGTCATGATCTCAGAAGCACCACCCCGAGCTGTGACTCCCTACAATACACATTTGCATATTCCATTCATACAAAAATTAATGATCGGGGAAAAAAATGGAGATTTTCGTGTTTTAAATTTTTTCATTTTGTACAGTCTATTTACTAATAGTTTCGAGATACGGCATAAACTTTCAAGTCGGGTAAATGGTAGAAAGGTTAGCCAAGTCAACTTGGGGGGTGAATTTTCAGGAAATCTCAAAGTAAACAAGCTAATCTATAGGAAGTGAGAGATAATTTTAGTATTGCTGAACTTTCACATTCTTTTAAATTACACAGGAGCGCATGGCTTTGCAGGAGCAGTTGCACTGAGAAAATTTTAAGTCCTAGAAATTCTATAGTTGCTTTAAAAAAAAAAAACATGTAGGCCAGGTGCAGTGGCTCACACCTATAATCCCAGCACTTTGGGAGACTGAGGCAGGCAGATCACGAGGTCAAGAGATCGAGACCATCCCGGCCAACTTGGTGAAACCCTGGTTCTACTAAAAACACAAAATTAGCTGGGCTTGGTGACTTGGTGGCTGAGCTGGGCCCGTAACCCCAGCTACTCGGGAGGCTGAGGCAGGAGAATCGCTTGAACCTGGGAGGCAGAGGTTGCAGTGAGCCGAGATCGAGCCACTGCACTCCATTATGGCGAAAGAGCAAGACTCCATCTCAAAACAAAAACAAAAATAAAAACAAAAGTAGATTTGGCAGCAATGATCTCAAATATTTAAAGAAGTGCTGTTCCTATAAAGTTAAATTCGCAAATGAAGTTTAATTTTCTTGATGAGAGGAAGAGAAAATAAGCAAGTGAGGCCACAGTACAATGGCATAAGACTATCAAAAGTCAAGTTAGAGGAGCCGTAAGGGCATTCTAAAAGTTTCATGCATATAAGTTATTTGCTAGAAGTAGGCATTCAATATTGTAATTCATACGACCCGATTCCTAGAAAGTAAGCTAAAGAAACATACTTTTCCAATACTCTTTGTTGCTTAAATAGTGTTGCTTCCTAGCCACCAATTTTATAATACCTATGGCTTTATTAAAACCACCACTTAAAGCAGAGCTTAAATGTTAGTCCCCTAAACCACCAAGTGTACCTTTATTCAAAGTTCCTAATAAACAAGCCAAAATGCAAACACTTGTAATTTGCCCAGAAGAGGAATGTATTTGGTCTACGACTACGGCAAGAGATTAAGCTTTCACAACTTATTTTCAAATTCACATACATCTGACATATTTCTATTCAGTCGGCTGCTGCTGTTCCTCTCCACATCCCTGTCTCCTTAAGGGAAAGGTACAACCCCGAACAAAATATACTAAAAGTCTCCCATAGGCACAGCCAAGAAGTCAGCTCAGCCAAAAACGAAAAGCTGAGGTTGTTTGATTCTTGCTGAGCCCAAGAGAGAATGTTCTTCTGATGAAAAACTCAGCACACGGAAAGAAATAAATGCCAATAACGGTCCAGCCACTGACCTCCCGGGCTCCCCACCAAACGCTCATTCGACGCAAGAAAGCCCTTTTCTTGCCCGGTGCCTGCCGTCCGGGAAGGACAAAAGCGACCTGACCTGTGCCTTACCTGTGATGGTGATGGTCCCCAGCATATTTTAAGTAGCACTACTGTACAGGAGATCAGCTTAGCGGGTCCCTGCCCTCCCCAGCAGACGCCTCGTCTCCTTCCTGCCAACCCCGGGTGGTCTCGGTGGGATCAGAGCGGACTGAGCGCCCAGCCACTCCCGGAGGATCAGGGAGAACAGGAGGTGCCCTCGGAGCTGCCGCAGCGAAAAGCGGAGCGCGGATGCATTTCCCCAGATAATTATAGGCGGACCCCCACCCACGCCCCCACCCAGCCACCCACACGCGGGCTGGCGCTGGCCCCTCCCTTGCTGCGCTCCATGACTTCGGGAGAGCAAACTTCCCGGCCCGGGCTGCGCAAGCAGCGGGTCACATGCTTCACCTTAAAGCCCTCCCCCGAGCTGGGCTCTGTGAGTAGTCAGCGGGCTCTGCAGAGTCCCGGGAGGGTTTAAAGGGTGCTGGACATGAGTACGATCCTGGAGCGGCCGCATTGGATCTAAACGGTTACCTCATTCCTGGCACCGATTTACTAATACTTCTGTATCTCAGCTTTTTAAATCATTTCAAGGAAATAGCCACACAGACATTAAATTCTCCCTCCATTTTAAAGACTGCATTCTGCATCCTTCTGTTTGTTTAAAGATTGGTGTGGTGCAAAACACCTCCCTTCTTGGCATCTGTAGCATTTTATATTTTCACCATCTGTGTCTTACACATACACACACGTTGCACTGATCTGAGGATTGGCAACTCTCAGCAGGGCTGTTTCCTGAACTCTTTCTTTGAGAAGGGCTGTTAGAAGTGAACTTGTTCCTTCTAACAAGTGCTATCTTCAACACTTGACCAAGGCAACGTTTCAAAAGCAGACTTGAGCATGAGGTCTTTTTCTAAATGGCAGAAGTTAGCTCATCTTTTAGATCAAACTATGCCATGTTCCAATTTTTAGACACGATCACATCTCTAACATGCAAGCACACACCTCGGAATTCAAAGCCTATGTTAAAAGTTCCGAAGATTTCAGGCAGCCCTAGAACACTTCAATTCTTTCTCATTGAAGCTTCAGGTTTGTTCTTTGTAAAGACATAAGTGACGAATGAGTTGGTGTAGTCTCACAATTTTAATACACTTTTTTTGTACGCCAATTTTTTGTTAGGGTAGGTCCTTTAGGTCCCCTGGGTTTGTTCCCTTCTTTCATCCTTTCCTTATTTCATGCCTTGCCTGCCTGACCCCATTAACACCAGCTCTTCCCCTACGCAAACAAAAAGGAAAGTTTTACTATTGCACTTCTCTTCAGAGAATGAAGATCTTGTTCATTACTGCTTGGGGCAGGGAGGAGGGAGGGGAGCCTCGGCGTGGACCACAGTGGGCACAGCAAAGAGGAAGGTGGGCGAGGAAAAATGGAAGTCCAGGAGAGCTGGCTGGCATGGCACGTAGTTGCGCCTTTTGGGCACCAGGGGGCGCGATGCACCACACTCAGGCCCAGAGTAAGCAGCGTGAAGGCCGCTTCCTTGCTGGTAACTGGACCTTGTTTAAAAAATCAGCTTCAGCCTCTCCAAAAACCTGGCTTCCGTTTCATATGCTGACAAATACCCGGCCTGGCGGGAACAGGGAGTGATGGGCCTTGTCCTGACTCAGTAAGATATTGCCTGGAAGCTGACTCCCAGACCAAGCTACTGAGCAGCTTCCCAACCTTTTATCTTCTCAGAGAAGTCTCAACTCTAGTTCACAAATTGCTCCAATTTTAATAATGAGTCTGGTGTACGTGAAATGCTGCTAGTACTGAACGTCCCTCTGGAGTCCACAGAACCAAGGGGGCAGGGAAGCTTGGCCATTCCTCTCCTCCCAATCCCAGCCCCGGAATGTCCTGGCTGTGCAAATCATGGATAAAGACGTCTTGGGATGTTGTATCAGGGGTCTACATAGTAAGTCCCTTCCCCAGAGATGTCCCAGGAGCCGTGGGCGATCTGGGATCTCAGGGTTTGGTTCTGCATCATTTCTCAGCACCAGTGGTTGGAGACAACACAGGGCTATCATCTGGTGCCACTTCTGAAATCGAGTCTGCCCTTGCAGAGCAGAATGAATCTCTCCAGCTCCTCTCCTTTCTATCAGTCCAAATTCTAACAATAGGGCAAGCAGTAGATATTCCACTGAGCTGGGTAGGAAGAAAAATAAAAACACACAAAATGTCACTAGTTACATATTTAATACCCTAAACAACATTTCCAAAGGTCACTGTCCTGCTGTTCAGTTTTGGCACTGAAACATTTCTTTTTTTGACATTCATGAAGATGCTAACGCATCTGATTTGATATTCTTTTTTTTTCTTCTTCTTCTTTTTTTGAGATGGTGTCTTGCTCTTGTCGCCCAGGCTGGAGTGCAATGACATAATCTCGGTTCACTGCAACCTCTGCCTCCTGGCTTCAAGCAATTCTCCTGCCTCAGCCTCCTGAGTAGCTGGGATTACAGGTGCCTGCCACCGCGCCCTGCTAATTTTTATATTTTTAGTAGAGATGGGGTTTCACTGTGTTGGCCAGGCTGGTCTTGAACTCCTGACTTCAGGTGATCCACCCACCTCAGCCTCCCAAAGTGCTGGGATTACAGGCATGAGCCACTGCGTCTGGCCTGATTTGATATTCTTAAAGAGGCAATTAAAATCACAAGGCAGAGCAATAGATCATGTTGTAGACTCTCTCAGCCAATGGGTCTCCTTTGATCTCTACCTCTAAGAATGATTAAGGACAGGGTGCATGGCACAGCTGCCAATCAAGCCTCTGTGTGTCTGCATTTACAGAAAAGTCATCAATCAGGATAAAAGCAGGAGTAAAGATGACACCTAAGGTCACTGTCCAATGCAGGAGACTTTCTTTTATCATTTCCACTCTCTGTTTTTGTTAAATCAGGATTTTTAGAGGAAGACATCACCAACCAAAGTAAGAATTACAGGAATTATAAGAAGAATTATAATAAGAATTATATAGTTTTGCTGTGTAATACATAGGTGGATGATAGAAAGCATGTTTTCCCAAATCTGAACGGTTAATTCAACAAATATTTACCAAGTTGTTGCTCTGTATTTATTAAGTGAAACACCCAGAGATCTCATTAGATACTGTCCCTGGCCTCGGGGAGCTCGGTCGTGGGTGGTGGACACGCCCAGTGGCGGAAGTGGGTGGTGGACACACCCAGTGGCAGGAGGGGGTAGTGGACACGCCCAGTTAGTGGTGGGAGTGGGCAGCTCCAGTTTGGCTCACCTCTGAGGTAGCCTTGGGTCTCTGAAGGGATGAGGGGACACTCCCCACCTGGGGCACAAAGGAAGGTGGTCCATAGGGAGAGACAAGCATGGGCAGAGATACCAAGAGCTGGACCTTTGGGCAATCATGAGTGGGTTCCTTACAGCTTTGAGGTTCGAAGTTTACTTGGGAAGGTCTGGGGTTGGGGGGAAGACAATACTGGAGATTAAACTAAAAATATCTATAAAGGGTTTTGACTGACATGTTAAGGACTTTGCAACAAATTATCCATTAAAAGTGAGCAAAGAATCTGAGTAGCCATTTCTCTAAACAAAATATGCAAACAACCAATGAGCACATGAAAATATGTCCAACGTTATCAGCCCTTAGAAAAATGCAAATCAAAACCACCTCACACCCACTAGGATGACCTTAATAAAAAAGAAAAAAGACAACAGGTTGGGTGTGGTGGTTCACGCCTATAATCTTAGCACTTTGGGAGGCCGCAGTGGGTGGATCACCTGAGGTCAGGAGTTCGAGACCTGCCTGGCCAACATGGTGAAACCCCATCTCTACTAAAAATATAAAAATTAGCTGGGCGTGGTGGCAGGAGCCTGTAATCTCAGCTACTCAGGAGGCTGAGGCACAAGAACTGCTTGAACCCAGAGGGGCGGAAGTTGCAGTAAGATGATATCGAACCACTGCATTCCAGCCTGGGCGACAAAGTAAGACTGTCTCAAAAAAAAAAAAAAAGACAACAACATAAAGCTGATGTGCCTGGTTTACAAAACAGGGGCAGGTGGCAGGGGGCAAGGAAGACCACAATAACAAGGAATGGAGAAACTGGAAACGGTACAGCTGCTTTGGAAAATAGGTTGGTAGTTCCTCAAAATGTTAAACACAGATTTATTATATGACCCAGCAATTCTCCTAGACATATACCCAAGAGCAATGAAAATATAAACCCACACAAAAACTTGTCCATCAATGTTCATTACAGTATAATATTCCTAGTAACAAAAAGTGGAAGCTACCTAAATATCAACTCATGCAGAGATAAATAAAATTTAGCTTATCTAATGGAAATGGGTTAATAATAAAAATAAATGAAGTACTGAAACATGCCATAACATAGATGAACATTGAAAAAACTTTTAAGTGAAAGAAGCTAGTCACCAAAGAGCACACATTGTTTAATTCCATTTACTTGAAATATCTACAAGAGGCAAATCTATAGACATAAAGTAGCTAGTGGTTACCGAGGACTGGGGGTTTTGGCGGGAGAGGGAGTGACAGCTAACCAGGATGGGGTTTCTTTATGAGGTAATGAAAATGTCCCGGCTGGGCTCATGCCTATAATCCCAACACTTTGGGAGGCTGAGACAGGTGGATCATGAGGTCAGGAGATCGAGACAATCCTGGCTAACAGAGTGAAACCCTATCTCTACTAAAAACACAAAAAAATTAGCCAGGCATGGTGGCACACGCCTGTAATCCCAGCTACTCAGGAGGCTGAGGCATGAGAATCGCTGGAACCCAGGAGGCGGAGGCTGCAGTAAGCCGAGATCGCGCCATTGCACTCCAGTCTGGGCAACAGAGCAAGACTCCCCAAAAAGAAAGAGAGAGAGAGAAGAGAAGAGAAGAGAAGAAGAGAAGAGAAGAGAAGAGAAGAGAAGAGAAGATCATGTTCCACAGCTGACTGTGGGGATGGTTATACAGCTCTGTGAATAGAGCAAAAACCACTGAACTGTGTACTTTAAAGGGGTCAACTGCATAGTATGTGAATTATAGCTCACGAAAGCTGGTTTGTTTCTTTAAAAAATAACTTTGTGCTGCTGGTTCTAAATACTATAGGGAACCACTGGAGGCTTGAGGCAGGGGATGGTGGCACTGAATTTACTGCAATTTAGAAAAGGCAACCGGGCTGTGATGACAGGAGGAAGAGACTGAAGGAACAAAACAGATGGATGCAGTAGTGATGAAGGTGAGGGAGGAGTCCAAAGTTACAGTGCCCACAAGATGAATGTGAATCTGTGGGATCACCCGAACGGAGTGATGTCCATGAAATAAGAATGGCCTGGAACCCTGAGGAAGAGGATATGAAAAAAGGATGCTGAGAATGGACAGGGATTAGAGGCAATGAGGGGGAAAGGGGCAGCAGAAGCCACATGTGGAGAGGATTAAAACATGGAAGCAGCGGTCCAGTGTGGCAGCACAAAGTAGTGACACAGGCCGGGCGAGGTGGCTCATGCCTGTAATCCCAGCACTTCGGGAGGCCGAGATGGGAGGATCACTTGAGGCCAGGAGTTCGAGACCAGCCTGGGCAACACAGCAAGACCCCATCTCTATAAAAAACAAAAACAAAAATCAAAGCAGTGACACAGGAAGAGAACGCGAGAGGCCTCAGAGTGGGCAGTCTGGAGGCAGGACCAGCAGACAGATGGCTGCAATAAAGCAGGCTACTTTCCTCTTTTTTCCTGAAAAGGAGGGGACTGGGACCACTACACCCAGAATTAAAACCAATATTAGGCTCTCCAACTTCCTTGAAGGATGCTTAGGTATTTAACCCAAATATAAGTGTCATGGAGTGGAAGAAAGGACTTGCACACCAAATTCAACCCTCCCTCCCTGGCCTCCTCTCCTCTCATTTTCTCTTTAACCTGGCATCACCCTTGGGGGAAAAGAAGCCAAAAACCAGTAGGGTCTCTTTTCTTCTTGCTGGAAAAGGACAGATGAAATAGAAGGGAGAATCGATGCCATTGTTATTCCTTTAAATGGACCTTTAGCGCATGTCTGGAGGTTCTAGCAGGGGAGCGCAGCTACCTATATACCCTTGACCGAAGACTGGTCCTCCTCTATCGGGGATGGTCGTCCTCTTCGACCAAATGCGCAGCTTCGGAAGGCACACACATGGAGCAGTGAGGGAGGAAGGGGACACCTGCCTAGCCAGCCAGATCAGCCGAGTCAACCCTGGCCATCAGTGGGGTGACAAATGTCGCAGCCAGATCGCCCTCACTTCCTGTTATTCCTTTGAAATGCTCCAAGATAATTTAAAGTTGAGTGAAATACAGCTCCAAATTGGATAACTGTAAAAGAGGAGATATATTTATCTATCTAGATATCTATCTATATCTAGATAGGTGTAGACAGATGACTAGATAGACAGATAGATAGATATCTGTCTGTATCTATCTATCTATACACACCCTGAATCTGAATGACACTGTCAGGTTATCTACAGGATGGGCAGTCTCTCCTGGACTCAGCGTATTTTCAGGTCTCTGTTGCATGCTATGCACATAGATAAATATCAGCTAATTGAGTGTTATGGTCCAGTTGAACTGGACATATTTGTATAGACATGGTTATTGCTATTCCAAATCCAAGATAAATACTCCGAAGAATAGTTCCTCAAAGAAATTGTTATGATACAACAGAAACACTAAAGGAGAATTTTAAAATCACTTTAAAAAGCAAGGGGAAAATAAACATTAAAAACTCAAATAATAAAAGTGATGTAGAATAAATATTATTTCTCTCCTTATTGAGTCCACATTTATTTATTTCTTTATCTAGGCAATGCTATGAAATAGACCAAATGAAAAGGTATAGATTTATGTGTGAGTATGTTTACAGCTTAGAATGTATAACATTTTGAGTAAGTGTTCTAACAGTAAGGAAACAGTATACTTATCTTTTCAGAAGAATTTATGGCAAAAACAACATGTTTGAAGCAGTTAATTATGAGAAAAATGCCTATATATATAGATTTTTAAATTTTTTTTTAAAGAAAGATTGGGTCTCGCTACATTGTCCAGTCTGGTCTTGAACTCCTGGCCTCAATCTTCCTACCTCGAACTCCCAAAGTTTTTGGAGTACAAGCGTGAGCCACCATACCTGGCCTGAAAAATGCCTATATTGATCTATACACCTCCTTGTTCAGGAAAAAAGCAGAAAATAAACTATTCAATATAAACCCAATTTTGCTTTTTAAAATGCATATACAGTGGGGTGTGGTGGCTCATGCCTGTAATCCCAGCACTTTGGGAGGCCAAGGCGGGTGGATCACCTGAGGTCAGGAGTTCAAGACCAGCCTGGCCAACATGGGGAACTCCCGTCTCTACTAAAAATATAAAAATTAGCCAGGTGTAGTGGCAGGCACCTGTGATCCCAGCTACTCAGGAGGCTGAGACGGGAGAATCTCTTGAACCCAGGAGGGGGAGAATGCAATGAGCCGAGATCATGCCACTGTACTCCAGCCTGGGTGACAGAGCAAGAAGACCCTGTCTCAACAAATAATAAAATAAATAAATAAGTAAAATGCATATATACCTGTACATTTAAGGCCGATGATAAAAGTAAGTAAGTAAGGCTCAGAAATAAAAGTAACAAAGAAACCATGTTGGAATTCGGGACAATTTCTGTCTCCATTTTTTTTATATTTTACAAATCGACAATAAAGCCTTGCTACTTTTATGACTGGAAGTCAAACACATTACCCACAGAGTCATGGACTGTACACGCTGGCCCAGCACTGCCCAGGAAGCCCCGAACTCAGAAGGGTGAAACAGGGCAATACCTTTGGTTTTCTATGAAAAATTCAGATGATCTAAATCATGAACGTAAACTCTCCAATCACTGAAACAGCTCAATTAGCAAATTTAAAGCAGATGAAAATCAAAGTGTGATTCTTTAATATAATGAAATAACTGGGTATGGTGGTGTGCACCTGTGGTCCCAGCTATTTGAGAGGGCAAGGCAGGAGGATCGCTTGAGGCCAGGAGTTCAAGACCAGCCTGAGCGACAGAGTGAGACCCTATTTCAAAATTAATCAATTAGTTAATAATAAAAATAACAAAATAAGAAAAAACTTGCCCTACTACCAAATTTGTTCAGATACATAGGAATAGGAATCAGATTCTTTCCTGAGTGCTGTGTGGTCCGTACCTTCTATTCATCTTAAAATTCTGTACACCCGTCTCTGGTATAGTTAAAAGACGATTCAAGGTCTGAAAAGTTTCTAGTTCTGGGCCTTCTGCTAGCTATAGGACCAGGTGTGAAGTATTTAAACCTCTGGGCTTCAATTGATGGGAGAATAAAAATTACACCTGTAGTCGTGTTATTCTGAGGTGCAAATAAAGGTAAACACTTCTGAGTATATTCTAGAAGAAGAATATTGGCTATTATGCTTACCTTAAATCATGTATTCTCAAATGAGGGTGATATTGCCCTCAATGGGGTGAAAATTGGTTCATGGGGAGCGTGGCTAAAAACAATCTTACACATTCTATAAAAAATAAGAAAGTCCCTTTATTGTAAATTTCTCAGGAGTGCATTGTAATAAAATAAGCATCTTGTTGGCTGGAATTAATAAGCCTAATGCAACACCTATACATCACTTCATTCAAGTGGATTCAACATAGTACTGGGAGACTGGCAAATTCAAATTCTGCCTTTCGGAATTTTGTGGATGTTCCCCCCAGATACAGGTTGAGTATCCCCTGCTTGGGACCAGAAGTGTTTGGGATTTTAGATTTTTTCAGATTTTGGAATATTTGCATTATACACACTGGCTGAGCATCCTCAATCTGAAAATCCAAAATGCTGCCAAGAGCATTTCCTTTAAGTATCATGGTGGCACTTAAAATGTTTCAGATTTTTGGAGCATTTGGGATTTTCGATTTTCAGACTAGGGATACTCAATCTGGTTTTTCTTAAAATTTTTTTTTTTTTTTTACTTTTCATTTTATTTTTATTTTTTTCCCTAAACAATAAGTGATATAGTATCAACCTGTATTTTCCATCGAGGGTTGGTAGAATCCATGAATGAGGAACCCACAGATAGGAAGCACCGATTGTAATCCCAAAAAGAGAACAAAGAGGGAAATGGGGGAAAAAAATTTCCCAGAAATGAGGTACATGAGTTTTCCTTTTCTTTTCTTAAGAGACAGGGTCTCACTCTGTCACCGAGGCTGGAGCGTAAATGGTGAGACTCATTGCAACCTCAACCTCCTGGACTCAAGCGATTCTCCTGCCTGAGCGTCTGGATAGCTGGAACTACAGCCATGCACCACCACACCTAGATAATTTTTTTATTTTTATTTTTTTATAGAGACGGGGTCTTGCTGTGTTGCCCAGGCTAGTCTCAAACTCCTGGGCTCAAGTGATCCTCCCACCTTGGCCTCCCAAAGCACTGGAATTACAGGCATGAGTCACTGCGTCCAGCCAAGTGCATGAGTTTCTAGATTGAAAGAGCTTAAAGAACCCAGCACTCCCAGCACTTTGGGAGGCCGAGACGGGCGGATCACGAGGTCAGGAGATCGAGACCATCCTGGCTAACACAGTGAAACCCCGTCTCTACTAAAAAAAAAAAATACAAAAACTAGCCGGGCGAGGTGGCGGGCGCCTGTAGTCCCAGCTACTTGGGAGGCTGAGGCAGGAGAATGGCGTAAACCCGGGAGGCGGAGCTTGCAGTGAGCTGAGATCCGGCCACTGCACTCCAGTCCGGGCGACAGAGCGAGACTCCGCCTCAAAAAAAAAAAAAAAAAAAAAGAACCCAGCACATTGAATGGAAACGGATTCACGTGGAGAGTCCTCATTACAAGATATTCAGAAGACTGAGGACCAAAAGGAGTCCTTGAGCTACACAAGGGATGAAGACTCAAAACAGCCTCAGATTCCAATGGCCAGACATCTATCAAGGTGACACTGACACAGAATCCAAAGGTATTTGAACATACTCAACGGATATGGACTTGATTAGGGGAATATTTGGGACCAAGACTTTGACAAGCATGCGGAAGACATCACACTTTTTGTTCATTGTCCTAGTTCATTTGGGCTGCTGTAAAAGCACCATATAAACCAGGTGGCTCATAAACAACGAACACTTTTATTTCCCACAATCCTGCAGGCTGAAAGTCAGAGATCAGGAGGCCAGTGTGGTTGGGATCTGGTAATCCCAGATTCTTCTGGACTGCAGACTGCTCCCTGTAACCTCACATGGTGAAAGGGAAGTGGCCCCTTTTATAAGGACACTAATCCCATTCATAAGGGTCCCACCCTCATGACATAAGTACCTCGCAAAGGCTCTCCCTCCAAATACCACATCACCTTAGAGTTAGGATTTCGACATGTACGTCTGGGTGGACACAAACCTTCAGTCCATAATGCTAAGCTTACACAGTGAGGCCACAGGGCTTGCAGCTCAGAGCTCAGCAGGAGGCTGCTTGGGAGCAGACCCTGGCTCTGCTCCCTGACTATTTGGTTGGACACTATGAATCTGCCACTTGATTTACAGCTAACAGTTATCTGGAAAGCAGGAATTCTCTTGCTCGAATCTCTAGCTACCGCATTGTGTAAGGGTGTATGCTAATTATCTTGTGGAGTGAAGTACCAGAAGGGTGACTGATCACTCCAGAGTTAGAAATCCGTGTCAACATATATTGATGCTTTCTTCACTTTATTTGACTTTAGCTCATTTTGCAACATCCTTGAGGGAAGGGACTCTCTTATACCAGCAGTCGCATACTTCAGTATCAATAACTCATGTCCTCCAGTCAATTCTTTCAGTACATAATATTTGGCTTAAAGCAAACTAAGTTGTTCTCATGTTTTAAAGAGTCTGAGAAAGAAACTGTTCTTAAAACTGGGGATACTGCAATTGAAACCCAGTGATGTTTGGCAGGCTTCCATTGAGCACATTCCTATCTGAAATATATATAAGCCCTGGCGTTTTTCTTTTAATGTGAGACAGGTTATTTTCTCGGAAGATGTTTTGCCTAGAGAAAAGATTAAAGAAAAGACATGATAAATGTTTTCAAATACTTAGAGGACTGCCATGTGGAAAAAGGAGGTGAGTTTATTCTGTGTAGTTCCAGAAGGCAGCCCTGGGAACAGAGAAGAGCAGTTGGAGGGAGGCATATTTTAGCTCCAGGGGAATAAATGGCTTCCTTTTATGGAGAAAACTCTGCAAACCTTCAAGTGGTTAAGCAGAAGAGCCTCCTGCACAGGGGTAGGCTCCTGGTTCAGAGAGCCTCAAAGCTCCCTTCTACTAACACTTCTCTGGTCCCAAATCTGACTTTCAAAGTGGGTCAATCATGGAGGTGGTGTTATGAGCTGAACTGTGTCCCCCTCAAATTCACATTTGAAGTCCTAACTCCCAGTACTTCAGAAAGTCACTGCATTTGGAGACAGGGTCTTTCATGAAGTGATTAAGTTAAAATGAGGCCATTAGCCTGGCCCTAATAAGAGCAGGAGTCCTGGCCGGGTGCAGTGGCTCACGCCTGTAATCCCAGCACTTTGAGAGGCCGAGGCGGGCTGGTCACTTGAGGTCAGGAGTTCGAGACCATCCTGGCCAACATGGTGAAGAGTAGAATCCCGTCTCTACTAAAAATACAAAAATTAGCCAGGTGTGGTGGTGCACACCTGTAATTCCAGCTACTCGGGAGGCAGAGACAGGAGAATCACTTGAAACCAGGAGGTGGAGGTTGCAGTGAGCCGAGATCATGCCACTGCACTACAGCCTGGGTGACAGAGCAAGACTGTGTCTCAAAAAAAAGGAATAGATGTCCTTATAAGAGGAAACTTGGACACACCAAGAGACCAGGAATGTGCACATGCACAGAGGAAAGACCATGTGAGGATACAGTGAGAAGGTGGCTGTCTGCAAGCAAAAGAGAGGCCTCAGGAGGAACCAAACCTGCAACACCAAGATCTCAGACCTCCAGCCTCCAGAACTGTGAGAAAATAAATTTCTGTTGTTTGAACCACCAGTCGAGTATTTTATCATGACAACCTTAGCAAATTAATACAGGAGGATAATGACCTTGTGCTTGCGGATGGTCTAAATATTGCATGTCCATGTTAAGACACATGAAAGCAACCAGTTCATTTGACTGATTAAATCTAGCACATAGCACTTTTCACCTGAATGACTAATGCATGCACTGGTTAACACTAGAGGTCGGAGGAAAACTACCTGATATTGGGCTCTACTGACACTTGAACTACAGAGCAGTTTGAAAACAATTCAAAGCATGATATGCAGGAATAAATCTTGATTAACAGACTAAACAGTTGTTGAATTTTAAGCCCAGAGAATATATCTTTAGACGTTATCAAAGCATCCTTTTCTCTATGATACAGTTTGTCTGTGTCCCCACCCAGATCTCACCTTGACCTGTAGTTCTCATAATCCCATAATCCCCATGTTTAATGGGAGGAACTCAGAGGGAGGAAATTTAATTAAAAGTGACCCTCATGCTTTTCTCTTGACAGTGAGTGAGTTCTCATGAGATCTGATGGTTTTATAAGGGGTTCTTCCCCCTTTTGCTCTCCACTTCTCCTTCCTGCTGCCATGTGAAGAAGGATGTGTTTGCTTCCCCTTCCACCATTATTCTTAAGTTTCCTGAGGCCTCCCTTGCCCTGCAGAACTGTGAGTTAATTAAACCTCTTTCCTTTTTAAACTACCCAGCCTTGGGCAGTTCTTCACAGCAGTGTGAGAATGGACCAATACACTATAATATAGGGACGCTGTGCTCTAGACTGCATCATTGCCTTAACCATATAGAAGTTACTATAAATTAGGTGACACTGAAACTGTTTTACTCTCAGGGTGAATCAGTCCTTGAGAAAATGTCTAAAAGATTTTCATTCCATAAATAAAACAGCCACTCCAGTCTGAATGTTTGTGTCCCTCCCTACAAAAAAATTTCATATGTTGAAACCTAATCACCAAGGTGATGGTATTAGAGGGTGGAGCCTTTGGGAGGGAATCAGCCTTGGGGTGGAGCACTCATGAATGGGATTAGTGCCTTCATAGTGCCAGGCTTAAGGGAGTTTGTTCCCTCTGCCCTTCTGCCACATGAGGACACATAGGTGGCACCATCTAGAGAAAGTGGGACCTCACAAGACTCTGATTCTACTGGTGCCTTGATCTGGGACTTCCCAGCCTCCAGAACTGTAAGAAATAAATTTCTGTTGCTTACAAATTACCTGGTCTAAGGTATTTTGTTATAGCAGCCTGAACAGACTAAGACAATAGCTAAAATAATTGCATATTTCCATTAGTGGCTTAATTACAGAGAGCCACTCCTTGTGGACTACCTCAGTCCCTTCAAGAAAAAGGGCCTAAATCCTTTTTTTCTTTTTTTGAGACAGAGTCTCACTCTGTTGCCCAGGCTGGAGTGCAATGATGTGATCTTGGTTCACTGCAACCCTCGCATACCGGGTTCCAGTGATTCTCCTGCCTCAGCCTCCCGAATAGCTGGGACTACAGCTGCGTGCCACCATGCTGGGCTAATTTTTGTATTTTTAGTAGAGACGGGGTTTCACTACGTTGCCCAGGCTGGTCTCAAACTCCTGACCTTGTGAGCCACCCGCCTCAGCCTCCCAAAGTGCTGGGATTACAGGTGTGAGCCACCGTGCCCGGCAGAAAAGGGCCTAATTCTTAGACTGCGACTTGGGCAAGCCTACAGGCTGACTTGCCTGGCTCCTTCTCAAATGGGACAGAACATGGACCCAATTTGAAAGTGGACTTGAGTGGCCTCTGAATAATAGAGATTTATAGGCCGGGCGCGGTGGCTCAAGCCTGTAATCCCAGCACTTTGGGAGGCCGAGACGGGCGGATCACGAGGTCAGGAGATCGAGACCATCCTGGCTAACACGGTGAAACCCCGTCTCTACTAAAAACTACAAAAAACTAGCCGGGCGACGTGGCGGCGCCTGTAGTCCCAGCTACCCGGGAGGCTGAGGCAGGAGAATGGCGTGAACCCGGGAGGCGGAGCTTGCAGTGAGCTGAGATCCGGCCACAGCACTCCAGCCTGGGTGACAGAGCGAGACTCCGTCTCAAAAAAAAAAAAAAAATAGAGATTTATAGGTAACATCTCCAAAGCTGACTGAAAATCTTTAGGGCAAGCAGCTATAGCATTTACCAACTTCTTCCCCCAACTCCTGGCTATTACCAATCCTTATTACACAGTCCTGACCGCCAGTCATTCAGCAGAACACATACAGGAAGATGAGAGGATGGCGTTTGGTGGCTACATTTGTGAAGGTATTTATCTTATTCTTTGACACCAAAAGGATTATGTTTCAAGATATTCTTGAATAAAATTCCCTTCTTGAACTTTTTAATTAAATTAAAACTTCAAATCTAGAAAATGGTTTTTAAGATCAGATTAGAGACCAGGCGCGGTGGCTCATGCCTGTAATCCCAGCACTTGGGAGGCTGAAGTGGGTGAATCACTTGAGGTTAGGAGTTTGAGACCAGCCATGGTCAACATGGCAAAACCCCATCTCTACTAAAATACAAAAATTAGCCAGGTATGGTGGTGTGTGCCTGTAATTCCAGCTACTCAGGAGCCTGAGGCATGAGAATTGCTTGAACCCAGGAGGCAGAGGTTGCAGTGAACTGAGATTGCACCGCTGTACTTCAGCCTGGGTGACAGAGGGAGACTCTGTCTTCAAAAAAAAATATTAGAAAAGCCATAAAAGTATTTTTATAAAAAGGCATAATGGAATTACCAAGTGGATTGCTGCCTGCCTAAGGTCACTTGGGTGTCTTCATTAACTAATCCACTATTTTCTTTTTCATGCCCAGATAACTAGTAATATTGATATTAGCCACAGAATCTGGGAGACGAGTGGGGATGCTCATTTCATAGATGAAAACTGACTTGCAATGAGATAAAGAAACGTACTCAAACCAAGATCACGCAAAAAATAGTAATTAAAGCAGTCCTAGCCGTGTCTAGCCCCCTGGAATTAGTTGATTTATGAAGGGGAGAAAGGGTGAACAGAAGTCGTGCTGTCCTTCTTCCTCACTCCTTTTGTTAAGTCAGAAGGAAAAAGAAAAGTTCACTGCACCGTCAGACTTGAATACAGTTCAGAGAAAAACATCTTGACTGCTGATTACGGAAAAATAAGTGTGTTTCTTTAAGGATGAAGGCAGTGAAATATTTGTACCAGAAATCTGTCAATGACATAAATAATTTCAGTGCAGCCACACTAAAAATAATTGCTGCAGAGCAGGAGAATGAATTAAAACCAGTTCCCAGAAATCGCATAGCATAGTACTTTTACCTAAGTTCAAGGCCTATTTTGTGTGTGTTCCCTCCAGTCTTCAAAACATTACAAAACAGGATACAGCTTGAGAAAATGTCATGAATAATGTTGTATTTGAATTACCAAAGTATGTGCGAGGGGACCCCTCTCTTTGTCTATTGGGCACTTGTGTTTGATAGTGTTACTAGGAACCTGCATCTCATCACGTGCAGGTCAGGGTCTGATTTCATGTTTCCAGGCAACACCTGGCTAACCAACAGCAAGCACCTGTGAGAACCCAGCATGATGCAGTCCTGAAAAGGGTCTGGCTTTGTAAGTGCGGATGCAACAAAGGAAAGAGCCTTGGATAAAACATACAAAGCCGCAGTCTTTAAGCAGGAAATGAATTGATACAGAGTTAAAGCCAACAAATCCTCCTCACCTAGATGATTATAAATGTAATACCGTGAACTCCATCTGAAAACTGTGTCTTCATTTATTCAAATACTTGCTGAGCACTTCCTCTATTCCAGCTACTGGTTCAGGCTCAGAGGATTCAGCACTAAACAAAACAGGCCCCCTCATCCCATCTCCTGCCGTGGACCACCCTCCGAATCCCCATCCCAAGAAATCTCTGCTCTCATGATTCTTTTTTTTTTTTGAGATGGAGTCTCCCTCTTGTTGGCCAGGCAGGAGTGCAGTGGCACGATCTCAGCTCACAGAAACCTCCACCTCCCAGGTTGAAGCGATTCTCCTGCTTCAGCCTCCTGAGTAGCTGGGACTACAGGCGTCCGCCACCATGCCCGGCTAATTTTTTTTGTATTTTTAGTAGAGATGGGGTTTCACTGTGTTAGTCAGGATAGTCTCGATCTCCTGACCTCATGATCCACCCGCCTTGGCCTCCCAAAGTGCTGGGATTAGAAGTGTGAGCCACCACGCCCGGCCATCCTTATGATTCTTATATTTTATTTTATTTTTTGAGACAGGGTCTCAATCTGTTGCCCAGGCTGATACAGTGGTGCAATCACGACTCACTGCAGCCTCAAACTCCTGGGCTCAAGTCAAGCGATCCTCCCACCTTAGCCTCCCAAGTAGCTGGGAATACAGGCGTGCACCACCACGTCCAGCTAATTTTTTTAAATGTTTGTAGAGACAAGGGTCTTACTATGCTTCCCAGGCTGGTCTCGAACTCCTGGACTCAAGTGATCCACCCTCCTCGGCCTCCCAAAGTGCTGGGATTACAGTTGTAAGCCACCACACCTGGGCTTGATTCTTATATTTTAGACCAAGTGAAGGTGAGAGACAGATGTCAAATGCCAGATGTTAACAACTGGTGTGGAGACAAGGAAAGGAGGAGTGGAGGGCTGTAATGTGGGTGACAGGCACATCTAGCAAGATACCAATGATGTCACAATTTGAAAACTGAAATAGAAAAGGAATCAAATCATAAAAATAATCCTTTTGGGCACAGAAAGCAGCCTCTTGCAGAGAAACAGGTATGGGGTGGGGGGGTCATCTTTGAAGAGGCTCAGAGCAGCTCTTAGGGTGCCTACTATACAGATAAAGTTATTAAATGTTCAAAGCAAAGAAGAACGACTTTTAACTCAGAATGGATTTTCTGTAAGGTAACAAGATCTGTAGGGAGGGCTGGGATTATCTAGCGGTAACCTTTCAGTCTTTCTGTTTCCCAGAGGAACTGTACACCAGGAGCTGGTGGATTCAAATGGCAAATTTAATAAAAGCAGACCATGACATTAAGCGCCATTAGAAAAATGAAATTCTCTATAGTGTTGTATTTGTTACTATATCTGGGGGAAAATACTCAGATGTAGAAAAGTGGAATCCTGTAAAACATTAAGAAATACCCTCTCAAAGGCTTCTGCTTTAAGCGACAGCATTTTGAGGCTTTTTGTTTTTTATTTTTCCCCGGGGGGTGGGGGGTGTGATCACAGCTGGTGTCACAGTGGTGGTCCACGTGCAGACACCAGGAGCCGCCTCTATACCATTCTCTGATTAGCGTAACAAGGCCTGGTTCAGCTGGTCACTGGCTGACAGTTTTAAAGCAGCTGGCCCCAGAGTGGCAAATGCCAAGGTCAGAGCACCCAGCTGCTTCCTGCTCCGTTGCTGCTGGTGTAAATATCCTCAACTCTGGGTACGCAAAGGGTGTGAAGCCCCTGTGAACAAAAATTATTTAAGGCCAGCTGTGGTGGCTCATGTCTGTAATCCCAAGACTTTGGGAGGCCGACATAGGAGGAAGCTTGAAGTCAAGAATTTGAGACCAGCTTGGGTAACATGGCAAGAACCTGTTTCTACAAAAGCATTTTAAAAAATTGTCTGGTGCAGTGGCACATGCCTGTAGTCTTAGCTACTGGGAAGGCTGAGGCAGAAGGACCACATGTGTCCAGAAGTTTGAGGCTGCATTAAACCATGATTGCCCTACTGCACTCCAACCTGGGCGACAGAGCAAGGCCCTCTTAAAAAAAAAAATCCTAAAGCTAAGGAAGAGACTGCCATTGTTTGTTTGCTCACAGAAACAAATGTGACCTGTGAAGGTTGGAGAAAAGGTGGTTTTCACATGCTTTAAAATGTTTGCTGTATGTACTCTGCAGAGAGGCAAATCTCAAAAAGAAAACAAATAACAGCGTTGTAAGTGATTAATTCAAACGTATGAAGACCTGAGATAATCACTGGATTCCTTGTATATGGCAATGAGTTTTGCAGACACTTCATTTCAAAATCAAATATGCTATTATTAAAATAAATAAAGTGGCCAGGCGCGGTGGCTCAAGCCTGTAATCCCAGTACTTTGGGAGGCCGAGGCGGGCGGATCACGAGGTCAGGAGATCGAGACCATCCTGGCTAACACGGTGAAACCCCGTCTCTACTAAAAAAAATACAAAAAACTAGCCGGGCGAGGTGGCGGGCGCCTGTAGTCCCAGCTACTCGGGAGGCTGAGGCAGGAGAATGGCGTAAACCTGGGAGGCGGAGCTTGCATTGAGCTGAGATCCGGCCACTGCACTCCAGCCCGGGCGACAGAGCGAGACTCCGTCTCAAAAAAAAAAAAAAATAAAATAAATAAAAAAATAAATAAATAAATAATTGTTTTTTTGAGTAATTGATTTTCCTCAACTGTTTGGGGGAAAAGAAACCATCTGCCTAACAGATACTAAGATTGAATTTCACGTCTAAATTTTCAAAGTTGTTCTTATTTCCAAAAGTTGAAAAAAAAAAAAAAGAAAAAGAAAAAAGAGACAGGGTTTCACCATGTTGCTCTGGCTGATCTCAAAATCCTGGACCCAAGTGATCTGCCTGCCTTGGCCTCCCAAAGTGCTGTGATTACAGGCGTGAGCCACCACACCTAGTCTGCAAAAGTTTTAAATCAAAAATTGGCCTCAGCCCAAGATACGATGCTTTAAAAATCATTCTTGTTTGGGTTTTTTTTTTTTTTTTAAACAAAACTCTTGTTTTGTTCTTGTTGCCTAGGCTGGAGTGCAGTGGCGTGATCTCAGCTCACTGTACCCTCCGTCCGCCTCCTGGGTTCAGGCGATTCTCCTGCCTCAGCCTCCGGAGTAGCTGGGATTACAGGCATCTGCCACCATGCCCAGCTGATTTTTTGTATTTTTGGTAGAGACAGGGTTTCACCATGTTGGCCAGGCTGGTCTCAACCTCCTGACATGAGGTGACCCACCCGCCTCGGTCCCCCAAAGTGCTGGGATTACAGGCGTGAGCCACCACGCCCAGCCTCTTGTTTGGGTTTTTAACAAAGAGAAGACCATACAAGCCATAGACTATAAAACGATTGATAATTTGGGTTGGGGAAAGGGACTTTTTCTTTTTTTTTTTTTTCCATCTTTTCAGCAGAAGCAGATTTGCCCAAAACTAATGGCACTTGTGCAGTCTCTGGGAATGCTGGGAATAGCACAGCATGACAGCACTTTTTAGTTAGGGAGAGGAAGCCCAGTTGCATTTCTATATAAGCAGTTTGTATAAACTGAAAATCCCAAAGCTCAGAAGAAAGGGACCACTCACCAAGACTAAGTAATTAGTTGTGTGTATTTTCATTATAAATAAATGTTTGTGTCCATGCCGCATTGTGTGTGCTCTCATAGAAGGCCAAATGACATAATCAAGCCCCCTCCCAAAACCTACATATATTGGACCCTGCTGTACAGTTTAAACAATATTTAGTATGCAGTTCCTTCTTTCTAACATTTAAGAAAGTTTACAAAGAAGCAGAATTCTGTTTTCATTATAGGAGGAGGGTTGGTTCTGAATTACCAGTATTTCCAGTTTTAGAGCAAGTGAGTCAAGATGGGGAAAATAATGTCACCTCTGGCTTTGTCTAAATACTGTCTGCCGCTGTAAAGTAAAAACCCTCCAGCAGGAATGGTCCTTGTTCATTATTTTCTCCCATCGGTTGATCTTGCTATTTTATCTACAGCAGGAGCAAATTCCACTGTGGACTAATCCTCCCAGGGACCAAAATGAGTAAGCCCTCTTCTTACTTAAGTAGACAGTGGTGGTAGAAACAAAGGAGTCCCAAATCCTACAGGTCGGTGTCACAGGCCAAATTATGCCTTTGTCTGTACTACAGCAAACTGTCATGTAGAATTCTGATTTCTGGAAGCAACCATAAAACCTAATCATGAGTGGCCGGGCACGGTGGCTCATGCCTGTAATCCCAACACTTTGGGAGGCTGAGGCGGGCGATCACCTTCGGTCAGGAGTTCAAGACCAGCCTGGCCAACATGGTGAAACCCTGTCTCTAATAAAAATACAAACATTAGCTGGGCATGGTGGTGCATGCCTGTAATCTCAGCCACTTGGGAGGCTAAGGCAGGAGAATCGCTTGAACCCGGGAGGCGGAGGTTGCAGTGAGCCAAAATCATGCCACTGCACTCTAGCCTGGGTGATAGAGCAAGACCCTGTCTCAAAATAAACAAACAACAGCAAAAACAAAAAATGTGTATTAATTACTACTTTTCCGCAGTGGGGCATGATGGCTCACGCCTATAATCCCACCGCTTTGGAAGGCTGAGGCGGGCATATCACTTGAGGTCAGGAGTTCAAAACCAGATTGGCCAACATGGTGAAACACCGTTTCTACTAAAAGTACAAAAATTAGCCAGGTGTGGTGGCACGTCCCAGCTGCTCAGGAGACTGAGGCAGGAGAATCACTTGAGCCGGGGGTAGGGGGAGGGTGCGGGGAGGCAGACGTTGCAGTAAGCCGAGCTCGAGCCACTGCTCTCCAGCCTGGGCGACAGAGTGAGACTCCGTCTCAAAAAATAAAAAATAAAAATCACCACCCTTCCTGCATGGGGGATTTGATATTTGCTCAGACCTCTGAGGCCATGGTCAGAGGCCTGGGTCACCTCAGGGAGACGATGGAATACTCACAGGGGAGAGACTGAATCACTCACTGTGAAAATCGGTGTTTACCCACGTGGCTGAAATGTAAAAGAAATCACAACTGGACTAAGGGAAGATAACCTTAAGACCTCCAGTAAACATGCCGCAGATTAAAAAAGAATTTCCAGGCTATTTGGGATTCTATGAAAAAAACGTGTGTCCCTGCCCCATCCCTCCCTCCTCTTATCCATCCTATAGATAAGCTAAGTCAGACAAGAAGCCTCCGGCACCCCCTTGGTGGCACAGTTCAGTGATCACACGTTGTTCACTACATACTTTCTAAACTCAATTCTGCTTTCAGGGCCCTGTTATCTGGCCCCGTTTCCCTTCTGGGCTTTCATTCTACACCCTTCAATAAAAACTGGGGCCAGGCTGTTCCAACACACCAGCCTCCGAACCTGCCCTGCACAGTCAGCGCGCAGCGGTTAAGTGGTTTTGGAATCTGCTGATCTGGATTTGCCTCTTGGGAACAATATTACCTACTTCATAGGGTTGCTGTATCTATTAAAGGTGGTAACACACAAAAGGCACCTCTCTGGGCCCTATAATAAAAGCACATAAAGTGTTGGCTGTTATTATTCTCCTCACGTTTGCTGGCATTCCTTGTTTAGACACATCTAAATCCAGCCTCCTCCCTCTGACCTCAAGTGACAGCTCCACCTGAACCCTGCAGTTCTCATCCCTTGCACAATTCATTTGGTAGTCACCAAGTTGCCTTGTCTTAACCTTACGGACTTGGCCATAGTAAGCTCACATGTTGCTGGTGCTTGACTTGACTCAAAAGTTAACGTGGGAAGGACAAAGCTTTGGACTTGGGAATTTGAGTTGGGTCCATTCCAATCATTTGGGTGAAAATTATTTGAAACTCTCACACTAGGTCATGCAAATACTCCGCCCGTGAGGCTGTGTATATTTCTAACTTTATATTGTGCCTGTGGTGCTATATACAGATAAGTATTCCCACCAACTTCAAAAGCAGCTCCCTGCTTGAAGCAGCTCTGTGGGGGCATCAAACAAGAAGAAAAACAGGTCCACATGTTTGAAGAATCTCATCTAAGTGAGGCGATGTTGAATCTCCTGTGAAAGGATTTTTCCCTTCATTTGTCTCTCTTATTCATGTTACATGAATCAATTTACCATATGCCGAATCATCATTTTACATATCTTGGATAGCGGTTACGGGTTATCCCTTTATTTATGATTAAATGAAACAATGAACTCAGAGTAGACAAAGGTCCTTCTTCAACATGCAGCCTTTCACTTTTCACAAAAGACTTACTGGTCCATATGCGCTCAATTCTGACCTTAAGATGTGGTTCCCCACTCCCCATATGGGTAAAAATCAGATCCCAATACTGTGTCCAAATGATCACTCTTCACTAACCATGCCTCGAGGATCTCTAGGCTCAAGAGCTATAAAACGTGCAGCACATCATAGTTTAAGCAAAGAGGGGTATGTGCAGAAAAAGTTGTGCAAGTATAGCAGGCTCCTCTCTAGAGAGAGAGATACTGTTAAAGCAACCATGACTTCTGTTTCCAACAAGAACTCACATATAACTCCAGACAAGTAGCTGGGACAGAGCAACAATAATTTAAAAAGCATCAAGTTCCAGATAAGAAAAAGGAAACATAACTTCAAGGTCTAAGTATAGGGGGTATCCAAATGGTCAGATAAGTACTTCCTTTTGTAACCAATTGATCGTTTCTGCTATTAACGTCAATCCACCACCAGGCAGTATGATAGAGTATTTTCTGCTGAGTTCAGTTTGTTGCAAGTGCTGTGTGCCTTCCAGTGCCTGGAGAGGCAGCTTACCATCTGTGACAATGACTTCTTCTTCCTCCTGGCCATTTAGGGCTCCTTGACCGTTCCGGGCTCCTTCCTGGTCATTCAGGTCACCCTCCTGGAGGCTGAGCTCGTCTTGCTCAGCTACGCCATTGATGGTGGACAGCTGACCATTCTTCTGTAGGAGCTATGGGAAAGACAAAGCCATAGAAACTTAATTTCGGTCCTCATGACCAAGTCAAGAAACAAGGCATTAACTTCCAGAATATAAAGCAGTCAAAGAAGAAATACAGAGAAAAGGAAGTTCAGAAACAATGAAGAGTTAAGTCTTACATTTGTCTGAAAGATCCAGCTACCTTACAAACAGACAGGGCCTTGACAGGGAAAGTGTGCCCAGGAGCCATTCATCCACTCCTTAATTCATTCATTGGAACACCAGACACATACACTCACCTTTCCAGACCTATTTCAGATACAAACATTAATAAATCAGATGTGTTTCCCAAAGCTTTGAGCTTACAAATTACTATGGAAGGCACACTTAAAAACCCCTTTTATACTTTAAAATAATAAATAATGTTTCCTTGTGATTAGATGTAAGTTAAACATAATTGACTGAACAAGTCAGAAGGCAGACTTTTAAACAAATAATTACTAAACTGCAGTTGTGGAAACTGTCATAAAGGAGGCATACATAGAACAAATAATAATAAACAGAGCCCTTTTTGTTAAAAAAAAAAAAAAAACCAAAAAACAAACCAGCCCTAACCGAGGCTGCGGTGTCCAGGACTTCTCTGAGGAAGTAATGGTAAAGCTGAGATCTCATTTCCACAGGCAAGGGCTGCGTGAGAAAAGGGTAAAGGGGGTGCAGAGAAGGGAGGCCCCTTGGTGCGAAGGCCAGTGCTCCCAGAGCCCAGCAAGCAAACAAGACACATATAACACGTGCATTTGGGTCATTGCTTTTTCCTTAAAAAGATTACTACAATGGGCCGGGCGCGGTGGCTCAAGCCTGTAATCCCAGCACTTTGGGAGGCCGAGATGGGCGGATCACGAGGTCAGGAGATCGAGTCCATCCTGGCTAATGTGGTGAAACCCCGTCTCTACTAAAAAATACAAAAAACTAGCCGGGCGATGTGGCGGGCGCCTGTAGTCCCAGCTACGTGGGAGGCTGAGGCAGGAGAATGGCGTGAACCCGGGAGGCGGAGCTTGCAGTGAGCTGAGATCCGGCCACTGCACTCCAGCCTGGGTGGCAGAGCGAGACTCCATCTCAAAAAAAAAAAAAAAAAAAAAATATTACTACAATGGTCATTTGCAATCCTCCCCACAGGATGCCCTATGCAATCGATGGCATCAGTTTCAAAATCAGCAGGCATGGCCAGGCGAGGTGGCTCACGTTTGTAATCCCAGCACTTTGGGAGGCTGAGGCGGGCAGATCACGAGATGAGGAGTTCAAGACCAGCCTGGCCAGCATAGTGAAACCCCGTCTCTACTAAAAATACAAAAAAATTAGCCAGGCATGGGGGTGCATGCCTGTAGTCCCAGCTACTCGGGAGGCTGAAGCAGGAGAATCACTTGAACCTCGAGGTGGATGTGGGAGGTGGAGGTTGCAGTGAGCAGAGATCGAGCCACAGCACACCAACCTGGGTGACAGAGCGAGAAAAACAAAAAACAAAAAACAAAAACAAAAACACCTCACAAAATCAGCATGCATGTAGGCATGCCCTTGGTCATATAATACTTTTTTTTTTTTTGAGATGGAGTCTCACTCTGTCACCCAGACTGAAGTGCAGTGGTGCAGTCTCGGTTCACTGCAACCTCCACCTCCCAGGTTCAAGTGATCCTCCTCCTGCCTCAGCCGCCCACATAGCTGGGATTAAAGGCGTGTGCCACCACGCCTGGCTAATTTTTGTATTTTCAGTAGAGACGTGGTTTCGCCATGTTGGCCAGGCCAGTCTCAGACTCCTGACCTCAAGTGATCCGCCCACCTCTGCCTCCCAAAGTGCTAGGATTACAGGCGTGAACCACCGGGCCCGGCCTGCTCTTGGCCATATTTTTAATCCTGAGAATATAGGTAAAAAAATTTTAAGCCAGTAGAAACAATGACCATTAGGAACCTAAATGTTTCAACATTGTAATATACAACAATGTTATATATACAGATATCTCATTTATCTTAAAACCGGTGTAGGCAACTGCTATTTCCATTTTATAATAATGACACTGGGACTCAAAGCAATTCTAGTGGGGTGGGGTTGTCTTGCCCCAGGTCACACAGCTCAGGAATGGGAGCCTCGTGGCCCGAAAACAGCTCTTGCCACCAACTATTTCCAGGGTTTTTCTGTTTAAGGCTCTCAACATAAAGATAGGTGCCATGTTTTGAAGCTCCTGTTACTACACACAACTATAAAATGACTTAAAGGGTATTCCAGGTCTGGAACAGGTCTGGAAAAAGTCTGGTACAGACCTGCATGCTACAAAGCAATCTCAGCTCCGCACTCGGTCTGACATCATTCGATCCTGCTTCCAGGCTAATGAATGACTCTGGCCACACCACTGACTTAAGACCCTGAACCCTGAAGGGACTGAGTTCAAGACACGCAATCCAGAAGCCGTGAGTTGTGCTAAATTGCTTTCACCTGGCTGTTCTTGGCTCCCAGCAAGGCTGTCCTTCAACTGCATGAGCTTCCTCCTGAAATAATACCACTGTAGCTTAATACTTACACTACAGATGGGATTGTTGGCTTCAAAATGCCCATGCTGAGTCCCTTTATTAAACAGAATACTCAGATTACATTTCCACTTAAAGTCTTCTCTTACCAAAATATGAAAGATGGGAATTTTAAATGAAACCTAAAGACAAAAGCAGGGGGTAGGGAATGGAGAAGGGGGTAGTGTGTCTCCACAAAGCCCATCAGCAAAAATGTCAGAGTATTTCTTTTTTTTTTTTGAGATGGATTTTCACTCTTGTCCCCCAGGTTGTGGTCCAATGGCATGATCTTGGCTCACTGCAACATCCGCCTTTTGGGTTTAAGCGATTCTTCTGCCTCAGCCTCCTGAGTAGCTGGGATTACAGGTGCCTGCCACCATGCCCAGCTAATTTTTGTATTTTTGTTTGTTTGTTTGAGACGGAGTCTTGCTCTGCCACCCAGGCTGGAGTGCAGTGGCTGGATCTCAGCTCACTGCAAGCTCCGCCTCCCGGGTTTACGCCATTCTCCTGCCTCAGCCTCCCGAGTAGCTGGGACTACAGGCGCCCACCTCGTCGCCCAGCTAGTTTTTTGTATTTTTAAGTAGAGACAGGGTTTCACCGCATTAGCCAGGATGGTCTCGATCTCCTGACCTCGTGATCCGCCCGCCTCGGCCTCCCAAAGTGCTGGGATTACAGGCTTGAGCCACCGCACCCGGCCCCAATTTTTGTATTTTTAGTAGAGACGAGATTTCACGATGTTGGCCAGGCTGGTCTCCAACTCCTGATCTCAGGTGATCCTCCTGCCTCAGCCTCCCAAAGTGCTGGGATTACAGGCATGAGCCACTGTGCCCAGTCAAATGTCAGACTATTTTAACTAAATATCATTGAGTATGTACACAGGACTTAGATTTGACTAATAACAGGAAGAAAAGTTGGGGGAGGAAAGCAGGAATCACATATTGTTGTGGACTACATGGTAACCCAGTGAATCTTAAACCTAAAAACCGTTGACATAAACAGTTTCATGATATGGCAAACTAAACAGGGAACATAAAAAAGCCATCTTAATACCTCAATTTCAAAGCAATAAACTTTGGTCAGTTGTGCCTCTTGTTTAGGAACCAGAACTCTGAAGTTCTATAGAGTTTAGGGTTCTACAAACTACCTAAAATTATTGAAAAAATTATTGTAATCCTTTGTGAATTGTCTAATCCAAGATATCTTTAGTTGGAGCCAAATTGAGTCTCTTTAAACATGAAGACTCTATAGCACACGGGCACAAATTTCTGTCTACTCTTTTAGAAATGTTACCGAGCCGGGCACTGCGATGCGTGCTGTAGTCCCAGCACTTGGGAGACTGAGGCAGGAGGACTGCTTGAGCCCACAAGTTTGAGGCCAGCTTGGACAACATAGAGAGACCCTCGTCTCCAAATAAAACCATAATTTAAAAAAGAAATATTACACTGGGCACAGTGGCTCATGCCTGTAATCCCAGCACTTTGGGAGGCCGAGGCGGGCAGATCATGAGGGCAGGAGATCGAGACCATTGTGGCTAACACGGTGAAACTCCGTCTCTACTGAAAATACAAAAAATTAGCCAGGTGTGGTGGTGTGTGCCTATAGTCCCAGCTACGCAGGAGGCTGAGGCAGGAGAATCGCTTGAACCTGGGAGGTGGAAGTTGCAGCAAGCTGAGATCATGCGCTCCAGCCTGGGCAACAGAGGGAGACTCTGTCTCCAAAAAAAATTTAAAAAAAAAGAGATGTTACACATGCATAGCAAAGTACATTAGATGATAACAAGAAGGACCCTTGAAAACGAGGTCAAATGCTAGACACCTTATATCCTAAGTATCATAATGAATGCATTACGAGATAGTAATTTTCAGTAACCACAGGGTAACTGTCCCTATTTGAGAAAGGCACTAGATACATTATTAACTTCGGTAGAAAAAAATTTATGACAGTGATGTTACTGAACCTGAGTTTTTGAGTCTATTTTACTGTGAATAGCTTGCATCCCGCCAGGGTACCCAAGCTTTGACCTGAAGGGTGATGTCTCAGGTGAGCTTTCAGAGCCCATGAGGCACCAACACTCCACACAAAATGGGACTTCATTCCTAGTCAGATTGTCACATTCAGACATGTCTACACTTTTGCAAACCCCACGTGTTGTTAAAGATGGATAATTCCCTTTATTTCACTCCAAATCAGAAGTGTTTTTGTTTTTTCTCCCATCCCCAAACCATCTAAATAATTCATACCATTGTTAAAAATTCAGGGACTTCTGAGAGTTATCAATAAGTTAAAGTCACCTCAAATCAGAGGATTTCAAACCCACATTCATTTAAGTCTTTTCCATGTTTTCTACGTGTATATATATAGGCAAAGCATTCACTTAAAAAGTAATAGGGGAGACGTGTTATTTTATGACCTGATGGTTTCATATGTTGTGGATACACTTCTTCATCAATAAACACGCATCTTGCTTCCCTTCAATCAGTCTCTCTTTTCCCTGTAACTCAAATGGCCACAGAATACAGGATTTACACACAGCTCTGCCCAGAGAGACCCTGAAAGATGCAGACACAACATAGTGGCACATGGGATGGGAGGTTGTGGAGCCAGATGGGATTCGGTGGAGCCAGATGGAATTCGAGGGCCACCCATTTCAAGGAGGAAAGTAACATTGGGACTTAACTGTTATCAAACAAGAAAGAAGGAGGAAATGTGTATTTCACTTTTTCTACTCCGAAGCTTCCTCGCATAGCTTTATCCATCCACCCTGAACTTAGTTTTATAAATAGTTATTTCTTTCGAGATGAGAACTAGACTTGAAAGACACGCTCCTTACACTTAAACATGGTAAGCACCAGAAAACCTATTTTCCCACTGGATTTGTGCTTCAAAAAGCACAAATGCCTCCTTTGAACAAATCAAAACCCTAAATGTTTTCAAGCTTATATCCTTTGAGTGGGTCAGCCAGAGTTTATTCCCATGAAGTATTACCACATGACAACTAAACAAGCTGTTAAAAAAAAAAAAAAGACCCTAAAAACCTCAAATGTTTCCAGCAACAGTGTTTTCCTCTCATTTCTGTAAGAACAACAACCAAGAATGTCCAAGTGGTAGCCAAGGCACCACAGAAAAACTAAGAGACTTCTCCATCCACTTCCTTCTCCACAGGATTCCACAACTTTCTGGGGCCCTCCTTTGCAGAGTAAGAAACAAGAGTACCAGGCTCTTTAATGAAGTTGTAAAATGATGAGCCTTTGACAGCTGTCAGGATGCCGGAGGCAGAGGATGTAAGCCAACTAAAGCAGCTCTTTTCACTGCAGAAGTGATACTCCTGGATCTACATGCTCATTGGATGACCGGGTGCAAGTGGCCCAGCACTCCCGCAGTTCACACGTAGACGAGGCTGCAACAGGGCAATTCGTTCCACCCAGGGCAGTACGACCGAGAAGCAAACCTGTAAGTGACCTTCATGGGAAGGAACCAGAAGCCAACATAACCAGGACACACCCACACATGATCAGAAATGAAGATGATCTGGAAGGAATTTTAAATCCCATGACAAACTTGTAAAGAAACCTCTTCACTGTGTTTTATCCTTCATTCTAATAGAAAGTGTTTTGAAAGTAAATCTTTAAAAATGTCAAACAGAAAAAAATGAAAACCAGAGTATAAATCAGTAAACAATATCCCTGGAAGGCAATTTGGAAATAGTGATAGAATTTTAAATATGCAAACCCGTTAGCTACACCATGCCATTCTAATAGATATGGCATTACATATTTATGATGTGCAACACATAATAACTTATAATAGGGTTGGCCATGGTGCCTTATGCTAATAATTCCAGCACTTTGAGTGTCTGAGGCAGGAGAATCGCTTTAGGCCAGGAGTTTGAGACCAGCCTGGGCAACAAAGAGAAACCTAGTCTCTACAAAGAAAAAATAAAAAAGTACTAAATACTTTATAATAGCAAAAAGTACAAAAACAAACAAACAAAAAAACACTTAAATGTCTATCAGTAGAGGAGAGTAGTTAAATTATGAGACGTCCATGCAATAGACAGCATCAAAAGCTATGCAGATCAATTTAGACACACTCATGGGTGAAGATGTCCCCAGTTTAAGGGGGACAAGAAGCAAGTTGCTGAGAATATTTGATTATTTTATGTGTCTAAAACCAAACCAAACAAAAATAAACCACTCACAAAGAGGGAGAGGAAGAGGAAAAAGGAGAGAGAAAAGGAGTCAATGTTTGTATAAGCAGTTTTTAAAAGTCTGGAATGATATGTACCAAATCTTTAATAATGGCTACCTCTATGGCACTGTTACTGTTTGGTTTTGTCCTTTTAGAGGGAGATTGGGAGAACAGACGTGGTTTCCTTTTTACTCACTTTATCATTGTAAAAGTGAAAACACATTGAACCCTAAAACTCATAGCTTCTTAGGCTTGAAGTATGTTAATAACCTGACTTGCCAGGGTTCATAAATCTCTTAAGATCATCTAAGCCAACAGGTCACACTGCTGGAGCTTTAACTCCTCTGTTTATATCATCGCCAAATGTAAATAGCATATTAACGTCCTCAGCTAAGCCATTCACCAAAAACATTGACCAGGACAGAGCCAAGCATATCACAGTTCTACAGCAGACCACTCCAGGCTCCTGACAGAGAACACATCTGTCCTATGCATTATGTACCCATTTCACAAGGGTGTTTCATATACATTTGCTTCCACCTTAAGGAAGTTACTTTCAAGACCTTGAGCACATTTCTTGCCTACCTCATATCTTCCCCGTTCTCTGTAAAATGGAGTTAATAATTCATTTTTAGGCTGGTCCGATGATAGTGGGTTATCAGAAATTAACATCAGTGTTACTAAAGTTGGTATACAACCCCACACTGCTAAACTTGACTGGCTTTTAAAATAGAGGAAAAAAAAAAAGAATTCATTTTTCTTTGTTTTTTTTTTTTTTTTTGAGACAGAGTCTTACTCTGTCACCCAGGCTGGAGTGCAGTGGTGTGATCTCAGCTCACAGCAACCTCCGCCTCCTGGGTTCAAGTGATTCTCCCGCCTCAGCCTCCTGAGTAATTGGGATTACAGGCAAGTGCCATCACACCCGGCTAATTTTTTTCTATTTTTAGTAGAAATGGGGTTTCACCATGTTGGTCAGGTTGGTCTCGAACTCCTGACCTTAAGTGATCCACCCGCTTTGGCTTCCCAAAGTGTTGGGATTACAGGCGTGAGTCACCTCCCCCGGCCAAGAATTCATTTTTATATACCTCAAAGAATATTTGAAACATCACCAGGCACATATTAAGTTCTTAATAAGTCAACTATTAACATAAATTTTAGCTGTCTTTGTTATACTATTTGTTAACAATAATTGTGGTCTTGGGAATTACTTGTTCCGTGCCTCTGTTCCTCTCTAAAATGAAAGCTCTGGGAGTTGTTACCTGTGTTCTTCCTGCTCTGCACTCAACAATAACACCTGGCAAATGGCAAAGGCATCTAATCTTTCTGATTTTCTAGGTCTGGGCAGGACAAAGCGGGTAAAGGTGGTTTATATAAAGGTCTAAATGGAGGAGGGCCGTCTGTGATTTTTTCTTTTCTTTTCTTTTTAAACTATAGAAGGCATGGGGGAAACAGAAGACAGCACAGCACGTACAAGGTCTTGGTTAGAGTCCAAAAGCTCCTCTCAGCTATGGAACTTTACCTCTGAGCTCATTTTCCCAGTTACAAACTGAGACTAATACTATCTCTGTTTTTGGATTGTGTGAAATTCAAATGAAATCATATTGGGGGAAATTCTCTTTCTAAATAGAAAAGCACTCAGCAGCCATTTTATGAGACTTGGTCCATTTGATCAAATCAAGGTCGATGTGCTATCCCAGTACTTTCCAGCCCTTATCTCACACTATGGTCACCTTTTATAAATGGTCCTTGTGTTTCTGTTAAGGAGGGTTTCAAAGGAGGCAGCATTTGGGTTGAGTCTGAGATGTGAAATGACAAGAGAATCCAACAAGATTAGACACAGCTTGGTAGAAGCAACACATCTCACTATACACACACACACACATATCCCAGGACATACATTCATACGGGGCTGCACATTAAGACACGGGGTATGGCTATAGGTAACATGGCCATGGCTTTGAAATCACAGACTTGCTCACAGGAAGAGAAAAGAAGACACAGTAGCCTATTTTTTTTTTTTTTTTGGAGACAAAGTCGCACTCTGTCTCCCAGACGGGAGGACTATGGCACAGTCTTGGCTCACTGCAACCTCCACCTCCTGGTTTCAAGTGATTCTCCTGCCTCAGCCCCCTGAGTAGCTGGGATTACAGGTGCACGCCACCACACCTGGCTAATTTTTCTATTTTTAGTAGAGATGGTTTCACCATGTTGGTCAGGCTGGTCTTGAACTCCTGACCTTGTGATCCACCCGCCTCGGCCTCCCAAAGTGCTGGGATTACAGGTGTGAGCCACTGTGCCCGGTCCATAGTAGCTTTTTTTTTCCTGCGGTTCCTGGTTGGTTCAAATCCTCAGGTTGCTAGGGCAAGTGATCCTGCCCCCACAACACACACACACACACACACACACACACACACAGCTGTGTGGTGTGTATCAGTGAGTCCACCCATCAGTGTAACTCAAAGAGCTATCATTAAGACTGATGATTTATTTCATACAAGTCAATGGCTATAGCTCCAATTGGTGTACTCACTCTAAAATTAAATACTTCAAACAGCAATCCAGACTAGCAAAAAACAAAAAAAAAACAAACAAAAAAACCTTTTATTTTAACCTAGGCATACAATGTATTTTCCAATGTATATTTAAATTTCCAGAAGTAGGCTGAAAATAAGATGGAGGCTAAATGCAGAAATGGATTATTCCATTGGTGATCCAGATCTATGAGAACTTCAGATGAACAATAGCCCTAATTTTTGTGAGAGAACCGGATCGAATTCTTTAGTCTCTCCATTCCTTCCCCGACACAGTCATGCCTTCCAAAAAGTTCAGCCTGAAGATGCTGCATCTCAGTTCTCTGAGACGCAGAAATAAATCTTATTAAAACCTCAGTGTTAAAGCTATTTTAAAGAGGTTTTCTTTCAGAGTGTAAAACATTACTGTTAATTCTGTAGAGAATGGCAAGAAAATGATTGTTACTTTATTTTATTTTATTTATTTATTTTTGAGATGGAGTCTCTCTCTGTCTCTCAGACTGGAGTGCAGTAGCATGATTTCGGCTCGCTGCAACTTCCACCTCCCAGGTTCAAGCGATTCTCCTGCCTCGCCCTCCTGAATAACTGGGATTACAGGTGTGTGCCACCACACCTGGCTAATTTTTGTATTTTTAGTAGAGATGCAGTTTTGCCACACTGGCCAGGCTGGTCTTAAACTCCTGACCTCAGGTGATCCGCCCACCTCAGCCTCCTAAAGTGTTGGGTTTTCAGGCGTGAGCCACAGCACCTGGCCGATGTGATTTTTAATTAGCTCAGTATATATAATAAGCACTGCTAAGGCAATCAGGAATATACGTTTATATTCCATGAATTTAAAAAAAGATTTAAGGCAATCTGCAAAAGAAAAATAGGAGGAGGCCTTTTAACTAGCAAGGTTTTTAAAAGAGAAAATGAACTGCTTATCGGGTTTCAGAGGTATTATCAAAGCATGGCCAACCACATGAAACTGAGAAGAATATGCATCCCGGGAAGGGCGTGATTGCGGCGATCTCTAAAAATAAGAAGCCCTTATCTCTGAGAAATTGACCTCCAGAGCTCTCTTCCTGCTGCCAGTTTTCCTCAGGGAAGAGGCAGCGGGTCTTCTTGAGGGTGGCAGCAGGTCCCAGGTCTTAACCTACAGATGCCATGAAGCCTCTGATCTTTAAATAAAGCCACTGATGGTTTTAAATTTCATGATATTTCTTTCCACCCTGTATATTCAGCAAAACAAAACCAACCACCCAAAAAAATCCCCTTACTGCTTGGTGACATCACTGTAAGCTCGACTGAGTTCATTTGAAGGACTCAGAAAAGGGGGTGAACATCTCCTCACCATCACCCACAGTCCCTGTGGCCCCTTCCCTCCAGCTCCAGAGGACGAAAACAACAGGGCCCAGCTGTCCGAACCCCACGTGTCCTACCGCATTTTATCCTGCAGGTCTTCATTCCAAGATAGGGTTTGAGCCTACACTACATCATCCCACCAACTGCTGAGTAAGAGCTATTCACCCGACAGCAACATCTATCCACTTTCAATACCTGATTGGCTTAGACCAGCTTTGTCACGCTGTCACATTCGTTGAACTAATTTAATTTAATCCTAGTGCAAAAGTTCTAATTTTCAGAAAGCCAATATTAATTTTATTTTGTGTTTGAAATGCAGTGCTTACTATTTAAGGAAGGCGGCTGGAACGGTTTCTGCACAGCACAAGGACTTGTGGGCCCGTGAGTGCTGCTTGGTGAGGGGTATAAATACCAGATAGAGAGTTTCTCGCCACTGTCTACAAATCCCAAATTTTCATGTTTCTTCTCATTTTCAGTAAAATTCATGAAAATTAGTTAACCATAATTTCAGGAGAAATAACCCAAACTCATCTTTGGACATGAGAAAGAATGATCGCTAAGAGAGATCCACTAAAATCATCAGCTTGCTTTTAGCATGCAAAATTAATTCCATTGAACATTAATATTCAAATTGTTGGATGTCTTAGAAAATAATGTATCTCACGTTGCTTATGGAAACTCCAAAGGACTGTCCACTACAGGTGAACTCATTTTATTAGGAATGTTGTCTACAGATTAGGCCTCTAAATTCTTGAAGTTCGGTGTTTATCAAACTGGTATCCGAGAGCATGAGCATACTGGGTGTATCGACACCAGCATATCAGGCATTATCTCAGAAGTGTTCTGTGCTCCAGGTTAGCCTGGGAAACTCTGAGGTAGACAGAGTTAAGCAGATTTACTTAGAATTTTATTTTATTTTATTAATTTTTTTTTTTTTTTTTTGAGACGGAGTCTCGCTCTGTCGCCCGGGCTGGAGTGCAGTGGCCGGATCTCAGCTCACTGCAAGCTCCGCCTCCCGGGTTTACGCCATTCTCCTGCCTCAGCCTCCCGAGTAGCTGGGACTACAGGCGCCTGCCACCACGCCTGGCTAGTTTTTTGTATTTTTTAGTAGAGACGGGGTTTCACTGTGTTAGCCAGGATGGTCTCGATCTCCTGACCTTGTGATCCGCCCGTCTTGGCCTCCCAAAGTGCTGGGATTACAGGCTTGAGCCACCGCGACCGGCCTACTTAGAATTTTAAAACTCCTTAATGTGCATTCTGAATCTCTAAGGAGAAAATCACTGCATTTTCTAAAAATGAGTTCCTCATGGAACCCTCTCCGAGTCACATCTACTAACATCCCCCATAACTAAAGACACTATGGATGCATGCAGTTATGTTTCAACACACAACACTTCAGTCAAGTATTCCTCCACTTTATAAAATGTTATAGTTGTTTTTAAAAGTATTAAAACTCCCAAGTTCTCTGGGAAAGTATGCAAAAGAAAACAAAGCACTCTAAATCTGGTTAGGTGGGAGATCAACCATGCTGATTTCAGGCAAAGGGAATTTATAAGATCTCTGCTGGAGATGGGGGCAATAAAAAGCACCACCTACCAATGACAGTAATTCACTGCATGAAGATGGCCTGCCAGAATTCCATTCTGTGAAATGCCTACCTTGTAATGTTGGCAAACCCCACAGCATTTGGGTCTTAGGACAGAGAGAAGCTCATTAAATCCAACTGGAAGAAAAACCTGTGAATCCTAGACCAAGTCTCTGACACAACCAGTATCTTCCTCTGTGGACACTGTGGACGGTAATTACAGGACACGGGGCATCCCTGGTGCCCCCCCCCCGCCCCCAACACCAAGAAATGTGTACCTCCCCTGAGGCGGTGGTGATAACATTCCTGGTTAAGAACCACTACTCACAGCCTCATAGAACCAGAAAAGAACTTTAGGGCAAGCACGGTGGCTCACACCTGTAATCCCAGCACTTTGGGAGGCCGAGGTGGGTGGATCACAAAGTCAAGAGATTGAGACCATCCTGGCCAACATGGTGAAACCTCGTCTCTACTAAAAATACAAAAATTAGCTGGGCGTGGTGGCACTGGCCTATAGTCCCAGTTACTGGGGAGGCTGAAGCAGGAGAATCGCTTGAACCTGGGAGGTGGAGGTTGCAGTGAGTTGAGATTGCGCCGTGCTCCAGCCTGGTGACAGAGCAAGACTTCATATCAAAAACAAAAACAAAAACAACAAAAAAAAGAAGAACAACTCCAAGGCTGAACCTGAAGAATTGTATTCTTTTTTTCCCCTAAGGTACCTTAAACCAAGAAAATGCATCTCTACTTAATTATGCTGGATCCATGATACAATCGAACACAGACCTTAGGCATGTGAGCCACGGTTGCACTGGGTGTCCACGCAGGGAAGAAGACTATGTAATCCAGCAATTCCAAGGATTCTTGTGTTAAGGGCAGGGAATAAACCTGATACCATGTTACTTACTCTCCCCTTAAGCTTCAAAGGAATACTGGAGTTCTGGGTTTAACAAAAAAGCACCTGACTTCTCCTGATTAGTTATTTGACTTTGGGTCCCAGATCACGTCAAGTTACACAGCACAGAATACAGAACCCTAGAGCTAGAGCTTTATATTCCAGTGTCATGACCTGCATCGTGAATGTCTAAGACAAGTTCCTCACCACCCACTGCTCTGAGCTGTTGCATCTACCAGCTGTCCCAGGCAAATTAATTACCATCTTGACTTCTTGGACCTCCACAGATTCTAATTGCAAAACAAGCAAAATGTTATTGTGAATAGTTAGAATAATAAAAATAAATCACTTCAAAACACATTTCTGACAATTCTGGCAATTCTCACGACTAGTTTTTTCTGGGACCCCGCACCAGCAAATTCATTTCAGGTTTTATCTATAGCATAAGTGGAAGTCAAGATCTCAGTTCTCACTTAATTCCTACACACCACTTCATACTCAAGTAATTACTCTCACGTTAAGTGGCTGCTTCTCTCAAAGGAATCCTCATTTGGTAGTAAAATAATTACATCACATCCTTGCTTAGAAATCTGATAATACCAAATGTTTTGAAATCCACTGTGTACCACAGAAAGGCTAAATAGTTTTTGAGTCCAAGAGATAAACAATTTTGACAGAGGAGGAAACCAGTGTTATCCCAAGTAAAGTCTCGATTTTAAAGTTCAAAAATTTTAGAGGCTAATATTACTTCTTCTAATCATAGGTGTGTCCCTAAGACAGGAGTCCTGAAATTCCGCGACATAGGCAATCAGACATGAAAAATATGTAGTGCCTAAACACTGCACAACTGTCACCTGCTTATGGGGAAAAAGGCAGAGATGGGCAACAGGAAGACACAAGACAGTCTCATAAAAAGCCCTTCTCCCATCCTGAGAAGGGATGTTTGTTTGGTTTGTGTTAGGCAGCCCTAGGCAGCACACATCAGCGCAAGCATCTCACAGGCTCTTCACCATGCTGACAGCTGCAATACGGGAGGTGGAGACAGAAGTTTACTCCAAACTTTGCCAAAACAGGCAACATATTACCACTCAATGAGGAGGATAATTGAGACCCCTGTCGAAGTGAAATACAGTCAGCCTTCCATATCTGCAGTTCCTCATCCTGTAAATATTATCTTTTCAATCCTTGGTTGATTGAATCTGAGGATAGGGAACCCTTGGGTCCAGAGGGCAAACTGTGGGACTTGTGAGCATCCTTGTATTTTGGTACCAACATGGGTGGGTGGGTCCTGGAACCAATTCCTCTAAGATACTGAAGGACAACTGTATTACACACTGTCTGCAAATTTGTGGCTATACTGCCTTTGAAACAGATTGCTTAAACTGATTGCTGATTTTTAACTAAAAACCCAGTTAGAATGTATTGCCCATCCCATTGCAACTTCAATTCTAAATCCATGCTCCATTCGACTGAAAGAGAAAAAGAACAAGCAAAATTGCTTGTCTCCTTTTCAGTAGAAGGTACTTGATTTGCAAAGATGACCTAAGATAATGTGATTTACCCAAGAATCAACAGTTATTATCCCATTATGTTCAACTCCAAATATTTGTAGCACAATCACCAAAATGTATGACACAGAATGAAAAAGCAGCAAATTTTGAATCCACAAACAACTGTCTTGTGTTTGCTAAAGAGCATCTCTGGGAATCAGCAGATGGAGCTGAATTCTAAACTGCTTTTCAATGGAAATGTCTCTGCCTCACAGGCTCCTTTCTGAAGCCTGCTAGGCAGAGGGCTCCACTGCCAGAACCTCTGCTGGCCGCGGCATTCAAGATAGAAGGCACCGCACATGGAAAGAAGGGAAAGAGGCCACAAGTCAGCTGGCTGGGGGTGAGCTATGTTAAGCCATCCCAAGGGACTTTGAGAAATGCCTCCTTATATGTGAAAAAAACTCAAGAAAGTTTCCTATATACTGTGGCATCCATCAGTTACTTAATAAAGTCATTAAACATTTATCTCTGATAATGGACTTGCAGATGCCATTGTGGAGAATCCATTTAGGGTCTGTGGATGCTTAATAGCAAAATTAAAATGATAAATTGAAATGGGTTTCTCTGACGTGTGTGCTTAGCTCCGTGCGCCACAGCATACAAGCAGCCTCCTGCATACCAAAGTAAGTGACGCGAATCCAGCCCTGCCGATGCTTGAGCACAGCCAGTGTTTATCAGTCAGCTCCGAGGAAAACAAGGACTTCGCCTAGGCCCACTGATTCCTAAGGGGCAGGCAACGGCAAGACCCCTTGTTAGCTGGTAATGATCCTACCAGGCTTCTCCGGATCCAGCATAGCCCAGGACAGAGCACAATTTGCAAGCCCACCCATGAGAGGAAATCTCAGCTGAGCCACTCATTAGCTGTGAGACATGTGGGCAAACTTCTCATCCTCTGAGCCTATAGAAGGAGGGGTAATACTTTTTTGGGGCTGTTGTTGTGGTTATATCCTAACCCAATTAAGTCAGAATCTCTGGGAAAGGGACCCGTGTATTTATTAGTAGTTTCTAAGGCTCTCCCAGGTAATTCCAATGGGCAGCCGCTGTCTCAAAGGCATGATACTGACCAAGGGAACCTGACAGGTGGTGAAGGGGACATTGGATGAGGCGATCTGCAGCAACTGGAGACCAGCTCTCAAAAGGAAAGCAAATCAGAAAGCAGCTCCGTTTACGTGCAGAGAGGGGGAGTTTCTATGCAGTTATGGTTACAGGGAGAAGCCAGAAGGACTAACTTCTGAGGAAGAGGAGGGGATTTGGTAGGGGAGAGGGCAAGAGGTTAAAAACAAGAATCAGGGCTGGGCGAGGTGGCTCACACCTGTAATCCCAGCACTTTGGAGGCCGAGATGGGTGGATCACCTGAGGTTGGGAGTTGGAGACCAGCCTGAACAACATGGAGAAACCCCATCTCTATTAAAAATACAAAATTAGCTGGGAGTGGTGGTGCATTCCTGTAATCCCAGCTACTCGGGAGGCTGAGGCAGGAGAATCGCTTAAACCTGGGAGGCAGAGGTTGCAGTAAGCTGAGACCACACCATTGCACTCCAGCCTGGGCAATACGAGTGAAACTCCATCTCAAAAAAAAAATAAAATAAAATAAAGAATCTGGTGAAGGCTGGGAGCCATCAGTGAGGGGATGGGAGAGGAAGCTGGCCTGTGAGAGGTGAAAGGTCTTCGACGAGTCCTAACTGAACTCCAGGGCCTCGCTGCCAGGGGTCAATCTCCTTGGCTTCAGATTTTTTGGGGAGCAACCAATGGCATGGATGTCTAAGTGGAGAAAGATTGTAGTTGGGTGAGGGATGTGCTAGGAGAATGAGATGACAGTGAGTGGTTCTTCTCCGTTCTGTCTGGCTCAGTCACCTGGGCCTGGGCCCGTCATGATGTCCAACTAATGCACCTGTGGAGCCTTCCACCCACCCTCCCTGTAGGGTGTGCAGCGAAGATGTTGGCCTTTCCAGACACTGCCCAGTCTTCCTATCCTCCAAAATGGCCCCTGATCAAGCTACCTGAATTCAGTGGAGAAGGAACTCAACAATACTGGTCCCTATAAGCATTAACAGGTGCCAGAATAATGCTTCCCATAAAGAAATGATGACTATTCTAAGAACACATTTGTGTTCGTCCACACAATTCTCCAGTCTCAAAAGGACGCTTCCAAACCATCTTGTTCAGATGCCTCTTCCCATCAGATGTTTGACCTTCTAAACACGAAAGTGTATCAAAACAAAACAAAAGCAAAACACCAGCCATAACCATGCTAGTCATCATGTTACCCAAGGAGGAAAGAATTACAATCCAAGTTCCATAACGGAAGGATCTGCAAGTTAAACATCTCTCAGCCTTTGCTTTGAATGAGCTAAGAGCCAAGCTAAAACCTCACAAGGGAAAGTGACATCTGCAAAAGCCCACCACCCTTCCTTGACAAAATTAAGCTGGTGACAGGGTCTCTATTCAAAAGCCCTGTGCTTCCTTTCTCTTACGGGCCAGCATAGAATGTATTGATCAAGACATTCTAAGAAAGACAAATAATAGCTCTAGTTTCTTTTCTTTCTTATTTCCTGGTTTCACAAAATTACTCTATAGAACAGTTATGTTGCATACCTTGCAATCTTCTTATCAAGACCTTACTCTACTGAGAAAAAAAGGGAGAGCGTTTCTTAAGAAGTGACTACATATGAGAGGCAAAGCCCTATGGAAACCGCATCAACCACAAGATGGATTTTTGGCTTTTTGCTTTTTTGTTTGGCTGGTTGGTGTTTGCTACCAAATCTATTTTCTCATACTTCTCCTTCTGAGACATGCAGGCTGGTTAAAATATTCACTACTACATAACCCAATGCTCTCAAAATCAGTGCCTAATTAAAAATACATTCACCGTCTAGCCAAGTATGGTGAATTTGCAGAGGACCTTGAAGCTGCAGAACCACCTCTCTCAACATTAGGGGTGGAGAATATCAGTTTGAATCTCCCCATCTGCATTCAAGGGCTGGCTAGTGTTGGTTCTGTTGGAGAAGGGCAGTGACTGTGAACTTGACATTCATCTCTCACAGCATGTTTTCAGCAATTCTGGTGATTTGGGATTTGTTGCAAATTTTAAAATGAAAAGAAAAACCTATGTCCTGCAATGTCTACTAAAAACAAAAATCCTCCAGAAAAAAAATACAAGCCTCAGGAGAAAGCACTTGCAGCATGTACTGACTATGGCTTGAATAAGTGATCTTACACAAGTGCGTTTTCCATTCTAACAGGAATCCATTAACCTCATGTATAAATCACAAGTTATAGCTGTCAAAATAGCTTTTAGAGCTGCCAGCTGTTACAGAGCGCATCTAGCGATGCCATTAATCCTTTAATTTTTAGCTTCATCAGTAATACAGTGGAACACAGACCAGGACTTGTTCCCCATACAAGCACACTTGAAAAATGTGGTCCTGATTTAAGAGGCAGAAGACAATAATTTGGGAGAAATTCTCTCTGTTCTCCAAAAGCATGAGTTTTGACTTCTGAATGAGGGTAGGGGGGAGTGGGAAGAGTGAGAGGCAGTTCAGATGTACCCCAAATATCCCACAAAATATGAATTAAATACTTCAGAGGCTCTGTGTAATCCTTCGTTATAACTCTGTCAACTTTATTTTAGCACCTATTGTTTGGAAAGCCCATTTAAACAATGTGCTTGTGACTCCTTTTTCTTTCTCTCTCTTTCTCTCTCTCTCTCTCCCATTTAAACAAAGTGCTTGTGACTCCTTTTTCTTTCTCTCTCTCTCTCCCTCCCTCCCTCTCTCTCTCTTTCTGTTTTTTTTTTTTGACGATGTCTTGCTCTGTCCCCCAAGCTGGAGTGCAGTGGCGCGATCTCAGCTAACTGTAGCCTCTGCCTCCTGGGTTCAACCTGCCTCAGCCTACTGAGTAGCTGAAATTACATGTGCCCGTCACCATGCCTGGTTAATTTTTTTGTATTTTTCATAGAGTTGGGGTTTTACCATGTTGTCCAGGCTGGTTTCAAACTACTGACCTCAAGTGATCCACCCACCTCGGCTTTCCAAAGTGCTGAGATTACAGATGTGAGCCACTGAGCCCAGCCATAATTTTTTTTTCATACATACTTTAAGTTCTGGGATACATGTCCAGAACGTGCAGGTTTGTTACATAGGTATACACGTGCCATGGTGGTTTGCTGCACCCATTAACCCGTCACCTATATTAGGTATTTCTCCTAGTGCTATCCCTCCCCTACCTGCCCCCACCCCCCAACAGGCTCCAGTGTGTGATGTTCCCCTTCCTGTGTCCATGTGTTCTCATTGTTCAACTCCTACTTATGAGTGAGAACATGCGGTGTTTGGTTTTCTGTTCCTGTGTTAGTTTGCTGAGAATGATGGTTTCCAGGTTCATCTACCTCCCTGCAAAGGACATGAACTCATCCTTTTTTATGGCTGCATAGTATTCCATGGTGTGTATGTGCCACATTTTCTTTATCCAGTCTATCATTGATGGGCATGTGGGTTGGTTCCAAGTCTTTGCTATTGTGAATAGTGCTGCAATAAACATACGTGTGCATGTGTCTTTATAGTAGAATGATTTATAATCCTCTGGGTAGATACCCAGTAATGGGATTGCTGGGTCAAATGGTATTTCTGGTTCTAGATCCTTGAGGAATCGCCACACTGTCTTCCACAATGGTTGAACTAATTTACACTCCCACCAACAGTGTAAAAACGTTCCTTATAATTCTTTAAAATATTAATAAGTAAACATGGCCGGGCCTGATGGCTCATGCCTGTAATCCTAGCACTTTCCAAGGCAGGCAGATCACTTGAGTCCAGGAGTTAGAGACTAGCCTGAGCAACGTGGTGAAATCCCATCTCTACAAAAAATGCAAAAATTGGCTGGGCATGCTGACTCGTGTCTGTGGTCCCAGCTACTCAGGAGGCTGAGGTGGGAAGATCACCTGAGCCCAAGGAGGTTGAGGCTGCAGTGAGCCATGATTGTGCCACTGTACTCCAGCCTGGGAAACAGAGCAACACCCCATCTCAAAAAAAAAATGAAATAAAAAAAAAAGAAAATATACTTACTCCCATTGCTGCCACCCAACAACTGTGGGACCTTGGTCAAGTCAACAGCAGTAGCTTTGGTTCTCACCTGATTGTTTTGTTTTGTAAAATACTTGAACTCTCTGGAGCTCTGAGCTCTAACCTTCTCTGACTCAGATCACATTTGGGACTCAGTCAAGAGGGGCAAGTTATGCTGCTTTGACACCTGGAGAGACAGAGTACAAAGTGGCTTGTTTAGTCCACACATGCTTAAATAAATAATAATGGATAATGGACGCCTTAATGGAAAGAATTTGTTCCTTAACCACTTGGTTCAAGATCCGCAAGCAAACTAAATGATTTCAAGAAGTATAGACTATAACTGCTAGTGAGACAGTCTCCAATATTCACATCTGCGGGACTAGAAAGGGAGAGTTTCTTTGTTTTGTTTTCTGTTTCCTAAGAATGCAAGCCAACGCCCCATCCAGCCAGGGGTGGCGCTTCCTCATGAGGTCGTGTGGGCTTCTGGGAAATGCCCCCTCCCTGCTGTTACTGATCTTGAACCTTGACAGCAAGCAAAGTAGAACATATTTGTATAGCAAGAGCACAGAGATGGAGCAGACAGGTGCCAGTCTTCCTGCCAGCTTTATTTGAAACGCAAACAAAACGCTTTCAGCCTGATGCTATTCCTAAGCAAGTTTGCTTCTGCAGGAAAAAGGGCTTTCCCTAAACACGTGTACTATCAATGACAATGACTCACTTTCAAAATTGCTGTTGCCTTAATCTTTTAAAAAAATTATCACCTCCAGAGCCCAGTGCGGTGGCTCATGGCTGTAACCCCAGCACTTTGGGAGGCCAAAGGGGGTGGATCACCTGAGGCCAGGAGTTCGAGACCAGCCTGGCCAACGTGGTGAAACCTCATCTCTACTGAAAATAAAAAAAAATTACCCGGACGTGGTAGTGCCCCTGTAATCTCAGCTACTCGGGAGGCTGAGGCAGGAGAATCGCTTGAACTCAGGCGGCGGAGGTTGCAGAAAGCTGAGATTGCGTCATTGCACTCCAGCCTGAGTGATAAGAGCAAAACTCTGTCTCAAAAAAAAAAAAAAATTATCAGCTCCAGAAGATAATCATGTGATAAATGCAGATGATCAATAAAGCCTTTGCACTTTTTGAACCCAATACTGACTTACAGGAAATGATGTGCTTTACATTCAGAGCATACACAGATTATCTTAGAAACTGGAAAATATACTTATTTCTTCATCAACCTGTACAAATGACTTCTTTTCCCCTCTACAACTCACCAAAATGATAGACTGTAATACTTCAAAATTTTTTTTGTTTTTGTTTACATCATCTTCCCCCCTTTTTTGCATGAAATTGATTTTTTTTAACCTAAGACATTACAACCAGAGAAGTTACTGCTAAAAAGAACTTTGCTATAACACTCATTTGTCTCAAACTTTCTGGTTATTGTTCTTAAAAAAAATCCTTTTTTCATCTTTTCCATAAACTCTCCATTGAGAATTATAGGCTCTTTGGTAATCAGTAGATTGAAACACACACACACACACACACACACACACACACACACACACACAGTGAAATGCAGCTCTCTGATGTGTACTTCCTAGCAAGGAAAAAATAGTCCAATAGCAAACTCAATAATGTGAATCACTGCCAAGACACGAAAACATTATTTGGTATCCATTCCGAGGACAATGGGAAAAATAGTTCTGAGAGTGAAAAGTTTTTATATCAATTAGGTTATGTCCTCTAAAACTGTTTCCAGTTATTGCTTCTGGGGACTGAGGGGACAATATATTTGCTTTGATATGTAAGTTTTTACAAAGGAGCATTAGTCTTACGTGGTCTCAATACACTCCCCACTCTGTCGTTCATAAATCATGTTCCTCACATTAACTACGCCTAAAATAAAGTGCCTGAATCTTGCAGTCCAGACCACCACATGCTCATAGTGCATCTTGCATTTCATCCTCTTTGTTGACCTCCAAGTTCACTCTCCAAAGCCTCTGAACATTCATCGTTTTGGAAAAGCCTCGGTTCCACCCTGGGTCCCCATGCATTATTCAACATTTGATTAATCCCTGTGATGGGTTCCTATGTCATCTGGATGTGTCAAGTCAAAAGGAAGTGTCACACATCGAAGACAGAGTACTAAGACACATAGTACTAACAGGGAGGGGTCCCCTTCAGTTCTGTCGATAAGAGAAAGTGTACAAGAAAAAGTTGAGTTTTGAGCTGGGTCTGGATAGGCAAAAATACCAATGGCAGCAGAGAGAAATAAGACACCGACATGTGTCCGTTCTTTATTTTTTTTTTTGGTTTTGTTTGAGACAGGGTCTTGTTCTGTTGCCCAGACTGGAGTGCAGTAGCTCGGTTATGGCTCACTGCAGCTTTGACCTCTCAGGCTCAAGCAATCCTCCAGCCTCAGCCCCCCAAGTAGCTGGAACTACAGGTGCATACTGCCACACCCCATTAATTTTTTTGTATTTTTTGTAGAGACAGGGTTTCACCATGTTGCCCAGGCTGGTCTCAAACTCCTGGGCTCAAGCGATCCTCCCACCTCAGCTTCCCAAAGTGCCAGGATTACAGGTGTGAGCCACCGCACCCAGCCATGTGTTCTTATTTATCTCATGTCAGGCAATGGCAAAGAGTGCAATGTGGGAGTGATGCCGAGAGATCTGGTAACGGCACGTCTCAACGTGCAGGTTTCAAAGATCACTGCATACGTGGTGAATGATGTACAACGCTGATATGTGCGGACAGAAGTCAGAATGTCATTACCTCTTGGGGAGCAATAACCAGAAGGAGATGCAAGGGAGGCTTCTGTGGCGCTGGTGAGGTTCTCCAACCTGACCTGGGAGAGGGTTACTCGTGCATTCACCTTGTAAGAACTCCCCAAGGTATACGCTTAAGACTTGCTCGCTTTATCAGATATAAATTGACCACAGACAAACCCTAAAAATCCCCAAACCACCAATCTGCAGACAGAAGGAGCTGAAGGAGACCGAGTTGGAGGCAGGAAGGCTGCTGCTGTGTCCATGCAGGGGAGAGATGAAGCCAGGGAAGGCCCTGTGGACAGAATGGGTCGATGTGAAATGTCTTTGGAGATGAGGCCAATGGGACTTGCCAATGGAAAAAGAATGACTCCTGTATTTGAAACTTGGTTATGTCAGTGACAGCTTCTGAGCTCTCAGAAAAACACCTGACATTGCTTTTAACAGTGGGCTTTCTGTCTTTATACTGAATTCTGTCTCTGTCTCTCCCTCTCTTAGGCATTCTCTGATCAGAATGCCTAGCCTTGAGAAGAGGCCCTACCTGTAAGGTTCCTTCACCTCTAGGGGCTTGCTTCCTCTTTGGTACGATGGGGATTTACAAGTGTCTATCACAAGTGTACAAAGTGCGTAGGACAGCACCTGACACAGTAAGCACCCAGTCAGTGTCAACCATTAATATTATGGAAAACGGATCACTGCTTTTGTTACCCTGTCCCTCCATTTTCTAGGTCAACAGTGAGGCCATGTCTTTGCTTGATAATACTCTTTTTCAGGCAAAAAATTAGCATCCTAGTTGGAAAAGCCTAGAAACTTGGAGATCATCTTGGGATTTTCTGCATTTTGGTCATCCTCATGCTCCCTCAAATCCTATCATTTCTTTTGTGTTCAATGCTGCCTGTATGCATTGCTTGATTTCTGCCCTAGTTCAAGCTTTAGCATTTCATGGTTGATTTAATGCAATATCCTAAGAGCTGATCTCCCTGCCTTTGAGTGCCTCTTGTTTAGTTCTGCGTTAACGCTCAATCTGTCATGCTGGTCTCCTTTAGTTCCTAAAGTGTGCCTCCTCACCGTCATTAAATGGAGCCCAGCCTCCTTATACAAGGGTCTCCACTTTTCTAAAATCTCCTGCTGCCCTCTTTCATAAAGGCTCAGTCCTGGGCTGAGAAGTAAGAAAGAAATCCTAAATGTTTTTCAACAGTCATCTAAATTTTTTCATAACATGAGTGCAGGCTATACTGTGGAAAATTAGCAAGATCTAAGCCAAGTTAAAAACTAAATGAAGATGAAGATAGCAACTTTCTTACAAATCTAGCACTTTACACATAATACACTTTATGTAATTAATGATTTCAAGTTTGACCGGCCCGAACCTTGACAGTGATCAGGAATTAATAACCTGATAGGTAGACAGCAGGGAAAACATTATTCAATCAATAGACAAGAGAAATCAGTGAATAAGCAACTGCTTCGAAGAATCCCTGTGAGCGGTAATACCAACAGACCCAGGCAGAGCCCCTCACTTCGGGGAGACCCATTCTGGCCCTCCTCTGGCTACATCCTTCCCCCGCGGCAACCAAAAGGGCAAATCTTCCTGAAATTAACATCCCACCTGTCCTGGGGGTCCAAGATTTGGAATTCTCAGAACCTATGCAAGTCTCTTCCCTGGGCACCTCTAGACCAAAGGGCTACAGGGCATTTGTTTTGGTGAAGGTTGGACATGTAGGCTGGAAAATCCTCATGCGTGAGCTGGAGTTCCCTTAAGATGTACGGGCAGGCTGGGCACTGTGGCTCACACCTGTAATCCCAGCCCTTTGGGAGGCCAAGGTGGGTGGATCACCTGAGGTCAGGAAATCAAGACCAGCCTGGTCAACATGGCAAAACCCTATCTCTACTAAAAATACAAAAATTAGTCGGGCATGGTGGCATGTGCCTGTAGTCCCAGCTACTCAGGAGGCTGAAGCAGAAGAATCGCTTGAATTCAGGAGGTGGAGGTTGCAGTGAGCTGAGATTGCACCACTGCATTCCAGCCTGGGCGACAGAGCAAGACTCCATTTCAGAAAAAATAAAAATAGATGTACGGGTAGCTGAGAGCAGGAACAGGAGGGAAAGAGGACAGCTCGCTCCTGCATCACACGTTCTGGCATGGGAGGTCGTGCCAGACTGAGCTTGGTGGATCATACCTATAATCTCAGTGCTTTGGGAGGCCAAGGTGGGAGGATCTCTTGAGGCCAGGTGTTTGATCAGCTTGGGCAACACAGGGAGACCTCATCCCTACAACAAAATTTAAAATTAGCTGTGTGTTGGGGAAGGGAGGGTATGGTGTAGGTCTGTATTCCTAGCTACTCAGAAGGCTGAGGCAGGAAGATCACCTGAGTCCAGGAAGTCAAGGCTGCAGTGAGCACCACTGCACTCCAGTCTGGGCAAAAGAGTAAGACCTTGTCTCATTAAACAAACAAACAAACAAACAAACAAATAAATAAATAAAACGTGTGTGGAGAAAAGAATGAAGCCACAGGAAATTGGGTCCTAACCTCACATACAATGCCCCAATTCTAAGACTTAAAATTCTATATAGCATCATCAAGATACAATGGGTTGAGTTAGGATTTGGGGGGCTGTTCCCTAAGTGTAGGAGAACTTCTTGCAAATGTGAAAGTATCAACCATGAGATCTGAAGCATATAAGAAGACCCCAAAAGATAAAGTGGGCAATAAATATACTCGTAACCTGAAATTAAATTAGCGAACCAATACATAGACTTACAGAATTATGGTTACCTCTTCCCAGAAATTACAGAAATGCAAAAGTCAAAGCAAATTTAAAACACCATCCTTCACCTGTCAAAGTAACACTACCAATATCACTGACGTGGCCAAATCTGAACACTCATTTGTTCAAGGTAGCATCGAAATTCGCACAACTTGTAAAAACACGTTCTTTAGCAACCTTCATCCAGTTTGCAGAGGGAGGCTCACAAGTTAAGTGACTTATCTAATGTAAGTGGCTCAGCTGGGGATTCAAATCCACATCCTGACCACCACACACATACCCCTTCTACTTTGCATGAAGCCTAGATATTTACCCTAAGGAAATAACAGGAGGAAAGCACAGAACAAAGCCACTTCCTGCAGAATGGAAAGAAGCTGCCAATGTGTTCACTGGCAAATTTAAAACATGGCCTTGTTAAATGTAATATATCTTTAGAATTACACAGAAGGAACGGTAATTCTCTAAGTGAAAGCAAAAAGTGAGTGTTTCAAGCTAACTGCAACTTAGTCAAAAGCCAAAGGTTTGTGAAATATGATTGCCAAAATGGGGCATTGTGAGTATTCTGTAAAGTATCTAATACGACAATATTTTTGAATAGAGCTGGGCACGGTGGCCCACAACTGTAGTCCTAGCTACTCGGGGGGCGCTGAAGTGGGAGGGTCTCTTGAGTCCAGGACTTCAAGGTTACAGTGAGGTGTGATTGTGTCCCTCCAGTATGGGCAATAAGAGGAAGAAGATCCTTTCTTTAAAAAAGAAAGAAAGAAAGAAAGAAAAGAGCGTTTGTTTGGTTTGGCAGCACAGAGACTAAAATTGAAACGACACAGAGATTAGCATGGCCCCTATGCAAAGATGAGACCCAAATTTGTAAAGCGTTCCATATTTTTACATACAGTGTGTGCCGTGAGCTATTGAAAGCTGAATGCATTAAGCATATTTTGAAACTTAAGTCACTCCTTGGTTAACAAGTAAATGTGTCAGAAATGTATTATATAGAAAAGGGTGGAAGGGTAGGGCATTCCCTTTCATTCAGGAATTATGCCCACAGAAAGATTTGCACAAGCATAAATGAATATGTATATTATACATAATTTTCATTTTATATATGAAAGTTATACTGTATATGAAAGGATGTTCAATGTCAGCATTACTTGTAATAGGAGACCATGAGAATCAATTTAAATGTCAATCAGTAAAGAGACTGGTTAAGTAAATTAGAGTATATCCGTGTCACTGAACATGTAGCCAGTAAGCAGTGAGCCAGGTCTGTGTACACTGAACCAAAAGGTGCTTATGATTTCCTATTGAGTGAAAAAGGCAAGTGATGTAACCGTATTATCTATATGCATATTTTTTTAAAAAACCAACAGAAAGGATATGTTTGTGTGTGTATGTAAGAAAAATCTCAGAAGACAAATAAGAGGGGATGAAGGAACTTTTTTTCTTGTATAGTGGCATTTGCACAATGACACTATACCACTTTTATGCTTTAAAAAATATATTTTTAAAAAATTTTTTCAAGTGTGATTTCACTTGCTTATTTATTTACTTTTTTAAAGAGACTAGGTCTCACTCCATCACCCAGGATGGAGTGTAGTGGTGCAATCATTAGCTCACTGCAGCCTCGACCTTCTGGGCTCAAGCAATCCTCCCACTTCAGTCTCCCGTCAGTAGCTAAGACTATAGGCGCATGCCACCTCACCGGCTTTCGCTTGCTTATTGTCTCCATCCCGTTTCTATTATTTAAATGCCTCATTAAGCAGTGTTAAGGGTCAGTTTTAAAGGAAAGAGAGAGAAAATAAATTTTAAAAATGTTTAAATAGAATGCCTTCTCCGTGGTCAGATTTTTCCTACCTTTATCCTTTATCATATATTTCTCGTTTCTTCTTGCATACATATTAAAAACTGCTGTACATTTTTTCCTCGGTCAAGGAGAGTTACATATAAATAAACTCACCATTCTTAAGTTAATCACACACACACAAAAATTTAAAACCTAAGAGCTGTTCTTCAAGATCACCTAAAACAGTCCCTTCCATGACACTGACGAGAACCAAGTCCTGAAAGAATGTTACTTGCCGAGCATCACAGACCTGTTAGGATTTGAAACCATGCCAGAGAAATTCCTTCTCTATCCCTACTTTCTTAAAAAAAAATAACATTTTGATGAGACCAGGGAATACAATCTTTTAAAACACGGAAACAACAGTGAATGTCTTCCTAAGTAAGTCCGACTCAGGTTCTGGGTGTGAGCCCTCGAGGCCACTCAAACAGTGTAGGCAGTAATGACACTCCAATTTCAAATCCACTATAACTGCTTATTGAACAATTTTTTCTAGGAATTTTAGAAAATAGAAATGAAGTAAGTTTTAATGAAGAACACTTTAAAAACCATTGTTCTAGGTTAAGAACTAGACACTGCTGTTTATTAATTGCAGCACCAATAACATCATTGCAGAGAGAAAGTGGTCTCCAACACAACAGTGTTCAAAGAACAGAACTTCCCAGAAACTGGACTCCAACTGGATTTACGATGCTATGATTCTTCTTTGACAAAAATACATGACACAGCCAGGTGCGGTGGCTCAAGCCTGTAATCCTGGCCCTTTGGTGGGCCAAGGAGGGAGGATCACCTGAGGTAAGGAGTTCGAGACTAGCCTGGCCAACATGGCAAGACCCTGTCTCTACTAAAGATACAAAAATTAGCCGGGCATGGTGGTGGGTGCCTGTAATCCCAGCTACTTGGAAGGCTGAAGTGAGCCGAGATCACACCACTTTACTCCAGCCTGGGTGACAGAGTGAGACTCTGTCTCAAGAAAAACCAAAAAACAAAAACACAACATCTGAATTCCCCTTCATTGTAAATCCATCCACATTAATACATTATAGACCCCAAAGAAAGTTAACAAAAAATTAATCCCTAAACTTTTTATATACTACCTTAAGTGATACATTTTCATCACTGTAGATTTTAAATAAAATATAAAAAAGAACAATTTCTATTATTTCCCTTCCACAATATTAAGACAAAAGAGATCTTTCTTGCTAGAAAAAAATAAAAAGACACACACACACACACACACACACACACACAAACCTATTAGCTATTCTCTAAGGATCTGAAAATGGAAGACATAACATGTTTTACGTATTTCAATGATTAATGCTGTATTTAACATTAGGAAAAACATCAGCACCAGAAGAACCAATACAGTTAAAGGGTAAATCCTTACAAAACCCACGTATTACTCTTAAAATTTGTTCCTGATTATATTCTTACTCACATTGAAAATGTCTTTTATATTTGTTGAAGAACAAAAGAAAAAAGCTAAATAAAAAATAGGATTTATATTCCTGTTAAAATAAAAGATTAACAAAGAAAATGCTAAATAGGAGGCAAGAGTCTGCTTGCAGGTTTAAGCCTGATCATTTTGTAAAGCCCTAATAAGTTAACTCATTCAATAAGTATCTATTAAACATCTATTACTTACCAAGCACCAAATTTTGAGGTAAAGGAAGTTAGCATGCATTGTTTCAAATTATTTCAGTTCTACAAAGTTCTCCTATTGGAAACATCTATATGTTTAGAAACAATATGCCTTTCCATTCATTTTGCATTTAAAAAGCACTTCTTAAAGAGGAGTAGAGACAAACACCAGGATTTTTGTCTATAGGTGTGGCTATCATACGAGTACTTCACTCCCCCAAAAGATAAAATCCAGGCTGTCTTTTAAATCAATAGCATATGTATTGCTTACTAAAGCATCCCAATCTATGTAATATTCATAACTGATAAAAGTATCTTGCAACTTCATTAATTAATAGCCATTTTCAGACATTTGCTCAATATCTCCGTCTGCTACGGTGGACATCTGGAGCCCCAGTGTGTAGAAACCCACCTTTAAACAGCTGCAGAAGTAATTACCCCTAGGAAAGGACGGATTCCTATTCATTTTCTCCGGTATCTTCAAGATTGCACAGGTTGTTGTATTTGTTTTTAGGTTTGTTTGTTTCCTTGTTAACTAAATGACCAAGAGCAAGATTAGACTTTAATTGCTCCAACTGATTATGTGCCCGTGGAGATGTGCACACAAAGAATTCCACCTCAAACTGCCAAGAAAAACTCAATCCTTCCATACCATTCCATAAAAGATAGACTTAAAGGGCAAGTCACCTTGTATTCTTACTACTAAATAGATAAATCAAGAAAAAGGGACAGAGGCATCAATGGGCGATCTAAAGCAGTCATAAAAGCATACGATCGTGATAAAGCATAATCAGTGACTTGCTAGGGGGAACAGGCAAATAAATAAATAATAAATACATAAGTTAAGTCTTGGATCCCCTGGTGTTTTGTGCTCCTGGAGCCACTCCCAGCTGCGCTGGCTTTTCTTTGTGCGAGGCTCAGGGAGGCTCTGTCCACTGGGAGATTGCTCTGCAGTGACTGCAAGGCTGGTGAGCACTGGAGGAACTGAATCCCTTCAACGGCCAGACCGCTGACTAAGCAAAGTTACTCTAATTAGCCATCCTTTCTCAATTCCATTACAGCCCTAAGCAAAAACCATAGACATGTTTTGATGGGTTGATGCAGAAAAAAAAAAAAAAAAAAAAAAACATTAAAAAACACCAACATGCAACCGAATGTACTGGCAGCTATGAAAATGTCTTCATCACTTTCAAACATGAAGCAAATTCCTGGAGGAAGGAATCAAAATTTGCCACTTATTCTTGGCTCTATTAGTAAGCACTTGCAATTAGAGACTATAACCACCAGGACACTTTGCTATTAAAATGAACTTTTACACAATTTTAGCTTTGCTACATTTAAATTTTATTCAAGATTTTTTTTAAAGGGCATTCAGGAACATGGAAAGATTTTTTAATCTAAGTACAATATTTTTTGTTCTACAGTGAAAATTGCATTTCAAGGTCTCTTTAGGCTCAACACTACACCAAAAGTATGCTTACACACAAAATTCCAATTTGATCAATTTGTTAACCAACAACTGTTAGACCAAGGCAAACAAATGCTTAGTGGTGACATCTATTGATAATTATGTTCAGGCTAATTTTATTTACCAGCGATTTTCTTTCTGTAAAGATAAATGCTAACCAATCAAATGGAACCAGTCTGGATGTATAGATGATAAGAACAATTTTCCAGATCAACGAGGTATTCTATTGATTTAATCAGCATAAAACCATTCAACAAAAATAAGCATAAAAACAGCCTTTGTGCAATCCCACACTGGAGTGGAAAATACAAAGGCACCACGTGGCGGCTAAGTCATACATTTGATGGAAGGAAAATGATACGTGGGTGGTCCTGCTGACAACAGATGGTAGGAAAATAATCCCAAAAAACCTTACTCCTTCCAGTGATCATGCCATCGTAGAAGATTTATCATTTTTAACATCCAAATTCCTAAATCCATGTAAAAGGTATTAAAGTATTCTGATAAAAAAAAAAAACTGTCAATGATTCATCCAAACGTCTTCTACAACAAAATACGAACATGAGAAAGGTGACGTCTGCTATCGTGGAATTTCCGAGTGAAGGTCTCAGTCACTCTGTTTTGTTGACCACCTTCTTGGAGCGTAGATTTGTTTTTCATAATCCATTCTTCCCCAGATTTTTTTTTCCCTTTTCTAGATGGAAAATTTACAATTTTAGGGCATCTGTTACTCTGAGGGCTCAACATCTCGAAAGGGAATAGCACTGGAAACCTCAGCCTTTTAAACTCCAGGGACACCTCCAAGCCCCAGCCTCTCTCGAATGCAAACCTCTAGCCTTTCAAAATGTGTTTTCCAGACACAGCAAGCAAGAGCTAGGAGGAAAGACGGTTTACATCCCCTTGTTGGGGAACAGAAACAGTGGTTGGGGAGTACAACCAGTGTTACCACTTTATCACATATGGGTCAAACATGTTTGTGAGAACAATTATAATAAAAATTAAAAAAAAATTTTTTTTTGAGACAGGTTCTTGCTCTGTCACCCAGGCTGCAGTGAAGTGGCGCGATCATGGCTCATTGCAGCCTCGACCTCCCAGGCTCAATCGATCCTCCCACCTCAGCCTCCCAAGGAGCTGGGACTTCAGTAATGTGCCATCAGGCCTGGTTAATTTTTATATTTTTTGTAGAGGTGGGGTGTCACCCATGTTGCTGAGGCTGATCTCCAACTCCTCAGCTCAAGGGATCCATCTGCCTCGGCCTCCCAAAGTGCTGGGATTATAGGAATGAGTCACCTAGTCCAGTGACGATTAGAAATTCTTACCTCCATTTTTATACTGTTGTTTCCATGACCTTGAGTTTTTCTTAAAAATGCCTTTGAAGTTAGAAACTGCCTATAAAATTGTGAAATGCGGGCCGGGCTCGGTGGCTCAAGCCTGTAATCCCAGCACTTTGGGAGGCCGAGACGGGCGGATCACGAGGTCAGGAGATCGAGACCATCCTGGCTAACACGGTGAAACCCCGTCTCTACTAAAAAAAATACAAAAAACCTAGCCGGGCGAGGTGGCGGGCGCCTATAGTCCCAGCTACTCGGGAGGCTGAGGCAGGAGAATGGCGTCAACCCAGGAGGCGGAGCTTGCAGTGAGCTGAGATCTGGCCACTGCACTCCAGCCTGGGCAACTGAGCGAGACTCTGTCTCAAAAAAACAAAACAAAAAATAAATAAATAAAATAAAATAAAATAGTGAAATGCTGCCAACTCACAAACACTCCTTTTTTCTAAGAACACACAAAAGTGATAATGGTTGTGTTAAATATGAACTTCTATTTTCTGTTATATTTTTATATCTTTCTATAATTTCGAATTTCCATACTTATGATGCTTAAAGATCCCTACCTTATCAAGGACAGAACTTTTCTGCATAATTTAATTCATGACTTTCTTCAGGAAAACATTCCTAACAAAATGTTTCTGATACACTTTAACGAAATCATGATCTATAATTTTAAACCACTTCCCTGCCACCCAACCCCTCTCACCTCCTCTACCATCACCACACACCCCCAGGTGAACTGAAGGTAGGCCAGGTGCAGTGGCTCATGCCTGTAGTCCCAGCACTTTGGAAGACCGAGGCACGTGGATTGCTTGAGCCCAGGAGTTCCAGACCAGCTTGGGTGACACGGTGGAACTCATCTCTACAAAAAAATACAAAAATTAGCAGGGCATGGTGGCATGCCCCTACCCCTGTAGTCCCAGCTACTTGAGAGGCTGAGGTGAGAGGATTACCTAAGCCCAGGGGGCAGAGGTTGCAGTGAGCCAAGATTGTGCCACTGCACTCCAGCCTGGGCAAAAGGGCAAGATCCAATCTCACACCACACACACACACACACACACACACACACACAAAAGAACTGAAGGAAACTATTTTGTCCTCACTCTTTTTTTTTTTTTTTTTTGAGTCTTGCTCTGTCATCCAGGCTGGAGTGTGGCACACGGCTCACTGCAGCCTCCACCTCTTGGGTTCATGCAGTTCTCCTGCCTCAGCCTCCCGAGTAGCTGGGATTACAGGCATACACCACCATACCTGGCTAATTTTTGTATTTTTAGTAGAGATGGAGTTTCACCATGTTGGTCAGGCTGGTCTCGAACTTCTGACCTCGTGATCCACCCGCCTCGGCCTCCCAAAGTGCTGGGATTATAGGCGTGAGCCACCACGCCCAGACAGCCTCATTCTTTTAACTAGTCTAACAGTAACCACCTAGTCATTCTTTTTCTATTAAATACGTCTGCCAAAAGAGTCTTTGAATTGGCCTGCTGGAGGTCTCTTTCCTTAAGTTTGACATAAAAGTTGGAAATACGTTCAATAACTTCATTGTTGGAAAAAAGATGTTTAACTTTAAGGGGAAAACAAAGGGAGAGATGAGGGTAAAAGGAAAAGCTCACCTATGTGGAAGAATGCCAGATGCAGAAATATAGAAAGAATAACAGATGAGACAGTCACCATTTCACAATGATTTAGGCGAGAGTCATCACTGGATGTGAAGACACTGGCAATGGAATCACCGGTATCAAACTACAATAGAACCCCACAGGGAAACTCAGCCCCTATTAGCATCCAACAGTCCAACTCAGCATCACCAACAATGGGAGGGACAGGCATTGTCTGTGATTGCTGTTTGTGAGACAACAGTAAGGATTCACTATCACCACACCATCACCGCAGCATCACCTAGGTGGCACTCTTGCTAAGAATGTCCAGCCTGGGCTGGCGCATAATTTCAGCACTTTGGGAGGCCGAGGTGGGCGGATCACAAGGTCAGGAGATCCAGACCATCCTGGCTAACATAGTGAAACCCCGTCTCTACTAAAAATATGAAAACAAAATCAGCCGGGCGTGGTGGCGAGCACCTGTAGTCCCAGCTACTCGGGAGGCTGAAGCAGGAGAATAGCATGAACCTGGGAGGCGGAGCTTGCAGTGAGTCGAGATTGCACCACTGCACTCCAGCCTGGGCGACAGAGCAAGACTCTGTCTCAAAAAAAAAAAAAAAAGAATGTCCAGCCTGAATCTAATCATAGATAAATCTGACAAATCCACTAAATAAGACAACTGGCCTGGGCTCTTCATAAAAACAAATTTCATGGGCTGGGCACGGTGGCTTATACCTGTAATCCCGGCACTTTGGGAGGCCAAGGCAGGTAGATTGCTTGAGGCCAGGAGTTCGAGACCAGCCTGGCATGGTAAAACCCTGTCTCTACGAAAAATACAAAAATGAATAGGGCATGGTGGCAAATGCCTATAATCCCAGCTGTTGGCTGAGTCAAGAGAATCACCCAAACCCAGGAGGTAGAGGTTGCAGTGAACCGAGGTTGCAGTAAGTCAAGATCGTACCACTGCACTCCAGCCTGGGTGACAGAGTGAGGCTCCATCTCTATCTATCTATCTATCTATCTATCTATCTATCTATCCATCCATCCATCCATCCATCACCTAATGAAAAACAGGAAGGCAAAGGGAGTATTCGAGTTTAAGAAGCTAGAAAAGAAACATGACCAAATGCAATTTGGTTATATGCTGGACCCCATTTTTTTTTTCTTTTGTTTTTTTGAAGCAGGTTCTCTGTCACTCAGGCTGGATGCAATGATGCAATCATAGTTCACTGCAGCCTCAAATGCCTTGGCTCAAGGGATCCTTCCACCCCGGCCTCCTAAGTAGCTAGGACTAAAGGCACGCGCCACCACACGGCTCATTTTTTGTACTTTTTTTGTAGAGATGAAGTCTCATGATGTTGCCCAGGCTAGTCTTGGACTCCTCACGTCAAGTGATCATCACACCTCAGCCTCCCACAGTGCAGGGATTGCAGCATGAGCCACTGTGCCTGGCCAGGACCCAATTTTTTTTTTTTTTTTTGAGGCAGACTCTCACTCTGTCGCCCAGGCTGGAGTGCAGTGGTGCGATCTCGGCTCACTGCAAGCTCCGCCTCCCGGGTTCACGCCATTTTCCTGCCTCAGGCTCCCGAGTGGCTGGGACTACAGGCATTGGCCACCTTGCCCGGCTAGTTTTTTTGTATTTTTTAGTAGAGACGGGGTTTCACCATGTTAGCCAGGATGGTCTCGATCTCCTGACCTCGTGATCCGCCCCTCTCGGCCTCCCAAAGTGCTGGGATTACAGGTTTGAACCACCGCGCCCGGCCCAGGACCCAATTTTTAAAGCAGGTATAAAATATATTTAAGGCTAACAGAGGAAGTTTGAATACGAACTCTATCTTAGATGATATCATTAAATTAATGTTGGGCGGGATGTGGCGGCTCACGCCTGTAATCCTGACAATTTGGGAGGCTGAGGTGGGTGGATCATTTGCACTCAGGAGTTCGAGATCAATCTGGCCAACATGGTAAAACCCCTTCTCTACTAAAAACACAAAAATTAGCCAGGTGTGGTGGAAGGCGCCTGTAGTCACAGCTACTCAGGAGGCTGAGGCATGAGAATCACTTGAACCAGGAGGCAGAGGTTGCAGTGAGCCGAAATCACACCATTGCACTCCAGCCTGGGCGAGAGAGTCAAGACTCTGTCTCAAAAATAAACAAATAAATAAAATCAATTAATGTTAAGTTTTTCAGTTGTGGGCTGGGGGGTGTAGTGGTTCGCACATGTAATCCCAGCACTTTGGGAGGCCGAGGTGGGCCAATTGCTTGAGCTCAGGAGTTCAAGACCAGCCTGGGCAATATAGTGAGACCCCATCTCTACAAAAAATACAAAAATTAGCTGGACATGGTGGCACAGGCCTGTAGTCCCAGTTACTCTGGAGGCTGAAGTGGGAAGATCACGTGACACTGGGAGGCAGAGGCTACAGTGAGCTGAGATCATTCCATCGTACTGTGGCCTGCGCGACAGAATGAGAATCTGTCTCAAAAAAAAATTTCTTAGTTGTGACAATGGCACTGGGGGTAAGCAGAAGAATGTACGAGGCCAGGCGCGGCGGCTCACACCTGTAATCCCAGCACTTTGGGAGCCCGAGGTAGGCAGATCACGAGGTCAGGAGATCGAGACCATCCTGGTGAACACAGTGAAACCCCGTCTCTACTAAAAATACAAAAAAACTAGCCGGGCGTGGTGGCGGTCCCCCGTAGTCCCGGCTACTCGGGAGGCTGAGGCAGGAGAATGGTGTGAACCCAGAAGGCGGAGATGGCAGTGAGCGGACATTGCGCCACTGCACTCCAGCCTGGGTGACAGAGTGAGACTCCGTCTCAAAAAAAAAATAAAATAAAAATAAAAGAATGTAGGAATGTATTCCCAGGAGACGATGCTGAACTATCTGAGAGTAAAGTATCTGATATCTAAAACTTACTCTAAAAGAGTTCAGCAACAACAAAAAGGATGCAAACAGGAGAAAGAAAGCAAAGATGACAAAAGGATACTGACCTGTAACTCTAACAGAAGAAACGGCTTCCACATATTTGGTGGGAATCATAATTAACCATCCACCAGCAAACCTCCCCATCATCACCCCTCCCTACCACGGAGACATTTTATTATTTTAGCAACTAACTCCCCAAACTAGAAGCATTAACTCTTTACCTAAATACTAAATCAGGACTCTAAAAACTGTTATTCAGAAGCCAGAGAAGTACACTTTGATTGCTAAGAGTACATAGTGCTCACCTGGATTCATCGTGATGTCTGTCATATACACATTCATTTCAGAAGTCATTTTTAATTTTTAGCTTTAGTTCAGCATATGAGAATACCAGATATTTCATTCACTAAAAACAAAAGCGATCCACACGATTAGCTATCAGGGAAATGCACATCAAAACCACAATGAGATGTCACTTCACACTCACTAGGATGTCTCTAACCAAAAGGGCAGATAACAAGTGTTATCAAGGATATGGAAAAATTGGAACCCTCATACACTGCTGGTTAGAATGCAAAATGGTGCAGCTGCTTTGGAAAAGTCTGCCAGTTCCTCAAGAGGTTAAACAAAAGCTAGACATATAGCAATTTCATTTCTAGATAAATACCAAGAGAAATGAAAACATTTATGTTCAGGCAAAGAATTGTACATTAGTGTTCATAGCAATATTATTCATGACAGCCAAAAGGTGAAAACAACCCCAATGCCAGTGGCTATCAACTGCTGCATGGATAAATAAAATGTAGGATATATCCATACAATGGAATATTATACAGACGTTAAAAAAACCAGTTGGGCTCAGAGGCTCACGCCTGTAATCCCAGCACTTTGGGAGGCTGAGGCCAGCAGACGACCTGAGGTTGGGAGTTCGAGACCAGCCTGACCAACATGGAGAAATTCCATCTTTACTAAAAATACAAAAAATTAACCCTGCGTGGTGGCGTATGCCTGTAATCCCAGCTACTCAGGAGTCTGAAGCAGGAGAATCGCTTGAACCCAGGAGTGGAGGTTGCAGTGAGCCGAGATTGCGCCATTGCACTCCCAACCTGGGCAACAAGAGCAAGACTCTGTCTCAAACAACAACAACAACAAGAACAACAACAACAACAAAAGAAACAGGAAGTACTGATGTCGCTATAACATGGACGAATCTTGCAAACACTACAATAAATGAAAGCCAGACACAAAAGGCCACATATTGTATGATTCCATTTATATAAAATGTCCAGAATAGGTAAATCCATAGAGAGATAGAAAGTAGCTCTGTGGTTACTGGGAATGAGGGGAGTGGGAAATGGAGAGTGACGGCTAATGGGTATAGGGTTTCTTTGGGGAGTGAAAATGTTCAAAGATCATGACAGTTACGCAACTCTGTAAACATGCTAAAAGCCGCTGGGTTGTACCCTTTAAATGGTGAATTGTATGGTGAATTGTATGGTATGTGAATTATTATCTTAACAAAGTTATCTGAAAAGCCTGGAACAATTAATACTTTCCCAGCGACTGAGACTAGGAAAATATCTCAGAGGAAGAGTGCTCGGAGGCAAAGTGATCCAGAGATATCTTCCTGGGGTAAATGTATCTGCTCCAGTGTATCCATTTCCTATTAATCATGAACAAGAACTACAATGCCTCTTGAGTTGAGCAATAGTGAAGTGTCATGACAAATCAGATTCAAGTGCTGTTAATTCCTAAAGGAAATAAAACACATTCTTTAATTATGAAATCCTCCCCAGATGTCTTGGCAAGTTCTATGATAGAAAGAAGTTCCTTTTCCACTCAATTTGGAGAAGACAAATAGGATGACAAACAAGTCTAAAATGCTACTGAGAAAAATTTTGCACTGAATAATAAAAATTTTACAAAAAAATATAAAATTGAAATACAAAAAAACTGAAAATGCCACTGACATTTTGAGATTACCATCCATCCTTGAACGGGACAGTTACGAATGGGCTACAGATGTCTTCAAAAAGACCTGTCTCAAAATTTTTAAAAAGCCACTTGTACTGTCTACGTTCAAATGTTCACAGAAAACTTTTGTGAGAAAGATTTCACCTAAGACTGAACATTTTTCATCTTGACCATGAGATTTAATCATTAGACATTAAATGTTTCTCACACCTGGTTTAAGCCCAATTTTCAATTTTCCCTCTGTAATATTAAAGTAAGGGTTTAGATGTTGATAAAAACAAAACAAAACAAACAAACAAACAAAACAGGCTGGGCACAGTGGCTCATGCCGGTAATCCCAGAAATTTGGGAAGCCAAGGTGGGTGGATCGCTTGAGGACAGGCGTTCCAGACCAGCCTGGCCATCATGGTGAAACACCGTCTCTACAAAAAATACAAAAATTAGCCGGGCATGGTGACGTGTGCCTGTAGTCCCAGCTAACTCAGGAGGCTGAGGCAGGATCACTTGAACCCAGGGGGCGGAGGTTGTAGTGAACTGAGATCACGCTGCTACACTCCAGCGTGGGTGACACAGTCAGAATCTGTCTCAAAGAATTAAAAAAACTCAAACAAAAAGCACTAGTCTTTTCCAAAATGGAAACGTTACATAGAATTGGAAGTTTCCATATAATATGGGTATTTCGTTAGAAGTCTTATCTTCCCTTGTAAGCAAAAAGAACAGATTCATGCTAAATCTAGTTTTATATAGCTGCCAACTGTTATTTTTGCCTTAAATACAAGTATTTGAGAATATATAGTCACACTGTTTTTTGTTGTTGCTGTTTGTTTGTTTTGAGACGGAGTTTCACTCTTGTTGCCCAGGCTGGAGTACAATGGCGCCATCTTGGCTCACTGCGACCTCTGCCTCCCGGGTTCAAGCAATTCTCCTGCCTCAGCCTCCCAAGTAGCTGGGATTACAGGCATGCACCACCATGCCCAGCTAATTTTGTATTTCTAGTAGAAATACAAAAATACATCTCCATGTTGGTCAGGCTGGTCTCGAACTCCCGACCTCAGGTGATCCGCCTGTCTTGGCTTCCCAAAGTGCTGGGATTACAGGCATGAGCCACCCCACCCAGCAGTCACACTGTTTTAATAATGGTTACTTGTCGGTCCCATGAGGGTTCCTAGATCCAGCTTAGAAGGAAAGGAAAAGATAAAATGGGAGTTGGGGATGGAGGGGTATGGCATCTGTCAGGCAGGAAGGTGGCACTCAGGGAGCATGCGTAGGATTCAGAGCAACTGAAGAGGGCACAAGGACGATGGCCATTCAGCTCACTCTATCAGCAAATGCCGAGAGAGACAGGTTTGGGTGCCTGAAGAATGATATCTGTCTCCAGGCAATGGAAAAATCCAGTGAAGAAACCACATCCACCTTCCAGGGACCCTTTCACACTGTAACTTCCTGCCATTATCCCTGTTATTTTTTGCCTATGAAAAGCCTTCATTAAGCATAGTGATACATAGTGATGGTGTCTTTTTTATGGCTACGTTCTAGAAATGTAATAGGTCCTGAAAACAGGGATCAGAAATGCTAAATAGTAACTATAGACACAAAATCTTGTCATTTGTTCTATACATCGATGACTGTCTTTGCAAAAATCGTCAGAGGAAATGGATTGGCGCTCTGAAAACCACCCAATAGCCCTACTCCACACCCCACCTTCTCTCTGTTAGCCAGGGTTTGGCCTTCTGTGGACTCTTCCACACTGTGATGTGTTTACTGGTGCTTTGACAACTGTCTCTCAAGTAGCTGAAAACGTGAATGAGTCTTTTAAGGTCAAAAATCTACATGCTGACTTCAATGCACCAATGCCTGACATTAAAATGTGACTATGAGAACTAAGTACAATAGTCCAAACAGATGCTCACTGGTGCAAATAACAGTATGGTGTTATTTCTATTAATATGGCAGAAGAGTCTCTTCAAAATGCTCTAATTAACCACTTTCTCACAGTTGAGATTACAGTGAATACAAAATCAATTCAACTCCCAGCTTTTTAACTTTCTCCCCTACTTATAATCCTCAACTCCTTCCCCTCATCATCTATCTGCTGGTTTTTAGAGAAATGAAAGTTTTGAAAAGATGAAACGATCTAAAACCCTGTCATTCTGACACCTTGTGATTTTCAAGTTCTCCTTTCAACCTTTAGCCACATACATGCATTTTTTAAATACAATTACTATTGTGGAATACAGTTCTGCATATTTTCCCATTTCACAGCCATAAACATTTCTCCAAGTAGCTAAAATTTCTCCTGTGGCCCTTGAATGACAATGATCAGGTATATGTACCATACATGATTCACTGACCTGATCTTTCAACACCTTCAACAAGGCTTTGGTAAACATTTGTAACAAATATTTTATGGAATGCAGTTTTCCCTCCCCTGTGTTATTTATCTGTTGAATTCTCAGAATTAGCAGCACTGGAGCAAAGGATATGAACACTTACATGGTGAGACATGTTGCCAAATTGCTTTATAATTCGATCTTCTAAAATGCACAGGAATTGATGCATTTCATCAGGGTGTTTTTCTTCTATTCTACCTAGACTCCTCCCTCCCCGTCCTTCCACAGATCCAGTGCCTTCCTCCTTCTTATGCCGTCTTCAAGTCTGACTGCTCTGCTGCACTGAGAGCTAACACTGTCTTTCCTCTTTATACCAAAATGCTGGCACCATATCTAAGTTTGAAAAATATTTAAATAGGAGTAGTGAAAGAAATAAGCAATGACATAAGATAACCAATATTATTAAAGATCAAAACATAAAAAAAAGAAAGAAAGAAGAAGAGAAAAATATGTGATCTAGCATTTGCTATCTATCCTAACTTTTAACTTTTTAAATCATTTGTCACTTTGAGATGTCTGTCTTCACTTTTCATGCAAATTGATAAAGAACCCTGGCAAGGCCAAGTAGAGTTTTATAGCAGACAGCTCTGACCAGGATGATCAACTACATTTATTCCAGATACTTTTGATCAGCCCACATTTAGACAGAGCTGCTGAATTACTCAATTTTGTCAAATCACTTTGGTGAAATGCAGAATCAACATCATCAATCCAGTCCCCCAAATCTAGAGTCCAGGAACCTGAAAACAACAACAAAAAGACCAACTAAAGGAAGAACAAAAAGAATGTTACATAAATTTGATGTTGAGCTCATTCTTAGTGAACCCACACTGACTCCTAATGATCACCAATTTCTTTTCTCACACAGTTGTTGAGTAATCCACTGTAGGCCAGGAAGGATATTATAATCACCATTAACTATGGTTCCTCTGGTGAGAGACTGATGAGGGATGGATGAGAAAGGACAAAGAGCAGCTTTTATATACCTTTGCATGTCCTGTTAAATTTTTAACAAGCATTATTATTCTTGAATTTTAAAATCTTGAATTTAAACTAAGTGGTTCTTTTTCCCTAAAGGTACAATACCATATGTTTAAGTTTATTTTCTTCTACTGTATTTTTTTCAGGTTGGTTTTCTTCTGTTATGTTTTAACTCTACTGGATTGAAGTCAGTTTAGCTAATTGATTTCCTGGGTCACTATATCCCTATAGTGACTATTTAAAGTTCAAATAGCAGTTCCCTTCCTACATTTGGATTTTTGGACAATTTTTAGAATGGGCTAGCTGAATTCCTGTGAAGGAAAAGTTTTAAGCAGTCATATGAACATAAGTCAGACCAGTTAACAAATACCTGCTTCCAGTTGTTCAATAACACTTTTCAGCTAAGAATGCTTTGATTAGTAAAACCCACTGACCTATACACTTTAAAGGGGTAAACTATATGGTATGTGAGTTACATCTCAGTAAGGCTATTGCAAAAAAAAAAAGGCCTTGATTTACATGTATAAATTTAACTTTGTCCCTAAAATAAAAAGTTTTTTTTTTTTTGAGATGGAGTCTCGCTCTGTTGCCCAGGCTGGAGTGCAATAGCGTGATCTCAGCTCACTGCAACCTCCACCTCCTGGGTTCAAGCGATTCTCCCATCTCAGCTTCCAGAGTAGCTGGGATTATAGACGCCAGCCATCATGCCCAGCTAATTTTCTGTATTTTTGTCGAGACAGGGTTTCACCAGTTGGCCAGGCTGGTCTTGAACTCCTGACCTCAGGTGATCTGCCCACCTCAGCCTCCCAAAGTGCTGGGATTACAGGCATGAGCCACTGCGCCTGGCCAACATAAATTTTGGACAAAAATTATTTTCCCACAGATTTAAGCTTTCAATGAAATAATCCTTTGCAAATGAATGAGATGTTTGAAGCTAAATTAATTTATTTTTGTCTAAAATATTACAGGTATATTACCTTAAAATGTACCTCTAATATGAACTTGTACTATTTATCATACTATTTATCTTTAATTCTTTTTTTTTTTTTTTTGAGATGAAGTCTCACTCTGTTGCCCAGGCTGGAGTGCAGTGACAAAATCTTGACTCACTGCAGCCTCTGCCTCCTGAGTTCAAGCTATTCTCCTGCCTCAGCCTCCTGAGTATCTGGGATTACAGTCACCTGCCACCACACCTGGCTGATTTTTGTATTCTTAGCAGAGACGGGGTTTCACCATGTTGGTCAGGCTGGTCTCAAACTCCTGACCTCGTGATCCACCCACTTTGGCCTCCCAAAGTGCTGGAATTACAGGTGTGAGCCACCATGCCCGACTTCTTTTTTTTTTTTTTTTTTTTAAGAGATGGGGACTTGGCCAGGTGTATCTTATTCTTTTATGATGTTAGTGGCACTTTGAGCAAAACTAATAATTTGCTTTAAACATACTAGTTTTAGAGCCAGCAGGCTTTGGCCTCTTGTCCTCAAGGAATGTCAGCAGTTCATTGCCATCTCCTTCCCAAGGCCGCACCCTGCTCTGCTTTCATCTTGGCATGCTTGGATATTGGGCCCCAGCCAAGCGGATGTTCTCCATTCTCTTCCTTTCTTTTATTCAATCCTTTCTGCATACCGTTAGCTTTCCTCATGAAACAGTGTCCCCTCCACCTGCCCCAAGCTGGAGAGTGCCTTGCAGGGATGAGAACAGACAGTGTAGATTTGAGCTGGGTGGGCTCAGCTTAAAGGGGCAAGACAATGAAGTAGAGGCGTCCTAGGTGGAGAGATGCAGGGGTTTGGGATTCAACAGCACATAGATGTAAGGGAAGCCAAGAACATGTGTAAGATTTCTCAAGAGCTGGGCACAGTGGCTCACGCCTATAATTCACCATTTTGGGAGGCCGAGGCAGGAGGATCATCTGAGGTCAGGAGTTCGAGACCAGCCTGGCTAACATGGTGAAACCCTATCTCTACTAAAAACACAAAAATTAGGCAGGTGTGGGTGCAGGTGCCTGTAATCACAGTTACTCAAGAGGCTGAGACAGGAGAATCGCTTGAACCCAGGATGCGGAAGTTGCAGTGAGCAGAGATCATGCCATTGCACTCCAGCCTGGGAGACAGACTGAAATTCCGTCTCAAAAAAATAAAAACAAAAAAGAAAAGAAAAAAAAAGTCTCTCAGAAGGGTACAGTGAGTAAAAATGAAGAATGTGAACTGAAGAAGGAATTTATTATTATCTGTTGAATGGATGTTTCAACAACCAGTTTTACACGGATACAGAGTTAGACAAAGAGTTCTGAGTTAGAGGAAAAGCAAAGCTTTCAGGAAGTTCAGTGGTAATTCAAAGACAAAAATTAAGGCCCGGAAGCGGTGACTCATGCCTGTAATTCCAGCATTTTGGGAGACCAAGGCAGGGGGATTGCCTGAGCCCAAGAGTTGGAGACCAGCCTGGGCAACATATTGAGACCCTGTCTCTAAAAAAATGTAGAAATTAGCCAGGCATGGTGGTATATGCCCACAGTCCCAGCTACTCGGGAGGCTGAGGTGGGAGGACTGCTTGAGCTCAAGAGATTGAGGCTGCAGTAAGCTAGGACTGCACCACTGCACTCCAGCCTGGGCAAGAGTGACACCCATCTATAAAAAACAAAATCATCCCCCAAAAGGAAAGAAATCTAAAGGTTAACTTAACTTCACCTATTCAACTACCTTTTATATGCAGGCAAAGAAAATGTGCTTGAACTCTGGAGTATAAGGGAATTGAGACCCAGAAAATCTTAGATTTGAAGTTGCAGAATGTCTCTCTTAGCTTTGAAAAAGAACAGCAGGAGGGACTGAGCGGGCCTGTGAGATGGTGTTTACTGGTGAAATAGTCCTGACTGACGAAGGCTTCAGCAAGATCCTCCCTGTACTAAGTCTATTATTTTGTGATAAAAATTATAAAAGCCTTTAGGAATTGTATTCTTTTTGGGGTTGGGGAGGGAAGAAGAAAAACAAAGATCTTTTAAACTTTAGTTAATTCATGACAGATATTCACTTGCTAAAAACGAAAATGCCAACAAATCAAGTGTTTGAACTAGAAGTTGAAGTCAATTAGCCATGTTTCTGATGCAGACAGAATTCCCAAAATAAAAGCCAACCTGATAATGGGATAAATGTAGAGCCCAAAGGACAATTATATATAAATAATGATGAAGATTCTGTAGTCTGTATTTCTTAGAGGACGCCCAAGGTGTTGGAAAGTTGACTGCATTGTGTAGACACTTATCTGAGGCCATGCCACCACACTTCATGAAAAAGTCCTTAACATAAACAAAGGCAATGAGCAGAGCTTTATTTATTACTACATGCACTGACTGAACAGAAGAAGAACATGTAGCAGACCAGCAAGAAAACATCTGAAAACCATTGTTTCGGGCTGGGCGCAGTGGTTCACGCCTGCAATACCAGCACCTTGGGAGGCCAAGGTGGGCAGATCACCTGAGGTCACGAGTTCGAGACCAGTGTGATCAACGTGGAGAAACGCCATCTCTACTAAAAATACAAAAAATTAGCCAGGCATGGTGGCACATGCCTATAATCCCAGCTACTCAAGAGGCTGAGGAAGGAGATCGCTTGAACCCAGGTGGCGGAGGTTGCAGTGAGCCGAGATCACACCATTGCACCCCAGCCTGGGGAACAAGAGTGAAATGCCATCTCAAAAATAAATAAATAAATAAATAAAAACCACTGTTGTTTTTGTTTGTTTGTTTTTGAGACGGAGTCTGGCTCTGTTGACAGGCTGGAGTGCAATGGCATGGTCTTAGCTCACTGCAACCTCTGCCTCCTGGGTTCAAGTGATTTTCCTGCCTCAGCCTCCCAAGTAGTTGGGATTACAGGCACCCGCCATAATGCCCGGCTAATTTTTGTATTTTTTAGTGATGGGATTTGTATTTTTAGAGACGGGTTGTATTTTTGTATGGTCTGGAACTCCTGACCTCAAGTGATACACCCATCTTGGCTCCCAAAGTGCTGGGATTACAGGAAGTGAGCCACCATGCCCAGCCAAACCATTGGTTTTTATTTTATTATATTTTATTTTGAGATAGGGTCCCATTCTGTCACCCAGGCTGGAGTGCAATGGCACAATCTCGGCTCACTGCAACTTCTGCCTCCCGGGTTCAAACGATTCTCCTGCCTCAGCCTCCTGAGATTGCAGGTGCCCGCCACCACGTCCGGTTAATTTTTGTATTTTTAGTAGAAATGGGGTTTTGCCATGTTAACCAGGCTGGTCTCGAACTCCTGACCTCAGGTGATCCACCCACCTTGGTCTCCCAAAGTGCTAGGATTACAGGCATGAGCCACTGAAGCCGGCCAAACCATTGATTTTTAGATGCCAACCCTCAAAGATGCAACTTGAGGAATGAAGGATAAGGGAATGCACAGGTGCACGGCTAGAAGAAAAAAGAGTTTAGGAAAAGTCTGGAGGAATATAAACGGAGGGTCTCGAGTCGCAGGGCTCCAGGGTGCTTCCACTTTCTAACTATCATGTCCGCAAAGCAATCACACACAGAGAAAAACGTAATCAAAGGAAGACTGGCTTGAACTCTGATGTGGTATACTGCACAGGATAATTAAATTTGGAGAATGAGGAAAAGATCTGAGAAGCAGAACTAGAACCAATAGGACTTCATGACTGGCTGGAGAGTGAAAGGAAGAGCAAGTTCCAGGTTTCTAACTTGGCCAGCGTAAGGCAATGACACCATTCTGCAAGATGGTGCTGATACAAGAAGAGAGATCTTGTTTATGAGAGGAAGGGGCAGGAAAAGTGGACAGAAGGAAATGCCATTCTTGGGGTAAACTTGTCCAATACATAGATATATATGTGAGACTGAAACTCTAACTTGAGAGAGTTAAAACCCTCGGACAATGCCTTGATCTGGGCTGGTAAATGACCTGGGGGATGATCCTAAGGGGGAAAATGTATTTAAAATGAAATGGAGCTCACCAGGGTACAGCAGATGATGAGGAATTGGGAGGTAACAAGGGCAGAACAAAATAAGAATGGAAAGATGGTGCTTATACAGGCCTGGTGTTCAGCGATATTCAAATTATTATTTTTAAAATTGTATTTATTTATTTAATTTTTTTTTTAATTTTTTTGAAGATGGAGTCTCACTCTGTCGCCCAGGCTGGAGTGCAGTGGTGCGATCTCAGCTCACTGCAATTTCTACCTCCCGGTTCAAGCAATTCTCCTGCCTCAGCCTCCCAGGTAGCTAGGACTACAGGTGCGCATCACCATGCTCAGCTAATTTTTGTATTTTTATTTAGTAGAGACAGCGTTTCACATGTTGGCCAGGTTGGTCCCGAACTCCTGACCTCAGGTGATCCACCCACCTGGGGCCTCTCAAAGCGCTGGGATTACAGGCATGAGTCACCACACCCGGCCAATATTCAAATTGAAGAGAAAAATGTGCAGTATTGATTGTCATTTCAGACGTACAACCTGCACCCAAAACCAAAGAGCTCTTACAGCCTGGCATTGGCCACCTCTAAACCATGATGGGCTGGGAGAAGTGAGGACAGGGTCTGAAACAAGGGGCTGGCCAGTAAAGATCATCATTCACCATTTACTTGACAGCAGATCTTAGTAACACATCCTGAAATACCTAGGAAGGCAGAGTGCACTGGGATCTTAGGAGCTGTCTGATATCCCAGAAGTTAATAATGAGAGACATCTCCTATTCGGCAGCATAGCCAAGGCCCCTCTCACACTGCAGTGATCTCATACCCATGAGCTTCAAGACTGGGAGTCAGCCAAACAGGAGTGAGACCTCTAGCACTGACCTCAAGAGCTATCGAATCAAAAGCTCCACTTCCTAGTTAAATTTCCACTCCATGGGCTCATTTTAAAACTGGGAATGCTACCAGCCACCTCACAAAAGTTATAAATTGTTGGTAACATAGGGAAGAGCATGTATAAGTAAGTGCCCAAACAACTGCTTGGTACCTAATAGGCACTCAAATCCAGTAAACGCTAGCGAATTGACAGTCGGTAAGAGATTATATGTTTTATATTTCTATATGCACCTGACCCATTATTAGTTGATTCTCTACAAGTTTCAACCTCGTAATTAACACAAAAATACACAGTAAAACAACTGTTAGGAACCCTCAGACACAGGTAGAATGTCCCAAATTGGCCCATCCAATCCCATCTCCTTCATTCACATTGTTAATGCTTTGTGCAAGGAAAAAAAAAGGAAGTTTCATTGAAGAAAAGGGTCAGCCAGGCGCAGTGGCTCATGCTTGTAATCCCAGTACTTTGAGAGGCTGAGGCAGGTGGATCACTTGAGGCCAGGAGTTCAAGACCAGCCTGGGCAACGTGCTGAAAACCCATGTCTACTAAAAAAACAAAAATTAGCTGGGCATGGTGGCATGCACCTGTAGTCCCAACTACTTGAGGCTGAGGCACAAGAATAGCTTGAACCTGGCAGGTGGAGGTTGCAATGAGTCTTGACAGTGCCACTGCATTCCAGCCTGGGTGACAGAGTGAGACTCCATCTCAAAAAAAAAAAAAAAAAAAGAAAGAAAAGAAAAGGAAAAAAAGGGCCAATAAGTGGGCATATTAAACATATATACATACACATATATATGCTATTTTTTTAAAGAAGGAGTTCCTAGGAAAATATGTTATTTTTAAAAATATAGGCCGGGCACAGCGGCTCACGCCTGTAATCCCAGCACTTTGGGAGGCCAAGGTGGGCGGATTACCTGAGGTCAGGAATTTGAGATCAGCCCAGCCAACATGGTGAAACCCCGTCTCTACTAAACATACAAAAAAATTAGCCAAGCGTTGTGCCGGGCGCCTGTAATCCCAGCTACTCGGGAGGCTGAGGCACAAGAATTGCTTGAACCCAGGAGGTGGAGGTTGCAGTGAGCCGAGATTGTGCCACTGCACTCCAGCTTGGGTGACAGAGCAAGACTCTGTCTCAAAAAAAAAAAAATATATATATATATATATGTATACACACATACATTTATTTTGTGTATATATATACACACACACATATATAGATAGATAATGTGTGTGTATACACACACACACACACACACAGGCTGGGCACAGTGGCTCACACCTGTAATTCCAGCATTTGGGGAGGCTGAGGTGGGCAGATCACTTGAGGTCAGGAGTTCAAGACCAGCCTGATTAACATGGTGAAACCCTGTTTCTACTAAAAACACACAAATTAGCTGGTGTGGTAGCACACACCTGTAATCCCACCTACTCAGGAGGTTGAGGCAGGAGAATCACTTGAACCCAGGAGCCAAGATTGCACCACTGTACTCCAGCCTGGGCAACAGAGCAAGACCCTGTCTCAAATAAATAAATTAATAAAATAAAATATATATAGTTTAGTAGATATTTATTAAGAAGCAGGAATCAGTATATTGAGCTCTTCCTCTTTATGTGGCCAAAACTAATCTTACAAGAATAGCCCTACATTGAGTTTTAGGTTTTACAAAGGAACAACCTTCTTAAAAGTTTAGTTTAGTTACAATCTCAGAATATAGTTATTTGCTTTTCTATGAGACTGTCCGTGATCAGATTCAAGGAAAAAATAAATCAGTGTCCTTCTCAAGTTCTTCTCCAATGCTGAAAAAAGCCAGCTGGTCAGCTCACAGCAAAGGAATCATAAGCTTTGGGGATTTTTCCCTCTTCATGACCATAAAAAGCAACAAACTCGTGACATTTCCCTTTACTTGTATGTGCCAGAGGAAGAATTTGCAACTCCATTCAAGAAGGCTCTGTGTGACCTTCCCCTGATCTTCGTTCAAGTTCACATACAGTTACAATACCTCCAGTATTCACTGCAGGAGTGGCAGAGGGTTTGAGGACACAGTAATCTACAGCTTTTCACTCCACAGTAGTCCAATTGTCTCTGGCCCCAGAAAATACGGTTAAGGGAGAGTTTGTAGGCATAACGTGGCTTGCCCCAGGAGGGTTAGCTCTACATGCAATTACATGCCACAGAAATTAGTTCTATAAACAGTTGTTACTGAAGACCAAAAAATAAAAACTAAATCTAATGCAAATTATCAGGAATATCTGAACAATGAAAACCATCCAAAGTGTGCTCAATGCAAAAAAATTTTACTTATCCTCATTTTCTACTCCTTTTTCTCTTCCACCCAATCCCCAAAGTATCAGCAAGTCTAGACAGATGTAACTTAATAAAGAGATTAAAAATATGAAATATTTCATCAGGATAATCTGAGGCACCTCCCACATAATGTACATTTAAAAGCTGCAACACACAGCCATAAAAAAGAACAAAATCATGTCCTTTGCAGTAACATGGATGCAGCTGGAGGCCATTATTCTAGGCGAATTAAATCAGGAACAGAAAAACAAATACTGCATGTTCTCACTTATAAGTGGGAGCTAGGCTGGGTGTGGTGGCTCACGCCTGTAATCCCAGCACTTTGGGAGGCCGAGGCAGGCAGATCACCTGAGGTCAGGAGTTTGAGACCAGCCTGGCCAACATGTAAAACCCATCTCTACTAAAAATACAAAAAGTAGTCAGGCATGGTGGCGCATGCCTGTAGTCCCAGATACTCCAGAGGCTGAGGCAGGAGAATCTCTTGAACCTGGGAGGTGGAGGTTGCAGTGAGCCAAGATTGTGCCACTGCACTCCAGCCTGGGTGACAGAGTGAGATTCCATCTAAAAAAGAAATAAAAAATAAAAATAAAATAAAATTTTGGCTCAAGCCTGTAATCCCAGCACTTTGGGAGGCCGAGACGGGCGGATCACGAGGTCAGGAGATCGAGACCATCCTGGCTAACACGGTGAAACCCCGTCTCTACTAAAAAATACAAAAAACTAGCCGGGTGAGGTGGCGGGCGCCTGTAGTCCCAGCTACTTGGGAGGCTGAGGCAGGAGAATGGCGTGAACCCAGGAGGCGGAGCTTGCAGTGAGCTGAGATCCGGCCACTGTACTCCAGCCTGGGCGACAGAGCGAGACTCCGTCTCAAAAAAAAAAAAAATAATAAAAAATAAAATTTATACATGTATACACACACACACACACATATATAAAATACAATCATCTTTATACAAAGAAAATGAAATTCCACCCTTTCCCCTTCCTAAAGAAGATAAAATTTTGCTTAATATCTTAAAATTATTTTCTCAGTCCCAGATTAGAATATAAAGTGAGGTTTGGCATCCTCACCTCCATACCAACCACTATTTATTGGCTTTATATTGCAGATCATAATAAATGCAGAAGTCACACCCTACGGTTCAAAATTCTCCACGGCAGAGCCACAAAATACTACTACAGGCTTCTCAATTGCTATTCTAATTGTGCGCTCCTCTCTAGCCTGGCCTTTCCAAACTCTATTTGGGTAAAGATGCATATTCCATTTCCCCTTTTGAAGATTAATAATTAATAGTAACATACTAAGGGTTCTGGAAAGTTCTGCAGTCTGGAACATCCAAGCTTTAACTCAACTTTTCCTAGACTATTTTTCAATCAGTATTTCTTCCAACAGGCTGAGGTTCTTTCCTGACTCATTATTCAGCAATTCTTTCTCTCATGCATCTCCATTCTGCAAAGACTCAGCACAAATTTCTCTATGCCACCTTTCCTGGTACTCAGTATCTCTGAGCACTGTCAAGATTGGTGCCTCGGCCGGGCGCGGTGGCTCAAGCCTGTAATCCCAGCACTTTGGGAGGCCGAGACAGGCGGATCACGAGGTCAGGAGATCGAGACCATCCTGGCTAACACGGTGAAACCCCGTCTCTACTAAAAAATACAAAAAAACTAGCCGGGCGAGGTGGCGGGCGCCTGTAGTCCCAGCTACTCCGGAGGCTGAGGCAGGAGAATGGCGTAAACCCGGGAGACGGAGCTTGTAGTGAGCTGAGATCCGGCCACTGCACTCCAGCCTGGGCGACAGAGCGAGACTCCGTCTCAAAAAAAAAAAAAAAAAAAAAAAGATTGGTGCCTCTTGTCCAGCACTTGGCTACAATTCAGGGCAAAACCTGGTACATGAGCATGTTTAAGTCCACAAATGGCTGGGTACATGCTCAGCTGGGTCACCTGCAGTGCTGAACACTGGCAGCAAAGAAAGACCCCAAGTTCAGTTAAAAGGCACTCTCTGGTTTTCCCTTCTTCCTAAATCTCTTTACACATCAATTGTCCATTACTGCTTGCTTTTTGCTCTTTAAATAATTTTTTTGTTTTGTTTTTAGATAGTCTGTCATCCAGACTGTAGTGCAGTGGTTCAACCACGACTCACTGTAGCCCAGACCTCCCTGGCTCAAGCAATCCTCCCATCTCAGCCTCCGGAGTAGCTGGGACTACAGGCACGTGCCACCATGCCTGGCTAATTTCTTGTAGAGGCAAGGTCCCAGTATGTTGGTCAGGCTGGTGTTTAACTCCTGGGCTCGAGTGATCCTCCTGCCTCAGCTTCCAAAACACTGGGATTACAGGCATGAGCCACTATGCCTGGCTCTTTAAATAATTGTTATTCCAGGATCGCACCACAGTAAAGAAACAACATTTATCAATCCCATCTACCGTTTTTCCAGTCACATGCCTATAACTCTAACTTCATGTTTGTTGACAAGGGTGCAGGCGCATGTGGTGCATCTGTGACTTTCAGTCCAGCCCTCCTAGAGGCTGGGAAGTTAATTCAGCCCTCGAATTTGCCTGCAACTAAAGCATTCTGGGCAAGGAACAAGGCTGGGTTCTGAAGATCACAGGGACTGCTTGAGAAACTTTCTCTGACAAATGTAATACTTTAAACCATGACCTACTTCCCTGAATACTTAAGCATTCTTTGCATTCCTCCCTGTCATGCAGAGATTGTTTATCAGGCATAGTTCCAGAAGTGACTTGAAATCTCTGTCATTGTTGCAATTCAAGATAAAATTGTAAGCCCTCTTCAGTCACCAGATTCTCAGTGTAGAACAAAAATTCAAAAACCTCAGTGGGTCTTTAACGAATATCAAACGAATAACCGGATCGTTGTCTTAATCAAGGCTAAATGAGCTTTCCGTATTATAAACAAAATGGAGACTGATCTAAAGCCAGGCGCAGTGGCTCACACCTTTGATCCCAGCACTTTGGGAGGCCGAGGTGGGTGGATCACCTAAGATCAAGAAGAGTTTGACACCAGCTTGATCAACTTGGTGAAACTCCGTCTCTACTAAAAACACAAAATTAGCCGGGCGTGGTGGTGCATGCTTGTAATCCCAGCTACTTGTGAGACTGAGGCAGGAGAATCTCTTGAACCCGGGAGGCAGAGTTGGCAGTGAGCCGACATCACAAAACTGCACTCCAGCCTGGGCAACAGAGTGAAACTCCATCTCAAAAAAAAAAAAGACTGATCTAAAACGGCCATCAAACTGAGTTCAAACTAAACTTTAGTTCCTGAAAGTTTTACAAAGAAAATAAATCAGCTATAACACCAATCAACTGGGTTTCTGCCCACATTAAGGTCAACTATTTTTTGTTTAAATTTTATTCCGCTGCTTTTGTCAGTGGAATACAAAGATTGTAATGGTCAGGACTAATTTAGTAAACTTTGTGGTGACATGTTCCACTGCTTTTCAATAACTTATTTCATAGAAAATAGAGCAGAACAAGAACAAAAATTTCCATTTAAATATTTAGGTTAACAATATAGGAATCAGGAATTCATGTCTAAATATTGGTTAAATATGTCATTTCTGGCCAGGCACAGTGGTTCACACCTGTAGTCCCAGCACTTTGGGAGGCGCAGGCAGGCAGATGACCTGAGGTCAGGAGTTGGATACCAGCCTGGCCAACATGGTAAAACTCTGTCTCTACTAAAAACACAAAAAAATTAGCCAGGTTTGGTGGCTCACACCTGTAATCCCAGCTACTTGAGAGGCTGAGGCAAGAGAATCGCTTGAACCCAGGAGGCAGAGGTTACAGTGAGCACCACTGCACTCTCCAGCCTGGGTAACAGAGCAGGACTCCGCTGCAGGAAAAAAAAAAAAACTGCCATGTGAAAAAAATCATCATAGCAAAATTGGTTAATTCTTAGCAATCTCCTGTAGACTACAATCCTATTCCCCCTCTCCCTCCCAGTTTGTACGGCAGTGCATATCAATTGTAAGTTCAAAGTAGACAGGCCACCCAAGGTTGAAGTTTCTATAGAATTCAATATATTACTGATGCTGAATAAGACTATTTTGACCAGGTGCAGTGGCTCATACCTGTAATTTTAACTTCAGGAGGCTCAGGTGGGAGGATTCTTTCAGCCCAAGAATGAGAGACTAGCCTGGGCAACACAGCAAGACCTCTTCTTATTTTAATAGAAAAAAAAATTAAAATGAAAAAAAGACTGTTTTACATATGTATCCAAATGAAAAACAATTTCAAATGAAAGTTTCTAAAGACGCATTCTTTGAGTAATTTACTATAACTTTGTGAAAAATTACCACCAAGAACTGAAAACATAAAGAGGTTAAACACTGTGAAATGCATCCACAGTCTTGTTTTATGTATCACAACAAAATACACTTTACAGAGTAAAGAAAACTAGGAGCCAATGAAGCCTGTCTTCACGAAAAGTGGCCAATATCAGGGAGTGACAATAGAAATTCATCATTGTGGCAGGTGAAACCAGGGCCTGTAATGGCTCAATTCAACAAAACATCATAGGCTCGGACACAAACAAAAATAAATCATAAATTGTATTCTGAACGACAAACCACTGGGGATGGAAAAATTACAAAGCGAAAATGTCTTCTCTGGAGATTACGCATTCCCCGCACAATCTCATCTCTTTGCCTACAAATGGAAGGAATGCAGTCAATGACCAGGTTCTTTCATTTTCAGGTGGACCCAGCCATGCTGGGATAGAACAGTCACTGTGGCAAGATGCCATCATGATCTGCCAACTGTTCATCCAGCGGCATCTCTTTTATCTCATTTTCTCTTTTCTTTTTTCAGAGATGGGGTCTTGCTATCTTGCCCAGGCTGGTCTCAAACTCCTGTAGTCAAATGATCTTCCCACCTTGGCCTCCCAAAGTACTGGGAATACTAGGTCAACCAAGAGCCACCATGCTCGCCTCTAGTCCTCTCTTCTACTAAGACTCACTTTTGGTTCCACCTACACTTCTCCATAGCCACTATCGGGTCCTTCCATGTTGATCATCTTTTTTCCTAAAAAACTTGACTTTCTGGCCAGGCATGGTGGCTCACGCCGGTAATCCCAGCACTTTGGGAGGCCAAAGTGGGTGGATCACCTGAGGTCAGGATTTTGAGACCAGCCTGGCCAACATGGTGAAACTCTCTTTACTAAAGATACAAAAATTAGCCAGGCATGGTGGCATGCACCTATAGTCCCAGTTACTCGAGAAGTTGAGGCATGAGAATCTTGAATCCGGGAGGCGAAGGTTGCAGTGAGCTGAGATTGCTGAGATTGCGCCGCTGCACTCCAGCCTGAGTGACAGAGTGAGAGACTCCATCTCAGAAAAAAAAAAAAGAAACTTGACCTTCAGTTGTGCCTCCCTGGTCCAGTACTCCAAAAGCCTCGATGGCCCCCAATGCCAGTGATCTCTGCTGTGACGCAGACCACTATCAGAGAAGTGCTTTGAGCTCATAGAAGCCCTCTGTTATTATCTATAGACCCTGCTGCAAACCTCTGCTTTACTTCTATTTATTTATTTATTTGTTTATTGAGACAGAGTCTCACTCACTCTGTCACCCAGGCTGGAGTGCATTGGAGCAATCTTGACTCAAGGTGGCCTCCACCTCCTGGGTTCAAGGGATTCTTGTGCCTCAGTTTCCCAAGTAGCTGGGACTACAAACACGTGCCACCATGCCTGGCTAATTTTTGTATTTTTAGTAAAGACAGGGTTTCACCATGTTGGCCACGCTAGTCTTGGCCTGGCTTGGTTAGCCCTGACTTCAGGTGATCTGCCTGCCTCGGCCTTCCAACGTCTTCGGATTACCGGCGTGAGCCACTGTGCCCGGCCAAATCTCTGCTTTCCTTTGAAGTCCCAAGCTGTTATTATCAAGTGATGTTCTTTGTTCTAAAGGTACCCTTAGAATAAATTTTTTGGCATGGTTTGTTACACACCAGTAGATAACTGAAACCAACATCACGGAGTAGATGTCCTTGTCAGACTATTGGAGAAACAGAGGTACTCCATCTTACAAATCTTAAAATCTCATTGTCTGTGACTTACCCCCATGCCAAGCCTCTACCCTGTGCCAAATCTCACTACCCCACTGATATCTGAGATGTCACTACCACACTGTGAAAATGCTTGCCAACATCATCTTCCTAAAGTTACCCTTTCTAGTCACACTTCCCACTACTTTACTGTGTGGATGTTATCTCCGCCTTATACAAGAGGGTCTCCCAGGAGTTCATTATGCACTCCCCTGGTATTTCTGAAACTTTGTTTTGTTCTTTGTCAAAAGCCGGCGGTGGCTCTCTATTGCCTCCGCAGCTCTTAACACTGATGGACTGCAATTTAGCCTCTTTCCATTGTTTCCTTGAGAACTACCAACTCAATGTCTTGTACCAGAAGACTTCCTGACTAATGGACTTTTATCTGCCTAGAACAATTTCCCAAAAATTATTTTCTTTTTACAGTAGTACTAACAGCAATTCTTCTATTATCTAGCCACCTTATTGGAATCTTTGCTGTTGAATATTTCATCTAGAAAGTCCTCACCTCATCTCAGTTATGAGGTGCTTGACAGTAATGTTATTTCTTTATCTCCCAAAGCATCTAGCTCATATGGTGTGTGGTTAGAAAATATCTAACCACTTTTAATGAATGTTATTACATACCAAGAAAACAAGTTAAGCTTAAAATGACACCTGATTCCTATTTTCTTATTTTATTTATTTATTTATTTTAAGATGGAGTCTCACTCTGTCTCCCAGGGTGGAGTGCACTGGTGCAATCTCGGCGTAACTGCAAGCTCCGCCTCCCGGGTTCAAGCAATTCTCTTGCCTCAGGCTCTCGAGTAGCTGGGACTACAGGCATGTGCCACAAGACCCGGCTAACTTTTTTGTATTTTTAGTAAAGACAGAGTTTCACCATGTTGGTCAGACTGGTCTCAAACTCCTGACCTCAAATGACCTGTTCGCCTCGGCCTCCCAAAGTGCTGGGATTACATGTGTGAGCCACCACGCCCAGCCTATTTATTTATTTTTTTGACACAGGGTCTCTCTCTGCAGCTTCAACTTACCAGGCTCTAGTGATCTTCCTACCTCAGCCTCCCAAGTAGCTGGGATTACAGGCATGTACCACCACACCCGGCTAATTTTTAAAATTTTTGTAGCAGTGGGGTCTCACTATGCTGCCTAGGCTGATCTCGAACTCCTAGGCTCAAGTGATCCTCCCACCTTCGCCTCCTAAAGTGCTGGGATTACAGGCGTGAGCCACCATGCCCACCAGCCACATGTCTGTATTTATGTATGTATGAACTCAGCATAGCCATGAAAGAGACAAGGGTAACACCTGAGATGTAGAATATAGAACTATTTTAAACCATGGGCATGCTATTATAATTGATCAGATATTTAGCCACTCCCGCAATGCTTTCAGTTTATTGCACAAATAACACGGCAGAAAAAATTTACAAGTAAAAGGAAATCAATAAATAGGTTTATGGATATATGGAAACTTGAGTTTTAACAAGACGTAAGTTTTTAATCAATGTTACTGGAGCAATAGGTAACCCATATAAAAATGAACTTAGATTTCTCCTTTTAGACATAAAATAATATTATCTAGTGGAATAAAGATCTAAACATATGAAAAGGAGAACTTTAACTTTTTAGAACTGAACTTCTGTTTCCCCAGTTCCTAGCACAGTTCCTGGAGTACAGAAGCTAGTAAAGAAGTATTTATGAAACAGCCAGGCATGGGTGGCTTACCCCTGTAACCCAGCACTTTGGGAGGCCAAGGCAGGAGGATCACTTGAGCTCAGGAGTTCAAGACCAGCCTTGGCAACACATTGAGACTTTGTCTCTCTTATATTAAAAAATAAATAAAAGAAATAAAAAAATAAATATTTATGAACTTAAGATTGAATAGTAAGTGGCCGAGAAAGCCAGAACTCTATTATTCAACAGCTTGATGGGTTTCAAGATTTCTTTAGAGATTTTTGGACCAGTCAAATGCCATAAACTAAGCCCTTAGCTACTGTCTACTCATCCAGCAAAAGAGAAGTTCTAAACTGATAAATAAGGGAAGAGGGCTTAAGAGGCAATAAGATGGAAGGGGAACACTGAAAAGCCGCAGCTTCTGGCTCGGTAAGGATAGGGGCATTTCACTGAACACTTACCTACCTTGGATGGCACAATCTATTTAGAAAAGCCTCCGTGAGCAACCCACTTTTTTTTTTTTTTTTTTTGAGACGGAGTCTCGCTCCGTCGCCCAGGCTGGAGTGCAATGGTGTGGTCTCGGCTCACTGCAACCTCCTCCTCCCAGATTCAAACAATTCTCCTGCCTCAGCCTCCCCAAGTAGCTGGGATTACAGGTGCGCACCACCACGCCTGGCTAATTTTTGTATTTTTAGTAGAGATGGGGTTTCACCATGTTGGCCAGGCTGGTCTCGAACTGCTGACCTCGTGATCCACCCACCTCGGCCTCCCAAAGTGCCAGGATTACAGGAGTGAGCCACCGCACCCGGCCAGCAACCAACTTTTTAATATAGTCAAACAAAGGAATGAAATTATGTGGAAGAAATATTTTCCTTTATTTTATCCTCCAGCTGTGTGAAGCAAAATGCCTACTCTCCCATCATCTGAAACCTTCCCTCTCAACCCACACGAGTTCCAATCTCAGTGAAATCTGCGCACGCTATCGCCCAGTGTCACCTAGACCTGAACTTCTCCCTGACTCTTATTCAATTCAGCTCTTACGCCTACTCTTTCCCCTCCCTTAAGATAATGGAGCCCACACCCCACACATTAGAACATCTGACGAGCATTTTAAGATTACAGAATCCCAACACAGTGGCAGCAGCTGGTAGTCTCAGTTACTCAGGAGGCTGAGGCCAAAGGATGGCCTGAGTCCAGGAGTTCAAGACTAGCCTGGGTAACAGCGTGAGACCCTGTCTCTCAAAAAAAAAAAAAAAAGAAAAAGAAAAAAAAAATCACAGAATCCCAGACCCTGAGACCGCCTGGGATTCTGATTCAATAAATCCAGAATAAGGTGTAGGTGTCTTTGAAAAGCTCCCTAGGTGATTCAATAGCACCACGAGGTTTGGGAACCAGGAAAAATTTAATCCCTCAGTACTCCCAGTTTGCAGAGATTGCATATAACAAATAGATGGTCAGCCAATAAACTGTAGTAATCTCTCCTTCTTAAATTTTGGTTTATTTCATTTTGAAATCAAACATGAAACTGATATGTTGTCATAACTGGGATTAAGATTAGGTAGAGTGAAACTACAGGGTTTCCCCCATTTTAAAAAACATTGCAGAGAAATCACAGGGAAGACAAAAAGCTTTGAACCAGAAATGAATACTTGTATTAAGAGGTGCCTAAGGGTGTTCCAGTGTCCCAGATGGTTGCCTGTGCTTTGAAAACCTACGTTTTTCTCAGAAAATCCGTGTATACCATCCAGTTAACAGAGCCAGGCTGTCTGCCGTGAGAATGGGAGAGGATCCCAGGTGAGCTTTCACCCTACTGTTTTCCCAAGAGGTGGATTTCTGCTGCTTCCAACCCCTGATCTCAACATTTCACGGATCATGACCATAAAGTAATTTCTGGCAACTAAATTATTTTAGATTGTTCTAAGAGAAGAAAATTTTTAAATGATAGCTTAAGAAGTAGGTCATTCTCCAAGTATATAAATTTAAAGATGGTTCATTAATTTGGAAAGGAAAAGGAGCAAAGAAGAGTAAGACTGCTCTACCCCAGCTGAGTTTTTATTCCTGAACTTGCTTTTTTCCAATTTGAGTGATTTCGGGGGGGAAAGTCTTTTATTTATTTATTTATTTATTTATTTATTTATTTTTGAGACAGTCTTGCTCTGTTGCCCAGCCTGGAGTGCAGTGGCGCGATCTCGGCTCACTGCAAGCTCCGCCTCCCGGGTTCACGCCATCCTCCTGCCTCAGCCTCCCGAGTAGCTGGGACTACAGGTGCCCACCACCACGCCCAGCTAATTTTTTGTATTTTTAGTAGAGACAGAGTTTCACCATGTTAGCCAGGATGGTCTCGATCTCCTGACTTCATGATCTGCCTGTCTCGACCTCCCAAAGTGCTGGGATTACAGGTGTGAGCCACCGTGCCTGGCCTTTTTTTTTTAGAGATAGGGTTTTGCTCTGTCACCCAGGCTGTAGTGCAGCAGCATGATCACAGCTCACTGTAGCCTCATACTCCTGGGTGGAAGCAACCTCTGACCTCAGCCTTCCAAGTAGCTAGGACTACAGGTACACGCCACCACACCCATGTAAATTTTTTATTTTTTGTAGAGATGGGGACTTGCTATGTTGCCCAGGCCACTCTTGAACTCTTAGCCTCAAGTGATCCTCCCTTTTCGGTCTTCCAAAGTGCTTGGATTACAGGTGTGAACCCCCACACAGAAAAAAAAAGTATTTAAAAATTAATTGGGCTGGGTGTGGGGGCTCACACCTGTAATCCCAGCTCTTTGGGAGGCTGAGGTGGGAGGATCACTTGAGTCCAGAAGGTCCAGACCAGCCTGGGCAACACAGTGAGACCTTGTCTCTACAAAAAATAAACAAAATTAGCCAGGCATGGTGGTGTGCACTTGTAGTCCCAGATACCTGGTGGTGTGTGCCTGTAGTCCCAGCTACCTGGTGGTGTGTGCCTGTAGTCCCAGCTACCTGGTGTTGTGTGCCTGTAGTCCCAGCTACTCAGGAGGCTGAGGCAGGAGGGTCATTTGAGCCCAGGGGGTCGAGACTGCAGTAAACCAAGATTGCACCACCTCTTTCCAGCCTGGGGAATAGAATGAGAGCCTATCTCAAAAGCAATAAATAAATAAAATGAAAATGAAAATTAATTAACAGTAAAACAAACCACAGCCTTTCATGCTTTGACAACCAGGCCAGTGCATGATCAGATGGCAAGCACACGGCAAAGAGACATGATGAGGCATTCAACTTCACAGTTAAAAATGCACCAAGGAAACTAGGTGCCATTCTTCACCTAGCACATTGGCAAGTACTGGAGAATCTGATACCCATGAAGTAAAGCATGGGAAAACGAGTGCTGATCTCCACGGTGGGAGTGCAAAGTGATAGAACCTCTTTGGAAAGTCAATTTAGGAAGGGTTAAATCTTTTGTGTTTTTTTTTTTGTTTTTTTGTTTTGTTTTGTTTTGAGACAGAGGCTTGCACTGTTGCCCAGGCTGGAGTGCAGTGGTGAGATCTCAGCTCACTGCAACCTCCCCCTCCCAGGTTCAAGAGATTCTCCTGTCTCAGCCTCCCAAGTAGCTGGGATTACTGGAACCCACCATCACACCCAGCTAATTTTTTGCAGTTTTAGTAGACACGAGGTTTCACCATGTTGGCCAGGCTGCTCTCCAACTCCTGACCTCGTGATTCACCTGCCTTGGCCTCCCAAAGTGCTGGGATTATAGGTGTGAGCCACCGCACCTGGCCTGGTTAAATTTTTAAATGCATATAAAGCTTGCAATTCAGCAATTACACTTATGGACTAGGACAATCTAAATATAAACTCAAGGAATTGGTTAAATCATTACAGGGCTTCAACCCAAAAAAGGGAAATTTATGCACCCAAATTAATAAGAATGGGAGCATTGGCCGGGCGCGGTGGCTCAAGCCTGTAATCCCAGCACTTTGGGAGGCCGAGACGGGCGGATCACGAGGTCAGGAGATCGAGACCATCCTGGGTAACACTGTGAAACCCCGTCTCTACTAAAAAATAGAAAAAAAAACTAGCCGGGCGAGGTGGCGGGCGCCTGTAGTCCCAGCTACTCGGGAGGCTGAGGCAGGAGAATGGCGTAAACCCGGGAGGCGGAGCTTGCAGTGAGCTGAGATCCGGCCACTGCACTCCAGCCCAGGCGACAGAGCGAGACTCCGTCTCAAAAAAAAAAAAAAAAAAAAAAAGAATGGGAGCATTTATTTATGTCCTGATATGAAAAGACATCCAAAACCTAAAGCTGCAGAATCTGCATGTGATATGATCTTTTTCTTAAATGGAAAAGACTGTGCCATTTTTATCTACTTTCATGTGCATGAAGTTTTTGAAAGAATATGTAAGAAGCCATCATATTGGCTTCAAATTATTACTTAAATTTGTAAGTAATTTACCCTATTTATAAATTTAAGTTCTCAACCATTAATACTTTTTAAAAATAAACATTAAATGAACTTTGCTATGTAATGACTTTAAATAAAAATCATTTTAATAAGGGTAAACAAATGCCTTTGATCTTATTAAGCCTTTACAACTCAAGAGTGATGATGTCAGATATACAGTCTGTTTCAAATAAGTAAACTTAATTATTCATGAGAAATATGAAGGTATGTATGTATAATTGAGGTTTATTGCTAATTATTAATATCTTCACCTATTAGATATATGAATGAGAAGGGAACAAAGGGATAATTACAGGTATGAAATCCTACTCTTACATTCCCTGATAGGGTTTTAATTTGCAGAAAAATGGCCCAAGATCTAAATAGACAAGTAAAATAATTATAATTACAGGTTTTTAAATAATTTATTGACAGTAGGCATATATGTTTATTCAATATAATGTTTCTTTCTTCCCCCAGCTTTTTTCATATTTTTTCATTGTATTTTAAAATGAAGCTTATTTTAAATTGTAATTTTTGTTAGGTTATAAGAGAACTAAGAATGTGGTTCAGGCTGGGCTCGGTGGCTCACACTTATAATGCCAGCACTTTGGGAGGCTGAGGCAGGTGGATCACCTGAGGTCAGGAGTTTGAGACCAGCCTGGCCAACATGGTGAAACTCCGTCTCTACTAAAAATACAGAAAATTAGCTGGGCGTGGTGGTGGGCGCCTGTAATCCCAGCTACTCAGGAGGCTGAGGCAGGAGAATCGCTTGAACCTGGGAGGCAAAGGTTGCAGTGAGCCAAGATTGCATCATTGCACTATAGCCTGGGCAACAAGAGTGAAATTCTCAAAAAAAAAAAAAAAAAAGAATTTGGTTCAAGGAAATTTAGTTTTTTTTTTTTTTTCTCCCCCAAGAGATAAATGTACTGGCTTAATTTTTCTTAGAATGCTTAGTGCTATGAATTCTCATTTCTAACTTCACAAATGGCTACTGCATATAGAATTACAGGGACGGGGGATGATGCCATTTAGTTTGAGTTTTCCTGCACTGGTGTTCTTTAAGCACTGAATATGTATTAAAACTAATGAAGACAAAGGAGAAGAAATAATTTCCTAGTATTTTTTAAAACAAAACATTTTATTTCAATTTTGTTAACTATCTTACAAGATCCAAACTAGAATAATCTTATAATATCAGCTTAAAGCTGTAAAGGCATAGAAATTAGTCAACCCAAAGAGGATGCACATTTCAAGGCCTTTTCTTCATAAAAGAAAATATTTCAAGTGAAAATCTCCACTGATCTAATTCATCCACTAGCCTATAAGCTGTAATGGATTTAAGGGAAGCCCTGCGATTCCCACAGTCTATCAGTACCCAAAAGAATCATCCCCACATCCGTATCTCCAATTTCTGGTCTCTGTTCTAGTCAGAAAGCAGAGCTCTTATACTCTGGTGAAAATCCACAGGAATACAGGTAGCCACACACGCAGAAACATCCCTCTATTAAGAGGGCCCATTTGTGTAACACTGGTGATGTAGTCACTTTGAGGCCATTTTCATTCTCCATTTCTATTGTTAAAAAAGTGGCAAATAGGAGGAAACATATGACCTAGCTTATGGGAGGAATTATGAAATGCAGCTGGCCGCCTCAATTGTCTGTTTTTTTTTTTTTCTTTGAGACAGAGTCTAGCTCTGTCGCCCAGACTGGAGTGCAGTGGCGCGACCTCAGCTCATTGTAAACTCCGCCTCCCGGGTTCACGTCATTCTCCTGTCTCAGCCTCCCGAGGAGCTGGGATTACAGGCGCCCACCACCATGCCTGGCTAATTTTTTGTTAGTAGAGACGGGTTTCACCATGTTAGCCAGGATGGTCTCGATCTCCTGACCTCGTGATCCGCCCACCTCCCAAAGTGTTGGGATTACAGGCGTGAGCCACCGCACGCAGCCAATTGTCTGTTTTAATGCACAAGAGTCAAAACACATCCTTAAATTTACCATTCAGACACTGGATTCTTCTATTTGAGTACATCTTTATATCTTAGTGATTCACGGCTCTTGTAACCAAATGGAACCACAGCTTTTGGAGCTAATAAGAGCCCCCATCTTCCCACCTGCCATAGACAATGGCCTCAGCCTGTTGCGACAGACCATTGTTCAATGTCCAGCATTGAAATCATTGATCAAGCAATAAATATAGGAAGGCTAATTAATTATGATTGTCCAGACTTAGTCTGGAGCCTGGCTCCAGAAATCAAGATTAGCCAGAGATATGGAAGTCAGTTTGTCACTGGTCACCCCACCCTCTGTTGCCACTTGAATATGTTGTCACCTGAATATGTTGCCACCTTAATATTTTTTTAAGACAAATTTTTAAAAACAGACAATTAAGGAATAATGTGAAGTGTGAGGCTTTACTTACCACCAGCATTCAGGTCGTCTAATCTTCCTGCACCCCACAGTTGCGAAACGGCCATGTCTCAAAATTAAACCCTAGCAGATAACAGATCAAGCCATTCCCCCCACCCCGCCCCCGCCCGGATCTTACATATAAAGATTGTAAAAGATTTCCAGTCTATCTCTGGATCTAAGGGAAAAAATAAAGATTATAAAAGATTGAATAGAAGATAAAGACTCCTTCCATTTTATGGAAATGCACCATAGATAAACAAGACTTCTGCTTTAGTGCATCTAAATGTTAAGCCTGGGTAATGAAAAGCTTGTTTAAATCTCCATTTGACCTAACACAAGTGATAATTCAACCAGTGTAATGTCTGTTCAGATAAGGGCACTTAGTGAGTAACTGGTAACTAAAATTAGCAGAAAAAAAAGAAAGTAAATCCAATTGCTAAATAGATAGCACGCATGTGATATGTCAGCTATTAGATAGAAAAAGATCTGCCTACAACCTTTAATTAATGATCACATTCTATCCAAGGAGGGGAAAATGTATTTGCCTAAACCTCCCCAACCGTCCATAGACACATCAAGAAAGTTCAAGACGTAATCCTAAGTAACTCAGTGTATGAAATGGTCTCATTTGAGCCATACGCACTTAACATATTTGTCTATTTGAGATAAAACCCAATTTGAAATTACAATGCTAACAAGCCACTCTGTATCTAGAGAAACAGAATCCAAAGCCCCTACATCTGAGGTTTTTGGTCTAACTATTCACTTGATCTATTAATAACCAAACAGACTGACTTGCCTTAGTCACTATCATAATCAGTCTCACGTGATAATGAGATGATCAAGGGTTAAACTGTAGTAAAAGCAGATAGGTCAAGATAGGTCAAGGTATTCTCTAACTTGATATTCTCCAAGCAAAACCAAGAAGCCAGTATCACCCCTTCTTCTTTCCACAAGTATTCCTGAGAGACGACTCTGTGCCAGGCAGCATGGCACACATGAAAGAACACTGTTGGTCAGCACAACCAGGCATGTTCCCTGCCCCTGCAAAGCATTCAGAACAGCCAGGAGAACACTAAACTCACACATGCGAAAACTGCTGGGACGGGTCCATGGTGCCACGGAGCCTAGAGTGGGAGATGGGATTACTTGGAGGTCAGGAATTGGAGCTTAATAAGAAGAGGGGAGGCAAGGGCCATGGTGCTGAGTCATTCTTAATTAGGGAGTCCTTTTGGAAAGACATTTGTGTTCAAAGCCTGAGTGATAAATTTTGCTAGTTGAAATGAAAACTAAATACATTCCAAGGATACATGTAAGTGTATTGATTTGTCTCCAAATTGATAACTGGGCAGTATGCCAACAAGTTCAATGATATTCTGGATGTCATTTAAGTGATTTTTTAAAAGGAGGTTGTTTGGCTGCTTCCAGACAGTTGGCAACTTGGAAAGAGGAAAAGGATAAGGTTATGGAAGAAGGAAAAAGAGAATGGAAGGAATATTTTTAAATAAACAAATTCAAATTTACTGGGAAGGGATTAAATCCCATATTTCAGGGTGAACAGTTAGTAAGATCTGAAGGAGTACAAAAGCGGGGGGGGGGGGGGGGGGGGGGGAATGTCACCCAACTGCAAGTTTTTAGCAATTATACCTTAAAATTATTTTCATCACTAGACTCTCAACACTGGTTACCAAGCCACTTTGACAGTAGCTGGCATCAAAACATTATGTGCATACAGTAAGTATTAAAATGCGACTTGGATCTCAAAAGGATAGTACATTCCTCAGGCCAGAAGCTTAAGCATCTCTTAGAAAATCTACATAGCAGAGGCACAGTTAGTACTTAATATCTAGGGACCATGGATTTCACAAGTAGTTATGAATCAAAGACTGGAGGCAAAAACTATATTATTAAGAGCAGTCTCTCAGCCCAAATGAGACTAGGACAGCTAAGGAGGTCAAGGCAACTAGGTCACGGTTGTAGGTTCCTTTTTTTTTTTTTTTCATATTGTAAACATCCACGCCTCCTGAGATAACTCACGTACTCTATCCTCAAATTTGACACATGGCAAATTTAACTATTAAGCATGGTTATCCACATCTTTCTACAAGGTATCACAAGGGTACCTTTGTGATACAAGGGTATCACAAAACCAGTAGAGCGAAGCCTTGCTAATGAACACACGTGCTGGAAAACAGATCTAAAATACCACGACCAGAACAAGCCACAGTCTTGGCGGCTGTCCTGGCCCACAAGAAATATTACAGCCTTTAAGACTGAAGTCGATAAAATGCAGTTGTTTCAGCACTGCGTCCAGGGAAGAGTACCCGGAATGCTCGCTACACTCTGACCGCATCCTTCGAGAACTTCTAGCCACTCTAGTGTGTGTTTGGCCAACTGAGTCCGCAGGCAAAGCGCTGAGCAAACGCGAGGGCGCTGGCTGGTTTGCGAAACCTGTCAGTCCTTTTGGAAACGCAGCGCCTGCCCAGGTTTTCCCTGGCTCCGAGCGAGCTACACACCAGGCTTTCTCTGCCTCGGGAAGGCGGTGTCTGCTCGGGCCGCTGCCGCAGGACTGGGTACCAAACCCGCTCGCTCCAGGCACCGCTGGCATCCAAGGCGGTACGCGGCGGGGAACCTGAGGGTGCCTGGGCTACCCGGCGGGCTCCACCACGCGTCCTGGCCTCACAGCTGACTTTCCGCATCTCCGAGCTTCGGAGGCCCGGCCCGGGGTCCATTCTCCACGGATCCCCCAGCGCAGCTCATCCGCCTCGGGCTGGATGGCTTCCACCGGAAGAGTGCGGAGAAAGGCTCAGTTGCCGTGGGCAGGGCGCGGATTTTATTACTGCGGATGGCGCAGTCGCCTCCCCTGGAGACCCGCGACAAAGACGCAAGCCCCCCGCCGCGCTCGCCGCTGCTCTGGCCCCGCCCCGGCGCAAAAGACCCTGAAAAGCCTCCAAAGAGGGGTTCGCGCTCCCGAGTTTGCAGATGGGGCTGGACTGGCCGGGAAGTTCTCTCGGCGGAAATCGGAGGAATCCTCCCACCTCCACCCCAAAGATCCCAGCCTCCCGGCGCAGGTGGCCCGGCGCGCCCATACCTTGGTGGCGGGGTCCGCGGCAGCGATGGCGGGGTCCCCGGTGGTGTCTGGCGCCGCCTCGGCCGAGGGGCCGCCGCCGCTGGGCTCTGGCTCAGCCGGCGTGGAGCTCCCCTCGGGCGGCTGCTCCGGGCTGCGCTGCTCCGTGGAGCTCCCGGCGCCCATGGCTCCTTCGCACTTCTCCCGCGCCCAGCCGCCGGGTTACGCCTTCCCCAAGCCGCAGGGACAGGGGCAAGAGCCAAAAGACGCGCGCCAGCGAGGTCCTAAGAGCGCCTTCCTTCGCCGCCAGCCTCCTACGAACGAGCCCAGCCTGCGAATGAAGGAGACGCGCTCGCCGCAAACTCCTTAAAAGAAAAGCGGAAAAAAAAAAAAGGCCACCTCTTAGCCTCCGCCCCCCTCCCCCTGGTTTTTCCCTCGCTTCATCACATGAGCACAGCCCCAGACACGCCTTGCAGCAGCATCTGCCCCCAGGCTGCCGGGACCAGAGGCGCTGCGACGCGCCAGCCCAGGTCCAGGCAGCAGCCCACCCGGCCTTCGGGCGCCTCCCGTTTCTAACAGGGGGACGAGAGCTGCGGGGACGACCCAGGGCCTCAGAAGGCAAGAGAGCAGGGGAGCAAAAAGCCTTCCGGGGACACTGGATTCTCTGGGGTTTATTAAATGATGGATCACCCAAGGCAGGAGCTTCTGCTGCAGCCGACTTTCAGCTCGCCCAGGAGCGAGCCCGAGTCCCCATTTGCTTTCCTGCAGATTGTGTTTAACTCCAAACATTTGTTCCAGCCTCCTCCCCATTAGCAGGAGAAAGGCAAGCGCTCCCTGACTCCTCCTGAGTCCGACCATATTTGGGCACCTCACGTGGCAAGAGCAGGGAACCGAGAGGTTAACGCAGTCAGGCCACGGATGAGGTGGGCCACGCAGGCCCACGCTCTCCTATCCTCCGGAACAAGTGATGTCAGGCGATGCCATCAGCAGTGCTAGCCGCCCCCCTCTCCCCGGGGAACGGGGGAAAAGAGGCTGTTACCGGAAATGTGCCTGTCCTTCTTTGAGGGTCTGTGCTGGAGGTTACGCATCCAGGCCACCTCTGGGCGATGCTGAGACATGACAGCATAGATCTGTTCCTTTGCCACCAGCCTTTCTCAAAAGATGAAGACTTGAAATAATATCAGTTCAAGTGGCTTGCATCCTTTCCTTTCCGACCCTTGAATGTAATATTTATTATATGAACATGGCAGCCAATCAATAAGTATTTGAACTAAATCAAATTTGTAGCTGGATTGCTTGGAGCAAAGCATTAAGGCTTTGGGGCTGAAAAAAAAATTTATTCCAGTTGTAACTGACAACCGAGCGCCCCAGTTTTCACAAATACTTGGAATCTCCATTAGCAATGAAGAAACCATCCTGGTTAATACAGCGAGACCTTGTCTCTACAAAAAAATTAAAAAATTAGCCAGGCGCAGTGGTGTACCTGTAGTTCTAGCTACTCAGGAGGCTGGGGTGGAAGGATGACTTCAGCCCAGGAATTCGAGGCTGCAGTCAGCTATGATTGTGCCACTGCACTCCATCCTAGTCGACAGAGCAAGACTCTGTTTAAAAAAAAAAAAAAGAGGAAAAGAAGAAACTTTCGGAATCCTCACACTAAATTCCAGATAAATATCTCATACTCAGATTTAGTACAATTTTGTAGAAAGTTGGTGTAAGCGGTAGTGCAGCACTAGGATGTTTCATGCCTAATAAATTGCATGAATCGAATGGTACCCTAGGAACCATAGGTTAGTTACTCACCATCAAATTTGTTTCCTGAATTAATTTTTTTTTTCTTTTTTGAGACAAGGTCTTGCTGTGTTGCCCAGGCTGGTCTTGAAAAACTGGGCTCAAGTGATCCTCCTGCCTTGGCCTCTCAAAGTACTGGGATTATAGGCGTGAATCACCATGCTGGGCCTGTTTTCTGAATTAATTACTTTTATGTAAAAAAGGCCAATTTCCCTGGAGTTTATCCCTGAAGAAACAGTATATTTGCAAAATGCTGAGTTTTAGGAATTTATACACAGTCCCCCCATTTTGACTTACATTTTGACTATTTAGGAAACATTAGAATTCTTATTCTGTGTCAGGCACTGTTCAATGCACTTTGCATAGTAACACCGTGGGATAGGCAGTATTATTCTCATTTTACCATTGGCAGGTGGGGGAGGAGTAGGTCCAGAGAAATTAAATTGTGTGCTTGAGGTTTCACACCCGGGAGATGGAAGAGCGGGGAGTCCAACTGGCATCTGCCTTCAGTTCCACACTTCACCACCGCATGGCACTCCTCTAATCAACTGTGTTCTCTCCTCTCAGGAGTGCTAGTGAAACGTGGCATTTGGACCTCACTTAGGATTTTAAGAGCAAAAAGCACTGTTGAAACCTACTTGAGGATGGGCACGGTGGCTCACGCCTGTAATCCCAGCACTTTTGGAGGCCCAGTTGGGTGGATCACCTGAGGACAGGAGTTCAAAACCAACCTGGGCAACATGGTGAAGCCTCATCTCTACTAAAAGTACAAAAATTAGCCAGGCATGGTGGCATGCGCCTTAATCCCAGCTACTCAGGAGGCTAAGACATGAGAATTGCTTGAACCCGGGAGGTGGAGTTTGCAGTGAGCCGAGATCGTGCCATTGCACTCCAGCCTGGGTGACATAGAGAGACTCTGTCTCAAAAACCAAAAAAGAAGAAGAAAAAAAACCTATTTGAGAATGATTAATGTCAGCACGTTTGAAAATGTATCAGTAAGTAGCACAAATACTGTCAACATTTTCACATTGTGTGAGATTACATTTACTTGGTTCTTGGGAAATTCTTAGCAAAGGTTTTCACATCTACTAGCCTTCAAATTTTCAGAAAGGATTGCAAGGTCAAGCCAACAGTGTACAACCTACATGCTGAGGAATACATCAGCATCTGCTTAGATTAGCAATTACTTGCTTTTTGTTTATTTTCCAGGCCATGTAAATGTTCATATTCTTATTTGTAAAAAGTAAAATCATAGGACTAGGCGTGGTGGCTCACGCCTGTAATTCCAGCACTTTGGGAGGCCGAGGCAGGTAGATCCCGAGGTCAAGAGATTGAGATCATCCTGGCCAACATGGTGAAATCCCATCTCTACTAAAAGTACAAAAATTAGCCAGGTGTGGTGGCACGTGCCTGTAGTCCCAGCTACTCAGCAGGCTGAGGCAGGAGAATCACTCAAACCCGGGAAGCAGAGGTTGCAGTGAGCCAAGATCACGCCACTGAACCCCGGCCTAGCAACAGAGACTCCATCTAAAAAAAAAAGTAAAATCATATTTTAGGAGATGTGCACATTCTAGTACTCTCTATTCTGCCTGAAACAGCTCTGTGATAAGGGAGAATTAAGAATAACAAATTCACACAAGCACATACGTAACTATCTTTGGTTTCTGAAAATCCCTTCCATCTTACTTAGAGACTAGGGAGTTACTCTTTGTTTTTTTGGTTGTTTACAAAAGTGATTATGGTCAGGCCTGGTGGCTCACACCTGTAATCCCAGTACTTTGGGAGGTTGAAGTGGAAGGATTGCTTGACAACAGGGGTTCAAGACCAGCCTGGGTAACACAGTGAAACTCCCATCTCTACAAAAAATAAAAAAATTTAGCCAGGAGTGGTGGTGCATGCCTTTAGTCCCGGCTACTTGGGAGGCTGAGGCGAGAGGATCACTTGAGCCCAGGAGTTCCAGACTGCAGCCTGGATGACATAATGAGACCCTCTCTCAAAAAAAAAAAAAGAAAGAAAGAAAGAAAGAAAGAAAAGTGGTTATGTAATTAATTGTCTCTAGCAATGAAATAGCCCAACCTTTTGGTATGCCACTTAGTGCTTCCGAATGTTACAAAGTTCTTTCTTCTTCTTTCTTTCTTTCTTTCTTTCTTTCTTTCTTTCTTTCTTTCTTTCTTTCTTTCTTTCTTTCTTTCTTTCCTTCCTTCCTTCCTTCCTTTCTCTCTCTCTTTCTCTTTCTTTCTTTCTCTCTCTCTGTCTTTCTCTTTCTTTCTCTCTCTCTTTCTCTCTCTCATTCTTTCTTTGTTTCTTTCAATAAATGCTTATCGAGTGCCTATTACATGCCAAGCACAAAGTTACCGTTCTACTTTCCAAGGTTCTAAATTGAGTCACTGAGGTTTTCTTTTCTAGGGCTTCCAAGATGCCTTCAGAATTGCTTGGATTGGCATCGGTGTGGAGGGGAGGCAGGTGCTCTCTATTTTTCACTTCTCAGTCCAAGGCTGTTGGTTCATTGTCTCACTAGCAGCTCAATTTTTCTCCAAATAGCAGGATGCAGGTGTCCCCACACATCCTCTCCCATGGGGTAGTCGTTGGTAGAGCTGTTTCCCCGAGAGGGTTAATTCTCTCATAAAAACAGTTTGAGATTTCTCAAAAACAAATACACGCTGCCTGTGTAGCAGGCTGAACCTGTACTTCGCACACATACTTCTCCAGAAAGATGGGTCACATGAGATTTAACAATAAAATGTGGAGTCATAGTTGAGCACTTTGTGCATGCACCAAAACATTTTCAAATATAACATTAAAAGAATTCACAAATGTCAAACATTTTACAACTGAGTTCAGACATCCTCTTCAAAGTGCAAAAATAATTATAATTATTAAAACAGTTTAAAATTTACCGTTAACTCTACCCTAAAGATTCACTCTCTAGTTACAGAGCCTTCGCTGACACTGGCAACTCCTCACCTTCACCTTTGAAACTGCTTCTCTCTTAATTATGATTTCTTTGTTTTCCCTGGATAAAAAGCCTACTTCTTGCTGAACCAATTGTTCCCACAGAGATATCCAGTCATCTAAGAACTTGATTCCCGCTCTCCTATCTTGTGCTTGTGTGAATTTGTTATTCTTAATACTCCCTTATCACAGAGCTGTTTCAAGCAGAATAGAGAGTACTGGAATATCAACGTCTCTTAAAATATTATTTTACTTTTTACAGATAAAAATATTAACATTTACATGTCCTGGAAAATAAACAAATAACCAATACTAATGTTATTATCCTCTTGAGAATTCTATGGAAGAAACTGTGAGTAAATTATTTGAATTTTGCTTTCTATGTGAGGATTTGAGATGGATTATTTTAGAGCGTTAATTATAATTTGCTAATTATAAACTAGAAGAATTATCAGTTTTATTCAATTCATGAGTACTTAATAATTAAAATTCATATGGAAGCTACAGAAAATGTTCAATTTACAGATGAAGTTTAAAGCTCAGTCATTTGTAGTTATACATCACATATATATATATATATATATATATATAGGCAAACGCTATCCTTGTAGCTCTTAAGCAATTTATTGCTTTGGAGTTAAGTATAAAGCCAGCTATTTAGATCTCAGTTTCATTTACCAAGGTTTAAGATTGGCGCCTGACTCAAATTCAGGATTACTCTAAAGTAACAAAGGAGGGACTGGAACCAAGATAGAGTAAATGATGTGTCCAATATGGAGAAAGAATTTCTCAGGATGCATTGTTAGAAGATACCAGAAGGTATGTGGAAGGTATCTACTTTCCAGAGTAGATCAAATGGCTGTAATCCTCACAATTTCAAGTCCCTTCTACAAAGGACCCTATACGTATCCAACATTTAAAAATGCATATTTTCACATATTAATTCAATAACTTTCACTGAGTTGAGTGCCAGACAAAATGTAGAGGACTTTTCAAAGTTGAAAACTTTGCTTCAATAAGTCAACATTGCTTACTCAAAACAAAGCTATTATACAATGTATTATTATACGATGTGAACTGCAGATTTTATGTTCCTCTACCAACTTAAATCCCTTTGTGGCCGGGCATGGTGGCTCACGCCTATAATCCCAGCACTTTGGGAGGCCGAGGCAGGTGGATCACCTGAGGTCTGGAGTTTAAGACCAGCCTGGCCAACATGGTGACACCCCATCTCTACTTAAAAAGTATATGAAAATTAGCCAAGCGTGGTGGCGTGTGCCTGTAATCCCAGCTACTCGGGAAGCTGAGGCAGGAGGTGGGAGAATCACTTGAACCTGGGAGATGGAGGTTGCAGTGAGCCAAGATCGCGCCACTGCACTCCAGCCTGGGCGACAGAGCAAGACTCTGTCTCAAAAAAAAAAAAAAATAGGCTGTGAATTGACAAACATCTCAACTAGCAATACACAAAGGAAAGGTGGATAACCTGATCTAATGTTTATTTTGTATTCCTTTAAGTTAGCTTGCTAAATGCTTTTAAAATCATAACAATAGCAATAAACCTATGTACATATGCCCAAATGATTTTTGACAAAGGCTCGAAAGTATTCACATGGAGATGTCATTAGTAAATAAATAAATAAATAAGTAAGTAAATGTATTTTTTAAAAAGACAAAGGTGCAAAAGTAATTCAATGGTGGACGACAGCCTTTCAACAGATGGTGCTGAAGAAATTGGACATTCATAGGCAAAAAATTAACTTTGACTTATGTCACACACCTGACAAAATAATTAACTAAAAATGAATCACAGACTTACATGTAAAACATAAAACTGTAAAACTTTTAGAAAAGACAGGAGAAAATCTTAGGGAGCTAAGGCTAAGCAGGATAGTTCTTAGACTTGATACAAAAAGCATGATCCATAAGAGGAAAAACTAGAAATTGGGCTTCACCAAAATTTAAAACTTTTGTCCTACATAAGACCCTGTTGAGAAGATGAGAAGAAAAGCTACAGATTGGGAGAAAATGTTTGCAAACCACATATCCCACAAGGGACTAGTATCTAAATATAGAAAGAATTCTTAAAACTCAGCAGTAAAAAAACAAGTAAACAAACAAAAAATCAGTGAGAACACAGGTAAAAGACGAAGCAACATTTTATCAAAGAGGATCCACAGGTGACAAATAAACGAAATTGTGTGCAATTTGGGAAAAGCAAATTAAAACCACAGTGAGATATCACTACACAATGATGTCTTAGGGTGTCTAAAATGAAAGAAATAGTGACAACGCCAAATGCTGATGAGGCTGCAGAGAAACTGGATCACTCATACATTGCTGGTGGGAATGTAATATGGCATAGTCACTCTGGAAGACAGTAGCAGCTTCTTTTTTTTTTTTTTTTTAACCTGAGTCTCGCTCTATCGACCAGGCTGGAGTATGGTGGCGCAATCTCGGCTCACTGCAACCTCCACCTCCTGGGTTCAAGTGATTCTCGTGCCTCAGCCTCCCAAGCAGCTGGGATTACAGGCACGTATCATGCCCAGCTAATTTTTGTATTTTTACTAGAGACAGGGTTTCACCATGTTGGCCAGTCTGGTCTTGAACTCCTAACCTTAAGTGATCTGCCTGCATCGGCCTCCCAAAGTGCTGGGATTACAGGCGTGAGCCACCATGCCTAGCCAGCAGTTTCTTAAAAAACTAAACAAGCCAAAAAAACAAAAAAGACAAGAAACATACAACTACCATGCCATATAGCCTTACAAGTACACTCCTGGAGCTTCATGTAACAACTTGTACATTAATGTTTATACCAGCTTTACTTGAAATAGCCCCAAAATGGAAAACCTAGATGCTCTTCAACATGTTGGTTAAACAAACTGGTCTGCCCATACCGTGAAATACTAGTCAACAATAAAAAGAAACAAAGTATTAATACATGCAACAAAACCTGCATGAATCGCCAGAGAATTCTGTGGAAAGAAACCTGCCAATCCTCAAAGGTTACATACAAATGATCCCATTTATATGACAGACTTTAAATGGCAAAATTACAGAAATGAAGAGGTCAGTAGTAGCTAAGGGTTAAAGAAGGGTAGAGGGAGAGGGATTTTTATGGGGTGGGAATGTTCTGTTCCCTCACTGTATCAATGTCAATATCTTGGTTGTGATATTGTACTATATTTTTGCAAGATGTTACTATTGGGGAAAACCAGGTGACGGGTATACAGGATCTCTCTGTATTATTTCTCACAACTGCATGGTAATCCACAATTAACTCAAAATGATAATTTTAAAAAAGATAAAATATGTATTTTCAGATGGGCTAAAATAAAGGTCCAAGGTACCTGTTTATGTTAAACTTACAGCCTCCTTTACTTTCCAGTATCTTTGAAATACCCTTTTAATATTAAAATAAGCCAAGATAGAGATCAACACAATATTAATAGGTTGGTATTTTGTTTTGCTTGTAAGCGTGTTAACTCTGAAACAATCAGACTTGATAAAATACAGAAACAATAGACTTCCTGACTCTGCAGTGCTTTGTACAAAGCTCCTTTCACTCCTCGGCTTCATCTTGCCAATGAAGAAGTACTGGACACACCTATAATCTTCCTGGCTAATATCATTTCCAAATGCTCCTGCAAGAGTCTCTCACCTCTCTGTTTCTGTCCTCACCAATGTGTAGCCTAGATCTAGTTTGTAAAGTGCGTGTTGGGATCTAATGGATCATGAAGATGTGTTCAGAGTCAGATAAAGGAAAAAAGGGCCAGGTGCGTGGCTCACGCCTGTAATCCCAGCACTTTGGGAGGCTGAGGCGGGTGGATCACCAGAGGTCAGGAGTTCGAGACCAGCCTGACCAATATGGTGAAACCCCATTTCTACTAAAAATACAAAAATTAGCCGAGTGTGGTGGCACACACCTGTAGTTCCAGCTACTTGGGAGACTGGGGCAGGAGAATCACTTGAAGCCAGAGGTGGAGGTTGCAGTGAGCTGAGATCACACCATGCCACTGCACTTCAGCCTGGGCAACAAGAGCGAGACTCTATCTCAAAAACAAAAACAAACAAACAAAAAACAAAATACATGCACACAAAGAAAATAAAAGAAAAAAGGGATGACTTTGGGGTTTTAAATGTTCATTTTCTACAGTAAATTTAATTTCAATTTGAACAAAATTGAGCATGGTTCATACTTGCTGAATTTAGAAAATCCGTATCATTCCTATGGACTGTATTTAATAACAACTATTATATATTTACTTTCCTGTAAACATTTGCAACACTCAAGGTAATACAGCAAGACACTCTCCAAGATTAACACATAAGTAAACTTTTTTTCTGTTTAGAGATAGGGTCTCACTATGTAGCCCAGGCTGGTCTTGAACTCCTGGGCTCAAGCAATCCTCCTGCCTCAGCCTCCTAATATAAGCATTCTATAATTATATTTTTAAAAAGCTTCAATAATGATTAAAGCTCTCAGCACATAGTGTTCACCAACATTAGAAGCTATTTTTTTCTTCTTTTTCTTTTTTAGAGGCAAGGTCTCACTGGGTTTCACCCAGGCTGGAGTACAGTAGTGTGATCACAGCTCATTGCAACCTTGACTTCCTAGGCTCAAGTGATCCTCCCCACTCAGCCTCCTGAGTAGATGAGACTACAGGAGTGCACCATCACACCTAGCTAATTTTTTTCATTTTTGTAGAGACAGGGTCTCCCTATGTTGCCCAGGCTGGTCTCAAACTCCTGGCCTCAAGCAGTCCTCCCACCTCAGCCTCTCAAAGCTCAGGGTTTAGAGGCATAAGCCACCATATCTGTCCAGAAGCTGATTTTTTTTTTTTTTTTTTGAGATGGTGCCTGACTCTAGCCCAGTCTGGAGTGCAGTGGTGTGATCTTGGCTCAATGCAACCTCTGCCTCCCAGGTTCAGGTAATTCTCCTGCCTCAGCCACCTGAGCAGCTAGAATTACAGGTACATGCCACCAAGCCCAGCTAATTTTTGTATTTTTAGTAGCGACGGGGTTTTACCATGTTGGCCTGGCTGGTCTCGAACTCCTGACCTCTATGAGATCCTTTGAGATCTATGAGATGGGCTTGCTTTGAAAAAAAATAGCAATTAAGTTGAAGAATAATTTCCCCCCGTTCTAACACTGTTTTTCTCAGTACAAGTTACAAGAGCAACTTCCTTTACTTCTTTATCTTAGAGACAGAGTCTTGCTCTGTCACCCAGGCTAGAGTGCAGTGGCACATTTATGGCTCACTGCAGCCTCAACCTCCCGGACTCAACGGACCCTCCTGCCTCAGCCTCCCCAGTAGCTGGGACTACAGGCCCGTGCCACCATACCATGCCTGCCTTGGCCTCCCAAAGTGCTGAGATTACAGGCATGAGCCACTGCACCCGACCCAGAAGCTGACTGTTGAGCAGAATGAGACTCGAGTGCAGTGGAGCTAGTCCTAGCCCCAAATATGTCCATATGGGAGGAATTTCGATCTCCAACACTTCATTGTATTCAAGTAAAATGGTTTCTAGACACTTTGGAGATATGCAGAGAATTCCATCTTGGCCCCTGTCCTATGTAACGGTATGCCTAAATCTGGTGTCAGGGAGAAGAGGTAAGAGGATATAAAATGTTTCTGTATATTTCTCCTCCAGACTTTCAGAGATTTAAGGGCTTTAAATATCTCATTCTCCAGTCTAGGGAGGAAGACACTGTGGACTTTCTCCACTAATGATAAGAACCGGCTGAAAGAGCTGATTCACCATTCGTTCCTAGCTTCATGGTTTCTTTGAGATCTATGAGATGGGCTTTATTTGAAAAAACTAGCAATTAAGTTGAAGAATAATTTCCCCCCGTTCTAACACTGTTTTTCTCAGCACAAGTTGCAAGAGCAACTTCCTTTATTTCTTTATTTTAGAGACAGAGTCTTGCTCTGTCACCCAGGCTAGAGTGCAGTGGTTTCAATCTCCTGACCTCGTGATCCGCATGCCCAGCTAATTTTTTGTAGAGATGGAGTTTGCCATGTTGCCCAGGCTGGTCTCGAACTCCTGGGCTTAAGGGATCTGCCCGCCTTGGGCCTTGCAAAGTGATGGGGTTATAGGCCTGAGCCACTGAGCTCGGCCTAGAGCAAGTTTCTTTAAGTATATTGTCATCCAAAACCTTAAAACCATGTAGATAATTAAGTGGGAGTCTCTTCCCTCCCACCCAAACCATAGTTGGGATTCTGGAAATTGTTTGGAGCAGGTAAAAATGTTTGGGCTTGGCTCTCATTTGAGTTCTTTCTTAAAGCTGCAAACGTTTCAGCCACTGCCCATATACTACTTATTTGTCATATATTCGTCATGGGAGCTGCTGATTTTCCCACCCTTTCCAGACACCCGCTCCTGCTCCCTTCTCATCCATTCCCCGCCGTTCCTCTGGAGGCTGGGAATCTTGGGATAATGGAGATTCCCAGCAGTTTGCTGTGGGGAAACTTGCCCCAGGGCTTCCTTGGTCTTCCTGGAGCCTCTAGCAACCTAAGTATTGTGTCCCGGAACGCCTAGACCCTTGGGGAAACTGGCACAGTTATTCATCCCTTTGTGGGGTAGGGGTGAGGGTGTTAGAGAGCAGGAGGGGCTTGCCTGGGACAGGTCCCAAGAACAATGAAGTTACTCTCTTGATAAATTGGATGTATTTTATTTATTTTTATTTATTTATTTTGAGACGGAGTCTCTCTCTGTCACCCAGGCTGGAGTGCAGTGGCGCGATATCGGCTCACTGCAAGCTCCGCCTCCTGGGTTCAGGCCATTCTCCTGCCTCATCCTCCTGAGTAGCTGGGACTACAGGCGCCTGCAACCACGCCCGGCAAATTTTTTGTTATTTTTAGTAGAGACAGGGTTTCACCGTGTTAGCCAGCATGGTCTCAATCTCCTGACCTCGTGATCCGCCCGCCTCACGCCCCGGCCTGGACGTATTTTAAACCAGTGCATTGTCTTTTTTGTTTTGTTTGTTTTGGTGGGGCAAGATAGGAAAACTAATCCATGTAATTTAAGCCAAATAGGGTGGTACACGCCTGTAGTAGTCCTAGCTACTCCATGGCTGAGGCAGGAAGATTGCTTGAGCCCTGGAGTTCAAGACCAGCCTGAACAGCATAGTTACTGAGAGGGGTCCAGATCCAGACTCCAAGAGAGGATTCTTGGACCTTGCACAAGAAAGAATTTGGGGTGAGTCCATATCGGAAAGTGAAAGCAAGTGTATTAGGAAAGTAAAGGAATAAAAGAAAGGCTACTCTACAGACAGAGCAGCAGCATGGGCTCCCATTGGCTACGTTATTTCTTGATTATCTGCTTAACAAGGAGTGGATTATTCATGCGTTTTTCTGGGAAAGATTTGGGCAATTCCAGGAACTGAGGGTCCCTCCCCTTTTAGACGTATAGGGTAGCTTCCTGACTTTGCCCTGGCATTTGTAAGCTGTCATGGTGCTGGTGGGAGTGTCTATTAGCATGCTAATGAATTATAATTAACATATAATGAGCAGTGAGGATGACCAGAGGTCACTTTCATCACCATCTTGGTTTTGACCAGCTTCTTTACCACAACCTGTTTTATTAGGAAGGTCTTTGTGACTTGTACCTTGTGCCAACCGCCTGTCTCATCCTGTGACTTAGAATGCCTAACCTCCTGGGAATGCAGCCCATTAGAGCTCAGCCTTATTTTACCCAGCTCCTATTTAAATTGGAGTTGCTCTGATTCGAACACCTCTGACAGCACAATGAAACCCTGTCTCTACAAAAAAAAAAAAGCCGAAAGTAGTGGTCCACATCTGCAGTTCCAGCTACTGGGGAGGCTGATGTGGGAGGATCCCTTGAGCCTGAGAGGTTGAGGCTGCAGTGAGCCATGATAGCACCACTGCACTCCAGCCTGGTTAACAGAAGGAGACTCTGTCTTATAAAAAAACACAGCAAAAACAAACAAACAAACAAAAACAATAACAACAACAATGAAAACCCAGCATTAAACAATGTGATCTATCTCACTGGTCACTGTGGAATCAAAAGCTTCCACCAATTCAAAGTGAGAGTGTTGTCTGTAAATCAACAGCTGATGAACAAGAGATGAGATCAATTAACACGACAGCCTTAGCCACTTGGGGAACCTATTTTCTAGAGGACAAATTGAAGAAAACAGGAATTACAACCCATTAATCTGTCCTTAGGACCTGGAAAATGAGGAGAACTATTTATCTTGAAAATAATAATTGGGTATGATCATTAAAACCCCCTTAATTCAGATTCTCTCTTCTGGTTGAACTCCAAGCCTATCATGATTTCCCATGAACGCAAGAACTCTGAGACTGAGATTCTCCAGAATTTTCCATAAGCAACAATTCTAAGTCACGACAAAGGTGCTGCACATAGGGCCATGCGCAACCAGCAGGCTCTCAGAGAACTCTTGAGGTGGAAATGAAAACAGGTAACTTCCATCTATATGTGTTTCATCTCATTCTATTTTAATTACTAATTTGAGTACAGTCTGTACTGGGTAAGATAGGTCAATGAAGGGCCACATATATGATGGTGGTCCCATAAGATTATAATGGAGCTGAGAAATTCCTATTGCCTGGTGATGTAGGAGCCATTGTCACACATTACTCACGTGTCTGCGGTGATGCTGGTGTAAACACACCTACTGTGCTGCCAGTCATGTAAAAGTCTAGTACAGGCCGGGTGCAGTGGCTCATGCCTGTAATCCTAGAACTTTGGGAGGCTGAGGAGCTCAGGAGTTCGAGACCAGCCTGGGCAACATGGCAAAAATCCATCTCTACCAAAAAAATACATATATATACTTTCTTTTTTGAGGCGGAGTCTCGCTCTGCAATGGCGCAATCTCGGCTCACTGCAACCTCTGCCTCCTGGGTTCAAGTGATTCTCATGCTTCAGCCTCCCAAGTACCTGGGATTACAGGTGACTACCACCACACCCGGCCACTTTTTGTATTTTTAGTAGATATGGGGTATCACCATTTTGGCCAGGCAGGTCTTGAACTCCTGACCTCAGGTGATCCACTCGCCTTGGCCTCCTAAAGTGCTGGAATTACAGGTGTGAGCCACAGTACCTGGCCCCAGTATTTTTATATTTACTCATTTATAGCATATTCTTCCTATTAATCCACAACTTTGAGCGTTAGTGCTATGAAGTAAATGCCATGTGTCATATTTTGCCAGGGTCGGACTGTGTTCCCAACCCTGGTATCACTTTTGAGGTTAAAGACTTGGGCTACCACCTTGGATCCTCCATCTCATCTCTCAGTCTGAGGAAAGCAGGCTGCCATCTTGTAAGCCACCCAGTGGAGAGGGCTGTGTGGTAAGAGGCTGAAGCCTCCTGCCCCAGCGAGTTGAGAACCAATACCTAGCAACAACTAGGACAGTGAACTTGGAAGTAAAGTCCAGTGTCTAATGAGCCTTGAGATGACAGCCCCTGGTCAACAGCTTAAATGCAATCTGGTGAGAGTCCCTGAGTCAGGACCAGCTAAGCCATTTCTGGGTTCCTGATCTTCACAAAATGTGAAATAATAAGTATTTGGGGGTTTTGGTGTTTTAAAAAAAATGCTTTGTGTTTGTGTTTAAAGGACGAATAAATTACATGTAAATTTGCAAGTCTAGAGATTTTCAGATGTTTTATAAAGAGGACTGTGGTAGATTCTTCTTGACTTTAGCAAATACAAATTCTCAGTGGTTACTGCTCCTATCTGAGCTGAGGCCTTGGTGTTTCTCATGTCCCAGTTTGGCTGAAGCCCTATTCTGCGAGGCTGCTGCACCACTAGGTTTCCGAATAGGATCAGCATGGAGCTCTCAGAGGCAGGTGTATGAGTAGGAAATGAGTTCATTAAACGGCAGGCAGAGTTACAGAACAATTTCACAACGAAGACAGTGCTACGAGGAGAACAGAGTGACCACAGAGGCAGAATCAGCTATAATCATCTCATCTACAAATAAAAAAAAAAAGAGGTACTCAACCAAAAACAACTGAAATTGAACTGTGGGTACAATGGCCTTTTTTTCATGCTTGGGGCTGAGAGGCTCCAGAATTTTACACAATGACACTAAAACATTACCTACCTTCAGACCTAATAGTTCTGAATGAAAATGTCAAGTTACTTTTTGGAGTGGCAAATTATATGTACATTTAAATGTCAAAGTTTAATATAGGACAGTCTTTGGCTTGGCACAGTGGTTGATGCCTGTAATCCCAGCACTGTGGGAGGCGGAGGTAGGTGGATTACCTGAGGTCAGGAGTTCGAGACCAGCCTGGCCAACATGGTGAAACCCCATCTCTACTAAAACTACAAAAATTAGCCAGGCATAGTGGCGGGCCCCTGTAATCCCAGCTACTTGGGAGGCTGAGGCAGGAGAATCACTTGAACCTGGGAGGCGGAGTTGGAGTGAATCAAGACCGCACCATTGAACTCCAATCTGGGGTGACAAGAGTAAAACTCTGTCAAAAAAAAAAAAAAAAAAAAAAAAAAGAATAGTTGTTGGATCTGAAAGATGTTTCCCTAGAGGCCCAAGAGACTTTTGCATCAGAAACAGAGAAAGGTAAATAACCCAATTGTGGAAAGAATGACTTTGCAAGGGAGGCCGAAGAGAAGTTTCCAGTTAATTCCACTTAGATGGAACGTCGAAGCAGTAACTAAAGTCAATGCAGTAACTAAAGTCAACATTGTTAAAGTCAATATTTGTAAAAGACACAATAGGTTGGCTTGACAATGGTAAGAGTAAGTCTTTCAGATCTAGGCAGAAATTTTTAACATGCTAGGAATTTGAGGCTCTTTCCCAGCCGCCGCCGAGTTGTGCGGAGGCGGAGGCTTGGGTGTGTTCAAGATACGGCTTCACCTGTAACCCACCACCATGGCCGAGGAAGGCATTGCTGCTGGAGGTGTAAGGGACATTAATACTGCTTTACAAGAGGTGCTGAAGACCGCCCTCATCCACGATGGCCTCGCACGTGGAGTTCGCGAAGCTGCTGAAGCCTTAGACAAGTGCCAAGCCCATCTTTGTGTGCTTGCACCCAACTGTGATGAGCCTATGTATGCCAAGTCGTGGAGGCCCTTTGCCCTGAACACCAAATCAACCGAATTAAGGTTAATGACAACAAGAAACTAGGGGAATGGGTAGGCCTCTTTAAATTGACAGAGAAGGGAAACCAAACCCTGTAAAGTGGTCGGTTGCAGTTGTATAGTAGTTAAGGACTATGGCAAGGAGTCTCAGGCCAAGGATGTCATCGAAGAGTACTTCAAATGCAAGAAATGAGGAAATAAATCTTTGGCTCATATACACACAAAAAAATGAATTTGAGGGGCCACACATTTTTCGAACTTCTGAGGCCCCATCATTTCACTGAAGTAAATGCTTTGGCCAGGCACAGTGGCTCACGCCTGTAATCCCAGCACTTTGGGAGGCCAAGGCGGGTGGATCACCTGAGGTCAGGAGCTTGAGATCAGCTTGGTCAACATGGTGAAACCCTGTTCTTTACTAAAAATACAGAAATTAGCCAGACTTGGTGGTGCACACCTGTAGTCTCAGCTACTTTGGAGGCTGAGGCAGGATAATTGCTTGAACCCAGGAGGCAGAAGCTGCAGTGAGCTGAGACCATGGCACTGCACTCTAGCCTGGGTGACAACAAGACTCTGTCTCAAAAAGAAGGAAGGAAGGAAGGAAGGAAATGCTTTAAAACACTTCCACTTTTAAATGTGAGATTTTAATCATATTCAGCTCCAATTTAGCAAAGACACAATGTCTGTAGAATGTGACCTCTGCTGATACTTTGATCTTTAATAATATGTGGTCCTCTTTTTTTCTCATATCATAATTAAATAGTAGATCTCTCATATGAAACCATTGTTTAGTTTGTAATGTTGGGCCTTGTATTTTTGTCCACCATTTCATTTTTGTGCCCTCTACAGTAGACAGCTGTGATGAAGAGGTCGTTGGTCATGTTGTCTTCTGTGCAACGCATGCCCATCATGCAGATTTCTCATCCACTCCAGGAGGTTTGTGCCTCTGTCTGTGTGTCCAGGTACCATCTCTGCAGGTAGGAACTGTTAATACACTAGAAAAGAATCACTTTGGGTTTTCCAACTTTTTACCCCCAAACAGAGCATTTCCTGTCTTTCTGTTCCATTGGGATCTCATTAATTCTCCAACTCAACCATACAGGTAACTGCTGTATCTTTATTGGAGCATCCTGGTGGATGGAGGTAACAGAAGCTGCTACTTGAATACTAGCTAATGCCAGTATATGGGTTCCATGGTAGTCTCACCCACCCCCATCTTTAATCACTTCCTCTATTGACTTTTTTAAAATAGAAATATTGAAATCTATTTTAGGTTTTTTTTTTTTTTTTTTTTTTTTAAATTAATTTTAGATTTAATTTGCATAGTATAAATTGCATACATTTAAAAGATTCAGTGAGTTTTGACAGTGTATACATTGGTGATCTCAAATACTGACATTGTCAGTCTTTTAAATTTTAACCATTCTCATAGAGTAGGTAGGGGTATCTCATTGTAGTTTTTTTTTTGCTTTGTTTGTTTGTTTTTTTTTTTTTTTATTTTTTTTATTTTTATTTTTTATTATACTTTAAGTTCTAGGGTACATGTGCATGACGTTATATCATGTATAACTCCCAATGCAATCCCTCCCTCCTCCCCCCTCCCCATGATAGGCCCCAGTGTGTGATGTTCCCCTTCCCGAGTCCATGTGATCTCATTGTTCAGTTCCCACCTATGAGTGAGAACATGCGGTGTTTGGTTTTCTCTTCTTGTGATAGTTTGCTAAGAATGATGGTTTCCAGCTGCATCCATGTCCCTACAAAGGACGCAAACTCATCCTTTTTGATGGCTGCATAGTATTCCATGGTGTATATGTGCCACATTTTCTTAATCCAGTCTGTCACAGATGGACATTTGGGTTGATTCCAAGTCTTTGCTATTGTGAATAGTGCCGCAATAAACATACGTGTGCATGTATCTTTGTAGTAGAGTAATTTATAATCCTTTGGGTATATACCCAGTAGTGGGATGGCTGGGTCATATGGTACATCTAGTTCTAGATCCTGAGGAATCGCCATACTGTTTTCCATAATGGTTGAACTAGTTTACAATCCCACCAACAGTGTAAAAGTGTTCCTATTTCTCCACATCCTCTCCAACACCTGTTGTTTCCTGACTTCTTAATGATTGCCATTCTAACTGGTGTGAGATGGTATCTCATTGTGGTTTTGATTTGCATTTCTCTGATGGCCAGTGATGATGAGCATTTTTTCATGTGTCTGTTGGCTGTATGAATGTCTTCTTTTGAGAAATGTCTGTTCATATCCTTTCCCCACTTTTTGATGGGGTTGTTTGTTTTTTTCTTGTAAATTTGTTTGAGTTCTTTGTAGATTCTGGATATTAGCCCTTTGTCAGATGAGTAGGTTGCAAAAATTTTTTCCCATTCTGTAGGTTGCCTGTTCACTCTGATGGTAGTTTCTTTAGCTGTGCAAAAGCTCTTTAGTTTAATTAGATCCCATGTGTCAATTTTTGCTTTTGCTGCCGTTGCTTTTGGTGTTTTAGACATGAAGTCCTTGCCCATGCCTATGTCCTGAATGGTACTACCTAGATTTTCTTCTAGGGTTTTTATGGTATTAGGTCTAACATTTAAGTCTCTAATCCATCTTGAATTAATTTTCGTATAAGGGGTAAGGAAAGGATCCAGTTTCAGCTTTCTACTTATGGCTAGCCAATTTTCCCAGCACCATTTATTAAATAGGGAATCCTTTCCCCATTTCTTGTTTCTCTCAGGTTTGTCAAAGATCAGATGGCTGTAGATGTGTGGTATTATTTCTGAGGACTCTGTTCTGTTCCATTGGTCTATATCTCTGTTGTGGTACCAGTACCATGCTGTTTTGGTTACTGTAGCCTTGTAGTATAGTTTGAAGTCAGGTAGCGTGACGCCTCCAGCTTTGTCCTTTTGACTTAGGATTGTCTTGGCAATGCGGGCTCTTTTTTGGTTCCATATGAACTTTAAAGCCGTTTTTTCCAATTCTGTGAAGAAAGTCATTGGTAGCTTGATGGGGATGGCATTGAATCTATAAATCACCTTGGGCAGTATGGCCATTTTCACGATATTGATTCTTCCTATCCATGAGCATGGTATGTTCTTCCATTTGTTTGTGTCCTCTTTGATTTCACTGAGCAGTGGTTTGTAGTTCTCCTTGAAGAGGTCCTTTACATCCCTTGTAAGCTGGATTCCTAGGTATTTGATTCTCTTTGAAGCAATTGTGAATGGAAGTTGATTCCTGATTTGGCTCTCTGCTTGTCTGTTACTGGTGTATAAGAATGCTTGTGATTTTTGCACATTAATTTTGTATCCTGAGACTTTGCTGAAGTTGCTTATCAGCTTAAGGAGATTTTGGGCTGAGACAATGGGGTTTTCTAAATATACAATCATGTCATCTGCAAACAGGGACAATTTGACTTCTTCTTTTCCTAACTGGATACCCTTGATTTCTTTCTCTTGCCTGATTGCCCTAGCCAGAACTTCCAACACTATGTTGAATAGGAGTGGTGAGAGAGGGCATCCCTGTCTTGTGCCAGTTTTCAAAGGGAATTTTTCCAGTTTTTGCCCATTCAGTATGATATTAGCTGTGGGTTTGTCATAAATAGCTCTTATTATTTTGAGGTACGTTCCATCAATACCAATTTATTGAGCGTTTTTAGCATAAGGGCTGTTGAATTTTGTCAAAAGCCTTTTCTGCATCTATTGAGATAATCATGTGGTTCTTGTCTTTGGTTCTGTTTATATGCTGGATTACGTTTATTGATTTGCGAATGTTGAACCAGCCTTGCATCCCAGGGATGAAGCCCACTTGATCATGGTGGATAAGCTTTTTGATGTGCTGCTGAATCCGGTTTGCCAGTATTTTATTGAGGATTTTTGCATCGATGTTCATCAGGGATATTGGTCTAAAATTCTCTTTTTTTGTTGTGTCTCTGCCAGGCTTTGGTATCAGGATGATGTTGGCCTCATAAAATGAGTTAGGGAGGATTCCCTCTTTTTCTATTGATTGGAATAGTTTCAGAAGGAATGGTACCAGCTCCTCCTTGTACCTCTGGTAGAATTCAGCTGTGAATCCATCTGGTCCTGGACTTTTTTTGGTGGGTAGGCTATTAATTGTTGCCTCAATTTCAGAGCCTGCTATTGGTCTATTCAGGGATTCAACTTCTTCCTGGTTGAGTCTTGGAGAGTGTAAGTGTCCAGGAAATTATCCATTTCTTCTAGATTTTCTAGTTGATTTGCGTAGAGGCATTTATAGTATTCTCTGATGGTTGTTTGTATTTCTGTGGGGTCGGTGGTGATATCCCCTTTATCATTTTTTATTGCGTCTATTTGATTCTCTCTCTTTTCTTCTTTATTAGTCTAGCTAGCGGTCTGTCAATTTTGTTGATCTTTTCAAAAAACCAACTCCTGGATTCATTGATTTTTTGGAGGGTTTTTTATGTCTCTATCTCCTTCAGTTCTGCTCTGATCTTAGTTATTTCTTGCCTTCTGCTAGCTTTTGAATGTGTTTGCTCTTGCCTCTCTAGTTCTTTTAATTGTGATGTTAGAGTGTCAATTTTAGATCTCTCCTGCTTTCTCTTGTGGGCATTTAGTGCTATAAATTTCCCTCTACACACTGCTTTAAATGTGTCCCAGAGATTCTGGTATGTTGTATCTTTGTTCTCATTGTTTCAAAGAACATCTTTATTTCTGCTTTCATTTCGTTATGTACCCAGTAGTCATTCAGGAGCAGGTTGTTCAGTTTCCATGTAGTTGAGCGGTTTGATTGAGTTTCTTAGTCCTGAGTTCTAGTTTGATTGCACTGTGGTCTGAGAGACAGTTTGTTATAATTTCTGTTCTTGTACATTTGCTGAGGAGTGCTTTACTTCCAATTATGTGGTCAATTTTGGAATAAGTGCGATGTGGTGCTGAGAAGAATGTATATTCTGTTGATTTGGGGTGGAGAGTTCTATAGATGTCTATTAGGTCCGCTTGGTGCAGAGATGAGTTCAATTCCTGGATATCCTTGTTAACTTTCTGTCTCGTTGATCTGTCTAATGTTGACAGTGGAGTGTTGAAGTCTCCCATTATTATTGTATGGGAGTCTAAGTCTCTTTGTAAGTCTCTAAGGACTTGCTTTATGAATCTGGGTGCTCCTGTATTGGGTGCATATATATTTAGGAGAGTTAGCTCTTCCTGTTGAATTGATCCCTTTACCATGATGTAATGGCCTTCTTTGTCTCTTTTGATCTTTGATGGTTTAAAGTCTGTTTTATCAGAGACTAGGATTGCAACCCCTGCTTTTTTTTGTTCTCCATTTGCTTGGTAGATCTTCCTCCATCCCTTTATTTTGAGCCTATGTATGTCTCTGCATGTGAGATGGGTCTCCTGAATACAGCAGACTGATGGGTCTTGACTCTTGATCCAGTTTGCCAGTCTGTGTCTTTTAATTGGAGCATTTAGTCCATTGACATTTAAGGTTAATATTGTTATGTGTGAACTTGATCCTGTCATTATGATATTAACTGGTTATTTTGCTCGTTAGTTGATGCAGTTTCTTCCTAGCCTCGATGGTCTTTACATTTTGGCATGTTTTTGCAATGGCTGGTACCGTTGTTCCTTTCCATGTTTAGGGCTTCCTTCAGGGTCTCTTGTAAGGCAGGCCTGGTGGTGACAAAATCTCTAAGCATTTGCTTATCTGTAAAGGATTTTATTTCTCCTTCACTGATGAAGCTTAGTTTGGCTGGATATGAAATTCTGGGTGAAAATTCTTTTCTTTAAGAACGTTGAATATTGGCCCCCACTCTCTTCTGGCTTGTAGAGTTTCTGCCGAGAGGTCTGCTGTTATTCTGATGGGCTTCCCTTTGTGGGTAACCCGACCTTTCTCTCTGGCTGCCCTTAAGATTTTTTCCTTCATTTCAACTTTGGTGAATCTGGCAATTATGTGTCTTGGAGTTGCTCTTCTGGAGGAGTATCTTTGTGGCGTTCTCTGTATTTCCTGAATTTGAATGTTGGCCTGCCCTACTAGGTTGGGGAAGTTCTCCTGGATGATATCCTGAAGAGTGTTTTCCAACTTGGTTCCATTTTCCCCCTCACTTTCAGGCACCCCAATCAGACGTAGATTTGGTCTTTTTACATAATCCCATACTTCTTGCAGGCTTTGTTCATTTCTTTTTCTTCTTTTTTCTTTTGGTTTCTCTTCTCGCTTCATTTCATTCATTTGATCCTCAATCGCTGATACTCTTTCTTCCAGTTGATCGAGTCGGTTACTGAAGCTTGTGCATTTGTCACGTATTTCTCGTGTCATGGTTTTCATCTCTGTCATTTCGTTTATGATCTTCTCTGCATTGATTAATCTAGCTGTCAATTCTTCCACTTTTTTTTCAAGATTTTTAGTTTCTTTGCGCTGGGTACGTAATTCCTCCTTTAGCTCTGAGAGGTTTGATGGACTGAAGCCTTCTTCTCTCATCTCGTCAAAGTCATTCTCTGACCAGCTTTGATCCGTTGCTGGCGATGGGCTGCGCTCCTTTGCAGGGGGAGATGCGCTCTTATTTTTTGAATTTCCAGCTTTTCTGCCCTGCTTCTTCCCCATCTTTGTGGTTTTATCTGTCTCTGGACTTTGATGATGGTGACGTACTGATGGGGTTTTGGTATAGGTGTCCTTCCTGTTTGATAGTTTTCCGTCTGACAGTCAGAAGGACTGTCTGTTGGTCTGTTGGAGATTGCTTGAGGTCCACTCCAGACCCTGTTTGCCTGGGTATCAGCAGCAGAGGTTGCCGAAGATAGAATATTGCTGAACAGCGAGTGTACCTGTCTGATTCTTCCTTTGGAAGTTTCCTCTCAGGGGTGACGCCTCCCTGTGAGGTGTGGGGTGTCAGACTGCCCCTAGTGGGGGATGTCTCCCAGCTAGGCTACTCAGGGGTCAGGGACCCACCTGAGCAGGCAGTCTGTCCGTTCTCGGATCTCAACCTCCGCGTTAGGAGATCCACGGCTCTCCCCAAAGCTGTCAGACAGAGTCGTTCGCGTCTGCACCGCCCCCGCTCTTTCCCCTAATGGACTGCAGCTGTGCGCTGTCCGCAGAGGTAGAGTCTACAGAGACAGGCAGGCTTCCTTGAGCTGCTGTGAGCTCCACCCAGTTCGAGCTTCCCAGCGGCTTTGTTTACCTACTTAAGCCTCAGCAATGGCGGGCGCCCCTCCCCCAGCCTCGCTGCTGCCTTGCGGATAGATCGCCGCAGACGGCTGTGTTAGCAGTGAGGGAGGCTCCGTGGGCGTGGGACCCTCCCGGCCAGGTGTGGGATATATTCTCCTGGTGTGCCTGTTTCCTTAAAGCGCAGTATTGGGGTGGGAGTTACCCGATTTTCCAGGTGTTGTGTGTCTCAGTTCCCCTGGCTAGGAAAAAGGGATTTCCTTCCCCCTTGAGCTTCCAGGTGAGGCGATGCCTCGCCCTGCTTCAGCTCACGCTGGTCAGGCTGCAGCAGCTGACTAGCACCGATTGTCCGGCACTCCCTAGCGAGATGACCCCAGTACCTCAGTTGAAAACGCAGAAATCACCGGTCTTCTGTGTCGCTCGCGCTGGGAGTTGGAGACTGGAGCTGCTCCTATTCGGCCATCTTGCTCCGCCCCCTCTATTTTAGGTTTAAAAATAAACAGAGGCATCCAAATTGGAAAGGAAGTGTTCACAGATCATCTGGGCTTATATGCAGCAAACCCTAATAATTACACACACACAAACACACATACACAGTTAGAATGAATGTGTTTAGCAAAGTTGTAGGATATAAAGTCATACAAAAATTAGTTGCATTTTTATATGCTAACAGCAATCCGAATAGGAAATTAACAGAAAAATTATCATGAAAAAGAATTAAATATTTCAGAATTTACTTAACCAATGAGGCAAAAATCTTGTGCATTGAAAACATTACTGAAATAAATGAAAGAAGACACAAATCAATGAAGAGACTTCTCATGTTCGTGGATTGAAAGACATAATATTGTTAAAACATCAATACTACACAAATAGGCTGGGCATAGTGGCTTACACCTGTAATCCCAGCACTTTGTTAGGCTGAGGTAGACGCATCACCTGAGGTCAGGAGTTCGAGACCAGTCTGGCCAACATAGTGAAACCCTGTCTCTACTAAAAATACAAAAATTAGCTGGATGTGGTGGCAGGCACCTGTAATCCAGCTACTTGGGAGGCTGAGGCAGGAGAATCGCTTGAACCTGGGAGGCAGAGTTTGCAGTGAGCCAAGATGGCGCCATTGCACTCCAGCCTGGGCAACAGAGCAAGACTCCATCTCAAAAAAAAAAAAAAAAATACACAAATAGATTCAATGCAATCCCTACCAAAATCCCAATGGCAGAAAAATCTATCCCCAAATTTATATAAACTCTCAAGGGACCCTGAATGGCTAAAATAATCTTGAAAAAGAACAAAGTTGGAGGTGTCACACTTCTTGATTTCAAAACTTGCTATAAAACCACAGTAATCAAAAGAATATGGTATGCATAAAGACAGTAGAATAGAATAGAGAACTCAGAAATAGACCCATGCATGTATGGCCAAATGATATGTTTAAATTCTTCTTATTTTTTTGAGATGGGGTCTTGATGGTCTTGAATTCCTGGCCTCAAGCAATTCTCCTACCTCTGCCTCCTGAGTAGTGAGGACTACATATGTGTGCCACCTCACCTAGCTAAATGGCTTTTGACAAAGATGCCAAAACCGTTCAATGAAGAAAGAACAGCCTTCCAAAAAATGGTGTTGGAAAAACTGTATTTCCATATGCAAACAAATCAAATTGAGTCCTTACTTTATACCATACATGAAAAGTAACCTAAAATGGATCAAAGAACTAAATATAAAACTTAGAACTATTAAACTCTTAAACGGAAACAGGGGAAAAGCTGATATTGGATTTGGCAAGTGTTTCCCAGATATGATACCAAAAGCATAGGTAACAATGGTAAAAATGGGTAAATCAGACAGCACCAAAACTATAAACTGGCTGGGCATGGTGGCTTACGCCTGTAACCTCAGCACTTTGGGACGCAGAGGCGTGTGGATCACCTGAGGTCAGGAGTTTGAGACCAGCCTAGGCAACATGGCGAAACCCCATCTCTACTAAAAGTACAAAAATTAGCCAGGTGTGGTGGCACATGCCTGCGGACCCAGCTACACAGGAGGTTGAAGCAGGAGAATTGGTTGAACCCGGGAGGCAGAGGTTGCAGTGGGCCGAGAGTGCACCACTGCACTCCATCCTCGGCAACAGGGTGAGACTTTGTCTCAAAAAAAAAACCAAAAAACATACAAATTTCTTTGCATTAAAAGGCACAATCAAAAGACTGAAAAGGTAACCTATGGAGTAGCAGAAAATATGTACAAATCATATATCTGAAGAGGAGTTACTATCCAGAATACATAAAGAACGCCTACAACTCAACAACAAAAAAGTCAAATGACCCAATGTAAAAGGGCAAAGGACTTGAATAGACATTTCTTCAATAAATATAAATGATATTCAAATGACTCATCTTACCTCACAACCACTAGGATGGCTACTTTCAAAACAACAGAAAAAAAACATTGGTGAGGATGTGGAGAAATTTGAACTCTTGTGCACTGTTGGTGGGATTGCACAAAAGTAATTGTGAGTATAGCTCATGAATTTTAAATCATTATAACTAGGCCCAGACATATCTTTATTAATCAAAATAGGAACCATTACAATCAACACATTTTTACCAACAAGAAATAAGTTTGTTTATTCCTGTAGCATAAAAATCTGTGCTTTGGGATTCAACGAACTCTTGGAAAGCATTTTCTGCACCCCACTGGTTGTGGAAGCGTTTTCCTTGCAACAAGTTGTCAAGATGCTTGGTAGTCAATTGGTGAGAGGCCAGGTGAATATGACGGATGAGGTAAAACTTTGTAGCCCAATTCTTTCCACTTTTGAAGCATTGGTTGTGCGATGTGAAGTCCTGTGTTGTTGTGGAGAAGAACTGGGCCCTTTCTGTTGACCAATGCTGGCTGCAGGCGTTGCAGTTTTTGGTGTATCTCATTGATTTGCTAAGCATACTTCGCAGATGTAATGGTTTCGTCAGGATTCAGAAAGCTGTAGTGGATCAGACCAGCAGCAGATCACCAAACAGTGACCATGACCTTGTTTTTGGTGAAAGTTTGACTTTGGAAGGTGTTTTGGAGTTTCTTCTCGGTTGTTGTATAAAATCCACTTTCATCTCACGTCACAATCTGATTGAGAAATGGTTCGTTGTTGTTGTGTAGAATAAAAGAAGATGACATTTCAAAATGACGATTTTTTTTAAAACTTTCGCTCAGCTCATGAGGCACCCGCTTGTGGAGCTTTTTCACCTTTCCAATTTGCTTCAAATGCAGAACGACCATAGAATGGTCGACGGTGAGTTCCTCGGCAACTTCTCGTGAGTTGTAAGAGGATCAGCTTTGATGATTGCTCTCAATTGGTCGTTGTCAGCTGCTGATGGCTGTCCACTACCCTCCTCATCTTCAAGATTCTCATCTCCTTTGAAAAACTTCTTGAAGCGTCACTGCACTGTATGTTCATTAGCAGTTCCTGGGCCAAATGCATTATTGATGGTGCAAGCTGCCTCTGCTGTTTATGACCTATTTTGAACTCAAATTTGCTTTTTATCTAACATCTTTTTTTTTTTTTAGATGGAGTCTTACTCTGTTGCCCAGGCTGGAGTGCAGTGGTGTGATCTCAGCTCACTACAACCTCTGCCTCCCAGGGTCAAGTGATTGTCCTGCCTCAGCCTCCCAGGTAGTTGGGACTACAGGTGCCTGCCACCATGCCTGGCTAATTTTTGTATTTTTAGTAGAGACGGAGTTTTGCCGTGTTGGCCAGGCTGGTCTTGAACTCCTGATCTCAAGTAATCCACTCACCTCAGCTTTCCAAAGTGGTGCGATTACAGGTGTAAGTCACCGTGTCTGGCCAATTGTCTAATATCATTTCCATAGTCTAAAATAAATATAATATAAATAACAAGTAATAAGTCATTAGCAAAAAAACAAAGTGAGAAATGCACATTAAAATGATGTATAATATAACTGCATTTATTTAAGAATGTTTTCTAATATCAAAGTGCACATTTCAACAACACAAAAACTGCAATTACTTTTGCATCAACCTAATAAAATGGTTTATCCACTATGGAAAACAGTAGGGCAAAAAAATAAAAATAGAATTATCATATGATGCAGCAATTTCACTTCTGGGTATATATCCGAAAGAATTGAAAGCAAGATCTGGATACCCATGTTCATAGAAGCATTATTCACAATAGCCAAGAGATGGAAGTAACCCAAGTGTCCACGGATGGAGGAATGGATGGACGGATGGATGGATGGACGGATGGACAGACGGACGGATGGATGGATGGATGGATGAATGGATGGATGAATGGATGGATGGATGAAGGGACTGATGGGTGGATGGGTAGATGGACGGATGGATGGATGGATGGAAGGATGGATGGATGGATGAATGGATGGATGGATGGACGGATGAATGGATGGATGGGTGGGTGGATGGATGGATGGACAAAATGACAAAATGTGGTAGATGCAGACAATGAATTATTATTCAGTCTTAAAATGGAAAAAAATTCTGAAACCTGCTACAACCCTGAGGACATTATGTTAAGTGAAGTAAGACAGTAACACACGCAAAATATAGTGTACAGTGATTCCACTTACATAAAGTGTCTAGAGTAGTCAAATTCATAGAAACAGACTGATGGTTGCCAGGGGCTTAGAGAAATGAGGGGTTGTTTAATAGGTGTAGAGTTTTGATTTTGCAAGATAAAAAAGTTCCGGACCAGGTGCGGTGGCGCATGCCTGTAATCTCAGCTCTTTGGGAGGCCGAGGTGGGTGAATTGTTTGAGCTCAGGAGTTTGAGACCAGCCTGTGCAACATGGTGAAACTCCTTCTTTATTTATTTATTTTATTTTTAATTTAAAAAAAGAAAAGTTCTAGAGTTTGGTTGCACAACAATGTGAATGTACTTGACACAACTGACCTATATGCTTAGAAATGGTTTAAGATGATAAATTCTGTATTATACATTTTGTTACCACAACAAAAATTTAAAAAAAAAATTAATGGCAAGACTTTGCTCAGTGACCAAAGAGATTGCTTTTCTTTTACAATTCAGATCCTTGGAAGAACAGTCTACACAGCACTAAGTTTTCACCTCTGCCTCATTCCCCAGTGCTCTGCCACATGGTGTCTGTGCCTGCCACTCCAGCAGGCTGCTGTCTGTTTGTCCCGGTTGCCACCTACGGACGGCGTGTCTCTGCCTCTATCTTTGTTCATACCCCGCAGCACTTGATGCTTGGGAAATCTCTGCTTCCCAGTTTTGTCTCTCTCTAGGCCACTGACCTTTGGACTCTTTTGCAGACTTATTTTTGATCTTTTGTGAATGTGGCTCTTCCTCAAAGCCCCATCCTAGGCCTTCTGCTCTCTCTCATTCTCTATCTCCATTTATTTATTTATTTATTTATTTGAGTCTTGCTCTGTCACACAGGTTGGAGCGCAGTGGCGCAATCTCGGCTCACGGGCTCAAGTGATTCTCCTGCTGCAGCCTCCCCCAAGTAGCTGGGATTACAGGTGTGTACCACCATGCCCAGTTAATTTTTTGTATTTTTGTAGAGACAGGGTTTCACCATGTTGTCCAGGCTGGTCTCGAACTCCTGACCTCAAGTGATCTGCCCACCTCGACCAATCCCAAAGTGCTGGGATTACAGGTGTGAGCCACCATGCCTGGCCATCTGTCTCCTTCTTAAGTGAACTCAGCCCCTTTTACAACTTTAGCAGTGTTTGAAAGGAAAAAATTTTCTTTTACCCTTTATTTATTTACCTTACTTTTATTGAGGTCTGTGAGTTAAACAAACAAAACACGGATCTGCAAGAGAAAAGACAGATTTTTATTCATGTATGTATGGGAGTGCCCAGAAAAATGTGACTCAAGGAGGCTACTAGAATTGGGGGGAGTCGGCCGGGCGCAGTGGCTCATGCCTGTAATCCCAGCACTTTGGGAGGCTGACGCGGGTGGATCACCTGACGTCAGGAGATCGAGACCAGTCTGGTTTCACCTAACATGGTGAAACCCTGTTTCTACTAAAAATACAAAAAATTAACTGGGCATGGTGGCATGTACCTGTAATCCCAGCTACTCGGGAGGCTGAGGCAGGAGAATCACTTGAACCCAGGAGGCAGAGGTTGCAGTGAGCCGAGATCACACCACTGTACTCCAGCCTAGGCGACAGAGCAAGACTCTGTCTCGAAAAAAAAAAAAAGAATTGGGGGCTTATGTATCCCCTTAATAGAAGGAGGGAGGAGGGTTAGGGATACTTATAGAAAAGTCTATGTCTCTTAGGAAAGATAAACGGCCCTTAGAAGACTAGATGTAAGATGTGATCATTTTGCAACAATGTCTGTCTGGGTGTGGTGCTGACATCCCTTCTCTGCTCCAGCACAGGGAATTTATGACCTCTTTTGGGAGGCTCTGCTTTTAGGCAAGTAAAGGAGTTTGGAAAAAAATCTATTCTCAAATACCTTCAGTTCGAAATAATCTTTATTTGCCACAGTGGCAAAATCTGGAAACTTCCAGTAGCCACTTACTTGCCGAGAATGCCCCAAAGTGTACCTTAGCCCAGTCTCTTTTCTGTGATCCAGAACACACTATCCAATTGCCTCAGCGCACATCAACAAGAACATCAAAATGCATTCACCTCCTTTTCCTATAAACCTATTTTTTTCCTTGTATTTCACATCATGCTGGTTCATCAAGCCAGAAAACTTCAAGTCATGCCAAATTCCACATCTCCCTCATCCGGTAATGAAACCTGATTCATTCTGTCTCCTGAGAGCTTTTGATACTTGTTTCCCTCCCACCATTGTCACCACTACAGACTGTTATCATTAGGCCCTTACAATCTCCCCCTTATTATATTGTCCTAGTTTACATTACAGCACAGATGCCCAATGTGACACATATGTGTTTGTGCAGGTTAACTTTAATCTACACTCTAGGAGCTGTTGGTTAACATTTCCAAGACCCTGATACTGATGTTTTTCAGCCTTTACAAAGAATACAATTCTGATACAGGTTACAGCCTAGATGAAGCTTGAAAGCATGCTAAGTGAAATAAGCCAGACACAAGAGGACAATATTGCATGATTCTATTTATATGAGGTACTTAGAATAGTCAAATTCATAGAGACAGGAAGTGGACTGGTGTTTCCCAGGGTTTGGGAGGAGGGGATAACGGGGCGTTTGTGTTTTATAGGTAGAGATTTACTTTGGAAAGATGAAAAAGTTCTGAAGATGGATGGCAGTGCTGATGATTACACAATAATCTTCATGTACTTAATATGACTGAATTGTACACTTAAAATGATTAAAATGGTGAATTTTATTTGTATATTTACCACAATTAAAAAAAAAGAGTGAAGGCCAGGTGCGGCGGCTTACACCTGTAATTCCAGCACTTTGGGAGGCCGAGGTGGGCAGATCACTTGAGGTCAGGAGTTCAAGACCAGCCTGGGCAACACAGCAAAATCTTGTTTCTACTAAAAATGCAAAAATTAGCCGGGTGTGGTGGCGTGCACCTGTAGTCTCAGCTATTCAGGAGGATGAGGCACAAGAATCACTTGAACCCGGGAGGCAGAGGCTGCAGTGAGCCGAGATCACGCCATTGCACTCCAGCCTGGGTGACAGAGAGAGACTCTGTCTCAAAAAACAGAACAACAAAACAATAACAACAAAAACAACAACAACAAAACCCAGGCCCTAATCAAAACTCCACCCACAGAAGGTACTTCAGATACCTCATTTAATCGGTACTAGAGGGGCTGGGCACAGTGGCTTGCACCTGTAATTCCAGCACTTTGGAAGGCTGAGGCAGGTGGATCACCTGAGGTCAGGAGTTTGAGACCAGTCTGACCAATGTGGTGAAGCCTTGTCTCTACTGAAAACACAAAAATTAGCTGGGCGTGGTGGCATGCGCCTGTAGTCCCAGCTACTCAGGGGGCTGAGACAGGAGAATTGCTTGAACCCAGGAGGTGGAGGTTGCACTAAGCCAAGATCGCATCACTGCAGTCCAGCCTGGGGGACAGAGCAAGACTCTATCTCCAAAAAAAAAAAAGAAAAATCTGTACTAGAGAATTCACTGATCAGCAGAAAGGTGTTAAAGATCCTTTTCATATATATATGTGTGTATATATATATATAATATATATATATATATATGTTTTTTTGTACAGGGACCACTGCAATGGGGCCTTGCGGTGGGGGAGAGAGGTTGGGTTCAGCTGTCAAAGATCATTTTCTTCTTATTTGATTGATTGATTGAAAAAATAGGGGCTGGGCGCGGTGGCTCAAGCCTGTAATCCCAGCACTTTGGGAGGCCGAGACGGGCGGATCACGAGGTCAGGAGATCGAGACCATCCTGGCTAACCCGGTGAAACCCCGTCTCTACTAAAAAATACAAAAAAAAACTAGCCAGGTGAGGTGGCGGGCGCCTGTAGTCCCGGCTACTCGGGAGGCTGAGGCAGGAGAATGGCGTAAACCCGGGAGGCGGAGCTTGCAGTGAGCTGAGATCCGGCCACTGCACTCCAGCCTGGGCTACAGAGCGAGACTCTGTCTCAAAAAAGAAAAAATAGGGTCTCACTTTGTTGCCAGGCTAGCCTTCAACTCCTGGCTTCAAGTGATCCTCCCCTGCCTCAGCCTCCCAAATTGCTAGGATTACAGGCATGAACTGCCACAGCTAACCCAATTTTTTAAGAGTGGGGATCTCATTGTCACCTAGGCTGGAGTGCAAAGATCATTTTCAATTGGCAGATGAAGTGATAAAGACAGTGCCTGCTAGAAAGCTGCACAAGCACTTACACTCTTGTACAAATGTGTGCACAGATGAACTCAGTAGCCCAACACCTTCAGAGTGATTCCTTCATATAGAAATTCTAGAAATCCGGTAGTGTGTCCCCTCTATTCCCACCTTCTCTCAGTCATATTTCATGAAGGACTTTTGTTAGAGAAGGCTTGCTGGCATCCTGTCCTCAGAGCGTTGTCATATTTGCCATGGATTGGGTCTTTTCTGTGAGCCATCTTTGCTCCAAAAGGCTAGAGAGCTAGGATTTCACCGGTCTCGCTCATACAACAGCATGTATGACTGTTTCTGTGCATGCTTGCTCCTGACGTTTGTATCTGCTTAAAACCCTAGGGACCTCTTGGCTGCCTCTAATCCTGAGAGACTGCTGAATTTCTCCCGTCATCCTCCTACAATGCAAATCAGGTCATGTCAATTTCTCACTCCAAATTCTTCAGTAGACCCCTCTGCCCCCTCCCATTACATTCAGAGTAAAATCCCAACTCCTGCCCTCCAGGATCTGCATCTACCTTCCTCTCCCTTCTTCACTCCAATGTGGAAGCCCTTGAATCTGCCCACACCTCTCCCACCTCCATACCTCTGCGCATGCCATTTGTTCTGCCTACAAAGCTCTTCCTCACCCTACACTCTTTGGTTTCAGGAAACACAGCTGAATTCAGGGACGCCAAGTCCTTGCCTAGAAGGATATCATCTGTGCCTGGAATTTCACCTTTTTTTTTCCAGCATACTTTCAGCAGCAATGAAAGCATCCAGTTTGCATAGAAAGAAGAGTAAAGTAGACACAGTAGAGAGAAACAGAGATGACTTCTCAGAAGGAGGAAAGAGAAACCCAGGGGGCAGCTGCTTTTGTTCCTAAACTGGTCCAGTTCCCGGGTTCCTTTCCTCCTGGGAGGCATCTGAGCCCCCCGTCCTTGGGTTCTGGGAGCTGGTTGGGAAGCTCTTTTGTAGCCTGTTGAGTCTTGACCAGGATACGGGTCTGCAGACTTACCCCTTTCCTGGTGGTGAGGCCAGTCCCAAGCCACCCTGGAAGACCTGCTGGGGGTGGGCTCAGGGGAGCTGTGGCTGCTCCCCACCCTCCCAGGGCTGGCCATCTGGATCAGTCTGTACTCTCTGCTTTTGGAAGAACTGGTTTAGCAATCTGGTATCTTAAAGTCAAATTAGGTAATTTGACTTTCAAGTCCACTCAGTTGATCATCAAGAAAGAATGTAAAAGGCCAAGCAGTGGCTCATGCCTGTAATCCCAGCACTTTGGGAGGCCGAAGCAGGTGGATCACCTGAGACCAAGAGTTCAAGACCAGCCAGGCAAATATGGTGAAACCCCATCTCTGCTAAAAATAAAAAAATTAGCCAGGTGTGGTGGCACGCACCTGTAATCCCAGCTACTCAGGAGGCTGAGGCAGGAGAATCACTTGAACGGGAGGCAGAGGTTGCAGTGAGCTGAGATTGAGCCACTGCACTCCAGCCTAGGCGACAGAGCAAGATCCTGTCTCAGAAAAAAAAAAAAGAAAAAAGAAGAAGAAGAAGAAAGAAAGAGAGAGAGAGAGAGAACGAATGAAAGGAAGGAAGGAAGGAAGGAGGAAGGAAGGAAGGAAGGAAGGAAGGAAGGAAGGAAGAAAAGAAAGAAAGAAAGAAAGAAAGAAAGAAAGAAAGAAAGAAAGAAAGAGAAAGAAAGAAAGAGAGAAAGAAAGAAAGTTAAAAGCCTAAAGAAATAGCTAACAATTTCCTCAGGAGGAACATATCTAACCCCAAAAGACAAGAAGGAAGGGTACCCAACGTAACAGCAGAAGCCATAAGAAATGTTTGCCAGGGACAGGTTACACTGAAACACCCAAAGCTAACGTTAGTATCGCATCTCCTTGGGGTAGTTGCAGAAAAGCATTTTGTTCTAGATTCTTCACTTGCGCATGCTCCAACCTGAGGCTCTCCTTAGGAGTTTAGGCAAAACAGGAAGCATGAGTAAGCTATACTTTGGGTTTTTAAGTTAATAGCAGCAAGAAAGACCCAAATAGGATTTTTTTTTTTTTTTTTTTTGAAACAGGGTCTCTCTGTTGCCCAGGCTGGAATGCAGTGGCACCATCATAGCTCACTGCAACCTTGACCTCCTGGGCTCAAGTGATCCTCTCACCTCAGCCTCCTGAGCAGCTGGGACCACAGGTGTGTGCCACTACACCTAGCTAATTTTTAAATTCTTTATAGAGATGAGGTTTCACTGTGTTGCCCAGTCTGGTCTCAAACTCCTGGACACAAACGATCCTCCTGCCTCGACCTCCAAAGTGCTGGGATTACAGGCATGAGCCACATTACTCAGCCCCAAAATAGGATCTTGAAGTCAATAATTATATTCTTTTTTTCTTTTATAGTATTTTACATATTTATGGGGTACATGTGAGTATTTGTTACACACACAGAATGTGTAACGATCAAGTCAGGGTATTTGGGGTATCCATTACCCCATGACGATCATTTATTTTTTCTGTTTTTGGGAAGTGGATGCTGAAGAGTAATTTATTATTTCTGTATGTTGGTAACACTTTAAGTTCTCTCTTCTAGGTACTTTGAAATATACAATATATTGTTGCTAACTATAGTTACCATCGTCTGCTATTGACCATTATAACTTACTTCTTTTATCTAACTGTATGTTTGTACCCATTAACCAGCCTCTCTTCATCTACCCTTTTCCACCCACATACCCTTCCCAGAGTCTGGTATCTATCGTTCTACTCTGTTTTATCCACTAGAACAAGGTTTTTAGCGCTGACGTATGAGTGAGAACATGCAATTTGTGTCTTTCTATGCCTGGCTTATATTACTTAGCATAATGACATCCAGTTCCATCCATGTTACTGCAAATGATATGATTTCTTTTTTTTTTTTTTGAGACGAAGCCTCACTCTGTTGCCCAGGCTGGAGTGTAGTGGCACAGTCGCCGCTCACTGCAACCTCCACCTCCCAGGTTCAAGCAATTCCCCTGCCTCAGCCTCCTGAATAGCTGGGTAAGTAGCTGGGATTACAGGCGCACACCACCATGCCTGGCTAATTTTTTTGTATTTTTAGTAGAGATGGGGTTTCACTGTGTTGCCCAGGCTAGTCTCGAACTCCTGACCTCAAGTGATCTGCCCTCCTCAGCCTCCCAAAGTGCTGGGATTACAGGCGTGAGCCACCGAGCCCAGCCACAAATGATATGATTTTATTCTTTTTCATGAACCAATAGTATTTCATTGTGTATATGTACCAAATTTCCTTTATCTGTTCATCCATTGATGGAGACTTAGGTTGATTTCATATCTCTGCTATTGTGAATAGTGCTTCAGTAAACATGCAAGCACAGGTATCCCTTTGATATATCAATTTCTTTTCCTTTGGGTAAAATATTCAGTAATGGGATTGCTGGATTGAATAGTGGTTTTGTTTTTAGCTTCTGAGGAAATCTGTATACTGTTTTCCATAATGGTTATACAACTTTACATTCCCACCAACTGTGTACAGAGTTTCTTTTTCTCAGCATCCTCATCAGCATCTGTTATTTTTGGTCTTTTTAATAACGTGATTCCCTGACAGATTCTTCCTGTGTCCACTGCACAGACAAAACCAATTCGCCAAGACTGTGGTGTTACAGTAAAGTAAGACTTTAATTAACGCAAGGTCAGTCACACGGAAGAACTCGGGTTATCACTCACATTGGTTTCCCTGAGAACTCAGAGGCTAGAGTTTTAATGAATAATTTGGTGGGCAAAGACCTAGGGAATGGGCACTGCTGATTGGTTGAGGATGAAGTCCTAGGGGTGTGGAAAATTGTCCAGTACTGAGTCTGCTTCTGGGTGGGGCTGCAGTACTGATTGAGTCATGAGTCACGGGTCCAGGTTGGGTCAGTCGGTTGCCAGAACACCAAAGTCTGAAAAACATCTTAAAAGACCAATCTTAGGTTCTATAATAATTATGTTACCTGTAGAAGTATTTGGGGGAGTTCACAAATTTTGTAACCTCTGGCCACATGGCTGCTCAACAGTAAGCAATTGTAGAAACTATGTCTACATTTTAGCAGAATTCAGGCCCCTCCTTTAATCCTAATCTCATGGACTTTCATTAGTTTTACAAAGGTGATTTTTGGCCCCTGAGCAAAGAGGGTGTTAGTTTTAAGGGGGGACTATTATCATCTTTGCTTCAAAGTTAAATGTAAACTAAATTCCTCCTATGGTTAGCTTGGCCTATGACCAGGAATGAGCAAGGACAGCCAGCCTGCAAGACTAGAAGCAAGGTAGAGTCAGCCATGCTATATTCTCTCACTGTCATAATCTTTGCAAAAGTGGTCTCAGTAATAGCCATTCTAACTGGGGTAATGTGATTATCTCATTGTGGCTTTGATTTACATTTCTCTGATGATTAGTGATAATGAGCATTTCTTCATGTACCTATTGGCCATTTTGTTCTCTTTTGAGAAATATCTTGTAATTTGCCCATTTTTTTTTTTTTTAAACAAGGTCTTACTCTGTTATCCAGGCTGGAGTACAGTGGCACTATCAGGGCTCACTACAGTCTTGATCTCCTGAGCTCAAGTGATCCTCCCACTTCAGTCCTCTGAGTAGCTGGGATTACAAGCATGTGCCACCATGCCCGGTTAATTTGTTGTGTTTTTAGTAGACACAGAGTTTCACCATGTTGCCCAGGCTGGTCTTGAACTTCTAGACTCAAGCAATCTATTCACCTCAGCCTCCCAAAGTGCTAGGATTATAGGAATGAGCCCTCATGCCTGACCATTTGCCCACTTTTTAATGGGACCTTTTCTTTTTTTTGAGATGGAGTCTTGCTCTTGTTGCCCAGGCTGGAGTGCAATAGCACAATCTCGGCTCACTGCAACTCCACCTCCTGGGTTCAAGCAATTCTCCTGCCTCAGCCTTCTGAGTAGCTGGGATTACAGGCAACCACCACCACACCTGGCTAATTTTTGTATTTTTAGTAGAGACAGTGTTTAGCCACTTTGGCCACACTGGTCTTGAACTCCTGACCTCATGATCTGCCCACTTTGGACTCCCAAAGTGCTGGGATTACAGGCATGAGCCACCGTGCCCAGCCAGGACTTTTAAACATTTTATTGTTGACTCATTTGAGTTCCTTGTGTGTTCAGGATGTTAATCCCTTGTAGGATGAGTGTTTGCAAATAATTTCTCCCATTCAACAGGTTGTCTCTTCACTCTATTGTTTCCTTTGTTGTGCAGAAGCTTTTTCATTTAATATAGTTGTATTTGTCTATTTTTGTTTCCGTTTTTTGTTCTTTTGAGACCTTAGCCATAAAATCTGCCTAGACTAATGTCTTAAAGTATTTTCCCTATGTTTTATTCTATTAGTTCTGGGTCTTATATTTAAGTCTTCAATCCATCTTGAGTTGATTTTTGTATATGGTGAGAGATAGGGTCCACTTTCATTCCTCAGCACCATTTATTGAAGACAGTGTCCTTTCCCCAATATATCTTCTTGGCACTTTTATTGAAAATCAGTTGGCTATAAATACTTGTATTTATTTCTGTATTCTGTATTCTGTTCCATCAGTCTATGTGTCTGCTTTTATACTAATACCATGCTGTTTTGTTTACTATAGCCTTGTAATATATTTTGAAGTCAGCTAGTGTGATACCTCCAGCTTTGTTCTTTTTTTCTCAGAATTGCATTGGCTATTCAGGATCTTTTTTGGTTCCACAGGAATTTTATGATTTTTTTTTTCTAATTCTGTGAAAAGTGATGTTGGTATTTTGATAGGGATTGCATTGAATCTTAGATTGCTGTGGGCAATATGGTCTTTTTTTTTTTTTTTTTGATAGTCTCACTCTGTTTTTCAGGCTAGGGTACAGTGGTGCTATCTCGGCTCACTGCAGCCTCTGCCTCTCTGGTTCAAGTGATTCTTGTGCCTCAGCCTCCCAAGTAGCTGGGATTACAGGCACATGCCGCCACGCCTAGCTAAATTTTGTGTTTTTAGTAGAGATGGGGTTTTCACTGTGTTTGTCTAGGCTGGTCTTGAACTCCTGACCTCAAGTGATCCACCTGCCTTGGCCTCCCAAAGTGCTGGGATTACAGGCATGAGCCACTATGCCTGGCCAATATGATAATTTTAATCATATTATTTCTTCCAGCTTATGAGCATGGGATGTCAGTCCATTTATATGTGTCCTCTTTGGTTTCTCTCATCAGTGTTTTGTAGTTTTCTTTGTAGAGCTCTTTCACTTCCTTTGTTGAATGTATATTCCTGAGTGTTTTATTCTTTTTTTATAGCTACTACAAATAGGATTGCTTTCGTGATGTCTGTCTCAGCTAGTTCATTATTGGTGCATAGAAATGCTACTGATTTTGTACATCAATTTTGTATATCAATTTTGTATCCTACAACGTATTTGACTTTCTCTTTTCTAATTTGGACACCTTTTATTTTTTTATCTTGCCTTATTGCTCTGGCCAGGACATCCAATGCTTACATTCTTTTTCTTTCTTTCTTTCTTTCTTTTTTTTTTTTTTTGAGACAGAGTCTTGCTCTGTCTCCCAGGCTGCAGTGCAGTGGCGTGATCTCGGCTCACTGCAACCTCTGCCTCCCCAGCTCAAGTGATCCTCCTGCCTCAGCCTTCCAAGTAGCTGGGACTACAGGTGTACACCACCATGCCCAGCTAATTTTTATATTTTTAGTAGAGACAGGATTTCATCATGTTGGCCAAGCTGGTCTCGATCTCCTGACCTCAAGTGATCTGCCCGCCTTGGCTTCCCAACGTGCTAGGATTACAGGTGTGAGCCACCTCACCCGACCTACAGTACTTATATTCTTACATGGCTCATATCTGTAGCTGATTTCCAATGGGAGAAACCAAGGGATTGTTGCTATAAAGCTGCGTATGGAAACAAGAGGTACCATTACCTCATGAATAGCTTCCAACTATGCAGAGTCCAGGTATCCTCACCTGATCCTCCAGAAACACTACCCCTAGTCTGCAAGCTGATTTGCTGCTGACACAGAGAGGCACCCAGCAGAAGCAAGGACTCGCGTCTACATAGAACACTTAATCAGATGGTCAGGGCTAGCTGGGCTCCTTGGGAAATGGAGGGTGCAGTGAGCACCAGGACAGGGGAAAAGCTTATCGAGAACAAGAGCAGGATGCGGGGAAAGAGCAGAAAATAAACCTGAACTCTGTCTCAATTACAATTAAGTGTCAGCCACCGGAAAGCAACTTAAACAGACAGCAGCCACCTCAGCTGCCAGTGCCTGTGGGCTCATATGACCAATCTCCGCCATGTAGCTATTCCTAGTCACAGTTTCTCCCAACTCAGTCTGCAGAAGTGAAGAGACCCTTCTACCTGTAATACAGAGCTGTCCTTCCTCCCTTTATCTCTTGATTTTTACCATTTGTTCTGCAGTCTCTGTTAGTGTGTGTTCTGGACATAATAAAATATGGCTGGTCAATTCAAGCAAAAGCTTGTGGTGACTTGGCAAAACATTACCATAATTAATGGGGGGACAGGCAGAGGATAAAATGAGGTTGAAACTGGCTTTCCTTGTATTCAAAAATCCTAACTCCTCTTTTTACTGATTATCTTAGCTGTGCATTTTTTTTTTAAAGCTTCTCGAATTCAAACCGGATAAAGCTTTCTTTCTTTCAAATGTACTTCATAACTAGGACCTGCATCTGACATTCACTGCGTGATTGCAGTGACTATAAATGCTTCCTTTAAATCTGTGTAATTTCTAAATCAAAATGTTCGGAAACCAACAGAAATGTTTATTCTTAGATAAATTAACTATGATTCAACAACTTTGTGCTCTAATTTATGGAAGAGATTCTCTCTCCATCAGTGACGTTGGCTGGGTTGTGTTGTCAGAGATGAGCAATGTGCATTAGTGAGGTTTGCCTGGATCTTCCTTGTCAGGTTGGGTGTGTCTCATAAAATTAGTTGAAAGGGTTGGGCATGGTGGCCCACGCCTGTAATCCCAGCACTTTGGGAGGCCCAGGTGGGTCGATCACTTGATGTCAGGAGTTTGAGACCAACTTGGCCAACATGGCGAAACCCCGTTTCTACAAAAAATACAAAAATTAGTGGGGCATGGTGACAACTGTCTATAGTCCCAGCTACTGGGAAGGCTGAGACAGGAGAATGACTTGAACCTGGAGGCAGAGGTTGCAGTGAGCCGAGATCACACCACTGTACTCCAGTCTGGATGACAGAGCAAGACTTCGTCTCAAAACAAAAAATAAACAAACAAAACAAGATTACTTGAAAGGGAAAGAGAGAAATTGCAAGTGACAGGAACACCTGAGTCACAGGGGTGGCACATATGTACAGTGGGTGTGGACTTTGTGAGGGGAAGGATGAGGGAGTGTCATACTGTGGCCAAGATCACAGCCTTTACTGCCAGACAGATCCGACTCTACTGCTGTGTGACCTTGGATGGATTGCTTAATGTCTCTACGTTTTCATTTCTGTTTTATCATGTGTGAAGTGGGGATATAAAAGACAATCTAGGCCAGGCGCGGTGGCTCAGGCCTGTAATCTCAGCACTTTGGGAGGCTGAGGCAGGTGGATCACCTGAGGTCAGGAGTTCAAGACCAGCCTGGCCAATATGACAAAACCCCGTCTCCACTAAAAATACAAAAAAAATTAGCCAGGCATGGTGGCAGGTGCCTGTGGTTCCAGCTACTTGATAGACTGAGGCAGGAAGATTGCTTGAACCCGGGAGGTGGAGGTTGCAGTGAGCTGAGATCGTGCCACTGCACACCAGCCTGGGTGACAGAACAAGGCTCTGTCTCAAAAAAAAAAAAAGCCAATCTACAAAAGATTGTTGAAAGGATTCCATGAGATAAAAGATACAAGGCGTTAAGCCCAGCAGAGAAACATTAGCTGTTGCGTTTTTTTTTTCTTTTCCTCCAAGAGTATGCTAACTTATTTTGTTATTGTTCTAATCCTAGCTCCACCTTGTGACTGTGGAAGCTTGGGCAGGACGGCTGAAACCTGGTTCTTCCTTTCTAAAATGGAGCTGTTATCATCGTCTTGATGGGATTACTGTGAGAATGAACAGACAGAATGATGTGTGTGAAGAATGCCTGACACAGAGAGTACCTGGCAGAGTGCATGCAGCCAATCAATTTCAGGGCCCCCTTCTCACTCCTCCCACTTCATGGAGAGACCACAGGCCTAAATCATAGACTCTCTGGATGTGAGGTAGTATGATGAAAGCCAAAAATCAGGGCGTGGTGGCTCATGCCTGTAATCCCAACACTTTGAGAGGCCGAGATGAGTAGATCACCTGAGGTCAGCAGTTCAAGACCAGGCTCCCCAACACGGTGAAACCCCATCTCTACTAAAAAAATACAAAAAATTAGCTGGGCCTGGTGGCAGGCACCTGTAATCCCAGCTACTCAGGAGGCTGAGGCAGGAGAATCACTTGAACCTGAGAGGCGAAGGCTGCAGTGAGCTGAGATCGCGCCACTACACTCTAGCCTGGGCCACAAGAGTGAAACTCCATCTCAAAAAAAAAAAAAAAGGCTAAAAAACAAAACAAAAAACGACTCCCCCGATGATTCTGATTGGGGTAAAACCCTAGATTGTCTAGAGGTTTGATGGTAGATCCTGGGACAGTGAAACTTATCTACCTCTATTTTTCTTCTTTTGAAACAAGGTCTCGCTATGTTGCCCAGGCTGAACTCAAACTCCCAGGCTCAAGCAATCCTCCTAACTTGGCCTCCAGAAGAGCTGGAATTACAGGTGTAAGCCACAACACCCAGTGCTACCTACCTCTATTTTCACCACAGACATAGAGTGCAAGTTCTCATCCTCACAAGTGCCAGCCATTGGCCATGAGGAAAATCAAGCTCATCCTTATTCCTGAAAATCTGTTTTCTTAGTCAGCTGGGGCTCCCATGGAAAAATACCACAGGCTGGGTGGTTTAAACTACAGTCATTTATTTCTCACAATTCTAGGGGCTGGGAAGTCCAAGACCAAGGTGCTGGCCTATTTGGTTCCTGGAGAAGATTCTCTTTTGGCTTGCAGATGGCCCCATCCCTTTGTTTCTTCACATGGAGAAGAGGAGGGGGAGAGAGAGACCGAGCTGTCTTGTGTCTCTTCTTATAAGGGCACTAATCCCATCATGAGTGCTCCACCTTCACGTCTGCGTCTAAACCTAATTATTAACACCTCACAAATGCCCATCTCCAAATGCCACCACATTCCACATTGGGGGTTAGAAATTTTAGGAATATAAATTTGGGGAGGGCCAAACTCAAACCATAACACCAACTCCAAGAGCAGGCCTTGCTAAGTAAAGGTTGGTTGTGCTTCAGAGCTCTAACAGCTCTGGGAGTTCATTGTGAAATAGGCCTAGACAAATTGTCACTTGTTGAAGGTTGTGCAACTCCTAGTGGCTGAACCATCAGATTCCAAACTTCATTCTTTTCATTATATCAAATAAATGGCCTTGAAAGATCTGTAATGAGGATAAGAGTGACCAGTCAGAAAAATGGCAAAGGAACCAGTAACAAAAGGGAATATGACAATTAAGTGCCTAATAAATCGGGTAGGGGAGATAATGAAAAATAAACAAATACAGGAAAATGAATGAATGGGATTTAGGGCATGCTTCTGTTACTTAAAAAAGAGACTGAAAAGTCTGAGGGAATCTTTTGTGAAAATTAATGAAAAAGGCCCAGCATTTTCTGACCCGTGTGTTATGTGTGTGCAAGTCTCATGTTTACAGTTATTCTTGAACACTCCTTGCTCTACCCCCCACCCCTGTCTTTTGACCTCAGGAAAAATCAGTCTAAGGAGATTGTTTTTGTCATCTCCAGCTGTCTCAGTTGCCTGTCAAATCCAGCTTTTGTTTCTCTGGCAGCCTCATTGTCTCTGAGTGCAACTTTAACCCTGTCTTGAATTGTCTAAGAGGCTGGGGGCTGACAGCTGAATCCAAGTCTCAGAGACACAGACTTTGACCTTTACAGTCCACTGACCTGCAAAATACATCAGTTAATACACATAGGAAGAGATGGAAGAAAGAGCAGCACGAAAGTGGGCAAAGGATTTCCAAAGGAGGAGTAAAGAGACGGAGAGCAGAGTGAGCTGAGCAAAGACATCTAGATTAATGATAAGGCAACCAAGGGATAGCTTTAAAACAGGCTGGGAAGGGTTCTGGTAGCAGCGTTAGCAGCCATTTCTTTTCCTTTTTCTTTTCTATTTTTCCAGCTAAGACTGAAGGAAAGGCGTTAAATACAATCTGGGATGCAGTGGCTCACACCTGTAAACCCAGCACTTTGGGAGGCCGAGGTGGGCGGATCACCTGAGGTCAGGAGTTTGATACCAGCCTGGCCAACAAAACGTTGTCTCTACTAAAAATACAAAAAAAATTAGCTGGGCATGGTGGTATGCACCTGTAATCCCAGCTTCTCGGGAGGCTAAGGCAGGAGAATCACTTGAACCCAAGAGGCAGAGATTGCAATGAGCTGAGATCATGCCATTGCACTCCAGCCTGGGTGACAGAGCAAGACTCCATCTCAGCAAAAAGTAAATAAATAAAATAAAAAATAAATACAATCTGGAATTGAGATTAAATATAAGACATAACTTCCAGGGCCTGGCGCAGTGGCTGGCGCCTGTAATCCCAGCACTTTGGGAGGCCAAGGCGGGCAGATCACCTGAGGTTGGGAGTTCAAGACCAGCTTGACCAACATGGAGAAACCTTGTCTCTAATAAAAATACAAAATTAGCTGGGTATGGTGGCACATGCTTGTAATCCTAGCTACTCTGGAGGCTGAGGCAGGAGAATCGCTTGAACCCAGGAGGCGGAGGTTGCAGTGAGCCGAAATTGTGCCATTGCCCTCTAGCCTGGGCAGCAAGATAAAAACTCCATCTCAAAAAAAATAAAAAATAAAAAAATAACTCTCAGAGAGAACTATTTATTTAATAAAGGAAAAGATTATTGACAAGGTTATGTAAATCACCCTTACTGCCTAATACTGAGGCATAATTATTATCAAGCCCCATCTAGAAGTTTGGCAGTCTCTTGGGCACTTCAAATGCATACATTACTTCATTTAATCTTTTTAGGAACTCCCTAAAGTGAATAGTATTACCCCCATTTTACAGAAAAGTAAACTGAGGCTCAAGGATGGTAAGGGACTTGCCAGGGACCTAGGTAGTGAGTGGCACAGCTGAGTTTAGGCCAATTTACGTTTGGCTGTAAAGCCAATGTTCTTGCCACTCGATCAGCAGGAACCATGGTCTTGAATTGCTTCAGACTAAGCGCAGGGAATGATGGAATCATCTCGGTGGGTTCCAAACCTGCCTTATCTCAGGGACTGGGTGAAAGGTAACAGAGAGGAGGAGAGAGGAACTGAGAGTGACCTCATGGGGTGAAATCTCCTAGTACCACCCCCAGCATAAAGCCAAGAAAAATGTTCATCAGTTTCCCTCAGAGTAAATCCCTTTGCATTTGAATTAATGATGTAAGAAGTCCAAGATCAGGGTGGCTGCCTATTTAGTTCCTCAGTGAGGTCAACTTCCCAACTGCCAGAACTGTGAGAACTAAATGTCTGTTGTATGATCCACCCAGTCTATAGTATTTTGTTATGGCAGTCCCAGATGACTAGGACAGTGAAGTTCAGAGAAAAGAGGCCAGAGACCTTGTCCCAGGCCATGGGGATACCACTGAGCTGAATGAGGAAAGCTCCCAGCCAGGTTTGAAATGCAAGAAAAAATGATGTCTGGCCAGCTGCAGTGGCTCACACCTGTAATCCCTGCACTTTAGGAGGCCAAGGTGGGAGGCCAAGTGAACTCCTCACTTGAGGTCAGAAGTTTGAGACCAGCCTGGCCAACATGATGAAAGCCTGTCTCTACTAAAAATACAAAAGTTAGCCAGGTGTTGTGGCAGGCGCCTGTAATCCCAGCTACTCAGGAGGTTGAGGCAGGAGAATCGCTTGAACCTGGAGGCGGACGTTGCAGTGAGCCGAGATCACGCCGCTGCACTCCAGCCTGGGTGACAGAGCGAGATTCTGTTTCAGAGAGAGAAAGGAAGGAAGAAAGAAAGAGAGAGAGGGAGGGAGGGAGGGAAGGAAGGAAGGAAGGAAGGAAGGAAGGAAGGAAAAAAGAAGGAAGATGTTAGCAAAAATATCAGAGAAAGGACCTCTGAAAAATTTCTCCTTTATGAAAATAACGAGAAAACTGGCAAAATTGGGAAGAATCAACTTTTTTAGGACTCTGGAAATTATTCAAATGCTGGCAGGAATTCAGGAAGTATGTATTCAAGAAAAATGGCTGAATCTCAGTAATTAGAGAAATTAGAAAATAGTTTGAGATGAGTGAAAATAAAAACACAGCATACCCAGACTTACGGGATGCAGCTAACCCACCGCTTAGAGGGAAATTTATAGCTGAAATGCCAATATTAATGAAGAAGAAAGATCTAAAATCAATAATCTAAACTTTCACCTTAAGACACTGGAAAGGAAGGGAAAACTAAACCAAAAAGCAAGCAGAAGGAAGGATATAATAAGGACTCTAATGGAAATAAGTGAAATACAGAATAGAAAAACAAGAGAGAAAATCAACCAAACAAAATGTTAATCTTTGGAAAGACCAACAAAATTGACAAAATATTAGCTAAACTAACCAAGAAAAAAAAGAAGACTTGATTACTAAAATTAGGACTGAAAGAGGGCACATGACTCCCGACCCTACAGAAATAACAAAAATTGTGAGGGGATATTTTGAACAATTGTATGCCAATAAATCAGACAGCGGATATGAAATACACAGATTTCTAAAGAGACGCAAACTATCTAAACTGATCCAAGAAGAAATAGAAAATCTGAAGAGACCTATCACAAAGAGATTGAAGTAATAGTAAAAACAAAAGCAAAAGTAAAAAAAAAATACTTCCAACAAATAAGAGCTCAAGATCAAATGTAATAAAATAAAGGATTAATAGACTCTTAATTGACTGATGGAAGGAAAAGGTATTAGAATTTCAAGCCCTCAATTAGTCCACCTTCCTGTTTTAAAAAAACTGATACTAAAAAAGCACATAACATAAAATGTACCATCTTAGCCATTTTTAAGTGTGCATTTTAATATTGTTAAGTATATTCACATTGTTGTGAAACAGATCTCCCAGTCTTTTTCATCTTGCAAATTCGAGACTCTATACCCATTCAATAATAACTGCCCCTTTCCCCTGCCTCATCCTTTGGTAACCACCATTCTACTTTTTGTTTCTATAAATTTGACGACTACCTCATATTAGTGTAATCATACAGTATTCATCTTTTTGTGATTGGCTTATTCCACTTAGCATAATATTCTCAAAGGTCATCATGTTGTAGCATGTAACAGGATTTTTTTCCTTCCTTCCTTCCTTTTATTTTTTATTTTTTGTTTATTTATTTATTTATTTTTTGAGACAGAGTTTTGCTATTGTTGCCCAGGCTAGAGTGCAATGGCGCGATCTTGGCTAACCGCAACCTCCGCCTCCCGGGTTCAAGTGATTCTCCTGCCTCAGCCTCCCAAGTTAGCTGGGATTACAGGCATGTGCCACCATGCCTGGCTAATTTTGTATTTTTAGTAGAGATGGGGTTTTTCCATGTTGGTCAGGCTGGTCTTGAACTCCCGACCTCAGGTGGTCCACCCACCTTGGCCTCCAAAGTGCTGAGATTATAGACATGAGTTACCTACCGCACCCAGCCGGATCTTCTTCCTTTCTAAGGCTGAATAATATTCCATTGTATGCATAGACCACATTTTGTTTATCCAGTCATCCTTTGGTAGATGCTTGGATTGCTTTCACCTCTTGGCTACCATGAATAAATGCTGCTGTGAACATGGGTATGCAAATATCTTTTTGAGACTCTTCCTCTTTCCATTCTTTTGGATGTATACCCAGAAGTGGAATTGCTGAATCATAATAGTGCTATTTTTAATTTTTTGAGAAACTGCCTACTGTTTTCCATAGAGGTTGCAACATTTTATAATCCCACCAACAGTGTGCAAGGATGCTGATTTCTCTACGTCCTGGCCTTGTTATTTTCTGGGGTTTTTAATTTGTTTTTAATAGTATTTGTCCTAATGAGTGTGAGGTGATATCTCATTGAGGTTTTGATTTGCATTTCCCTGGTGACTAGTGATATTGAGCATCTTTCTATATGCTTGTTGGCTATTTGTGTATCTTTTTTTTTTTTTTTCTTTTTTTTTTTGAGACAGGGTCTCACTCTGTCACCTAGGCTGGAGTGCAGTGGTGCAATATGGGCCCACTGCGACCTCCACTTCCTGGATTCAAGCAATTCTCCTACCTCAGTCTCCCAAGTAGCTGGGACTACAGGCATGTGCCACCATGCCTGGCTAATTTTTGTATTTTTAGTAGAGGTGGGTTTTCACCATGTTGGCCAGGCTGGTCTCGAACTCCTGATCTCAAGTCATCCACCTGATTCAGCTTCCCAAAGTACTGGGATTACAGGCGTGAGCCATCATGCCTGGCCTTGTATATCATCTTTAGAGATGTCTATGATGTCTATTCAAGTCCTTTGTCCTTTTAAAAATTGGGGATATTTTTGTTGAGTTGTAGGAGTTCTTTATACATTCTGCACATTAACCCCTTTTCAGATATGACTTGCTGCTATTTCAATCCATCCTGCAGGTTCCCTTTTTACTTTGTTGCTTATGTTCTTTGACACACATAGGTTTTTAAGTTTTATGTAGTCCTATTTGTCTATTTTTTCCACCTTCCTTTTAAAAAATATTAGAATGCTTCACAAAATTGCATCTCATCCTTTTGCAGAGGCCATGCTGATCTCTGTGTCATTCTAACTTTAGTGTATATGCTGTCAAAGGTGGCACCCAACCATCCTTTTAAAGTTGATTTTCTTTTGTTTATTCCAATCTTATTTTTCAAGCAGATTTCCCACCCTGGGTATCCTATACCTTGATTCAGTGAGTCTCAAACTTGAATACACACCAGAATCTCTTGGAAGGCTTGTTACATCATAAATTGCTGGGTCCTACCACAGATCTTTGATTCAGTAGACCTGGGGTGGGGTTTAAGGATTTACATATGTAATAAGATATCAAATGATGCTGGAGCTAATGGTCCAGGACCACATCTTGAGGACTGATGCTCTAGTCAAATTCAATCGCTCTGTGTTTTTTAGAGATTATTGCCTTTGCTCATGCTGGTTTTTGTTTGTTTGTTTGTTCTGTTTTGTTTTCTGCCCAGAATGCTGTTTATTCAGGCGCCTCTCTACGGACTTTCACTGAGCCCTCAAACTGGAATGAATCGCTCTCCTGAGTTTCTATGTCACTTTATATTTATTTTATCTCTTATCATCTACCTTTTACTTTTTTAAATTTTTTATTGGGACGGAGACTTGCTCTGTCACCCAGGCTGGAATGCAGTGGCGCGATCTTGGCTCACGGCAACCTCCGCCTTCTGGGTTCCAGCGATTCTTGTGCTTCAGTCTCCCAAGTAGCTGGTATTATAGGCACCTGCCACCATGCCTGGCTAATTTTTGTATTTTTAGAAGAGACGAGGTTTCACCATGTTGGCCAGGCTGGCCTCGAACTTCTGACCTCAAGTGATCTGCCTGCCTCGGCCTCCCAAAGTTCTGGGATTACAGGCATGAGCCATGGCGCCCGGCCACTTTTTACTTTTGATTTGACTTATTTACGTACCAGTCACATTGTCTATTAGGATAATAAAGTTTTGGATGTCAGAACTCATGTTTAACTTATCTTTATACGTCCTACAGTGCCTGGCAAAGTATCTCACCTATACTAGGCGTGCAATGTATATTTGTTAAATGAATGAAAAAATAAGGAAATACCCGGTGAAGAAAAAGACAGTAGTATTAAGGAAAGAAAAAAAAATGAATAAAAAGAAATAGAAAAAGGGAGATGATAAATGTGGTGGAATAAACTGGTGGGAATTCTTCCAGAAGGGAATTTTGTTTTGCCAACTAAATGCAAAGCAAAAATAGACCAGGTCTTCCCAGCTGTTCTTTTTGTTTGTTTTCTTGCAGCTGTGCTAGAATTCTTTATTTATTTATTTTTTTTCCGGGCCAGAACTGCTAATCACCATGTCAGTGGGGCCCTTGTGATTTAATAAGAAGAAAAAGATTGGGAGACTTTAATTCCCAAACACTTAGGGCGTGAATCTGGAGGGGTACAGTGTTCTATCATGTTGACTGAAATCCAGAGTGCGCCTTTCATCTGATGAAAGACCATGACACTTTTCCCTGTGGCGAATTGGACAGATGCCATTGTGATATTTAAAAAAAAAAAAAAAGCAGTATTGAAGAAAGTTATAAACTCTAGAATTAGCTGCCTATGCATATATATATATATATATTTTTTTTTTTTTTTTTTTTCAGACAGGGTCTTGCTCTGTCACACAGGCTGGAGTGCAGTGGCATGATCATAGCTCACTGCAACCACAAACTCCTGGGCTCAAGCAATCATCCCGCCTCAGCCACCCGAGTAGCTAAGATTAAAGATGCGTGACATTATAACCAGCTAATTTTTATGAATGTTTTTGTAGAGACATGGGATCTTACTATGTTGTTCAGGCTGGTCTCAAACTTCTGGCCTCAAGTGATCCTCCTGCCTTGGCCTCAAAAGTGCTGGGATTATAGGCATGAGCCATCATGCCTGCACCTGTGCACAAAATTTTAAATTAATTGTGTGTGTGTGTGTGTGCGTGTGTGTGTTTGAGACAGAGTCTCACTCTGTCACCCAGGGTGGAGTGCAGTGGCATGATCTTGGCTCACTGCAACCTCCACTTCCCGGGTTCAGGCAATTCTCCTGCCTCAGCTTCTGAGTTGCTGGAATTACAGGTATGCACCATCACACCCGGCTAGTTTTTGTGTTATCAGTAGAAGCAGGGGTTTCACCGTGTTGGCCAGGTTGGTCTTGAACTCCTGACCTCAAGTGATCCACCCACCTTGGCCTCCCGAAGTGCTGAGATTACAAGCATGAGCCACCACATTCAGCCTTTAAAATTAATTTTTATAAAACGATCCTAGCCTACAATTCTTTTTTTTTTTTTTTTTTTTGAGACGGGAGTCTCGCTCTGTCGCCCGGGCTGGAGTGCAGTGGCCGCATCTCAGCTCACTGCAAGCTCCGCCTCCCGGATTGACGCCATTCTCCTGCCTCAGCCTCCCGAGTAGCTGGGACTACAGGCGCCCGCCACCTCGCCCAGCTAGTTTTTTTTGTATTTTTAGTAGAGACGGGGTTTCACCATGTTAGCCAGGATGGTCTCGATCTCCTGACCTTGTGATCCGCCCGTCTCGGCCTCCCAAAGTGCTGGGATTACAGGCTTGAGCCACCGCGCCCAGCCTACAGTTCTTTATGACATTTATGGTCCTACTTCTTTAGCAGGTTGGATTGGGCATACTTCTAACTTTTGCATCTTAGTTTGCTAGTTTATTTGGGTAGCCTTCATTTAAACTAGCAATCTGCAATAGGGTGTTTTCTCTACTGTGCTGTGCACATGGCCTGGCAGAGAGCTTTTCTGCTGCGTTTTTGAAAAGGCCCATAACCAGGGCATACAGTCCCACTGCAAACACTAAGGAAAGAAGCAAGCCACAAAGGGATCAAGCATTTCTCATGGAACATGTGCCCTGAACACCCTCTGGAAGTTTCTGTGATGTGTACTCTAATGGTAATGGATTAATCTGGATCATGGCTGCTACCCCCGGATTGTTCTGTTTATCTGCTTGCTGTTTTCATTTTTGTTAGCTTGCTGTTTGGACACTTAAGGCAGACTCCATTTTGTTATCCAGATGTTTCTATGCCCAGGGGCACTAGCATGCATTCTAATCACTGGGCGTGTATTGTTCTTTAATAGTATGTAGAAAATTGAGAAAGTCTTGAGAGCTGGCCTGAAAAATTTATTAGTCCCTCACTAAAACTTCACCTTTAAAACCATTTCTCTGTGGTGTGATTGTACCTGGAAGAACTAGAAATCAACCACTCAATTATGAGCTCAAGGGTATATGAAATTGAACATGCTCAGAAATTAATCATTTTTCTCATCTCTTCTGTGAATGATATCTCAGCAGTCAAGTTATCTTTCATTGCTAGGGGATATTCAAAAGTAAGAATTTGGAAGATCTTACTAAAAGGCTTTAGACAGAACCTGGAAATAGATTATCTGCATTTGTATGCAAGTTAATTTTTGAATTCTCTACATATGCTGAGGGAAAAGATTAGGATGTCTGGATGGGCCTGGATAGCAAAGTTAGGGCCTGATTTTCTTCTGGTTAGTGCCTTGGGGAGATTAAGTGTGGCTATCACTCTGAATAAAATTTAACCCAAATGCTGAAAATTTTAGAGGAAACTGGATACATCAAACAGGAACCTGTTGTAACATCAAATGAGTGACTTATTTTGTTGCTTAACCAGGGTAGGCGAAAGGTAACACTAAGCTGGCTATCAATAGCCCCCTGTTTCTTAGAGAATTTCTAACACAGTGTGACCATGTTTATTCGTAGGTGGGACAGAGATGCTGATGGCATTCTAAGACAGAGTAGAAGTAAAACTAAGAAAGATGGGGCTTTTGGTACCTAAAATTATTTTTTTCCTTTTAAAAGTTATAGTAATTTTTAAATTTTGGAAATTTAAAATTTTGGAAAATAAAAACTACAAGTACACTTATAGTAGACTCCCTTCCTTCCTTCCTTCCTTCCCTCCCTCCCTCCCTCCTTTCTTTCTTTCCTTCTTTCCTTCTTTCTTTCTTTCTTCTTTCTCTTTCTTTCTTTTTCTTTCTTTCTTTCTCCTTCCTTTCTTCCTTCCTTCCTTCCTTCCTTCTCTTTCTTTTCTTTTCTTTCCCTCTTTCTTTCTTCCTTTCCTTCTCTCTCTCTCTCTCTCTCTCTCTTTCTCTCTTTTCAGGGTCCCACTCTGTGGCCCAGGCTGGAGTACAGTGGCAGTATCAGGGCCCACTACATTCTTGACCTCCTGGGCTCAAACAATCCTCTCATCTCAGCCTCCCAAGTAGCTGGCACTACAGGTATGTACCACCATGCCCAGACTATATATATACACACACACACATATATATATTTGTGTGTGTGTGTGTGTGTGTGTGTGTGTGGAGATGGAGGCCTCACTTTGTTGCTCTGGCTGGTCTCAAGTGCCTGGCTTCAGGTGATCCTCCCACCTCAGCCTCCCAAAATGCTGGGATGACAGCCGTGAGCCACTGTGCCCAGCCAGCATGTCTTTTTTTGGTCTGCCCAGTACCAACCCTCCTTCTGGGAATCACTCTTTCTGTACCTTTGACCTGGCGATTCCTGTGGGAGCAGCTGTGCTCTGAAACGGCCTGGCCCTGCCTAGGGCTGATTAGAGAAAAGTAATACCAACGATCCTCTTCTCTGGGATATTTGAACCTGATTCCAGGGGTGATTATCAATGTCTGCAACAATCAGGGAGGTCCGGGTACCTGCCAATGAGGACAGACATTGGCTGAAAAACAATTAATATGGGTGCAGCAGCGCACATTCACTGAGGAGCACCCTTGTTTGAGAAGAGGGAACATAGGGATTCCCTCTTTGGGGGCAGAAGTTGGAAACTGTGCACTGGGGAGGCCTGTTTTCTTCCTGTAGACAAATCTTATTGTGGTGAATAGGAATGAGGCCAACAGCAAGATCTGGAGATGGAAGAGGCTCCTGAAGATGTTGAAACGCCTGGTCCCAGTTGTTCCGTGGGCCAGCTGGATTCCTGCCGTTCTATAGCTGTATTGCTCAATCCTTCCCTAGGATCTGGGAGCAAATAAATTCCATTTTTGGCCCAAGTTAGTTCAAGTTCAGATTCTTTTCCACCATAACAGTAACAAAGAGTCCTAACTGATTCAACATTAAACAACTGTATTCTTTTTTTAAAAGCTTGTTTGTTTGTTTGTTTGTTTTAGAGACAGGGTCTTGCTCAGTTGCCCAGGCTGGAGTACAGTGGTGGGATCATAGTTTACTGCAGCTGGAACTCCTGGGTGCAAGGGATCCTTCTCCCTACAAGGGATCTTTCCTGTAGTTGGGACTACAGGCATGCACCACAACGAGCTAAATATTTTTACAAATTTTTTTAGAGACAGGTCTTGTGATGTTGCTCAGGCTTGTGTCAAACTCTTGGCCTCAAGCAATCCTCCCACCTCAGCCTTCTGAGCAGTTGGGATCACAGGCATGAGCCACCTCGTCCTGCCAATAAAGCTTTGTAAAAGAGCCAGTCATGGTGGCTCTCACCTGTAATCCCAGCGCTTTGGGAGGCCAAGGTGGGAGAATTCCTTGAGCCTAGGAGTTGGAAACCAACCTGGGCAAAACAATGAAACCCCTGTCTCTACTTTAAAGGAAAAAAAAAAAAAACTTAGTGGAGTATAATTGACAAATGGAAATTGTATATAATTAACAGGTGTAACTTGATGGTTTGATATGCATGTACATTGTGAAATGATCATCACATCAAGCTAGTTAACATATCCATGACTTCACATAGTTACCCCTGTATGTGTAGGCATATGTGTGTGTAGTGAGAAGACAAGATCTACTCTCAGCAAATTTCAAGCATACAGTGCAGTGTTAACTATAGTCACCATGCTGTATGTTAGATACACAGAATTAATTTATCCTGCATAATGGAAACTCTGTACCCTTTGACCAGCATCTCCCCAATTCCCCCATCCCCCAACTCCTGTCAACCACCATTCTACTCTGTGCTTCTGTGAGTTCAACTATTTTTAAATCTACATATGTGAGATCATGCATTATTTGTCTTTCTGTGGTTTGGCTTATTTTACTTAGCATAATGTCCTTCAGGTTCACCCATGTTGCAGAATTTCCTTCTTTTTTTAAGGCTAAATAGTAGTCCATTGAATATTACATATATATATATATATGCACATACACACACGCCCCTCATTTTCTTTTTTTTTTCTTGAGAGTCTTGCTCTGTTGCCCAGGCTAGAGTGCAGTGGCATGACCATAGCTCACTGCAACATCTTAACTCCTGTGCTTAAGTGATCCTCCTGCTTCAGCCTCCCCAAAAGCTAGGACTTTAGGCACACACCACCATGCCTAGTTAATTAAAAACTTTTTTTACTGTAGAGATGGGGGGAGCTATGTTGCCCAGGCTGGTCTGCAGACAGAGGTAATTATACCTCTTCTTTTCTGATTTCAGTGCCTTTTATTTCTCTTTCTTGTCTAATTGTTCTGGTTAGGATTTCGTTTTTTGTTTTTTTTTGTTTTTTGTTTTTTTTTTGAGACGGAGTCTCGCTCTGTGGCCCGGGCTGGAGTGCAGTGGCCGGATCTCAGCTAACTGCAAGCTCCACCTCCCGGGTTCACGCCATTCTCCTGCCTCAGCCTCCCGAGTAGCTGGGACTACAGGCGCCCACCACCGCGCCTGGCTAGTTTTTTGTATTTTTTTAGTAGAGACGGGGTTTCACCGTGTTAGCCAGGATGGTCTCAATCTCCTGACCTCGTGATCTGCCCGCCTCAGCCTCCCAAAGTGCTGGGATTACAGGCTTGAGCCACCGTGCCCGGCCTGGTTAGGATTTCTAGTACTATGTTGAATAGAAGTGATGTTAGTGGGCATTTGTAGCTAAGATCAGATATTAGAGATAAACCTTTCAGTTTCTCCCTATTGATTATGATGTTAGCTATGGCCTTTCACATATGGTTTTTTTTTTTACTTTTGTGAACTGTTCATGGAATACATATGTGATCTTTATTATGCTGAAGTATGTCCCCTCTATACTTATTTCTTTTTTTTTTTTTTTTTTTTTTTTGAGGCGGAGTCTCGCTCTGTCGCCCAGACTGGAGTGCAGTGGCGCAATCTCGGCTCACTGCAAGCTCCGCCTCCCGGGTTCACGCCATTCTCCTGCCTCAGCCTCCCGAGTAGCTGGGACTACAGGCGCCCGCCACCTCGCCCGGCTAGTTTTTTGTATTTTTAGTAGAGACGGGGTTTCACCATGCTAGCCAGGATGGTCTCGATCTCCTGACCTCGTGATCCGCCCGTCTCGGCCTCCCAAAGTGCTGGGATTACAGGCTTGAGCCACCGCGCCCGGCCCTATACTTATTTCTTTAAGAGCTTTTATCATGAATGGATGTTGAATTTTGTCTAATGTTTTTTCTGCATCTGTTGAAATGATGCAGTAATTTTTATAGTTGATCATGTAGTTTTTATATTTCAATCTGTTAATGTGGTATATCACATTGACTTGCATATGTTGAACCATCCTTGCATCCTAGGGATAAATCTCCCTTGGTTGCGGTGTATGATACTTTTAATGTGCTGTTGAATTCAGTTTGCTAGTATTTTTTTGAGGAGTTTTGCATCTCTGTTCACCAGATATATTGGCCTGTGGTTTTCTTCTTAGTGTTATTCTTTGTCTTTGATGTTAAGGTGATGTGGACCTCATAAAATGGGTTTGGAGGTTGTCCCTCTTTTATTTTTTGGAAGAGTTTAAGAAGGATTGATAGTAATTTTTTTTTTGAATGTTAGGATTCACCTGTGAAGCCATCTGGTCCTGGGCTTTTCTCTGTTGAAAGATTTTTTGTTTTTCACACAGGGTCTCACTCTGTCACCTAATCATGCCCAGGAGTGCAGTGGCATGATCTCAGCTCATTGTAGCCTCAACCTACCAGGCTCAGGTGATTCTCCCACCTCAGCCTCCGGAGTAGCTGGGACTACAGGCGCACACCATGCCCAGCTACTTTTTTGTGTTTTTAGTAGGGATGGGGTTTTGCTATGTTACCCAGACTAGTCTTGAACTCCTGAACTCAAGCAATCTGCCTGCCTCAGCCTCCCAGATTGCTGGGAATACAGGCATGAGCCACTGCACCCAGCCTGTTGGAAGGTTTTTGATTACTGATTTAGTCTCATTTGTGAATTGTCAGTTTAGGCTATTTTTTCCTGTTTCAGTTTTGATAGGTCATATACATGCTTCTAGGATTTACCAATTTCTTCTAGACTATCCAATTTGTTGGCATCCAATTTGTTCATACTAGTTCGTTATAACTTACGATCAATCCTTTTTCTTTCTGAGGCATCTGTAGTAATGAATAACTATATTCTTATTTTTATAATGCCTTCAATCTCTCTTTTTTTTTTTTAAGATAGGGTCTTGCTCTGCTGCCCAGACTGAAGTGCAGTGGCACAATCACGGCTCACTGCAACTTCTGCCTCCTGAGTTCAAGTGTTTCTCGTGCCTCAGCCTCCTGAGTAGCTACGATTACAGGCACATGCCACCATGCCTGACTAATTTTTATATTTTTAATAGAGACAGAGTTTCACCATGTTGGCCAGGCTAGTCTTGAACTTCTGGGCTCAAGTGATCCACCTGCCTCGGTCTCCCAAAGTGCTGGGATTATAGGCTTGAGCCACCTTGCCCAGCTAGATTGCCTTTTGATCTTGTTAACAAGTACACATAATTTCTTATATTGTTGTATAACTAGCAGTTTTATATAATTTTTATTCTGCTTTCTCTTATTTAATGGTATATTATTAATATGTAACACATTTATAATTTTATTAGATTTGGTATGTTAGCTTTTTTCTTTTTTTTGCAGACAAGGTCTCACTTTGTCACCCAGGCTGTAGTGCAGTGGCATGATCTCGGCTCACTGCAGCTTTGACCTCCTGGGCTCAAGTGGTTCTCCTGCCTCAGCCTCCTGAGTAGCTGCGACTACAGGCATGCACTACCACACTTGACTACTTTTTTGTATTTTTTGTAGAGATAGGGTTTCACCATGTTGCCCAGGCTGGTCTTGAACTCCTGAGCTCAAAGCAACCCACACACCTTGACCTTCCAAAGGCCACCTTGCCCAGCCAAATATCTTAAATTATATACTAACAATAATGAATCAGTAAAATATATTTACTGATATATAACAAGACGTGTTGCTACATGGTCTTCAGAGTAATCATTTTAATGTTTGCATACTATTTCATCTCATTGCTATAACAGTTAAAAGTTATTTTTTATTCAGGGCTTCTTCTGTTTCAGGTACCCTGTATATAGCATATATATATATACACCCCATAACAATCATAGGGGAATTACTGTCTTCAGAGTAGTGACGTGAGGACTGGCTTTGAGAGGCAAGCGTACTTCCTCAAAATCACAGAAAGTTAATAGGCTACGTCTCGGCCTGTGCCCTTCCAAACCCATCTCTCCTATGCAACCTGGCTCCCTATTACTGTGGTTTACTACAGCAATTTCACCCTTGGTTAATATCTGTGTTACTTCCTGGATTTTGGATACTTTAGATTGGATTAGATGTTTGGTATCTAATTGTTTGCTTCTGCTGACTTCAAAAATTGCTGTTTTTAACTACAAAGAGCATTTAACCTAAAGATATGCACATTGTGTGAGGTTGTTGGACTCTAGTTTTTTTTTGTTTTTTTTTTTTTTTGAGACAGAGCCTCATTCTGTTGCTCAGGCTGGAGTGATCTCGGCTCACTGCAACTTCCACCTCCTGGAGTCAAGTGATTCTCTTGCCTCAGCCTCCCAAGTAGCTGGGATTGCAGAGGTCCGCCACCATGTCCAGCTAATTGGTGTATTTTTAGTAGAAACAGGTTTCACCATGTTGGCCAGGCTGGTCTTGAACTCCTGACCTCAAGGGATCCACCCATCTCAGCCTCCCAAAGTGCTGGGACTACAGGCATCAGCCATGGTGCCTGGCCTGTTGGACTCTATTTGATGTTATCTTGTTGGGTCCAGCTATCTCCCTTTATTAATTTACTTAATAAATATTTATGGAATAGTCAGCGTGCATTTGATGTTAATATCCAGTGCAAATGTGAAGAAATGTGATATCTTTGGGAATATCAAGGTGAATCATCCATGAATCCTATCTGGAGCTCTTAGTCTAGTTGAGAAGAAAAGATGAAAAGCACTAATAATTATAATAAAAGGAATAAATGTTTAAAGTTAAGTATACTTTAAGAGATGTGGAAATAAATATTGTAGAGATTCAGAGGACAAAAAGATGACTTGGAGCTGGGGAGAGTGGGGAAGACTTTCGAGAAGAGATGCCCTTTGAGGTAGAATCTGAGCCATGGGTAGCATGTGAACCCCGGAAGGACAAGGGCTGAGGTCAACGTCAGTGATGTGCATGTCAGACAGACCTGGAAGGTCAGTTCCCTCCAGAAGCAAGCACTAAACGAGGTCCCAGACATCCCCTAACAGGAGGAGGGAAAAGAGGTCAGCACCGTGATTTATCAACCTCAAACGTATTATTAAGTTAGAAGATGGAGTTATTTTCCTTTCGGATAATATCACCCTACTTACTAACTTCCCATTCTTTCCTCCATCCACTGCAATCTGGCTGCTAAGGTCAACAAAAACCTTCTCATTACCAAATCCAGTGGCCCCTATTAACCTTGCATCCCACTTACCTTTTGTACTATATGTGATTATTCTCCTCTTTGAAACTCCCTGCACCACCCACCCCAGCATCTGTGACACCCCTTTGTCCTGTCTACCTGTCCTCTCCTCTCTAGTTTAAAGAATTTTGAGACCATAAATTTCTGTTGTTTTAAGCCACCTCATTTGTGGTACTTTGTTACGGCAGCCCTAAAAAACGAAAACATCATTTCAAAAATCTTTTACAGGTATATGACTTTTTTCCCCCATATTCAGCCTTGTCTAACCGGAGTTAGGCACTGAAGTATCTATTGGAGGAATACATTCATTAACAAGTGTATTCTTCTCAGTAGATGGTCTGTCTTAAAAATGGAAACAAATGTTAGCATCTACCGTTGACCTTTAAATCAATATTTATTGAAGTAAATTTACTGAAAACGTGTGATTGTGCAAAATAATGGATATTTAAGGACATTTATTGCAGCATTGTTTATAATAGCAAAGGGCTGGCAACAACCCAAAAGTCTGTCAATAGAGGAACTAATTAAATGAGGGACAGTTTTACATCCACTCAATTGCTTTTTTGAGACAGATTCTCAGTCTGTCACTCAGGCTGGGGTGCAGTGGCGTGATCTTAGCTTACTGCAACCTCTGCCTCTTGGGTTCAAGTGATTCTCCTGCCTCAGCCTCCCAAGCAGCTGGTATTACAGGTACATGCCACCACGTCTGGCTAATTTCTGTATCTTTAGTAGAGACGGGTTTTTAACAGGTTGACCAGGCTGACCTCGAACTCCTGACCTCAAGTGATCTGCCTGCCTTGGCCTCCCAAAGGGCTGGGATTATAGGTGTGGGCCACTGCGCCCGGCCCTGTTTTTTACATATATATTTTTAAATATAGTTTCTTTAATAAAATATATTTTTTAATATATTTACATACATATTTTAATATATTAAAATATATTTAATATATCTCACATATATATTTTAATATATTAAATATAAAATACATTTAATATATTTTAATATATATTAAAATATATTTAATATATTTTCTATAATTATAATTATAGAAAAGGAAACAGAAGAAAATGCAATTAGTTACGTTTGGGGAGAAGAATCTGATAGTCGTTAAATAAATAAGTAAATAATAAATAAAATTTAACCCTTGAGCCCAAGAGTTCCAGACCAGCTGGGGCAACATGGTGAAACTCCATCTCTTATAAAAAATACAAAAAATTAGCCAGGTGTGGTGGTGTGCACCTGTAGTCCCAGCTACTTGGGAGGCTGAGGTGGGAGGATCATCTGAGTCCAGGAGGTCAAGGCTAGAGTGAGCCAAGATCGCATTACTGCACTCTAGCCTGGGCAACAGAGCGAAACTCTGTCTCAAAATAAATAATAATAATAAATAAAATTCAAAAGTAGAGTCTGTGAAAGGGTATACGTTTAAATTTATTAAAATGTACCATGATGTTTGGTAGTCTTTCACTAGATGTTTCTATTCTGGCCTAAGGGGGAACATTCTGTGATGAAAAATCAGGGTTGGGTGCAGTGGCTCACACCCATAATCCCAGCACTTTGGGAGGCAGAGGCAGGTGGATCACTTGAGTCCAGGAGCTCGAGACCAGCCTTGGCAACACGGCAAAACCACGTCTCTACAAAAAATACAAAAATTAGCTGGGCACGGTGGCATGCGTGCCTGTAGCCCCAGCTACTCAAGAGGCCGAGGCAGGAAAATTGCTTGAACTCAGGCGGTCAAGGCTGCAGTAAGCTGAGATTGCACCATTGTACTCCAGTCTGGTTGACAAAGTGAGACCCTGTCAAAAAAAAAAAAAGAAAAAAAAAGAAAAAAGGAAAGAAAAGAAAAGAAAAATCAGAGGGTAGCTAAACAGTAAAAGCAAAATTTTAAAAATCACTTATTAGGCCAGGTGAGGTGGCTCATGTCTATAATCCCAGCACTTTGGGAGGTCAAGGTGGGCGGATCACTTGAGGTAAGGAGTTTCTGAGACCAGCCTGGCCAACATGGTGAAACCCCGTCTCTACTAAAAATACAAAAATTAGCCGTGCGTGGTGGTAGGCGCCTGTAATCCCAGCTACTTGGGAGGCTGAGGCAGGAGAATTGCTTGAATCTGGGGGGCAGAGATCGCAGTGGTACCCAGGAGGCAGAGGTTGCAGTGGAACCTGGGAGGCAGAGGTTGCAGTGCGCCAAGTTGGGCCACTGCACTCCAGCCTGGGCGACAGAGCAAGACTCCATTAAAAAAAAAAAAAAAAAAATCACTATTATTAATATAAAGTGGCTTTAGTTTGAAATTTTTAAAGTTTAATAATAAAAACAGAGAGCTTCTTTTTAAATTTTTAAAATTATTTTTATACTTAAAAGAAAACAGAGGCCGGGTGTGGTAGCTTGTGCCTGTAATCCCAGCACCTTGGGAGGCTGAGGTGGGGGGATCACCTGAGGTCAGGAGTTCAAGACTGATCTGGCCAACAGGGTGAAACGCCGTCTCTACTAAAAATACAAAAAAATTAACTGGGCGTGGTGGTGTGTGCCTGTAATCCCAAATATTTGGGAGTCTGAGGCAGGACAATCACTTGAGCCTGGGAGGCGGATGTGACTGCGATTACAGGTGCCTGCCACAACACCCAGCTAATTTTTGTACTTTTAGTAGAGACAAGGCTTTGCCATGTTGGCCAGGCTGGTCATGAACTCCTGACCTCAAGTGATCTGCCTGCCTCAGTTTCTCAAAGTGCTGGGATTACAGGCATGAGTCACTGTGTCTGGCCCTCCCATATACTTTAAATCATTCCTAGATTACTTATAATATCAAATACAATGTGAACACTATGTAAATAGTTATTTTGTATTTTGGCTGGCCATGGTGACTCACACCTGTGTTCCCAGCATTTTGGGGGGCCAAGGTGGATGGATCACTTGAGGTCAGGCGTTCGAGACCAGCCTGGCCAACATGGTGAAACTCCGTCTCTACTAATAATACAAAAAAATTAGCCAGATGTAGTGGTGCACACCTGTAATCCCTGCTACTGGGGAGGCTGAGGCAGAAGAATCTCTCGAACCCGGGAGACAGAGGTTGCAGTGAGCTGAGATCGTGCCACTGCACTCCAGCCTGGGTGACAGAGTGAGACTCCATCTCAAAAAAAAAAAAAGAAAAAAAGTTGTTATACTGTATTTTAAATTTTATATTACTTTTATTGTTGTATTGTTATTTTTAATTTATTTTTTTCCAATATAGTCATGTGACGAACATATCTTTTTGGTTAACAATGTACTGCATATATATGGTGACCCTATAAGCTTATAAAATGTATTTTTACTGTACCTTTCTATGTTTAGATAGTTTTAGATACACAAATACCATTGCGTTACAATTGCCTACTGTATTCAGTGCAGTCACATGCTGTGCAGATTTGTTGCCTATGGGCAACAGGCTATACCGCATATTCTAGGTGTGTAGTAGGCTGTACCAGCCAGGTTTGTGTAAGTAAACTCCACAGTGCTCACGGGATGATGAAATTGCCTAATGATCATTAAGTGATGCTGTGACTGTATTTTCGATTGAGTTTGGTTGAATCTGAGGATGCAGAAGCCATGAATACAGAGGGTTCACTGCATTGTGCCTGCCACAGGTGTATACCTGGGAGGGTTGGGTCATAGGGCGTGCATGAATTCAAGCAGTGTAATCGATACTGCCAACAGTTTTTATAGTGGGCCAATTTACACTCTCACTGGCACTGTGGGAGAGTCCAGTTTATCCACATCCTTGCCAATTCCCAGTATTGTTTGTTTGTTTTTTTTTTGCTTTTTGTAGACAGAGTCTTGCTCTGTTGCCCAGTCTTGCTCTGTTGCCAGAGTGCAGTGGCATGACCTTGGCTCCCTGCAGCCTCTGCCTCCCGGGTTCAACTGATTCTTGTGCCTCACCCACCCGAGTAGCTGGGATTAGAGGCACACACTACCATGACCAGCTAAGTTTTGTATTTTCAGTAAAGATGGGGTTTGACCATGTTACCCAGGCTGGTCTCAAACTTCTGCCTCAAGTGGTCTGCCCGCCTCAACCTCCCAAAGTGCTGGGATTACAGCCATGAGCCACCGTGCCCAGCCTGATCCCCAGTATTGGCAGCTTTTGCCAATGTTAGCCATTCGGTTCGGCATGTAATGGTCAATAAATGTGGATTGAATTTGCATTTCCTTGGTGATTAATCATGAGCACTTTTTAATGTTATTTGCCATTTATATGACCATTTTTGTGAAGTCCTTGTTCAAATCTTTTGCCCATTAAAAAAAACTGAGTTGGGAACAGACAGCTTTTTAAACTGTGAAAATATTCACCAGGGTGAGACTTCCCATCTGAACACGTTAAAATATGTAGAAAAAACAGATTATTCTAATGCATTTAGAATGTCAGTAAAGGAAGAAAATGAGCTCACTTACGCAGTTCTCTAGGCATCCTTTTCTCCTTTAAGTAAAGCTTAGCAAACAATGCAATCACTGAGAGTAACTCACTTCTACATAGTGCTTTAGGATTTACAAAGTGCTTTCCTATCCATTTTCTCATTCTGTTTTTATTAGAAGTAACAAATGAAATATCGTTTGCTAGTCTTGTTTTCATAGCATGTATTACTTCCACCAAATGCCAAAATCAAGGCAAAATACATATATTCAACATAATTGTAGTTGGGTAAATTAGCAGCATAATTTGTGAATTTGATCATTTTTCTCCTGTGCTCACAATTACCTCTAATTTGGTGATAAATGTAATACATGCTTGCAGAATGTCTAAGGAAGCCTACGTCCTCTGATGCTGAAATGTAGACTGCCTTTTGGGAGTCGCTGTTTAAATCAGGAAGAGAGCATAAATCCTCAAGAGCCTGGTGATTGGAAATATGTCTGTTGCAGAGAGGAGAGCAAATCTCTATTGTTGAGGGCAGCAGAATGATACAAATCAAGCAGACATCTTTTCAAGAAGCAGGTCGCAAATAACCTTTCTGCATTACAGATGCTATGCTGTTTTCATTCCTTCCAGACTGGACACTAATTAAATTAAGCTCTCTACTCTGGTTCTTTAGAGAAAAACTGCTTCTGATTTGATGCCACATTTCTCTCCCAGGACTAAATATGTATGTCTGATGGTGGCAGGGGTTGCGGGGGGGGAGATCATATCTTTGTGTATGTGTGAAATGAGAGGAATTATTGAAGAAAAGCAATGAACATGCATTAAAATTCTCAGGCTAAATGGAATCCTGATTTTTTTTCACTTCTTGGCATTTTAAATGCCAACATGCTATTAAAATATATGACCTCTTTCCCATCAGGTTTACAACCCTCAAAGACCAGACAGGCAAATGTAAGATAGAAATAAAATATAAATTTAATGACTTTTTTTCCTATGACCATCTCAGAATTAGAATCATATCTCAGAAGAAGTGAAGCTGTTTCCTTCTAATTCTAGTAAAAGCCACTAAAGATAGAGAATTTGGCCGGGCACAGTGGCTCATGCCTGTAATCCCAGCACTTTGGGAGGACGAGGCAGGCAGATCACGAAGTCAGGAGATTGAGACCATCCTGGCTAACACGGTGAAATCCTGTCTCTACTAAAAATACAAAAAATTAGCCGGGCGTGGTGGCGGGCATGTGTAGTCCCAGCTACTCGGGAGGCTGAGGCATGAGAATGGCATGAACTTGGGAGGCAGAGCTTGCAGTGAGCAGAGATCGTGCCACTGCACTCCAGCCCAGGCAATGGAGAGAGACTCCATCTCAAAAAATAAAATAAAATAAATAAATAAATAGAGAATTTTACTTGCAAATATGGTACCTAGAGCAACTATGTGGTACCACCGCCTTCCTCAACACAGATTATTGTCTTGTGCCGTTTCTTATGTTCTGTTCTTCTCTGCTATTATATGATTGCATTGGACATCATGGTGTCACTGAGCATGAGTTTTCCCTTCTCTTGTCTTGGTGTCCACGACTCCCCCTCTCAGCTCGCGAGCTTCCTGGAAATTTGACTGGCTGCCCTTGTGATTCCAGGGAAGTCATTTGGCTCAGGCCCAAATTCATCAACATAATTCTTTTCTTAGCCAGGGATGAGCACATACTCCAATTTTGCAAAGGTACTTGCAGGAGCTCTCGGGAATGAAGCTGACCATTCTTCTGAGACAACTTCCAGAGGAGCCCTGGTCTCTCTCCCTAGGCTTGGAAGGAGACGCATGTGGGCCTGGGAGTAAAGGATCAATCTGCTCTTCCAGAACCCAGATGAGAGATGGAGAGTAGGACCTTGAAGACATCACCAGAGACTGAAATAAACGAACACTGGAGGCTGCCCCAACTCTCAACCCACATCCTGTCTCCTTTATGGCTTAAGGCAGTTTGAATTGGGTTTTCTGTTATTTACAATTGAACATGTAATGATTGGCATATTGTTTGTGCTTTGTTTTTTTGTTTGTTTTTGAGATGAAGTCTCACTCTGTCACCCAGGCTGCAGTGCAGTGCCATGATTGCTCACTGCAACTTCTACCTCCTTGTTTAAGCAATTCTCCCACCTCAGCCTCCACAGTAGCTGGGACTACAAGCGTGGGCCACCACACCTGGCTCATATTTTGTATTTTTAATAGAGATGGGTTTCACCATGTTGGCCAGGCTGGTCTTGAACTCCTGACCTCAGGTAATCTGCCCACCTCAGCCTCCCAAAGTGCTGGGATTACAGGCGTGAGCCACCAAGCCTGGTCTTAATTGGTATATTATTGTTAAAATACAATGTAGTAATAGAAAATCTTAGGTATAGTAAGACCAATGGATCATGAGATGACTGCCATTGAAAAGATAGTTTGATACTCACAGTTCCCAAGAGAAATGGGCACACCGTGCCATTGGGGGCCACAGAGGGAAGTGCCAGGGTTGGTCAGAAGGCTACAGGTAGGGGGCTGGGGGAGTGGGGGAGTGATGATAGAAACTGTGGGTGGCAAGAGCCTTTATTGTGGTTTCCAAAGGAAGAAACAGATGAGGCAGAGTAGGCAGTTTAGGATTGGCCAGTGTGAGTAAATTCTGTGAGCTATGGAGCACATGGGCTGACCCTAGCTGTCTGGTACCCAGCCCTGGGGTGAGGAAGGCAGGTGGGTGGTGGCCTAGAGTATGAGGGCTCCGTAAAGGAGGTGGTTAGGTTTGAGCTCTAGAGTTTTTGGTTTACATTTGAGAAATATGCTCACGGCTGAGTTGTTTAGTATCTCTAGGAATTGACCCCTCCAGGGTCAGCAAGGCCCCAGATGTCAAAAGCATCAGATTACAGAAAAGAAGACATAGTTAATAGATAAATTCACTAAAAGTTTAGGCCAGGGGCAGTTGTGTGTGCCTGTAGTCCCAACTACTTGGGAGTCCCAACTACTTGGGAGCAGAATCCCTTGAGCCTAGGAGCTCAAGGCCAGCCTGGGCAACATAGCAAAATACATACATACATTCATAAAAGTTCAATAAAGTACCTAGGAGATCGTGTTTTTACTATTAGTACTGCAAAAGGAACAGGAAAGCAATGCTGATTTTTCATGATGTCATCACAGATTTTCTAACCAAAATGTATACACTGACCATACATAATTTTCAGGGAGTGAAGCATTCAGGATCCCCAGGCTCCCCCAGAATGATTAACTACTTGGGCATGGTTGCTGAGACCAGCTCAGTCAGGGAGACCCTAACCCAGTGGTGCTAGAGGATTAAAGACACACACACAGAAATATAGAGGTGTGAAGTGGGAAATCAGTGGTCTCACAGCCTTCAGAGCTGAGAGCCTTGAACAGAGATTGACCCACATATGTATTGACAGCAAGCCATTGATAAGCATTGTTTCTATAGATTATAGATTAACTAAAAGTATTCCTTATGGGAAATGAAATAAAGGGATGGGTTTGGCTAGTTATCTGCAGTAGGAGCATGTCCTTAAGGCACAGACCATTCATGCTATCGCTTGTGGCTTAAGAATGCCTTCAAGCGGTCTTCCCGCCCTGGACGGGCCAGGTGTTCCTTGCCCTCATTCCGGTAAACCCACAGCCTTCCAGCGTGGGCTGTCATGGCCATCAGGAACATGTCACAGTGCTGCAGAGATTTTGTTTATGGCCAGTTTTGGGGCCAGTTTATGGCCAGATTTTGGGGGGCCTGTTCCCAACACATAGTTACCTTTATTTTATTACAGAAATCTCTGATATCCTTTGCTCTTTTATTCATTAAACAATGTTTCTGGGCACTGAGTATGTGCTAGGTAGGTCCTGTTCTGGGTACTGAGACACAGTGAGGAACCACCTGAAGGCCCCTTCGTAGAGCTTATAGTCTGGAGGTGGGCTATTAAAGTAATTAAACAATTATATACGATAATTTCATATATTGATAAATGCTAGGAAATAGAGTGGATAGATGGTAGATGACATACGATGAGGCTGGTGGGGGCTGGAGGGAATCTCTCTTTTTTCTTAGAGACAGAGTCTCACTTTGCTGCTCAGGCTAGAGTGCAGGGGCATGATCATAGCTCAATGCTGCCTGGAATTCCAAGACTCAAGCAGTCCTCTTTAGCCTCCCAAGTAGTTGGGACTACAGGTACGTGCCACCCTGCCTGGCTCATTAAAAAAAATTTTTTTTTATAGAGACAGGATCTCACCATGTTGCCCAGGCTGATCTTGAACTCCTAGGTTCAAACAATCCTCCCGTCTCGGCCTCCCAAAGTGCTGGGGGTGGGGGGTGTCTCCAGTGCTGGGGGTGGGGGTGTCTCTAGTGCTGAGGTTTGGGAGCATCTCTATTTTTGGTTAGGTGATCCAGGAACGTAACAGGTTGCTTGCCCCTCCTCTTACCTCCCCTCCTTTTCACACACACATTCTGGAGGTAACTTATCTCATACTTAGGCCTTCAAGTGCTTCTGAATCAAAGGGCAGTGACCTTTGCCTCTCTACTCTCATCTCCCTGACCTGGATGTCAGGAGTTTTTTACTCTATGTCTATTGTCAGAACAAACAACTCACCAATACCACAGAGATTCTTTATTCTTCCTTCTGCTCATTTTTGATAAATTCATCTAGCCACTGCTTCCTGTGTGTCTGCTATGAACAGAATACTGCATTAGGCAATGTACTTTCCATCCCATCCTGACCCTACATATCTTAGCTTTGCCCAGTAATGCTGGCTACTTGGAGTGTCACTGGCCTTCCCATAGATAACCGACAAGTTGCAGAGCCTTTGTGTAACTGCACCTTTGATTTGTGGGTTCCTTGGTTGCAATTCTTCATTTTGTTTATTTGCTTGGTTTTGGCTATGCACTGCCATTCCAGTGGGCTGAGGATTCTGGAAGCTAGTTTCTCTAGAGGACAGATTCAATTTTCATGAGGGCAGGTTTCACTGATTTAGAGTGTTATATAAAAATTAGCAGGCCTGGCGCAGTGGCTCACTCCTCTAATCCCAGCACTTTGGGAGGCTGAGGCGGGTGGATCACCTGAGGTCGGAAGTTTGAGACCAGCCTGGCCAACATGGTGAAACTCCGTCTCTACTAAAAACACAGAAGTTAGCTGTGTGTGGTGGCATGCGCCTGTAATCCCAGCTCTTGGGAGCCTGAGGCAGGAGAATCACTTGAAACCAGGAGGCGGAGGTTGCAGTGAGTCCAGATCCTGCCACTGCATTCCAGCTTGGGCAACAGAGCAAGACTCTGTCTCCAAAAACAAAAATTATCGGAGGCCATTGTTTTGGACTAAGCTCCTGCAAAAGCCTCCACCAGACCAGACTAAAGATCAAAATGCTGAGGTTCCCAGTCACCAAACTAAAACTATTAACCTGATCTGAGAAATCAGGAGAGAGAGAGAGCCAGCAATCTCCCTCCCAAACAGGCCAGTTTCTATCTTCAATCGGCATGATAATGAATGCCCCCTCTTTTAACCTTTAATCTGAAGTAAACCAATCATACCCAGGCAGTAATTTTTCTGTTGTTCTGTCCCCACCTTACAAGGGAAATAACTTTGAAATGACCAATCTGCTTTTTGTTCCTTGTTTCTGCTTTCTTCAGCACTTTTTATGCCTATAAATCCACCCTTCTCTGCTCAGCTCATCAGAGCACTCATTCTATTTTATAGAATGAAGTGTTGCATGATTCTCGAATTGCAAATAAAGCCACTAGAGATCTTTAAACGAAATTTGTTGTAATTGTGTCTTTTGACAAGGATCATAAGGAAGATTTGCTGAGAACTGGCTGCTCACACCATCCAGCTATAACTACTGTGTTTTTATGAATGTATAAGAAATCCCCATTACTGCCCTTTGGACGACAGTGAGTGGCATGGGCTGAATTGGGTCCCCCACCCAATTCACATGTTGAAGTCCTAATCCCCAGTGCCTCAGACTGTTACTATAGTTAGAGATAGGGCCTTTGTAGAGGTAATCAAGATTGAATACGGTCCTATGGGTGGGCCCTAATCCAATGTGACTCGTGTCCTTATAAAAAAGAGGAAATGACACCGGGAACACATGAGCAGAGCAGGGCAGCAGGAGGGAGGCCATCATCTGCAAGCCGAGGAGAAGAGCCTCAGAGGAAACTTGGAACTCCAGAATTCCAGTCTCCAGGATAATTTCTGTTGTTGATACCACTTATTTTGTTATGACAGTCCAAGCAAACTAGTACAGCAAAAAAGGAGGAGGTCCCCTGGTTGGGCTCAGGCTTGTCATCTCAGCACTCTGGGAGGCTGAGGCAGGTGGATCATCTGAGGTCAGGAGTTCGAGACCAGCCTGGCCAACATGATGAAACCACGTCTCTACTAAAAATACAAAAATTAGCCGGGCATGGTGGCTACTCCCACCATGTGGTAATCCTAGCTACTCGGGAGGTTGAGGCAGGAGAATCGCTAGAACTGGGGAGGCAGAAGTTGCAGTGAGCCGAGATCGCACCACTGCACTCCAGCTTGGGTGACAGAGTGAGACTTCATCTCAAAAAAAAAAAAGAAAAAACAGAGAGAAAAAAATAATATAAAGGAAGAGGGTCCCTTGCCAGCACTTGTCTTGCCTACTTGAGTTTTCTCTTCCATTCAGCTCATGCTATTCCATTCATTCTAGACTTTCTATCTTTGCCTTTTCTCTTCTCTGCCATAACACTCGAATAACACTCCTCCCAGCATCAACTCCCCTTCTCCTGCCAAGAGCGCCTCACTTTTCCTTTTGGAAACCACCCTTTTGGAACTCTTAATCCTTGCAGTTTGGATGGGGCTGAGGCTACATTCTTCTGCCACCATCCACTCCAGGGGTGGGAATATGACCCAGGTCTACAGAATCAGAGGCACAGGTACTAAGGTAGGTTGAGGATTTCTCTGCAGCCCTAAGGAAGAAGGTATTTTCCACCTGGGTTGCTGAGCTGATAGGATGTAAATCCACAGCTGCCAGACACCACTGCTTATCTTATGAAAATGCAATGAACTCAGGAAAGCAGAGCTGAGACCACATCCTAATGACATCATTTGGTCTCCATCCAGCCTTCCCTGAGCTTACTTCTTGCCTTTTTAATTACATGATTCAACCACCAACCTCCTCCCCACCCACTTTTTTTCTTTTTTTTTCCAAACAGGGTTGAGTTTCCATGTAGTTAGGAGTCATGACTTGCACACCAAATCGGATTCATTTCTTACCACCCCACTCATACTTCATCTCTTTCATCCAACCTTTAATCACTTACTCTAGCACATGAACTTTGTCAGCTCAGAATCTACAAAGAACTTCACGTCTGTGCTACGTGGTTTTATTTAATTAATTAAATAAATATATATATATTTTTTTGAGACAGGGTCTCACCCTGTCGTCCAGGCTGGAGTACAGTGGCATGATCACGGCTTACTGCAGCCTCGACCTCCTGGGCTCAGGTGATCCTCCCACCTCAGCCTCCCTGAGGCTACAGGCTACACAGTTTTAGAAATTATTCTGCACATGCTGACCCCAAAGCAGTTCAGGAAATTGTGAATTGATGAGTCCTGGGTATTAGGTTTCTTCCTTTGTTTCCCCCAGTCACACCGCATCACACAGGCCAACTCAAAGCCCCGTGCACTTTTTCCTGGTCTCTCATGGGTTGATCTCATTGGGTTCTCTCAGCCACCCTGGGAAAGGTTAAGTCACTTGCTGAATGAAGGTCACCTAGTAGGATTTGGGGGAGGTGGTGAGTGCTTATAGAACTGTACCTTTTTAGTAATTAGGATTAAACTTGCTTACAATGACAAAAACCCAAAGTAACAATGGTTTAAGTTAGATTGAAGTTTACTTCTCTTTCACATAAAAGAATGGAGGTGGCCAGTCCAGGGTAGAGGCTGAACCCCTCAGAGTCAGATCCGCGGGCTTCCCCCATAGGTAGTTCCGCCACGAGGGACTTCCACTTCCAAACTCACCTCCTGATTCAAGATGGCTGCCAAGGCTCTAACAGGCAGGGAAGAGGAATGGATTGTTCTTTTCCTTCAAGACTGCCGTCAGAAACTGCACTTGTCCTTTCTGCTTTCACCCCACTAGACAGAATTTATTTACATGAAACTGCCATAAAGGCTGCCATAAGTATAGTCTCTGTTCCACATGGCTACAGTCTTATCTAGTGGCAGGAGGCAGGAGGAGACTGAAGAAGGGAAACGGGCACTGGGGCTTCACTAGCAGCTTCTGGCCCTGGTTGCTCAGTCCACCTCCACTCATAGTTTGTTTATTGTTTCATATTTGGGTTCTCTCTCCCAGTAGTTTGTGAATTCCTGGCAAACAAAGGTTGTAGGCAGTTCTCTCTTGCATTTTCAGCTCCTTGGATTGTGCTTTTTACATTGTATGTTTTTTTTTTTTTTTTTGAGACGGAGTCTCGCTCTGTCTCCCAGGCTGGAGTGCAGTGGCCGGATCTCAGCTCACTGCAAGCTCCACCTCCCGGGTTTACGCCATTCTCTCGCCTCAGCCTCCCGAGTAGCTGGGACTACAGGCGCCCGCCACCTCGCCCGGCTAGTTTTTTGTATTTTTTTAGTAGAGACGGGGTTTCACCGTGTTAGCCAGGATGGTCTCGATCTCCTGACCTCGTGATCCGCCCGTCTCGGCCTCCCAAAGTGCTGGGATTACAGGCTTGAGCCACCGCGCCCGGCCTACATTGTATGTTTTTCTTTTTTTTTTTTTTTTTTGAGACTGAGTCTTGCTCTGTCACCCAGGCTGGAGTGCAATGGCATGATCTTGGCTCACTGCAATCTCCGCCTCCCCGGTTCAAGTGATTCTCATGCCTCAGCCTCCTGAGTAGCTGGGATTACAGGCGCCTGCCACCATGCCTGACTGATTTTTGTATTTTTGGTAGAGACAGGGTTTCACCATGTTGGTCGGGCTGGTCTCGAACTCCTGACCTCAGGTGATCCACCCGCCTCGGCCTCCCAAAGTCCTGGGATTACAGGCATGAGCCGCTGTGTGCAGCCTACACTGTATTTTGATGATAATAAATCTACAGGTGTTAAGGAGAGAAGTTGTAAAAGGAAATCAAAAGCTACATGTTACACAGCTTAATTATCCCCCAAAGATACCACCCAATAGGAAGCTGGGCTCACAGTCTTGCTTTGTTAATTTTTTTCTTGAGATTGGTTCTTGCTATGTTGCCCAGGCTAGACTCAAACTCCTGGGGTTAAGGGATCCTCCCATCTCGGCCTCGTTAGTAGCTGGGACTACAGGCCTGCACCACTTCCTCCTTGCTCAGGCTTTGAAATCAGACGATTCAGTTCTAGAATCCTGGCTTTATATCTTAAGAGCCGGCTGGTCCTGGAAAAGTGACTAAAAGCTCTCTGAGATTTACTTTCTTTATCTTGTAAGATAGGGATAATGGTATCTTCCTTGCACTGTGAGAATTCCAAAGATGATTTGTGGAAAATGCTCAGCACATTATGGGTTTCATTTATTCCTCTCTTTGGTCTTCAGTCTGTGATAATGGATTGGGGGTTGGTCTATGGCAGGCTTTGTGTGTGTCTAATTCAGCAGATCAGAACTACTCCAAGGCATCAGAAATGTGTCTTCTCTTTCTCTGACTTGTGCACTTAAGACTTAATCTTTGTCTATCTAGAGCAAAACAAAAAATGATGCCAAATATAATTACAATGTTAATGTAAGAAATATCTAGTTTTGCACACATGGCTGAATAAGTAGCATCTATTGGAAGATTTCCTTTGCAGTGACTTGCAAATAGCAACTGTAACTTAATTACTCGGGAAAAATTCCGGGAACAGTCCCTTTGCCTTTGTATCTCCCTCTTCTGGAACATCAACAAATAATTCCCTGGGTGACTTTCAGCAAGCTGTTTAGAAAGTTATTGCAGCTTGAATGTAGGAGGCTCCGATATATAATATCAGAATTATAGTAGGACCAGCCCCTAGTCAGAAAATTGTTGTCTGCTGCTCCTTAACATTTCTCCAAAAGAGCCAACAAATTTATTATTATTATTATTATTTGCAACAGGGTCTCGCTCTGTTGCCCAGGCTGGAGTGCAATGGCATGATCTCAGTTCACTGCAACCTCTGCCTCCTGGGTTCCAGTGATAATTCTGCGTCAGCCTCGTGAGTAGCCAGGATTACAGGCTTGCACTACCATGCTGGGCTAATTTTTGTATTTTTAGTTGAGATGGGGTTTCACTATGCTGGCCAGGTTGGTCTTGAACTCCTGACCTCAGGTGATCCACCAGCCTCAGCCTCCCAAAGTGCTGGGATTATAGGCGTGAGCCACCGCGCCCAGCATAAATTTTGTTAAATTCGTATTAAGTCAGGTTGCCAGTGCTTGCAACTGGAAAAATCTAACGCATAGGGATTATAAATGATCTCTTTTTTTCTCTTGTCAAGCACACCTCTTCTGTATTTTAGGTCAGGGCTCCATCCATCAAACATGAGCCTGTCCTCACAAGTTTGTCTCAATGCAGAAGGGAGTCAGAAATTTCTCATGCATAGGAGAAAAAAAAAAAAAAAAAAAAAAAACTACTGACAAGAATATTCTTATTTAGACTCAGCCAGGAGCAAAATCATTTAAGCAGATAAATGCTACACTCCTACCTATAATACTCTCTTCCATTCCTCCTACCAATGCACTTCTCGTCTTTCCTTTAAGCATCTTCTTAAGATTCATCTAATTTAGCACAAGGCACTTCCAAAGCTCTTTCTTATGTCACTGCTCTCCTGTGAATGCCATGCCTCTTGCATATGCAGGAACGTCAGCACTGTGACCAAAGAGCTACTGAGGTCCTTTCAACTTTCGTCATCCTCTGCTCTCACCCTGTGACCACTTCTGCAAAGAGGCCCCTCTTTTTTTTTTCTTCATTTGTACCAGCACCCTTTGGTTTTGGAATCACCCATCTCCTTTCCCTGTGACTAGAGCATGGCTGTCAGTTACAAAGTCCTGCATCCCCTCCCACCAAGGTCAGCGTCCCCCACCCCCTCAAGGTGCAGTCATCAGACCAGCGGAGGGGCCAAGACGCCAGCAAGGCCAGGCTAGGTCATTCTGAGACACTGAGATGGATACAGGACGATCTTTCTTTTTCCCTCCTGGGATTGCAGTCTGCAGAGACTGGAGACTGAACACCAGCAGTGGCCATCATTCCCACGATGTGGAAAGCGCCTGCCGGAGAAAGAAATAACAGAGAGGAAAGTGGAACTGAGGGGGTGGTGGTGGTCAACACGGGGGCTTCATCCAAGCAGGAGCCAAGAGTTTCCTTTTTGGCTTCGTTCATTTGAAGTCAGGTTTCTGATGCTTGCCACTAAGAAGACTCTAATACACAGGGATGATAAATAATCTTTTCCTCGTGATCATCATGGCCAACATGGTGAAACCCTGTCTCTACTAAAACTACAAAAATTAGCCGGGTGGGATGGCGCCCACCTGTAGTCCCAGCTACTTGGGAGGCTGAGGGAGGAAACTCGCTTGAATCCGGGAGGCGGAGGTTGCGGTGAGCTGAGATAGCGCCACTGCACTCCAGCCTAGGCGAGAGAGCCAGACTCCGCCTCAAAAAAAAAAAAAAAAAAAAGGAATCTTTTCCTCCCCTCTGGTCAGGCACACCTCTTCTGTTTTTTAGGTCAGGACTCTATCCATCAAACATGATTCTGTACAATTTGGGGCACTCACATATTAAGTAAGCATTCATAGGCAGTGCTCTAAGAGCCCTTCACGTCAACATAGACTAAGACTATATGCGTATTTGCTTAATGGTCTATTTGAAAGGTTTAAAGCTTTTCCTGCGTACATATCTTGCCATTTCAACTTTGGTTGTGAGTTCCTGGACTGTAGCACACGTATTTCTATATTTTTGGCATTTCTGGCTACTGCTCAGTATATTACAGACACATAATCTCTTGCCCAAAGCTTTGGGGATGACTTCAGAATTCATAATATTTTGGATTTTTGAAAGGTAACACAGAGCATAAAACTATGAAGGGTGGCCGGGCACGGTGGCTCACACCTGTAATCAAGCATTTTTGGAGGCCGAGGTGGGTGGATCACCTGAGGTCAAGAGTTCGAGACCATCCTGGCCAACATGGTGAAACCCCGTCTCTACTAAAAATATAAAAATTAGCTCAGCATGGTGGCGGGCGCCTGTAATCCCAGCTACTTGGGAGGCTGAGGCAGGAGAATTGCTTGAACCTGGAAGGCAGAGATTGCAGTGAGCTGAAAGGGCGCCATTGCACTCCAGCCTGGGTGACAAGAGTGAATGAAACTTCGTCTAAAAAAAAAACAAAAACCGAAACTCAGGGGTCCTCTGGAAGATCCCCGTAATGTAATGCAGTAACATATTTTCATACGATATGAATATTCATCCTAATTGGGGTAAATAAAGGCTGAATAGCCTTACATCATTTTAGGTTAAGGTTTGCTACCAAATAAGTTTTAAAACATTTTTGTGTTTTGGAACTTTTTATGGTCAGACTTGGGTCCCTGTCCTCTGTCCTCTGACCCAGGTGAAATGCTCTTTCTCTATCACCTTTCTCACAGCAGGGACTCAATTTCTGTCACAGTAATACAGGAAGTCCCTCTGTAGAATCACTTTACATTTTATGTAACAGTCAACAGCCATATAATTAGATATAAGATGTTTGGAATAAATGTATGTAGAAACACATAAACACATACACATATGTGCAAAAACATAACAAAAGATATAGACCAAATTGTCATTTTTTTGCTTTAAAAATTTTTAAGAGATGGGGCGGGGGGGGGTTCTCACTATGTTGCCCAGGCTGGTCTTGAACTCCTGGCCTCAAGAGATCCTCCTGTCTCAGCCTCCTGAGTTGCTAGAATTACAAGTGCATGCCACCATGACTGGCTCCAAATTGTTCATTTTTAACAATGGTTTCCTCTAACTAGAAGAATTATAGATGATTTGTATTTTTTTCTTATTGATGTTCTGTGTTTTTGATGTTTTCCCCTTAAGCATGTCTTTTTAAAATAGAATACTTCTCTTGGATTTTCTAGGTAGTCAAACATATCATCTTTAAATTGCTTTTTTGTTCCTTCCTTCCTAATACTTGCGTGTCTTTGTTTTCCTGGTCTGATTTTATTGGTCAGGATTCCAGAAGGATATTCAGGAGTAATGTGACAGATAATATTCTCATCTTATTCCTGACTTAAATAGCAAAGAACATATTTTTAGAATTAACAATTTTTTAAAATAGAGACAGTGTCTTGCTGTGTTGTCCAAGTTGGTCTGGAACTCCTGGCCTCAAATGATCCTCCCACCTTGGCCTCCCAAAGTGCTGGGATTACAGATATGAGCCACTGCACTGGGCCAGAATTAACAATTAAATAAACATTATTTTTAAAAGCTTTCATAATTTTGATTTATACCATATAAGGAATCTAAATGGAATAGAAAAAAGATTTTTTCACATAAAAGGATCCAAACAAGTGTGTGGCATAAGGAATTTCACAAATATAATCTTTACCACTGGTTCTCCAGAGGATTGAAAATTGAAAATAGGTAATAGGTCAGTAGTCATCTAAACATTGATTTATTCTTTATTTAACTATATTTTGAAGAAATACTTTTTTCATGTAAGTTCAAGAAAATATAATCTGAAAACTAAAATGAAGATACATATCTAAAAGGAATGGGGGAAAAAAGCAAATAGCTGCAATAATGTGCTCCAGAAAGAGAATTGGGAAATCTTGAAACAACAACAAAACTCTGAAGTGGAAAAAGATCTAGACAGAGTCAAAGAAGAGTCACCGGAAACCAAGCCAAGAAGCACAAAACAAACCAAAAGCTCTAGGAAAAATATCTTTTTTTTTTTTTTTTTTTTAGACAGAGTCTCGCTCTGTTGCCTAGGCTGGAGTGCAGTGGCACAATCTTGGCTCACTGCAACCTCCGCTTCCAGGGTTCAAGAGATTCTCCTGCCTCAGCCTCCTGAGTAGCTGAGACTACAGGCGCCCGCCACCATGCCCAGCTAATTTTTGTATTTTTAGTAGAGACCGGGTTTCACCATGTTGGCCAGGCTAGTCTCAAACTTTCTGACCTCAGGTGATCCACTTACCTCAACCTCCCCAAAAATATCTTATGTATTAATGACTAAGGAACAGATATGAAAACTGTATTAGGGAAGTAAGACACATTTGAGATCAGTTTAAAGTTGATAAGACCAAATTGAAAAGCTACTCGGAAGGCTGAGACAGCAGAATCGCTTGAACCTGGGAGGCAGAGGTTGCAGTGAGCCAAGATCATGCCACTACACTCCAGCCTGGGCGACAGATCAAGACTCCATCTCAAAAAGGAAAGAAGGGAAGGGAAGGGAAGGGAAGGGAAGGGAAGGGAAGGGAAGGGAAGGGAAGGGGAGGGGAGGGGAGTGGAAGGCAGTGGAGGGGAAGGGAAGGAAAGGAAGGAAGAAAGACAACAAGGAGCGGTTGTTTGTGTCTGTAATCCCAGATACTTGGGAGGCTGAGACTGAGGAGGGAGGATCACTTGAGCCCAGGAGCTCAAGACTAGCCAGGGCAGCATAGGGAGACCCCATCAAAGAAAGAAAGGAAGGGAGGGAGGGAAGAAGGAAGGAGAGAGAAAGAAGGAAAGAAAGAGAGAAAGAAGACAGAAAGAGAAAGAAGGAAATAAAGAAAGAGAGAAAGAAAAAAGAAAGAAAGAAGGAAAGAAAGAAAGAAGATAGAGAAAATAAGAAAAATGCACCCCACCATCCAAAAAATAATGACTTGTACATAAATCACGGACAAGTGTGCCGCAGTTATCTACGCATGGCAGTGCGAGAGCTATGATCCTGGTTTGCTTGAACCCAGAAGGCAGAGGTTGCAGTAGGCTGAGACTGTGCTATTGCACTCCAGCCTGGGTGACAGAGCGAGACCCTGTCTAAAAAAAAAAGCTATAATCCTGGCTACTCTATCATTGTGTAATTCAAGTCCCCAATTCTGACCCTTGCCCCACCCACCAACAGGATTTCTGTTGAGGTACTCGCTGGCTTGTTGCAATCCAGAAAGGAGCCAGAAATATTCACTAAGAACTTACTTTTTTTTTCTCCCCCATGGGCCACGAAATTGGTTTTTATTCCAGGAATGTCTTTGTAAAGAGAAGGAGGTTCTATAGAATAGTGCAGATCACAACATAATAAAAGGAAAGCAAAATTATATTTTAAGGGAAACTTTGCTGAAACAATGCTGACACCAGCTATTTTTGGATCACAAGATAATTGTATATCTTAAGGGAGAGGCTATCCAGTGACTATAGTGGTTTACAGGAAATCTTAGCTGTTAAAAATCGTTGCAGTTCTATTGTTTTACTTGTTTTCTATAAGTAACTTTCCTAGCCCAATCTACTATCATGATAATCTATCTTCTAGTGTTTAAAGTGTTATGTTTTAGCACATCCAAAATATTCAAGTGATGACGTTATCATGACTTGCTTTCAGATGACTGTTTTCTACCTGGAAAAGTCAGGTTTTAGCTCTTTCCAGAAGCAGCGTGACTTCAGGAGAGAAAGTTCTTTTGCAACTCAAAAGGATCCAAAAACCAAGGCAGAAGTCTACCTACAGACATATACATGCGGCGTCTATAACCAAGCACCTTATACCAATAAGGCAGCCCCCTCACGCTTACCCCTTTCTCACTACAGTCAGCCATGGGACCAAGAGGTGTGGCCTACCTTCCCCACCAGAGCCTGTGATGGGACTCTCTTCTGCAAACAAAAGAGCCATAGAACTAAGAGGCTGAGGACCAGAGACTGGTGAGGAACCTCAATCTATTTGAGAGCAAAACCAATGGACAATATCCAGTTTGAGGAACTATGTTGGGAATAAAGAAGGGGAATCCAGTTTGAGGAATTGTGTTGGGAGCTGGCAGCATACGGCCTCCCACTAAAGGAATAAAGAAGGGGTCCCAGCCTGAAGAGCAGCTGTCTGAGGGCTGCTGTGAGCATTAACCAAAAAAAAAAAAAAAAAAAAAAAAAAGGGTGCCACTTCTAGATACATGCTGCAAATAATTGAAAACAAGGACTCAAACAGGTACTCAAACAGCCATGTTCATAGCAGCATCATTCACAATAGCCAAAGGCAGAAACACCCAAGCGTTCCTCAACAGGGGAATGCATAAACCAAGTGTGGTCTATACAGATAGTGGGATATTATTCAGCCATAATAAAAGGGAATTAAATTCTGATATAAGCTGCAACATGGATGAACCTTGAAAATATTATGCTAAGTGAAAGAAGCCAGGCACAAAAGGATAAATATTATATAACTTCACTTACATGAGGTACCTATAATAGGCAAAGTCATAGTGGCAGAAAGCAGAAGAGCTTAGTCGGGGCTAGGAGGAGGGGAAAGCGGAATATTGTTTAATGGATGCGGTTTCAGTTTGGGATGATAAAGTTCTGGAGGTGGATAGTGGTGACGGTTGTACAACACTGTGGTTTACTGCCACTGAGTTGTGTACCTAAAAATGGTAAAAATGGTAAATTTTAGGGATTTTAAATTTTATTTTATACTTCTCCACTTTATTTTGTTTTTTCTTTAATTTTTTATTTCCACAAGTTTTTGGGGAATTCCACAGGTCTATTTGGTTATGTGAATAAGTTCTTCAGTGGTGATTTGTGAGATTCTGGTGCGCCCATCACCCGAGCAGTATACACTGAACCCAATTTGTAGTGTTTTATCCCTCACCCGCTTCCCATCCTTTCCTCCTGAGTCCCCAAAGTCTACTGTGTCATTCTTATGCCTTTGCATCCTCACAGCTTAGCTTCCACTTATGAGTGAGAACATACGATGTTTGGTTTTCCATTCCTGAGTTACTTCACTTGGAATAATAGTTTCCAATCTCATCCAGGTTGCTGTGAATGCCATTAATCCATTCCTTTTTATGGCTGAGTAGTATTACATCGAACGTATATACCACAGTTTCTTTATCCGCTCATTGATTAACAGGGATTTGGGTTGGTTCCACATTTGTGCAATGGTGAATTGTGCTGCTATAAGCATGCGTGTGAAAGTATCTTTTTCGTGTAATGACTTCTTTTCCTCTGGGTAGATACCCAGTAGTGGGATTGCTGAATCAAATGGTAGTTCTACTTTTAGTTCTTCAAGAAATCTCCACACTGTTTTCCAGAGTGGTTGTACTAGTTTACATTCCTACCAGCAGTGAAGAAGTGTTGCCTTTTCACTGCATCCACGCCAATATCTATTATTTTTTGATTTTTTGATTATGGCCATTCTTATAGGAGTAAAGTGGTATCGCATTGTGGTTTTGATTTGCATTCCACTGATCACTAGTGATGTTGAGCATTTTTCCACACGCTTGTTGGCCATTTGTATATCTTCTTTTTTTTTTTTTTTTTTTTTTTTTTTTTTTTTTTTGAGACGGAGTCTCGCTCTGTCGCCCGGGCTGGAGTGCAGTGGCCGGATCTCAGCTCACTGCAAGCTCCGCCTCCCGGGTTCACGCCATTCTCCTGCCTCAGCCTCCCGAGTAGCTGGGACTACAGGCGCCCGCCACCTCGCCCGGCTAGTTTTTTGTATTTTTTTAGTAGAGACGGGGTTTCACAGTGTTAGCCAGGATGGTCTCGATCTCCTGACCTCGTGATCCGCCCGTCTCGGCCTCCCAAAGTGCTGGGATTACATGTATATCTTCTTTTGAGAATTGTCTATTCATGTCCTTAACCCACTTTTTGATGGGATTGTTCATTTTTTTCTTACTAATTTGTTTGAGTTCGTTGCAGATTCTGGATGTAAGTCCTGTGTCAGATGTATAGATTGTGAAGATTGTCTCCCACTCTGAAATTTTAGGTTATGTATAGTTTACCACAATGAAAATCCAAAACAAAGGATATAAATATTCAAACCATTCTTCCAAAGGTACTTCAAAGTTCCTATGTCTGCCTGGCACAAGGTTACTGCCCAGTATATGCTAGTTTCTCTTCCTTTTATCTTGCTGCTTCTCCTGCCACCTTCCTTCACCACTCCACATTCATCACATTCAGCTTTCAGGGTGCCATTAGGACTCCAGGCCACTCCACACCCTACTCACTCACTTCTTACTTCAGAGGAGGCTGCGCTTAACATTCCTGAAAGAGGTTGCAAAGTGATTAGAGGACTTCATTCCAGCAATTTCCTTCCTGTCTCTGGTGTCATCAATTTTTCCATCTCCACTGGGTCATTCTGATCAATAGACCCATGAGTATCCATAATTAAAAACAACCAACCGCCTGGGTGTGGTGGCTCATGCCTGTAATCCCAGCACTTTGGGTCAACCAACAGGCCAAGGCAGGCGGATCACCCGAGGTTAGGAGTTCAAGACCATCCCGGCCAACATGGCAAAACCCAGTCTCTATTAAAAGTACAAAGGTTAGCCAGGCATGGAGGCAGGTGCCTGTAATTCCAGCTACTTGGGAGGCTGAGGCAGGAGAATTGCTTGAACTTGGGCAGCAGAGGTTGCAGTAAGCTGAGATTGTGCCAATGCATTCCAGCCTGGGTAACAGAGCGAGACTTTGTCTCAAAAAAGAGAAAGAAAGAAAAAAAGAAACCAACCAAACAAAACCCAAAAAGCCCTGAGCCCACATTACCCTGTAGCAACTGTCCCAATCCTTTGCCCTTGCTCTTCTGCATGGCAAGAGTTCTTGACAATTATCTGTGCTGTTTCTACTCAACTCCATCCTCAACTCACTGCCCTTTGGCTTCCATCTCCACCAGAGAACTGAAATTACCATCGTCAAGGTTACCACTGATCCCCATTTGCCTAAGTCACTGGTCAATCCTCATCAACTTGGTTTCATTATGGCGTTCAGTGGCTGACACCTTCCTCTAGAAGCACGGCCTTTTCTTGGCTCCATGGGCACCACTCTCTCCTGGCTTTACTCCTATCTCATTGCCTCCTTCGCTGGTGCCTCCTCCTGCGTTCTAAAGGTTGAAGTCCCTTCGTCTCAGTACTTTCGCCCTTGGTAATTTCACCCTGCCTCAAGGCTGTAAATGCTATTCAGATGCTGATGACTCCAAATTTTATCTGTAGCACTGACCTTTCTCTTGAACGCTAAACTCAGAAATCCACCAGTCTGCTGGACTCTCCAAGGCGGATAGCCAGGCCTCTCCAGGTTAAAACATCGAAAGTAGAACTTTTTATCCCTCCCTAGGCTTTACCATCATAATCATCCTTTTCTTCATCTTCCCCATCTTGATAAATGTTACCACCCTTCATGCAGGTGGCCAGATCCAAATTCTCCTCAGCGGATTCTGCTTAAAACTCTCTAGCGGCTTCCCATTGCAGTTAGGAAAACATCGCGGGGTGATCAGATACAGTGTGACGTGGCCTCCACCCTGTGACGTCATTTGGCTTCTCCCGGTGTGCTACATCATGGGTCTTTCTTTTCCCAGGACACATTTTGCTTGGTCCTGGGTTTGTGCTGGCTGTTTCCCTCCCTGGAAGGCCCTTTTTCCAGATCTTCACCTAGCACAATCTCCTTAATTTATAAGGAATTCTTATAAATCAATATAAATTACTAACTTCCCAGTGAAAAGGTGGCAAAGGATACAAAGAGACAAGCCACAGAAGAGGAAAACCAGTGTATTTCCTCTTCCGTGACTTAAGTCAGGTAAAATGATGCTTTTTATTTATGTTTTTTGAGACAAAGACTTGCTCTGTTGCCCAGGCTAGAGTGCAGTGGTGTGATCTTGGCTCACTGCAACCTCTGCCTCCTGGGTTCAAGTGATTCTCCTGCCTCAGCCTCCCGAGTAGCTGGGGTTACAGGCACACGCCACCACACCCAGCTAATTTTTGTATTTTTAGTAGAGATGGGGTTTCACCATGTTGGCCAGGCTGGTCTCGAACTCCTGACTGCAAGTGATCCACCTGCCTCGGCCTCCCAAAGTGCTGGGATTACAGGCGTGAGCCACTGTGCCTGGCCTAACACGATGCTTTACCTGATTTATAACACAAGACATACAAAGGCGCAAAACTAAAATGAGGTCGCATGGGTTACCTATTAGATTGGCAAAGGTAAAAAAAAAATCTGGTAACGACCGTGTTGGCAAGAGGTTAGGGAAGAGACACTCTCACATGTTTTGTTGGTGGGAATAGACATTAGCGCATTTATGCAAAGTCATTGATGGTATTCATCAAAATTTGCAATGTACATACCCCTTGCCCCAGAAATGTTATTTCTGCGAATTTTCCTGCAGATATGCTGGCACATATACAAGATTATAGATATACAAGTTTCTTCATTGCAGCTTTGTTTGTAATAAGTAAAAGATTTGAAATAGTCATCCATTAATATAGGACTAGTTTAATGAATAATTAATAATACAATGGAATACAAGGCAGTCTTTACAAAAACTAAGCTGTTCTACATGCTTTGCTATTAAACCATCTCCAGGATATATAATTAAATAAAAGAAGCAAAATGCAGGCTGAAGGTGTAAAGCATGATACACCTTCATCCCGGAAGTTGGATGGAAAAATTTATGAATTTTGTTTGTTTGTTTGTTTTGAGATGGAGTCTTGCTCTGTTGCCAGGCTGGAGTGCAGTGGTACAGTCTTGGCTCACTGCAACCGCTGACTCCCTGGTTCAAGTGATTCTCCTACCTCAGCCTCCTGAGTAGCTGGGATTACAGGCACATGCCACCATGCCCAGCTGATTTTTGTATTTTTAGTAGAGACGGGGTTTCACCATGTTGGCCAGGATGGTCTCAATCTCCTGACCATGTGATCCGCCCGCCTCGACCTCCCAAAGTGCTGGGATTACAGGCATAAGCCACCGCGCCCAGCTGAATATTTTTGATTATATATACATAGAATATCTCTGGAAGAAAATATAGGAAACTAACAGACAGTCTTTGGAGAGGGAAATAACATGGATAGTAAGGAAGATAGTCTTAACTTTTACTATACGCCCCTTTTTACCTTTTATTTCTTACCATGTGTATATTACCTATTCAATTAATAAATAATTGAAAAAAATACATAAAATGTGTATAGGAAGAAGGGCCCATGAGAGGCTGAGAAACAATTACCTGCAAAGTAAGAGGGAAGGAGAGAGAATTGTAGCAGCAGTCAGGGGTGAGACTTCCAACAACTTACCTGCAGGAACCCTGGGCTCACCCATAGATAGCACAATGAGGCCAATAGGATAAAGCCTGAAGACTACCCTCTGGGCTTGGTGATTCCCGTGCAGATTCTTAGTTAGGAATGATTTTGGTTGACACAAAATCCTACTCTGTAATTTTTATTTTTATTACTTATTTATTTACTTATTTTTGAGACGGAGTCTTGCTCTGTCACACAGGCTGGAGTACAGTGGCACAATCTCAGTTCACTGCAACCTCCACCTCCTGGGTTCAAGTGATTCTCCTACCTCAGCCTCCCAAGTAGCTGGGATTACAGGCATGCACTACCATGCCCAGCAAATTTTTGTATTTTCAGTAGACACGGGGTTTCACCATGTTGACCAGTCTGGTCTAGAACTCCTGACCTCAGGTGATCTGCCCACCTCAGTCTCCCAAAGTGCTGGGATTATAGGCATGAGCCACCGTGCCCAACCCTCTGGCTACATAATTTTTAAAATAGCCACCCAACATCTTTTGGACAGCTTTTCTCTCTTTGGGGAATTTCATGCCCTATGAATCTTGACTTCCCTTGGAGGAAGCAGGAAGCTCACTTTCCCTTGGGGTTAGGGCTTAGTCTTTGACACAGGCTCTGCCAGTGAGAGCCCAACTGAGACATTGTTTAGAAGGAAAGTAGTGCAAGGAAACAGCTCCTGTGAGAGGGTGGTGGTGTGGGTGCCTGGCTTTGGGGCAGCAGTGGTGGAGATTCTGGCACCACACACTGGCAGAGCCCGGGCCTGGCATGGCATTTCATCTGAGCATTCTGAATGAAAAACATGTGGCCTGCCACATTTGTGCACAGTTGGTCTGGAGTGGCGCTAGCTGCAAAGCCCCACACCTGATTCTTGGACTCCCATGGAAATTTTGGTAGTATATTTAAAAATATACAGGCAGTGGCTCATGCCTGTAATCCCAGCATTTTGGGAGGCCAAGGTGTGTGAATCACCTGAAGTCAGAAGATCGAGACCAGCCTGACCAACATGGTGAAACCCATGTCTACTAAAAATTCAAAAAAAAAAAAAAAAAATTCGCCGGACTTGGTGGTGGACACCTGTAGTCCCAGCTATTCGGGAGTCTGAGGCAGGAGAATCTCTTGAACTCAGGAGGTGGAGATTGCAGTGAGCCAAGACCACGCCACTGCACTCCAGCCTGGGCAACAAAGTGAGACTCCACCGCCCCCCTCCCGCCAAAAAAAAATCACTTAATAAATTCCTTTTCTGTTTTAAATAACTTAGAATGGATTTTGTAGTGATTTTTTCTGGAGGGTGGACGTAGGTTAAAAAGATGTCAAGGAGGCTGGGCAACAAAAAAAAACTTCATCTCTACAAAAAATAAAAATTCGCTGGGCTTGATGGTTTGTAGTAGTAGTCTCAGCTACTTGGGAGACTGAGGTGGGAGGATCGCCTGAGCTCAGGAGTTGGAGGCTATAGTGAGCTATATATCACACCACTGCACTCTAGCCTGGGAGACAGAGCGATACTCCATCTTAAAAAAAAAAAAAGAAGAAGAAGAAGAAGTCAAGGGTAAATATGGATGTTGGAAGCCAGTTTTCTCACTGTTGGAGTGGGAGGTTACAGGTAAGCAAGGGAGGGTGTTAGAATGATCCAGATGGCACTGAATTAGCATTGGAGACATCAGTATGACTCATGCTTAGCTTAATACTGATACAGATGGTACATATAGAACTATTTTTAGATATATAGATATACATAGGCAAATATAATATATGGACATATATTTCCTTGCTCTCTCAGCTGAAAGGCTTAGAGGCAATAACACCCCAATAGCAACAAGCACCCCAATAACTGAGCAATAGCAACAGGCCTAGATCTTAGTTTCTTTCTTTCTTTTTTTTTTTTTTTTATTATACTTTAAGTTCTAGGGTACATGTGCATGGCGTTTATATCATGTATAACTCCCCAATGCAATCCCTCCCTCCTCCCCCCTCCCCATGATAGGCCCCAGTGTGTGATGTTCCCCTTCCCGAGTCCAAGTGATCTCATTGTTCAGTTCCCACCTATGAGTGAGAACATGCGGTGTTTGGTTTTCTCTTCTTGTGATAGTTTGCTAAGAATGATGGTTTCCAGCTGCATCCATGTCCCTACAAAGGACGCAAACTCATCCTTTTTGATGGCTGCATAGTATTCCATGGTGTATATGTGCCACATTTTCTTAACCCAGTCTGTCACAGATGGACATTGGGTTGATTCCAAGTCTTTGCTATTGTGAATAGTGCCGCAATAAACATACGTGTGCATGTATCTTTGTAGTAGAGTAATTTATAATCCTTTGGGTATATACCCAGTAGTGGGATGGCTGGGTCATATGGTACATCTAGTTCTAGATCCTTGAGGAATCGCCATACTGTTTGCCATAATGGTTGAACTAGTTTACAATCCCACCAACAGTGTAAAAGTGTTCCTATTTCTCCACATCCTCTCCAACACCTGTTGTTTCCTGACTTCTTAATGATTGCCATTCTAACTGGTGTGAGATGGTATCTCATTGTGGTTTTGATTTGCATTTCTCTGATGGCCAGTGATGATGAGCATTTTTTCATGTGTCTGTTGGCTGTATGGATGTCTTCTTTTGAGAAATGTCTGTTCATATCCTTTCCCCACTTTTTGATGGGGTTGTTTGTTTTTTTCTTGTATATTTGTTTGAGTTCTTGGTAGATTCTGGATATTAGCCCTTTGTCAGATGAGTAGGTTGCAAAAATTTTTTCCCATTCTGTAGGTTGCCTGTTCACTCTGATGGTAGTTTCTTTAGCTGTGCAAAAGCTCTTTAGTTTAATTAGATCCCATGTGTCAATTTTTGCTTTTGCTGCCGTTGCTTTTGGTGTTTTAGACATGAAGTCCTTGCCCATGCCTATGTCCTGAATGGTACTACCTAGATTTTCTTCTAGGGTTTTTATGGTATTAGGTCTAACATTTAAGTCTCTAATCCATCTTGAATTAATCTTCGTATAAGGGGTAAGGAAAGGATCCAGTTTCAGCTTTCTACTTATGGCTAGCCAATTTTCCCAGCACCATTTATTAAATAGGGAATCCTTTCCCCATTTCTTGTTTCTCTCAGGTTTGTCAAAGATCAGATGGCTGTAGATGTGTGGTATTATTTCTGAGGACTCTGTTCTGTTCCATTGGTCTATATCTCTGTTGTGGTACCAGTACCATGCTGTTTTGGTTACTGTAGCCTTGTAGTATAGTTTGAAGTCAGGTAGCGTGACGCCTCCAGCTTTGTCCTTTTGACTTAGGATTGTCTTGGCAATGCGGGCTCTTTTTTGGTTCCATATGAACTTTAAAGCCGTTTTTTCCAATTCTGTGAAGAAACTCATTGGTAGCTTGATGGGGATGGCATTGAATCTATAAATAACCTTGGGCAGTATGGCCATTTTCACGATATTGATTCTTCCTATCCATGAGCATGGTATGTTCTTCCATTTGTTTGTGTCCTCTTTGATTTCACTGAGCAGTGGTTTGTAGTTCTCCTTGAAGAGGTCCTTTACATCCCTTGTAAGCTGGATTCCTAGGTATTTGATTCTCTTTGAAGCAATTGTGAATGGAAGTTGATTCCTGATTTGGCTCTCTGCTTGTCTGTTACTGGTGTATAAGAATGCTTGTGATTTTTGCACATTAATTTTGTATCCTGAGACTTTGCTGAAGTTGCTTATCAGCTTAAGGAGATTTTGGGCTGAGACAATGGGGTTTTCTAAATATACAATCATGTCATCTGCAAACAGGGACAATTTGACTTCTTCTTTTCCTAACTGGATACCCTTGATTTCTTTCTCTTGCCTGATTGCCCTAGCCAGAACTTCCAACACTATGTTGAATAGGAGTGGTGAGAGAGGGCATCCCTGTCTTGTGCCAGTTTTCAAAGGGAATTTTTCCAGTTTTTGCCCATTCAGTATGATATTAGCTGTGGGTTTGTCATAAATAGCTCTTATTATTTTGAGGTACGTTCCATTAATACCAAATTTATTGAGCGTTTTTAGCATAAAGGGCTGTTGAATTTTGTCAAAAGCCTTTTCTGCATCTCTTGAGATAATCATGTGGTTCTTGTCTTTGGTTCTGTTTATATGCTGGATTACGTTTATTGATTTGCGAATGTTGAACCAGCCTTGCATCCCAGGGATGAAGCCCACTTGATCATGGTGGATAAGCTTTTTGATGTGCTGCTGAATCCGGTTTGCCAGTATTTTATTGAGGATTTTTGCATCGATGTTCATCAGGGATATTGGTCTAAAATTCTCTCTTTTTGTTGTGTCTCTGCCAGGCTTTGGTATCAGGATGATGTTGGCCTCATAAAAAGAGTTAGGGAGGATTCCCTCTTTTTCTATTGATTGAAATAGTTTCAGAAGGAATGGTACCAGCTCCTCCTTGTACCTCTGGTAGAATTCAGCTGTGAATCCATCTGGTCCTGGACTTTTTTTGGTGGGTAGGCTATTAATTGTTGCCTCAATTTCAGAGCCTGCTATTGGTCTATTCAGGGATTCAACTTCTTCCTGGTTTAGTCTTGGGAGAGTGTAAGTGTCCAGGAAATTATCCATTTCTTCTAGATTTTCTAGTTGATTTGCGTAGAGGCATTTATAGTATTCTCTGATGGTTGTTTGTATTTCTGTGGGGTCGGTGGTGATATCCCCTTTATCATTTTTTATTGCGTCTATTTGATTCCTCTCTCTTTTCTTCTTTATTAGTCTAGCTAGCGGTCTGTCAATTTTGTTGATCTTTTCAAAAAACCAACTCCTGGATTCATTGATTTTTTGGAGGGTTTTTTGTGTCTCTATCTCCTTCAGTTCTGCTCTGATCTTAGTTATTTCTTGCCTTCTGCTAGCTTTTGAATGTGTTTGCTCTTGCCTCTCTAGTTCTTTTAATTGTGATGTTAGAGTGTCCATTTTAGATCTCTCCTGCTTTCTCTTGTGGGCAGTTAGTGCTATAAATTTCCCTCTACACACTGCTTTAAATGTGTCCCAGAGATTCTGGTATGTTGTATCTTTGTTCTCATTGGTTTCAAAGAACATCTTTATTTCTGCTTTCATTTCGTTATGTACCCAGTAGTCATTCAGGAGCAGGTTGTTCAGTTTCCATGTAGTTGAGCGGTTTTGATTGAGTTTCTTAGTCCTGAGTTCTAGTTTGATTGCACTGTGGTCTGAGAGACAGTTTGTTATAATTTCTGTTCTTGTACATTTGCTGAGGAGTGCTTTACTTCCAATTATGTGGTCAATTTTGGAATAAGTGCGATGTGGTGCTGAGAAGAATGTATATTCTGTTGATTTGGGGTGGAGTGTTCTATAGATGTCTATTAGGTCCGCTTGGTGCAGAGATGAGTTCAATTCCTGGATATCCTTGTTAACTTTCTGTCTCGTTGATCTGTCTAATGTTGACAGTGGAGTGTTGAAGTCTCCCATTATTATTGTATGGGAGTCTAAGTCTCTTTGTAGGTCTCTAAGGACTTGCTTTATGAATCTGGGTGCTCCTGTATTGGGTGCATATATATTTAGGAGAGTTAGCTCTTCCTGTTGAATTGATCCCTTTACCATTATGTAATGGCCTTCTTTGTCTCTTTTGATCTTTGATGGTTTAAAGTCTGTTTTATCAGAGACTAGGATTGCAACCCCTGCTTTTTTTGTTCTCCATTTGCTTGGTAGATCTTCCTCCATCCCTTTATTTTGAGCCTATGTATGTCTCTGCATGTGAGATGGGTCTCCTGAATACAGCAGACTGATGGGTCTTGACTCTTGATCCAGTTTGCCAGTCTGTGTCTTTTAATTGGAGCATTTAGTCCATTGACATTTAAGGTTAATATTGTTATGTGTGAACTTGATCCTGTCATTATGATATTAACCGGTTATTTTGCTCGTTAGTTGATGCAGTTTCTTCCTAGCCTCGATGGTCTTTACATTTTGGCATGTTTTTGCAATGGCTGGTACCGCTTGTTCCTTTCCATGTTTAGGGCTTCCTTCAGGGTCTCTTGTAAGGCAGGCCTGGTGGTGACAAAATCTCTAAGCATTTGCTTATCTGTAAAGGATTTTATTTCTCCTTCACTGATGAAGCTTAGTTTGGCTGGATATGAAATTCTGGGTTGAAAATTCTTTTCTTTAAGAACGTTGAATATTGGCCCCCACTCTCTTCTGGCTTGTAGAGTTTCTGCCGAGAGATCTGCTGTTATTCTGATGGGCTTCCCTTTGTGGGTAACCCGACCTTTCTCTCTGGCTGCCCTTAAGATTTTTTCTTTCATTTCAACTTTGGTGAATCTGGCAATTATGTGTCTTGGAGTTGCTCTTCTGGAGGAGTATCTTTGTGGCGTTCTCTGTATTTCCTGAATTTGAATGTTGGCCTGCCCTACTAGGTTGGGGAAGTTCTCCTGGATGATATCCTGAAGAGTGTTTTCCAACTTGGTTCCATTTTCCCCCTCACTTTCGGCACCCCAATCAGACGTAGATTTGGTCTTTTTACATAATCCCATACTTCTTGCAGGCTTTGTTCATTTCTTTTTCTTCTTTTTTCTTTTGGTTTCTCTTCTCGCTTCATTTCATTCATTTGATCCTCAATCGCTGATACTCTTTCTTCCAGTTGATCGAGTCGGTTACTGAAGCTTGTGCATTTGTCACGTATTTCTCGTGTCATGGTTTTCATCTCTGTCATTTCGTTTATGATCTTCTCTGCATTAATTAGTCTAGCTGTCAATTCTTCCACTTTTTTTTCAAGATTTTTAGTTTCTTTGCGCTGGGTATGTAATTCCTCCTTTAGCTCTGAGAGGTTTGATGGACTGAAGCCTTCTTCTCTCATCTCGTCAAAGTCATTCTCTGACCAGCTTTGATCCGTTGCTGGTGATGGGCTGCGCTCCTTTGCAGGGGGAGATGCGCTCTTATTTTTTGAATTTCCAGCTTTTCTGCCCTGCTTCTTCCCCATCTTTGTGGTTTTATCTGTCTCTGGACTTTGATGATGTTGACGTACGGATGGGGTTTTGGTATAGGTGTCCTTCCTGTTTGATAGTTTTCCGTCTGACAGTCAGAAGGACTGTCTGTTGGTCTGTTGGAGATTGCTTGACGTCCACTCCAGACCCTGTTTGCCTGGGTATCAGCAGCAGAGGTTGCCGAAGATAGAATATTGCTGAACAGTGAGTGTACCTGTCTGATTCTTTCTTTGGAAGTTTCCTCTCAGGGGTGACGCCACCCTGTGAGGTGTGGGGTGTCAGACTGCCCCTAGTGGGGGATGTCTCCCAGCTAGGCTACTCAGGGGTCAGGGACCACCTGAGCAGGCAGTCTGTCCGTTCTCGGATCTCAACCTCCGCGTTAGGAGATCCACGGCTCTCCCCAAAGCTGTCAGACAGAGTCGTTCGCGTCTGCACCGCCCCCGCTCTTTCCCCTAATGGACTGCAGCTGTGCGCTGTCCGCAGCGGTAGAGTCTACAGAGACAGGCAGGCTTCCTTGAGCTGCTGTGAGCTCCACCCAGTTCGAGCTTCCCAGCGGCTTTGTTTACCTACTTAAGCCTCAGCAATGGCGGGCGCCCCTCCCCCAGCCTCGCTGCTGCCTTGCGGATAGATCGCCGCAGACGGCTGTGTTAGCAGTGAGGGAGGCTCCGTGGGCGTGGGACCCTCCCGGCCAGGTGTGGGATATATTCTCCTGGTGTGCCTGTTTCCTTAAAGCGCAGTATTGGGGTGGGAGTTACCCGATTTTCCAGGTGTTGTGTGTCTCAGTTCCCCTGGCTAGGAAAAAGGGATTCCTTTCCCCCTTGCGCTTCCAGGTGAGGCGATGCCTCACCCTGCTTCAGCTCACGCTGGTCAGGCTGCAGCAGCTGACCAGCACCGATTGTCCGGCACTCCCTAGCGAGATGACCCCAGTACCTCAGTTGAAAACGCAGAAATCACTGGTCTTCTGTGTCGCTCGCGCTGGGAATTGGAGACTGGAGCTGCTCCTATTCGGCCATCTTGCTCCGCCCCCCTTTCTTTTCTTTTTCTTTTTTTTTTTTTTTTTAAGACAGTCTCTCGGCCGGGCGCGGTGGCTCAAGCCTGTAATCCCAGCACTTTGGGAGGCCGAGACGGGCGGATCACGAGGTCAGGAGATCGAGACCATCCTGGCTAACACAGTGAAACCCCGTCTCTACTAAAAATACAAAAACTAGCCGGGCGAGGTGGCGGGCGCCTGTAGTCCCAGCTACTCGGGAGGCTGAGGCAGGAGAATGGCGTAAACCCGGGAGGCGGAGCTTGCAGTGAGCTGAGATCCGGCCACTGCACTCCAGTCCGGGCGACAGAGCGAGACTCCGCCTCAGAAAAAAAAAAAAAAAAAAAAAAAAAAAAGACAGTCTCTCTCTGTTGCCCAGGTTGGAGAGTAATGGCGCGATCTCGGCTCACTGCAACCTCTGTCTCCCAGGTTCAAGCAATTATCTCACCTCAGGCTTCCAAGTACAGGCACCTGCCACCACGTCTGTCTAATTTTTTGTGTTTTTACTAGAGACGAGGTTTTGCTATATTGGCCAGGCTGGTCTCGAACTCCTGACCTCAGGTGATCCGTCTCCCTCGGCCTCCCAAAGTGCTGGGATTATAAAAATGAATCAGCCGGGCACAGTGACTCAGTTTCTAACACCATTTTCCAATAAAAGAAACCAAGGACTCTTAGAGAAATGGCTGATTCAAGGAGTAGGGCAGGAAAGGTGAACCTAGAGGCATCACAACTACATGAAATGTGCAGATCTTTCTTGGCTACTAACGAAACTTAACTAATAAAGACAATTTTATGAAATACAGGAAATCTGATATGGACTGTGATATAGACAATATCAAGGGATTACTGTTAATTTTTTAGGAGTGACAATGACATTGAAATTCTGTAAGAAAATGTCCATATTTTTAGAGATGCATCCCGAAGGATGAGGGGCTAAAATGACATGATATCTGAAATTTGCTGTAAAGAAAGAGGAAAATTGGGATAGATGAAGAAGTGTGGCAAATCTTGGTAACTGCTGAATCTCGGGTTCCTTGTAGAATGTTCTCTGCTTCTGAGTATGCTTGAAATTTTTCACTAACGGTTTTTGTCTTTTCTTTTCCTTTTTTTTTTTTTTTTTTTTTGAGATCGAGTTTTGCTCTGTCACCCAGGCTGGAGTGCAATGATTTCATCTCGGCTCACTGCAACCTCTGTCTCCCGGGTTCAAGTGATTCTCCTGTCTCAGCCCCCTGAGTAGCTGAGATTACAGGTGACCACCCCCATGCCCAGCTAATTTTTTTGTATTTTTAGTAGAGATGGGGTTTCACCATATTGGCCAGGCTGGTCCTGACCTCAGGTGATCCGCCCGCCTCGGCCTCTCAAAGTGCTGGGATTACAGGCGTGGGCCACCGTGCCCAGCCTCATAATGCATTTTTTAAAAAAGCTAGAAAAAGATTTGGGTTGAGAATAGAGTTGGCAATGTTTATTCCACCTGTAATCCCAGGCTGCGTAGGAGCTCCAGTGTGATGGGCACTGCTGTGGCTGAGAGGGACGTGTGGGTGGGTGGTCTCCCCCGATCCAGGGCTGAGCCAGGAGGGCCTCTGATCCCAGATATGGAGTTGAGAAAGGGGAGTTGACTGCTGGACGACTCGTTTTTTTCTCTTTCTCAGTGGCTGGCTGGGAAACCCAGGGCGCCTTTTCTTGACATTGCCCAGTGCTCTCTAGCCCATGGAAGGCACACTGAACAACAGAAGAAACAGAAGCTCCCACCCCACTTGTGTGTTTGTGGCTACCTAGCAGTTCTTGCTACTCTACTGTAGGGTGTGAGAAACAGTGATTATGGTAGAGTTTGTGATGTTTGTTTTTCCCAAGATCAAAACCCCATCTCCCCTCTGTTAACATAAACCATCAAAAGTGGATCTGTATTTAATTTTCCTTGGGTGGTCCTGGGTTGACATCTTGCCCTTTTGTCTTACCATAGGAACTTGGGAACCCAATCCTTTGTTCCATCTGCTCCGAAGACAGCCCACCACCCGCTGCTGGCCTGGTGCTTCCAGCATGGATTCTGTGTTTTGAAACCTCGTCTAAAGTTACAGGGAACAAGAGATCCTTAACATTTCATGTGAGCGTTCTGAGCGAAAAGCCTGTGTCCTGGCCACATTCATGCACATTGGTCTGCATTCATGAGAAAGGCCGCAGAGCAGGAGTGAGGCCAAAAATATGACCCCTCCCCGCCCCCACGTCTTAAAGGCTCCCCTACATTGAACAGACTGTCCTGTTGCTTGAAAAGGAGTAAATGAAGCCCACTTTGGAGTGAAGGAGCAGGCCTCTGATGTCCTGCGATCTGGCTAGGGCTTGCTCTGTCGCCCGCCTGGCCCATGGTGGCTTCTTTCCTTCTTCCCAAAGTGGAGTTCAGGGGAAAGGAGTGTCAAGACAAAAACTGCCGTAACAGCTCCTGGAACCTGAGCTCACTGCATTTTGAAAGTGCCTCTGCAAGCTGGAATTCTTCAGGGAGGCCACTCATTCAAGCTGAGCACAGATGCATGACCAATCTGACCCTACTGAAGCACATGTTTCTCTGGCACTGCAAGGCAGGGCTAGCCCGGAAATGCAGAAATGTACACAGGCCCATGTGCTCGCTTGCTCACATGACCAATCACAACCCACAGAGGACACCTAGAGCCAGTAGGAGGAGCACAGGAAGGCCAAGCATCCCTCCTACCTGGGCGTTGCTCAGCCTGACCCATCCACTCACTTCACTGCACACAAAGAATGCACCCGCTTGGTGACTACAGGACAACAGTGTTGGAAACTGAGCAGTGACGTGAAACTTCATATCATTATCCTTCTTTTCATTTCCCTGCAGTCTGGAGTCTGGTCCTATTGAAAAATCCTAAAAAGACTGGATCCAAATCATAAAACACAGCTTGTATGCAGAATTACGATGATGTGGGCATCTTGAATTCATGCCGCCTGTGGTTTTATAGGGTATATTTAAAATGTATACACTAAAGTGAATAGAAACCTTACGGTTCATTTTACCCAAGAGAAAGGGATGGATGAGAGGAAATGAAAGCTGTTCTCTGGCACACTCACCATGGAGCTTCACTCGCTCAAGGCAGCTGATACCGCTGGGTCCTGGAGGTCTGCACAGCGCCACCTCCCAGGACTACCTCCCTTTGGGTGGTGCTCATTGCTCCGAGGCTGACAATTGTGTTCTCAGTTTCCCACACATCACTTGAAAATCTGCTCATATGACCACCTTAGAGCTCGGAGCGAAATTGCTCACATTTTTCAGGTGTATGGATGCAATTATACAGCTAACAATCCGGGGCTGTTGCTCACCTGTGCATGGGCATTTATCAATCATGCCTAAACCTTCCAGGAGATGGGTCCAGAGATAAACAACTTCAGGTGTGACCATGAAAGTCAAGGCTGGGAAAGCAGACTTGAAAAGTTTCACCTAAAGGATCTTGATTTTCAGGTGAGGCAGAACCCCCTAATGTAGAGAAGCTCTAATGAAATGCAAGGCAACCCCAGTTGTTGTGGCAGTCTAGCCCTTGTTAAGGTTCTTAAAGTCACTTGTGGTCACTAAGTTGTCTGGATGAAATAAGTAGTACATGCTAACTTTATGGATAAAATAAATCATACTATTTAAAATACTCAGGACAGTAATTGACACATAGTAAGTGTTGTATGCAATTTGTTTCAAAATCTGGTTTCCAAAGCAATGTCATCTCTCTTCTCTTCTCTCTCTCTCTCGCTCTCTCTGTCTCATCTATGGAGAGACATTGGTTTTGAATTGAGGCCCTACCACATTGTAGCTGTGCAATTTAAGGCAAGTTAAATACTCTTTCTTTGCCTCAGTTTCTCCATCCATGCAATAGAAATACAAATTGTATATTGCAATAATATTTTGAGGATTTCATAAGTGACTATTAAAACTCTTAAAGTCTGTATAAAATCAGAGCTGCAGGCTGAATGTGGTGGCTCACGCCTGTAATCCCAGCACTTTGAGAGGCCGAGGTGGGAGGATTATTTGAGCCCAGGACTTCGAGACCAGCCTGGGCAACCTAGTGAGAGGCTGTCTCTATTAAAAAAAAAAAAAAAAAAGAAAGAAAGAAAAAAGAAAAACTCTGTAAGTGCTAGGCATTATAATTATTATATCTGGATCGATGTTAATAATAGTATTTCTGAATGGTAGAATCATAGATGAATGTCTATTTCATATTATGTTGAGTAAGTTGAAGCTTCCTCTGGCTGGGGTACATTTTCTTGGTCTTCCTATTCTTTGTGTGCTTAACCCTGTGTCTGGCCTATAGTAGCTGCTCAATAAATGTTGAATTCAGCCGCTAAGATTGCATTGCATGGGCCAGGTGGCTCATGTACCTGGTGGCTCATGCCTGTAATCCCAGCACTTTGGGAGGCTAAGGTGGGTGGATCACTTGAGCTCAGGAATTTGAGACCAGCCTAACCAACGTGGTGAAATACCATCTCCACAAAAAATACAAAAATTACCCAGGCATGGTGGTGTGCACCTGTAAGCCCAGCTACTCAGGAGGCTGAGGTAGGAGAATTGTTTGTACCTGACAGGTGGAGCTTGCAGTGAGCCAACATTGCACCACTGCACCCCAGCCTGGGTGACAGAGTGACACTCCGTCTCAAAAAAAAAAAAAAAAGACTGCATTGTGTAATCAGTACCTCTCCCAGATATCGTATTATCCATGGTCGTTGTCTCATATTTTCATAGCTTTCTAGGAAGTTTCTGGAACAAAATTGGTATGAGATGAAATAAAGCCTAGTAAGTACCAATTCACATGAACATATTCCTCACAAAATTGTGTCTCTTTTTCAAGACTCTGGAGGGCTTAGATAACAGGTTCTGGGCTTGTGCTCTCAAGGGAGGCCCCTCTGTAAGCCTGTGCTATGTGATTTGCCAGAAAAACAACAAACTACCAGTTAATCATCTGCATATGTGGCCCATGTACTGCTGGCCCCCGGGAATGGTAAGTAAATGGGATTTTTATGGAAGTCAGACCTCTGAACAGGCAGTGAAATTGGCAGTCAAGGAAAACATAAATAGCAAAAAACACGATTATAAGAAAGCATCTATGGTATGATTTCATATGTGTGTAAAACTACATATATAAATCTTATATGCATATATGTAGGGAATGTCTTAAAATATAAATGGTAGTTATCTTTGGTAGCGGGATTTAGTGCAGTTTTTCTCTTTGTTTACACTTTTTCTATACAGAAAAAATACACACAATTATATATGAGGAAGAAAAAAATAACATGCATCAAGGAAACTGATTGGTTCAATAAACTTCAAAAATTAACTGTTAGGGGCTGAGCCCAGTGGCTGACACCTGTAATCCCAGCACTTTGGGAGGCTAAGGCGAGAAGATCACTTGAGCTGAGGAGTTCAAGACCAGCCGGGGCAACAAAGCGCTACTCCCTACCTCTACAAAAAATTTCAAAATTAATTAGGCATGGTGGCATACATCTGCAGTCCCAGCTACTTGGGAGACTGAGGCAGAAGGATCACTTGAGCCCAGGAGGGGAGGCTGCAGTGGGCTGCGTTTGTGCCACTGCCCTCCAGCCTGGGTCATAGAGCCAGATCCTGTCTCAAAAACATATGTCTATATAAAACAAGCAAACATTAACTATAAGGATTTGAAATCTGATGTTTAGTAGGTTTTCTAGACTTAGCAAATAACAATACAGGACACCCAGTTAAAGTTTGATGAACAATTATAAGTACTCCCTGTATAATATTTTGGGCATTGCCTCTTATTTTTTTTTTCAAAAAATGAAAAGAAATGTAAAGTAGGAGTATAGCTTCTACACTTCTACCATTATTGTTATTTCTTTTCATTCTTTTCTCTGTAAGTAGGTTTTACATGGTCCAGAGTCATACCATGTGTGTGCAGTTTTCATTCACTTAACAAATCATATTGGTTCGCTACTGGGGACAAGGTGCTGTGCTAAGCACTGGGGATACAGTAGGGGTAACACAGGTTTGCTGTTGCCTCTACTCAACATAAAATCATTTTGCACAGTTTTTGCATTAAAAATTTTAAATGAATGCATAATCTGCTATCAAGTTAGTATATTCCATTTTACTTAACCAATCTTCCATTGTGGCTTAATTTATTCATTTGTTTGCATATTAGCTTTTTGATGTTATAAATAATACTGCTCTGAATGGCTTTGTACATCTAACTTTTCTCACTTTTTTGAATTATTTTAAGGATAGACGCTTAAAAATACTATTTTAGATGGGGCACAGTGGCTCATGCCTGTAATCCTGGCACTTTGGGATGGGGAGGCAGCTGGATCGCCCGAGGTCAGGAGTTCAAGACTAGCCTGGCCAACATGGTGAAACCCTGTCTCTACTAAAAACACAAAAATTAGCCTGGTGTGGTGGCACACGCATGTAATCCCAGCTACTCAGGAGGCTAAGGCAGGAGAATTGCATCATGAACCCAGGAAGTGGAGGTTGCATTGAGCCAAGATTGCACCACTGCATTCCAGCCTGGGCAACAGAATGAGACTGTCTCAAAAAAGAAAAAAAAAACTTTTACTTTTAGGCTAGTTGGAATTTCATAATAATTTCTTTTTTTTTTTTTTTTTTTTTTGAGACGGAGTCTCGCGCTGTCACCCAGACTGGAGTGCTGTGGCCGGATCTCAGCTCACTGCAAGCTCCGCCTCCCGGGTTCACGCCATTCTCCTGCCTCAGCCTCCCGAGTAGCTGGGACTACAGGCGCCGCCACCTCGCCCGGCTAGTTTTTTGTAGTTTTTAGTAGAGACGGGGTTTCACCGTGTTAGTCAGGATGGTCTCGATCTCCTGACCTCGTGATCCGCCCGTCTGGGCCTCCCAAAGTGCTAGGATTACAGGCTTGAGCCACCGCGCCCGGCAATAATTTCTTTAGAAAAGGTTAATTGGCTAGAATGACAAAAAAAATCAAAGCCTATATATTTCCTTTCCTTTTTTTTTTTTTTTTTTTGAGACAAGTTCTCGTTCTGTTGCCCAGGCTGGAGTGCAGGTGCCATCTCGGCTCACTGCAGCCTCAACCCCCCAGGCTCAAGTGATCCTCCTGCCTCAGCCTCCCAAGTAGCTGGGACTACAGGTGTGCGCCACCATCCCTGGATAACTTTTTTGTATTTTTGGTAGAGACAGGGTTTCACCGTGTTGCCAGGCTATTCTCAAACTCCTGGGCTGAAGCAATCCACCCATCTCATCCTCCCAGAGTGTTGGGATTACAGACGTGAGTCACTGCACCCGGCCAAAGTCTGCATTTCTTTGCCTGCAAATACGTTTAATCATCTTTCCATATATGTGTTTGCAAATTTTATTTGGTGGGTTGTCTACTCATTTTGTGGGGAAGGTCTTGGTGATGTTCCTTACTTTATGAAATCATACAAAAAGGTTATTAAGTTTGTATAGTGTTTGTTTTTGCACTTTTCAGCCTATTGGTGCCTTATTTTTGGTTATTGATTTTATTTTTATTTTTTACTTAGAGCAATTTAACATTGTATCTATTCAAATCTGTTCATCTTTTGATTTCAAGTGTTTCTTAGTATAGAATGTCATTTTTCTATCTAGATGTTTACTACCTATTTAATTTATTTTATTCTTTTTTATATTTTAAAATATATTAAAACCTTAAATCATCTGGAACTTATTTTGGTATAGGTTTGTAGTGAATAACAATAGGAGTTTTATCCAGATGACGTATATATTATTCCCAAAGAAAACTCCATTTTTCTTTATCTTTCCCTTTGATTTTGTAATGGCTTTTTCTTATGTATTTAATTTTGTTGTATAATAAGGCTTATCTTTGGATAAGCCTTGTATACCCATTATCACACTGTTCTTTATTATGTATTAGAAAGTATTATAGTATTATGTGATAAATATATAGAATGCAAATTACTACAGTTTTACAATATACTGTTAAATGTTAGAGTAATTCTCCTAATTCTAGAGTCTTCTTTCTGAAAAAAAGATTAAGTTCTACAAAACTTCCATGAGGGTTTGAGTTGGAATAGCAGTAAAGGTATACATTAATTAGGTAACAATGGACACTTCTCCACCCAGGGACATGAATGTCTCTATTTATTCAATTCTCCTCCTATCTGTATTTGTTAACCAAACCTTATCTTGACTTCAGTTTACATTTCTCTTATGAAGGTTACACATGGGTCTCTCATATCATCATGGCTGGGTCCCACTAGATCCACCCCAATCTACTCAGATCAGCTCCACTTTTGTCTGCTTTGTACATTGTCTCTAAATCATCTTTTAGAGTTCTGCAATTTAACGTGATATGAAAAATCACTGGACTAACCAATGTGTTAAAATCCCTTCCACTCCGAAAAGCTTGATTCTATTATCTCCAAAATGCATGGTGCTTTCTTGTCTCTGCCTTTGCTAATACTGTTCTTCCTCCTACCTGAAATGGATACCCACTCCAAATCTACGTATCCCAGCTATTTGGGAGGCTGAGGCAGGAGGATCGCCTGATCCTGCAGAGGTAGAGGCTGCAGTGAGCCCTGATGGTGTCGCTGCACTCCAGCCTGGGCAACATAGTGAGACTGTTGAAAGAAAGAAAAGGAAGGAAAGAAGGAAGGGAAGAAGGAAGGAAGGAAGGAGGGAAGGAAGGAAGGAAGGAAGGAAGGAAGGAAGGAAGGAAGGAAAGAAAGGGAAAAGGAAACAACAGGACCAGCCTGGGCAACACAGCAAGACTCTATGAAAATTTAATTTAATTTAAAATAATAATAAATAAAAATAAACACCTTCACCAATGTCTCTCCTAAATCTTTTGGAGATCTCATGTATTACTAATGGACACACTCGTGGTTAGCATGAACAACTTAAGATTTATGGAAACATCCAGATTTATCCTGTGAAAATACCGTTAACTTCTTACATTCCAGTGAGTGAAAAGGCATGGATTTGAAGATTTGTCCACAGAGCGATGAATGGCTGTACTCTCAGTTTCTATCCCTGTGAAAATCTACTCGTCCTCACAGTCACAAGTTGTTTACATACTAGAAAATGTGTGAGAGATGGAGGTAAGGGGTGGCAGCTGTGGAGGCCAAAATAGGTTTTGGTTTTTTTTTTGGTTTGTTTACCAACTGGATTTTGCTCTGGTTAAGACAACAAGGTACAAACCAAGAGAGATTTGTGTTTTCGAGTGTAGCAAGACATTCCAAATAAATGTTCCTTGAAGAGGGGGCCTTTACATCCTGGAACTTTGGCAAAAATCCAAAAAAATAAAGGAGTGGACAGAAGCAGCATGGAACTGGGCTGGGGGATGGAGTCAGCAGTTGAGCTCACATCAAACAGCTTTTGAATGTATTTCTTCAGCTCTTCTTTGTATTAATGTAATATATCCAGAAAAGCAACCTTTTTTGAGGGTCTGCTGTATGTCAGGGACTGTCTGAAGTGCCCCCCTAACCAAGACTCAGTGTGTAACCTCAATTTGACAACTGTTGGAATCAAAGCCTTATGCTAAAAGTCTATAATCCCACAGTCTGTAATCCCCTCCCTCATCCCTCTTGCCCCATTCATCTGGGCATCCATCTGAACTTCACAAGGAAAAGAACTTGGTACCTTTGGCTCCTTCTCAACCACATAAGAGCAGCAAAGCAGAACAACGTAGGGATAGAAAGTATCTTAGAAACTATTAGTTTGCGAGGGCTACCAAATACTGTATGCCAAACTGGGTGGCTTAAAATAACACAAACATATTGTCTCAGAGCTCTGGAGGTCAGAAGACTGAAGTCAAGGTTTTGCCCATGTTCCCTCTGAAACCTGTAGGGAAAAACCTTTCCTTGCCTCTTCTAGTTTCTGGTGTTTTCTAGCAATCCTTGATGTTTTTTGGCTTGTAGCTGTATCACTCCACTCTGCACCTGTCACCATGTGGCCGTCTTCTCTCGTTTCCCTGTCTCTGTGTCTCTTTTGTTCTTCTTTTTTTTTTTTTTTTTGAGGTGGAGTCTCACTCTGTCACCCAGGCTGGAGTGCAGTGGTATGATCACGGCTCACTGCAACCTCCGCCTCCAGGGTTCAAGCGATTCTCCTGCCTCAGACTCCCGAGTAGCTGAGATTACAAGTGTGCACCACCATGCCCAGCTAATTTTTGTGTTTTTAGAAGAGACAGGGTTTCGCCATGTTGGCCAGGGTGGTCTTGAACTCCCAAACTCAAGTGATCTGCCCACCTCGGGCTCCCAAAGTGCTGGGATTACAGGCGTGAGCCACTGTGCCAGGGCCAGAACTTTAATATATCTCTTGTGGGGAGGGGACACAATCCAACCTGTAATAGAGACTAATAGTTTCTAAGATACTTTCTATCCCTTGTTCTGCTCATTTGTTTTCTTTTGGTTTTAAGGAAAGTTAGGATCTCAGAGGTTGAGTTGGAGAGTCAATCTGTATGAAATGGTACATTATTACTCTTGGCAGTCTTGATTTCAGGAGACTGGAAACCCATTTTTCTCTAGAGTAAGCTAAAAGAAGTTCTTGGATCACAGAACATAAAGAAGAATGAACCAATCCGACTATAAGAGATCCTCCTTCCAGCTTGACTTCCGAAGCTACTAGAACAAAGGTCAGGATGTTTCCCATTCTCTTCTTTGGGCTTCATTCTCTGTTGAAAGGATTTCTTTCAATGGTAGGTAACGTCGTCAGTTCCCAAGTTTTATCCTGGGAGTTCCTAGTTCTAGAAAAGGATTGCCTTCAAGGCTGGATCCCAAAGGCAGACGCCCTGGGGGAGAGAGCTGGTGGCCCATGGGGATACGTGAGCTTGATCTTGGGCCAGTGAACTTCCACCAGAGGAATGGAGCACCATAAAAACAGGCCAGTTTCTGACCAGGCACAGTGGCTCACGCTTGTAATCCCAAGACTTTGGGAGGCTGAGGTGGGCGGATCACTTGAGGTCAGGAGTTTGAGACCAGCCTGGACAACATATTGTGGAACCGTGTCTCTACTAAAAATACAAAAATAGCCAGGCACGGTGGTGCATACCTGTAATCCCAGCTACTCGGGAGGCTGAAGCAGGAGAATCACTTGAACCCAGGAGGTGGAGGCTGCAGTGAGCTGAGATGGCGTCACTGCACTCCAGCCTGGGCGACAGAGTGAGGCTGTGTCCTGAATATAAACAAATTTTTAAAAAAGGCAGTTTCTGCAGGAGCCTCACAGGGGAAGACAAGGGGAACAGGAGGCTGAGAAGACAATATGAGAGATGTCCACTATAAAAAGATAATTCAAGAGCGAAAATCCAATTTTTATGTAAATTATCCAGATGGGCTCCAATGCTTATTTATACTCACCAAAGAAATTGCTCTGTCCTCTATTTTATGTCATTTAGTAGATCAGGTTTATGTCTGTGCCCCAGAGAAAGGACCCATGACATTTACTACATTTGAATTCAAATAGTAATTTTAGATTAATTTGAAAATTGATTAGGTCAGATGTTTCTGCAGACATGTTTTTGCCCTTTTATGGTATGGGGGGTCAAATATCCGTTTATGAGTCCAGGATTTCTTTGTAAAAACAGACTTTCAAGTCAATTATTAACATCCACTGGAGTTTAAACATGACCGTTTTTAAAGTGCATATTTTCTCAAAAATATCCTTCTTGCATATTTTATCAAAAATATCCTTCTTTTAATTTCTTTTAAAGTATTTGTTTAACTATGAGAAACAGGTAACAATGCAAACTCTAGGACTGTCATAAGTGAATTAAATGTACCTATTTCTGGATTATCACTATCGATTGTCAGGCTTAATCAGTTAGAAAGTAAAAGTAATTTTTACCTCTTTCTGCTAAACTAGAGAACAGAGTGAGTATGGGAAGATGACCTTTTTCCTAGCAAAATGGCAAATTCTCAAGGTCGTAAGTGACAGATTGCTCTCCTGAGTCCGAAGCTTGGCTCCCAGCTGCCAAAAGATCATCTTCATCTGGAAATGTGCAGACACCGCACGCTCAGCTCATGCAGAACAACTTCACCCCGAGCCTCCTCCAGCACTCGCTCCGTCAATGCCATCATCATCATCCACGCTGGGCAAACCGAGGACCCAGACTCCTCTTTCTTTTCCCACCTTTCCCTGCCTTCCATGTGTCCTCCAAGTATGACTCAGGACACTACCTACGTCAGTGGTTCCCAAACTTGGGTGAGTATCTGAATCCCCTAAAGGAGGACTTCTTTTTTTTTTTTTTTTTTTTTGGAGATGGCTGGAGTGCAGTGCTGTCACCTTGGCTCACTGCAACCTCCACCTCCTGGGTTCAAGCAATTCTCCTGCCTCAGCCTTCCGAGCAGCTGGGATTACAGGCACCTGCCACCACGCCTGGCTAATTTTTGTATTTTTTGTAGAGATGGGGTTTCACCATGTTGGGCAAGCTGGTCTCGAACTCTTGACCTCAGATGATCCACATGCGCAGTCTCCCAAAATGCTGGGATTACAGGTGTGAGCCACTGCACCCGGCCCTGCTAAAGGACTTCTGAATGAATTCAGATTTGGAGTCCCCTTCCTTAGAGACTGAGTCAGTCAGTACATCTGGAAGTGGCCTGAGCGTCTGCATTTTAAAGTCCTCCCCAGCCTCCTAAGGTGATTTAATAATGACCAGGATTTAGGACCAGCTGTCCTAAGCATCTCCATCCCCACTACTGCTGCCCTAGTTCAGCCCCCAGCACCTGCAGCCCCGCTTCTGCACTCAAGCTCTGCATTCTCTCAGCCGTCCTCTACCGCGTTCAACAATACCACAGCACACACATTGAATGCCTATTTTTTTTCCAGGTACTTTGTTAACCAGTGGAAGTACAAAGATGAATAAACCATACTCCTCCCCTCAAGACAACTCTTTCATGAGGGAGATAACCTAGGAAAGTGGAGTCTATTCATGAGACCACTGCTCTAACTAGAAGAATAAGAAGTACCAGAAGGTTACAAAAGAGGAACTGATTAGCTCAACCTGAGAAAGTCTCCTAAAGCTTCACAGAGGAAGGAATGCTGAAGTGGGGATGAAGAGGAGTTGATCAGAAAAAAAGTAAGGATGGGAGGGAGGGAGAGGACATTTCAGATAGTGCTAAGCATGGGGATAATAGGACTACATTGGCTTTTTTTGTTTGTTGACTTGTGGAAGTGCAGTTTCTGTTCTTATAGGCAAATGTTGGGTTCCTTCTTTCTTTCTTTTTTTTTTTTGATTTTTGTGGATACATAATAGTTGTATATTTTTATGGGGTACATTAGATTTTTTTTTGAGACAGGGTCTTGCTGCATCACCCAGGCTGGAGTGCAGTGGTGCAATCTCAGCTCACTGCAGTCTCTGCCTCCTTGGTTCAAGTGATTCTCCTGCCTCAACCTCCCAAGTACGTGGGACTACCGGGTGGGTGTCACCACGCCCAGATATTTTTTGTATTTTTAATAAAGATGGGGTTTCACCATATTGGCCAGGCTGGTCTCGAACTCCTGACCTCAAGTGCTCCACCCGCCTTGGCCTCCCAAAGTGCTGGGATTGCAGGAATGAGCCACTGCGTGGGGCCCATTCTGTGCTTTACAACTCCCAGCTGTGGAAGTCGGCAAGGCAAGCCACTTAATCTTTCTGAATCTGTTTTATCATCTTATAAACCAGGTTTAATAATAATTACCAAGTAGGCTTGAGGATTTAAAGAGAAAAATGCTTATTAAAACATTCCCAGCCTAATGTTCTCTTTCCTGACATGGGTGGCTACACAAGCATCTGCTTTGCGAGAATTTATTGAATTGTATGTTTTTTTGTGCACTTTTCTGTATGTGTATTGATATCAATTAAAAAGTTAGAAACAACTATCTAGCTTACTGGTGTCTTAATAAATGTTCTAAATATTGGTTCTCTTTCCTCCTTGTCTTTTCCTGCTGGAAGCAGATGACCAGAACTGGGTTGGATGGCTAATGAAGGAATGACATGCCAACATTTGCAAGAGGTGGAATGTGCTGTTACAATGACGTACAAAGAGCAGTAAGATGAAATTTAATAGGAACCAACATGCAGGAGGTTCAAAAAGAAACAGCACAAGTAATGAGCTGAAGATGTGATTTAAGAGGAATTATGAAAAAGCTCAGAGATTTTAACTGACGCAAACGTAATCTGAGTCAATAGCCCAGCTTTGCCACTAAACTCTATGACCCTCTGCAAAACAAGCAAGCAGATAAACCCAAAGTGTAACTAAACCAAAACAGAAATCTCAATACAAGGTTAGGTTTCTGTAGCAGTGTAATGCTCAAATCCTAGAAATAAATACACCCATTGATTCCTTCATCCATGGGATCATATCTACATTGAAGGCTTTCAGTCATGGAAGCCTCTTCTTAGGATGGGCCTAGACCATTGACCATGTCCAGAGTTCAGTGACTAGGATCCTGAGAGGTCTTAAAACCATGCTGGGGCATAGTGGCTCATGCCTGTAATCCCAGCACTTTGGGAGGCCAAGGCAGGCAGATCACTTGAGGCTAGGAGTTCGAGATCAGCCTGGCCAGCATAGCAAAACCCTTTCTCTACTAGAAATACAAAAATTAGCTAAGTGGGTTGGCGCCCGCTTGTAATCCCAGCTACTCCAGTGGCTGAGGCACGAGAATCGCTTGAGCCTGGGAGGCGGAGGTTGCAGTGAGCTGAGATTGTGCCACTGCACTCCAGCCTGGGCAACAGAGTGAGACTCTGTCTCAAACAAAACAATAAAACAAAACAAAGCAGAACATCTTGTATCATATAAAGATCTGGAGAATTTTTAGCTTTAAGAAAATATTTGGGCCAGGTGTGGTGGCTTACGCCTGTAATCCTAGCACTTCAGGAGGCTGAGGCGGGCGGATCACGAGATCAGGAGATCAAGACCATCCTGGCCAACACGGTGAAACTCCGTCTCTACTAAAAATACAAAACATTAGCCGGACGTGGTGGTGGGCACCTGTAGTCCCAGCTACTGGGGAAGCTGAGGCAGGAGAACAGCGTGAACCCAGGAGGGGGAGCTTGCAGTGAGCTGAGATTGTGCCACTGCACTCCAGCCTGGGTGACAGAGCGAGACTCCATCTCAAAAAAATAAAAAGTAAAAAAATAAAAAGAAAATAAAAAAATATTTGGAGGCTGACTGGGAGGGCTTCAAGCATTTGAAAAGATTTTGTCAAGAGTGATTGGATTTATTCTATGTAGTTCAATGAGGGAAAATTCAGTTCAATAAGGTGAAAGTCTGGAAAAGAGTATTTTGGGCCATTTTAGGAATGAGGTAGCGTTCTCTTTCCCTCTCCCAACATGGCGCCTCAGAAAAAAGAAGAACAAGAAGGGGAAGACTATCTCCCTAACAGACTTTCTGGCTGAGGATGGGAGTGCTGGTGGAGGAAGCACCTATGTTTCCAAACCAGTCAGCCGGGCTGATGAAACGGATGATCTGGAAGGAGAATTTCAACAACTCGGCACAGTAATGAGGACGATGCGTGCAGAGCGCCTCCAACTGATCGTTCCATCCTTCCCACTGCTCCACGGGCTGCTCGGGAACCCAGTATCGACCGGAGCCGTCTTCCCAAATCGCCACCCAGCACTGCTTTCCTGGGGAACCTCCCTATGATGTTATAGAAGAGTCAGTTAAGGAATTCTTTAGAGGACTAAATATCAGTGCAGTGCGTTTCCCACGTGAACCCAGCAATCCAGAGAGGTTGAAAGGTTTGGCTTATGCTGCATTTGAGGACCTGGATTTCCTGCTCAGTGCCCTGAGTCTCAGTGAAGAGTCTCTAGGTAACAGGAGAATTCGAGTGGACGTTGCTGATCAAGCACAGGATAAAGACAGGGATGATCATTCTTTTGGCCGTGATGGAAATCGGGATTCTGACAAAACAGATACAGACTGGAGGGCTTGTTCTGCCACAGACAGCTTTGATGACTACTCGCCCAGAAGAGGTGATGATAGCTTTGGAGACAAGTGTCGAGATGGTTACGATTCAGACCGGTATGGCAATGGGGATCGGGATGGGGATCGGGATGGCCCACGCCGGGATATGGATTGATACGGTGGCCGGGGTCGCTGTGATGACCGAGGCAGCAGAGACTCTGATGGAGGCTGTGATTCCCGGATAGGCAGTGGCGGAAGAGCATTCGGCCGTGGGTATTGCAGGGATGATGACTACAGAGGAAGCGGGGACCGCTATGAAGACCGATACAACAGACAGGATGATGAGTCGTGGAGCTCCAGAGATGAGATGATTACTCTCGGGATGATTATAGGCATGATGATAGAGGTCCCCCCGCCAAAGACCCAAACTGAATCTAAGGCCTCCAAGTACTCCTAAGGAAGATGATTCCTCTGCTAGTACCTCCCAGTGCAGTCCAGCTGCTTCTATCTTTGGAGGGGCAAAGCCCGTTGACACAGCTGCTAGAGAAAGAGAAATAGAAGAACCGCTGCAGAAGAAACAAGAGAAGTTGTAGCGTCAGCTGGATGAGCCAAAACCAGAACGACGGCCTCGGGAGAGACACCCAAGCTGGCGAAGTGAAGAAACTCAGGAACGGAACGGTCGAGGACAGGAAGTGAGTCATCGCAGACCGGGACCTCCGCCACATCTGGCAGAAATGCACGAAGGAGAGAGAGTGAGAAGTCTCTAGAAAATGAAACACTCAATAAGGAGGAAGATTGTCACTCTCCAACTTCCAAACCTCTCAAACCTGATCAGCCCCTAAAGGTAATGCCAGTCCCTCCACCAAAGGAGCATGCTTGGGTGAAGCGAAGTTCTAACCGTCCTGCTCCATCTCAGAGCTCAGACACAGAGCAGCAATCCCCTGCAAGTGGTGGGGGAAAAGTAGTTCCAGCTCAACCATCTGAGGAAGGACCAGCAAGGAAAAATGAAAATAAAGTAGATGGGATGAATGTCCCAAAAGGCCAAACTGGGAACTCTAGCTGTGGTCCAGGAGATGCAGGGAACAAAAACCGCTGGAAAGAGTCAGATAGGAAAGATGGCAAAAAGGATCAAGACTCCAGATCTGCACCTGAGCCAAAGAAACCTGAGGAAAATCCAGCTTCCAAGTTCTGTTCTGCAAGCAAGTATGCTGCTGTCTCTGTTGATGGTGAAGATGAAAACGAGGGAGAAGATTACACCGAATAGACCTCTACATCCTGTGCTTTCTCCTAGTTTTTCTCCACCCTGGAACATTCGAGAGCAAATCAAACCTCTATCCAGACAAGACAAAATAAAACTCACCATCTCCTTAAGACCTTTCTTACCTTTTTTAAAAAACAATAAGTGAAATTCTTTTGCATGCTGCTGCAGCCTTTAAAGTATTGAAGTAACTGGAGAATCGCCAATATAGCCAGAGAGAAAGAGACTACAGCTTTTTAGAGGAAGAGTTGTGGTGCGTTATGTCACCATGCAGTTGCCATGTGATTAGTGCCTAGGGGCGGCCATTTAGCAGAAATGGTAATGACAGTGATATAAAGTCTGCAATCTGGTTGGGCAGTAGGGGAGGGAGGTAGAAGGAAAAGTGTGAGATTTCTACCTTTTAGTTTTTATCCTATTGTGGCATATATGAATTCTCAAACATTATCTGAATAAATTTTCCACTCTTGGAAAGGTAGATTTAGCCTCAAGTTGTTTTAGTGTCCAGGAGGCTGCCAACCCCTCCTCTTATTTAATTCTGAGTTTTGGGGGTCAGCCTAGGGGGAATTCCTTTTTTTTAACCCCGCAGAGGGGTAGTTGGGAGTGAGTCTACAGGCCATAAAGAATAGGACTACATTGGACCAAAATAAACGGGAAAATCATGGTTTGAAAAAGAAGCTTTTGGGAAGTGATGAGTCATTTTGCACCAGGTAATAGGGGAACATTGTGTGACCTCCAGCAAACACATGAATGGTTATTTCCTGGAGCCGGAAGCACTTGGGGGTCGTGGCAATTCTCAGTGTTTTCTGTGTCCTGGTTTTACCCTTTCTAAACACTGTCCTTTCTGCAAGTTTGAATATATCCACGTTCTGTTGAAACCTTGAAACTAAAAATTTAGACTCTTACTGTCATCTTAAGTTCTTCATGCTACTCTTAACCTCCCAAAAAGCAGTCTCTAAGTCACATAGATGATGTTTTGGGCATTTTTTCTGTCAGCCATGGAGAGCTATGAAAGGAAGAATCGCTGCTTTTCTCAAGCAAATCAGTTTCTTCATGTGTTTTGGTTCTCACTCCTTGCCTGCTCCTGATGCTTTGACTCCTTTTATAGAGCAGAGTGCTCTAGAATAATGGATGGTCTTGGATGGTGGATAAAGGTGGATAAGTAGGGACAGGGACAGTTCAATTGGGAGCCTTTCTTACAACCTTGATGGGTTTTCTCCCTGCAAGTTTCCTTCTCCACTGAAATGCCACACCAATGCTTGTTGGATTTATGAGGTGACCAGACCAATGTGTTGTTTTTCTTTCTTTCTCTTTTTTTTTTTAAGCTTCCCTTGAGAGAACAAATGGTAATGGAGAGAACTATTTGAAAAGGTCCTGGTTTCTCTTGCAACACAGTAGCTAAACTTGCCTGCTTATATGTGCATTTTTGTAGGGATCAGCTTGGTAGACAGTATTAGCAGAGAAACCACACCTTGATCTTCGTTCGCAAGATCTTGGTCTCCCATCAGTCCTAGATTAGGCCCTGTTCAGCCATGCAGGGGTGTTGGCTTATGCGTGCTGCAGCAGTGGGCATAGTGAATATAATTTACCCAGTGGACAAAGGTGTGTACCGAGTGAGTTTAAATAATTGGTGTGGATTGGCCAGTAGCTAAGAAGTGGGCTTTTAAAGAGTGTTAAAGATTGAAAGGTTTTTTGTTTTTGTTTTTGTTTTTTTAAAACAAAAAAACCCATTGATTGTAGATAATGAAAAGCTAGGGTTTGCCCTCTTCATGTCTACTCTCCTTCCAAATAGTTATATCCAAAACTGTTTTTCCCTCTCCCCTACTTTGTCCCCCCTGTTAAAATGGAAACGGGGATGGATTAATGTCCCACTCCTGAATACATGTAAAATTTGTACAAAAATATCTTGTATGAAAATGATTTGTAGCCGGGCGCGGTGGCTCAGGCCTGTAATCCCAGCACTTTGGGAGGCCAAGACGGGTGGATCACGAGGCCAGGAGATCGAGACCATCCTGGCTAACATAGTGAAACCCCGTCTCTACTAAAAAATACAAAAAACTAGCCGGGCGAGGTGGCGGGCGCCTGTAGTCCCAGCTACTCGGGAGGCTGAGGCAGGAGAATGGCATATAAACCCGGGAGGTGGAGCTTGCGATGAGCTGAGATCCGGTCACTGCACTCCAGCCCGGGCAACAGAGCGAGACTCCGTCTCCAAAAATGATTTGTAATCTGTAGACTTATTACCTGGGAGATGTCTTGATATAAAATCCCATCCTTTGGGTTGTGGATTTTTTATTTTCTCCAAATAAATCTGATCTTAAAAAAAAAAAAAAAGGAATTTTTTTCTACCGCTCGTGATTGGGGCTATCTAAAACTGGAATGGATCCCCCGTCTGTCACTGGCAGTATTTAGCAGAGGCTCTGTGGCTACACATCATGGCCATTATAGATCGTATTTTTATTTTAGGTGGGGTGACAGATTATATGCCTCTGTTATGGGTTAAATTGTTTCCCCCAAAAAGAATAGGTTGAAGTCCTAACCCCTAGTACCTGTAAATGTAACTTTATTTGAAAATAGGTGCTTTGCAGGCCGGGCGCGGTGGCTCAAGCCTGTAATCCCAGCACTTTGGGAGGCCGAGACGGGCGGATCACGAGGTCAGGAGATCGAGACCATACTGGCTAACATGGTGAAACCCCGTCTCTACTAAAAATACAAAAAACTAGCCGGGCGACGTGGTGGGCGCCTGTAGTCCCAGCTACTCGGGAGGCTGAGGCAGGAGAATGGCGTGAACCCGGGAGGCGGAGCTTGCAGTGAGCTGAGATCCGGCCACTGCACTCCAGCCTGGGCGGCAGAGCGAGACTCCGTCTCAAAAAAAAAAAAAAAAAAATAGGTGCTTTGCAGATGTAATCACATTACGATGGGATCATGAGGATCCAGTAAGACCGGTGTCCTTATGAGAAGAGACACATGGACAGGGAAAAGGCCAAGTGGAGACACAGGCGTGCAGAAGGGGAGGTGGCCATGGAGCACTGCAGGCAGAGAAAGTCGTCATGCAGCCACAGGCCAGGAACACCAAGGAATGCTGGCAACAACCAGAAGGCGAGAGAGAGCTCACAGCTCTGCTGACACCTTGATCTCAGACTTGCAGCCTCCAGAAATGCAAGAGAATACATTTCTGTTGCTTTAAGCCACTCAGTTGGTGGTACTTGGTTTTCCTAGCAGCCCTAGGAAACGATTACAGCAAAACCCTTTCCCTTTCACAGCCTCCGAATCCTTATTAGCCAGATACCAACAATACAGGTAGGCCTGCCCAACCAAGTTACCTGACATACAGATTGCTCTGGCCTTCTGCAGCCACCCCCATGGTGACCGTCTTGCCCCTCAACCCTCTTGTCCTTGGTGCCCCCTCAGCAATGCCCATGACTGCTGAGTGCCTGGGAGACCCTCTGTCCCATTTTGCCTTTCCCTTCTAGCCCTGCTTTCAAGCCCAGTGTTGCCCAGGGCTCCGAGTCTGGGGGCTCTGCGAGGCCCACGGTGGAGGCCAGCAAGCTACAAGAGCTCTGTCTTGTTGTCTGTAAGAATCAATAAGCATTGAGATCTCTAGCCCCCCACAGAGGGAAAAGGCTTTCTGAGATGCAAACAACTCACCTACAAATGAACTTCTGGAATACACAGTCATTTGTGAGTGCAGGAACAGTCTGTGTCGGTGGCTCAGGCCCAGTTTGTAGATAAAGTTGTAGCAACACAGCATATTGTAACATTCACCAGTCCAGAAAGGCGCTGAGAGGGCTCAGAAAACAACTCATTTTTCCTCCCACTGAAACTCAGGAATGTCCTTTGAGGACTTTTGCTGAGATATGCGAATGATTTGCTTTTCAAAAAAACTGTAAGTCAGGACCTCCGTGTGATTCTCGCCCAAGTCCTTCTTATCATGTGTAGAACTTCTCTGGGTGCCTGATTCTCCCCGTGGTGGCAAACAAACAGGGCCTGTGTGGGCCAAGGCGCAGAGCCAGAGAGGAAGGGTATGGGGCATTCTCCCAAGGACAGCAAGTACAATGTGGCCCTCCCTCTGACCTCCTTCGAAAGACATCTAAGACTTGGAGTCCTTGTGTGCCCTGCAATCCAGTGTGTCCTTGATTGAGTGATGCTGCTCTCCCTGCCCTCCACCTCAGCCAAACAGCTCCACTTATCCACTTTATATATTGGGGTGTCACATAATATTGTACTTGGTAAGAATGTCCCCTGCTCACGTATGTATGTATGTGTGTACCAATTTGAAGACCACTCTTTCTAGCCTGAAGCACATTGCAATGGGTTACATGGTGCCCCCCGCAAAGACATGCCTTGCCTTAATCCCTGGAGCCTTTAAGGTGATGTTCTTTGGAAAAACGATCTTTGCAGATGTAGTTAAGATAAAGATCTTAAGCTGAGATCATCCTGAGTTATGTGGTGGGTCATAAATCCAATGACAAGAGTCCTTATAAGAGAGAGAAGAGAAGAAAACACAGACCCAGAGAGAAGAGGAGAAAGTCTTGTGAAGACAGAGGCAGAGATTGGAGTGATGCAGCCACAAGCCAAGGAATGCCTGGAGCCACCAGAAGCTGGAAGAGACGACGCAGGATCCTCCTTCAGAGCCTTCAGAGGCAGTGTGGCCCTGCCAATCCTTTGATTTCTAACTTTTTTTTTTTGAGATGGAGTCTCGCTCTGTTGCCCAGGCTGGAGTGCAGTGACCCAATCTCAGCTCACTGCAACCTCCACCTCCTGGGCTCAAATGATTCTCCTGCCTCAGCTCTTTTTTTTTTTTTTTTTTGTCATTTATAGATTTTAATGAATATCTTTGGCAAAGAAGTTTGATACAACACAGTATAGAAACATAAAATATCTAGTACAATGCCTGTCACAAACTATCTCAGAAAAGACTGACCTTTCACAAGCCCATCAAAAATATCTGAGCTCTGCATATATTGAGTATTTCTTTTTCTTAAGTAGACCTGTTTAAAAGTTATTTTTTATTATTATTTTTAAATTATACTTTAAGTTCTAGGGTACATGTGCACAACGTGCAGATTTGTTATGTATGTATACATGTGCCATGTTGGTGTGCTGCACCCATTAACTCGTCATTTACATTAAGTATATCTCCTAATGCTATCCCTTCCCCCCCCACACACAATAGGACCTGATGTGTGATGTTATCCTTCCTGTGTCCAAGTGATCTCATTGTTCAGTTCCCACCTATAAGTGAGAACATGCAGTATTTGGTTTTCTGTTCTTGTGATAGTTTGCTGAGAATGATGGTTTCCAGCTGCATCCATGTCCCTACAAAGGACACGAACTCATCCTTTTTTATGGTTGCATAGTATTCCATGATGTATATGTGCCACATTTTCTTAATCCAATCTGTCACTGATGGACATCTGGGTTGATTCCAAGTCTTTGCTATTGTGAATAGTGCTGCAGTAAACATATGTGTGCATGTGTCTTTACAGCAGCATGACTTATAATCCTTTGAGTATATACCCAGTAATGGGATGGCTGGGTTGAATGGCATTTCTAGTTCTAGATTCTTGAGGAATCACCACACTGTTTTCCACAATGGGTGAACTAGTTTACAGGCCCACCAACAGTGTAGAAGTGTTCCTATTTCTCCACATCCTCTCCAGCACCTGTTGTTTCCTGATTTTTAAATGATTGCCATTCTAACTGGTGTGAGATGGTATCTCATTGTGGTATTGATTTGCATTTCTCTGATGGCGAGTGATGATGAGCATTTTTTCATGTGTCTGTTTGCTGTATGAATGTCTTCTTTTGAGAAGTGTCTGTTCATATCCTTTGTCCACTTTTTGATGGGATTGTTTGTTTTTTTCTTGTAAATTTGATTGAGTTCTTTATAGGTTCTGGATATTAGCCCTTTGTCAGATGAGTAGATTGCAAAAATTTTCTCCCATTCTGTAGGTTGCCTGTTCACTTTGATGGTAGTTTCTTTTGCTGTGCAGAAGCTCTTTAGTTTAATTAGATCCCATTTGGCAATTTTGGCTTTTGCTGCCATTGCTTTTGGTGTTTTAGACATGAAGTCCTTGCCCACACCTATGTCCTGAATGGTATTACCTAGGTTTTTTTCTAGGGTTTTTATGGTTTTAGGTCTAACATTTAAGTCTCTAATCCACCTCAGCCTCTTGAGTAGCTGGAATTACAGGCGCCCGCCACCATGCCCAGCTAATGTTTTGTATTTTTAGTAGAGCTGGGGTTTCACCATGTTGGCCACGCTGGTCTCAAACTCCGGACCTCAGGCTCTCCACTGGTCTTGGCCACCCAAAGTACTGGGATTACAGGCATGAACCACCATGCCCGGTCTGATTTCAAACTTCTGGCCTCCAGAACTGAGAGATAAATTTCTGTTGTTTGAAGGCACAACGTTTGTGGTAATTCATCAAGGAGACTAGTAGAAGCACTGTGGGGCACGTGAAATGTGCCCTCCCCGTGAGAAGGGAACAGAGGATACTGCCTGTTCCTAACCCACCACTGGGACCTGCACACACTCGGTGCTTACCCATGATCTCAGCACTCTATCAAAAGGAACGTTGTAATTCTACTTCTGGGAATCTATCCTGAGGAAATAACTGAGAAAACATGCAAGGCTGTAACTCTAAAAATGTTGATCACACTTCTGCTTGGAATAAAGGAAAGCTGAAAATAATCCACATGTCCTGCCATAGGGGATCAATTCATTAATTATGCTGCAGTCATACAAAAGAATCCTATGTAGCTGTTAAAATCACATTACAGAAACAGAACTCTTGATGTGGAAAAATGTTACTAATTTACTTGTATAAAAATACATTATGGTGAGCTTCAAATCACTGATAAGTTAAAAAAACACATTACGGTATGAGCTCATAAAAAATATGTAAGCAGCCGGGCGCGGTGGCTCACACCTGTAATCCCAGCACTTTGGGAGGCCGAGATGGGCAGATCACGAGGTCAGGAGATCAAGACCATCCTGACTAACACGGTGAAACCCTGTCTCTACTAAAAATACAAAAATTAGCCCAGCGCGGTGGCGGGCGCCTGTAGTCCCAGCTACACGGGAGGCTGAGGCAGGAGAATGGCGTGAATCCGGGAGGCGGAGCTTGCAGTGAGTGGAGATCGTGCCACCGCACTCCAGCCTGGGCGACAGAGCGAAACTCCGTCTCAAAAAAAAAAAAAAAAAAATACGTAAGCACGTTTATTACACATTACACCTAGAAAAATCTAGAAAGAAATGTTGACAGTGGTTTTCGTTGACAGAGTAGATGTTTCACATTCTTTTGCTGCTCTGTTGCCTGTTATTAATATATAATATATAATAATAAATTATATGATATAATATATAATATATAATAAAAAGTAGTTGTAATACTAATAAAAAGCAATCAAAGACATTTATTTCATTTGGGGAAATAAAAAATCCTGAAACTTGTCATCAGTGACATAGTAAAGAATATCATTTTGCCACGTGGAGGATTTAGGGAGACATGTTGGCCCAGCACCAGGAAAACCCTTGTTCCTGGGAAGTCAGAAAGAGATGCTAAAGGTTGCAGTGTCAAGAGTAGACGAGTAAGCTGGGCAATACTTAATTAGACAAATGCAGGACTTCTCAGAGCCTTCTAGATGCTACCGTCATTGTCAATCTCCAAGAGATGTCTGGATTACCACCTCCTTCCCACCTAATTTGATCCCTGAGCCAGGAACATATTATAATACTCTTGCTCTGAGAAACATACTTGAGGAAATTTTGGGATACCATTTGACCGAAAGCAGTTCAACTGAGTTAAGAGCAAAACTACCCAGACACAAATTAAGGAAGAATGTTTTCAGTTTTTACGTTGCTGAGAAAGACAGACTTCTCTGAAGTGAACACAAGCAACAGTGAGCTGTAAACTGAATGCAAGTTCACTGTGTCTTCAAACAATAATAAAAGTCTGGCAAACAAGAACAGGGAGTTTATTGTTGATTAGATCCTTGTTGTTGTTTGGGCTCTGTGTTTAGAAGGAATGCAGAAATTTTACAGAGGGTCTTGAGAAGGGTGGCAATCAATAAGGATAGGAGGCCAAAGAGGAGAGGGAGAGCTGAGGAGAAGGAAAATATTGACAGGTTTAGCTGATAGTTTGAACATGGTGACCAAGCATCAGTGTACACGAAAGCTACTTGCCAATAGATATCTTCTCTGTGCTCGCTGGTAGGTTAGAAAATGGGCCCTTTCCTGAAAACCCTGATGCCAAGGAGGTGTTCCAAGTGTCCTTGCTTGATGATGGTGACTCAGCTGGCCTTGCCTTTCCTGCCCAAACTGACAATGTTTCTAAGTTTGGTCCTCTTTTTTCTTTCTTTCTTTCTTCCTTTTTCTTTCTTTCTTTCTTTTCTTTCTTTCTTCTTTCTTCTTTCTTCTTTCTTTCTTTCTCTTTCTTTCTTTCTCTTTCTTTCTTTCTTTCTTTCTTTCTTTCTTTCTTTCTTTCTTCTTCTTTCTTTCTTTCTTTCTTTCTTTCTTTCTTTCTTTCTTCTTTCTTTCTCTTTCTTTTCCTTTTCCTTTTCTTTTCTTTCTTTGAGACAGGATCTTACCCTGTCACCCAGACTGGAGTACGGTGGCACAATCATGGCTCACTGCAGGCTTCACCCACCTGGCTCAAGCAATCTGCCCACCTCAGCCTCCCAAAGTGCTGGGATTACAGACATGAGCCACCACATCCAGCCTCTCTCTCTTTCTTTCTCTTTCTCTTTCTCTTTCTCTGTCTTTATTTCCTTCTTTTTTCAGAATGAAGCTTTAGGAATCAGGAGACATGAATTCTGCTTGCAGTTTGGTTGCAAGCTTGCTGGGGGTGGAGGTCAGGCAGGGGCTGATGTCAATTCTCAGCCTGCACAGGACGCAGGGGGTCCTTTATGAAAAGAATGTGATGGGACATCCTGCACCGGTAGGACACTTCTGGATTTTAACTTCCTGCCCCACAGCCTAACGCCCTCTGTTCCCAGCAGAGTACTGGCTTTGCTGGCTCCTTCTTCCTGCTGTCCTTTCCTCTACTGCCTGTTCTTTCTCTGTCTCTGCACAAGCCTTGAATATGAGGGCCGCCCTGGATGCTTTTATGAAGGTGGTGATTAGTTTTCTTTGTGTGTGTGGTTTTTTGTTTTGTTTTTTTGGAGGGGAGACAGTGTCTCACTCTGTTGCCCAGGCTGGAGTGTAGTGGCACAATCACAGCTTGCTGCAACCTCCACCTTCTGGGTTCAAGGGATTCTCCTGCCTCAGCCTCCTGAGTAGCTGGGACTACAGGCACACACCATCATGCCCAGCTAATTTTTGCATTTTTCGTAGAGACAGGGTTTCACCATGTTTGCCCGGTTGGTCTTGAACTCCTGGCCTCAAGAAATCCACCCACCTCGCCCTCCCAAAGTGCTGGGATTACAGGCTTGAGCCACCTTGCCTGGCCTGGTGGTTAGTTATGGCTCTTACCTTATTTTCTCTCCCCAATCCCAGGAGCGGATGTCTTCCTCTGCCCCTGGATACCCAGAGTAGACTCTGTGGGGACTGAGGACCTGTCCCTCAGCAGACACAGCGTCCCTACCTCATTCAGGCACCTGTTAGCCTGGTGACGTTTCAGTCTGTGATTTCTATACTTTGGAGCGCATGAAAATGACCTGGGTGGCTTGTTAACCCTACAGTTTCCCCAGCTTCTCCTCTAGAGAACCTGATTGAGTTAGGGTGACTCTCCATTTTATGAGAACCCCAAGGGATTCTGACACAGAACCCCTGAAGCAGGGTGTGGGCAGTTACATATGTGCACAACTGGACTCTGACTACTCCTCTTCTTCCCAGGTCAAATCTACATTCTATTGATCTTATTTATTTATTTATTTATTTTTCTTTTGAGATGGAATCTCGCTCTGTCACCCAGGCTGGAGTGCAGTGGTACGATCTCAGCTAGGCTGGAGTGCCATGGCAGGATCTCGGTTCACTGCAAGCTCCGCCTCCTGGGTTCATGCCATTCTCCTGCTTCAGCCTCCCGAGTAGCTGGGACTACAGGCGCCCGCCACCACGCCTGGCTAATTTTTTGTATTTTTAGTAGAGACAGGGTTTCACCATATTAGCCAGGATGGTCTCGATCTCCTGACCTTGTGATCCGCCCACCTCAGCCTCCCAAAGTGCTGGGATTACAGGTGTGAGCCACCGCGCCTGGCATATCTTATCATCTTAACATTTCTCTACATTTGCAATGCAAGTGTTTGGATGAAGTTCAAGTCCTTAGTCTGTAGTGTATAAATGTGTGTGTGTGTATATATATATATAGAGAGAGAGAGAGAGAGAGAGTACATATTACATAAATATAAATAGGATGTCTGCATAATTGATTGGGATGCTCTAGTGAGTAATGGGAGACTATTAATAGCTATGCCAAAATGTAGGGCATGGCCTGGCCCACCTGGACCCTGTCTGTGTACAAACCCTCTGTGATCTGGCCTCCTTCCCTCCCCAGCCTCCTCTGAAGGCACTCCTCCTGGGGCCACTCCTCCTGGGACCACCATAGATTCCAGCCTCCCCGCACTACTGGAAAGTCCTTTAATCCTCCCATGCACACGCCCAGATTGGGTTAGGCTGTCCCTGCGGCGTGTTCCCATAGGGCAGTGCTATACACACCCACAGTGGCTTTATTTTTCTGTAATTGTCTGCTTACTAGTCTCTTTCTTCTCCCAGCAAGCCGGAAGCTCCTTTAAGACAGGAACTAGATAACATTCTCTGCTATATTTAGGGCCTAACAGACTAGGAGGCTAAAGCAATCACTCAACAAAAGTTTGTTCTCATAAAGGAAGGTACATGAAACCATTAAATACTCCCCAAGGTTAATTCAAGAAATACTTACTGAGCACCCACTACCTGATACCCTGCTTAGTCCTGGGCATGCAGACAAAGAAGGTCCTGGGCCCCTGGGAGCTCTCTTTTCAGGCCTGAGTTATTCTTCTCAAAGCTGTTTGCATTTAAAAGGAGAATGTCTATGCTCAGTGCTGCTGTGATTGGAAACTCTCTAGCTTTGGCTTCTAGAGGGAAAGAAGAGACTGAATGACTTTAGATACCTTTCACTTATTAAACTCTTTTTGTATGTCGGCAAAACAAAAATGGCTACAATAGCAAAAAAGGCAAGAGTTGGACAAAAGCAACATAGCCTTGCAGCTAAGCATGCCGCCTCTGATGCCTACCTGCCTGCCTGGCAGCAAGTCTGGGCCCTGCCATATTTTGCACAAGTGACTTAATCTTTCTGGGCTTCAGTTTTTGCATCTATAAGATGGGGATGATGATGGTAACTTCTTCCTTGGGGATCATGCGAGTATTAAATGAGTAACTGTGCCCAGCACATAGTAAGTGCTCAATAAATATTACTGCCACTAGATGCGATGGTCCAAGGGCTACATCTCTATCTGGGTCCTGCAGGGTCCCAAGTATGTAGAGTAGACTCCCCTTGGGTCGGCTTCAGCGGAGCCTCTGAAGCACCGTGTGTAGGCCAATTCCCTGTCTCTGTGATTTGGGCTGTATAGAGAAACATCTGTAGCCTTAGGACCAGCTGGGAACAGCTTTAGGTTTGGACAATGGCCATTTTCAAGTTTTCTCCCAACCAGAGCAATTTTGGCACTGAACTTGGGACAAACTCAACAGGAATACATCAGGGATTACAGGAATCCCTGTAATCAACAGGAATAAATCAACTTATTTCTGTTAAGAATAATCCCTCAAATCAACAGGAATATAGGGGGAGCTGGCATGATGGGGAGAGTAACACCGAGAATGAAGACCCTCTTCACGTGGCATTTTTCAAAGATTAAAGAAATCTGTTTTTAAAATTTCTTTTGGGGCACCAATATTACATGCCAATCACTGTCAATCAACAATTATTGACTCATAGTGCTTTGTACACATTTCTTCTTTCACACAGAGAGCAATAATAACTTTGACAGTAGAAACTCCCTTTAGTGGACAGGCTAAGTAGGGAATCCTGTTGTGTGAGCCGAATGTGCCCAGATGCCCTTGTTTTCTATTACTTGGGTTTAATTAAACCTAGATCTCTCTTATTAGGAAGAAACTTTAAAGTTGGAGTGGCATATTCACCAAGTACAACATGAGGACTGGTGAAGAAAGGCAGATGAGAGGCCATGAGCATCTTTAGAGTATGTTTCTGACTTCGAAAATCTCCTAGGTGTGGGAGCTTCCCTCACCCCAGGCTCCTCCCTGGTCTCCCTGCCCACAAGTAGAAATGGTCAGTGTTAAAGGGACCACACATCCACCTGTTTCCTCTACCATCTAAATAACTAGAATGCTGTCTCGGCCAGGCACTGTTCTAGGCACTGGGGATGCAGTTGTGAACAAGGCACATGCTCTCCAACCCTCTTGTCCCTGCTGGGCAGGTAGAGATGAGCATTAAATAACCAACCACACAGGTACTGCAGATCTGGGCCTCTGGTTCTCCTGGTTTGCATCCTCCCCTAAGAGGTGGCTGGTGAGGCCAGTGCCGGGGAGAGGCGCTGCCTGAGGCAGAGGCTGGCTAAAACTCTGCCCCTGCAGATCTGGGCTTGCTGGGTCCTGAAGTAAGGGTGTCTGAGGCTCTGCAAAGCTCTTCCCCCAGCTGACACTCCTCATCGTTGACCCTTCAATGCAGACAATACTTCTCATGGAAGCCTTTTCTGCCTGTCCAGGTTTGGGCTGGCTATGCTGCCTGGTGCCCCCTCAGCCCCCTGCGCTCACCCCATCACACCCCTGAGCACACGGTGCTCTAATTGCTAACTTCCTGCTTGCCTGCCAGCTGCCGGGGCACCACGAGGCAGGCTGGACTGTGCCTGTGGCACCCCACTGGATCTCCAGCTTAGCACAGGGCCTTAGCATGTCACAGCCACTCAGTTAATGTCAGTTCCATGAAAAAGAGAAGAGGAAGAGGAGATGACAGTGACTAAAGACAAAGGATCAAAGCTGGGACTCCATTTTGTTTCACCTATGATCACTCAGCTGTCATTCAACAACCCGGCTATTTAAAGAAAGAGTGCCCAGGCTGGAGTGCAGTGGTGTAATCACAGCTCACTGCAGCCTCCACCTCCTGGGCTCAAGTGATCCTTCTGCTTCAGCCTCCTGAGTAGCTGGGACTAAAGGTACATGCCACCATGCCCGGCCAATTTTTAAATTTTTTGTAGAGATGGAGCCTTGCTCTGTTGCCCAGGCTGGTCTCAAACTCCCAGGCTCAAGTGATCCTCCTGCCTTGACCTCCCAAAGTGCTGGGATTACAGGTGTAAGCCAAAATGCCTGGCCTTTTTCGGCTTTTAAATGAGGATGATACAAGGACTTAACAAACTTGTGGTGGAATTCAAATAAAATAATGAGTGCAGTGGCGTGATCTCGGCTCACTGCAACCTCCACCTCCCTGGTTCGAGCAATTCCCCTGCCTCAGCCTCCTGAGTAGCTGGGATTACAGGCACATGCCACCCCACCCAGCTAAGTTTTGTATATTTTTAGTAGAGATGGGGTTTCACCATGTTGGCCAGACTGGTCTCAAACTCCTAACGTCAGGCAATCCACCCTCCGCGGCCTCTCAAAGTGCTGGGATTACAGGCGTGAGCCACCGCGCCTGGCCAAAACGTTTTTACATATAAAGTATAGAATTAAGGGAACTTTGTAAAAAATATAAGTCAAACTGGTAGCTCAGGATTAGAAGTTCCATCTGCTGCCTGAAGGGTCTGGCCAAGTGCACTTTCTCTTGCCTTTTCTGCCTGGGTCACATGTAAGCCTTGTGTCTGAGATACCGAAGGCATTAAGAGTCCCGGTGGCTCTATGGTACAGCGGCTGGGGAGGGGCGGGGAAGAAGAGGAACCATGTTTCACTTGACTTGACCTCCCAGCCAGAAACCTGGAAAAACACACCCTACTGGACTGCCCTGAAATCCTCATTTGCAAGCACCTTTAGCACCTTATTACAGGAAAAGCTTTATTAAAAGAAAACCATCAACATAACTTAGAGGATATCAACAACACATATACGTTTGGAACTAGAAAGTCTTTGATATTAATGTGGAAACAATATTCAGTGCTCACCCTCATGTCCTTTCCTCCAAATCTTTACCTCTCTCTATTTTTTTTTTTTTTTTTTTTTGAGACGGAGTTTCGCTCTTTTTGCCCAGGCTGGAGTGCAATGGCACAATCTCCGCCTCACCGCAACCTCCGCCTCCTGGGTTCAAGCAATTATCTTGCCTCAGCCTCCTGAGTAGCTGGGACTACAGGCATGTGCCACCACACCGGGCTAATTTTGTATTTTTAGTAGAGATGGGATTTCTCCATGTTGGTCAGGGTGGTCTCGAACAGCCAACCTCAGGTGATCCACCCGCCCCAGCCTCCCAAAGCGCTGGGATTATAGGTATGAACCACCGCGCCCGGCTACCTCTCTATTACAGCTGCAGCGCTCTTCTGACTCCCACCCCAATCTGTTCCTGTAGAAGACCCACCTTACCTTCCGCTTCACAGAGAAAGCAGAGGCCAAAAAGCAAGGACTGTCAGAGCTTCCTGCCTTCTACCACCCACTGACCCTATGGTTATCTGTATCATTCATCCTCCTCTCTTGTTTCCAGGGAAGTGATCCTCTTCCTCTCTTCCCTGTACAATTCTAATTCTTCTGTACAATTCTATCCTCTCTGTACAATTCTAATTCTTCTACCTGTGTTTGGAATCTTATTCCTTTTTCTTTCTTTTCTTTTCCTTTCCTTCTTTTTTGAGACAAGGTCTAACTCTGTTACCCAGGATGGAGTACAGTGGTGCATCACGGCCCGCGGCAACCTCTGCCTCTCCAGCTCAAGCCATCCTCCTGCCTCAGTCTTCCAAGTAGCTATGACCACAGGCACATGCCACTACGCCCAGCTAATTTTTGTATTTTTTGTAAAGAGAGGTTTTGCCATGTTTCCCAGGCTGGTCTTGAACTTCTGAGCTCAAGCAGTCTGCCTGCTTCGGCCTCCCAGTGTTCTGGGATTACAGGCATGAGCCACTGCACCTGACCTGGATTTTTTTTTTTTTTGAGACCGAGTCTTGCTCTGTCACCAGGCTGGAGTGTAGTAGTGTGATCTCGGCTCATTGCAACCTCTGCCTCCCTGGTTCAAGCAGTCCTCCTGTCTCAGCCTCCCAGGTAGCTGGGACTACAGGCGCCCGCCACCACACCCAACTAATTTTTGTAGTTTTAGTAGAGACAGGGTTTCACCACGTTGGCCAGGATGGTCTTCATCTCTTGACCTTATGATCTGCCCGCCTCAGCCTCCCAAAGTGGTGGGATTACAGGGGTGAGCCACTGCGCCCAGCCCTGACCTGGAATCTTATTCCTTTGTGTTTCCTTCAGAATTTCATTCCATGAATTAAATCTTCTTTCTTCTCTATCTTTAACCACTTGTTCTCTGCTGGGTGCTTCCACTCAGACCACCAAGTGAATCCCACAAACCCTCTAACAAACTTTCGGAAAGAGTAGTTTACACGGTCTTCACCTCTTTGTCTTCCATGTCTTCTATTTGTTCCTCAACTCACTGTAACTTGCCTTCTGCCCATCACTCCACAGCAACTACAATAAAGTCACCTACTCATGTTCTGTGACATCTTTGGTTGCCACTCTTTCCTGCTTTTCCTCCTGCCTCTCTGAGCGCCTGATCACCGTTTCTCAGGCCTCTGTGTGGGCTGCACATCCTCCATGCACCCTTCGCCTGGAGGCATTTTCCAGGGTCCTATGTCTGTACCTTTTCTCACTGTGCACACTCTACTTCTGAGATCTCTTTTGCCGTGTGATGGTTGCCACCTATACTGAGTTGAATAGTATCACCCCTAAATTCGTGTCCTTCTTAGACCTCAAATTGTGACCCTATTTGGAAACAGAGTCATCATTGATATAACTAGTTAAGATGAGGTCATATTAGAGTAGGGTGATGTCCTAATAGAGAAGAGAGAAGACATGCAGGGACAGATATACAGGGAGAACTCAGAGTGACAAGGGAGGTAGAGATTGGAGTTATGCCCCTGAAAGAGGAGGAACATTAGGATTACCAGCATCACCAGAAGCTAGAAGGTCAAGGAAGGATCATCCCTAGAGCCTTCAGAGACAGCATGCCTGATACACCTTGATTTTGGACTTTTAGCCTTCAGACTGTGAGAGAATAAATTCTTGTTCTTTTAAGCTCCCCAGTCTGTAGTATATTGTTATGGTAGCCCTACAAAACTAATGCACTACCTGCATGCCCACGACCTCCAAAGGTGAATGTTAACCTGTACTTCCCCCGAAGTTTTGTTAATTCTAGACTCCTCTCCCTCGTCTTTATCCCCATAACAGGCCCTCATCATCTCTCACCTGCTTTTCTTCAAAGCTCTGTCAGTTTTTAACAGTGGCCAGAGGGATCTTTTTATTGTTGTTGTTGTTGTTTTTGTTTGTTTGTTTTTGACGTGGAGTCTGACTCTGTCGCCCAGGCTGGAGTGCAGTGGCGAGATCTTGGCTCACTGCAACCTCCCCCTCTCTGCTGGTTCAAGCAATTCTCCTGCTTCAGCTTCTGGAATAGCTGGGATTACCAGCACCCAACACACCTGGCTAATTTTTGTATTATTAGTAGAGATGGGGTTTCACCACGTTGGCCAGGCTGGTCTCGAATTCATGACCTCAAGTGATCCGCCTGCCTTGGCCTCCCAAAGTGCTAGGATTACAAGCGTGAGCCATCACGCCTGGCCCTAGAGTGATATTTCTAAAATATATTTTTAACACACTATTTTCCTACTGGATTCTGTTGCAGGAGGCCATGTAGCCATAGAAAAGAATAAGAAGCTCTTTGCTACTCATCTGCAATGACTTTCAATATACAACGTTACTTGAAAAAAGCAAGATGAAGGGCAACCTTAATGTGCTGCTGAGAGAATTCCCAAGAAATGGATGAGATTGGGCATATCTAAGAAGAGGAACTGGATGCTGGGCCAGCAGTGTGGAGCGTGACTATATTAGGTTCCCAGGCTGGTACCAAAAACTGGATGGCTTAAGACAAGGGAAATTTCTCTCGCACGGTTCTGGAGACTGAAAGTCTGAAATCAAGGTGTCTGTAGAGTCAAACTCTCTCCAAATGTTCTAAGAGAAGGTCCTTTCTTGCTTCTTTCTAACTCTGATGGTTGCTGGCCGTCCTTAGCATGCCTCGGCTTATAGAGGAATCCCTCCAATCTTTGCCTTCATTGTCACATGGCATTCTCTGTGTGTGTGTCCAGATTTCCTTCTTCTTGTAAGGATACCAGTCATATTGGATTTAGAGCACGTTTTAATCCAGCATGACCTCATCTGATTACATCTGCCAAAGATCTATTTCCAAATAAGTTCACATACATAGGTTCCCGGTGGACACGAATTTTGGTGGGATACTATTTAACCCAGCACAGTGACTTTTGGCTGCAGACTCATTTGAATCTTTTGAATTTTGCATATTAAATGTATTACTAGGCACTTAATATAATGAGTATAATTTGACCTCATTTAGTTGCAGAAGACTCAAAAATCCCTAAACCAAAACATGGCATCAGAAACCAAGTGTTGGGCCCTAACAGTGCCTCCTCTTCTCTTTTAGCTATGAATCCTGAGGCTGTAAGTCCCCTAAGGGTGGAGGCTAATTCTGTTTTCACACCACTGCTCAGCGCCTGAGTCTCCACGAATGTTTATTTAAAGAATGGATTCAAGGGATGAATATCTCATCTGGATACAAATGGCCTCTTGGAAATCATTTTGAGCACTAGAATATTGAAGCATGAAGAATATGAAAAAGATAATAACTTTCATGTACAAATCCTTTACACCTTTATAAAGTCCTTTTGCACATGCTTTAATCTGATCCTCACACACTCTTGAGAGTAAAGTTGAGTCCCAGAGAAATCAAGTTTCTTGGGCCAGGCGCGGTGACTCACACCTGTAATCCCAGCACTTTGGGAGGCCAAGGTGGGGGGTTCACCTGAGATCAGGAGTTCGAGACCAGCCTGGTCAACATGGCGAAACCCCATCTCCACTAAAAAAATACAAAATTTAGCTGGATTTGGTGGTACGCACCTATAGTCCCAGCTACTTGGGGGGCTGAGGCAGGAGAATTGCTTGAACCCAGGAGGCGGAGGTTGCAGTGAGCCGAGATTGAGACACTGTACTCCAGCCTGGGTGACAAAGCAAGACTCCATCTCGAAAAAAAAAAAAAATCAAGTTTCTTGCTCAAGTTCACTGGGCTAGTAATTGGCTAGCTAGAAGCCAAATCTCTTTGCTACTGTTGGGCTTTGGGTCATTTTCTCTTTTCAACAAACAGGCTTTGATGAAACAAAGTCCTTCTCAGCTACTCAATCCTATTGTGAAAGAAATTTCAGGGAGGAAGAAAATATCACACTTCTCTTTCAAATGACAAAAATATACACTTGAAAACAAGAGGTTAAAATCCCAATTTGTTATGAGAAAAACCAAATGAAGTTTTTTTGTTCCTAAGCTAAGAGCTAAAATGGGTAGATTTAAATATTTTGATATGTAAAACATTTTCTTTAAAAAAAAGGCCCTAAAATGTACAGATTAGGTTATTCCTATTATTATTGATGAGATTTTAAACATTTCTATTTTCCTACTTCCTACTTTTGACACAGTCTAATTACTGGTAACATTTTCTGTTAAATTCCCAAACAAACGTTTTCATCTAGATGGTCTATATCAAGGTTTGCCAAACTATGACCCATGGCCTGTTTTTGGATAGCCTGAGATTGAAGAATGGTTATTACATGTACTCTTTTTCTTTTTTTTTTTTTTTTGAGACGGAGTCTCGCTCTGTCACCCAGGCTGGAGTCCAGTGGCGCGATCTCAGCTCACAGCAAGCTCTTCCTCCCGGGTTCACGCCATTCTCCTGCCTCAGCTTCCTGAGTAGCTGGGACTACAGGCGCCCGCCACCATGCCCGGCTAATTTTTTGTATTTTTAATAGAGATGGGGTTTCACCATGTTAGCCAGGATGATCTTGATCTCCTGACTTCGTGATCCACCTGCCTCGGCCTCCCAAAGTGCTGGGATTATAGGCATGAGCCACCGTGCCTAGTCCTACATGTATTCATTTTTAATGTTTATGTTTTTTAGAGACAGTCTCACTCTGTCACCCAGGTTGGAGTACAGTGGCATGCTCACTGCTCACTGCAGCCTTAACCTCCCAAACTCAAGTGATTCTCCCACCTCAGCCTCGTAGATGGGATTACAGGTGCGCTAATTTAAAAAATATATATATTTTTAGAGGCGAGGTCTCACTATGTTGTCCAGGGTGGTCTCAAACTTCTGGTCTCAAGAGATCCTCGTGCCTTGGCTTTCCAAAGTGTTGGGATTACAGCATGGGATGAACCACCATGCCCAGCCTGGTTATTATGTTTACAAGATTATAATAAAAATGAGGAATATACCACAGAGACAATATGTGGCTTGCGAAGCCTAAACTATTTACTGAAAAAGTTTGTTGAGCCCTGGTCTGTATTCAAATGTGTACACATAATACAGATCTCATACTCTCCCTCTCTCTCACTATCTCTATCTGTGATAGATAGATAGATATCTGTATGTATGTGTACATATATATGCATATATTTCTGGCCCAAATGTTATATATGTATGTATAGACATACAAAGATTTTATATACACATACATACAAATATAACCTTTGGGTTATATATAAAGGTATATGTACATACATATATACACAAATATATAAAACCTTTGCATGTATATACATATATGTATGCATACATATATACAAAACCTTTGGGCCAAAAATCCTAGCATTTATCTCTATAGTCATGTACCACACAACAATGTTTTGGTCAACAAGAGACTGCATGTGTGACAGTGACCCCATGAGATTATAACACCACATTTTTACCGTACCTTTTCTATGTTTAGATACAGATATTAAATCTTACCAACATGTCATAGTTGCCTACAGTATTCAGTGCAGTAACATGCTGTACAGGCTTGTAGCCTAGAAGAAATAGGCTATACTATAGCCTAGGTGTGTAGCAGGTTATTCTATCTAGGTTTTTGTGGGTTCACTCTATGCTGTTCACACAATGACAAAATTGTCTGCTGCTGCATTTCTCTGAATGTATTTTTTAGGTTAAGTGATGCAGGACTGTATATTTATTTATCCCTTCCCTTATTCCACAAAGGGTTCTGTCAAAGCAGATGACTCCCAAAGGTTTCATAAATCTTCTGGAAAATAAGCTCCTTCAGCTGTATAATCATGGCACCCACGGCTTACAAGTTGATAGTAAGGACAGCATTGAACAGCCTGCTGCGTTCAGCAAAAGGTAATGAGACATCATGAGAGGCTCAGAGAAAGAAAGCTGATATAGAAGAGCAACCTCCACTAAGAAAGATGATTTATAATTTATATAGAACTTTATATTTTAGAAGTGTATTTTAATTCCCTGGTATCAGTTTTGCAGTTACTCCTTGATGGTCTGTGTGATGTTAACTATAGATAAATCAATGCAAAAATAATAGTCTAAGTAGACACTAGGCTGTGATCTGTCAGTCTAAAATTTGTTTCCTGGTGCCCTAGCAATACCAATTTTAACTATTCCTGCTTTCCTCTAGAGGTAATTGAACAGTGTTCTTTTTTTTGAGAGGGAGTCTCACTCGCTCTGCCCCCCAGGCTGGAGTGCAGTGACAGCATCTCAGCTCACTGCAACCTCTGTCTCTTGGGTTTAAGCGATTCTCCTGCCTCGGCCTCGTGAGAAGCTGGGATTACAAGCATGGGCCACCATAACAGGCTAATTTTTGTATTTTTAATAGAGACGAGGTTTCGCCTTGTTGCCCAGGCTGGTCTCAAACTGCTGGCCTCAAGGGATCCACTCGCCTGGGCCTCCCACAGTGCTGGGATTACAGGCAGGAGCCACTGTGCCTGGCTGAACAGTGTTTTAATGGCCATCACTGTTATCTTCCTTTGAGATGTGGGAAAGTGATAGTTAAGTTTTTAGAGTCCCTCAGCTAAAGTGGAGGACCTAAAGGTCAGGAAAAGAAGAGGGGCAGGGCTGGGAGGGAGAAAATGGAAAAAACACATTCCCCAAAGACCGAAGATCTGCACAAAATATGGCTTACTTGAGAGGAGGGGGTCAGAGAATGGGAGAAAAACAACACAGTAGAATGTGGGGAAAAGAAAGAGAGATCAGCCTGTTACTGTGTCTATATAGAAAGAAGTAGACATAAGAGACTCCATTTGGTTCTGTATTTGAGATGCTGTTAATCTGTGACCCTACCCCCGACCTTGTCCTTGCAAGAGACATGTGCTGTGGTGACTCAAGGCTTAATAGATACTGGGCTGTGCAGGATGTGTCTTTGTTAAACAAGTACCTGAAGGCAGCTTGCTGGTTAAAAATCCTGCCCGTCCCTGGGCAATGGAACATCTCGGTGTAAAACCCATTGTGTGCTTTGTTTACTGAGCAAGGAGAAAACCGCCTTTAGGAATAAGGTGGGACTTGCTGGAGCAATGCTGCTAAAAGGTTTATGGAGAGTTTGCATATGTATATCAAGGTACAGCATTTTCCTTTAAACGTATTCATGTTACAGGGATTTTTGTTCATATGTCTTACTGCTGATTTCCTCCCTACAGTGATCCTGTTGTCCAGCCACTCCCTTATGTTTAAGATGGTAAAGATAATTATCAATAAATGCTAAGGGAACTCAGAGACCGGTGCCGCTGTGGGTCCTCTGTAAGCTGAGCGCCGGTCCCCTGGGCCCCGCTTTTCTTTCTCTATACTTTGTTTCTGTGTCTTATTTCTTTTCTCAAGTCTCTCGTCCCACCTAACGAGAAACACCCACAAGTGTGGAGGGGCAGGCCACCCCTTCAGTAGAAGTTTGGTGAAGTAGCTGGGGTTACAGGAGCAAAAACAACAGAAGTGTTTTCCTAATTTTCCTAGAATCAGTATTCAGTATACTCACTGGCCATCCCAGTAACTCCTCCCCTGCAGATCTCGTCAACTCTCCCCAAAGACAACTGCAGACAATTTATGCAGCTAGCTCTCCGAGAAGATAAAAAGTGGTTTCTTAGGCGAATTGCTCAAGTAACACTGTTCTGTGTGTTGTTTACCGCTTTGATGTCTCCCTTCCCAGCCTCTTAATGATTAGACTGCTAGCTGCTGGCAAACGATTCTTTATGTGCCAGGAGGAACAAACAGGAAGAGTTGAAGTGTGAGAACCAGATCAATGCTTCGCCTGGAGTGAATTCTTTTAACTCTGTGAGCAGCAGCACCGTTTCTGAGAGAATACCAGGGATGGACAGAGGACGGCTCTGTGGTCCCTGTATTAGTTTGCGAGGGCAGCCTTAACAAATTATCACAAACTAGATGACTTAAACAAGAGAAATGTATTGTCTCACAGTTCTAGAGGCTGAGTCCAAAATCCAGCTGCTGGCAAGGTGGGTGTCTTCTCAGGGCTGTAAGGGAAAGCTTTGCTCCAGCCTCTCTCCAAGGTGTGTAGAGGCCGTCTTCTACCTGTGTCTCTTCACTTCTTCCTTGTGTTTGTGTCTGTTTCCAAATTTTTTTTTTTTTGAGATGGAGTTTTGCTCTTGTTGCCCAGGTTGGAGTGCAGTGGCACAATCTCGGCTCACTGCAACCTCCACCTACCGACTTCAAGTGATTCTCCTGCCTCAGCCTCCCGAGTAGCTGGGACTACAGGCATGCGCCACCACGCCTGGCTAATTTTGTATTTTTAGCAGAGACGGCGTTTCTCCATGTTGGTCAGGCTGGTCTCAAACTCCCGACCTCAGGTGATCCACCCACCTCGGCCTCCCAAAGTGCTGGGATTACAGGCGTAAGCCACCGCTCCCGGCCAATTTTCCCTTTTTATAAGGACACCAGTTACCCTAATGACCTTATGTTAACTTGATATCTGCAAAAACTTTGTCTCCATAAAAAGTCACATTCACAGGTCCTGGGATTACCACTTAAGCATGTAAGCTTTGGGGGATGATATTTATTTATTTATTTATTTTTATTTTTTATTTTTGAGAGAGTCTCGCTGTATCTCCCAGGCTGGAGGGCAGTGGTGTGATCTCGGCTTCCTGCAAGTTCCGCCTCCTGGGTTCACGCCATTCTCCTGCCTCAGCCTCCCAAGTAGCTGGGACTACAGGCGCTCACCACCATGCCCAGCTAATTTTTTATATTTTCAGTAGAGACAGGGTTTCACCATGTTAGCCAGGATGGTCTTGATCTCCTGACCTCATGATCCACCCTCCTCAGTCTCCCAAAGTGCTGGGATTACAGGTGTGAGCCACTGCACCCGGCCCTATTTCTTTATTTATTTAGACAGAGTCTTACTGTGTCACCCAGGCTGGAGTGAAGTGGCATGATCTCACTGCAACCTCTGCCTCTTGGGTTCAAGTGATTCTCGTGCTTCAGCCTCCCGAGTAGCTGGGACTACAGGTGCTCTCCACCACTGCTGGTGTAAGAAATCAAACATATATCTCAGTCCTGGGCCCAGTACAAACATTCCTCCATTTGTCTCAACTTCCTGGGCCCAGTGCAAACATTCCTCCATTTGTCTCAACTTCCTGGGCCCAGTGCAAACATTCCTCCATTTGTCTCAACTTTAGAAAAGCACCACCTGGAGAGTCCCCGATAAGGTCACAACCGTTTGTGGAGTGGTTTTACTGAAAGCACGGGAACCAATAAAAAAACTGCTAAATGTATAACTTAAAATGTTAACCAATTGTAATGCTGTAACCAAAAGAATTCCCTTGTTTCTCTGTAACCTTACATATCCTGTTTATATCGGGCTATAAAAAGCGAGCACATGCATCGTTCGGGGCCCTCTTGTATGCTGTGGAGCAGAGGGACCAAGTTCGAACTTGCAGTAAAGATCCTTGCCACTTGGCTTTGACTCTGGACTCTGGTGGTCTTCTTCGGGGAATAAACGGTCTGGGCATAACACTGGCTAAAATTTTTTTTGTATTTTTTTGTAGAGATGCATTTTGCCATGTTGCCCAGGCTGGTCTCGAACTCCTGAGCTCAGGCAATCCACCCGCCCCGGCCTCCCAAAGTGCTAAGATTATAGACGTGAGCCACTGCGCCTAGCCAAGAAGGATGATATTTAAGTCATAAGAGAAAGTGGCAGAGAAGGGACACAAAGAGATGGTTAAAGATTGTGAATTGTCGCTGAAGGAAATGGGAAAGAGAGTTCACCACAAACAAGTAAAAGATCAATGTGTAAGGGTCCAGCTGAGGTTCAAAATAAAAAAGTAAAAAATACCTAAGTTATTGAGCTGCTACTATTTGCTATTTGCTAAACATTATGTTAGGCTTTTTTTTTTTTTTGCATTCTCGTTTAATTCTTTCAATAATTTTTTTCATTTTTATTTTATTATTATTATTATTTTTGAGACAGAGTCTTGCTCTGTCATCCAGGCTGGAGTGCAGTGACATGATCTCGGCTCACTGCAACCTCCACCCCTGGGTTCAAGCGATTCTCCTGCCTCAGTCTCCAGAGTAGCTGGGATTACAGGCTCATGCCACCACACCTGCCTAATTTTTGTATTTTTACGATACAAAAATTAGAAATGGGGCTTTCCCACGTTGGCCAGGCTGGTCTTGAACCCCTGACCTCAGATGATGATAATCCTTTCAACGTCTTATAAGCACTATTGTGTTCCCTATTTTATGATAAGGAGCATGAGGGGATACCAGGAAAGTCAGCAGAATAGTTTTTCCAGGTATGCTTACCAGCCTGCGTGCAGGAGCAGAAGCTGGTAGGTGGGATGATTGTGGGTTTGCTGGTTGGGATGCGTGGAAAAGACAAGAAAGTAAGAAATGTAAGTGTTTCTTCATTTGACTCAATAGAATGCTAGTCCACAAAAAGTTAGTTCAAGAGTCCTCAGAAACTCTAGAATGGTGCTGTCCACAGAACTTTCTGCCATGGTGAGAATGTTCCATAATTTGCACTAATACGGTAGTCATTAGCTATTGTGTACTTGGGAACTGAATTTTAAATTTTATTTAAATTTAAATAGTCATATGTTGCTGGTAGCTGCTGTCTGGCACCGATCTATGGCATGGTGGAAAACCGACACACGAATAGCTACCTGGATGCATGCTAAACCTTTGCAACCACATGATAATCAAGGTTAGATGAGGTCATTAGGTCGGGCATTCATCCAATATGACTGGTCTCGGCCGGGCGCAGTGGCTCACACCTGTAATCCCAGCACTTTGGGAGGCCAAGGCAGGCAGATGGCCTGAGGTCAGGAGTTTGAGACCAGCCTGGCCAATATGGCAAAACCCTGTCTCTACTAAAAATACAAAAATTAGCCAGTCGTGGTGGCAGGGGCCTGTAATCCCAGCTACTCGGGAGGCTGAGGCAGGAGAATCACTTGAACCAGGGAGGCAGAGGTTGTAGTGAGCTGAGATCTCACTCCAGCCTGGGCAACAGAGCAAGACTTCATCTCAAAAAAAAAAAAAAAAAAAAGACTGGTCTATTTATAAGAAGAGAAGGCAGAGAAACACAGAGGGTAGGTGGTCATGTGAGAAGGAGGCAGGGATTGGAGTGATGCAGCCACAAGCCAAGGAATGCCTGGAGCCACCAGAGGCTGAAAGAGACCAGGAAGGACTGACTCTCCCTTGCTGGTTGCAAAGGGTGCATAGCCCTGATTTCTGTCTTTGAGCCTTCAGAACTCTGAGAGGGTAAGTGTCTTGTTTTAAGCCACCCAGTGTGTTTGTGCTATTTTTTTTTACAGCAGCCACAGGAAATGAATACATTCTTATTCAGTGGGTGCAAATAGAGACCATTCTCTCAATTTCCCGCAGTCTCCTCTTACACTCACCCATATGCACACTCCCTAACTCTTTTTTTTTTTTTTTGAGGTGGAGTCTTATTCTGTCTCCCAGGCTGGAGTATGGTGGTGCGATCTTGGCTCACTAGAGCCTCCGTCTCCCGAGTTCAAGTGATCCTCCCACCTCAGCCTCCAGAGTAACTGGGACTACAGGCACGGGCCACCTCCCGGCTAATTTTTGTATTTTTAGTAGAGATGGGGTTTCACCATGTTGGCTAGGCAGATCTTGAACTCCTGACCTCAAGTGATTCACCTACCTTGGCCTCCCAGAGTGCTGGGATTACAGGTGTGAGCCACCGCACTTGGGCCAACTTCTTTACATCCACATCATCCTTACAATTTCTCTCCCATCTCAGGGATGGGAGGAAGAGACATTTTTCCTGTTCAAGGTTAATCCTTCCCTTCTGTTATTCTAAAGTGGCCCTTCCAGCTCCTCCCAAGGCCTTACTCTATCAGTCTCTCTCTCCCTCTCTCTCCCTGACTTATTTCTCAGTTCATAAATGCTCTGTCTCTCTAGCCCCTTCCATGCAGTCTGCATCCCATACGATCTGTCTTCTGTCTTCATTGCTTCAGCAACCGGCTCCTGCCAAGGTCATCAGTAAACATCAAATTACCAAACCCAGCGAACATTTGCTGTGGTTCTCTTACTGGAGCTCCCAGTGGCATTTGCCTTTGCTAACCATTCCCTCCTTCTGGAACCCTTCCTGTCTTCGCCTCGGAGACACACGCCTGGTTTTTCCTAGTTTCCTTTGCTGATTCTTCTACCTCTATCTATAATTCCATGCTGGTGTTTCTTGTGGTTTCACCCTTTTTCTTTCCAGTCTATAATCTTGTGGGCAATCTCATACCCACAGTTCTAATACCCATATATGGTCCAAGGCAGGGCAGAGATGTGGAGGGAAGCAGGGTCTTCAGGCCTGAGCTGCTGGATCACATCAGCCCTTCCTTGGGTCTTTTCAAATATGTGAGCCCATCAGTTCCCTTTGTTGTTTCAGCCTGTTTAAAATGAGCTTTATGTGTCTTGCAGCCAAGAGTCTTGATACACTGACCTAATCTAGTTAATTTTGTGTTCTACATGTAACTCAGAACCACTATCTCCCTGTGTTTCCTAATCTCTGCATTCCCATCCTTCCTGCTCCTAAAAGGGAGAAGTATTTTTATTTTTATTTATTATTTATTATTATTATTATTATTATTATTATTGAGATGGGGTCTTACTTTATTGCTCAGGCTGGAGTGCAGTGGTGTGGTCATGGCTCACTGCAACCTTGATCTCCTGGGCTCAGGTGATCTTCCCACCTCAGCCTCCCAAATAGCTGGGATTACAGGTATGTGCCACTAAACTCAGCAAGTTTTTTGTATTTTTTTGTAGAGATGAGGTTTTTGCCATGTTGTCCAGGCTGGTCTCAAACTCCTGGGCTCAAGCAATCCACCCACATCAGCCTCCCAGAGTGCTGGGATTATAGGTGTGAGCCACCATGCCTGGCCAAGAGAGGCATTTTTATTAAAGTTGTTCTCCCTGCAGCCCCCCAAAAGTTGTGTTGCTTTCTTCTTCTAGGTCAGTGGGAAGAGCTTTAGCTTATAGTAATTCTTTATAGAAGAAGGCATATTTGCTTTAAGGTGGTAATCTTTAGTCCCTAAAACAGGTGGTAAGATGAGAAAAAACAAAACGTGATTGCTGGGTGTGCCTCTTGGCAGGGGACATCTGAGTTTCCTCTGGCTGCTGCAACAGAATTTAAGCAACACAGTTAGTGGCTTTGTATTAGTCCATTTTCATGCTGCTGATAAAGACATATCTGAGACTGGGTAATTTATAAAGGAAAGAGGTTTAATGGACTCACAGTTCCACATGACTGGGGAGGCCTCACAATTATGGTGGAAGGCGAAAAGCACATCTTACATGGCAGCAGGCAAGAGAGAATGAGAGCCAAGTGAAAGGGGTTTCCCCTTATCAAACCATCGGATCTCATGAGACTTATTCACTACCATGAGAACAGTCTGGGGGAAACTGTCTCCATTATTCAATTACCTCTCACCAGGTCCCTCTCACAACGTGTGGGAATTATGGGAGCTGCAATTCAAGATGAGATTTTGATGGGGACACAGCCAAACCATATCAGGCTTCGAATGGCAAGAACACATTTTCTCACAGATTTGGAGGCCAGAAGTCTGAAATGGAGCTGTGGGCATAGCTAAGCTTCCTCCATATGTTCTAGCAGAGAATCCACACTTGCCTCTTCTGCTGCTGGCGGCTCCAGACATTCCTTGGCTTGTGGCTGCATCACTCCAATCTCTGCTTCCATCCTTTCCTGGCCTTCTCCTTTGCGTGTGTCTCTGTGTCTTCTCCCCTTCTGTCTCTTCTAAGGACATCTATCATTGGATTCAGGTCTGACCTGGCTAATCCAGGGATGATCTAATGTTGAGATCCTTCATTGCATCTGCAAAGACCTTTATCCAAATATGTTCACATTCACAGTTCCGGGTGGTCATACCTTTTGCTGGGAGAGGCACAATTCTACCCCCCACAGGCACTCTACTAATGTCCCTTGGAAACTGTCTGCCACTGTCTTGGATCACCTTCTAGTCATTTCTTGGTCATCTCTTGGCCAGCTTATCATAAAAGTTGCCTTCCTGCCCACGTGCTGTCTTTTTTCTTTTTTTTTTTCTTTTTTTTTTTTTTGATGGAGTCTTGCTCTGTAGCCCAGGCTGGAGTGCAATGGCATGATCTCAGCTCACTGCAACCTCTGCCTCCTGGGTTCAAGCGACTGTCCCGCCTCAGCATCCTGAGTAGCTGGGATTACAGGCACCTGCCATCATGCCCGGCTAATTTTTGCATTTTTGTAGAGGCGGGGTTTTACCATGTTGGCCAGGCTGGTCTCGAACTCCTGACCTCAAGTGATCTGCCCGCCTCGGCCTCCCAAAGTGCTGGGATTACAGGCGTGAGCCACCACACCTGGCCACCTGCTCTCTTCTAGGCCCTCCTCTGGTTAGCATCAAAATGATCTTCCCTATAATGTGAAACTGATCGCATGATTCTCCTGCTTAAAAAGCATGCTTCTAGAAAGTGAGACTGCATCAGCACTTTAATTCTGAATGCTTCAGAAAATATGTTGTAATGGAAGCATTGCCAAGATTTCAAACTGCAAAGACTTTGCTTCAATTTGTAGATTAGAACAATTTAAATGCATTCATCTGGATGATGCCTGCGTAAAAGTCCCCAGTCTGATGCCCAAATGAGTGCATTAATATAGGGGCTCTAGTTTCTGCCCAGCTGCTTTATCTCATTGGATGCAAATTAAATATGCATACTTAGTAAAGTGAATTTGGAAACTCCACAATCCTTCAGAGGAAACAAACTTACAAATGTTCAATATGGCCAACCAGTTCCCTTAGACTTAGCATGACATAATTTTCTTAAGCATCCTACACTTCATCATGAATTGAGAATGTAGAATTCCCATTATACATGAGCTAGCATAGGATGAAGAATGGTTAGCCCAGGCCCCAACCTAATTCCCTTGAGACCATGCAAATCTGCTTTACTTCAACACATGCAAAAAAGTCAAGTTAAAATGGACAAAACTATTTAAAGATGTCTTGGTGCTCTTTATAAAATGCTAATCTCCAAGAATGCACTGGGAATCACCTCAGGACCACTTAGATTTCCAAAATCACTACACAGTCTAAACTCCTAACAACTTATGAGCCTTCCCCATTGGAACACAAATCATATTTTTTTTTAAAAAAATGTGTCTCCAAAGGCTAGACAATAAAGGTTTAAGACATGTTAGGTCTCAAAAGTATCAGTAAGTTGAGCTGTTCTCACTGGGTCTGTTCAAGGCAGCCCTACCAGACCCCTCCCGTGTGCCACTATATGGATTAGGATTGGGTTCTTTATAATGTGCCATCACAGCTTGGCTTTTGCTCTGATTTCTTGTCACTTGAGAGAGCAAATGACAGAAATTTAATGCCAATGGGTGTAACATAAGGAAGTGTTTATATTGGCTCAGTGACTGAAGAGTTTAGGGAATGGTTTGGCTTGAGTAATGACTGAATCCAGGGGCTTAACAAATGTCATCAGGACACGGTTCCTTTCTTCATCATTCACTATCCTTTCTTTTTTGTTGGCTTCATTCTCAAGACATCTCTCTCTAGGTGATACCCTAGGTCCAGGCTTACTTCCTACTAACTCAGCAACTTGAGTTGAAGAACTAGTACTTTGCTTCTCCAAAACCTCCTGCTATCCCCAGAAACGTCCTAGGACTGGCTTCCACCAGCCTAATTTGAGTTACATTTCCATTCATAAACCATTGGCATATGTATTAGTTCATTTTCACACTGCTATAAGAACTGCCCAAGACTGAGTAGTTTATAAAGGAAAGAGGTTTGATTCGCAGTTCAGCATGGCTGGGTAGGCCTCAGGAAACTTAAAATCATAGTGAAAGGGGAAGCAGGCACATGTTACATGGCAGCAAGCAAGAGAGAGGAGCAAGCAGGGGAGATGCCAGACACTTATAAAACCATCAGACTCGTGAGAATTCACTCACTATGATGAGAACAGCATTGGGGAAACTGCCCCCATGATTCAGTCACCTCCCACTGGGTCCCTCCCTTGACATGTGGGGATTATGAAGATTGCAATTCAAGATGAGATTTAGGTGGGAACACAGGCAAACCATATCATTCCACCTCTGGCCCCTCCCAAATCTCATGTCCTCACATTTCAAAACACAATCATGCCTTCCCAACAGTACCCCACAGTCTTAATTCTGGCATTAACCCAAAAGTCCAAGTCCAAAATCTCATTTGAGACAAGGCAAGTCCCTTCCACCTGGGAGCCTGTCAAATCAAAAGAAAGTTAGTTACTTCCTAGATGCAATGGGGGTACAGGCATTGAATAAATGCTCCCATTCCAGATGAAAGAAATTGGCCAGAACAAAGGGACTACAGGCCCCATGCAAGTCCAAAATGCACTAGGGCAGTCATCAAATCTTAAAGCTCCGAAATAATCTCCTTTGACTCCAAGTCTTACAACCAGGTCATGCTGATGCAAAGGTGGGCTCCCATGACCTTGGGCATCTCTGCCCCTGTGGCTTTGCAGGGGGCAGCCCCCAACCCTGGTTGCTTTCACGGCTGGTGTTGAGTGTCTGTGGCTTTTCCAGGCACATGGTGCAAACTATCAGTGGACCTACCATTCTGGGGTGTGGAGGACAGTGGCCCTCTTCTCACACCTTCACTAGGCAATACCCCAGTGGGGACTCAGTGCGGGGACTCCAACCCCACTTTTCCCTTCTGCACGGCCCTAGCAAAGGTTCTTCATGAAGGTTCCGCCCCTGCAGCACACCTCTGCCTGGTTATCCAGGCATTTCTATATATCCTCTGAAGTCTAGGTGGAGGTTTCCAAACCTCAATTCTTGTCTTCTGGGCACCCACAGGACCAACACCATGTGGAAGCTGCCAAGGCTTGGGGCTTGCACCCTTTGAAGCAATGGCCTGCGCTGCAAGTTGGCTCCTTTTAGTCACAGCTGGGATGCAGGGAAGCAAGTCTCCAGACTGCACGAAGCAGCAAGGTCCTGGGCCTGGCCCACGAAACCATTTTTTCCCCCTCCTCCTGGGCCTCCGGGCCTGCAATGGGAAGGGCTGCTGTGAAGACATCTGACATGCCCTGGAGACATTTTCCCCGGTGTCTTGGTGATTAACATTTGGCTCCTTGTTACTCATGCAAATTTCTGTAGCTGGCTTGAATTTATTTCTACAAAATGGGTTTTTATTTTCTGTTGCATTATCAGGGTGCAAATTTTCTAAACTTTGATGCTCTGCTTCCCTTTTAAACGCAAGTTCTAAATTCGAACCATCTCTTTGTGAATGCATGTAACTGAATGATTTTAAGAGCACCCAGATCACATCTTAAATGCTTTGCTACTTAGAAATTTCTTCCCCCAGATACCCTAAATTATGTCTCTGAAGTTCAAAGTTTCACAGATTTCTAGGGCCGGGGTAAAATGCCACCTATCTGTTATAAATAAAGTTTCAGTGCCACAAAAGAAATAGCACTTGAATATAAAATTTTATTTTTAATTCTCAGCAAGGCAAGCTACTTCTATAGAAGGTTGCGCCCTTACATATGAAGCAATGGTAAGTGCACACTTGGACAAGGGAGGGGAAGGGGTTCTTATCCCCAACGCATGTGGCCCCTGCTGCTGTGTCCTTCCCCTATTGGCTAGGGTTAGACCACACAGGCTAAACTAATTCTGGTTGGCTAATTTAAAGAGAGTGGCAGGGTGGGTAGTTTGGCAGGAAATATGGTTATGACGGAGGAGATAATCGGAATGAATCAGGGTGGAGTAGGTAATCAGAATGAGTCAAGGTGGAGCAGGTAATCGAAAAGGTTGCTTTATGAGGAAGTTAAGTTTAAAAGTAGAAGGCAAAGAATTGAACATACTGACATATTGATTCTTTGAAAAGAAATTTAGAACTCATATCTAAAACATCTCTTTGCTAAAGTACAGCAAGAGTGACCTTTGCTCCATTTCCCAACAAGTTCTCTCCATCTGAGACCACCTCAGCCTGGACTTCATTGTTCATATCACTATCAGCATTTTGGTCAAAACAATTCAACAAGTCTCTAGCAAGCAATAAAGTTTCCCACATCTTCCATCTTCTTCTGAGCCCTCCAAACTATTCCAACCTCTGCCTGTTACCCAGTTCCAAAGTCACTTCCACATTTTCAAGTATCTTTATACAGTACCTTATGCCTGGTACAAATTTACTGTATTAGTTTATTTTCACACTGCTATCAAGAAATGCATGAGACTGGGTAATTTATAAAGAAGAGAGATTTAATTGACTCAGTTTGGCATGGCTGGGGACACCTCAGGAAACTTACAATCATGGCAGAAGGGGAAGCAGGCACGTCTTACATGGCAGCAAGCAAGAGGGAGAGGAGCAAGCAGGGGAAATGCCAGATGGTTGTAAAACTAGGAGATCTTCTAAGAACTCACTCAGTATGATGAGAACAGCATGGGGAAACTGCCCCCATGATCCAGTCACCTCCCACCAGGTCCTTTCCTCAACATACGGTGATTAAGGGGATTGCAATTCAGGATGAGATTTGGGTGGGGACACAGCCAAACCATATCAGCATACCTAGGTTACTAGCTCATATCTGGAGCCAGAGATGGGGTTTGGCCCACCAGAAGCACTCAAGCATACAGTGATGTGGTTCCCCAAAGGAAAGTTAAGGTGTCATTTCTAGACAAAGAGGATTCAATGCTGGGAAGGCAAAAGCAGTATATCTATTCCACAGTAGGATGTGAGTCATCAGCACACAGGAGGTAGTAAGAAGGTTAGGAGCAGTGGCTGACATCTGTAATCCCAGCATTTTGGGAGGCCAAGGCAGGTAGACTGCTTGAGTCCAGGAGTTCAAGACCAACCTGGGCAACATGGCAAGGCCTTGTCTCTACAAAAACAATACAAAAAATCAACTGGGCACGATGGCACACACCTGTAGTCCCAGCTAATCAGGAGGCTAAAGTGGGAGGATCACTCAAGCCTGCGGAGGTCAAGGCTGCTGTGAGTCGTGATCATGCCACTGCACTCCAGCCTGGGTGACAAAGTGAGACCCAGTCTCAAAAAAACAAAAGAAAAGAAAAATGATAGCAATAATAAAAGCCAGAAAGAAGTAACAAAAGCACTACTGTTTCATCTCTTTATTTTTACTTTCTGGTAATTGAAAGAGAAGAAATCATTGGCCAAAATGATATACGTACACATATCTTTAGATCTATAACTATATCTATAGTCATATAGTCATTTGTATTAGAAGTCACAGCTCCTGAACTTTTTTTTTTTTTTTGGGACGCAGTCTCTCTCTGCCGCCCAGGCTGGAGTGCAATGGCAGGATCTCGGCTCACTGCAAGTTCTGCCTCCAGGATTCACGCCATTCTCCTGCCTCAGCCTCCCGAGTAGCTGGAACTACAGGCGCCCGCCACCTCGCCCGGCTAATTTTTTTTGTATTTTTTAGTAGAGACTGGGTTTCACCGTGTTAGCCAGGATGGTCTCGATCTCCTGATCTCGTGATCCGCCCGTCTCGGCCTCCCAAAGTGCTAGGATTACAGGCTTGAGCCACCACATCCTGCCTGCTCCTGAACTTTATTGCTGTTTAGATACTGATCCATATGAGATTCAGAAGAGACCAGGTAATGCATTTCAGGTTTATTTGTGATGAATATATAGCGTCAAGCTTCAGGGACTGATTTGCTTCTCATGTGCATTGGTACTAGTCTGACTGTCATCACACTGTGACATCAGTCCTCTCTGAAGGACCAAGAGCTCCTTTCTCTCCTCATTGCTTTAGGCCTGACCTTTACTGAGATCTCCCTCCTAATAGTCTGTAGTCTATGACAGATTGGCAAAGTAAACTTTGACCATTTCTATGTTTGTTTTTCTCTGCACTAGCAAGAAACAGTCACTGAACATTGATTTATTGAGTATAATTTGCCTGTGTTTTAAAAGTTTAGAAATGTGTTCTTTGGACTACATACTTGGCCTAAAACACCCAGTGGATTACCACACATATACCCCCACCACTTGCCCTACGTCACCAATGGTAGGGTGGCCACATTCACTGTTTACAAGGATCTATTCTTTAGGACTGAGTCATTACCACAATCCTGTCTTCCTAGGCTTAGTGGAGAAATTGAAGACAGGATATTTGAATTGAAAGGCACCTACAAATCCATCTTCTTTCCCATTGATTGATTTAATCCCTTTTATACTGTTTCTTGAGGATGGTCAATCAGTCATGCTTAAGCACTTGCCCCAGGAGGAAAGTCACTATTTACAGATTCCTCAGCCCCTTGCATTGCTAACAGTTTGTATCATGAGAAAGTTCTCTACCATACAGTTGCTCTCTCATTAATTGTCACCTCTTCTTAAAGCAACAAGGCAAATTTTGGGGAATCTCTTTGTGCCCCTTTTCAGTAGTAGATCAGGGTTTGCACTTCAAAGGATATCTTGGGTGTCTTTTTATGAGTCAAAGGCTTATCATCTTTATTGCAGATCAGTAACAAGGCAGGTTTCTGGAATGTGTATATGGTTTCTGTATAAACAGTCCCCAAACTCATGTATCAACCTGACAAAGTCTAGACTCAAGGGTTTGTTTCAAGAAGAGAAAAAAGAGCCAGCCATGATAGAAAGAATCGCAAGCCTATAAATTGTGCTGAAGTGTGTTTATATAACTAGATTAGAGTTTAAATAAAGCAATCCAATGGTAAACTAAACTACAAGTCATAGTGGTAAAAGCAACCTCCGAAGAGTCAGTGGAACAGACAGGTTACACTTGTTTTGATTGTGCACACAAGCGAATGCTGATTTCCAAACAGATGGCTAGCACCTCAGGACGTTGCTTCCAGAGGGCAATTTTCATCATTGTCATTCTCATTTTGAGAAACTGAAGTTCAAAGAGATGGGTGACTGCCCTAAGTCAGACAGAGCCCTTATTTCAAGGGCCAGGGATACCTATGATCCCTCTGACCTAATCCAGGTGATAATTTATAGCTGATTCATATGAACCTGTTGACTCAAGCCAGTACCCCAAAGCTATTTCCCATTTAATGAGACAAAAATTTCAGCTGAGAGTGACATACTAGCTGTGAATTTTCATCAGATTCTTAGAGATGCCTGTGACTTTCCGCCTTCTCCTCACATCAATATTTAGAACTCTTGAATCGTAATTCAACCATCAATCAAGTTTTCTAGAGAACCAGGGATATAATTTGCTCAGTGATTTTGGCTTATGCTAAGGGTTAAGCCAGTCAGAAAAGAAAAACAGAGGGGCCAAAGTAATATATTCAAGCAATATACTCAAAACCAGTCGAAGAAGAAGCTAAAGGAGGAAGTTTGTGGGGTTTATAAGAAAAAAATCCACGCTTTATAAAATTTTATAGCCATGTGTTAAGTAAGTGTAATTTTAAGGCAAACTGCTTTATACCGTATGTATACGGTTACAGATACAAAACTATACAATCATATATCACTTAATGACAGGGATATGTTTGGAGATACGCATCGCTAGGCGTTTCTGTGCAAACACCATAGAATGTACTTACACAATCCCAGAGAGTATAGCCTACTACACACCTAGGCTATACAGTATAGTCTATTGCTCCTGGGCTGCACACCTACACAGCACGTGACTGAACTGAATACTGTAGGCAATCGGAACACAATGGTAAGTACTTATGTATCTAAACATAGAAAATGTACAGTAAGAATATGATATGAAAGGTAAAATAAGGCCGGGCACGGTGGCTCACACGTGTAATCCCAGCATTTTGGGAGGCCGAGGCAGGCAGATCACCTGAGGTCAGGAGTTCGAGACCAGCCTGGCTAACACGGAGAAACCCCATCTCTACTCAAAATACAAAAATTAGCAGGGCGTGGTGGCACACCCCGTAATCCCTTGGGAGGCTGAGCAGAAGAATCACTTGAACTTGGGAGGTGGAGGTTACAATGAGCCGGGATTGCACCACTGCACTCCAGCCTGGGCAAGAAGAGTGAAACTCCATCTCGGAAAAAAAAAAAAAAGTAAAATATGGTCCACCTGTATAGGGCACTCACTATGAATGGAGCTTGCAGGACTGGAAGTTGCCTGGCTGAGTCAGTGATGAGTGGGGAGTGAATGTGAGGGCTGAGGACATGACCGTACACCAGAGACATTACACTACCAGAGACATTGTACACTTAGGCTGCAATAAGTTTATTAAAAATATTTTCTTTCTTTTGCAATAAATTACCTTTTTTTTTTTTCGTGGTACTACTCCTTGCAGAGCAGGGTTAACCCATAGGCAGCATGCCCAGAATTGGCCTCTATAAACTTTTAATTTTTTTAACTTCTTGACCCTTTTGTAATAACACTTAGTTTAAAATATGAACACACTATACAGCTGTACAAAAACATTTTCTATCTTTATCTCCTTATTCTATAAACTTTTTTCTATTTTTAATTTTTTTTCTTTGTTTTCTTTTTTTTTTTTTTGGAGACAGAGTCTCACTCTGTTGCCCAGCCTGGAGTGCAGTGACGCGATCTTGGCTCACTGCAAGTTCCGCCTCTCAGGTTCACCCCATTCTGCTGCCTCAGCCTCCCAAGTAGCTGGGATTACAGGCGCCTGCCACCATGCCTGGCTAATTATTTTGTATTTTTGGTAGAGACAGGGTTTCACTGTGTTAGCCAGGATGGTCTCGATCTCCTGACCTCATGATCTGCCCACCTCGGCCTCCCAAAGTGGTGGGATTACAGGTGTCAGCCACCGTGCCTGGCCTAAAATTTTTAATATTTTTTACTTTTTAAAAATTTTAATTAAAAACTGGACCCAAGCAAGCACATTAGTCTAGGCCTACAAGGGATCAGGATCCTCCACATCACTGCCTATCACTTCCACATCTTGTTCTACTGGAAGGTCGTCAGGGACAATAACATGCATGGAGCTGTCATGTCCTAGGTCACCAGTGCCTTCTTCTGGAAACCTCTTGAAGGACCTGCTGCAGACTATTTTACAGTTAACTTTAAAAAAAATAAGTAGGAGTACACTCTAAAAATAATGATAAAAAGTATAGTATGGGCTGGGCACAGTGTCTCACACCTGTAATCTTGGCACTTTAGGAGGCTGAGGCAGGTGGGTCACCTGAGGTCAGGAGTCCAAGACCAGCCTTGCTGATGTGGTGAAACCCAGTCTCTACTAAAACAAAATTAGCTGACATGGTGGCCCGTGCCTGTAGACCCAGCTACTCAGGAGGCTGAGGCAGGAGAACTGCTTGAACCTGGGAGGCAGAGGTTGCACTGAGTTGAGATCGAGCCATTGCACTACAGCCTGGGTGACAGAGCAAGACTCCATCTCAAAAAAAAAAAAAAGAAGAAATATCATGTGGTAAATACATAAGCCAGTAACAGTCGCTTGTTATCACTATCAAGTATGATGTACTGGACATAATTGTACGTGCTAGACGTTTACAAAACTGGCAGCACATTAGGGGTGTTTACGCCAGCATCACCACAGACACGTGAGTAATGTGTTGTGCTATGACATTAGGAGGGCTAGTAGGCAACAGGAATTTTTCAACTTCATTATAGACTTATGAGACCACTGTCAGTATGGTGCATAACTGTATTTTAAATATATATCTAAGATTTAAAACCTATAATCTTTTTTTTTTTTTGAGATGGAGTTTTGCTCTTGTTGCCCAGGCTGGAGTGCAATGGCATGATCTTGGCTCACTGCAACCTCTGCCTCCCAGTTTCAAGCAATTCTCCTGCCTCAGTCTCCTGAGTAGCTGGGACTACAGGCACCCACCACCACACCCAGCTAATTTTTGTATTTTCAGTAGAGATAGGGTTTCACCATGATGGCCAGGATGGTCTCAAACTCCTGACTTCAGGTGATTCTCTTGTCTTGGCCTCCCAAAGTACCAGGATTACAGGCATGAGCCACCATGTCCGGCCCCTATAATCTATTAGTGTTAGATGCTGGAGCTATTAATATTTGGGTTCTATCTAGATACATAATTAAACAAGAACAAACATGGACAGATGGTATAGAACAGATGGTGGCTCACAAATGCAGGTTAATGTCCTTGTCCACACTCCTGATATTCCTCACCTGGACCACTTCATTTTATTTTATTTTTGAGACAGAGTCTCGCTCTGTCGTCCAGGCTGGAGTGCAGTGGTGGAATCTCAGCTCACTGCAGTCTTCACGTCCTGGGATCAAGCAATTCTCATGCCTCAGTGGCTCACTGCAACTTCCACCTCCTAAGTTCAAGGACTTCTCCTGCCTCAGCCTCCCGAGTAGCTGGGACTACAGGTGTGCGCTACTATACCTGACTGATTTTTGTATTTTTAGTAGAGTTAAGGTTTTGCCGTGTTGGCCAACCTGGTCTCAAACTCCTGGCCTCAAATGATCCACCCACCTCGGCCTCCCAAATTGTTGGTATTAGAGGTGTGAGCCACGGCACCCAGCCCTCACCTGGACCACTTTAAATAACTCCCAATTGGTTTCCCTGACTCTTGGTTTTCCTTTCTCTAATCCATTTTCTCTAGGGCCATGAGGTAATCTTTGCTGTAAATACTTTTATGGATCCCTAGTGCCCCCGGAATAAAGCCCACACTTCTAATGTGTCATTCTGGACTTTCTGAAACCTGGCACTACCGGATGTTTCTTTTCTTAATTTTTTTTTCATGATCCACATCCATATGGTAATCTTTTTCTTTTTCTGTTTTTAAAGACAGGGTCTGGCTCTGTTGCCCAGGCTGGAGGGCAGTGGTATGATCATAGCTCACTGTAACCTCAAACTCCTGGGCTCAAGCAATCCTTCTGTCTCAGCCTCCCGAGTAGCTAGGACTGTAGGAGAAAGCTACCATGCCGAGCTAATTTTTTAATTTTTGGTAGAGACAGGGCCTTGCCATGTTGCCCAAGCTGAACTTGCATGATCCTCCCACCGTGGCCTCCCAAATTGCTGGGATCACAGGCCTAAGTCACTGCTCCTGACCCCTTACATGCCTTTCTAATCTCATCTCCTACCGTGTTACCAGAAACCAAATATTCTTCCATTCATCTATTAGGATCCACCTAAGACTCTTGTTTATAGCTTACTGTATCATGGACATCCGTACAGAAGGCAGTTTTCAGTATGGGAAGGTTGTATTTTCCAAAGAAGGTCTTACCTATAGATGTAACCCTATCTATGCACTCTTCTTATGGTGTGATTGATGTTTATCCCACAAAGATGCAGGTTGATGTTCCCTCCCTTTAAAACTGGGTAGAGGCTTGTGATCAGCCTGGTCAGTGGAGTTTGGTGGAAACAGTGCTGGGTGACCTCCAGGTTAGGTCATAACAAGGATACAGCTTCTGTCTGGCTCTCTTCATCTTTGGATGCTTGCCCTTGGATCCCAGCCACCAGGCCACATGGAGAAGCCATGTGTGAGTGTTCCAACCAACAACCCTGTTAGGCTGTCAGTTGACAGACAACATCAATGGTCAGACATGTGAGGGAATGATCCTTCAGAGGATTCCAGTGCCCACCTGTCAGACTTCCAGCTGAGCCCCCAGACATTGCGGCACAGAAATAAAACTGTACTCCCTCTGGGCCTCTCCAAATTTCTGATCTACAGAAACTATGAAAAATAGTAAGTGACTGTTGTTGCTGTAAGTCACCAAGGTTTGAAGTAATTTGTCATGCAGTAATAGCTAACTGATACAGTGTTACTTACCTGGTTTTTACCCACTCCAGGTAACAGACCTTGGTTATCAGTAGATAGTATCCAATGCAGAAATCTACATATAAAGTTACCAGCAAAGGCCTTTCAAATTTTGGATTTTGGCTGGGCATGGTGGCTCACACCTGTAATCCCAGCACTTTGGGATGCCAAGGCGGGTGAATCACTTGAGGTTAGGTGTTCGAGACCAGCCCGGCCAACATTGTGCAATCCTGTCTCTACCAGAAATACAAAAATTAGCCAGGCATGATGGCACGTGCCTGTAATCCCTCCTACTCAGGAAACTGAGGCAGGAGGATCTGTTGAACCCAGAAGGCAGAGATTGCAGTGAGCTAAGATGGCACCACTGCACTGTAGCCTGGGCAACAGAGCAAGACTCCATCTAAAAAAAATTTGGAATTTATAGGGAAAAAAAAGAGAGTGAATATTTGAATCCCGATGAGAAAATGAAGGCTATACATGTCTGCGTGTGTGTGTGTGTATCTTATGCATAAATACATAATGATACAAATGCTACCTTCAGATTACAACCATCAGTGAGTTCTGGTAAGGAGCTTTAGCCAATGTGGCATTGAGGAGAAAGGTGTACTTGGGTTTAGATTTCTGTTATTTGCACTTGAGCTACTTCCCTACTGAGTCCTACGCCATTATTTTTCCAGGTTGTTAGTTGTGGCATTGGATGCTCCTTGTTTAAAGACCTTAATATTATTTTCAAATCCATCTGTATCTCTGCAAGATGATTGCTCTATTTGACTTCAAGTTGCAAAGCTCTGTCATTGATTTAGACAATGATTTATTTCATTAGCGATCCTGTTTATTCTTAATGGCCACATAATGTCATTGTATGGATGTTTCGAGGTGGTTTTGTTGTTGTTGTTGTTGTTGTTGTTATCAATTCCTAGGTTGATTTTCAACAATTTTAGTCAAGGAAGGTAAATACCTCATGGGCAGCCAAGGCTCAGTTGTACCCTTGCTGCCTCTTATTGCATTTCTTCCTGCTTCTCTGGCTGAGGGTCACTGGGCAGATCCCTGATTATTGCCGTAGCTTAGAGAGACAGAACAAATAATGGTTAAAAACAGACTTAGAGAATATTCAAAGGTCAATGAATCTTCATTGCGTCCCGAGAGTTAGCTGATGTCTGCTTCAAGGTCTGGAAGCTCAGGAGAGTCAACTCTTGATTGCATTAATGATGAGAAATAGGAGTCAGCATAATCTAAAATGATGCCTGTCTTCTTGTGCATACTTCAATTACATAGAGATAAGGGTGTGTCTAATTTGAGGGGATTTCAACCTTTGGAGACGGAAATAAAGGAACTGTGAAGACCTGACTTTGAAGGAGCGAGCAGGCTGACGAGCTGGCCGGTGTGTAAGCCTCCCTCCCTGAAGAGATGGCAGCGCCATCCATCACCCAGTAGGAAACAAAGTGCGGCAGAAACGGCAGCTCTTTTGCTGGACTTAGGTCTTCTATTCCAAGCTAATCGCTTTTCCAGGGAGAAAAGTCCTTTGTAGTTTGCTTCAGATATTCTTCCTTCTGCAGGGCTAAGCTGCGGCCGAGAGCATGGGCTCGGTGCTCCTCCAGTCCAGAGTCCAAAGCCCACTCCACCCACTTGCTCACTGGTGAAGGACAAGTCCCTGGAGCTCTGTAAGGCTCAGTCTCTCTCTCAAATGAGGGTAATCACACCACCCTCATGGCATTCTCAAGAGTAGTGAATGAGGTAATGCTTATAAGATGTGCAGCAGAGAGCCTGTAAGCTCTCAAAAATGGCAGTTGTTATTAAACCTAGAATATCAGAGCTGCAAAAGATCGTAACAGACTTTTTTTTTTTTTCCAGAAGTTTCATTTTATAGGCTGGGTGTGGTGGGTCATGCCTGTAATCCCATCACTTTGGGAGGCTGAGGTGGGTGGATCACTTCAGGTCAGGAGTTCGACACCAGCCTGGCCTACGTGGTGAAACCCTGTCTCTACTAAAAATACAAAAATTAGCTTGGCGTGGTGGCGGGTGCCTGTAGTCCCAGCTACTTGGGAGGCTGAGGCATGAGAATCACTTCAACTCAGGAGGCGGAGGTTACAGATTACGCCACTGCAGTCCAGCCTGGGCAACAGAGGGAGACTGTGTCTTCCAAAAAAAAAAAAAAAGTTTTATTTTACAGGTGATCCAACCAATGACCAGAAAGGTGAGATGACTTATTCAAGGTCGCATAACCGGTTTGAGTAGAATCCAGGTCATCAGAACCAGGGCTCACCTAAGCAGCAGAGATAATACAGATAAGAATGAAGCAGCAAATTTGTGTCAGATGAGTCAAAAGTTTTGTAGGTGTGCTAATGAATGTACTTAAAAACTTTTTTTTTTTTTTAGGCATGGTGTGGTGGCTCCCATCTGTAATCCCAGCACTTTGGGAGGCCACGGTGCGAGGATCATTTGAACCCAGGAGTTCAAGCCCAGCCTGGGCAACACAGTAAGACCCCATCTTAAAAAAAAAAATTAAAAAATTAGGTGGGCATAGTGGTGCACACCTGTGGTCCCAGCTACTCAGGAGGCTGAGCCCAGGGCAAGAGAACGAGACCCAAAATTTTAATGTGGCAAAATATATACAACATAAAATTTACCACTTTAACCATTTTTAAGTGCACAGTTCAGTGGCATGAAGGTCATTTACACTGTTATGTGACCATCACCACCATCCAGCTCCAGAACTTTTTCCATCCTTTCCAACTGAAACCCTGTACCCATTAAATAATAATTGATGAATGTTTATACCAGAATTAAAATATTTTGAATTGGAAAATGAATTTCCAGGGTATCCTAGCATATACTTATGACTTAAAAATCTCCTAAGTTCTCCTCTTCACCTTCAGTGATCAGAATATCATTACATCATTTTTGATCACTTTTGCTTAGAAACAATTTATTCATTTTTGGCTCACGGGGAGCTCTTGGTTTTCCGCTCTCCACCCCTGGATGTGTCCTTGGTCTGACAGGGGCCTGGCTGGAGAGGACGTCCATGCCCTCTCGGACTCTTGGCCTTAGAGCACGTATTCTCACTCCCAGCCACTGCCTCCTCCACCCCCACCCCATTTTTCCAGGATTCTTCAGGAACCATGGTTCCTAATGCAAAGTGTCTGACATTGACACCAGTGTAGTGACTAAGGGAAGCAAGAAATGTGCTCTCTTCACAGGAATGGGCCGAGCCCTATATGATACGTAGAGGAAAAAAAAAATAGCCTCAAACCAGTAGCTGTACCTCACACCTGGGAAGCTGGCAGGACATAGTGACAGCCTAATAGTGAAAGTGAAATCTTTGCACCAGGAAACCTTCTCCCACTTGCTGAGCTCCCGGGAAGCAGAAGCTGCACAGGCTGAGAGGTCTGTTCATGCAGAGAGACCGTTTCTGTGCCCAGCACACTCTTCTCTCGCAGAATGGTTTCATATCAGACCTGACATCTTCAACATGCCACTGGGGCATGTTCAGGAGAGCCTCATGCCCTTTCTCACTTTCCAGGACCGAGTTTCCCTGTAGGCCTTTAAGCCATTCCCTACAGTTCTTTCCTTTGGAATTGTCCGTGCTTCTTAATCATTTTTCCCTGTTAAATCAGGCCAGGAGCAGTGGCTCATGACTGTAATCCCAGCACTTTGAGAGGCCGGGGCAGGTGGATCACTTGAGGTCAGGAGTTCAAGACCAGCCTGGTCAACATGGTAAAACCCTGTCTCTACTAAAAATACAAAAATTAGCCGGGTGTGGTGGCATGCACCTGTAACCCCAGCTACTTGGGAGGCTGAGGAAGGAGAATCCCTTGAACCTGGGAAGTGGAGGTTGCAGTGAGCCGAGATCATGCCACTGCACTCCAGCCTGGGCAACAGAGGGAGACTCCATCTAAAATAAATAAATAAATAAAAAATCACTCACTAAAACAACTAAATTCTGTAATAATAATATTAAGAATAGCTTAACTATAAGCACTTAGTACCTGCCAGGCACTGTATTAAACACTTTACATTTGTAACACATTTTATTAATATGTTCATGGCAACCCTATAAAACTATAGTAGTAGTAGTATTATTAAGAAGACAGGGTCTCCCCCTTTCATCCAGGTTGGAGTGCAGTGGCGTGGTCATAGCTCACTGTAGCTTCAAATTCCTGGGCTCAAATGATCCTCCCGCTTCAGCCTCCTGAATAACTGGGACCGCAGGTGTGTGCCACCACATCCAGCTAATTTTTAAATTTTTTTGCAGAAATGGAGTCTTGCTTTGTTGTCCAGGCTGGTTTTGAATTCCTGGGCTCAAGTGATCCTCCCATCTTTGCCATCCAAAGTGCTGGGATTACAGGCATGAACCACTGCACCCAGCCACAGTTATTATTATTATATGACATGGAAACCAAGGCATCATGACGATAAGTGACTGAGATTGTATGGGCAGGAAGCAGAGAGCTGGCTAGAAAGCCAGGCTGTTGAGGCTGTACCCCTCACTCCTTCTGAATCTGCTCTCCCCAAGAAGGGCAATTCTAGCCAGTCTGCTGTTGCCCAGTTACGTTTGAAAGATGTTCAAATTTGGGGCAGTATGTTGAAAATAAATGTAATTATAATGCCTTTAAACATAACCAATAAAAATGTTAATCATTCTAGTAGGCAAAAATTGAATTACTAACAAAAATCCTTATTTTTTCAATTCTTTTATGCAAAAATAAGGATTTTTGTTAGTATTTCAATACTAACAAAATATGTATGTTATGTTACTAACATTATATTACTAATATGTAACATAAAATACACTGTTTTAACCAGTTTAAAACTTTATTTATTTATTTGTTTGTTTGTTTTTAGAGACAGGGTCTCACTCTGTCACCCAGGCTAGAGTGCAGTGGCATAATCACAGCACACTGTAGCCTCAGACTCCTGGGCTCAAGAGATCCTCTGGTGTAGCTGGAAGTACAGGCACATGCCACCATGCCCAGCTTGTTTTAACCATTTTTAAGTGTACGGCTCAAAGTTTTTTTTTTTTTTTGAGATGGAGTCTTGTTCTGTTGCTTAGGTAGGAGTGCCGTGGCATGATCTCAGCTCACTGCAACCTCTGCCTCCCAGGTTCAAGCGATTCTGCGTCAGCCTCCCTAGTAGCTGGGATTACAGGAGCCCACCACCACACCTGGTTAATTTTTGTATTTTTAGTAGATATGGGGTTTCACCATGTTGGCCAGGCTGGTCTCGAACTCCTGACCTCACGTGATCCGCCCACCTTGGCCTCCAAAAGCACTGGGATTACAGGTGGGAGCCACCGTCCCAGCCCAACCCAAAGTATTTAAATACATTCATGACATTGCATAGCCACCACCACTATGTAATTCCAAAACCTTTTCATCTCCCTAAACAGAAACTCTGTACCCTTTAAGAAATAACTACCCATTACCCCCCTCTCCTAGCCCCTGATAACCTTCAAACTCCTTTTTATCTCTATTCATTTGCCTAAATTATAGACATTTCACGTAAGTGGAATCATATTCTATTTGTCCATTTGTATCTGGCTTATTTCACTGAGCGTAATGTTTTCAAGGTCCATCTATGTTGTAATATGTGTCAGAATTTTACCCATTGTCTGTCTGTCCCACGTCTGGTTTATCCATTCATCTGTTGAGGGACACTTGGATTGTTTTTAGCCTTTGGCCATTGTGAGTAATGTTGCTAGGAACATTAGTGTTCAAGTGTCTGTCTGAGTCCCTGTTTTCAATTCTCTGGGGTATATACCTAGGAGTAGAATTGCTGGGTCATATGGTAATTCTATATTTAACTTTTTACACATTCTTTTTTGCTATGGAAATAAAGAACTTTTTAAAAAGGAGATAGACTGCAATTGTATGAAGTAAACTTCGTTGATACAATTGAAATCCAAATAAATAATTCCATTTGTGGTTGAGAATGGCAATGATATTCTTATTTTATTGTATTATTTTATTTACCTTTTTTTTGGCAACAGGGTCTCACTATGTTGCCCAGGCTGGAGTGCAGTGGTTATTCACAGACATTGTCATCATAGCTCATTGCAGCCTCGAACTCCTGGGCTCAAGTGATCCTCCCAGCTCAGTCTCCTGAGTAGCTGGAACTACAGGCGTGGCCCACTGTGCTCAGCTGACAATGATATTCTTGACAATGTATTTTTAATTTTATAAAACAAACGTAAGAAATACTTGAATTGTGAAAACCATAATACAAATTCAGCCTAATGAGAGTGAATTTGTGCTTGCATTCCAAGGATCAGAGTCTCTGCATTCTTGGGGCGATGTTTGAAATACAGACTGGAAGAGCTGGCCACCTCTGCCATGGGCAGTGTCTATACGAGGATGCTGCGTCTGGGCATGGGACCTTTATGCTTGGGAGGCCAGGGCCCAGCCGAGGGAGGGCACAGTGCTGGGCAGAGAGAGCCGCAGGAAGGGGCACTTCCAGATGCCAACTTGGGATTGCGGGTCTGGGGGCAGCAGAAACACCAGCTTCTGCCTGATACTACTCCTTGGCCACCAGTGGGTCAGAGGAGACATAGTTTGCAGCTGCAGGTGGTCTGGGATTTGAGAAAGCAAAGCTGTCATGAAAACCCTGAGTTTCACTCTGAAGGCGACTAAGAGCAGTCTTGGCAAAACCAGGAAGGCGAATGGTGCCTCACATTCCTCATTTCCTTTGGAACACCTCGTCAGACCTTTGTTCGTTTTGCTAAGTTCAAAGCACCTTTTTCTGCTTGCACTACAGCAGGGTGAGTGCATGTGTGGGAGTGTCTCTCTGGGGAGGGAGGCCGGTGGTATGGGCCGTTGGGGAATGGCTGTGACTTTGAAAGTGCTCTCCGGGCCGGCCTGATGGCTTCCCCTCTGCCCTAGAGTGACTACTACTGGGTCCTATTAAAACAGAAGCATCCTAAGCAAATGAATAATAGAGTTACACTGGATTCAGTTTCTTAATAAAGCACCCCAGGGAATGAGTTTTCTCTCCCACTCTTTTCTAAGGGCACCTTGGGTGGAGAAAGAGGAAGAGATTGTTCTAGTGAAAGAACACATTCCTCAACACATCACATCCCACCATATGCCTCCACTTCCTGGGCCCGACACAAACACATCACAGCCTTGAGCACATCACATCCCCCCATATGCCTGCCCGACACAAACACATTAAGAAAAACAACACCTGGAGAAGCTCCAATAAGGTTATAACCGTTTGTAAAAGCGCAGGAACCAATAAGAAGGCTGCTAAAAGCATAACTTAACATTAACATGTAAACCAATTGTAATGCTGTAGCCTAGAGAAATGCCTTGTTCCTCTGTAAACTGACAAGTCCTGTTTACCTCGAGCTATAAAAAGCAAGCGCACGCATTGTTTGGGGCCCTCTTGTATGTTGTAGAACGGAGGGACCAAGTTCGAACTTGCATTAAAGATCCTTGCCGCTTGGCTTTGACTCTGGACTCTGGTGGTCTTCTTCGGGGAATAAACGGTCTGGGCATAACACTAGAGTCAGGGTGCCCTCGGGCAGGGCACCATGGTCATCAGTGTTCCACGGAGCCCAGGCCTGGCCCCCCATGTTGGGCTTGGAGTCCGCAAGGTGGGGCCTCTGTGGGAGCCGCAGTGGGCTTTTCCTCACAATCATTGGCGCGTGGGGGGTGTCCTGCCTACCGAGGCCTTGGCTCACACCTGTACTCATAGCTCCTGGGAGCTTTTGGTGGAGAATCCCAGACCAGGCGGGAAGTTTTTAGAACTTTCTGGGCTCGGTTTCACCACCCAACTCCCTTCTCCCCACCATGAGGACTTTGGAGCTTGTTGGATTCAGCCTCTCAGGCTTGCAAGTCTCAACTGCATACAAGCAGGTGGAACAAGTCTTTAAGGAAAAAACCTTATTCCTTTCACTTTATAGATTATGAACTCTACCTGACTATTGAACCGTGGGCCTGTTTCAGCAAATGTGAAGTGACAATACCCATCCTTCATTGCCATTTTCTGTCAACCTCAGGATAAGGTTTCCCTTTCCTTAATGGCACCTGGCTCATGGGTTCTCTTTGTGCTGTTTCCTGCTGCCATCTTGGGCAATGGTAATGTCCATGTTGATAATGAGTTGGTGAACTCATTCGTCCCGTGAAAGAATTATTAAGCAGCTCCTAAAGGCTGCTAAGCAGGAATATAAATAACACTACTATTAGTAATCATGAGAATGATAATAACACTCAATGAGCACACTATGCCAAACCCAGTACTGAGCACTTTATTCACAAAGTTCTTCCTTCATAACCATGCTGTGAGGCTGGTGCTGTTGTTATCCCCATTGTACAGATGAGGCAAATAAGGCCCAGAGAGGTTAAGTATTTTACCCAATGTCACACAGCTAGTGAAGGTTAGAGCCAGGATTCAACCTGAACTCTGATCCATTATTCTACACTACAGTCCATCAAGAAGAAGGAAGGTGGTGATTTACCTAGCATCCCAGCGTCGATTGAACCCAGCTGTGTGAATCTTTACCTAATCCGCATGGTCAGAGCCTCTCCATCCACCACCTCCCTCACCATCCAGTCTGGTTCTTGCACATTTCTGCAGCATCACTTCCTTTGAGAAGCTTTTTCTGACTCTGCTCCAGGCTCCTCCCTTCCGTTACCTCCCCTGTCTCCACCTCTGTCTTGGGTCCTATGATGCTCTTTTGCCTACTCAATAGTGAACCTCCTGAGGGCAGACACCTCACCCGTCAACTTTGCATTCTCAGGGCTGGGTGCAGGGTCTGCCGCATCGCATCGTGGTGCTCTGTAAACTGTGAAAACAAAGACAGGTGGAATCACCATTCTGCATTCCATGGAAGCTGTGTGCTTATCTGCCTGCACCGAGGAGTCCTTACTCCTAGAACCAGGCTCAGTATTGTGCATAGGGCAAGTGCTTAAAAGTGTCATAATTTGAATCACACACCCCATAAGACGTGTATTCATCCAGGTATAGTAACTCAGAGATGATTCTCTAATACCGCCACATTTTAATTTTAATTAATTAATTTATTGTTTTGAGACAGGGTCTTGCTCTGTTGCCCAGGCTGGAGTGCAGTGAGACAATCTCGGCTCACTGCAACCAACTTCCGCCTCCAGGGCTCAAGCAATTCCCATGCCTTAGCCTCCTGAATAGTTAGGATTACGGGACTGTGTCATCATGCTTGGCTAATTTTTGTATTTTTAGTAAACACAGGGTTTTACCCTGTTGTCCAGGTTGGTCTTGAACTCCTGGCCTCAAGTGATCCACCTGCCTCGGCCTCCCAAAGTGCTGGGATTACAGACATGAGCCACTGCGCCTGGTCTCTGCTGGATTTTTAAACAACATTCTCCTATAAAAAATATCTGGATGGCAATATTAGCAATTTTAAAGTTGACTGATTTTTCTGCTTTGATCCCACGCCTCAGTTCTAGGACCAGCAGCAGGGCTGTGGCTTACAGGTGGGGTGTGTGGGGTAGGCTCACTGCACACCAATGCCTGGTGTGGGTCCATTGGTCACTGTGAGGATGAGGGGAGGCTGGCCTCCCACGACACTTGCCCCCTGGTGACATGGAGGTAAGCCTCTGTGTGTCGAGGCTGGTGGTCATGTGTGAGAGGACACAAGCTCCTATTAAAGTCCCTCTCTTCTTACCCATGTTGGACACAATCTGGGGGTTCCAGGCAGTCTGTCTGGGTTAGTACTGTCAGTACTGTCATCTCCACTCAGGGGTATGCAGACTCTATGTTTCCTCACTTACTCTTCCCAAATCACCTACTACAGAAGTGGCTTCTTCACTCTTTGAGATTTCAAATTCCCATCACACAGCTGGGTCCAAGAACCCTTAGAGCATCTCAAACCTTTCATTCCTCTGCACATAGCTTCATCCCAACCTGGACAGCCCCCACTGGATTCAGGCAGAAGTGCTCAGTGCATCACACATGGCTCTACAGTCAGGTGGACCAGGCTGAGTCCCAGCCATCACTTGCAGATGGTGGCATCTGGGATATGTTCCCTTACCTCTCGGAGTCTCTGTTTCCTTAACTACAAAATGGGGAAAAAAATTTTTTTAAAAGCAACTATGTACCTACTTTCTAAGGTTATTGTAGGATTAAATAAAATAATCTGTGCAAGATCATTGGGATAGTCTCTGGCAAATGTTAATCTTTTAGTCAATGTTTGCTGTTAGAATCAGATGTTAAATAACTGGATGCCCATCTTGACTGGCTTCCTGTTGCTACTGTTATCTGATTGCTGTGAGCCTTCATTTTGGTGGCTCTTTGAAGAATCTGGTCTCCACTCTCAGTCCTCACCAGGCTGCTGACCTGGGCTTGGAACAGGAACGTCAGCCACCACCAGATGTCTGTACAAAGGGGGGACACCTACTCAAATCTCTGCTCCCATTTCAAAGTCTGCTAAGAGGCTGGGACAGTGGCTCATGCCTGCAATCCCAGCACTTTCGGAGGCCAAGGTGGGAGGATTGCTTGTGTTCAGGAGTTTGGGACCACCCTGGGCAACATAGTGAAACCCCATCTCTACAAAAAATTTAAAAAATTGTAACTGGGCGTGGTAGTGCGTGCCTGTAGTCCCAGTTATTCAGGAGGCTCAGTGGGGAGGACCACCTGAGCCCAGGAAGGTTGAGGCTGCAGTGAGCTGTGATTGTGCCACTGCGCTCCAGCTTAGGCAATAGAGATTGTCTCCAAAGAAAAAAATTATGCTAAGAGCTGAACTTTTCATGATTAACTTAGGTACATTGACTTAGGAATGATCAATATCGCAGCCAATATTGGACTTTCTGACTTGTTTTTCTAAGACCACCAGAGCGGGCACAAAAGAACCAGCGACTAGGCAAGTGTAGGAGCAAAACTGCAAGTTTATTTTGGTCACCTAGCTTCAGGGGAAGAAGGTGGGTGGGGAGAGGTCTGTCGGCCTCTGGCAAATGAGGCCCACAGAGTCACCCGTGTAGCTCTCGGACGGAGTTCCGACAGTCCTGACTGCAGTAGGGAAGCTGGGAAGTCTGTGCGTGGCATTCGTCCGGAGCGGCTTTTCTAGGAGTGGGAGGGCGATAGGCGGGGCACGGGCGTGTCGGGGGCGTTCCGCAGGTGCGACCAGGTAAATCTTGGTCTCTTCGGATTGACATCACCTGGTGCATGCCCAGTTGGTCTGCACCTTCCTGGGTCGCCGGCTGCATTTTCGCGCGCGCGGGGAAAAGCTGGGGGGATGAAGAACCCGGAAGTGCACCATCTTGCCTCTGTTCATCCAAACACTTTCATGCTCAGGTTGCTTTGCTGACTTCATTAAGTTTTCTGGAGAGTTTCCTTTTGTCGGTTACCTTCGTGCAATTGAAAGGGAACACACTGTGGTGGCAAATAAGGACTTGGGGGGGCCCTGGGAGAACATCATATTCCTTAACCCTTAAAACCTGTTGGGTTCTAAATAGCTGCTTTGAATCCCCTCTTTTTTTTTTTTTTAAATAGGGGAACCTCAAACCATTTGCCAATTAGCATATTCTTTTTTTTTTGAGACAGAGTCTACCTTTGTTGCCCAGGCTGGAGTGTGGTGGCACGATCTTCGCTCACTGCAACCTCTGCCTCCTGGGTTCAAGTGATTCTCCTGCTTCAGTCTCCTGAGAAGCTGGGATTACAGGTGCCCACCACCATGCCCAGCTAATTTTTATATTTTTAGTAGAGACAGAGTTTCACCATGCTGGCCAGGCTAGTCTCAAACTCCTGACCTCAGGTGATCCGCCCACCTCCGCTTGGCATATTCTTGTTCCCAAATTGCCATCTACTACAGGAGAATTGCTTCTAAGAACATTTTGACCCCCTGCTCATCCACAGGGAAGCGAATGGGCCCAGCCCTGGGGTGGGAAGCTGCAGCTGTGATGTCACTTCCCTGTGCTCTGATTGGTGGTTCCCGGAAGACCCCCCCACCATCTCATCTGTAGCGTACTTTTTTTTTTTTTCATGTTGACCAGGGTTCCCTCTGTCACTTTTGCGTCTCTGAGTTCAGACTTGTCAGAAACCAGAACCCACCACGGATTTATCTTTCCCTACACACGCTTTGCCCCTCAGCCCTCACCACGCCCCTTCCTCTCAGCCAGGTCCCCTCCCTCCCCTCCAAATTGGCTCCCATCTCTCTGGCTGTTTGCAGAATAGTCCCAACTCGCCCATCACTCCAGACCTATGGCCTCCTGCCTTCCTTGGCTTCTCTCCTCTCTAATTATTTAGTGCTTAAGTGGATTTTTCTGTCCATCTGTAATTTGTTGTGGATGTTTCTGTTTCTGTCATTTCTGTTTGTGCATATTTACAGTTACTTCAATTATCTGTTCTAATGGTGAGCTAGGTGCATGAATAATTTAAAAAGAATTTACATTTGGCTTTGGAATGCATTTCTTTACTCACATTTGAGTTTGGGGGTGTCTGATATTCCAGGAATTTAAATTTCAAACTAAATAATAAAGCCACAATCTAAAATGTCTTGGGAGGAGTAGGGGAGCTACTCGCCATTTCTTTTCCCCTGGTCCCCAAATTCCCTTGGCGTCCAACTCCATGAAGACATGAAGTTGGAAAGTATCACTTCTCATACAGTTGGCTTGTTCTGAACCCCAGAGAGCACTTGCAGTTCTCTCAGGGAGTCTGTCTCCACTGTTTGTCTGGTACATGTTGTCTCCATCAAGCGGGGAGGTAATCAGAGGCTGACTTAGAGGAAAATTATCAGGGCTCATGTAATTATCTCTGGAAGAAAAAATCCTTAATTGTAAGACTTTGCCAAATGAACATTCATTAAATGTGTCTGCTCATAAGCACATATACAAATGCAACCAGTCTGATTTTTTGGGAAACTTGTCTCTTCACAATCCTGATTGTAAGATACATAAGCAACATGATGTATGATTGAAAATATTAACTGGCTTTAAACGATCAGGGTCCTTTCACATAAACATCGATGCCCACACAGGGTTGAATAAACAGATGACATTCATGCTGCTGTCCTGGGCGAATGTTTGCAGCCCTGACCGCACCACAAGAAATATTTAAGTTGAGCTGATTTGTTACATAAACACTCTAACCTCAAACTCAGTCTCTGCAATTACACTGCCCTCCTCTGAGGCCCACCACACCAAAACAGAGGGGCACAGGCACAAACCTGTCTGGAGTCTCCTTTTAATCCTGGGATGAAATACAGTTAATAACGTATCTGAAAGTTTGTATTTTTAAAGCATTTCAGGAGACTAAAATGCAAACCTAGGGCGCTAAGGAGAAGAGAAGCCTAACCACTGCATGTGATTTTATAAAAATGAATTGGCCGTGAGCCGTGGTGGCTCACGGCTGTAATCCCAGCACTTTGGGAGGCCGAGGTGGGCAGATCACGAGGTCAAGAGATCAAGACCTTCCTGGCCAACATGGTGAAACCCCGTCTCTACTAAAAATACAAAAATTAGCTGGGTGTGCTGGTGGTGTGCCTGTGATCCTAGCTACTCTGGAGGCTGAGGCAGGGGAATCGCTTGAACCCGGGAGGCGGAGGTTTCGGTGAGCCGAGATTGCACCACTGCACTCCAGCCTGGTGACAGAGTGAGACTCCATCTCAAAAAAAAAAAAAAAAAAGAATCAAAGCATGGATACAAGGCCTCTGGCAGGCAGGTGAAAAGCCATCCCTCAGGGCTGGCCTCACGCTGCTTGCAGGAGCTCCTGCCAGCCCAGTCTCACCCCGCCAACCCCCGCCCACTGATCCTCTCAGTGGGTTCTGAGACCATTTTAGAAGCACCCCTTCCCAACCTTGTTCATCTTTCTTCATCCACTGAGTCTAGTGTGATGCCTGGCCACTCAACTTTTAAAGGATTATTAGACAAGATGCTGGAAGGGGAGCTTCTGAGCTCAGATGACACTTCCTTCCTCTGCTGCCAGTTGCACCTTCCTAAGAGGACTGTGGTTGCTGAGCTGGCGTAAGAATTAAACTTTGGGAGCTTGGGAGCCTAGCAAAGCCTTAGCTGAGAAAGGTACATGAGAAAAAATTTAAACAACTTGTCTCCAAAGGAATACAAGGAATTGAAGGGGCTCTAATGGGCGGTGGGGTGGGGGGAAGGTGGGTGGCGGCGGTGCATAAATACGCAGTGGGTGGGGCACACTGAGTTGACAGCTCTCAACATCGCTTCATCCCTTCCAGGAGTATTTCTCTAGCACCTCCCATGTGCTAGGCAAACAGTGATACAAAAGTGGAGTTTAGGTTAACTCCTAAACTTCAGTATGCAGAAGAATGACCTTGTGAATTTGTTAAAACACAGATTCCCAGGATTATCCCCAGAGAGTCCAACTGATTAGATCTAAATGGAGACAGGAAGCTGCATTTTGCAAACAACTCTCTCAGGTGATTCTAATGAAGATGATCCCAGGGCCAGTTTTTTGCTCTGTTACCCAGGCTGGAGTGCAATGGCACAGTCACAGTTCACTGCAGCCTTGAACTCCTGGCCACAAGCAATCCTCCTGCTTCAGCTCCAGGGTAGCTGGGACTACAGGCACGTGCCACCATGTCCAGCTCCTGGGCCTTTTTTTTTTTTTTTTAAGTTGCAATTCTAAAACCTGCAAGTAAAAACTACCCTAAATGCCTGGGGACCTGCTATTAATTGCCCAGAGAGGATTTCTATGGGCAACTGGCTCCTTTGGTTTTGCTTAACTTGAATACGCTGGATGTGGCCAGTTATGGGTGCCGCCTCATGAAAACTGTTCATTGTAGTTGAAACAGGGCACCCACAGCCTAGGACACAGGAAAGCGCCACACTTTGGACCTGGGGAGGCTGCTATCTTGGAGTTTAAGTAGCAAAAAAGAATAAGGATTAAAATACCTAGGGTGGCTGGGTGTGGTGGCTCACGCCTGTAATCCCAGCACTTGGGGAGGCAGAGGTGGAGGATTGCTTGGGCTGAAGAGTTCGAGACCAGCCTGGGCAGCATGGCAAAACCCTGTCTCTACGAAAAATATAAAAAATTAGCCAGGTGTGATGGTGCATGCCTGTAGTCCCAGCTACTCAGGGGGCTGAAGTGGGAGGATCACTTTAGTCCAGGAGGCGGAGGTTGCAGTGAGTCAAGATCATACCACTGGACTCCAGCCTGAGTGACAAAGTGAGACCTGGTCCCCCAACACCCCCAAAAAGAGAACAACAAAAAATACCTAAGGTGAGCTGGGCGCAGTGGCTCCCATTTGTAATCCCAGCACTTTGGGAGGCCGAGGCAGGCGGATCACCTGAGGCTGGGAGTTCAAGACCAGCCTGACCAACATGGAGAAACCTCGTCTCTACTAAAAATATAAAAAAGTAGCTGGGCCTGGTGGCGCATGCCTGTAATCCCAGCTACTCGGGAGGCTGAGGCAGGAGAATCGCTTGAACCTGGGAGCCGGAAGTTGCGGTGAGCCGAGATCACGCCGTTGTACTCCAGCCTGGGCAACAAGAGCGAAACTCCACCTTAAAACAAACAAACAAACAAACAAACAAACAACAAACAAAATACCTAAGGTGATGACCTACATTGACAAGGCTGACATCACAGGAGGGTGGTGCAGTTAAGAATTTCATTCTTTGGCCAGGTGCAGTAGCTCACGCCTGTAATCCCAGCACTCTGGGAGGCCGAGGAAGGCGGATCACCGGAGGTCAGGAGTTCTAGACCAGCCTGGCCGACATGATGAAACCCCGTCTCTACTAAAAATATGAAAATTAGCTGGGCATGGTGGCACGTGCCTGTAATCCCAGCTACTCGGGAGGCTGAGGCAGGAGAATCACTTGAACTTGGGAGGTGGATGTTGCAGTGAGCCAAGATCATGCCACTGCACTTCAGCCTGGGCGACAGAGTGAGGCTCCATCTCAAAAAATAAAATAAAATAAAATTAATTTTTTCTTACTCATATAAAGGCTTAACTTTATGGTCCTACTCCAATTTGTGAAGTATTTTCCCCATCCTTTGTGGTTCATGACATGCCTTTTGTCCTAGAAACCAACCATTTTACCAAGACCTTTAGGAAGGCCCAGCACTCATCAATAGCAGTTCCCTGGACAATCCACTGACTCCATGGTTATGTACATGTATGTTTAGGACATGGTGCTCTCGTAAGCAGCATTCCACCCACAGTTGCCAAGTGGTTGGACTCTGGTCTTTCAGGAATGTAGACTGGCTATTCAACTCCGTCCCATCTACTGTGAGCAATGGTGTCTGACTACCAATATGCAAGCTGTGGCCCTGTGTGAGCTACGGGGAGGAACCAGGTCAGGTGAGAACTCCATTGCTGGGCAGCATCTAAAACCATGTGCAGAAGCCTGGCCTCAGAGCAGGGTGGGGTGGGAGCTCAGGGGCCGGCTTGGGGGTGGAGTTGCTAACCAAGGCTTAGGCACTCCACCGTGTCCAAAGCTTCTTGCACATCCTCTGAATCAGGCTGGAGAAACTTTGGTGGCAGTTGCTGCCTGTGTTACCATTACATACAGACCAAGACTCTATTATAGGCACACCAGGCACCCTGGATCAGGGACCTGTAGAGATGGACTGAGGTGCAGATGTAGAGGTAGCAATGTTGGAGACCAGATAATGCTGCCACAGAACCAGAACCTAGGCTGTTAGCATCTCATCTAGTCCAGGGGATTCTAACCTTTTATGTGCCTCGGATGCCCTTGGACAAGCTGGTGAAGCCCATGGATCCCTTCTTAGAATAATATTTTTTAAATGCTTAAATGAAAACACTTATGATCATAAAACAAATCAATGATGGTAAAATGCTTGTTTTTTTCTTTGAGACAGAGTTTTGCTCTTGTTGCGCACCTGGAGTGCAGTGGCGTGACCTTGGCTTACTGCCATCTCTGCCTCCCTGGCTCAAGCGATTCTCCTGCCTCAGCCTCCCGAGTAGTTGGGACTACAGGTGTGTGCCACCATGCCTGGCTAATTTTTGTATTTTTAGTAGAGATGGGTTTTCACCACGTTAGCCAGGCTGGTCTCGAACTCCTAACCTCAAGTGATCCACCCACTTTGGCCTCCCAAAATGCTGGGATTACAGCCATGAGCCACTGCGCCCAGCCTGAAATGCAATTATTAAAGTATAGAAAAGGTACCACATTTGGTTATAGCAATGTACGTGCCTCTTTATTTACATGTGATACAAAGACAGTGGGAGATCTAATAACTACTATAATTTTGATGCAGTGAGAAGCATAAATGCTATTGTGAATATTTGTAGAAACTGTCATGTAATATTAAAATATCTCTGATTGATGACAAAGACATAGGTACTGTTTCCCTGGAGGTCTAGTGGCTAGGAAAAAAAAAAAGCCACGCACAGTGGCTCATGCCTGTAATCCCAACACATTGGCAGGCTGAGGTGAGATGATCACCTGAGCCCAGGAGTTCGAAACCAGCCTGGACAATGTGGCAAGACTTCGTATCTACAAAAAATAAAAAATTAGCGTGGTGTGGTGTGGTGTGGTGGTGTGACTGTGGTCCCGGCTACTGGGGAGGCTGAGGTGGGAGGATTGCTTGAGCCTGGGAGGTGAAGGCTGCAGTGGGCTGTGATTGTGCCACTGCACTCCAGTCTGGGCGACAGAATGAGATCCTATCTCAAAACAAACAAAAAAGACACAGCACTGTTGATAGTGCTGTGTTTTGTTGCTGACACTCACAGAGAAGGAAATGCTACATTACAGCCATAAAGATGTTACATTTTTTCCCCATTCAAATTCAGACCCCTGAATTCTAGTCCATTCTGCTGTTCTGAAGTATAGCTGTTAGAGTTTTGGGGTGTATGCATCTGTCTCTGGCTGCATTATGGTTTATAATGTTACATGAAGATCTGTTGATTGACCAATTGTTTTGTCATAATGCTTGACTTTTTCAGAGGATACGGATTATAGGTTTGTAATAAATGCTGTAAGAATGCATTTGTTGGCCAGGCGCAGTGGCTCACACCTGTAATCTCAGCACTTTGGGAGGCCGAGGTGGGTGGCTCACGAGGTCAGGAGTTCAAGGCCAGCCTGGCCAAGATGGTGAAACCCCATCATACTAAAAATACAAAAATTAGTCGGGCATGGTGGCAGGCGCCTGTAATCCCAGTTACTCAGGAGGCTGAGGCAGAGAATTGCTTGAATCTGGGAGGCAGAGGTTACAATGAGCCGAGATCACGCCACTGCACTCCAGCCTGGCGACAGAGTGAGACTCCTTCTCAAAAAAAAAAATGCACTTGTTACTTAATTTTTACTCCCTTGTGTGAACACATTTATGAAAAAGCAATGTACAAATATGTGTATGTGGATTTTCTGGGAATATAGAAGGTAAATTATGATAAAAACAGGCCGGGCACATTCTAATTACACAAACAAAGAAACAAACAAATAAACAAAACAAACCCTGGCTACTATCAGATGGGAGGGAACTAGGATTCTCTTTAAATATCTAGTGTGAAAAATACTCCTTATAGCTTTAAGTGTATTAAACATACACACTCTAGTTAAAACAAACAACCCTGACAATAGGAGAATAAAAAGAATATTAATGAGGCCCGGAGTGGTGGCTCACACCTGTAATCCCAGCACTTTGGGAGGCGGAGGTGAGTGTTTGGCTTGAGGTCAGGAGTTCGAGACCAGTCTGGCCAACATGGCGAAACCCTGTCTCTACTAAAAATGCAAATTAGCTGGGCATGGTGGTGCATGCCTGTAATCCCAGTTACTTGGGAGGCTGAGGCAGGAGAATCATTTGAACCCAGGAGGTGGAGGTTGCAGTGAGCCGAGATCATACCACTGCATTCCAGCCTGGGTGACAGAGCAAGACTCTGTCTAAACAAAAAAAAAAAAAAAAAAAAAAAAAAAGAATTCTGAATGAGTGGGTTGGCTCATTGCCTTGCTGCTGTTTTCCCAAGTCCCTGTGCATCTCTTCCTCAGTTAATCCCTATAGTGTGTTCTTTGGGCAGCTTTCACAGACGATTCTTCTGGTCTGGGACTTCACCTTGGCAGGTGTCACCACTGCCAGTCCTCAAGCAGACGGGGGCATGATTACACATTTGTGCGCCACAGTGGGTAATTGGAACCACTCACCATCTCTGGCCTATTAGTTTTTTACATTTCAATTAAAGGCAGAAAGAAATCAGTATCCACTCTTCTTGGGAAGATTTCTGACTGAAACCCACCATGCCAAAGGTTATGTGATTTTTCTTTTCTCATGCGGTGGCCTCAGAAGAGATGGTTGATAACTGGCTCCTCCCAATACTCCCCATAATAATACTCCTTTTTCTCTGTGAATGCCCTAAGTCATCGGGAGTTCATGAGCCCATTAATTAACCTTTCTTCAGATGGAGACTGCATATCACTCAGTGGGAGTCAAATACACGCTACCATCAGTAGGGTAGCGAATGAGCAAAAACAAATCCATCAGAGCCCGCGTTATGACACCCAGAGGACTCTGAATGAGCCTACACAATGGGAAACAGTTTGCGGTTTCCAGCAGCACCTGGATGATAGTCCTTCCAAAGTGAGCAGTGGAAAACTCTCCCACACTGGTATGCAGGATGCTTATTTACTTTTTGAGTTGATGAGTTGTCTGGTAAAAGTAAGTAAGGAAAGGAGTCCCTAGGCTAAAGCTTTTTGAATGGAGATTCCTAAAATTTTTTTTAAAAAAAGTTTTCAAAAATAGAAAATTAACCTTTCAGTGCAGAGGAAAAGAATAAAAACATGAGTAGCAGAAGGCAACTGCTTAAAAATCAATTCATGGCTAGGCACTGTGGCTCACGCCTCTAATCCCAGCACTTTGGCAGCCTGAGGTCGGCAGTCGCTTGAGCCCCGGACCTTGAGACCAGCTTGGGTAACATGGTGAAACCCTGTCTCTACCAAAATACAAAAATTAGCTGGGTGGGGTGGTGCGTGCCTATAGTCCCAACTTCTCTGGAGGCTGAGCCTGGGAGGTTGAGGCTGTAGTGGGTCATGATTGCACCATTGCACTCCACCTGGGCAACAGAGTGAGCCCCCCCCAATCTTAAAAAAAAAAAGAAAAAAAAAGACAGTTTTCTGAGTGGAATATATAGGGTTTTCAATGTATACATCTATTTGAAGATTACAAAGGATTTACAAATTTACTGTAAAGGGAGAGGGGTACGCCGTTGATTTGGGAGTATACCTCTCCAAATATACAGTTAACTGGTGCTTTACTGTATATTTGGAGAGGTGTACTCCCAAACAAAGGGCAGGGATGGGGAAGGACACTTCAGAATTGCCAAGTGAAATTATTCTTGGGACAGACAGCTTTTGAGTGGGAGGCTTTTGAGTTCCTAAACAGTGTTTTGGGACAAATTGTGCATAAAGATGCATTATGGGCTGAGCAATGGCTGAGCAGGGTCACTGGAGGGTGTAGGACAAGAGGACGCAGGAAAGATCCTGCAGGATATGCCTGGAGGACATCTAAGATATTTATGGTGACTATTTTCTTTAGGCTGCCTAGAGGACAATCGCTGCTTGTTTCTTCCTGAATCCTTGGTTTTGTTGTAACTTTTACGTAATTTTATATTATTGTAGGAAAAATTGGAAAACAAAGAAGGGTCAAGAACTCCCAGTGAGGGGAATAGGCCACAGAACATTCTCTACCATTAATTAAGGGTTGGGCAAAAGGAAAAACATTTTCCAAACACCTGACCTTTAAGAGCGACTTTTCCTAGCCCTGTGGGCCTTAGAAAGTTTAATGGCCATTGAGACTCATTCCTTGGTGGAAGAAACTAGCATAAACCCATTTATTTTAGGTAAGAAATAGCAACTTCACTGGTGCTGGAAAATAGCATTGGATACACAGTGCACTTCATTCCAAGAGATATTACAAGAGATCCCTGACAGTCAGATTTCCCGATTGATCAGGTATTTCTCGATATGTGTTACTGCTTTTCTTGTCACGTTTAAAAAGCTTGGTTGCCTTCACAGTTTTCTAGGAAATCGGTGTCAGGTAACACTCCCAGCTGCCTCCCATGAGGAGTTACCTCTAGCGGGCAGAGAGTTTTATCTGGCACTGAAAACTTGCTGGTTGGTTTTCTAGATCCATGTTTATTTTCAGTTCAAAGACAAAGTAGAAAACTTGAGAGTGGAAAATGTTACCTTTTAGTTCACACTCTTTTAATCCCTTAGTCCCCATAAAATAAACATTCTAAAGTGTAAGCAGTAGAAATAATGTAAACTCCACAGAAACAGAAATAAATTAGTTTCTTTCAGTCTTGGTGGAGGTCCTTTTGCTGAACACCACACTCCGCTGTGAACAGAATTCATCATGAACGAAGAAGAAATCTTTAGCCTATTTCACTATGTCTCCAGCATTGCATAACAGACATTTTTCAAATTCAGTTTCTTCTCCAACTGCAGCAAAAAGGCAAAGAGTAGTCTGTTTCAGGAGTCTGAAAAATAGAAAAAAAACCATGTTTGAGTAGTTTAAGAATAGCTTTCTCCTCTGGTGTTAAACCGTTAACATGTTATAGCTCTAAAGTTTGAGGCCAAAAGAAAATTCAAGAGCAGAGTGATGGTTCTGTTCACGAGATAAGGCTGATCTGTGTTGGAATATTTTACTTAGCAGACGTGGAGAATCAGTCTGCACCACTGCGGAAAGGCAGGCACAGCTACGCCATGCAGCATTCTAAACTTCCCAAGAGATTTACTTGGGGATACTGGCAGAATTCCCAGAACTTCCAAGTTTGGGATCTACAGTTTGTAGTATCCTGTGGAATGAGAATATTTAGGATTTTTTTTTTTTTTTAATCTTTTTGAGACAGAGTCTCACTTTGTCACCCAGGCTGGAGTATAGTGGCGAGATCTTGGCTCACTGCAAGCTCCGTCTCCTGGGTTCAAGCAATCCTCCTGCCACAGCCTCCCGAGTAGCTGGGATTACAAGTGTGCACCACTATGCCCAGCTAATTTTTGTATTTTTAGTACAGACGAGGTTTCACCACGTTGGCCAGGCTGGTCTTGAACTCCTGGGCTCAAGTGATTCACCTGCCTCAGCCTCCCAAAGTGCTGGGATTACAGGTGTGAACCACCATGCCCAGCCTTGTTTAGGATTTTAGATAAGGAATCCTGTTACCTTGGATTTTGGGTTTTATAGAATAGGCACAGAAAGCAATGTCTGAAAAATGCCATTTAGGACAGCATGGAAGTTCATGGTCCTGGAAATTAGTACTAAAGTTTTGCTGCTTTCTCTCAAAGGCTATTAAGATTCGTTGCCATTCTTGAATCCTGTAATCTCTTAGAAAGAGAAATAAATCAAACGACATTAAAAACAAAAGCCAAAACAGAAACAAAGAAACAAAACAACACTTAAGTCCCAGAAAAAAATGTGTTCACCCCTCTAAAATGTAAATGCAATATGTTGCCTTTAATCTGAATTTATACATGGAAGGACTTATCTTTTAGGCCAAGTAAGTGCAACTCTGCTGAAATCCTGTGAGTTGGCTTCCCAGAGATAACTGAGTGGTTTGGAGCCAGATAGGGTGCTTGATTAGTTTCTAGACAGAAGATATTGATGAAGAGAGGGAACGAGGAGCTTCAAATACTCCCCTAACATCTGATTCAAGTGAAGGGAATAAACAAAAAACAGGAGTATTATAAGCACAACAAAGATGAACAAAAAGAAAATATTTCAGAGACACGGCCGGCCTCACTGTAATGGCTCTGGTATCCCTTGACCTGAGGGTCAGTGACTCTTGGGACAGCAGGCGTGCTAGGGTAGAGATGACCCTTTGCTTGGCAAGGCAAGGCTGGACAAGGCCTTCCATGCTCCGGAGATGGGTGGTGGAAGACCAGCTGATTAGCACATTACATTTGTATCCTGTGATTTTGTGTCTAAAGGGGCTTAGAGTTTATGGTCTGACTTTGTGTTTTTTTGAGATGGAGTCTTAGTCTGTCGCCCTCGCTGGAATGCAGCGATGCGATATCAGCTCACTGCAACCTTCGTCTCCTGGGTTCAAGCAATTTCTCGGGGTTCAGCTTCCCAAGTAGCTGGGATTACAGGTACCTGCCACCATGCCTGACTAATTTTTGTATTTTTAGTAGAGATGGGGTTTCGCCATGTTGGCCAGGCTGGTCTTGAACTCCTGACCTCAGGTGATCCGCCTGCCTCGGCCTCCCAAAGTGCTGAGATTACAGATGTGATTACAGGATTACCATGCCTGGCCCGTGGTCCCACATTTTAAGAAAAACAGAAGGACTGGCCAAAGTATAGAAAGTCTCATTACTGATGAAAACAATCAGAGATGCAATAGCTAAGGTGAGAATGTAAAAACGAATCTGTTGTTTATTGCTTATCATTGGAAGAAGCAATTTCAGAAGTTAACTCAGTGGGAAAATATTTTGGAAGATACCATATAAGAAACATTCTATTTTGGCATAGGAATAAGAAATCAAAATGTGCTCAGAAAAAAATGTTTTTAAGGGGAATTAAGAATTTCACAATTGTTACCCAAGCTTTAAAACATTCCATTTTAGTTAGATAGGGGAGATTTAATTTAGCAACACAGGAGAGATTTAATTATCACTATCTTTTAGATGCTGATGAGGATTATTTAAGTATAAAGCTGGAGCTTCCATCCTACTTGGCCCCCGCCTGGAAGCGGAAAGGAAGAGGGCACACAGCACTCCTTGGATGGCTCAGGGTGATACGTTGGCACCTCTTTTCTCGGAACACAATGGTGATGAGCAATGTTTGAATTGCTCTGTGAAAAGATAAAGTTTCAAGACTAAAACCACAGAGCTCAGGCGCCCTCCCAGGGCACTTTGTAACCCTGTGGTTTGTGACTTGCGACTGAACAAATCACGTTCACAGAAGGGCTGGCAGGCAGAAACCCAACTCAAGATTAATTTATGGTTATTAAATATCATTGAAAAATTCTGCCCATTTTCCCCTTGTATTGATACATTATATACATTTTTGAGACCGAGTCTTGCTCTGTCACCCAGGCTAGAGTGCAGTGGCATGATCTCAGCTCACTGCAGCCTCCACCTCCTGGGTTCAAGCGATTCTCCTGCCTCAGTCTCCTGAGTAGCTGAGATTACAGGTGTGCACCACCACGCCTGGCTGATTTTTCTATTTTTAGTAGAGACAGGGTTTTGCCATGTTTCCCAGGCTGGTCTCAAACTCCTGGGCTCAAGTGATCCACCCACCTTGGCCTCCCAAATTGCTGGGATTACGGGCATGAGCCACCACACCCGGCCTAATATTTTATATTCTTATGGGGTATATGGGAGTGTTTATTACATGCCTAGAATGTGTAGTGATCAAGTCAGGGTAACTGGGGTGTCCGTTATCTTGAGTATTTATCATTACTGTATGTTGGTATCATTTCAAGTACTCTCTTCCTGTTACTTTGAAGTATACAAAATATTGTTGCTGAGTATAGTCATCCTAGATTGCGACCAAACTTTAGAGCTTATTTCTTCTAACTGTATGTCTGTACTCAAAACCAACCTCTCTTCCTACCCTCCTCCCAGCCACCCATCCTTCCCAGCCTCTGGTATCTACCATTTATTCTGTCTATGAGGCTAAGCTTTTTAGCTTCCACATGAGAGTGAGAACATGCAGCATTTGTCTTTCTGTGCCCAGCTTATTTCTCATAATAACCTCCACTTCCATCCATGCTTCTGTACATGACATTATTTCATTCTTTTTAATGGCTAAATAGTATTCCACTGTCCATACATACCACATTTTCTTTAACCATTTGTCTGTTGATGCCCTAAAGCCAGTTTAGGAAAGAAATGAGTTTCTTTCCTGAACTTATTTCTGCATGTGTAATTCAAGAAAAAGCAATTCTTTTGTAAATAACAAACATTTATAGCAGGACTGGAGTAAATCTGATTCCGTACTCAACACAACTTTTCAGAGCAGAATGAAGAAGGGAGTCCCGGAATTCTTTAGGAAATTTGCCAGACTTCGTTGTGTGTTCATTTGAATGAATCTTGCCAAAGTTCAGAAATATGATAAAGTTTCGGAATGAGAAAACAGAATAGGGGGGTAAAATATCAAATCCTTTGTTCCAATAATCTTTAAACAAAAGACTCAACAGCCGGATCGATTTCACTGGGACAAACAACTTATTTTAATTAGTTCTATTTAGTTATATCCAAAAGAATGAGTCATGCCCTTATTCTAACAATAGTGAAGGGACTACAGAGAAGTCTTGGGAAGACGGAGCAAGGAGAGCTCAAATTCTGGTGCTTTTTTGGCATATAACGTTCACCTTTGGTTTCACACGGTTTCCTAGGAGGTCAAACAGGCTAGAAAGGTGAGGAAGGGAAGGACAGAAAGTTGTCATCAACCAAGCGCAATCTTCTTCCCGAGTGGGAGGCGCCTTCAACACTTTCCTGGGGGAATAATGAGTGTGCTGCTCAGTACCTGGGTATGCATGTCATCTACGGTGTGATCCCTGAGGGAGCAAAGTCAGCAAGCCAGACATTTCCTTTCGGATGCCCACATTTGTCCAAGCTTTAACATTTTTATCTTATGCATTTTGAACAGCCACAGACCTCTGATTATTAGTAGAAGTGGTCCCTGATGGCTACAGTGAGAGGCACAGGAAACAGACAATGCTTGCTGGGTCATTACTGAGGAGCCACCGAGAGGGAACATTTGCTTTGTATGGTGGTTTTATCTTAGGACACTGGATCTGTTTTTGATTGTTCCAGCAGGGTCAAACGATGGGTTTTGAACCACTGCCCACTGAGCCTAGAATAGTATTTAGCAATTCACAAAGAAGAAGGAGGCTTTGGATTGGGGGGTGGGTAGGGGGTAGAAATGCCATTCCATTAGAGAATTAGGAAAGAGTTGGCTCTATTATACTTGAACTAAAAAGAGTTATGACAAAATCATAGCTTTTAATACCCAAACAATTATCTTTACTTATTAAAAAAAAAAATTACCCCATTATCCTCAAATACCTGTCTGTTCAAATAGCTGATATCATCTTTTGGAATGCGCCAAAGTTCATTTTGCCCATGACTGAAATGAAAAGGGCATCCTTTGGTTTGGGGCATAAAGGTTGGGGTAATATCGAGAGTCAACAGATCAGAGTAGAGTCTTCGCTTTTGTAGTTACTAGCTGCACAACTTGAGCAGATTGTCGACTGCTCTGGGCAGAGTTTTTGCAGCTCTTAAACAAAAACACTACCCACCTCCCTGGGTTGATGCCAGCATGACATGTGATGAGGCTGGCAAAATGACGTGTGCCAGCTACGAAACCAGAGGCAGTGCCACAGGGTGGCAAGGCAGCTCTGTAGCCTTGCAGACCAGGGCCACCCCCTCAGTGACCAAGGGGTAGGCTCGGTCCTCTTGAAGCCTTGTGGCCTTATGGGACAACACTTGGCTCCAGAGGTGCTGTGACCACCCCTGAAAAGTGCTTAGCACAATGCCCAGTGCATTGGAGGTAATTACCACAGGCCCCTGTCCTGCCCTGCAGGCCCCATCTATAAGATCTGGAGGAATTCTTGTTAGGGAGCAGGTAATAAAGGATTTAGGGGTATGCATTGGTAAAGCTAAGGATGTGTCCCTTCGCATTACCTCAGTCCTAACTACAATGATTAAGGTATAACTGGACTTACGTGACCTACTTGGAGAGCATGTGAAAACTCACCAAAAAGCTGGAAAAATACTGTCCAAGACAGATAGGAGAATTGAACACACTTATTCTGGAGAAAAATGACAAACAGCAGAAATGTAACATAATGGGTTCCTGACATAAAAAGAGAGAGTTGGTATTGCTAGGCCAACTAGCAATCGGGGAAATAGCAAAATTTCCCCACGGCCTTACTGGGGAATGCAAGACATTCACTACACACAAACTCACACCAAAAGACAAACAACATTTTATCAATGCTTGAATTTATGGGTTTCTTTGTTAAACTAGTCTCCCTTACTTCATTTTCTAGAGTTTTCTTTTTTCTGAAATAACAAAGACAAAGGATGCAGTTATGGCTCAAACTTAATACAGCTCCCGCTCCTCAGCAAAAAACACATACAAACACCACCCAAACAACATCCACAACCCAAAACAAACAATTTCACACCTTGTTTTAATGTAATTTCATTTATGGGTCCCTTATCTTTCTCACCATAGCCTAGGTCTTTAGTGTTTTAGCAACAAAGGCTTAACAAAAAAACTTGGCCAGACGAGGTGGCTGACTTGAGGTCAGGAGTTTTGAGACCAGCCTGGCCAACATGGTGAAACCCCATCTCTATTAGGCTGGGCACGGTGGCTCCCACCTGTAATCCCAGCACTTTGGGAGGCCGAGGTGGGTGGATCACCTGAGGTCAGGAGTTTGAGACCAGCCTGGCCAACATGGTGAAACCCCTTCTCTACTAAAAATATAAAAACTAGCTGGGCGTGCTGGTGGGTGCCTGTAATCCCAACTGCTCGGGAGGCTGAGGCAGAATTGCTTGAACCCTGGAGACAGAGGTTGCAGTGAGCTGACATGGTGCCGCTGTACTTCAGCCTTGGTGACAGAGTGAAACTGTCTCAAAAAATACAATAAAATAAAAAATAAATAGAGTACAAAAATTAGCAGGGTGTGGTGGCACACACCTGTAATCCCAGTTACTGGGGAGGGTGAGGCAAGAGAATCGCTTGAACCTGGGAGGCGGAGGTTGCAGTGAGCTGGGATCACACCACTGAACTCCAGCCTGGGTGACACAGCAAGACTCTGTCTCAAAAAGCAACAACAACAAGTCCTCAAGTGGACTACTGGTAGTGAAATAAATGAAATGAGAATCCTGGATGCCTGGCTTGCAGCTGTAACTCAGAGGTGGTTGAAGAAGAGGGCCTTCAGGTCATGGAAGCTCATCTGCAAAGGCTGAGAATATGCTGGCAAGAAGGAGAGGTTCTGGGCTCAGGAACAGGAGTCAATGGGGAGAAGGAGGCGGGGTGCTTGCGGGGAAGGAATGTGTCTTTAGAATATGGTGAGGACATGTTTGATCCCTGGGGTAGGAGAAGCAGCCCTCAGCCTTTCAAACTTCTGATTAGAAGTTGTCCCCCAGGGAGGAGGTTTAGGAATGTGGTCATTTTTCTTCCCAGTGGGGAGTCAGGACAGAAGCCAGCACGTATGGCTGCAGTGCTGTGGGGGTGGACATGAATAAGATGGAGAGTTCCCAGGTCTGGGCTGCCTAAGACAGCTCAAAGTCAAAGCCCAACCTGAGACTGTGCAGACCCGAAGTCATCAAGTGGCCTACTTTCTGCTGCCCTGTCCTTCCTGGGACCCATGGGGCCCTCTAGTGAAATGGTCTGTCCTATTGCTGTGTGTCTGTCCAGGGACACGAGAGCCGAACACGCCTGTTGTGCCACGGTTGAGTGTTCTGGGTTGAACTGTGTCCCCTAAAAGATATGCTTAAGTCCTAACCCTGAGCACCTGTGAGAGTGATCTGATTTGGAAGGAGGGTCTCTGCAGAGTAATCAAGTTAAAAGGAGGTTCTTAGGGTGGGCCCTACTAATCCAATAGGACTGGGGTCCTTACAAGAGGTGAACAGCATGTGAGACAGACACAGGGAGAAGGTGGTGGGACCACAGAGGCTGAGACGGGAGTGATGCAGCTGCAAGGTGGGAATGCCAGGTTGTGACAGCTACCACCGGATGTTAGGAAGAGGCCAGCAAGGATTCCTCCAGAGTCTCGGGGGGCGTATGGCCTGGCTGACACCTTGACTTTGGACTTCTAGCCTCCAGAACTGTTTCAAACTTTCCTGTTTTAAGCCTGTTTTAAGCCACCCAGTTTGTGATACTTTGTCATGGCAGCCCCAGGAAACGGATACACCAAGATTCCTCTTTCATAGGATTCTAACTCTGTACCAAGAGATACGTGGCAGGAAGGTAGGAAGTTACTCTTTTAAAATTACAACAGATGCTGGTTTTAATCCTGGAAAAGAATAATGAGTTTACAGAGTTCTGTTATGGTCAGAGATGCTCTAAACATATCTATAGTCAGGGATGACATAATTTGGCTATCACTGGACTCGCGCGCAGGTACACTAAGGGCTGTGTACTGAGCATCTGAGCATCTAACTCACATCCACACCCAGGAGTGAACTCCAGTCATGGTAAGTCATTTGGCAGGAATTTGAGTAACCAAGGAAGGAAAGGATTTATCAGATCACTTCTGTGGTATCAGAAAAACAAGTATGACAAAAAAAGGATTCGAACTGGAAAAAAACAGAGAGAAAAAGTTGAAGCACATCAGCCTACCTGCATCAGGTCCTGTGAGAGCCTTGTCCACTTAGAACAAGCCTTTAACTTGTTCTGTTTTGGTATCAAGATCTATGTCATAAAAGCAGGGCCGGGTGGGCAGTCCTGGCATGGTGCTCATCTGGGGGAGAAAACCAAGTGTTAGAGATTAGCAAATGCTATAAAGTGGCCACAACGTCTGATGACGCAAATGAACTCTATCATTCAACACAGCCTCATAGAACTTTAGGTTTTATATGCATATATCTCTTTAAATTTCTCATCTGCTATTTCAATTTTTGTTTAAGGAAATGAAATAGAAAAGGCAAATGTCAACTTCCTGAAAACTGAGACCATTTATCTTCCCTGTGACCCCACAACACACCCGAACTACAAAACAGTGATCTTCCAAACCTTTTCTTCTCAATAAAATCTTCATGCTGAACCCCAACAAAGATAAGCCCATCAGGTTGAAGGGGGCCGCGGGTGTGGGCAGGGTGAATAATGGTCTCCTTCTCACCCCCAAGACACATTTTTGTAAAACCTACAGCTCCTGGAGCACAGCTGGAAAACTCCTGTTCAGATGCCAGTCGTCACCTCGGTCTCCCTCAGTAACAGTAACTGGTATGCACTGAGAGCTTGCTTTGTTGACGGGCACTGTGCTACGTGCTTCCCTCATTTTATCCTCTCAATAATGTAGGAGGTAGGAACTTTTATTATTTCCATTTCACAAGCAAAAAAACTGAGGTTTGGAGAGGCTAAGTCATTTGTCCCAGGTCACACTAGTAATAAGTTGCAACACCAGAAATTTGACTTTAGTAGGCCTATAATCTCAAATTACTCATTTCACCCCTACCATACCGCCACAGCCACCCCTACTACTGCTTTTGTGCCACTTGACGGACAGTCTAAGGGTTTTACAGAAAAGATCTCATTGAGCTTCCCAGCACCCTAATGAGGTAGGTACTCATTTTAGCCTTACTTTACAGATGAGGGCAGAGGACATTTACGCATGAGGGTATGAGCTCAAGGACACACAGCTAGTTAGTGGTGGAGACAGGATGAAAACTGGTTCTTCACCGCTTTGCTGTGTTGGGATGAAAGATCTTCAAACCGCACACTCTCCTCCTGCATCAGAAGCCCTGTGTGTGCTGGGGCCTCTGACGCTGGCCCCCCCGATGGATCCTTAGGCCCTGAAACACTGCTCCAGGGTCTAGATTCTGGGGCTCCCAGATGACCCGTTCCTTTGCCACTTCAGCATTTCCTACTGTGCTTTAATAGTGAGTGTTTCATACAAATGATGCCCATGGAGCAATGCTGCACCCAGTTGCTTGGAGGAGACACTCAGGTTCTACTGTGCCTGCTCTCCTGAGGGTTAATGCCATGTCATGTAGAACCTCCACATACCCTGGCCAAGAACGCCTTGGATGAGACGAGGCTGCGATGTGCCAGCACCTGATGGCATCCAGGGTCTGCCTGCTTCTTCCCACATGGCAAAAAGTTATCAGCGTAAAAGGGACTTCCCTAAGGCTTAGAGAGTAGAACTCAGCTCTCACCCTCCACTGCCTTTCAGTCGTGACTGGAGGTTTCCCTCTTCACCAGCCTCTCCTCCCCGCATGGTGTTTAGAGACTCCTGTTACTCAGATGGGTCCTGTGGGCCTGTGCATGGGCATTACCTGGGAGCCTGTTAGATATTTGGAATTTCAGAGCCCACCCCAGACCTGCTGCATTTGAATCTGCAACTGGGGCAAGTCCCCAGGGGGTTCTGATGTGAACTGCACAATGTGGCCTCAGACCCCAACAGCTGCAGCCGCCCTTACTCACTTCACTGCCCAGCCCCTTCAGCACAGGGAAAGGGAAACTGGGGGTGAGGAGAGGGAGAGGAGGGATGGTGAGGGGGAAGAGGAGTGGAAAGCCTGCTTAACCCCTGCAGATGCAGCAGGTGGAGAGCAAATCTGTGCACCTGCAGGCCTCATTAACACCCCCTTCCCTGCCTGGCTGGGCCAACTAAGAGTGGGACGGGGGGAGGCTGGGAGACCACATACAACATTGTGATGGATGATGGCTGGTTCTTGTCTTGCTAATTGCACAGGACTGCACTTCAGGTATATAAATGGGCTAAAAAGGCTTCCGCAGCTGCCTGGAATACAGCTGCCATTCATAACACGCCTATGGGAAAATCCATTCTGGGTTCCAAACAATGAACTACAACTACACTTTAACACAAGACCTGCTTGTAGGTGGGGACTTGCTATATGTTAAAACTTTAGGTATGAAGATGGGTATCATAGCCTCTGACGTTAAAGTTCCCAGCAGGAGGGTAACATTTTTCTCTGGTTACTCCAGTGAGTGCATATAATGGGGGAGACCCCAGAAAGAAAACCACACTTACTGTTCTACAGATTGAAACATCGAACACAAGGGTAACTGGTGGACACATATTTTTTTCCAGCTGCCTAGGTTACAACTCATACCAGGTAATTTCCCTGCCTAACTGCATTTTGAGATGGCATTTGCGGGCATCTTATGGCATTTATAGAAGGTTTTTTTTATTTTTTATTTTTTTTTTGAGACAGAGTCTCACTCACACAGTTTGGAGTGCAGTGGCACGATCTCGGCTCACTGCAATCTCCACCTCCCGGGTTCAAGCGATTCTCCTGCCTCAGCCTCCAGAGTAGCTGAGATTATAGGCACCCACCACCACGCCTGGTTAATTTTCTGTGTTTTTGGTAGAGGCAGGGTTTCACCATGCTGGCCAGGCTGGTCTCAAACTCCTGACCGCAAGTGATCCACCAGCCTCAGCCTCCCAAAGGGCTGGGATTACAGGCGTGAGCCACTGCACCCAGCTATAGAAGGCTTTTTAAGATGCCTCTATAATCTGTGCGTAGCTATGGATTTGAAAAAGAACAAGCATTTTACAGTTTAAGAGAAAGAAATGAATAATCATATTTAGCCACAGGGATGCTGCCCCACCCCTGAAATGCACTCTCTAGGTCAAAGACATCTTACTGGTAAGGATGTCACTGGACTCTATGGCTGCTGCAGCTTCTGAGACTGCAACACGATTTCAGTACGGATGAGGCAGTGTAAATGGAAATCTCTACTCATGGTGACAAAACAAGAAGAACCCTGAAGGCAGTGTATCTGGGTCCATCTGACCAAAGCTACCAATGGAAGATTCTACTGCAGATAACATAATTTACTGCATGCTTGTTTACACTCACTATCTTTACAAACAACAAAACCCAATTCTCCGCCTTTAACTATATGCTGATGAAAGGCGGTGCAGGATTCGCGCGGTAACTGGAGCTGTATTTGTTAGCTGCAATGGATCAGAACATGAATCTTCTAGTCATTCTGATTCTGTCACAAAACCAGGATCTAAACCTGGCCAGGCTGGGAGCAGTGGCTCACGCCTGTAATCCCAGCATTTTGGGTGGCCAAGGCGGGCAGATCACTTGAAGTCAGCCTGGCCAACATGGCGAAACTCTGTCTCTTCTAAAAATACCAAAAAAAAAAAATTAGCTGGGCATGGTAATGAGCACCTGTCGTTTTAGCTACATGAGAGGCCGAGGAAGGAGAATCATTTGAACTCACTTGGGAGGCAGAGGTTGCAGTGAGCCAAGAGTGCACCAATGCACTCCAGCCTGGGCAACAGAGCGAGAATCTGTCTCAAAAAAGAAACAAACAAAAACTAGCCGAGATATTACATGCCAGGGAGTGTGAAATGTTTTTCCTCTTGTTTTCAACTTTTCTTTCTTTCAGATGGGAGGAAAATGAGTTCAATCAGAAGACTCCCATGACCCCTTCCAGTGACACAATCATCTCTTCCAAGAAGCGCAGCTACTTATTTGGGATAAGTGACAACAGACGAGAAACCACAAAGAATCTGCAGATGCGAAACTCCCTGACCTGTGGATACACAGCCATCTCCAATAAGTCTACGTTTAAACTAAAACTTCTCCTGTTGAGTAAGCATAATATGGAATTATGTTAGCAAGACCTTATGCATTCCCACAAATTTTCTCCCAATAAAAAAACTGTTATCAAAGGATTGTCACCCCCCGAGACAAGAGTCAATACAGCACTGCAGGGAAAAGGGAGTCCAGACAGCCGTTGGGAGTTGACCTCTGGCCACACGCCTGGGGTCAGTGGAGATCTATGTTGACTTTATCTGTGTGCCCTTTAAGGAGGCCTCCTGCTTAAAATAACTAAGGAGGCACTAAAATGTACTTACTTGTAATGCTGCATTAATGGATTCTTCTACAAAGGCTGAAATTCATGGGCTTTTGCCCTTCATGACTAGAATTTTTACTAAAATGAATCTTCTGAATCTTTACCGATTTTCGGTTAACTCCATTTTGGAGAAAAAATGAGTTCTATCAATAGCCTTTATGAGCACTAATTAAAAATCAGTACAGAGAGAATAGCTACATATTTAAAACTAGTCATTAAGAAATAAAAGAAAGGCCGGACGCGGTGGCTCAAGCCTGTAATCCCAGCACTTTGGGAGGCCGAGACGGGCGGATCACGAGGTCAGGAGATCGAGACCATCCTGGCGAACACGGTGAAACCCCGTCTCTACTAAAAATACAAAAACTAGCCGGGCGAGGTGGCGGGCGCCTGTAGTCCCAGCTACTCGGGAGGCTGAGGCAGGAGAATGGCGTGAACCTGGGAGACGGAGCTTGCAGTGAGCTGAGATCCGGCCACTGCACTCCAGTCCGGGCGACAGAGCGAGACTCCGCCTCAAAAAAAAAAAAAAAAAAAAAAAAAAAAGAAATAAAAGAATATCCTTGGTATAAGTAGAAAAATTATTAAAGACTCTGTTTCATAAAGTGATAGAATCACAATTTCTAAACATAATTTTCTTAACATTGTACTTAGTTTTGTTGTGTTTCTGAAATAATTTATTTTCTGATTTCTCCTGAAATGTACTACCTTTTCCAACAACAACAACAACAATCTAATTTTATTTTGGTTCAGAAAAAGAGCAACATTTTTACACATATCTATTTTGTTCCTACAGTTCATGATCTGAAGCAGAAGACAGTCCTTCTACACCTTTTTTTTTTTTTTTTTTCTGAGATGGAGTCTTGCTCTGTCGCCAGGCTGGAGTGCAGTGGTGCGGTCTTGGCTCATTGCAAGCTCCACCTCCTGGGTGCAAGCAATTCTCCTGCCTCAGCCTCCCGAGTAGCTGGGATTAGAGGCACGCGCCACCATGTCCAGCTAATTTTTGTATTTTTAATAGAGATGGGGTTTCACCATGTTGGCTAGGCTGGTCTTGAACTCCTGACCTCGTGATCCATCCGCCTTGGCCTCCCAAAGTGCTGGGATTAGAGACGTGAGCCACCGTGCCAGGCCCTCTTCTACACATTACTTTCCTCCTCTGATGGATGGCTGATATACAGCATGTCGTTTCAAAAATTTAAAAATAACTGAAAAGATCACACTGGTTAACTACATCACAATTTTATTTATTATTATTTTTTTGAGATGGTCTCTGGCTCTATCGCTCAGGCTGGGCTGCAGCAGCATGATCTCAGCTCACTGCAGCCTCCGCCTCATGGGTTCAAGTGATTCTCCTGTCTCAGCCTCCCAAACAGCTGGGATTACAGGCACCTGCCACCATGCCCGGCTAATTTTTGTATTTTTGGTAGAGGCAAGGTTTCACCATGTTGGCCAGGCTAGTCTTGAACTCCCGACTCAAATGATTTGTCTGCCTCGGCCTCCCAAAGTGTTGGGATTATAGGGGTGAGCAATTGCGCCTGGCTGACGATATAATTTAAATAAAAAAATTTTCTTTTCAATGAAGTAATGAAAACAATTCAAGTCTTTATTTATTAAGTAGGAGTATTTTCTGAATTGTTAATACAGTGCCTGGCAATATTAGATCCTCAACAAGAATTTCTGGTCAGGCATGGTGGTTCACGCCTGTAATCCTGACACTTTGAGAGGCTCAGGTGGAAGGATGGATTGAGTCCAGGAGTTCAAGACCAGCCTGGGCAATATGGCAAAGCCTTATCTCTACAAAAAAAAAAAAAAAAAAAAGAAAAATTAGTCAGGTGTGGAGGTGCACAACTGTAGTCCCAATTACTTACGGGGCTGAGGTGGGAGGATCACTTGAGCTCAAGGGGTCAAGGCTACAGTAAGCCACGTGCGCCACTGTACTCCAGCCTGAGCAGTGGAGCCAGACCCTGTCTCAAAAAAATAACTAATATTTAAAAAAACAGATGAGTAAAGATGGAGGACAATTAGAAAATAGGAAACAAACAACAAACAATTGCTCAGAAATTAGGCCTTTTCCTTCTGTTTCTTCCCTTTTCTTTGGATGTGAGGGACAGAATCGTTTATATCAAATGGCCATGTTGATAATTATACAAACATAACTCTAAGATGATGCATGAGGATAAATGGCCCAGTATCAATGTCAAGTGACTGAGGGAAAAGGAGAGAGAGAGAGACACACACACACACACTATATAATGAAAATAGATGGTGCTGCTACAGTTGGAATTTCTATTTGCTTGACTTAGTAGAGATGGAATCTCCTGGGATTTCTTTGGGGTAGGTGGGAAGCTGCACCACTGTGACTGCATTCCTGGTCGGCAGGGATACTCTGGGGTTGATGGTGTGTGCTCTTAAGAGTATATTTCTCTCTTGTTGTGGCTGATCAACCCTACGGCGTGGACTCTCTTGAGTGCCTGTTACTGTACGAAAGGACTGAAATGGTGAAGTTCATTCAACTCAGCAACCTTTGCTAACAGCATACTACAAGGACACCCAGGTGACCAGGACCCAGTCCCTGCTAAGAGCTTACTACAAGGATACTCAGGTGACCAGGACCCAGTCCCTGCTTGTGGAGGGGCAGACTACATAAAGCAGACCCTTGGGACATTGAGGTCAAAGTCATTCTTTACTTTTCAGTTTTTTTAAAAAAATGTTTTCTTTGTTGTTGTTGTTTTTATTTTTTTTGAGACGGAGTCTCACTCTGTCGCCCAGGCTGAAGTGCAGTGGCACAATCTTTGCCCACTGCAACCCTGCCTCCCGGCCTCAAGTGATTCTCCTGCTTCAGCCTCCCGAATAGCTGGGATTATAGGCACCCACCACCGTGGCTGGGTAAGTTTTGAATTTTTAGTAGAGACGGGGTTTCACCATGTTGGACAGGCTGGTCTTGAACTCCTGATCTCAGGTGATCCAACCTCCTTGGCCTCCCAAAGTGCTGGGATTACAGGCATGAGACAACGTGTCCAGCCAAAAAATGTTTTGCTTTCTTTAGTTTTTACATCAAAAGAATGAACAGAATGAATTCCTAATTTATGACTTTCTAAGACGTAAGTCAGGTTCAATTACTATAAAAATTACCACACTGTGTTTGCATATTGTGACAGTACCACACAGCTCAAGCTATGCCAATTATTTCAGTGGCCTTGAATGACTGAACAAGTACAATTATTTCTCTTCTTTTGTAAAGAAGACTATACATTTTTTTTTTTTGGATAGAAAGTCTGTTCCTGATTAAATTTCTATTCATTTTCAAAAATTTACTTAAAATATTTTCAACATAGAAGAAAAAAGTCCTCCACTTCTAATGCTGCTTCCAGAGGTAACCTCTGCAAATAATTTTTATGTAAACTCACAGGTAATTTTTGATTCCTATATAAGCAATGTGCTTATCTAATGTATATTTCTATAGTTATATACAGAAATTGGATAGTTCTACATGCACAGTTCTGGAGTTTGACTTTTAGAAAGATTAATATTTAAAATCAGTAATTAGGCCAGGCACGGTGGCCTGCACTTGTAATCCCCACACTTTGGGAAGCCAAAGTAGGAGGATTGCTTGAGGCCAGGAGTTTGAGACCAGCCTGGGCAACATAGCAAGACCCTGTCTGTACTTAAAAAAAAAAAAATCAGTAATTAGGGTAATTTCTAAACAAGGAAAGGCACTGGAGAGAGACAGCGAAGAAGAGTTGTGTCACTGGGACATTATTTTTGTGAAGTCAAGGAGCCTGGTTCTTGAAAAATGAGAGATTAAGGGAGTTCTTTTAGAGGGAAAGAAAAATCAGTGTGAAGCAGGAGGCCCTGACTGGCCAGATAGAGACAAAAGAAAATAAGTTCTCCAACTTTCTCGCAGTGCTTTGAGCGTAAGTTTAAGAAACCAGGTGTCACAAAGGACTAACAGTTGTAAGTTAAAAGACCAGGATGCATTTGAGAAGTCTTTTCCCCAGATAACTGTTTTATCTTTATTTGTTCGAAGGACATCATCTCCTTGGTTACTCTCACCTGTGGTTACCAGGTTCCTCCTGACCCATGACTGTTGATCAGCTACTTGGTTTCTCAATCACTTACCTGCTTTGTTTTTATTTATTACCAAAAGATACATAAAGCGCCCCCCCATCCCAGGTATTACATTACTTCCATTTCATTCTTCATATTTTCAGACAACGTCCTGCTCCTGTGCCTGGAAGACAGGCGCGCCAGGCTTGGCTGAGTCCTGCAGCCCCAGTCATTTCTCTCCACGGTCCATGGGGTATTGGCGTCATTCTCAGGCTTGCTAACCCATGTGAGCAGTTCCGGGCCAAATATCCACATCTCGTGAGATCCAGTGTAAGAAAGAATGTCTTCTTTGATAGTACCTTTTTCTTTTGTCTTGATTCTTTTAGTTATCTATTTGCAAAGTAATAAACTGGTGCCCTGGCAACTCCAACAGTGACACTTCTGAGGGAGGCATTTAACATGTAGCAAATGTAGCTATAGATGTAGCCAGGCTCAAGGAAGGTTTCTGAGGAAGTGAATTTCTTGTATTTCGGGACCTCATTTATAACTTGTGTTTGTTAAGTTCTGACCATACTCCAGGCACCATGCTAAGCATGTTGTATGCACCATATCTCATTTAATCCCGAGAACCCTGCGAGGTCAGGGTTATTGTTATTTACATTATCCTCATTTTGCTGATTAGAAAAATGAGAGATTTCCAAAATGATACAAATACAGTAACTACTCGAGCTTTTTTCTTAAAAATAACAGGCTTGCTACTCTTTCATGGCCAGCTATAAGACACAGATTATTTGTACCTATCTGAAAAGTGTAAATAGGTCACCATTATGCAATGAAGTAACCAATTTAGTCAAAGTAACATATTTAGTCAAAAATTAAAAAAAATCAATCATAGTTATGTCAGAAATGTGCTTTGGTAATTCTCTAGTGGGTTGGCAAAATCCAATAGAGACAGTTCTAAAACAATGCCACTATTGATCAAGTAGCTGGTGTCTCTGACACTTACATGCTTCGTATTTATTCATTAACAGATAACAGAAAGGTCATCACTACAAGGGTATAAAATTATTTGTGGCCAGGTGCGGTGGCTCACGCCTGAATCCCAGCACTTTGGGAGGCCAAGGTAGGCACATCACGAGGTCAAGAAATTGAGACCAAACCCCATCTCTACTAAAAATACACAAATTAGCCAGGCATGGTGGCAGGTGCCTGTAATCCCAGCTACTCGGGAGGCTGAGGCAGGAGAATAGCTTGAACCCGGGAGGCGGAAGTTGCAGTGAGCCGAGATCACGCCATTGCACTCCAGCCTGGGTGACAAGAGTGAGACTTTGTCTCAAAAAAAAAAAAAAAAATTATTTGCATGTCATCATTTGTATTTGGAGAGCTATGGAGATTCTTCCCTGCCTTTCCTTATTTAACTGTAATGACCACACCTGAGCCTTTCAACAACCCTGTGAGACAAGTGAGGTGGGAGAGACTTGCCCATTCCCATCTACAGGTGCAGAAACAGGCTCCATGCCGTCATGTGAGTTTCCCTGAGCCAGTTAGGAAGGAGAACTGCAAGTGCAAACGTTCTACTGGAGACCCAAAGTCTGAGGGGTAATGGGAACCAGATCAAGACTTTGCGGTGTGGGGAAAAGCATTATCGGGAAACAGGGGACTCTACCCTATATAAATTGCATCTTGCTGGGTGAGTTACTTCACTGAGCCTTCACTTCTTTTGTTTTTTTGATTGTGATTGCCAAAGGTCAGCCCTGGTTCTTTATCTATAACTACAGCATAACAATATATGATGGACTCTATTTCAAAATTCAAATGAAATGAAGGACCCTAGTTTAGTGTTTAATACACAGTACCCACTGTTGTTATTTTATTATAGAATTGATAATTGCCTGGATGAAAGGAGAGTTGTAAATTATTTAGGATAGAAATAGGAAAAGATAGCTTAAACCAAAAAAAAAAAAAAAAAAACTTCTATATCTAATTATATATTTATTTTATGGGGAAAAAAATGGTTTCATTAGTATTATGAGATTGTTCCCTAAGTCACACTTTCTGTAGTTCTTATTTATGGCAATCAAATGTTAAGCTAAACCAATAGCCAAGACCTAAAGTATTTAAATGAACAGGGGTAGCTTGATTGAGGTCAGATAAGGCTGTAAGACAGAAAGCTTCAGAAGCGTGACTATAAACTCAAAACAGGTGTGATTCTAAATGGCCCTTCAGTCTTTAGGAGATGAAAGACTACTAACTCTTATGCAGCCAAAGAAGATGCTGGGAAGAGCAGAAGCACAAGTTCCATTCCTCACATGTCATGTTCCCACCTAGAGTTTTTGCAACATACTCATTCACCAGCCTTTTGACTCACAGGTGGTATACCATGAGAATCTCCACTAGGTGTGGCAAAACAAATCAATCTAATAATATATTTTATTGTTTGGAAACTCAATATTAAGTAATCAAATTCTGGTTTCTGAGAAGCTCATCCCCTGAAAATCAACTGTGATGTTGTGGGTTGGGTTTTATGTCAAGGTCCTACTGGCAACGGAATCATCATTCTGTAGTCCCTTTCAGGAGAGAGAAGCTGGAGGAGATGGGAAGAGGAGGAAGCAGGAAGGAAGGGGTGGGGAGGATGGACAGTGCTTTCATTTAGCCCATCTGGTCCTTCTCTCCAAGGAGGTTGTTATCAAAGGCGCAGCTGCCCAGACCTTGCTGTGCCATTTCATTTAGCATTTCCCTTTTGCTTTCACCCCTCTACCTCGCAACTAGACCCTTGCCCCTCCTCACCCTGGGAAAGCTCCTCCCCAGAGATAATAAAAAGCTGTGTAGTAGAAAAACATAAGACAGGGAAATTATTATTTTTGAGACAGTCTCTTTCTGTTACCCAGGCTGGGGTGCAGTGGCAAGATCTCAGCTCACTGTAACCTCTGCCTCCCAGGTTCAAGCAATTCTCCTGCCTCAGCCTCCCAGGTAGCTGGGATTACTGGCATGTGCCACCATGCCTGGCTATCTTTTTTTTTTTTTTGCAGTTTTAGTAGAGGCAGCATTTCACCATGTTGGCCAGGCTGGCCTCGAACTCCTGACCTCAGGTGATCCGCCCACCGCAGCCTCCCAAAGTGCTGGGATTACAGGTGTGAGCCACCGCGCTCAGCCCAAGTCAGGAAAATTCCATCCATTATTTAAACTTCCCCTTTATGGTTTTCTTGGGACAGTGGCAGAAGAAGAGTTTGGAGAAGGGGGAGTCACCTCATCAGTGCTCATCACTACCCTGAAACTCGGCTGGCCAAGACTGGCTGAACTAGGAAGGAATTCAGGACTACCCTGTGACATAATTAAACTATTTTAAATACCAGAGGCCTACATTGTTCTGTAATGTTTCTTAGGTGATCCAGTCCAGATACCAGCTGAATGCTCAGGACTTCAGACTGGGTCTAGAAGTGGCTTACTGTGTATTATGGACTGAACTGCATCCCCTCAAAACTCCTATATTGACGTCCTAATCCCCCAATACGACTACAATTGGAGACAGGGGGTCAAGGCTATAGGGAGCCATGATCCTGCCACTGCACTCCATCCTGGGTGACAGAGCAAGACCCCATCTCAAAACAAAAATAAAAAACAACCCAAAAAGATCATAAGCATGGGGCCATAATCCAATAGGACTGGTGTCCTTAAAAGAAGAGGAAGAGATCACAGGGATGTTTGTGTACAGAGAAGATGACACAGAGGGAAGGCGGCTGCCTGCAAGCCAAGAAGAGAGGCCTCAGCAGAAACCAGCCCTGCCAGCACCTTGATCTTGGTCTTCCAGCCTCCAGAACTGTGAGACAATACAATAAACTTCTGTTGTTGAAGCCACCCAATCTATGGTCTTTTGTTATGGCAGCCCTAGCAGACTAACACACCTTACTTATGTGGATGTTTCCTTTCTTCTATGTATGTTTTCCTCCTACTTTAGCACCTTCAATTCCTGGACTGAAAGACTCCTGACTATGCTACTTGCAAAGGCTTCTAAACACCGAACACTCTTTTTCTAACTGCAAGGGCAGAGGCAGATAACAATGAAAGGACCAGGTGGGCACAGCTGTCCCTCCTCCTCTGCCCTCTCCTGGGTTTCTCCTCCATCCTCTCCCTGGCTGCCCTGATACCTGCAACACTGCTGGGACTCTGCAGCTGCCCTTCTTCCTCTGGATTATGCCACAAGTGCAAGTGGGAGAAAAAAACATGGACCAAATATCCTCAAATTGTTCACAAATCACTTTTTCTTTCTGTTTCTCATAAGCACATACATATTATATTAAAAATACAGAGAAACACTATGAGACCAATATGATTATTTTTTTCTTTTTTGGGACAGAGTCTCACTCTGTTGTCCAGGCTGGAGTGCAATGGCGCAATCTCGGCTCACTGCAATCTCCACCTCCCAGGTTCAAGCAATTCTCCTGCCTCAGTCTTTCAAGTGGCGGGGATTTACAGATATGCACTACCACGCCCAGCTATTTTTTTTTTTTTTTTTTGTATTTTAAGTAGAGATGGGGTTTCACCATGTTGGCCAGGCTGGTCTTGAACTCCTGACCTCAGGTGATCCGCCCACCTAGGCTCCCCAAAGTCCTGGGATTACAGGTGTGAGCCACCACGCCTGGCCTAATTTCTTTTTTCTAAATTTAATTTTTACCAAAGTAAATCGTATGCTGGCTTAAGAGATCACACTGCTCTTCAGGGCTTACTATACAACACGACTGTTCCCACGGCCGGGCGCGATGGTTCACGCCTGTAATCCCAGCACTCTGGGAGGCCGAGGCGGGCAGATCACCTGAGGTCGGGAGTTCGAGACCAGCCTGACCAACACGGTGAAACCCCATCTCTACTAAAAATACAAAATCAGCCGGGCGTGGTGGTGGGTGCCTGTAATCCCAGCTACTTGGGAGGCTGAGGCAGAAGAATTGCTTGAATCCAGGAGGTAGAGGTTTCAGTGAGCCGAGATCATGCCATTGCACTCCAGGGCAACAAGAATGAAACTCTTGTCTCAAAAAACAAAACAAAACAAACAAACAAACAAAAGAACCTGTTCCCTGCCTGCCACTGCCCTGCCCCCTTGGCATTCCCACTCCTAAAAGGCAACCACTGTCAACACTCAGTAGTATCTTTTTGCCTTTCGCTGCTGTCCTGGTCTTGCCATTCAGATGTTACCCACTGGATTTCTAATGTCAACAATGGGGACTTTGCTCCTTCATATCCTACTACCCCTGCTCCCCACCCCCTCCAGCTCCCAAATATCGAGCTGTCATGACTTTTGGTTAGATCAGGATTTATCAGAGCTATGTAACCGTTCACAGCAAGGCCATCTGATTTCTTGATTACACTCCTGTTCTGCAGCTTGTTTCTGCTGGAGTCTTGTATCTTTGTTTGCTCAGCTTTCTATGGAGCTGTCAATCACATACCACCACACTGGCTGAACTGTAAGTCAGCTTTCAATATGTTCACTTATAGGCTCAGTCTTTCACGGAGCCATCCTCCCGGCACCCTGTGTCCCACAGGCCTACTGAACAAAACATTTAGTGGGCTCTTTCTTGACCACAGTCCTGGGGATTCCCTGCACCTCTGCACTGTGGTGGTTTCCACTCCTGGAGCCACACTGTGGTGGCGACTCCCAGGGAGTCCCTCCCTGAGTGCAGGTGAGACCTGTGACTTGCTTCTCACCAGCAGAATATGGCACAAGTGATGGGACACACTCCATCTTAGCAGACTCTAGAGAAAACCCACCCCTCTTGCTGGCTTTCAAGAAATAAGCTGCCATGTTGTGAGCGGACGAAGCAGAAGGTCTCATGGCAAAAACCCACATGGCCTCTGGGACCTGGGTGTGGCCTCCAGCTGACAGTCAGCAAAATGCTGGGCCCTCAGTCCTACAACTCTAAGGAATGGAATTCTGCCAAATGAGCTTTGATGAGGAACCTAGCCCTCAGATGAGACGATTTTCACAGTCTGAAGCAGAGAACCCAGCTAAGCTGACCCAGAGAAATGGAAGATAATACATGTGAGTTGTTTTAAGCCACTAAATGTGTCTCATTTGTTATGCAGCAGAGAAAAGAGAAAATCAATATTCTTCCGTGGTTTACTTGCTCATTAACTTGCAAGCCTCCTACCTCATCCTCCCGAGTAAGTAGCTAGGACTACAGGCCACCACACCCATCTAATTTTCTTCTTTTTATTTTTTTGTAGACATGGGGTCTCCGTATGTTGCCCAGGCTGGGCTCAAGCAATCCTCCTGCCTCTGCTTGCTCATTTGAGTGAAATACTGCTCTAGTGGCTTCTTGAGATAAAGGGCGCTGGGAGTAGATTTTTCTAAAATGTCTGGCTTTGTCATTATTCTTATTACACTTTATGAATGGTTTAGCTGGGTATATTCTTTTCCTTGAATTTTGAAGATATTGCTCCATTGTAATGTAGCCTCCAGTATTACTGTTTTGTTTTTTGATAACTTTTACTGTTTTTTTTCTTTTGAGGCACAGTTTCACTCTGCCACCCAGGCTGGAGTATAGTGGCATGACCTTGGCTCACTGCAACCTTTACCTCCCAAGTTCAAGCAATTCTCATGCCTCAGCTTCTCGAGTAGCTAGGATTACAGGCGTGTGCCACCAGCCCAAGAGAAAAACCATCCCCCTTGCTGACTTTTAAGAAATAAGCTATTTTTGTACTATTAATAGAGATGGGGTTTCATCAGGTTGACCAGGCTGGTCTTGAACTCCTGACCTCAGGTGATCCACCTGCCTTGGCCTCCCAAAGTGCTGGGATTACAGGCGTGAGTCACCACACACAGCCCAGTATTACTGTTGCAAAGTCTGATGCCATTCGGGTTCCAGATCATTTGCATGTTTTTTCCCCCTCTTTGAAAGCTTTTAGTGTCCTCTTTTTGACTCTACTGTTCTTTTTACTATTATGATGAAGTGCGTTGGTGTGAGTCTGTATATTTATTTTGCTGACCCTTTTGATTTGGAAGTCCTTCAGTTCTAGAAGAGAAAATTTCGGGCGGAAGGCTGAGGATTATTTCTCTGATAATTTCTTCCCTTCTGGTTTCTTCTGCCTTATCGGAATTCCCATTATTTAGATGTTAGGTCTCCTGGACTGACTCTCTAACCTTTGAAACTTTTTCCTCATTTTTCTACTTTTCACAACTTTATTTTGGATAAAACTGTATTATTTAACACTTTTATTGAGGCAAATGACATTCAATAAACTGTACATGTCAAAGTGTAAAGCTTACTGTATGTTATTACAAAAAAGCTGCTATGAACATTCATGCACGGATCTTTATATGGACATACACTGCATTTCTCTTGGGTAAATATTCAGAAATAGAATGTCTTGACCATAGGGCAGGTACACTTTAACTTTTTAAGAAATGACCCCAAATTGTTTTCCAAGGGGGTGGTACTGTTATATATTCCTACCAGCAGTGTATGAGGGTTCCAGTTATTCCACATCCTTGCCAACATTTGGTATGGTCAGTCTTTTTTTTTTTTTTTTTGAGACAGAGTATCACTCTGTCACCCAGGCTGGAGTGCAGTGGTACAATCTTGGCTCACTGCAACCTCTGTTTCCTGGGTTCAAGCAATTCTCGGGCCTCAGCCTCCCGAGTAGCTGGGATTATAGGTGTGTGCCACCACGCTCGATTAATTTTTTGTATTTTTAGTAGAGTTGGGGTTTCACCATGTTGCCCTGACTGTTCTTGAATTCCTGACCTCAAGTGATCCACCTGCCTCAGCCTCCAAAGTGCTGCAATTACAGCCGTGAGCCACCGCGCCTGGCCCAATCTTTTTTTTCCTTTGGGACAGGGTCTTGCTCTGTCTTGCAGGCTGGAGTGCCATGGTGCAATCCCAGCTTACCTACAGCCTTGACCTCCTGGGCTCGAGCAATCCTCCCACTCATCCTCCCGAGTGAGCAGCTAGGACTACAGGCCACCACAACTGGCTAATTTTCTTTTCTTTTTTTCATAGACACAGAGTCTCCCTGTGTTGCCCAGGCTGGGCTCAAGCAATCCTCCTGCCTCTGCCTGCCAAAGTGTTGGGATTACAGGCATGAGCCACTATGCTCAGCTGGTCAATCTTTTTAGTTGTAGACATTCTAATAGCTATGTAGTGGTATTCACTGTGGTTTAAATTTCCATTTCCCTAATGCCTGTGATGGTAAGCATATTTTCATGTATTTTCTTGGGTGAAATGTGTGTTCAAATCTTTCAGTCATCTTTTAAAAGGGTTATTTTCTCATTGAGTTTTGAGTTTTAATATTCCATATACAAATCCTTATATCAAATAGAAAACTTGCAAGTATTTTCTCCCACTCTGTAGCTTATTTCCAAATATTTGGAGTGTTTCCAGATGTCTTTCAGTGTTGATTTCTAGTTTAATCCCACTGTGGTTAGAGAACATATTTTGTATGATTTGAACCCTTACAAGTTTATTAAGACATTTTGTGACTCAGAATATGGTCTATTTTGGCAAATGTGCTTGTACATTTGAAAAAAATGTGTCATCTGCTGTTGTTGGGGGGAGTCAAGATGAATTGTAGCATTGTTGAAGTCTTCTAAATCCTTATTGATTTTTACTCTACTTGTTCTGAGAGGCGTTTAAAAAATTCCGACTATATTTGTGGATTTTCTATTTTTCCCTGCAATTTTATCTTTTTTCTTCATTTATGTTGATGCTCTGTTGTTATACGCTTACACACTTAGAACTGCTATGTCCTGTACATGAAATGGTCCCTTTGTCATAATGAAACAACCCTCTTTTATATCCTTGGTACTATTCTTCGCTCTAGTTCTACTTTGATATTGACATACCAATCCAATTTTCTTTTGATTAGCATTAGCACTTTTCCATCCTTTTACCTTTAACCTACTTATGTCTTTATATTTAAACGGGTTTCTTGTTGACAATAATAGTCGGCTCTTGCACTTTTAGCCAATCTGACATTCTTGCATTTTAGTGTATTTAGAATATTTATAGTGTGATTATCGATATAGTTGAGTTTAAATCTACTATTTTGCTATTCTTTTTCTTCTTGTCCTATCTGGTCTTTGTTCCTTTTCCCCTTTTCTGCTTTCTTTGGATTATTTTTAATGATTTCATTTTATCTACTTTGTAGATAACTATATATTAACTTTGTTAACTATAACAAGGTTACAATTCTTTTTTTTTTTTTTTTTTTTTTTTTTTGAGGCGGAGTCTCACTCTGTCGCCCAGGCTGGAGTGCAGTGGCCGGATCTCAGCTCACTGCAAGCTCCGCCTCCCGGGTTTTACGCCATTCTCTTGCCTCAGCCTCCCCAGTAGCTGGGACTACAGGCGCCCGCCATCTCGCCCGGCTAGTTTTTTTTTGTATTTTTAGTAGAGACGGGTTTCACCGTGTTAGCCAGGATGGTCTCGATCTCCTGACCTCGTGATCCGCCCGTCTCGGCCTCCCAAAGTGCTGGGATTACAGGCTTGAGCCACCGCGCCCGGCCAGGTTACAATTCTTAACTATAACTTTGTTGAATTACTGAAATGGTTACCTTACATTTATAGCACAGTCCTGTGTTGCTTAAAGACAGGGGTACATTCTGAGAAATGCATCATTGGGTGATTCTGTCACTGTGTGAACATCATAGAGTGTACTTGCAAACCTAGATGGTATAGCCTCCTACACACCTAGGCTGTACGGTACAGCCTACTGCACCTAGGCTACAAGCCTGCATAGCATGTTATTGTTCTGAATACTGTAGTTGGATGTATCAGAATGGTAAGTATTTATACATCTAAACATACAATAGAAAGGGTACAGTAAAACATACAGTATTATAATCTGATGGAACTGCTGTTGTGTACATGGTTTGTTTTTGACCAAAACGTCATTATGCAGCACATGGCTGTATATACATTTCACTTTGCACAGTCTACTTTCACATATAATTATACTACTACATCACATATAGTTATACTAGTTCACACAGAATCTAAGAATTTTACAAAAGCATGCTTCCATTTCTCTCCTCTTAGACTTTGTGTTATTGTTGCCATATATTTAGCTTCTACATGTTATAAACGCTACACTACATTTCTATTATTTTTGCTTTATGCAGTAATTACTGTATACAGTAATAGCTTTTAAGATAAACAGTAAGAACAAATCTTTCTATCCATGTGGTTACTATTTTTGGTGTTCTTCATTCCTTTGGGTAGATTCAGGTTTCCAACTGGTGTCATTTTCTTTCTGCCAGCAGGACTTTCTGTAACATTTTTTGTACTTCAGGTTAGCTAGTGATGAATTTTTTCAGTTTTTACTTGTCTAAAATAGTCTTTATTTCAGCTTTGTTTTGGAAAGATTTTTTTTTTTTTTTTTTGAGACGGAGTCTCGCTGTGTCGCCCAGGCTGGAGTGCAGTGGCCGGATCTCAGCTCACGGCAAGCTCCGCCTCCAGGGTTCACGCCATTCTCCTGCCTCAGCCTCCCGAGTAGCTGGGACTACAGGCGCCCGCCACCTCGCCCGGCTAGTTTTTTGTATTTTTTAGTAGAGACGGGGTTTCACCGTGTTAGCCAGGATGGTCTCGATCTCCTGACCTCGTGATCCACCCGTCTCGGCCTCCCAAAGTGCTGGGATTACAGGCTTGAGCCACCGCGCCCGGCCATATTTTAACTAGGTAAAAAACTCCAGGCTGTGAATTTTCTTTCACTGCTTTAAAAATATTGACCCACCGCCTTCTAGTGTGTGTTGTTTCCAACAAGAAATCAGCAGCCAATTTATCTTTGTTCTTCTCTACATAGTGTGTCATTTATCTTCTCTTTTTAAAATGATTTTCTCATTTTTTGAATGTATGAGTTTGTAGTTTCTATCAAATTTGAAAACGTTTTGCCCATTAATTCTTCAAATATTTTCCAGTTCCTTTTTTCCACTCCTGTGGGACTCTAGTTTTATGTATTTTTGGCTACTTAAAATGATCCCAAAGCTCAATATTGCTCTCTTGATTCTTTTCAGCCTTTTTCTGTTTCATTTCAGATAGTTTCTACTGCATGTCTTTAAGTTAACTAGGCTTTTCTTTTGCAATGTCTAATCTGCCATTAATTAAGAGTTTTTTTTTAAATTATCATTTCAGGTACTGCAGTTTTCACCTCTTCAGTTTATGTCTTTGTTACATCTTTTTTGTCTCTATTTAATATGTTAAATCCTTCTTCTAGTTTCTTAAACATATAAACTACAGTCACAACAACTATTTTAATGTCCATGTCTACAAATTCTATCATCTTTGTAATGGGTTAGTTTTGATGGAATTCTCTCATTTTAGGTGGTATTTTCCTAGATCTTTGCATGCTTGCTAATTTTGGATTGGATGTCTGGCAAGACCCTTCTTAGTATTCTCACCAGTGCCCCTGCATTCAGAGGTTTTCACTCTAGCTGTCGGAAACAGGCACCTCTTCTTGGCTATTGTGTGGGAGGCAGGCACTGTTCCCCTCATTCTTTCGGGTGATCCTTTCTCTGGTGATGGGTAGTTTTCTCATGTACACACTTTGATCAGTACACACTTGCATACTCAAGGAGGACTCTGCACATCTGCAAAGCTCTCTCTCCATGCAGGTCTCTCCTCTCCGGTCCTCCACCTCTGCAAACTAGCTGCCTTGGTTTACCTTGATGTATTCCCAGCTCTGTCTTCAACTCAGGGAGACAGTTGAGCTCTTTCTCCTGGGTTCCTTCTCTCTACACAGTAGCCCGGAAACTTTTTCTAGATAAAGACAATGACAGGACTCACTTTTTTGTTCCCAATTTCTCAGGGCCACTGTTTTTTGCTGCCTGGTGTCCAATGCCCTGAGTGATGTATTTTTCATATACTTTGTCCAGCTTTTTACTTGTTTCAAGTGGGAGGGTAAAGTAAGGCCCTGTTAACTCTACCTCCTCTAGAATACAGTGTGCTTTTAACATAACATTATATTTCAATGGGTGAGACAACATTGGTACTTTTTTTTTTTTTTTTTTTGAGATGGAGTATCTCTCTGTCATCCAGGCTGGAGTGCAGAGGAGTCACAATCTCTGCTCACTGCAACCTCCATTCACTGCAACCTCTGTCTCCTGGGTTCAAGTGATCCACCTGCTTCAGCCTCCCAAGTTGCTGGGATTACAGATATGCGCCATCATGCCTGGCTAAGTTTTGCATTTTTGGTGGAGATGGGGTTTCACCATATAGATCATGCTGGTGTCGAACACCTGGACTCGAGTGATCTGCCGCCTTGGCCTCTCAAAGTACTGGGATTACAGGCGTGAGGCACCACGCCTGGCCATGATGTGTACTTTTAACATAGCATTATGTATCAATGGATGAGATAATATTGTCTTATAAATATAAGTGTGAATTTTATAGGCTATGAAGATTTTTTAAGTTATTATTCAACTGTATCTAATTAAAGTATAACGTTATGAGAAGCATGATATGATTACATATAATGACAGAATTCAATTTTCAGCTAAGTACTTCAAGAATAAAATTAATAAATAAAGTCCAATGACACAGTACAATGAGCTTAAAATGAAATTGCTTTCTAAACCTAGAGCCAAAATTTCATTCATTTACTAATGTCTAAAATAAATACAGGAAAAATAATTTTTTTTTGGTATGAAAAGGTTTGCAGTCTTTAAAAGGGGCCATAAAAAATTCTGTACTTAAAAATATCGCTTAATATTTACAATGTTTCAAAAGAAAGCTATCTGTAGAAAAGAACAGGAAATAAGGCAACACACATTTTCTATTTAGGTTTATAAATTGAGCAACAACAATAATAATAAAAAAAAGAGGATTCTTTAGTTACTGCTCCGTTATCTGTCTTTTCCAAACAAAACAAGTCCGTTTTCTCTGAACTTTTAATTTTCTCTGAACTTATTTCCTTGCTTTGCTACTGACACGAGTGGCCAGAACCATCTGAAGTTCAACGTGCTTCCCTGTGCTGCCCTCTCAGTGACCCTGGTGAATGAAAGCGTCCTATGATGGCACATTCTCAAATAAGTATGTGGTTCAGGCATCTGAGAAGCGTCTGAGCAATTCTCTTGCATGTTGAAGTAGAGCGGTACGATCAGCCCATTAGTTATTTTTCTCACAGAAATCGAGCCAACAAAGCCTCATTTTAAAAGTACATAAAACACAAATGATCAATGTAGATGCACTTTATAACAGAAAACAGTTCTGCAGCACCCCTTATATCCCGGCTTATTAGGGTGGTATCCAATTTTGACCAAAATTTCACTTTCACTTCTTCTCCTTCTTTCTATCTCCATCCCCCACAACCATTGTACCAATTGCGACGTAATTTTCTATAAACTTAAAGTAAGTCTGGAGCTTACACAAAAGTTTAACCTCAAGCACATACACCTACTAGACTTGGTAGGATTACAAACAACATTTATTTCATTTGCTGCTGTATTTTAGAGTTGATGCAAAGTGACCTGGAGCAGGGCTTAGAATTTCCTAAATAAATGGACTGGCTGGCAGCTTCCAAACTAGCTGCTTCTCCTCCCTGTAGGCAGAGGGGATTTCCATAGGGAAAGAAAGAGGGTTGGCTATCTGCTTTAGGGAATGGCATGCCTGGCGCTTTTCATCTGATTCCCACCAGTACTTGGGGATACTGGGAAAATCGTTCCCAATGAGGAAAAGGTTAGGGATTCCTGAGATGGTTTTGTATGTTTATTTTATTACCCAAACATTACACAAAACTCTTTTCTTCTAGATCAGGGGTTGGCAAACGAAGACCCACACAGCAAATCTGGCCAGCTGCTTATTTTTATGAAGTTTTAGTGGAATACAGCCACAGGGTCATTCATTTATATATTGAGTATGGCTGTCTTTGTACTATAATGGCAGAGTTGAGTGGTTAGGACAGACACCATGTGGTCTGCAAGGCCTGATCTATCTACTATCTAGTCCATTAAAGAAATGTTTGTTGACCTGTGTTCTCAAAGACAAGGTCACAAAAGGGTTTACTAAAAACCAAAAGGCTTGAAGAACTTGAGAAGAATGTGGGTATTTTACAATTTTCCCTAAAGACAACAAAAACTAAACAGTAAAGTGCAGATGGCAACTGAAAGAGAGAGGCTGGTTGGTGATGGTGTCCGAATCTAGAGTAGATTTATACATTTTCCAAAAGTGGAAGGTCAGATATCAACCTGGTGTGGTTTCAGTATTTTTGGGGACTTCTAATGGAGAGCAACTCTCAGGTTGAAAGTTATTTAAACATAAATTATAGTACTTTATAGTATTTTAACTTAGAATCTACTTTGTGGATTATCATTTGCCAAACATAATTTATAAAATCTAATTTGCAGATCCTAAATAGAAGTTATATGCGGAATCTAATTCTCCATGATCAGAAAAACAACCGAGTTCTTGGAGATGTGATGTATCTTGCACCAAAGGGCATGCATAATTGTGTGGTCCACTTGGGCCACAGGTGGTATGTGTCAATCGAAACTTAAAAAAAAGACACCTTGCTGATGAAGAGTCAACACAGGTCCTCTGGTGTCAACATAAAAGCAGCACGTACTCATCGACGTCTAAGAGGCAGCATTTTACTGTGTGCTGAAATAGAAAAATATAGCTTCTATGGCATGTTCGGTGTCTCACTGGGATTTGTTGAGGGATCTATAACCTGAGAACTCTGAAATGGTGGCTGGGGTGATCAAGCACTTGGACCTGGCCCTCTGTCACATGGAGTTGTCTGGCAAGTAGCCCCAAAGGTACCGCTGAGCTCTGAGATGAGGGTCACCAGAGAGATCCCACCAGGGAAGTGATCCATGGACAGGCTGGTAAACAGAACCAAGGACACCTGATGATAACTACAGAAACACCAAGGCAAGCGGAAGAAGGAGCGTTGCCACAGCAACATGGTTTAGCTAATAATGCAATGGGAGCACTTTCTTCTGATGCAAGTCAAAGTATATCCAGCAGGAGGACTGCAATAAGAAAATAACACAGTCAGAAATTCGTCAAGGGTAAGGAGGGGTGAAGAGAAAATTCACTCTATGGATTCTGTATTTACTTTTTGCCATGATCAGCCAGCATCCAGAGGTCCTCTGGCCCACTGAGCTATCAAGAGGGTACTTCACTTGTTTTTGACAATACCTTACCCTTCCTGGCTGTACAACCTGGAGGATTAGGGGCTCCCTATGAGAGATAGAGACAGAGAGAGAGAGAGAGAGAGAGAGAGAGAGAGAAGATAGTTTTGGGCCTTATGACTGTGGTCATTTTGGAATGAAGTCGTGGTTAAAAAATCATGAGGTTGCGGTGGCTGCACTTATGATATAAAAAAAGTACTCACTGCATTCCATCCCTCTTGCCCCCTGGACCTGCCTTCCCCAGGCTCCCAGTCTGAATTCCTCATCTTTCACCAAGACTGCTCCAAATTATGATTGATGTGAGGACTGCCATAAAACGATACCATAGTTTTAGCTCTTTCCAAAAATGTAATGAAACCGGGCAAACTGGCACTAGTCTATAGAAAAGGAATCAAAGTGGGATCCCATGATCAATGCTTCCAAGAAATTGAGCCAAGTTCAAAAGAAATCAGGCTTGTGCACGAGTACTGCTACTATTTTTGGGATATTGATGAGTCCTCCAATGAATATGTCATTGCTGACTGTGCTGAATGTCAGAAAAAATGATAAAGTTTGTGCCTACTGAAGAAAGCGCTGAAATTTAGTAGCTTTCAAATACTCTCAAGTTTAACTGTCTTAAGTTATAAGTAAAGATTTTTAAGTTAAAAAATTTATGCAATTCGTATCAAGAAGTTTCTAATAAATTACCTTTTGAAAAGTAACTGGGCTATGTATACTCAGAATATTTACAGAGTCTCCTGAGATTAGTGGATGGAAACATTAAAAGCCTGAAAAAGTACTGAAAAAAAGAGCAAAAGTCAGAGAGTCGGCTGGAAAGCATATGGACATTGTAATTGAACCCTCGGTTCAAGCAGAATCTGACCCACAGCAGCTACTTGGAGCTATGAGGAAATGCCTCAGCATTTGAAAGATCTGGCAGCGTTATTAACTATGTCCAAGAACAAAAAGTGAAAAACGATACTGGAAAATCCTGAGGTGTCTGCATCTCCATCACTGATAAGATCTTGGCTCAAGTTCCTCTTAATGGGTCACCAGACAAAAAAGGATTCAGGCCTGCAAAATCACAATGTGGCTATTCCACTGCAGTGTGGTCAGGCGGGCATGCCCTTGTTGCTACAGATAGGACCAGCGGAAACTTTTCTTTGTCATCTTTAGACTGAATCAAAACACACTGCTGTGATCAGATCTGCATTCTAGCTGTCACTTTGCTTTGTTTACCCAGAAGTCTCCTCCATTGCCAATGGCGTGAATCAGAATTGTGTTATCTGTTTGGCATTACTCATCTCTTTCATGTAGCCGTGCCTGAGAATAAATTTGTTATTCAAATGCTACTTTCAAGTCCTCTTGCTTCTCCCTTAGAGCCTCACTAAAAATCACAAATGTGCAATCAAGAATAACCACCCTCTATTTACATGCACCAGAGTCCACATGCATTACGTGAGACACACCAGAGTTCATTTGGCTGGTGTCCCCATGACATCGGCAGGGGAAGAAAATAAGAATTAATGGCAATGCCAAGCTGGTGGGCTGCCATCATGTTTCAATTCCTGGAGAAGAATGAACCATACAGCGAGGCAGGGTCACTGTGGTGGCGAAACGTCACTCTCTGGGTAGAGGAGATACACATTTGTATACATGGTTACCCATCTACATTTATGTTTAACACACAATCTTGTTTCTGGCACCTACTACTCATGAACGGAACACAAATTGCAATTTAAAAAAACGATTAGCTGGCCACAGTGGCTCATGCCTGTAATCCCAGCATTTTGGGAGGCCAAGGCAGGTGGATCACTTGAGGTTAGGAGTTCGAGACCAGCCTGGCCAATATGATGAAGCCCGGTCTCTACTAAAAATACAAAAATTATCTGGGTGTGGTGGCGCATACCTGGAATCCCAACTATGCAGGAGGCTGAGGTGCAAGAATTGCTTGAACGTGGGAGGTGGAAGCTGCAGTGAGCTGAGATTGCACCACTGTACTCCAGCCTGGGTAACAGAGCCAGACTCTGTCTCAATAAATAAATAAATAAATAAATAAAAAGATTAAATAATCTGTGATGTTTTTAACTGGTCAAACTAATATAACCTGATTTTATAATAATCAAATTGATGGCCGGGAGCAGTGGCTCATGAGGTCAGGAGTTCAAGACCAGCCTGACCAACATGGTGAAACCTCGTTTCTACTAAAAATACAAAAATTAGCCAGGTGTGGTGGTGGATGCCTATAATCACAGCTACTCAGGAGGCTGAGGCAGGAGAATCCCTTAAACCTGGGAGGCAGAGGTTGCAGTGAGCCATGATCGCAACACTGTACTCCAGGCTTGGCCAAAGAGCGAGACTCTGTCTCAAAAAAAAAAAAAAAGAAAAGAAAAATCAAATTGATACATTTTTACACTTACTAATATGGACTACTGAGACCTACAAACTGCTTTAATGAGCTGAATATGCAAGGAAAATGATCAATAACTCTAGGGATTTGTGGGAATAAGATGACAGCTTATCCTTGACAGGACGCAGGTTGGGGGTTTCTAAAGCATCAGGGAAAGGATGGCTCTTTGGAAGAAGAAACAATAGACTGAAGGGCACTTTTCCCGTGGTTCTTTTTTTTTTTTTGAGACGGAGTCTTGCTCTGTCACCCAGGCTGGAGTGCAGTGGCGTGATCTCAGCTCACTTTCAACCTCTGCCTCCCGGGTTCATGCCATTCTTCTGCCTCAGCCTCCTGAGTAGCTGGGACTACAGGTACCTGCCACCACGCCAGGCTAATTTTTTTGCATTTTTAGTAGAGACAGGGTTTCATGGTGTTAGCCAGGATGGTCTCAATCTCCTGACCTTGTGATCCGCCCACCTTGGCCTCACAAAGTGCTGGGATTACAGGCGTGAGCCACTGCACCTGGCCTCCTGTGGCTCTTTTAAGGCCATAACATTTTTTTTTTTTTTTTTTTGAGGCGGAGTCTCGCTCTGTCGCCCGGACTGGAGTGCAGTGGCCAGATCTCAGCTCACTGCAAGCTCCGCCTCCTGGGTTTCCGCCATTCTCCTGCCTCAGCCTCCCGAGTAGCTGGGACTATAGGCGCCCGCCACCTCGCCCGGCTAGTTTTTGTATTTTTAGTAGAGACGGGGTTTCACCGTATTAGCCAGGATGGTCTCGATCTCCTGACCTCGTGATCCGCCCGTCTCGGCCTCCCAAAGTGCTGGGATTACAGGCTTGAGCCACCGCGCCCGGCCATAACATTGTTTTTAAAACGCCCAAAGCTGTTAAATGTTTGTGAGTATGGAGACCACTTTTGATGAAGAAAATTAATTCCCGGCCGGGTGCGGTGGCTCAAGCCTGTAATCCCAGCACTTTGGGAGGCCGAGACGGGTGGATCACGAGGTCAGGAGATCGAGACCATCCTGGCTAACATGGTGAAACCCCGTCTCTACTAAAAAAAAAAAAAAATACAAAAAACTAGCCGGGTGAGGTGGCGGGCGCCTGTAGTCCCAGCTACTCGGGAGGCTGAGGCAGGAGAATGGCGTAAACCCGGGAAGCGGAGCTTGCAGTGAGCTGAGATGCGGCCACTGCACTCCAGCCTGGGTGACAGAGCAAGACTTCGTCGCAAAAAACAAAAACAAAAAAAAGGAAAAAAAAAAGAAAATTAATTCCCACAGGGGCAGAATCCTATCAGCATGAAAATACATAATGAGAAGGAGCTACTATAAATTTAGTTATGCTTCTAAATAACTTTGTATTTCATGGACTCCAACATACACCTGCAATTAAAGGAACTGAAGAGTGGTTTTTGCCTGTGGGAGACACTTGGTTCTTCTACTCTACAGGCCAGGTACGGTCTGAACAGTGGCCCCTGGCGTCTGGTCTGATCAGCACTCCTGTCCTGGTCTCGTGGTCACAGCAACCACTGCATGTGGTGCAGGTGGGTGTGTTCCTGCCCTGTGCACAGGATGGGCATGTATGGCCACCCCTGGCTAGGCACAGTGGTGGATTAGGATGGGGCACAGGAGGCCAAGAGAGCCTGGCAGGGGATTCCGGAATACTGCTGTGCAGATGGTGGGAGAGAAAAGGTTCCTCTTCCTCTGGAAAGGGAGTTTTGAGTATGAAGCAGACCACATTGTGAATGGAAGGCCTCACTCCCAGGGGGGCAGGGCTGAGGAATGGAGCACAAATGCCAGAAGCCTGGATCCAGCTGTGGCGAAGGCCAGATGTGGCCTAGCACTTTTCTGTTATCTGGGTCAACCCATCCCCTCTTTTTGAATAAGCTCGAGCTGAGTTTCTCTTACTTGCAGCCACAACCACAAGAGAGTTCTGACAAACACAGCAAGCGTAAGACCCCATTGTTTGGAGAAGAGGAAGAGGCCAGGGGAACAGTGAGAGGGAGCCTGGGGCAGGGGAGTCAGGATGACCTGAGTTCCTGCCAGGCCTTCCCTTTGGATAGGAAAGATAGTCAGCATCACTATGATCACCCACTCACTTGAAAAATGCCCCCTTTGCTAACATGCCCCCAGCTGTCAGACTGGAGTGGCATTCCAGATATTCCTAAATTAAATGTCATCACCAGGCACAAAACTACAGAGATGTACAGAAGGTCATTTAAGAATAGTGACCAGGCGCAGTGGCTCACACCTGTAATCCCAGCACTTTGGGACGCCAAGGCGGGCAGATCACCTAAAGTCAAGAGTTTGAGACTAGCCGGGACAACATGGTGAAACCTCATCTCTACTAAAAATACAAACAAATTAGCTGGGCATAGTGGTGCGCTTGTAGTCCCAGCTACTTGGGGAGGCTGAGGCAGGAGAATCACTTGAACCCAGGAGGTAGAGGTTGCAGTGATCCAAGATCACGCCACTGCACTCCGCCTGGGCGACAGAGGGAGACTCCATCTCAAAAACAAACAAACAAACAAACAAAAAACCAGAATAGTAACACATTTTAAGATTAGCAAACACTTGCTACCTTGAAAAGTTATAAGCTATGAGTTAGTTGAATATTTTAAGATTTTTTGGGAACAATAGTGAATATTAAACCAATCTTTAGTAAGTTGCGGGACAATTATTTCTAACAAGTTAAAAATAATTTAACACTGGCTGGGCACAGCGGCTCACGCCTATAATTCCAGCACTTTGGGAGGCCAAGGCAGGCGGATCACAAGGTCAGGAGTTCAAGACCAGGCTGGCCAAGATGGTGAAACCCAGTCTCTACTAAAAATACAAAACATTAGCTGGATGCAGTAGCAGGGACCTGTAATCCCAGCTACTCGAGAGGCTGAGGCAGGAGAATCACTTGAATCCAGGGGGCAGAGGTTGCAATGAGCCGAGATCACAACACTGCACTCCAGCCTGGGCGACAGAGTGACTCCATCTCAAATAATAATAATAATTTAATGCTTCAAGAGTATTTATCAGGAATTAAAAATAGCATAAAAGCAAAACATTTTAGATTTTTGACATACACAGTACATTTTTTGGAAGCAAGCTCTATAGGTGAAATCAGAGATTATAAAGAGACAACTCTTCAAATCGACTATTTTTGCCAAGTATTGGCCGATTTTCATGCTTCGATTCTCCAGAACTTTAAAATAGCATATTTGAAAAGACAATTTGATTTTGCATTTTGAGAAGCTCTCAATCTGTGAGTTCATCCAGGAGTGGCCTGGCCCCAGTAGAAAGATTCACGGCAAAGATACACTGAATGTCTTTTAAAATTCTAAGTAGCATGTGCTGAAAATAAGCACTTCCAGAAATGCTCATAACTTCCTGTAGCAACTATAATACTATACTCTGCTTTATTCAAATCTGAAAAAAAAACCCGAAAGACAAATTCACATCTTTGATTTTAAAGGTATATTTTCAAACACTTCATTAACTTCCAATGAGGCCAGTTACTTGTTCCTATCCTATTCTTGACATTTGGATGTTTAATTATTTAATTCTTACATTCCCTTAACAGTCTAAATACATTTGCATAAGTTTGCAATCGTATCAGATGGAAGGCTTCATGAATTTGTCAATATTATTTTTGGCTAGCTTAATGGAAAAGAAACATGCTATGCTAGGCTAATAGCATAAAATTTTGAACAGGGAAATAAGCAAACTGCCCTTACATCTGCATAAGACATACTTGTTGGTAAAGTTGAAAAGAAAGATGGGCGTTTAACTAGATTACTCATCATACAAAATATTCAGCCTTTTCCCTGTGCTATGCTGCACAATGTCAATTAATCATGTTTGAAAGCTGAAAGAACAAAGACTGGTTAGATGACAAATGAGGCAATAAATGAAGCTGAGATAGGAATAAAGATTCAAGAAGGAAAAGTTTTGTTTCTTTTAATATATATATAGAGAAACTAGACAAATGACCTGTAACTTGTTTTAAAATTTACAGTCTACCATTAAGTTTGACTTGACACCTACTTGTTGATATCCTCCAAGACAACGTAGAATATTGCAAAGTTGCCTATTATTATTATGGGTGGGATGTATGACTGCACGAAAAGCAGCCAGCAAACACATGTACATGTATCCACTCTAGTTCTAAAAAGGCTGGAGTGAGCATCAGGGAAGGTCAGTTCTTTAGGTACCAAAGTTAACACCAAAGACCAAAGCCAAATCACATGTGCTGAGTGAAGTGGGTATCTTAAAGAGCAATAGCTGTATATATATATGGCTGTCTTTTTATTTATTTATTTATTTTTTTTGAGACAGAGTCTCGCTCTGTCACCTAGGCTGGAGTGCAGTGGCATGATCTCGGCCCACCGCAAGCTCCATCTCCCGGGTTCACGCCATTCTCCTGCCTCAGACTCCCGAGTAGCTGGGACTACAGGCGCCCGCCACCACGCCCAGCTACTTTTTTGTATTTTTGAGTAGAGACAGGGTTTCACCATGTTAGCTACGATGGTCTGGATCTCCTGACCTCATGATCCGCCCGCCTCGGCCTCCCAAAGTGCTGGGATTACAGGCGTGAGCCACCGCGCCCGGACTCTATGGCTGTCTTGTACCCTTCCATCCTAATTAAAGGCCATCCAAGACCGAAATCCAAAACTGGAGAAATGTGTAGCAGCAACTTCATTTTACAGTTTGTAGGTTTCACTTTATCTTTTACCAGAGCTTCAAGCAAATAATAAACTTGTTTTGAGTTTGATTTATTTTCATTTCCCATATCCAAAGGGTTACTCTGCCTACTCCTGTCCCCAACACAGTCCTAATAGATAAGATGTGTTCTTCATCTATCTCTTTCTTGGCTTTAGAATATAAGTAACTTGAGGGCAAAGACTTTGTTCCGTTGATCTTTTTATTCCTAGTGGCAAACAGAGTGCCTGCTAACATAAAAATGTGTTGAACAAACACAAGAGCAAAGAGGAGAGAAAGGTCTTAATGATTCACTGTTCTTTGTAAATCAAGGTGGACTGAACATGAACAGTTGACTTAGAGGCTGCTTAGAAATTACTTCCAGGTAGAGGCCTTGATGTGATCAACTCTCCTTTTGAGGGTCCAAGGAACAGGATCTTTGGAAAATAAGTTGTATTAACCAAACTTACAAGGGCCTGATTTATAACCGAAATGCCATTTTGTTCATTTATGGACACTGTCTGACTTTGTCACTTTGTGAGGCACTCTGGTATGGTGGAAGGAGTCACAGACTTGAAACAGAAACATGTGCAACCAAGCCACATCATTGGGGACTCAGTTTTCTCATTTTTATAATGTGAAGAACTAGATGGTCTCTATGGTAGTTTAAAGGAATACAGGGTTAGACTCTCTCTCTAGAAGACCTGGTTTTAATGACCCTTTGAAGAGCTAATGACTCCAGAAACTTTCATTGACAGCACAGATGTCTCCAGTGAACCTTAGACTCAATACTAAACTGTGCAGTGGACATCTTCACTGTAAATTATAACAAATGCTTCAGATCCAACATGTTAGTAACCAAATTCATTATTGTGTAGGAAAGAAATAATGTAGCAGGCTTGAATCTGAGAAGTTGGATTGTGGGAGGGTTTCAACTATCCTGTAACTGATAAGAGGGGCTCACTGTGCCTAAATTGTACAAACAAAACGGTCTATGCTGAACATTTGCTTTTGTTCTGAGAGACTGAAATTTGGTACGTGACCATTACCCAATAAAAACCTTGGGGACTGAGTCTCTAACAAGCCTCCCCTGCAGACAATATTTCAGGTGTCGTCACAGTTCGATGCTGGAGGAATTAAGTGTATCTTGTGTGACTCTATGGGGAGAGTACTCTGGAAGCTTGCGCCTGAGCTCCTCTGGTCTTGACCCCACGTGCTGTCTCCTTTTGCTAATTTTGCTTGTATCCTTGTGCTATAATAAATAAATCATGGTCTTGGGAGCTCCCAACACCACTCTCTTCCTCCTAAAATTGTTTCTAAGTTCTTTATCGCTCATCTAAATAAATGACAACCCCAGTCACTCGGGGAACAAGTCAGAAATCTGAGAGCCATTTCTGCATTCTCTCTCTCTCGTTCCTGTTCATTGAGTTTAGTTCATTCTAGCTCTGTAATCTCTTTCATCCCCACCTCCTGCCTCCACCTCAGGTTAGGCCCTGGGTATTTCTTGCCTACTACCTTCTAAAAAGGTCTTCATGACTAATTTCTCCTCTTGCCACTCCACCTTCCAGACTGCTGCCTGAATGATCTCTCTGAAATGTGAACGTAATTATGATATTGCTGTACTTAAAATCCCCAGGCCCTGCAGAATAAAGTCCTGACTCCTAAGCTTGACGCTCAAGGCCTCACAAGACCCAGATCTTGCTTTCCTGCCCAGTGTCACAGCTCATTCCAAATCTCCTGTTTCCTCCCCATGCAGGGGCCATGGTAAAGGCTTATAGCAATGTTCTCTCCTGCCTTCACGCTGCAGACCTGCTGCCTCCCTGTCCCTCGACACCTGGTGAGTGTTCTCGTCCTTCGGCTTAGGTAACCCCATTCCTGGCCTGACTTCCCTATCACTGCCAGCCCCCCGTGGCATCTGCTCCCTGGCTCCAGGAAAGCAGCGGGCTCCCATCTGTCCCAGACATCAGCTCTTTCAGCTGTCTCCATATTTAACTTGTGTGCCTCTCTAGCCATGAACTCCTCAAGCGCAAGGTCCAGGCCTATGTTGTTGTTGTTTGTTTTTCTCATGGCCTAGTAGCCAGCACTTCTCAATAAATATTCAGCAAGTGAATCAGAAATGAGGCATTTGTGTGGCTGCACAGTGATGCATCCATTAAGCTAGAATGACCTAATGAATCATCTCTGTTCGCCTGAGGATTGTGTATCAAAAGGGGGAGGGTTAGTCATTTACAAGGAGACAGCTCTAGCACCTGGACTCTCTTGGTGACAACAATAAAATCTCATTCTTCAGGGCTCCCTTTTCTAAATTCTGCATGGTCCTATACCTTCTGGCGTCCCTATTCTAGCCCAAGGCAATGCAATTATTTACTATGTAAACGTTAACTGAGTTGTTTCCGGCAGTGCTGCTTCCCACAAATTCAGTACTGTTCATCTTAGAGATGTCCTCTTGCTGACCTTGGCCTGCACTGCCCTTCCCTTAAATCCCAATGTCCTTGCTCAAGTCTCTCTTGTACCTGCTCTACATTACAGGAAGGGTTTGAGTCTGGAACCAGGCAAAGCCAAAAGCCACTGAAAGCATCAACTCGCTTGTAAATGAAGCGGGGAACTCCCTAGTGCATGGTGTAAGACATCGAGTTACAGCCTTCCCTCACCATCCTGTAACTGAGCAGCACAGACCCACCGTGCAGAGCGCACAGCCACCCTCCAGACTGCAGGTAGGAAATGCAGCATTTTCGAAACTGTTCTGGGAAATGCCAGTCTTCAGGCAGCTTGATCAGCAAGAATACTACATATCACAAAGAGTGTTAGGAACAAAACTTATTTAACAAAATGGTAAGAGCAGAGCCTCAATACTTTGGGAAGGACTTGATGGCTTTTAGAGCATTTTACTCCTTTGGTAGTTCTTATTTCTCATCAAAAAATAACATTTTCAAATTTTATATTCTAGTTTTATAAAAACCACAATCATGGCTGGGTGTGGTGGCTCACACCTGTAATCCCAGCACTTTGGGAAGCTGAGGTGAGCAGATCATCTGAGGTCAGGAGTTCGAGAGCAGCCTGGCCAACATGGCAAAGCCCCGTCTCTACGAATACAAAAATCAGCTGTGCGTGGTGGCGCAGGCAGGAAAATCGCTTGAACCCAGGAGGCAGAGGTTGCAGTGAGCCGAGATCATGCCACTGCACTCCAGCCTGAGAAACAGAGAGACTGTATCTCAAAACAACCACCACCACCACCACCACCACCACCACCACCAGTTTAGAACTGTAGCAGCCTGGAGCTAACAGGGCCTGGAGAACATCATTCCACCTCGGGGGGGGAGGCAGCTGCTCTGTGGCCAGGGCAGGACTTTGGACACAGAGAGCCCAACTCCTTCAGCGCACTCACCACTGCTCCATCCTGCCACTCACTGAGGCGCTGCCTCAACTTTGATTAAAATAACCAACACACTTCCTTTAGAAGCTTTGTGGGCCAGGTGCAGTGGCTCATGCCTGTAATCCCAGCACTTTGGAAGCTTTGTGGGCCAGGTGCGGTGGCTCATGCCTGTAATCCCAGCACTTTGGAAGCCGACACAGGGTGATCACCTGAGGTCGCGAGTTCAAGACCAGCCTGCCCAATATGGCGAAACCCCGTCTCTATTAAAAACACACAAAAAATGGCCGGGCACGGTGGCTCAAGCCTGTAATCCCAGCACTTTGGGAGGCCGAGACGGGCGGATCACGAGGTCAGGAGATCGAGACCATCCTGGCTAACACGGTGAAACCCCATCTCTACTAAAAAATACAAAAATCTAGCCAGGCGAGGTGGCGGGCGCCTGTAGTCCCAGCTACTCAGGAGGCTGAGGCAGGAGAATGGCGTAAACCCGGGAGGCGGAGCTTGCAGTGAGCTGAGATGCGGCCACTGCACTCCAGCCTGGGCAACAGAGTGAGACTCTGTCTCAAAAAAAAAAAAAAAAAAAAAAAAAACAACACAAAAAATTAGCCTGGCGTGGCGGCACATGCCTGTAATACTGATGAGATGCTATCAAATAAGTTAAAACAGTAAAAAACAACCCATGGTCCATACCACAGGGGTCCCTGACCAATGTGCACATGTCCACAAGACTCACATGGTCAGGCCAGGCCAAGCCACTCAGGCAGGGGCATGAGTCCTGGAAAAGGAAGGCGGCATGGGCCCGCCTGAGCCATGGCTGTCCCTTGTCACAGAGGCAAATTACACGGACTCCCATAAATAACCGTCTTCACCATACAGTTCCACCTCAGGGGTTAAATGGGTTTCTGTTGACTAATTGCCATCTCTCATACTGAAAATCTGCAAATGGATATGGAATTAATAATTCTGGCTGGCTGTCAGCCAGGAGGTCATCCTTCAAAGCAAGCAAAACACATTTCTGCACAGTGTACCCACAGCTTTCTGAAAGATCAGAAATGCAGCCTTTGCTAGGACAAATGCCAAAAACGGATGTGACAGAGCCTGAGCATCAGTGCTCCCACGCCACCTCCTCCACTCAGAGCCCCGGCATGGCCCCAGCTGGCCCTGACGCACCCAGAGGGTCCCGCTGTACTAGACACTCCTCTTTCTTATCTCTCTGTTGAGAAGCTATTTATATTTCTTTAGAACGTCAGTGCAGTAAACCAGCTTAAGCTCTTGCTAGGTATGGAAATGAGCAAGAGAAAAGGTAAAGCTCAAGCCCTCCATGGATGACCCACAGGTTCTCTGAATAGCAGTAAAAATAAGGCTTCCGACTGGGCAAGGTGGCTTATGCCTGAAATCCCAGCACTTTGGGAGGTGGTGGCAGGCAGATCATGTGAGGTCAGGAGTTTGAGACCAGCCTGGCCAACATGGTGAAACTGTCTCTTCTAAAAATACAAAAATTAGCTGGATATGGTGGCGTGCACTTGTAATTCCAGCTACTCGGGAGGCTGAGGCAGGAGAATCGCTTGAGCCTGGGAGGCGGAGGTTGCAGTGAGCCGAGATGGCACCACTGCACTCCAGCCTGGGCCACACAGCCAGACTCTGTCTCAAACAAACAAACAAAAGGTCATGCGTACCGCTCTCCTCGAAGGTAAGACTGTTCTATGGAATGTTTTGAGAAAGAAAAGGTAGAAATACTATCTTATTGTATATGTATGTGTGTGTGGATTTTTGACAGTGGGAGTCTAGGTCTCTTGGGTCTTTTTGTTTTTGTGAGACAGGATCTCACTCTGTTGCCCTGGCTGGAGTGCAGGGGCACAATCACAGTTCACTTCAGCCTTGACCTCCCGGGCCCAAGCGATCTTCCCACCCCAGCCTCCTGACTAGCTGGGACTACAGGTGCACACCACTGCGTCCAGTTAACTTTTTGTAGAGATGAGTTTTCGCTATGCTGCCCAGGCTGGTCTCAAACTCCTGGGCTCAAGCAATCCACCCACCTCAGCCTCCCAAAGTGTTGGGATTACAGACGTGAGCCACAGTGCCTGGCTGGTCTCTCAGCCTTAAAGCCGTCTGAGGTACTGCCATTATTATATTTTACCTCCAATTTTTTGTTATGTCCATTCCAGAAAGGGGAGGTGGATTTCAGCAAAGAACATGAGCAGGTTTGCCTTACAATGAAATTTAAAAATTAGACTGACAGAAATCAGGATTGTGGAAAATACATAATGGAGCAGAGTCAAGATTCAGTTAGAAGGCAGGCACTGGGTCCAGCAAGCCTACAATTACCAGAGCTGAGCTGTTCATTAGTGATAATCAGAGCAAACAACAAAGGACAGGACACTCAGCCCCAGCCCCAGCCCCAGCCCCAGCCCCAGCCCCAGCCCCAGCCCCAGCCCCAGGATATGTCTGGTTCATATGGAGAAGGCATTTTCATTCCCTGGGGGAAAAAGCAAAAAACCCCAAAATACAAACAAAACAGACAATAACAACAAACAAAGAACCCCAACATTTATTGTCAGGACTGAAAGAAATTCATTCCACAACTGGAACCTACTGTGTGCCAAGTGCTAGGCCTGGCACTTAGGATTCAGAGATGAATAGGATTCCGTCCCTTCCCTCCCAGGTCAGACCACCTTGTGGGGAAACAGACAAGCACACAGGCTTGTAACTGGGGCTGTAAGTCTACAGCAGAAGTCCTGCCTGCAAGACGAGCAACCCAGGAAACCCTCTCTGTGAGCTTCCCAGAGGGGATGGCACGTGAGAGAACAGGGCCCTGCTGTCGCATATTGGTGGGTATCTTCCCCACAGCACCAGTGTCCCTCAAAAGGTGACAAGAACATGCTGCCGAAAGCAATTCCACACAATGTAAATGCACTGCTCTAAGAGGGTCAGCTTGGTCTGGGGATAAAAACTAGACCATCTCCAGAGGAAAGGACAGACTGCGTTCTTCAAATAACTCTCCATACACCACTCACTGCCCAAGCGGGCCTTTCAGAAAAAGCTGGGTGGCTGTGGTTCAAAGTCCTATTCTGTGGCAATGGCATGGAGTGAATCCACTCTGCCATGCTGATGGAGTGTGCTCCCATGCCCAGCACGTCAGTCACTTGGCCAGCAGGGTTGACAATACTTTTGTGAAACTGTGGACCCAAACCAAGTCTCTCACCTAAAGAGGTGATTAACCCACAAACACAGAAACAGCAGCCAGGGTGTCCCTCAGAAAGCAGTTCGAGACCTGCTTCAAGAATATGAACCTAATGGACGACAGAAAGTCCAGGATCCACACCATAACACATGGTGGGCCGTATCTGGTTTAGGAGAGTTCCAGAGTGCAAGTGACGGGTCAGCCAGAAAAGCTGTAGGGAAATCTCCACAAGGCACAATAGACATGTTCCCCTTTGAGCAACACAGTTTTCTAACAGCCAATAGGAAATAACATTCAAAAATTTATCCTAAAATTTACTAAACTTTTAAAGGCGATGTGGAATTAATGCATTATCAAGCAAGAGTAGATAATTGGAAGCTATCCTTTCTTATTCTATGGTTCTCGGAATCAAGAGTTACTTACAGTAACTCATAGGATGTGAAAATAAGACTATAGAATCAGCACAAAGGCCAGGCGCAGTGGCTCACGCCTGTAATCCCAGCACTTTGGGAGGCTGAGGCGGGCAGATTACCTGAGGTCGGGAGCTTGAGACCAGCCTGACCAGCGTGGAGAAACCCCATCTCTACTAAAAATACAAAATTAGCTGGGCGTGGTGGTGGGCACCTGCAATCCCAGCTACCCGGGAGACTGAGGCAGGAGAATCGCTTGAACCTAGGAGGCAGAGGTTGCGCTGAGCCGAGATCGCGCCACTGCACTCCAGCCTGGGCAAGAAGAGCAAAACTCCATCTCCAAAAACAAACAAAAAACAAAAAGCATCAGCACAAACATGGTGTAATATTTCTGGGGTTGAATCCTGGGTTTGCTACTTTCTATCTTTACGAGGAGGGAAAGTTCCTGAAGCTCTTTGTGCTCTGGTTTCCTCGCATGTAAAACTGAGATAGAGATTTTAACCTACCTGAAGAGGTGCTGGGGACATTAATGAGTTAATACACACAAAGCACTCAGAGCACTAGCCGGCACCTAGTAAGTGCTCAATAAATGTTCTAGTTATGTTTTGTTTGTTTGTTTGTTTGTTTTTTTCTTGAGACAGAGTCTCTCTCTGTCACCTAGGTTGGAGTGCAGTGGTACGATCTAGGCTCACTGCAAACTCCACCTCCTGGGTTTAAGCGATTCTTCTGCCTCAGCCTTCCGAGTAGCTGGGATTACAGGCACCCACCACCATGCCCAGCTAATTTTTGTATTTTTAGTAGAAATGAGGTTTTACCATGTTGGCCAGGCTGGTCTCGAAATCCTGACCTCAAGTGATCTGCCTGCCTCGGCCTCTCAAAGTGCTGGGATTACAGGCATGAGTCACCAGGCTTGGCTGAATTACGGTTTTAATTTTTATCATTGTAATTTATTTAAACATTCCTTTATTCCTGCTTGCTTTCTATGTATTTTTACATTGTTGACATTATGCTCTACTAAATCTCATTTTTCTCCACTCAACACACTATTTCTCCAAGTCATTAAACATTTTAAACATATAATCACTGTACATGTACATATTTAGAGACAATCATTCTGGTCCTGAAACTACCTAGGCATTGCTATCTTTAACTTCCTTTTGATGAGTCATTTTTGGATTACCCATTTTATTTAGGGGAAAAGAACTGATTATTTGGGGGTAGAAAGATGTCAGTTCATGTGCTCCATAGAGAAGATGCAGGGGAAAAAAATAACAAGTCAAGATCTTTGAAGATGTACTGAACTGCCGCTGGCCGAGTTTTTGTTTTTAAAGCAATGATGTAGAGAGCAGTGACTGCATGTTGATAACACTTCCGAGAGGGGCCGGGAATGTCAGAGTCTGCTGCAAAGGGGACTCGTGCACTTCGGATGAACTGGAGCACTCCATCACTGTCCTCAACTTGACTCTGTGATCACAAAGAAGTGCTAGAGAAGGATTTATGGACGCGTGATTTTTTTCAGTGCTGCAGAGATCCCCCATCATGGTTTCCCTGTACCATTAACCATTTACTGTCCAAGTAAGATTTCCCATCGGAAGCTCTAATTCATAAACTTAATTTTATTACTCTTCACGAAACCTTCTGTTCTTTTTCGTGATGTTGTTGTAGCAATCATTTCTTTTTTCTGTCTGAAATACTTCCTACTCCAAAGAAAGATATAAGGTTCCAATTCATGCCTCAAATGAAAACTAACAATGCTTCAAAGATGCTGAATGAACCTCCCCTTGGAACCTGGCTGTTAGGTGGTTTGGTGTCTCTCTTCTCTCTCCCCTCCAAAATGTTTCCATCTCAAAGTAGGAGCACATTCCTCTTTTTATGACAAACTTATAAAGTTAAAATTAAAAGTTAAAAATCATAAAGTTATCAAAATTAAGATAACCTCCAAATTCCAAACCAGCTCTAACAAAAAGTCAGTTACCGTTATCATAAAATAATAAAAGACTGTACAGCTATCTGTGCAATGCGTAAGTTTTTTTTTTTTTTTTTGAGACATTGTCTCGCTCTGTTCCCCTGGCTGGAGTACAGTGCTGCAATCTCAACTCACTGCAACCTCCGCCTCCCAGGTTCAAGCAATTCTCCTACCTCAGTCTCCCTGGGAGCTGGGATTACAGGAGCCCAACATCATGCCCAGCTACTTTTTGTATTTTTAGTAGAGAGAGGGTTTCGTCATGTTTGCCAGGTTGGTCTTGAACTCCCGACCTCCGGTGATCTGCCTGCCTCGGCCTCCCAAAGTGCTGAGATTATAGGCATGCGCCACTGCGCCTGGCCAGCGTTTTAAACTATACTTTTTCAGATGGCACAGAGTATTACAAATGAATGATGTGCTGAATTCAGTATGTATTTACTTGGGAGGGAACACCAAGAATAGCATGGACCTGGGAGCTAGACGGACCGCCCTCAACTAGGAGACCTGACCTGTAAGTATTTTCAGGCCCAAAGTAAAAACTGTCTCTTGCTTTGAGCATTGTAGTTGGGAATTACACTTCTCTTGGATGCTAAAGTACAAAAGAGAACTTTTCACTCGTCATTGTGTTTTATAGCTCTGATGACAAGTTAACTCTTTGCTACTGGACGTAGTGTCAACCATGCCATAAAAAAACGAGAGCAAAGATAATGGAAACCAGGCTGCTGGTCTCCATGGCCTTATAATAGTTGGGATATAGCAGCAAGTAAGTTGAAAGTGGAGGATTCTCATGGATCAGCAATATTTGTACAAGTTGGACAGATACTGCATGGTATCTTAAACAGAGAAGAGATTACCTCCTTTATTTGCAGGATAATTCTATTTATCTGTGTAATATAGTTTCAAACAACTTTTGACCTGTAGCAAATAATAGCCCATTTAGAAACCAAATTATTGAGGCTTAATGACTAGATGGGTATAGACTTATTGTTTCAGCACCCCAAGACAGGCGATCTCAGTGCAGTAATGCTTCATTTGTCCCTTTATTCAGCCTGGAGCTACCTCTTCTGACACTTCAGGCCTTCCTGGTTACCTAGGATAAGATCCATCCTGGGGCTGGGCTCAGGCTCACACAGTTCGGGTTGGGGGAAAGAGCTGGGAGTTTTGCTTTTCTGCATTAAAGAGTGAAGAACAGCCCAGAGCCCTTGCATGGTAGGCACGTTAAGAGGGGACCATCATTCACACAGGCTGCTAGTAATGGTGCTGCTGGAGCTATGCAATGGTCTGATCCCCTTATCTCTTGGTTCCTGAACCCTAATTTATGGCTCACCCTACTGCCTTCAGGGTCCAGCTCAACTCCCAGCTGCAGGCTCTAAGGCGCTCTGGAGTCGGGCTTCTGCCCACTGCCATCTGGAATGTGCCACCCTGCCTGAATCATAAATGCTCCTCTTTTTAAGACGCCTCAGGGCACTCCTGGGTAGAGAAGCAACCATACTTCTTCTGAGTCCCTTTGCATCCTGGCACCTGTGAGCCTTTGTCTGCATCTATCAGCTTGTCTGCCTCCTGCCGACACTAAGCTTCCAGGACAGGGATTGGGTCTTTCCAGTCTCAGTAACCTCAGTGCACACTGCACAGCAGACACGCAAGAATGTTTTGAACTGGATGGAAATGTAGAGACTGTATATCACTCCCAATGTAAACAACTCCCCAATTTTCAACCCTGGCCTCTCTCCTGAACTCCAAAAATGATTTCTAACTGTCTGATGGCCAACTTGGCAGGAAGTCAAATGTCGGCCTTGGTGTAGGGCACTCGCGGGTCAGTCACTTCACTGCCGTGCTGGTTTGAAGTCGTTGCTCTCTCTGGGTCCATTCTTCGAGGTCCCGAGGACTCACTTGGACTCCTTCCTCACATCCCATCCCTTGTCAGTTCTGGCTACTTCCACTCCACTGCGTCTCCTGGCACACATGCCATCCTCTCCACTTCCAATGTTATTGCCCCCACTGGAAGCTCCTTATCAATGAGCCCCCAGGCTCATGCGCAGGCCTCTCCAGGCCTCCCACCTCAGTCCCTGCCTCCCTCAGGAGGGCACAGCTAGGGTGATGGGCCTGCAGTGTCTCAAATGCCCCAGTTTCATCTCAAGCCCCACTCCTTAGCCAGCATTCTTGGCCTACCCTGCCCACTGTGGTCTCTGCTGTATTTGAACATCTACTGCATTTAGCACTTACATCTTTCTTTTGGCAAAGGCTGCACTAACTGTACTTGCTTTAATTCTCCAGGTGTTATGACTTATTTATCCGAACATCCTGCTGCCTCTAGGGGGTGTGGCAGCAGGTTTTCACTCCCCTGTGGTGTGTCTCAGTGCTCAGCTTGCACGGCCCTGTGAGTACATGCTGACTGACCTACCAAAAAGAAAAGCCAAGATGTTGAAAGTCCAGTTATTCCTGGGCAAAGATCCCGTAAACCATAGTATCCACAGAACGCTAGAACTCTACCTCTTATCACTGACTATGCTCCCAGGGTGAGTAAGGAGAGTAATGAACTAATCCTTACAAAGCATTTGGAAGGTATGTGACCTCTGCTAAGAACAGGTGATGGTGATGATGATGATGATGATGATGATGCAGCCTGAAATGAGAATGGCAGTGCATGGGTGGAAAATATGGTCAAGCAGCTTCCACACTAAAGGCCGTACAGCCCCATGATCCAATCTGGTGGGTGTGCTATCAATGTGAAATATATTTCATCTTTGTCCTTGGTTCCAGTCACAGGTTTCCTAAAACTCTTGAACTTTCTGGTAGGGGTGTCTTTTGCTCTATTCATAAGGAGCTCCTTCGATAACACCTGAGCTTAAGGTAATGGAGTGATGGGGTGGGCCTCCAGCCAGCCTCAGGATGGAAAGACTAAGTGAGTAGAAGATTGGAGGGCTGGAACTTTCAGCCCCACCCATCAACCTCCAGGAAAGGTGGAGGGTGGGGAGTGGAGATTAAGCTCTACAAAAACCCTTGAACAAGACTTGATGAGTTTCTGGGTTGGTGAAGGCATTCTTGTGCCAGGAGGGAGGTGAATCCCAACTCCACAGACCTCGCCCTATGCATCTCTTCATCCGATGTTCATTTGTGTCTTTTATAATAAACTGGTAAACATAAGGGTGCTGGGAAAAGCTCTCCTCAAACCGTGTTTTCCTCTTCTGTCACAACACAACAGTCATCAACACAGAAGAATTCTGTGACCAAATGTGTAGGGCGTTTCCCCACACACAAGAGGCGGACACCAGGTGAGGTGGCTTCCAGTTTAGTTCTGACCCTGTCTACCCAGAGATAGTGTCAGATCCCACAGGGCTGAGCGCCCCCCACCAACCAGTCGCAAGTCTGGGCCTCTGGAACTTCTGACCAACTGGTTTCAAATTAGGGTTCCTAGGACTCCCCTCTTTGAGTTTAATTTGCTGGAACAGCTAACAGAACTAAAGGAAACACATGCTTAACATTTCCAATTTATTATAAAGGATACTGCAGGCCAGGCACAGTGGCTCATGCCTGTAATCCCAGCACTTTTGGAGGCCGAGGTGGGCAGATCACCTGAGGTCAGGAGTTTGAGACCAGCCTGCCCAACATGGTGAAACCCCATCTCTACAAAAATAGAAAAACTAGCCAGGCATGATGGCGGGTGCCTGTAGTCCCAGCTACTCAGGAGGCTGAGGTGGGAGAATCACTTTAACCCACGAGGCGGAGGTAGCAGTGAGCCAAGATCGTGCCATCGTATTCCAGTCTGGGCAACAGATCGAGACTCTGTCTCAAACAAACAAACAACAACAACAAAGAGATATTGCAAAGGACACATATGAAGAGGTGTGTAGGGCGAGGTATAGGGGGAAGAGACGCAGAACTTCCATGCCCGGCCTGGGTGCCCTGCCCTCCAGGAAGTTCCATGTGTCTGACTGTCTGGAATCCCCTTGAACCCTGTCCTCTTGGGTTTTTATGGACGCTTCATGACATCCACATTCCTTCCCACAAGGTGTAGGGTGGGACCCTCTCATGGGAGGGTCTTAAGACTCACAAGCAGAAATGCGGGGAAACATTACAGTGGAAGGAGGGCAGGGAAGGTCAGAGGCCTGCCCCTGAGGCGTGACACCCCCAACATTACAACAAAAGGCTGTAAGAAGTGTTACGGGAGTCAGGAGCCAGGAACCAAGGATGAAAATCAATATATATCATAATACCTTTGTAAATAAGTGTTTCTCTGAGTTCTGTGAGCCATCCTAGGAACTTAATTGAACCCAAGGAGGGGGCTCATGCGAACCCGTTTTTTTTGTTGTTGTTGTTCTGTTTTGTTTTGTTTTTTGAGATGGAGTCTCATTCAGTCTCCCAGGCTGGAGTGCAGTGGCAGGATCTCAACTCACTCCAACCTCCACCTCCCAGGTTCAAGCGATTCTCCTGCCTCAGCCTCCCTAGTAGCTGGGCTTATAGGAGCCTGCTGCCACACCCAGCTAATTTTGTATTTTTAATACAGACGGGGTTTCACCATGTTGGTCAGGCTGGTCTCGAACCCCTGACCTCAAGTGATGCACCTGCCTTGGTCTCCCAAAGTGCTGGGATTACAGGCATGAGCCACCGTGCCCGGCCGTGAACATGGTTTTTAGCCAGGCAGTCAGAAGTATGTGTGGCCTGGACTTGAAATTAGTGTCTGAAGTACGGCCGGTCTCATGGGACTGAGCTGTCAATCTGTGGGATCTGACACGATCTCCAGGTAGACAGTGTCAGGACTGAACTGAATAAGAGGAACACCCGGTTGGTGTTTGTGAGAAATATTTCGTGTGTAAGGAAAAGCCCCCACACAGCCAGCCACAGAAGTGTGCTGTTGTTGAGTGTGAGAGTACAAATGGAAAAAGAGTTTGCTTTTTTGTTTTACAGTGGGATATTTGATCCGTAGGTCCATATCTAAGCACATGAATAGAATGTGTTTGGGCCTGGTTTTTCAGTCTTGCTGGTCAGTAACTGGTTCGACAAGAAAGACTAGCACACTGATCCCAAAAGGACTACGCCAAGAGCAGATATGATTTGCGGGCTCTTGAGCCTCTTATTAGCCCCTTAAAAGATGTACTTTTCTAGACTTCTTTGGAGCCTGTGATTCTAGTACTGGTGAGTTTCCACTGGCAGCAGACTCCCTGAAGATTCCCTAGCCCTCTGCAGAGTTGGCAGGCCACTAGCACATTTAGTTGGCTCCTAGGGTATGTTCTACACTGGACTTCCCATTGTGAGAAGGCCAAGAGAACGAAGACACAGTCTCTATTCTGGAGGTGGAAAGTGGGAGAGATGGTAATTTAATTCACAGTAGATGGTGGGTGAGGCAACTAGATAAGGTAAGAGGACACACAAAGGAAGTAACTGCAGTAAACCTTAACTGGTGGCACAAGTGCAGAGGTGTGCTTGAAAGAGAAATGGAGTGTCTAGAGGTGGGTGAGTATATGCTGGTAGATGTGACAAAGGCACCATTCCTCCAACACCAGTCCTGGGAAAGGCACGTGATATGGTTTGGCGCTGTGTCCCCACTCAAATCTCATGATGAATTAAGATCTTCAGGGTTGGAGGAGGGGCCTGGTGGGAGATGACTGGATCAAGGGGGTGGATTTCCCCCTTGCTGTTCTTGTGATAGTGAGTTCTCATGAGATCTGGTTGTTTAAAAGTGTGTGGCACTGCCCCTTCACTCTCTCTCTTTCCTGCCACCATGTAAAGATGTGTCTGCTTCCCCTTTGCCTTCCAACATGACTGTAAGTTTCCTGAGGCCCCTCAGCCACGCCTCCTGTACAGCCTGTAAAACTGAGTCAATTAAACCTCTTTTCTTTATAAACTATCCAGTCTCAGGTAGTTCTTCACAGCAGTGTGAGAACAGACTAATACAGGATGGGATTCCAAGTAACTATGCACTCAGAGAAGAAACACAGATACATCTGGGAACTGGATGATGGAAGCTACAGGGAAGCACAGTAGGTAACTTTCATGGGTCCTACACTCTACAACATATTCTTGGGTTGGGATGAGTCAAACAGGAGACTGACGTCCAGGATGGAATTGGCTCTTTATGTTCCCAGCTGTAGGTCTGTTCCTTAACAGATCACGGTACCTTCATTAAAAATGGCCTAGGAAGCGTACTTAATGCAGAAACCCCAGCAAATTCTTACAGGGGTTGGTCGTGCAGTTATACATTTTCTTTCTGGGACTTCTAGGGGTTTAATAAAATTCCTTCATTGGATCATTTAATCCAACATAAATGATTTCCCTTCACCTACTTTATACTTGCTCCCTGATTTTATACCAGTGAGTATAGCCTGATATAATTAAACATTCTGAATTTTCAATGATACCCAGAGAAGAGTATGTGATAACCAATTCTCTCAAAAGCAATTTACTGTAAATATTTTCATTTACAGTAAGTCCTGACTTAACATTGTGGATAGGTTCTTGGAAACAGTGACTTTAAGCCAAATGAGGTACTGTGTGGCTTCATAACTCAACTCTTTCTCCTATCAATTAGACTATGTGAAAACTGGTTTCATATGCATATGTCCTTTTGCTTATAGTGGTAGTTTCCAAGAACCTATCAATGACATTAAGTGAGGACTTATTGTAATCTGATATCTGCGGGTAGATAATTTAAGGAACACATACATAGTTAAGCCTGTAAACTGCCATGAGTTCCAGATATTATCAGTTAAATTTCTCCACAATTACAATTCCAGTTTTGGGGTTTCTTTTTACTCATTAAATTTGAAATAGTTTTAAAGCTTGACCCTTTTCTTAAAAGTTTAACTTCTCTTTTTATTCAGGCTTCCCACTAAACCCTCAAACTGACTCTGAGGGTGGCCTGGCTATCTAATTTACAAACCTGGTATCTTGGTTTGCATTCATTTTATTTCCCTTGCATACATTGCTTAGCTGCTTCTGATTATATGCCTCTTAGCCACGGCTGGGATAGAAAAGTGTAATAAGAGAAAATTGTAACTAAGAGACACAGAAGAAAGAGAAACTCCATGAGCACCAGATACTTTTATGGATATCTTTTGGAAGCTCTAAATTGAGATGTATCTTTGTTGTCAATTTATGCTATGAATCCAAAGGAAAAATGGGGGGAAGAAAACAAGTAGGCTGTAGATGAAAGTGGAAGAAGAAAAATGAGTCTATCTATCTATCTATCTATCTATCTATCTATCTATCTATCTATGTATCTTACCAGTGGTATGAAAGTATATGAGTCAATATTTCATCAATACCTAGAAAACATAATAGATCAATATGCTGATTTTAGGGGTGGACACAAAAGTGTTATAATCATCTTGGATCTTTTCTTTTTTCCCCTCCTTGACTCTGAAGAGGAACACCATTTTTCTATGTATGCAAAGAGTAAAAGGTCAGAACTAATACACGGGGATTAATAGCAGTGAATTACAAACTCGACTCAGTGGTATAGTACCTGGCAACATTATTACTCAGCATATTTCCCAGGCTGAGGCTGATTTCATTTAAAGTAGTTTTATACTTGTGCTAAAAATAAGTGTACATCACACTAGGTGGGAGAAGATCCCCTACACAAATGGATTGGACCTAGATAACCTTATGTACCAAAGAGGAAAACATCATTCTCATGAGTCACAAAGCTTTCTTCTTCTTGTCAATATGATCAACAGTTTCTGGAAATTGAGAACGATGCTGGTCACTTTCCTTCCCCCCGAACACGCCACACTGAGGAAACAGGGATGACTCCTTCCCTATGGGACAGACACACATGTAGCTTTCCCTGGGTTGCGGAGGAAGGCATGGCCACAACACCATTGGGCAGCCTGCTGCAGGGATGAGAGGAAGCAGTGGATGCCTGGGCCAGGGAAATGCATATTTGGGAGAGAGCAGGAAATTTTGATGTAGAGACAGGGAAGAACCCTGGGGAAAAGGACCCAAGCTGGGCGGGGAGGAGGAAACCACCAGGATTCCAGGATCGGAGACAAAGGACACAGGGACACAAATAAAGTGAGGCCAGACGGGGAGGGCAGGCTCATGGGGAGGGCAAGCTCACGGGCAGGGCATGAGCCAAACCTGGCTTATTTCACACTCATCAGAGAGATTGCACAGATGGGGCCAAACCAAGGCCCAGGAGCATCGGAGAGAGGAGGGCCATTTCAAAGATGTTTGTAAAATAAGCTCAAGGTTTCTTTGTTTATTTGTGGGTGTGGGAGTGGAAAAGTAGGGAAAGTGGAGAATGAGGGAGGAAAAAGGGATGGGTGATTTTGTAGGCAAGATGCTGCCTGCGGAGGTCCTGGCGGACCTGCTGGGGGGAGTGGTGTTCCACATGCTCTCACATCACCGGGAGTGCAAGACTGACTACATTACTGCTTACACATCTCCAAGGGCAGCTTCGGGAGTGAATGTTTAATTGTCTCACTGTAACTGGTCGTAAATCCCTGGAAAATGTGAAGGGTCATGCATTTGATTTAAACCTATAAGGTCTGAATGAATTCTTCTCCATGCCTAACCGAGTGAAGCAAGTGTATAACCCTAAGTAGGGTCGGTACAAAGGGGAGGAAACACCTCCCCACTGAGCTTGCAAAGAACTTCACCACTGACCTGAATCAGATCCAGCAGGAAACAAAACACTCAGTACATACTTTTACGGTAGAGGGAGGGGGACGGAAAACAAAGCGAGCTGAACTGAAACGTGAGAAAGAACAGAATGGCAGTGAGTCCACGGGGCGGGGCCACAGCTTGCTTTTTTCACGGCCCTCAGTCCAGTAACCCCACCCGGCATTCGTAGCGGGTGACATCACTGATGCCCCAAACACGCTCCCGCAGTTTCCTGCTTTCCAGAGTCCAGCCGAGCGATGATGTCAGTGGTGCACCTGGGTAAAGATGTGGCAGGACTGGGTCACAGGGAGTGGGGACAAAGGCCAACCCAGTTAAATAAACTGCTGGTCTTCTAGGGCCTGGTCCCTGGGCAGGCCTCCACCATGAGACAGGTACAGCCCAGGTCAATCCCCACAGGAGGAAAAAAGCATGTACTTGGCCGGGCGCGGTGGCTCACGCCTGTAATCCCAGCACTTTGGGAGGCCGAGGCGGGTGAACCATGAGGTCAGGAGTTTGAGACCAGCCTGAACAACATGGTGAAACTCCGTCTCTACTAAAAACACAAAAAATTAGCTGGGTGTAGTGGCGGCTGCCTGTAATCCCAGCTGCTCCGGAGGCTGAGGCAGGAGAATCGCTTGAACCCAGGGGATGGAGTTTGCAGTGAGCTGAGATCGCGCCACTGCACTCCAGCCCAGGTGACAGAGTGAGACTCCGTCTCAAAAAAAAAAAAAAAAGAGAATGTACCTATGCAGTGACTCCTGTCATCCTCTGCCCATAAAGGGCACAGGGTCCAAAGTGAAGGAGTTACAGGAAGGCAGAGGGAAGGAAACCGTGCAGAGGTAACCATATGGGGGCAGGCCCTAAGCTGCTGAGATCTCCACAGTGGATCTCTCTCCTCTGACTGGGAGGTGGAAGCACCAATGGTCTTTCTCTACAGTGCCAGGAGCCACCCTGCCCCCAGAGATGCCCTACATGGCACTGACTACCATATAAATGCTTCTAGATAGTTTCATTCCTTGTAGGTGATATTCCAAATATTAGCAGTTGTATTTCTCCACAATTACAATTCCAGTTTTGGGGTTTCTTTTTACTCATTAAATTTGAAAAGCCAATTCCAGTTTTAAAGCTTTACCCTTTTCTTAAAAGTTTAACTTCTCTTTTTCATTCAGACTTCCCACTAAACCCTCAGACTGACTCTGAGGGTGGCCTGGCTATCTAATTTACAAAACCGGCCAGGTTGACTAACCCCTATATTCCAGCCCAGAGTGTTGTCAAAAATAGCTGTCAAGACATGCCTCTATGTCCCATGTTTGCCAGTACAAAAGGGTTCATATTCTAAGTTCTTCAAGTCTCTCACTGCCTCAATGTGACGCCAATAGAAAACAGTCAAATACACCAAATATTAACTTCAAATGGATATCTGCTATGAGTTCCAACTTGGTCGGACACCCCTCCAGGCCAGCTGTAGTTTTAAAAAACACTGTGAAAGATGGCCGGGCATGGTGGCTCACTTGAGGTGACGAGTTTGAGACCAGCCTGGCCAACATGGTGAGACCCCAGTCTCTATGAAAAATGCAAAAAGTGAGCCAGATGTGGTGGCGTGCACCTGTAGTCCCAGCTACTTGGGAGGCTGAGGCAGGAGTATCACTTGAACCTGGAAGGTGGAGGTTGCAGTGAGCTGAGATCATGCTACTGCACTCCAGCCTGGGTGACATAGCAATACTCTGTTTCAAAAAAAAAAAAAAAAAAAAAAGAGAAAAGACTGTGAGAAGAAAGAATTCACTCACCCCCTCTCCAACCCCCAACACAGTAAGCAAGAAGGGCCCAGGAACAAATTAACAGGGAAAAACAACCTTGCATTTGCTCAGTGGAATCTTGGGGTTTGCACACATTAGTCAGAGGTAGACAAACCATACTGAATATACTTCTTATAGAACTGTTCTAGCTCTTATGGCCTGTCTTCGCTGTCCCAACTTTTGAGGCGCAAAAACACAGCAAGACAGCCAGGACCGGCCAGGTGATGGCACGGAGCCCACTCCCACAGGCTGCGTGTGTGTTCTCACTCTTGCCACTGGCCTGAGTTATACATTCTCCCCAAGCACTTGCAGTTTATCATCGCCCTATTTACTGCATTTTCATGTTATAAAAGTGATATATGCCCAATGTAGTAATTTGATCTATATGGAAAAAGTGAAGAAAAAAAGCTACTCATAATATCACTGTCTAATTTAAGGTTTTGGTGTTGTCTTTCTAGTCGTTTTCTATATGGAATGTAATTTACTTCTCAATAATATCATTTCATATACTTTGCTTACATGTTAGTATTTTTGTCATGAAATTTATGCCAACTGATTAAACAGCCCTTGTAAATGATACAAACTTAAAGACAATATCAAAACAATGTGAACACAAGACAAAGACCACCTACTACTAAATTATTTTTGGCATGCGATTATTTTTTGAGAAGTTTTATAAACTATTAGGTTTATTGAACACTATAAACCATAAGCCTTGGAATAATTTTGGAAGCATACCATAACAGGGTAATTTGTAGTAGAATATAGGGTTGGAAAACCTCAAAAAACAACTTGCTTGTTTCTTCCCATATCGAAGATCTGTATTAGAAAAACTATTTCTTACAAAAAGACGTATTAAGTGGTACTATGTCGGTCAAGAATCTTGTATTATTTCCTAGCTTTCAATAATACATATAATGTCATAAAAAAGAGGGAAGAACACATAAAATACACATGAAGCTTACTAGGAATGAAGAAAGTTATTTTAGGAAAGAAAAATTGGCTACCATAAAGGAATATGGAAAACACTAGCAAGGCACGTTAAGAATGAGCGCAAAGGTCTTAGACGTCCACGAGCTGGGAATGCTTGTGCTGGGTGCTTCAGTTACAACAGCATGGGGAAGGGAAATAGACTAGTGAAGCTGTTACACCAGTTAATAGTATTTATTATTATTTGTGGTCACCAATGCCAATTAAAGCAATAATTAAATAGAACATGATGAAATAATTCAATGGTAGGAAAAAAAATCTGGCCCACAAGGGAACATGGAAAGTAAAAGTAAATATTTAGAAAGCAAAATCTGGAGGGGAAAAAACCTCCAGCATCTCACCATGGGGTCTTCCAAAGCCAGGAATGCTGGAGATGTTTATTGTTCAAGGACGGACTTGCTTGGGTTGGGATTCTCCAACTAGAGCCAGAGGGGAGCTTCTCTGCCTCCCTTGAGGACATAACAAGAGGGGCTTTCTGCCTTTGTTATAAAGCCCGCCACATTCTGTGCCTGTATGGTTTTATTTACTGGAGTCTATCATAAGGCCTGTGAGGGAAGCGATGAATCTTTCTCATAGCCATGGGGCTGATGGCCCTGTGTGCTGTTGGCATTTAATAATTCACTGAGTAAATGAATGAACCCTGCAGGAGAATGGGAGCCTTTCTGATCTTGAGGTCTCAGTTTGGACTATCTTTCTGGAGTAGATAGATGAATATGTATTTCAGCAGCACTCTAATAAGCCCACACTGGGTGACTAAGCAGATGAGTGATTCATTTTGCTAGAATTTTCCCACCTGCAGGAGCCAGTCCCCTTGGTGTCCCCATTCCCCATCTCCTCAGTCATCTCAGCAGGAAATTACTATCCTGTCTCCCACACGGGTGATGAATGTTCAAGGCATTTCAGCAGACTGTGGCAAGGCCCAGAATGGGGTCAAGTAAAAGTAAATACCAGCCCTTATTAGGAGATCCTGGCCCCTCTGGTGCGTGTGTCCCAGTACACATGCAGCTTCCTGCTCTGTCATAGAAAGCAGCCCTCTAGGGCTACCGCCTCCAGTGACAGTTTCCTGACCTCCAGGAACTTCTGTAGTCAGGCACCACTCCCTTCCTCATGCCCCACACCCGACTGTTCCAGATTTCATCACTATGCACTGACGCTCACCACGACCCCGCGTGTGGCCACAGGAGGAACTTGGCTGAGGGCTGAGAAGACCAGATAATGACACAGAGGGCTCACTTCAGGAAACCCAGGGAGCTGCAGCGGCTCCTCCAGGGCCATTCCACACATTCATTTTCTAACAAGTCATAAGTCCAAGAGTGACGTCAGGAGCGGACAGCCTGGTGTCCAGGCATGAGCCATGGCAACAGATTCTGATTTTCCAGAATGACTTTGGTCGTTACCTGGTGTTGGATATGATGGTGTTAGCTGGAGTGGGAGGAGATTCATATTGTATGTTTGTTTAGTGACTCCAAAGATGTTAAATTATTCTGTGGTTTTTATTATTTTATTTCATTTTTTTAAGACATGGAAGTCTCACTGTATCTCCCAGGCAGGAGTGCTCACTATAGCCTCAAACTCCTGGGCTCAAGTAATCCTCCCACTTCAGCCTCCTGAGTAGCTGGCACTCCAGATACCTACCATGACTCCTGGCTAATTTTTATTTAAGTAGAGATGAAGTCTGCCTATGTTGCCCAGGCTGGTCTCGAACTCCTGGCCTGAGGCAATCCTTCTACCTTGGCTTCCAAAAGTGCTCAGATTATAAATGTGAGCCACTATGCGGGCCCTGGTTTTTATTTAATGGCTATTAAATGCTCAGAAGTGAATTCAGGTTTCAGTTAAATGCACAATTTTTATATCAAACTATTTTCTTTGCTAATTCACTTCTATCTGCGTCTACCAGCTGTAAATTGCCTGAAGCAGAGAAAGCTTCTTTAGGTTGGGGCTCCCTGTAGCCCCAAGCTGAGTGCCTTATGCGGCACTGGCTGAGTGAATTTGTTGGGTGAACTACTGCGGGGTTTAGAGTCTGCAGAGGGTAGGACAGGGCAGATCGTGATCGCAGCTAACCTTCTCAGCTACTCTACCATTTCATGTCCTGTTTGGGCACCTCCGTCACCCCTCACCTCCCCTGATGGTCCGGTCTCTCTGGGCCTGCACTGTCCAGCCACCCCTTCTTAACCCTAAGCCAAGGCCTTCACCAACTAAAGCTCAGGAGTAAAGTGGCCATCACTGAGGCCATTCTACGTATGTATGTATGTATGTATGTATATATATATTTATTGAGAGATGGGAGTGTTGCTCTGTTGCCCAGGCTGAAATGCAGGGTGTGACCTCGGCTTACTACAACCTCTGCCTCCCAGGTTCAAGTGATTTTCCTGCCTCAGCCTCCCAAATAGCTGGGATTATAGGCGCCAGCCACCACACCCAGCTAATTTTTGTATTTGTAGTAGAGATGGGGTTTCACCATTTTGGCCAAGCAGGTCTCGAACTCCTGACCTCGTGATCCACCTGCCTCGTGATCCGCCCGCCTCGGCCTCCCAAAGTCCTGGGATTACAGGCATGAGCCACTGCGCCCGGCCAACTGAGGCCATTCTAAGGAATATAAAGCAAGCTCTTCAGTACCGATTTTTGTTAACTGAGGTATAATTAAATTATACACAGGCCTGGCACAGTGGCACAAGCCTGTAGTCACAGCTACTTGGAAAGCTGAGGTGGGAAGATTGCTTGAGCCCAGGAGTTTGAGTCCAGCCTGGACATCACACGTGTATAGGTCTGTGAGTCTGGAAGAATGTATATAGCCATGGACTCACTACCACGTCAAAATATAGGGTATTTCCATTGTCCCAAAAAGTTCCCTCCTGCCCCTCTGCAGTCAAACACTTCCCCTCCCCCAACTCCTGGCAACCACTGATCTGAACTGTAGACCTGAAAATGTCATTCAGAACCCATTTCATCTGGACCCTTCTCCCTGTGTCAACACTGCTGCGAGTGCGAGCGGTGTCTGTGGGATTTTTCTGGACGTTCTCTGCCATGCTGCTGCTCTTTCCTTCCCACCTCCTGGAAGGCGCCCCTGCTGGGAGTCGACTGCGTTAACATGGGTGTTTCAGGGATGTCTTCCTTTGCTCTCTTCTCACTGATTTCTAGCTATCCCTGTGTCTCTCCTGTTTAACGACTGCCTTCACCCATATCCTTAAACCCACCAGGGTGACGTTCCTGCCCCTTTCTTTGGAGCGCTGTGTCTGTATTTCCAGTGGAGGCACAGACTGTTCCTTAGATCCTGTTAACCCTCCGAGCTCTCTCTACCCAAGCCAGGCTCATTTCTGGCCCTGCAAATCTGCCTTCTCCTGTGTCCTTTCCATGACCGATGGCATCACTAGCCAGAGTCACCAAGCTAGAACAGTCCCTTCCCCCGGCCCCCACGGTAGGAGGATACTTTTAGAGTACGTCTGCAATTCACCCCCACTCTCCGTATCTACTTCTGTGGCCAAAGTATGGACCTTGATTGCCTCTGGCCCCAGCTGAATTAACCCACCTCTCTGGGCCTGGTTCTCTTTTCACTAAACGTTCTCCACATTGCTGCCAGAGCTATTTTTCTAAAATACACATCAGACCACATTCTTCTTCTCCTTATTTAAAAACAAAAAAAACAAAAAACCAAGAAATAAACCAAAAAAAACCCAACCTACCGTGGCTCCCCAGTGTGTACGAGATCAGATTCAAGTTCCATGAGATGGTTTTCAAGATCTTTGGCCATGTGGCTCTGTCCTGCTATCCCAATCCTATTCCCATTCCCATTCCCATCCCCAGCCTTCCCACCTCATCCTACTCCAGCCACACTGGACCACCCCAAGAGAGGATGTCATGTATTAGTACTTTGGTGCATTTGAGTCAAAACTCACTGTTTTGCCAGTTCAGAGATTGAGCACTTTTTGAAGAATCCCTTCTTCTTCCATATCCCGGGTAAATTCTGCCCCAGGCATAATGAGCTGTTACCCTCTGGGCTCTGAGGGCATTCAGAATGCCAATGCAGTGCTCTCCAGACACCTCTGTGCTGTTCAAACCTATGCATCTCACACCTGCTTATCTTAAAATCTCTGTGCCTCACATGCAGGAAGAATTCAAAAAATGCTGATTGAAAAAACATTGTGTCCAGTATCAGATGAAGTATGTAAATATCAAGGCAAGAATCTGCACTTTTTGTCGACCTATTGCTTGTTTGCACAATAGAGCCACATGGTTTATTATAAAAAATTATTATAATGTACACTGTACACTGGTTAAGCTCAGATCACTTTGCAATAATGATGATGACAATGATGGGTTAGAATATTTTTTTCTTTGCTTGCCATGGGATATGCCAGGTTGTGAGAATTCTTTTTTGTTCTAAATCAAATTCAGGAACACTCCCAAAGACAAGAAGTCGAATTTAGGCCATGGATGGTAGCAATGGAAGGCTATCACTGTGTAGCTGTACCAAATGAAGCTCATCTGCATGGATTTTAAGCACTTTGATAAGCTTTTATTTCTCTGTTCATCTCCTTTACCCCCATAGATAACACAAAATAACAGCATAATCATCCAATAGCAATGAAATCCCATCACAACAACATAAAAAATGAGAACTCATGAGATTTACTAATTTCCTAAGCCAGAGCTTCCCACCTGATGTGCTGGGGAAGTGGGAGAGCATGAGGACTGCTTTCCCCAGCCCTTGGGGTGACTGGGCAGATCCTGTCTGGTGTGAGCAGTAAACTCCACTGTGGTACAACATTTTGGGTGCTATGTGTTATAAAGGTTGACAACCACTGTCCTAAGCCATTCTACCATTTAAATAACAGGCTGAATTCTCCCAAGTTATGTTCATACTTGCCTTAGGAAGGAAATTAGTATTATGACTCTAAAGATCCTGAGCACATGATCTAAAAAAAGAAAAACCCAAACCACAATGGCAAAGGTAGGTGAGACAGAGTGTTTGGAAAAATAGCGAATACTGTACTATTAATTACTCCTTAATTCTCCCTAATCCATGATTTTTAAAGAGTGGGTGGAGCATAACGATTTGAGGCACCACGGCAGTGCAGAATGGGGAGGGTTTTTGGAAAATGTGACTCACTCACCGTTCCAACCAAAGGGTAAATGAACCCAGCGCCTATGCTGGCCCGGACATCACTGATAGGTAAGATGAAGTCCCTTGGCACACCTTTTTTGTCAGGTTGGTGAGACAGAGAAAGGTGGGTCTTTGCCATGCAGATGGGCAAATTTCCAAAACCCTGTAAGAAAGGAAAGAAAATGTATTCACTGATACAGATGTTAGTCTCCTGTGTTTTTCTATTTGCACTTTCTACAGTCTTGGCCAGCAATGGTGTGCTGGCTCAGATCGAGGCACATGCAGGAGCTGCCGATTACTACTTGTTCATTGAAGAAGCAAGAAGGTGAGGATAAAAACTCATCTCCATGTGATCACTGTTTAGCAGGTCAAGGGTGACTACTGTTTATTTTGGGGGTTCTCTTTAAGAGAAGGCAGTGTTATGTGCCTGTTTGGGGAAAGCACGGCTATTTTCAGGCAAAGCAGCAGCTGTAGAAACCACTTTCCAAGACTATTAATATCCGGGACCCAGCAAGGTAGTCTGGAGAAAGGCTCCTCAACGAGGCTCTTAGTCATGTTGTTCACTCATTCTGGAGTCGGTCAGGAAGCAAAGGGCCCCTTTGTGTTGGTTTATGAATCATGGCTATTTGATCTGCGATTACATTATAAAAACTAAGATGAGGTCACTATTTAAGCTTCTTGTTTTTAAGGACCAAAGTCTATGTCTGACCCAGAGTCCCAAAGGTGAAAGAGCAGGAAGTCACATGTGGTGTCTCACAAAAAGGACAGTGTCCTCGAAGCCTGGTTCTGATTAAATGGCACATAGTGTTCCTTTAGAGGCTTTGCTAATTCATTGCAACCACATACTTGACACTAACTTTAAAAAAAAAAAAAAAATAGAGATGGAGATTTTGCTATGTTGCTCAGAGTGGTCTCAAACTCCCGGCTTCAACTGACCCTCCTGCACTGGCCTCCCAGAGTGCTGGGATTACAGGTGTGAGCACCGTGGCCGGTTGACACAACTTTTAAGCAATATTTCCTTGATAGACAGAGATAAAGGGAAAGAAATCTTTAGTGAAATTTTCATAAGACTTAGCCTAAAACTATTTGGAAGATCTCAGAGTCTTATCAACTCAGGGAGGACGTGGGCTTGGGGCCATTTTCTTTTTGAAATCTCCACTCTTCTATACTGGTAAGAATTTTGCTGGGCGACAATCACAACTGCCTTTCAGAAATGGTGCCAGAATTTTGAATTTCAGACATGATTAAATATTGGAGTAATTTCTATGAACTAATAGAGGTTTGCTAATGTAAAAATTTTGTTAGTAGGCATATTAAAAAGACACAAACAAAAACCAACCAATACGCCATAAAGTGTCACCAGATTACTTCATAAAAGAAATAACATTTTAACATTGAAAGGAGAAAAGACTTAATATGATAATAAATGATAGCCTTAAATATCATTATTAAAAACTCATGGGAAGAAAAAACCAAACCAACCTCATGAGAATGGCCTTACTTTACTTGGTTTATTGCACATGAATGAAAATTTCACCACAATGCCTGTGCACAGAGCAGTGCTTGGGAATCCTTTTTGTAAAGGATAAGCCAAGAACATACAGGGAAAATTCTCAGAAGTGAGAACTTTCTGAGTTGCTGACTATTTTACCAAACCTAGGAGAATAAATACACTGGCTGGCAATGGTAGCATTTAACAAAATTTCAAATGGGTTTACAAAAAAGAATAAGGAGTTGGAGATTTTTTTTAAAGAAAAGGTCAACACACTACCTATCACGAAGCTCTTTAGCCAGCAGGCTCTTAAAGTGTTCTGACTTCTATCTATCTGGTGACGCCAAAGTAGGAGGGACACTCGAGGCATATGGTCCTTTTGGTGAAGGTGGCTGAGCCTCCTGGAATGGAGTTGATTGATCATGACTGTCACTGGACTAGATGGTGACACATGCTGTCAGATCGCAGCCACCTTCCCAGCTGCTTGCCTACTTGCCTTTGTCAGTGGCTAGAGGCAGAAGATGATGGAGCCTTCAACCTCAGTGGACAAGCTCAGTAAAAAGCCAGTGAATCACTTACATAAGAAGAACACCAAATATTCCCATCTTTATAGGCTGCACTCCTATCTGCCTACCCCGGCACCATGCTAGCATTTTTAAGGTAGTAAGAGGCCTGCAGGGAAGCGGAAGCATTGCAATTCATCTAAATCTGACTCCACAGCTATACTCCAAAGGATAGTTTCAACATTCTGGGCTGAGTGGGAGGGATGAAAGATCACACATTACCTACAAACAGGGATACCACCCATATCAGACACATTTATAGTCACAGAAGTAAATGATGCATGGATCAGAGGATGTATTTCTCACCATAAAGTTCTAAATATAGCCTACTATATCCAAAAGTAATATCCCGAGGATATCACTTTCATCTTTGTTAACCATAAAATAGATTAAGCAAAGAGTAACTGGTGAGACAAGTACAAATTCTCAAGTCAAGCTGAGTATTCTGAGAGCCTAAGGTGGATTTTTTCTTTTCCCCCTAAAAGTACAACTTTTACCTGTTGAGTGTAACGATCTATTTTGGCTTGTGCCTCAGGAGAGAGTTCAATATCTTTGGCTCCATAGACAGCCTGGGCAATGGTTCTTATCTTGTCCACAACTGGAAGCTGGAGAAACACAAATTATAACAAAATTGTATAAGTTTAATCTGGTTAAAGATTTTTTTTAAAGTTTAGTGAGATTTTCTGTAATTGCTCAAAATTTCCTATCAGGGTACCCCCTCAGCAACTGCAGGATTCCTAGCAAATGCTCTTTTTCCCTTTTAGCACCCTAAAGCAATGAAATTTTCAGTGTCAGAAATAGATCAGATGTCAACTAGCAAATAAACCTTAGGTGTTCAGGCAATTTAGAGGCAGCTTATCTAGTTGTAACAATTTTTATCCATTGTCACATTTAAAAAAATGTAGTTTACTATAATTTTTCTTTCTTTTTTTTTTTTAGACAGCATCACTCTGTCGCCTAGGCTGGAGTGCAGTGGCACAATCTCAGCTTACTGCAGCCTCAACCTCCCAGGCTCAAGTGATCCTCCCATCTCAGCCTCCTGAGTATCTGGGACTACAGGGATGCACCACGACTCCAAGCTAATTTTGTTGTCTTTTGTTTTTTGCATTTGTTTGTAGAGACTGGGTTTCACCATGTTGCCCAGGCTGGTCTTGAACTCCTGGACTCAAGCAACCTGCTCACCTTGGCCTCCCAAAGTACTGGGATTACAGGCATAAGCCATCTCACGCCTGGCCTGTTTACTATAATTTTTAAATAATCATATATGTCAGGACTGGAGCCTCCCAATGAAATTGTGAGTGCCAGTTTTTAAGTGGGTCTGAATATGGGTTCACAGTATTGCTACAGAAAAAGTAGCAATACTAAAAACAAGTATTTTTTCGTGAGCAGTAATGGATTGAGATTTTAACATAAATGCTGATGTGATCAAACACTATATTGGAAAATTAGAAGGTGAACCCACTGTCACTTTAGCAAATTATGAGAAATCATGTGGCATGGAAGAAACATGAGAAGACTAGATACAGGCAAATAAGTGTGTTGGGGGAGATGATTTCCATAATGTTAGACTGAAGACTTGGACACAGACTACTGGTAGCATACAGCAAGGGATCTTCAGAAACAAGAATGATTCATTAGGAAAGGAATCCTCTACAGATAAAGTAATTCTAAATTTAAGAAACACATTTGGCAAAATTATCCACAATCTTTCTGTGGGTAAAAATGCATATGTGGCCAGGTGTGGTGGCTCACACCTGTAATCCCAGCACTTTGAGAGGCTGAGGTGGGCGGCTCACTTGAGGTCAGGTGTTCAAGATCAGTGTGGCCAACATGGTGAAACCCCGTCTCTGCTAAAAATACAAAAATCAGCTGGGCTCACGTCTATAATCCCAGCTACTTAGGAGGCTGAGGCAGGAGAATTGCTTGACTTTGGGAGGTGGAAGTTGCAGTGAACCGAGATTGCGCCACTGCACTTCAGGCCTGGGTGACAGAGCAAAACTCTGTCTCAAAAAAAAAAAAAAAAAAAAGCATATGCATGATGCAATCAGTTGATTTGCTGTTTGGTGAACAACTGCTGAACCAAATGCTGATGGAACAGATGTGAACCAAGGGGCAGAAGTCTCCCGTGGCATGCCTCAAGGACTTCGCTTGACAACAGCAAGTGTCATATTTGTATGAAATACTGTTGATACAAGAGTTACCCAAGAGAAAATAAATAAAAGCCAGCACTCTTCCCCTCCCAACCCTGATAGCACCCAAAACTGCTTTAAAACGTGTTTTTCATTACTACAGTTTTTATTACTGTAGAGGTGTTCTGTGGTCTGGAACTTAAACATTGAATGTTCTAACAAATAAAAAGAAATGAAGGTACAAGCCTTATAACCTTTCACTGAGGGACATAAAAAGAATCTGAGTCAATGGAGAAAAATAGTTTGCTCATGGATGAGGAGACTTAATACTGTACAGACGTCACTTCTCTGAAACTTACTCAGTTCGATGCAAGTCCAGTAAAAATCCCAAGCTCATTTGTGATTACTCGGCCTATGAGTTCTAAAACTTACAATAAAGGGTTGATGTGGTTTGGATGTTGGTCCCTCCAAATCTCATGGTGAAATGTAATCCTCAGTGTTGGAGGCGGGGCCCGGTGGGAAGTGTTGGGATCATGGGGGCGGATCCTTCATGAATGGCTTGGTGCTGTCCTCATGATAATGAGTGAGTTCTCACTCTGAGCTCTGGAGAGATCTGCTTGTTGGCACCTCCCACCCCCTCTCTTGCTCCTGCTCTTGCCATGTGATGCACTGGCTCCCCCTTTGCCTTCTGCCCTGAGTGGAAGCTTCCTGAGGCCCTCACCAGAAGCCCAGCAGATGTTGGCGCCATGCTTGTACAGCCTTCAGAACCATAAGCCAAAATAAACAACTTTTCTTTATCCATTAAACAGTCTCAGGGATTCCTTTATAGCAACTTGAGAGTGAACTAACACAGGGTAATGGCATAAATAGTCAGATAACTGGCATACATAGTCAGATAACTTTAAAAATAAACAAAACTGGCCGGGCGCGGTGGCTCAAGCCTGTAATCCCAGCACTTTGGGAGGCCGAGACGGGCGGATCACGAGGTCAGGAGATCGAGACCATCCTGGCTAACACGGTGAAACCCCGTCTCTACTAAAAAATACAAAAAAAATTAGCCGGGTGTGGTGGCGGGCACCTGTAGTCCCAGCTACTCAGGAGGCTGAGGCAGGAGAATGGCATGAACCCAGGAGGCAGAGCTTGCAGTGAGCTGAGATCCGGCCACTGCACTCCAGCCTGGGCAACAGAGCGAGACTCCGTCTCAAAAAAAATAAAAAAAATAAAAAAAAAATAAACAAAACTGGGCTCAAGCCTGTAATCCCAGCACTTTGGGAGGCTGAGACGGGCGGATCACGAGGTCAGGAGAAGATCGAGACCATCCTGGCTAACATGGTGAAACCCCGTCTCTACTAAAAATACAAAAAACTAGCCGGGCGAGGTGGCGGCGCCTGTAGTCCCAGCTACTCAGGAGGCTGAGGCAGGAAAATAGCGTGAACCCGGGAGGCGGAGCTTGCAGTGAGCTGAGATCTGGCCACTGCACTCCAGCCTGGGTGACAGAGCGAGACTCAGTCTCAAAATAAATAAAAAAAAAAAAAAACAAAACTGAAAGAACAAAGAAAGAGGACTTTTCTACTAGCTATCAATCATACCCCAAAACTATGCTAATAAATTCCATGGGTACTGGCACAAGTATAGACAAATTAATCAATGGCAAAGAAGAAAGAACCCACAAACACACCCCAGCATGTGCAAGACAGCATGTCATAGAGGTGACACAAATCAACAGAGAAAGGCTGACTACCATCTGACTTTTGACTGGAGAGAAATAAAATTAGATTCCTACCACATACCAGGCCTCCAAAGAAACCCAATATGGAACAAAGGCATCAACTTGAAAATTATAACTCTAAATGTTGGAAGAAAACAGTGGGAACTCTATTATCCTGAAGTAGAGAAGGATTTCTTAAATGAGATAACAACAGAATAACCCATAAAGGAAATGATATATAGATTTCACTACAGCAAAATTTAAAACTTGTTTTAAGAAGACATTATAAACAAGGTCAAGAAATAAGAGACAGATTGGGAGAAGATACATGCAAATATTTATAAAGTCAAAAGATTAGTAATCTTCAAAGACCAACCTTTGTTAAAACTCTCTGAGCTTTCTAAGATCTATCCCAAAGGCCACCTCCTCCACGAAGCCTTCATGGATGACCCTTAGGCACATGTGAGCATCCTCTTCTTTGACATCTAGATGCCCTCGAGGCGCTCCTACCCGCAGCTTCAGAGGACAGGGATTCACTGGGGCCTGACTGTGAGGGGCTGCCAGCAAAAGCTCATGCAATCTTGGGGTGTGTGAGTGGAGCCCAAGTGTGTGAACAGTCACACAGACTCGGCAGCACCACACTGACACCGAAATCTCTTGGAGGGCAAGGGGCCTTTTGTAAACCATGCCATATGAAAAATCGAAAGGAGGGCAGAATGTGAACCAAGGGACAAACGTTAGAAGGAAGTAGTTGTTTTGAGTGCAGTGTTTAAGGAAGAATATAATAACCAGAGCTCTCTCACTTAGCAGTGACCTGTCCTTGCCTGGAGGGTTCTATAAAAGCTGAATATGGTGCCAGGAATGTTGTACAAAGAGTTACTGCCTAAGTGCAAAGTTGAGGCTGGGTGAGAGAGAGAAATTTAAGGGTACCTTTTTTTAAAATTTATTTTTGGTAGAGATGGGGTCTCACCATGTTGCCCAGGCTGGTCTCAAACTCTCGGCCTCAAGCGATTTTCCCACATTGACCTCCCAGGTTGCTGGGATTACAGGTGTACTCTGCATAGGCAACTTCTAACGTAAAAGATTCAATGTTCATATTAGCTGAAGAATGAAGAATGGCTGATAAACTCTTTAAGGCTCGGGACCATCTCTTATGTACCTAGAGGCAGCCCCTGGAATATATACAAAGCCCTCAATATACAGTTGAACAAATGAATATTTCTATATTTCCTATTGACTAAGCTTGGGTTCCATGTGCTTCAATAGTCACACAAGCTGATAAGAAAATTCAGGTGTTGATGTGCTGCAGGTAACAGCGGAGAAGACGTTTTCCATGAATCTTAGATCATGAGCAACGTGTGTTGCTGGGCACTCAAGTGCTTGCTGCCAACACTGTACTGAAACTAACATGAGCTCATCTGCTGGTCAACCAATGCCTGGCAAGGAGCAACCTTTTTAAGAAATAAAAGTTGGTGGGACGCTGGAAGATACTTCTTGCAGGAAAGAAGACACAAGGCAAGCCCAAGGACCATGCTTTGTGAGAAGTCAGCTCTCAGAAGGGTGTGTTCCCCAGGCAGTAGAACAGCAGTTCTGGGAAGCAGGCAATGCTCCTGCTGCATGCAGTCTGTGGCCTGCACCTACCTCCGCGCGGCCACTCCAACCCTCCATGGGCTCTGCACAAAGGAGCTTGGTGGCTATGTGAAGTGGGAGGGCTCAGAGAGAATGCAGCCTCTCCTTATGTGTGGTTAAATCATATAACCTCCCTGAATTTGTTTCCTCATTTCTAAGATGAGGATGTGAATACTTCAGTATACATCACTGTACTGCACACATTGAATCAGTGTAAAATGCAAGCAAGTTGCAAATGTCATGCTATACAAACCTTAAGTAATGTTATTATGGAGTGAGAATGGTAGGGAGGACTGAAAGAATTACATTTTGCTTGGAAGTACAGCAAAACAAGATATTGTTATAACACATTTAATGAACAGAAAAATGCATTCTTTACTGAACTCTAGATCATAATTCAAAAATAAAGAGTGTGATTTTTCTGTTAAGATAATAATTTTAAAAACTCACATGGGAGCAAAGTAATAGCAAATGAATGACTAGTGAATAAATTAATGCAAGCGGGTGGCCGATTTGTTATTTAAAATTTTCTTTTTTGATACAGAGACTCACTCTGTCACCCAGGCTGGAGTGGAATGGCGAGATCTTAGCTGACTGCAACCTCCACCTCCTGGGTTCAAGCGATTATCCTGCCTCAGCCTCTCAAGTACCTGGGATTACAGGCATGTGCCACCATGCCCGGCTAATTTTGTATTTTTAGTAGAGACGGGGTTTCACCATGTTGGTCAGGTTGGTCTCGAACTCCTGACCTCAGGTGATCTGCCCGCCTCGGCCTCCCAAAGTGTTGGGATTACAGGTGTGAGTCACTGTGCCCGGCATGATTTGCTAAACATGAAAATGTTTTACAAGAAATATATATATGTGTGTGTGTGTATACATATATGTGTGTGTGTATATACATGTGTATATACATATGGGTGTGTATATATATGTGTGTGTGTATATATATTTATATATATTTCTGTGTATATATATATATATATATATATAAATATATATATATATTTATTTGAGACAGACTCTTGCTGATGCCCAGGCTGGGAGTGTAGTGGCGCAATCTTGGCTCACTGTAACCTCTGCCTTCTGGGTCAAGCAATTCTCCCTTCCTTAGCCTCCTGAGCAGCTGGGATTACAGGCTCCCACCACAATGCCCGGCTGATTTTTGTATTTTCAGTAGAGATGGGGTTTCACCATGTTGGCCAGGCTGGTCTCCAACTCCTGACCTCAGGTGATCTGCCTGCCTTGGCCTCCCAAAGTGCTGGGATTTCAGGTGTGAGCCACTGTGTCTGGCCTAAAATACATATTTTTAAGAACTTTAATTTTAGTAAAATACACATAACATGTAATTTACCATTTTCTTTTCTTTTTTTGTGACCCAGGGTCTCATTCTGGAGTTCAGTGGTGTGATCACAGCTCACTGCAGCCTCAACCTCTGGGGCCCAAGTAATCCTCCTACCTCAGCATACCGCGTAGCTAGGACTACAGGTGCATGCCACCGGCTAATTTCTAAAATTTTTGTAGAGATGGGGGTTTTGCTATGTTGCCCAGACTGGTCTTGAACTCCTGGGCTCAAGCGATCTGCCTGCCTCGGACTTCCAAAGTGCTGGGATTACAGCTGCAAGCTACCATGCCTGGCCTAATTTACAATTTTAGCCATTTCTAAGTGTACAATTCAGCAATGTTAAGTCCATTTACGGTGTTGGGCAACCAACTTCCAGAACTCTTTGTATTTAGCAAAACTGAAACTCTACCCATTAAGTAGCAACTTTCCATGCCCCTCCCCTCAGCCCCTGACAACCACCATTCTACTTCCTGTCTATGAATCTGACTGCCCTAGACCCTCTACAAGCAGATTCAAGCAGTATCTGTCCTTCCGTGTCTGGAGTATTTCATTTAGCATAATGCCCTCAAGTTTCATCCGTGTGATAGGAGGTGTCCTTCCCAAGGCTGAATAATGTTCCATAGTATGTGTGTGCCATATTTAGCTGATCCCTGCTGACAGACAAGGGGGTTCCCACCCTTCAGCTACTGGGAACAATGCTGCTATGAACAGGGCTGCACGAGTACCTGCTTGAGTCCCTGCTTTCAATGCTTTTGGGCATAAGGCAATGTACATTTTTTTTGTTAACAACTAAACTTTCTTCCTTTCCAATGTTTATTGGAAAGTGTTTTGGGAATTCCAGGGAGGTGCCAGGCTGACTATGTGAACTGAGTAGTTGTGGTTTCCTTCCTGTAGGACAAGTGTGGCCACCCACACATGACAGTACTGTGAGGGGCCAGTAGCACGAATGAATCCCAACAGGGTGGCCCTGCTTCCCTGCCTCAACCTCACTGCCAAGGTTGTGTGCTTCCCAGCAGGCACTGCTCTCTATCCAGCCCCACAGCTTCTCAGCACTTGGCACTTCTGATGCCCGGCTTCAGCCTCGCCACCACTGTAATAGATGAAGGTGCATCCTGGCGGCTTCCAGAGGTATGATACTGCTTCCTGGGACCTGAAGAGAATGCACTGTCTAGAACCTGAGCTACAACCCTGCAGCCACGTGCTGAATAAGTGCTTCAACTCACAGCTCCAAAGCTCACGGCCAAAGTGCTCTTGGGACTCCTGCTACAATTTTTATTTTTCACTCACAAGTACAAATAAGGAAATAAAAATATCTCAGTTAACATATCTTTTGGGTTTAGTGTAAATATTAAAATCTGCCCTGATAAGGTCCTTCCCCTTGCATGCAATCTATTTATATTGTGTTAGCAGGCAAGGAACTTCCTATGGTTAATCTGCTTGATTTGGGGGAGAAGTGTAATCTTTAAAGAAAAAACAAAACAAAACAAAACCAAGCTCAGCCCAAAGGTCTTGATCTGAACTTGATATTCACTTGTACTTCTCTGTGGTAAACGATAGCTTTTATAAACAAATAGAATGGCCAAACAATTTATGACTGTTCATGCGTTAATCATTGCTGGCTTTCTCTTGGTTCTGTAAATATTGACTAATATATTTACTTGCCACATTGTGCCTTGGAGAGTGGTCTGCATGAAGGAGGATCCCACAGGCATCTGCTAAGTGACCAAATAACCACCTACGGCAAGTCCTTTCAAGATGTCAGGGCGTTGTTCTAGAGCTTCAGGGACTTTGTGTACAAAGAACTTCTGATGGACTGGGGACAAGGAGACACAGTAAACAACTATGACAGAAGAGAATGTGCAGTCAAGACTGTATAAACATACTATTAAAGTCAAGTGGTCACAGGTTGCAAAGGGAGACATGAAAATCAGCAAAAGCTGACAAGACATTAAAAAAGAGCTGGAATAGTGCATTAAAGAAAGGACAGGAGGCCGGGTGCGGTGACTCATGCCTGTAATCCCAGCACTTTGGGAGGCTGAGGTGGGTGGATCATGAGGTCAAGAGATCGAGACCATCCTGGCCAACATGGTGAAACCCCATCTCTATTGAACAAAACACAAAAATTAGCTGGGAGTGGTGGCATGTGCCTGTAGTCCCAGCTACTTGGGAGGGTGAGGCAGGAGAATCGCTTGAACACAGGAGGTGGAGGTTGTAGTCAGCCAAGATCGTGCCACTGCACTCCAGCCTGGAGACAGAGCAAGACTCTGTCTCAAAGAAAAAAAAAAAAAAAAAGAACGGACAGGCAAAATGTCAATAGGCAAAGAAGGGAAAGAAAGGCAGAAGCCAAGGTGAAATGGTGTCAAACACATTAGCTACTTCAAAAGCCTGGTGTCTACACTTGTATCTTTGGTCATTTTTGAACTAACATTATGTTAAATCTTCATATTCACCAAAAATGTAACCCTCCTCATACTCTACACTAATTCCTTTCCAAACTTTACTTAAACACGTATTTTGGAAACGGAAATACTCTAGAACAGAGCTGTCCACTGCCACTTTCCATCACAATGGAAGATGTATCGTGTGTTCACTGGCTTCATGTGGCTATTAAAAGCATTGCAAGTGGGACTGGAGCAATCCAGAAACTGAACTGTCAATCTTAGCCACGTGGGATATTGGGCAGTACAGCTCTAGAAAATAACTGCGACTAATGGTTATATTGGTGGCACAGTCTTTCGCACAGAGCAGGCAAAACATAAACACTAGCTGAGTGACTCCACGAAGAAATAGTAGAGGATTTGGTGACCTTCATGCTTTATTAAATTCATTTTGTAGGTGTGGTGGACCGGGGTCCTAGAAGCTAAGTCACTCAGTCAGACAGTATAGCCGTCTTGGAAAGGCTCTGGAAATGCTCACTAGAATTCTTCAATTAAATTATTGAAGTCCTGCTTTTTAGTGGAATAAAACTGTTCTGTACATTCTAGAAAAGTTGTTACATTTTAAAACAATTTTTTGGTGACAAAAAATGGACAAAATAAAATGAAATGGAACAAAAGTTTAAAAATGAACTGTCAGAAATAAAGATCCATGAAGGCTTTATACCGTAGTAGGGATGTCTCATCTTACTTAGAGGCCAAATTCTGAAGTCAGCAACCCTGAAAAATCTTTTAGAAGACCCATGAAAACACTATATAATACTCCATTCTCAATACCCTAGCGTCTTTTAATGAGGCCCCACTGTTGTTGAAGTATTGGAACACACTGCCATTTCTTCAGCCAGCCCTGCACCAAATGAAGTCGTTGGCATGCATCGGGGGCCACAGTGAATGAAAAATACATGGTTCTTTTCTTTCACCAAGGCCACAGAGTTGAATTCACATGGGTTAAATCTTCCTACGCTGTGATATCAGCAAAGTGTATTCCAAGACCCGTAAAACACGTGAAGAGAAGGATCAATTAATAAACTCGTACATTGAATAGACATTTCCGGATACACAGTAATTATTTCCATTCGTATTTTGTATCTTAAATGAAGCATAAATTTTAAATGATCTACAAATACAGTTTGGCAAGCAGCCTTTCCTGTACTTCAAATTAAAGTACAACATGAAGCTGTCGATATTAATTTATACTGACCACACCACACTAGGTGCAAGGGCTTGCATTACCAACACCACCTGGAGTCCTGGGAGCAGCTCTGCCCTTGCTACTGAGAACAACAGGCCCCTGTATCACTGACACAAAGCATGTCCTTGGCTGGAAACCAGCACATCTGAGCTACGTGCCGACTTCCACGAGCCTGCTCAGTGGGCATGGAGCCCTGTGGGCTTGCTGGCCCTGAGCAACAGGTTCACTCTGAAGACGCCTACATGTAGAGAATCTCATCCTCCTACGGCAAACCTGGGGTGCCGTGAGGGTAACCGGACTCTGGGAAATGGAAGAAAGGCTCACCACTAGAAAAGCTGCATTTCTCCACATGAAATAGTAAGAAATCCACATGGGTAATCTTTTATTACTCTCACAAAGAACAGTGCAGCAATGCCAAAAAACGGAATATATGGGAATAAGTGATTTTAAAGATTGCATCTCACGCAAAAGAGGGGAAAGGGCTGACTGGTTCGAGCACTCTGCTGGACCTAGGAACACTCATGTACAGTGTTTTGTTTTGTTTTCTTTGAGACAGAATCTTGTTCTGTTGCCCAGGCTCAAAAAAAAAAAAAAACAAAAAAAAAAAACCAGGCCGGGCACGATAGTGTGCAGTGGCATGTTCTCGGCCCACTGCAACCTCCACCTGCCAGGTTCAAGTGATTCTTGAGCCTTAGTCTCCAGAGTAGCTGGAATTACAGGCATGTGCCACGATGCCCAGCTCATTTTTGTATTTTTATTACAGATGGGGTTTTGCCACGTTGGCCAGGCTGGTCTCCAACTCCTGACTTCAAGTGATCTGCTCACCTCAGCCTCCCAAAGGATTGGGATTACGGGAGGGAGCCATCGTGCCTGGCCGGTTTTTTTTTTTTTTTTTTTGAGCCTGGCTCCGTTGCTCGGGTTGGAATGCAGTGGGGGTGATCTTGGCTCACTGCAACCTCTGCCTCCCAGGCTCAAGCGATCCTCCCACCTCAGCCTCCTAAGTAGCTGAGAATATGGGGCATGTGCCACTATGCCTGGCTAATTTTTAAAATATTTTTAGTAGAGACAGGATCTGCCATGTCACCCAGGTTAGTCTTGAACTCCTAGATTCAAGCGATCCTCCTACCTTGGCCTCCCTAAATGCTAGGATTACAGGCATGAGCCACCGTGCCTGGCCATGCAGTGTTCTCATGATGCAGCTGCTCATTCCTCTTCTACAAATCTGACTTAAGAACATCAATGTGTTGTAAGAGCAAAATGAATGAACACAGGTGCAACACTGGTTCCGTGTTCACGTTCAAGGAGCCCTTGTGCTTTACTCAAAACACCACCCCCTCAACCTCCGGGAGACTAGGGAGACTGGAAGCCTGTGCTGTTTTTTTTTTCCCTAAACCCTAAGGTCGTAGTTTTCTCTCTCTCTTAAGTGGTCCATTAGTGTGGTACCTCAATGTTTGTTCCTGCGATCATATTTAATGTTCCTCATGAGCTTGCTTTTAGATGAGAAAGTGGACACTCTACATTGCAATGGTCTCATCCGATCTAAATTTAAGTCAGAAAGCCTGGGGAGGGATGGAGTGAGTAGTAGAAGGCAGCCGGCCAACAAGTATTGTGACTTTGATAGTTCATCATTTTACCTTCTCTCATAATTTCAGATGAAATAATGCATTTCTAGAAACTTCCATCATAGTGACAATCATTTTGCATGCTAGAAGACAGCTTTCAATGACACTACAGGGATTCTTGTGACATGTGCAAGTGTATTAAACACAGGCCACTGTTTTTTTCTCATTGTGTGCTATTTCAACCATCAAGGAAAGAAAGCTGGGGCAGGCTTTGCCAGAATCACACAGGGATGAGTGGGATGCTTTGAGAAGGTGGAGCCCGTGCTCATGACAGGTGCAGATCCCTCGAAACTGTCTCACACAGCTGAACGATGTGCCTGGCAGGCTGGGAGGTGGGTTATATACTGCAGGCCAGCAGAGGTTTCATAGAGAACCTAGAAGCCAGTGTTGGAGAAGCATCTAGATTTGAGAGGGATCTAAGTGTTTACAGAAGGTCTGGTCAAGCAGGAGGTATCTAGGGCTGGGTGCAGTGGCTCATGCCTACAATCCCAGCACTTTGGGAGGCTGAGGCAGGCAGATCACTTGAGGTCAGGAGTTCGAGACCAGCCCAGCCAACATGGTGAAACCCTGCCTCTACTAAAAATACAAAATTTGCTGGGCGTGGTGCCCCACGCCTGTAATCCCAGCTACTAAGGAGGCTGAGGCAGGAGAATCGCTTGAAACCGGGAGGTGGAGGTTGCAGTGAGTCGAGATTTCGCCAGTGCACTCCACCCTGGGTGACAGAGCCAGACTCTGCCAAAAAAAAAAAAACAAAAAACCAAACATAAAGGAAGCAGGAGGTATCTGGAAATTTGGGGTTGGATCACGGAAAGGAGGCCAGGGGATAAGAGGTTTATGGGAGGCTTGCTGAAGCCGTTCACATTGGACGATCAAAGGTTGTTTAAAGGCAACTCAATCATAATTAAGAAAGCAGAATATTAAAGAGCATGGGGGGAGAAACAGGAGAAACAGGGGGGAGATACATAGCTGACTGGAAAATGTAAGGACCAGCTTTCCACAGAACACTCCCAACATTCTAATGCACAACAAGAGGAGAAGAGAGCGCTGCAGAAAGGGCTATGGGCTCAGGCTGAGATGGGAGGGAGAGCCAGAGGAGGTCAAAGGCCCTGAGGGGGAGACAGCTTTTCCAGGGACAAAGACAACCAAAAGAAGGGACAGCCTTTCAACCTAGAGTGTGTTTCTTCCTTCTAATTACTGTGAAATGTAAAAGGCAACAGAGATGTGCATCAATACCTTTTAAGTTTTAAGATCCTATTAATTAAACCCTGTATGTACAATGTGAATGTACTTAATGCCACAGACTACACATGTAAAAATGATTAAAGGGGAAATTGTATGTTATACATATTTTACCACAATGGAAGATCCCCCACTGTATATCCACAGATATGCATTTTTTGAATGTTTATTTCAATGTGGAGGCTCGGGTTGCAAATGCTCCAAGTCCATGTAAAGGATAGCTCTCACACCCCACCAACAACTGGTGTAGGTTCCAGCTGGCATTTTCAAAACGTAGAAAATAATTTCTTAAGAACCAACCAGAAAAACAGTAACAACAAACATCCTGCCTTAAAAAAGACCAGCAGAGGAGGAAACACCCCTGGCCATCTGGGCAGGGAGAGTGTGAAGTTCAGAAGTCAGCAGAGCTGGCTGTGGCTCCAGGCTGTCTTCGTGGTGTGTTTTGGTCTTCCTTCATCCAGCCCCCACTGGGATCAAGAGAATGGCTTCACGCAAGGAACAGGAAAGACCTTTTAATAAAAACAAACACCATCCTGTCTTGCTGTCAAGGCTATACCTCAAAATGTTTGCAAGGCTAGAGGAAGGATACAGGGATGATTTTCAACCTTAACTCCTCATTTAACAAACAATATTCAGACTGAAGGTCAAGCTGACTTCTCGGGGTCATACCTCCTTCTATGCAAAAATGACTGACGTTTTATGGTATCACTAAGGGCTCCCAATTCTCATGGAGAAGGAAAAATGCCAATGCCTTGGTTTAGTTTAGTAGTGCTTTAGGAGACTTGGTTTCTAATTCCTGGTTTTAACTCAGTGCAAAATAAACCAATCTTGGAGTTTGGCAAAATTACCTTGAGTTACAGGAGAATTGTTGAAGGTGAATTCAGGAGGCCCACTCTTCCGAAAGTGAACATGACAGGAGGAAGAGCTAGCACTGACTGACTGCTTTCCTCCCTTTTCTTTTTTGAGACGGAGTCTCGCTCTGCCACCCAGGCTGGAGTGCAGTGGCGGGATCTCAGCTCACTGCAAGCTCCACCTCCCAGGTTCACGCCGTTCTCCCTGCCTCAGCCTCCCAAGCAGCTGGGACTACAGGTGCCGCCACCATGCCCAGCTAATTTTTTGTATCTTTAGTAGAGACGGGTTTCACCATGTTAATCAGGATGGTCTCGATCTCCTGATCTGGTGATCCACCTTCCTCGGCCTCCCAAAGTGCTGGGATTACAGGCGTGAGCCACCATGCCTGGCCTTTTTTTTTTTTTTCTTTTTGAGACAGAGTCTAACTCTGTTGCCCAAGCTGGAGGGCAGTGGTGTGATCTCAGCTCACTGCAACCTCCACCTCCCAGGTTCAAGTGATTCTCCTGCCTCAGCCTCCTGAGTAGCTGGGACTACAGGCATGTAACACCATACCTGTCTAGTTTTTATATTTTTAGTAGAGATGGGGGTTTCACCATGTTTCCCAGGCTGGTCTCGAACTCCTGGCCTCAGGTGATCCACCCGCCCGGCCTTCATTGCCTGCTTTCTGTGTTCCAGCATTCTACTCTGGGGCATTTCATTTGGGTCTCACAGCAACTTGGTGAAGTTGGTGTCACTGTCAGACACCATTGTACAAATGAGGATGCTGAGGCTAGAGAGATTAGTCAGTTTCCCCAAAATGCGTCCATAGTAGGAGGCCTCCTCAAGGCTTAAACTGAATTTACATGATCCCAAAGCTTTAGCCTGTTAGCTCTATGTAATATGTTCCTTCTATCAAGTATCCATTTCTTATGGACAAGTCCATCACCTTCCCATCTATAATGCAGAGTTGAGCCCACACAGCAGATGGGATGTGCAGAGGCAAGCCTGGAAGAATGTATGGAGGAGGGATTTCTTAGCTAATAAAGTGTGCATGTAGATTAGTGTTTCTTTCAGTCATCATATTTCCCTGCGTCCCTGCAGACATGGAGATATTCTATTAGTGAACGATAAAGAGATAATTGTCAAAAGTCACATTAGAAGAGGAAAATTCAAAGAGAAGATGATTTTGAGGGGGACTTTTTTTTTTTTTTGAGACGGAGTCTCGCTCTGCTGCCCAGGCTGGAGTGCTGTGGCCGGATCTCAGCTCACTGCAAGCTCCGCCTCCCGGGTTCACGCCATTCTCCTGCCTCAGCCTCCCGAGTAGCTGGGACTACAGGCGACTGCCATCTCGCCCGGCTAATTTTTTGTATTTTTTTTAGTAGAGATGGGGTTTCACCGTGTTAGCCAGGATGGTCTCGATCTCCTGACCTCGTGATCCGCCCGTCTCGGCCTCCCAAAGTGCTGGGATTACAGGCTTGAGCCACCGCGCCCGGCCGAGGGGGACTTTTAACAGCTTCTTTTTTTTTTTTTTTTTTTTTAATTTTTTTTTTGAGATGGAGTCTCGCTCTGTCGCCCAGGCTGGAGTGCAGTGGCCAAATCTCAGCTCACTGCAAGCTCCGTCTCCTGGGTTTACGCCATTCTCCTGCCTCAGCCTCCCGAGTAGCTGGGACTACAGGTGCCCGCCACCTCACCCGGCTAGTTTTTTGTATTTTTTTTTAGTAGAGACGGGGTTTCACCATGTTAGCCAGGATGGTCTCGATCTCCTGACCTCGTGATCCGCCCGTCTCGGCCTCCCAAAGTGCTGGGATTACAGGCTTGAGCCACCGCGCCCGGCCCTTAACAGCTTCTTAAAAGGGATTGCAATCACCCTCAAGGGTAGAGAGGAAATGAGCCACTGTAATTCAAGTTTAAACACATTCATTTTCACACAATAAAACTTCTTCTGAGCAATTAGTCTACTACACCTTAGTCCATACTTTTCAATCTTTATTCTAAATTATTCATTGATGCCTCCACCCTGTACCATAATTAAAAGTTGCCTACTCTTGAGTGAGAAGTTACTCTGGCAAAAAGAGATGCCAAATTGTTCTCTAGACAGCAGCTGCTGCTGAAGTCAGTTTTCTATAGAGTTCAGCAGAGACTCCCAAGTCAGAAGTGCAGCCTGTTTCTCCCTTTACCTGTAAGCTCGCCATCAGGAAGTCCAGCACACTGCTGTCTGGCCGCACAGCGCCTCTGAGAGCCAGGTGTCCCACTCTCTCCAGCTCAACCACTCTCCAGTGGGGTTCTGAGACAATTTCTACTTCACACTCAAATGCAGTCATGCCCTGGACTCTAGCACTATTTTCCATTACCCTAAATCATCTCTGATGTTTTCCTTCCACACGACTGGGGTGGAGAAAGAACAGCACACAAGATGCCATCAGTCTTGTACTGAATACATTCTTGGGGATATAAAGCCTGGGGAGACACCAAGGGGCACACAGAAACCCAGTTTGCTTTGAGAAGCAAAGGTGGGAGAGTGCCATATGCAAAGCATTTACAGCTTCTTTCTCCTGTAGAGCAATGCCACACCTTTCTCACTGCCCAGCACCCAAGGGTTGGTTGTGAGGGTGTGGGGTTGTGGGGGAGGTAAGAAAGGGCTTCCAGAAAACCATTACTTAGTTACTAAAGTTTTACCAGGACCAACCAATGCAAGAAATCAGGGGGAAAGAAGGCTTGAGCTCCATTACTGACTGCACCAATGAATTCAGATTTTTACATGGTGACAAGACAAGACTGTAAATGGTCTTAGATGATCTAAATCTTGCCAGTGTGAGGAACATAGCTAACAGGCAGACAGTACAAAGAGAGCCAGCAGCAGCAGCAGCTCTTTTGATGAACCGTCACGCTGCAGTAGGCTGGGAGGCTGATTATCTAACAAATAATTATTTAGCTCAAATCGAATTTCTGTTACAAGAAAAGCGAGAAGTGTGTTGGCAAAGGAGGCAGGGATCCTGGCCTTGAGGTCACCTATCAAATAGAGGACTTTAGACCACATTATTATTAAACACTTTCCTCCTTTCAGAGGAGAGCTGACATTTTAGCAGCATTATCTCCATGAAGAATGGGAATTCAGAAAAAAAAAATAATTGAAATATCAGTGGAAAGGAAAAGGGTTCATCTTAGGGTTAGTGCATGTCTGAGACAGCATAACTCAGAAGCATTTCTTCTGATTACTGACCTCTTTTTCACCTGGGCTGTTTTCCTTGAAAAGAGCCACACTTCATGAAATCATTCATGAAAATAACTGCTTTTGCTACGTAGAGTTGGGTGGTTCATGATCAGATGGCAAGATGGTCTGAGGCACACTCACAGCAGGATCTAGGGGTGACTCTCCCCACAGTGGTTTATGTAGAAAGGCCCTGGCATGTGTCAAGGGTTGTAGGCACCCTGGCGAGCCTTACCCAGGACCAAGGAACAGGAACCCAGGGTCCCCTTGGCCACCCGCCATCTGAGTTGGCTTCAATGCCTGACTTGCCCACAGCAGGGCTACATCTATTTTGCGCTGAACACCTCTAGGTCTAAGAACTCAAACTTCCAACTGGAACATTTTTCTTTTCACTCATCCAAAATCTTCTCTCTCAATTGATCTCTACCACCTCTGCAGTCCAGAATATTCTAGTTCCTCATTCACAAAATGGCCTCATAAAAATGACAAACCTTTTCTGAGCTAGCCTCCAATTCATTCCCTGTGTCCTTCCTTCCATAAACACTGACTGCGTGCTGGTGACGATGTCCCCTGTGTGGCATGGAGTCTATGCCTGTGCCCATCACTGTCACCCTTCCTCTTCAGGAGGGTCACTCAGTCACTGTCCCCTTTAACTATGTCTCCCCCCAGACCTCCAATACACACACACTTTTGAGCACAGTGCTTAGCTCTGAAGAACAGAGCAGGATGACGAGCTCAACCATCTGGACATTCCTTCTCCCAGCTCTGCCTCTTCCTAGCTATGGGACACTGAGCAGTTGACTTAGTTTCTTTGTGCTTTAGTTTTCTTATCCGTAAAATGGGAAGATATCACCAGTTCTCACCTAAGAGGGATGTTAGGACCACAGAGGTGAACATGTGCAAAGCGCCCATATACCTGGCACACAAACAACTCCTTAAAAGCAGGAGCTGTGGTAATATTAAATATTGATACATCAGCCCCACGCTCTCACCACGGTGATTCCAGGCTTATCAACAACGCTGCTAAGCTCTTGCTTCACTGATTTCTTCTTCAACTTATGCTATTGATTTATGCCACTGAACAGGAAAGAAGAGTGACACACCAAGAGAATATGTGAGGGATGAAGGAACAGGAGAAGCAGCAGCCAGTTTGAAGCCTGGGCGCCCCGCAATCACACACCACCCGTGAAGACAAATCCATCAGCCAGAACCAGAGCCACAAAATTCAGAATGGAGATGTCAGAGGGCTGCAAAGACAGACAATCTGAGGAGGAGAGTGAGCCCTGGGAAGCTCAGGTCTGACTGAACCATCAACATGTGCATATCCTAGAGGACCCAGCAATCCCACTTCTGGGAATATATTTCCAATTGAATTGAAAACACGGTATTGAAGGGATATTTGTACATATGCCATAAACATGCATGCCCATACAGCATTACTTATAATAGTGGAGAGGGGGAGCTCAAGTGTCCATCCACAGATGGATGAAGAAACAAAATGTGGGATATCCAAAGAATGGGAGTGTATTCAGCCCAAAAAAGAAAGAAAATCCTGGCCGGGAGTGGTGGCTCACACCTGTAATCCCAGCACTTTGGGAGGCTGAGGCGGGTGGATCACGAGGTCAGGAGTTCGAGACCAGCCTGACCAACAAGGTGAAGCCCTGTCTCTGCTAAAAATACAAAAATTAGCCAGGTGTGGTGGTGCATGCCTGTAATTCCAACTACTCGGGAGGCTGAGGCAGGAGAATCTCTTGAACCTGAGAACAGAAGGTTGCGGTGAGCTGAGATGGTGCCATTGTACTCCAGCCTGGGCAACAAAAGCGAAACTCTATCTCAAAAAAAAAAAAGAAAGAAATTCTGACATGCTACAACATGCATGCACATTATGCTAAGTGAAATAAGCCAGCCACAGTATGATGCTACTTACATGAGGACCCTAGAGTTGTTACATTCATAGAAATGAAGGAGAATGGTGGCTGGCAGGGGCTGTGGGGAGGGGCATGGGGAGTTGTTCAGTGGGTACAGTTCCAGTTTTGCAAGATGAAAAGCGTTCTGGAGATTGGCTGCACAACAATGTGAATGTACTTAACACTACTGATGTGCACTTAAAAATGGTTAAGATGGGCTGGGCGCGGTGGCTCACGCCTGTAATCCCAGCACTCTGGGAGGCCGAGGCAAGCGGACTGCCGGAGCTCAGGAGTTCAAGACCAGCCTGGGCAACATGGTGAAACCCCAACTCTACTAAAATGAAAAAGAAATTAGCCGGGCATGGCGGCGTGTGCCTGTATTCCCAGCTACTTGGGAGGCTGAGGCAGAAGAATTGCTTGAATCTGGGAGGTGGAGGTTGCAGTGAGCTGAGATCACGCCACTGTACTCCAGCCTGGGCAACAGAGTAAAGTTCTGTCTCCAAAAAAAAAAAAAAAAAAGGCTAAGATAGTAAATTTTGTTATATATATTTTACCACAATGAAAAAATATATGTATATATACACACACATACACTAGATTATAGTTCAATAAAACCACAAGAGAAAAGAACCATAACAGAAATGAACAAGCAGAGGCCAGGTGTGGTGGCTCATGCCTGTAATCCCAGCACTTTGGGAGGCCGAGGCAGGTGAACCATGAGGTCAGGAGTTCGAGACCAGCCTGTCCTAGATGGTGAAACCCCAACTCTACTAAAAATACAAAAAATTAGCCGGGCGTGGTGGCAGGTGCCTGTAATCCCAGCTACTCAGGAGGTTGAGGCAGAGAATTGCTTGGACCTGGGAGGCAGAGGTTGCAGTGAGCCAAGATTGCGCCACTGTACTCCAGCCTGAGCAACAGAGTAAGACTGTCTCAAAAAAAAAAAAAGAGAGAAATGAACAAGGAAAATACCTCCCATGGTTTCCCAAGCCTCGCGAAATTGCTCTTGTTCCTGTGCAACTCCTGAAGGTGTCAGCTGTCAAATCCTGTTCACTAAAGTACCTCTTCACTTAGGCCTGCGATTTGGGAGTCTTCAAAAGCACAGGCTTTGGGACAAGGAGCTAGGGTCTGCACTTGGAAATGTGACTTTGTGGCTTAAACTCTTCTACCTTCTTGTTTGTTTGTTTAAGACCGGGTCTCACTCTGTCGCCCAGGCTGGAGTGCAGTGGCGTGGTCTCGATCTTGGCTCACTGCAGCCTCCACCTCCTGGGTTCAAGCAGTTCTCCCACCTCAGCCTCCTGAGTAGTGTAGCTGGGATTACAGGCGCCCACCACCATGCCCACCTAATTTTTGTATTTTTAGTAGAGATAGGGTTTCTCTATGTTGGCCAGGCCCATCTCGCACTCCTGACCTCAAGTGATCTGCCCGCCCTAGCCTCCCAAAGTGCTGGGATTACAGGCGTGAGCCACTGCACCCAGCCTACACTCTTCTATCTTTAGTTTGCTTATCTGCAGGGTTGTGGTGACAACTGAATGGGACAATCCATGCTAAGGTGTAAGAAATGTGAGCCATTGTTTTTACTAGATCTTACCTGAACATCATACAGGAACTGGAATCGGCTTCTTTTACTCGCAGCCTCTCTCACAGCCCGAGCCAAGTCCACCGACCCCTTTCCACCAACCGACCAGTGATAGCAGGGGACTGCATCAAAGGCACCAGCCCGCTTTGCAAGCTCACACACCAAGTCAACCTCAGCGCGGGTGTCGGTCCTAGTGAAGAAAATGTTTGTGGTTTTGCATCTGTATCCATTTAGCGATGTTTTGAAAGAAAGACTAACCATTTATACAGAACTTCACTCCCTAACACTGAATACATTTTAAACATCAAAAGTGGTCACATCGTGTTTAAATAAATCAGACTTAAAGAAAAGCATGGAAAAAAGAATCCTCTCCAAAGTGACTCAAATATTTCAAGTTGTTAAGGGCGTTATCAAGAAAATTCCATAACATATCCCTTTGATCACTCACAGTTTGTTTCAGACAAAAATGCTGGGTAGAATTACAAAAAAAAAAAAAAAAAAGCCAAGGAGATAGTAACTCACTATATATAAATTTCACTTCCTTAATAACATTGTGAGAACACATTTGCTAAAATGAAACCAAACCAAATAAACAAACAGAAAGAACTGGGTATTTCTGTATACTTTTAGATGAAGCAAATACTAAATTCTAAAAAATGTTAGAAAGACCAAATACCCCAAGACACAAATATCGTTCACAGGGTGGCCTAGTGATAATGCCCACATTTAAAGGAGGAGGCCGGACTTACTTGAAGACATTCAGAGCCACCACAACGGGAACCCCAAAGAGCTGAGCGATCTGAATTTGCTTTTGGAGGTTACAGCAGCCATCTGCCACCAGCTGGATGTTCTGTAAAAAAGAAAAAAGCAAAACCCAGACTCCTGTGTATTGCCTCCCACCAAACCTGCCAAGCTAAACTGGCAGCACCTCTCTGGCAGGATTTGTGACATCTTTTTTCATTTTTTCCTCCAAGAAAGATGGCTGCAAGAATAAGGAGGTTCGTCTGCAAAAAAATTTCTAAAATGATTCTGGGTCCAATGGCATATGTGTGGGTCTGAAGCCTGGCAGCTCATACTGCTGCGGACAGGCTGCAGGGTCTAGGCAATGTGCCTATGCTCTGCAGGTTGGGGTCTGACAGGCACAAGGCCCCAGGTGGGTGAGGAGCTCTGGCCAGGTTTTCCTGGCTCAGATCCCTGGCGCCACCTGTAGGAGCTACGAGGTACTGCTGCCAGTAAATCAAAGTCTATTTACAGGAAAGTGTAAGCCACTCCTGTAAGTCATAAAGCCAACTGTATATAGACCTTCCATGACAAAAGAATACAGAAGTGTAAACTTCATATTTGTTTCTGACCTGGAGACCTTGAGTTCCTGCTCTGATGGCTGTCCTGGGGGTAGACAATAGTAGAAAAAGCCTATATCCATCTTTTCTTGATATTTAAGAGTTAATTGAATGCATTTTATCCTTTCACCCCACCCATTTCCTCTTGGATTCTTAGAACAGCACTTTTCTTTTATTTTTTTTTGAGACAGAGTCTTGCTCTGTCATCCAGGCTGGAGTACAGTGGTGTGATCGCAGCTCACTGCAACCTCCGCCTCCCAGGTTCAAGCAATTTTCATGCTAGGACTACAGGCGTGAGCTACCATGCCTGGCTAATTTTTGTATTTTTAGTAGAAATGAGGTTTTGCCATGTTGGCCATGGGTTTTGCCTGGCTGGTCTTGAACTCCTGGCCTCATGTGATCCGGCCGCCTTGGCCTCCCCAAATGCTGAAATTACAGGTGTGAGTCGCTGCGCCAGCCAGAACAGCACTTTTCTAAGGGATCACTGAAGGATGGCTCATTCACTGAAAGCCAACGAGTCACCGGATTTGAGAGATTCTTCACATAAGTGTCTAAACAGCTCCTCTTACCTCCTCTGTATATTCTTTCTTAAGAGGAACACCAGCGGTTACCTGAAATAAGGAGAGAAAACATGAAGAATAATCCTATAAAAATGCTTACACAACTGATCTGAAAGAAAGACCAACACAATCACATTCAGTTTTTAGAAAGGTACCCCTACATTTTGTACTTTTAAAACAGTAGCTGGCAGCACTAGCTGAACCTAAACTCTTGTGGGAAGCTTTTCGAAAACACTGATCCCTGGGCTCCACCCAGACCAATGAAAGCAGAAGTTCTGGGATGGAAAGCTGGCATCAGTAATGTTTAAAATCTCCCTGGATGATTCTAATTTGAGCCAATGGAACAGTATGAAACTTCTCAAACACTGGTTCAAATTAGAACATAAAACTAATGATATGTTTAATACCTGATTTACACAGAGTACATCACCACTTGAAATCATTTTATGGTAACTGCCACAAAGCTGTGTTGTCCAGGCTGGAGGGCAGTGCACGATCACAGCTCACTGCAGCCTCAAACTCCAGGGCTCAAGTGATCCTCCTGCCTCAGCCTCCCCAGTAGCTAGGAATATAGGTGTATACCACCACACCCAGATAATTTTTTATTATTTTGTAGAGACAAGGTCTCGCTATGTTCCCCAGGCTGGTCTCAAACTCTTGGGCTCAAACAGTCCTCCCACCTCGGCCTCCCACAGTGCTGGCATTACAGGTGTGATCCACTGTGCCCGGCCTCGTGGTTAATCTTATGTGTCAACTTTGCTGGGCCAGAGGGTACCCATTATTTGTTCAAACATTATTTTGGGTGTTTCTGTGATGGTGTCTATGATGAAATTAACATGGAAATCAGCAACCTTTGAGTAAGCAGGTTGCCCTACATAATGTGGCTTGGTCTCAGCTGATCAGTCAAAGGCCTTTTTGAGTATAACAAAAAGACCGGCCTCCCCTGAGTGCGGGAGAATTCTCCAGCAGACTGCTGCCTTCACACCGCACTAGCACCACTGGCTCTCCCGGGTCTTCAGCTTGCCGGCCCACAGTGCAGAGTTTGGACTTGCCAGCTTCTGTAATCATGTGACCCAATTCCTTAGAATAAATATCTTTCTCTCTCTATACACACATCCTATTGATTCTATGTGTGAAGAACCCTGATTCATACAATGGTTAGTTTAAAGAACTAATTGTGGAAGAATCTGTGGATCCCAAAGCATAGCCGAATATTAGCTGTTGGATTGCACAGGGAATGGCTGAGCACTTTGGGGGACAGCATGTGAGTTTAAAATGACCGAGGCTAAAATGGGCAAATTCAAGGGCCATAAGGTTTTCCACTGTACAAATTATGGAAAAAAAACAAGCTGAATAAACATAAGAGGCAGCCATGGTTATTTGTGTAATGATCAAAAGGAAGTTGATCCCAGCACAGTATCTGTAGCAAAAAAGAAAAAGAGAAAAAGAAAACAGAAGTAGAAATGAATAATCATGGCTCAAAAATACAGAGCTATTCAATAAGAAGGAAAGATACCGAGACGAGCACTATGGAATAGAGGATTAAGAGGATGAAAGTTCATTTATCTTGCCATTATTGAAAACACTCCCTGCATACAGACTATGCCAGACACTTGGAACATACCAATTAATAAGACATGGTCCCTAAACTCAAGGAATTGAGAATTACATAGGGAGACACAGAGCAAGGCATTCATGAAACAACATGAGGCAGAAGGTACTACCGGAGCCCAGGAGAGGGATGCTTAGCTTCACCTGCCTTTTGTTTGTTTGTTTGTTTGTTGTTGTTGTTGTTGAGACAGAGTTTCGTTCTTGTCACACAGGCTGGAGTGCAATGGTGCGATCTGAGATCACTGCAGCATCCACCTCCCGAGTTCAAGTGATTCTTTCGCCTTAGCCTCCTGAGTAGTGGGGATGATAGCTGCCCGCCACCACTGGTCTCGAACTCCTCAGGTGATCCACCTGCCTCAGCCTCCCAAAGTGCTGGAATTATAGGCGTGAGCCACCGCGTCTGGCTGGTTCCCGCCTTTTCTTATCCTCCAACCATAGCTGTGCCTACTAACCCTATTCCTTGTTACCACGATCCCTGGCTGAGAACCATGACATTAAGCAGGAGTGGAAGAGACACAAAGGATTAATGTGGCACAAAAGTGCAACCACTGAAAAACAGAGCATATATGTTAAATGAATGAAATAGGATTGTAAAGCATGTAGAGAATTTTTACAGCACAGAGACCAGAGTCTGGAAAACTATGGGACTGGCGTCGGGAGACCCGGACTGTAGATCTGATCAGTCCCTGAAATAGATGTGAGATATCACACAAGCCACTGGGTCTCTCTGTGCCTCAGAGATTTTCTCTTTATGAAGACTGAATGAGATCAGACAATCTCTAAGCCCTTTCCATAATTTTCAGGGTGGCAGGGCAGGGAGGGAGAATTCCAAATGCATCCTACATGGGCAGAAGTAGTTTTTGAAAACAGAAGTTGTTATGCAGACTCAATGTCTAAAATCCAGGAAGGACTGTAGCAACAAGGAGTGTTTTGAGTAAAGTCAGAATTCTTTATGATTTACTACTTTTAATCTGTATTATATCATTCTTGCATTTGAAATGATGATGAGCCCGGCACGGTGGCTCACGCCTATAATCCCGGCACTTTGGGAGGCCGAGGCGGGCAGATCACGAGGTCAGGAGATCGAGACCATCCTGGCTAACACGGTGAAACCCCGTCTCTACTGAAAATACAAAACATTAGCCGGGCGTGGTGGTGCGCACCTGTAGTCCCAGCTACTCAGAGGCTGAGGCAGGAGAAGGGTGTAAAAACCTGAGAGGCGGAGCTTGCAGTGAGCTGAGATCGCGCCACTATACTCCAGCCTGGGCGACAGAACGAGACTCTGTCTCAAAAAAAAAAAAAAAAAAGAAATGATGATGAAGCTTTAGGCAAAAATGAAATGAAGTGCTTAAGTGTCGGGTACTAGAAGTGGATTTGGATTTAGAACATTTCTGCCCTTCATTAACATCCAGCTCTGCATGGTGGACATAGTAGATTTAGATCTGAAGTGCTCGGCACTCTGCGGGCCTGCTGACATTGTCCACATTCCCTAAGCCTATCAAACCTCAGCTTCCTTATCTGTAAAATGGTATAAAAATAATGTCCACTTCTCCCAGGACAAAGAATTGCTTTACAGCGTTTCATGATGGCAAACCCGCTTCTTGTTTTGACTATGTAATAATCACTGAATATATGACTTTTGTCACATACACAGTACAGTATGCCAATTAAGAAATCAGACTTGGCAGTTCGTCTTATATGTGAATATTATAATGACAGAGAAATTTTATTTTATTTTATTTCAAAATGATTAATCAGTATAAAATGTCTTATTCTACACTTTGAAATTCCTAAAAATGAAACGAACAACAAACAAACAAACAAACAAAAAAACAAACCCCCCAAATCTATGCACAGGTTTTCTGCAGAAAGGAATATATTTCCTTTATAATGTCTGCAATTGCTATACATGTTAGGATAGGTAAATATCAAAAGTCTTTAAAGAAGTTAAAATTGAATTTGTGTTTTCCAAGCAAAGCTCTCTTAGAAACAATCCTGTATTATAACAGAGTTGTGAGAAGAAATCATAATAAACAGAAAGAGAAGGAAAATAGTTTTAGATGAAATCTGATGAGTTGCAGCATCAGTGAACCGAAAAACTATCTGTACAAACAATGAAAAATCTCAGTCATCAAAGAACTCACTCTAATCCTCATGTTCTTCGTTCAGGGACAAGAGCCTCTAGCCTCCCATTACCATATGGTTATACAATCTTGGCCTGAGTATCAGATGTGAAGCTTAAGGTTAAAAAGTGGTTGCACTATGCTCCTTTTCAAAATGTTGTTTAGGAAAGAACTGTGGGTGTTACTGTTTACTCGAACTTACTAAACTCAAAGTGCCCTATGGTGGCGCTGGAAAAAAAAAAAGAGTTTTAGATGTCCACAAAGGAGGTCTACAGGAAAAAAGAAAGTTCTAGAAAAAATACTCTAGAAAACTATAGTCATTAAACAGGCAGGAATTTTTCAAATGCTCAATTCTGTTTTAACATAATGAAATTTCTTTGGTATTAGGAAGGCGATGTGGGGCACTTACACTTGGCCCACCTCCATGCATCTTCAGAGCTCGCACCGTTGCCACCAACACAACCACGTTGGGCACCAAGCCGGAAGCTCGGCACTTGATGTTGAAGAATTTCTCCATTCCAATGTCAGCACCAAAGCCAGCTTCGGTCACTGTGGAGAAGCAAGTGGAATATGTGCTATTATCTTCTAAAAACAAAAGTAGGTTTTGGCAAACACCACTATGATTCAAGCTCAAAGGATAGCTTACATTCCTTTTGTTTACCAACACAAAGGTGAACGGATTTCCCCACTGTCATAGAAAGGTTCTTCATTCTCTGCCCTAAAGAGACTGCACCCTTCTCCGCTTCACGCCACCAGGCCTGAGGGATTCCTTGTGATGACAAGGCCAAGACTTTTCTTCCAATATCAAAGCTCACAGCTAAGCCTTTTTTTTTTTTTTTTTTTTGAGACGGAGTCTTGCCCTGTCACCCAGGCTGGAGTACAGTACAGTGCTGCAACCTCTGCCTCCAGGGTTCAAGCGATTCTGCTTCAGCTTCCCAAGTAGCTGGGATTACAGGAGCCCACCACCATGCCCGGCTAATTTTTTTTGTATTGTTAGTAGAGATGAGTTTTCACCATGTTGGCCAGGCTTGTCTCAAACTCCTGACCTCAGGTGATCCGCCCACCTCGGCCTCCCAAAGTGCTGGGACCGCGTCCAGTCCTTTCTTACTCTTTATATTAAGAATAATTTATTTTAGTGCCACCCAGTCATTTCTGTTAACTGACAATTTTCAAGTTAGTTGAAGAGCATAAGGATACTGATGATCAATCTGGATACGAGACAGCAGCTTTATTAGAGAAACACCAGAAAACACTCATTTCTAGTCTCCACCCCTCAGTTGCTAGAAAAGGTCACAGCTGCCTTTCGAGAAAGCGAGACACTGGGTCAGCAGCATCTTCTTCATACACAGAGAGCTCTAGGGCCTTGCTACTCAATGCATGGTTCACGATCAACAGCGTCAGCGGTTCCTGAGAGCCTCTAAGACATGTGGGATCTTGGGCTCCGCATAAAGTTTACAGAGTCAGAATCACATTGTTACAAGATCCCCAGGGGAGACGAATGTCCATGAAAATCTGGGAAGCAAACCACTCTAGGAAGGGAATACTACTGATTTAAGAAAAAGTAAATGTTTATGAAATACATACTTACACGCTCATAGTACGACCAGTACACAGATAGGAATTGGTGGGAGAAAAATTGACTAAGATATCAGAAACATTTAACATGGTCAGTTTCCTTGCTGTACTACAAACTTTCAAAATTTACAATTATAAGTGGCATCTTATAATTTTGTAAAGTCGCTGTAGCAAGATTTACAAAATTGTTCCCCCTGTTACGGAACATTTGGGTTGTTTCCAATATAAACAATGCTGTACTGAAAATATCTGTGCCTATGTGCTTTAATCTCTTTCAAATTATGTTCTTGGAATAAATTCCCAAGGGTAAAGTAATAGGGTCAGAGGATATAAAAATTTTTTATGACCATTGATATGCTTTTGACAAATTCAAAAAATTACATTAAAAATGTTCAATTTGGGTAAATATAGCTACAAGCCATTTATCCTTTATTATGTGTTACTTGAACAAACTATGTGGCAGAACAATTTCGAGAAATAAAAGACATTCCTTTTTATATAGTATTTGAGACAAATCTTGTGATTTTATTAGTAGTGGTCAAAATCAGAGAAAACCACTTACAGTAACAATCCTTAGGCATTTGCTAACTTTAGCATGTTGGTGGCATCATGGACCCCAAAAGAGGGATAATCCAGGTGACTTTTGTCAGAAGTCATCACTGAGTGGGCTCCTGGAGGCGGAAGGCTGGACAATAAGGCCCCAGTACTGGATTATGTGGGACTGTCCTGCAGGTTAGCACGTAGACAGGGCCTTGGATCCCTCCCAGTTGTGCAACCTTGGCAAGTTCTTTGTTGGAAGGATTAAGTGAGATGGCACAGGTACATTACTGAGTCACTGGGGTTTTTCTTGGTGCATACTGAGAACTCACAAAAATAGTTCACATCATTGTAACCAAAAGGATAATTCTCCCACTTGCTAATAACCATATTGAATTCCTAAGCATTTGTGGGAATTCCTGTTACATCGAGGCATTTTTCTCACAGGTAGACGCTCAGTCTTAGGGTCACTACCCTGAAGCCCTGCAGGGAAGCGGGAGAGAGATTTGTTATTCAGTTAGAGAGAGCTGGAGGACAGCACAGAGTTTTGCCTGGGAGGTTCAGAGAAACGGGGTGATGGAGTCAGGCTCTGAGGATCAAGTAGGATTTTTCCAAGCAGAGAAATGCAGAGTTGGGTATGGCAGGCAGAGGGCAAGAGGAGGAAGGAGAGGGAGGAAAGAAGAGTCACAGGTAAAGGACAGAGCCAGGGAAGGAATGGTCAAGATGACGGGAAATTATCCGTCATGACTGTAGAAGTCATTATTTCACCAGCAAGACTGGTTCACTGGCCTGATCAGTACTGGGGAGTGGGACTGAAGTAACCCAAATGTTATGCATTTTTTTCAATGCCATAATATTTTGAAAAACTGTTTAATGTCACCCTATAGTTGGAGGTAGATTGTTGCGTACATTTTACATAATGGGGGCTGATCAAGTGATCTCTAAGTTCTTTCCAACTGGATGCATACTTATGTGTTAATCTACCCTGTTAGACTGCAAGCTCCATGATGACACGGACCATGTGTTTGAGACATTAATATGGCAAGACACATAGAAGGCCCTGAAGGAAAGTCATCATCTATCTCCAAACCAAATAAAAAGAGAGTAGCAGAAAAGCACATCTAAAAACACTTGGACACAAATACATTAATGAAAAGTTTCATTTGTAACCACTGAATGCCCTTGAAAAATTGCAAGCTCAAATTCCCTTCAAAAACCTAGCTCCTCCCCACTTCAGTGCGCCTGTGTAGTCACCACGTTCTCCTGTCTTCACTGGTTCCTGCTTCCCTAAAGTGCCTTCATATGAAAGTCAAGGCCGCCCTCATGTAAAGTTCCTTCCCCTACCTTCATCTGCCTCCACACTCCCTGCCTCAGACTTCATGCCTCTGAAACATCAAGCTTCCAGCACCGCCCACAAATGCTATGTTACTTGTCGTCACCTCCAGACCTCTTCTCCCATGTGGAACATTCTTCTCTCCCCTCTCTGCCTCTTTAACCCGCTGTCTAAGACTCAGCTTGGATGTGCCATTTCCTGGAAGCTTGTCCTGAAGCTTTCAGGCAAAGTTGAGTACTCCTCCCGCCCGTCCCATCCTCCGGATCCTGTGGTGTGCTCCCTCACAGGGCCCTCATCTGTCACCATATGCAGCATCCTAAGTACACTGATGTGCCGTCTCCCACGTGGAGGGTGGGACCATGCCTTATTCATCTTGTAGCTCCACTTCCTTAACACAGCACCTGGCACAAGCAAGTCAATGAAAAAACAGGATAGGACTTCGGAGCCAGTAATGATGTCAAGGCCACACTCCAATGGAAAAAGACACATAAAATAGAATTACATAGAAGTACAAATATGTTCTTAGTCCTCCCTATACTTCCCTTTTTTTCTTACAATACTAAAATGGTTTTACTAAAAGGCACAAATGTCATATCTGACAAAGATGTGACCATCTAAAACATCTACACAGGCTAGCTAAGCTTAATTTCATATTTTTATTTATTTATTCACTTATTTTTGAAACGGAGTTTCACTCTTGTCGCCCAGGCTGGAGTGCAATGGCACGATAACAGCTCACTGCAACCTCTGCCTCCTGGGTTCAAGTGATTCTCCCACCTCAGCCTCCCAAGTAGCTGGGATCACAGGCACCTGCCATCATGCCTGGCTAATTTTTGTAGAGACGGGGTTTCACTATGTTTTATTTTTAAAAAGAGACAAATTGGAAACAAAAAAGTAGTAATAAAGAGAACTCCAGCTAGGGGACGAAAACAACATGCAGAAGTAAAGGTTCGAGGACTCTGGCTTCCAAATGCAAAGGAAATAGACAAAGAATGGGAAGAAAATAGAAGAAAGTGCCAAATTCTTCCACTTTGAAAACTGTCCTGAAATGCTGCATGTAATCACTTTTATGTTGTTTGTATTCAAATATCAGGCTGCCAAGGAAACAGAACATGGATAAGGTATGCTGATGTGTAATCAGTAACTGTGAAAGTAAAAAGTACTTTCATAAGGTGCCACCAATCACTACGAACTTGGACACGGTGGAGTGCTGTGTTTCTGTGCCTTAGGGGGCCTTGACATGAAGACCCACCTTGTGAGAAGGGGACAAACCACTCTTGGTGGAAGGTTCCATTTCCTAGGTACTTCTTGGGAACTGCCAACATATATAACCTATAGGTTAAGTTTTCTTAGTGACTGAAATAAACAATTTATTCCCTTATCATATTTGCAGTTCTTAACGAAGCTTAAAAGAGATACAGGCCAAATAATTATTTAATGTTAAATTCAATATAGACTTGCTCTTAAGTCGTGAAGCAAGCACACATAGTAGGATTTAGCTTTGCTGAAAGGCACATCATGTAGACTTCTGAAAGCTGCATATTTAATAAGGCTTGCAATAAAATGTTTGCACAAGCCGTAAGAATTATTTGTCTTGGCAATCTCTTTCCCTTTTGTTACAGCTATTCAACTTACAATATGAATGAAAACAGGAAATGCTGACTAATACTCTTATTGTGCAAACACAGGAGTTACTAGATAGTGATTCTATAGCATGGCTTGATTCAAACTTAAACCCATAATCAGCTGAGAAAGGAAGGGTCAGTGGGTATGAGTTGGGAAGGGACTGACAATTTGGATAAACACTGGAGCAACCTGCACAGGAAACAGAGCTCCGGGTTCAGATGGAGAGTCAAAACCAGTTCTGGAAAGCCAGGCAGCTGCCTTTCCATGATCATCCAAGGGTGCACCCAGAGTCGTATTGTAAGAACGAAGCAGAAACAATGACAATGGCAGAAACGAAAACACCAGAACAACAGAACATTCCTGGCAGGCAAATGTGGTATCCATGAAATTCTTCAGGGAGGGAGAGACGATTTCTACATCTTAAGTTATTCTGTATGTCCCCAGCTTACTGCACACATTAAAGAAAGCTGCAGCGATAATTAGGACTTGGATTTTTTTGTTCCTTTTTGAGATGGAGTCTCATTCTGTTGCCCAGGCTGGAGTGCAGTGGTGCGATCTTGGCTCACTGCAACCTCCGCCTCCCACGTTCAAGTGATTCTTCTGCCTCAGCCTCCCAAGTAACTGGGATTACAGGAGCATGCCACCACGGCCCACTAATTTTTGTATTTTTAGTAGAGACAGGGTTTCACCATGTTGGCCAGGTGGTCTTGAACTCCTGACTTCAAATGATCTGCCTGCCTCAGCCTCCCAAAGTGCTGGGATTACAGGCGTGAGTCCTGGCCAGGACTCAGATTTTAAAGTAATCACTAATCTATTTTTTTTTTTTTTTAAAAAAAAGCATTAACATCCTCACTTCACTAGAAGGCCTTTTAAAATATGGGCTCATAAAACCCTACAGCTACGTGGGAACTGTATGTACAATGTACTCCAACTGTCTTCTGTGCACCAGGCCAGTTCCTTTCAGGAGATAATGACACAAAGCCCAGTGTGGGGTCCCTGGTCCCTCTGATGCCCAGCCCAGAGTTCTGTCTGCTACATACGGTGTTCCGCTCAAAAACATGATTAAACACACACATCACATAATTCAAGAACAACCTTTCTTTCTTCTCATTCAATAATTACTGAACCCCTACGATTGTGCCTAGTGTTTACACACAATCATCTGTGTGCCAGTGTCTTAATTTAGTGGAGAAACAGCCGCAGGCTCATTTTTAACATGACAAAGATGTGAAAGATTAATTCATCACCCAACGAAGAAGAATGCCTTTCTGACCTTTCCCCTCCCTCTTTTTTTTTTTTTTTAATGATAGGGAGTTTCGCTCTTTTTGCCTAGGCTGGAGTGCAATGGTGCGATCCTGGCTCACTGCAACCTCTGCCCTCCAGGTTCAAGTGATTCTCTTGCCTTAGCTTCCCGAGTAGCTGGGACTACAGGCGCCCGCCACTATGCCCGGCTAATTTTTGTATTTTTAGTAGAGTCGGGGTTTCACTATGTTGGTCGGGCTAGTGTCGAACTTCTGACCTCAGGTGATCCGCCCGCCTTGGCCTCCCAAAGTGTTAGGATTATAGGCGTGAGCCACAGCGCCCAGCCGACTTTTTCGTTTTTAATGTGTTTTTTTTTTTTTTGAATTGTTTGGTACTTTCAAAATTGTGTTTATTTACCTGTATCCAGGTAAATTTGAATTCAGTTCTGTGCCACATTGATTTTTGGATGTTCTCATGCTTTAGTGCATTCACAGAACCCATTTCTGCAGAATCACAAATCCTAAGTACAGTTCAGCCCTTCTCCACTGGAGGCGATTCTGCCTATTCCACTCCCCACCTGGACACTTAGCAAGGTCTGGAGGCATTTTTGATTGTTGTAAATGGCATCTAGGACAGCTGGGATCCCCCCACCACCTCCCAACAAGGAATAATCCACCCAGAGTCTCTATAGCACTGAGGCGCAGACAGCTTGCTGTGGCTGACGCAGGACAAAGGAGCTTGGCGCTTTCTAGATGTCTCCTCTGAGAATATTACAAATGCACTACATGCTAGGCAGAAAGATTGTGCAAGATCATTATGCTAATCGTTGTAACCCTATGCACTATAAGATCCTGGAATATGAATTATCGCAGTAAAAATTCCATCCAGTGTGGTTGGGATATGCTGAATCAACAGTGTGGTCACTACAACCCAGCACTCTCTGGAGAAGAAAAACAGTGATGAGGTGACAGCTGAACTAGCTTCACAGGGAAGAAGGGAAGGTCAATAGAAATGCTCTCAACATGGGGCTGCACGGGTGATGGCAGCTGTCCGCCTTCCCACTCAGTGTGCACATGATGGGGAAACACTATTCTAAAAGACCAAGGCACGGGGAGAGGGCCTGAAGTTAACATTTGTGAAACGTTTTCTGTGTAGCCAGGCAATGTACTAGGTGTCCTGTCTCATTTCACCTTCAACATCTGTGAGGTATCTTTCTCCTCCGTTTGCAGTTTCTGATACTAAGGACTGGAAAATTTTATAATTTTCCCCAAGGTCACACAGCTATTAAGCGATAGAGCTTGGACTAAAACCAAGGCCTGTCTGCTAGCAATAGCAACCTCTGCCAAAATCCCTACTCCATACCCCTCATCAAACCATCAACTGATCATGTAGCATTTCCCTTGCTGAGCTGCTCAGTCAGTTTTGCTTTCAATGAAAATCTTAACACTTGGTACTTCAATAATACTGCAGCATTTAACAAGTGGCTCTAAATTATTTTCCTGAACTGAGAGGTGTGTCCAGGCTTTTGTTCTAACTGCAATAAGGCCCTGCTGTGATTACCAAAGTATGCAATCTAGAATGTTCTTTATGATCCTCCTTCCTTTCCACCCACCCTCCCTTCCTTTACTTAAGTCAGAGAGCTTGTTGTCTGTTTTAGCGCAATTCATTTAGAGATTATAAATCACCTCCTCTGCTAGTTCTTGGTCCATGTGTCAACAGTGATGAGTTCTGGGGCAGCAGCAGGGAATATTTCTGGTTGACAAAGAAACACTTCAGAGAGAGGACGCTCCAGGGACCACTTCCATCTGGACTTGGTACCCAACCCCAGGCAGGAACAGGCCACACAGATAGAGAACACTGGCACTGCAATCTGGCCTCCTGAGGTCCAGATATTTTACCCCCTCCCAGCCGAGTGATCAGACCCCCAGACTTGCCTTCCTAACGTCCTCCAGCCAGGCACCAGCTCTCCCTTCGCTGGATGGGAAATGAGTGACTCCAATGCTCTAGCCTGGGTTTTCTTTTCAAATAGTACTTTCTGATGTCAGCATATGTGCACGGAGGGAAAAGAAAAGGCAAGAACTGCTTTAGATCTGAAATTCTCATTTCTGCTTTTACACTGGGGAAAACTCTCCTTGGACTTTGAAAAAGAATTAAACTGAAGTGCTGAGATAATTTTTCCTTCAAGTTTTCTTCATTTCTACTTGAAATACCTGGATGTTGCCACCAGAATTGCAAATTAAACTTCTGCCTTGCTATGGCACTAGGAGGTCCTTTATTCCATAGGTACTCAGAAGATAAAGAAATTAAAACTGTCAGATTTCATAGCTACTTTACAATGGTAACAACTTTTCTCTCCACGTGTGCAACAAACATATATCAAATATACAACATATTGAGTTCGCCATTATGTCTGGACATGAACTTGAATTTATGGACTGCCAGAGATCTCACAGAAGAACTAGTCCTTGCAACTAGCTCAGCTCAAAATAGGTTGAGATACGAAACATGAGCGCACGGGGCATATCTGGCTAACTTAATCATCAAAAGAATTTCTTGTAAATAGGAAGAAAAATAAAACTGTAGCTTTCATTCAAGTAAAGGCTATACTTTGCTTCCTCATAACAAATCAAAAACAAAAATAGAAGCTTTGTGGAGCTTCTACAAGCAAGGTGTAGGCTGGACAATACCTCATTCTGAAGAGCTGTGGGTGTTAATTGCCAGACAGTGCTAAAAGAAATAGAAAGTAGAATCTTCAGGTTGCCCTTTTCTGCCCTATATAAACATGTGTGTTCCCAACGGCAGGCTGTCTGCAGATAAACTCCAAAAAAGTCACAGAAACACATGAATTCCAAACTTGAATTAAAGGGGAGACAGTGAGGACTGTAATAACTTTTTCAGCGAGTACCAGCAGACACCACCAGGATAAATCATTCAATTAACTATAAGAGAAGTTCGGCACTATTACTGCAGCTTCAAAATAGAACTTTGTTTAGAATATATTAATTTTGAGGATCCAACTCATCTTAAGTCTATGAAATTTCACTAAATGCTAAATCCTTTCTGCTCTTTAGGATTTGTCTATTTAACATACAACCCTGTTTAGTTTTATTAAATATCTTAGAGTCAAATTTACAGGAAGTATATAGAACTAACTAGACACGTATCAGGAGACCTAAAGGAAAAAGAAACCGGTACAAACTTCAATTTTTTTTTTTTTTTTTGAGACGGAGTCTCTCTGTTGCCAGGCTGGAGCGCAGTGGCACGATCTTGGCTCACTGCAACCTCCACCTCCCTAGTTCAAGCGATTCTACTGCCTCAGCCACCCGAATAGCTGGGACTACAGGTGTGCACCACCATGCCCAGCTAATTTTTGTATTTTTAGTAGAGACGGGGTTTCACCATGTTGGCCAGGATGGTCTCAATCTCTTGACCTTGTGATCTACCTGCATCGGCCCCCCAAAGTTCTGGGATTACCAGCATGAGCCACTACACCCAACCCAAACCTCAATATTAATATTAGCACGTGCCCTTCTTCCTTTCCACCTCTTTGATGATGGCCAAGTTCATACACATTAGGGGAAGATTGGAGGTGGTGCACAGAGCATGAGGAAGTTACTGGAGATGTATTTGGGAAAAGCAACGACCAAGTAAGCAGTGTAAAGAGGAGACAGGTACACATGAACATATTTTTGGTTGCAGTAAAAACTTTGAAAGTACCAAAACCACTTTGATATGCTTTTGTGTCAGAACTCAGAATTTCCTTCCTCCAGAGCGTTAGTTACAGACACTGGTTTACATTATTTGGAACCATCATGAGTCACCATGTTTTGTAAGATGATTTTGACCAAAGTGAAATTTAATTTCTGAAAAGAAATGTTTCGATATTATAAATTATACACTTTTAAAATTATAATATATGATTATACATGTAATAAATTATATAGGGTTATTTTTAGGTCCTTTATAAAAATTCAACAGAATTAAATTCATAACTCCATTATCCAAATAGTTCCCATGTTCTTGTAGGGAACAAGAACAGTTTGTACAGTGTCATGACTATGACCAGAACTTTAAGCCTTCTGCTCTTGGCCAACAGTGGTGTTCCCCAATCCTGGCTAGAGGCCGGGGATTTTGGATGATTGCATGGGGGAAGAGCTCTATTCTTGCAACTCCTGAGAACTGGACACCAGGAAGTTAACTAAAATCAAATGAATTCTGACAGGCTTGGCCACTAACATGATTTAGCCCCAAATAATGGAAAGATGACACAGAACACTTTTTACTGAGCAGTTACGAAAACAAACCCAAAAGGGAAAGAAGTACAGAATTATGCAAAATGGTTGCAAAATGCAAAATGGAAAACGCAGTTATGCAAAATGGTTGGCAGCAGACTGAAGTGATTTTTGGCTTTTAAATTTTTTCAGATTTTGTAATATTTGCATATACATAATGAGATATCTTGGGTTGGGACCCCAGTCTAAACATGAAATTCATTTATATTTCATATACCCCTTATAGATATAGCCTATACTATATATATATATATATATATATATACATATATATTTTTTAAGACAGGGTCTCCCTCTGTCTGCCCAGGCTGGAGTGAGTGGCGTGATCTTGGCTCAATGTAACCTCTGCCACCCAGTTCAAGTGATTCTCCCACCTCAGCCTCCCAAGTAGCTGGGACTACAGGTGTGTGCCACCATGCCCAGCTAATTTTGTTTTGCTTTTTATTTTTATTTTTTGTATTTTTAGAGGAGACAGGGTTTCACCATGTTGCCTAGGCTGGTCTCGAACTCCTGAGCTCAAGTGATCCACCTGCCCTGGCTTCCCAAAATGCTGGGATAACAGGTGTGAGCCACTGTGCCTGGCCCTGAACATTAGTTTTAGTAATTTTGTGCATATATGAAAGATTTAACCTCATGTTGACTGCAACCCATCACATGAGATCGGGCGTGGAATTTTCCACTTATGGCATCATGCTGTCACTTAAAAAACTTTGGATTTCTGAGCACTTTTTTGGATTTTGGATTTTTGGATTAGGGATGCTTTTACCTGTGTAAACAATAAAAGGTAAAAACATTTTGCTTTAAAACTTCCTAGGAAAGAACAGTTTCAAAAACCAGGCAGTAACTTTTGTTTTTGGTACCATTAGTGTAACTTGGCAAGAGAAACTATGATTATTGAATCCACAAACAAAGTAAATATGCCAGCATTCGTGGCAGGACAACCGAGATTACAGAATAAATTAAGACAGACAGAAGGAAAATATCTTAAACTTTACAATTATAAGATCGTGCAATGTAGTAACTCAATACAAGCATGCCAATCATGGACTTTTGAACCAAGATAGAGTCCTAGTAGTTGTCATTATGTAAATTTACAGTTTCAACCAACATTAAAAAAAGGAAATAAAATAGGATAGAAAATATTAGACTACATCATATATAGTAAGTAGTATTGTTTCACAAGATTTTGATTCAGTTTTTGCACACATACGATGCCATATAAAATGCAATTGCTGCTTTGGATTTCAGTTAAACGTTCAAGAGTCGGCCGGGCGCGGTGGCTCAAGCCTGTAATCCCAGCACTTTGGGAGGCCGAGTCGGGTGGACCACGAGGTCAGGAGATCGAGACCATCCTGGCTAACACGGTGAAACCCCGTCTCTACTAAAAAATACAAAAAACTAGCCGGGCGAGGTGGTGGGCGCCTGTAGTCCCAGCTGCTCGGGAGGCTGAGGCAGGAGAATGGCGTGAACCCGGGAGGCGGAGCTTGCAGTGAGCCGAGATCCGGCCACAGCACTCCAGCCTGGGCGACAGAGCGAGACTCCGTCTCAAAAAAAAAAAAACATTCAAGAGTCACAGGCACAGAGTCTACTTCTGGCGATTTCTTATTTAAGAAAGGAAGAGACGGATCTGCCAGCTTTGTGGTCATGCCTAGACCTACCAGTTTCTCACAAGCAGATCGATTTAATGATTACTCAGGCCTGGCCTGAAAAATCTGCTCAGTTTTGGTACAAACAGCAGAGGCAGCTCCCATGAAACAATGTTGCTGGTGTTATTAGTCAATGTATGTATTTTTTTTTTGCTTTGTTTTGTTTTTTTGAGATAGGCTAGAGTGCAATGGTATAATCATAGCTCACTTCAGCCTTGATCTCCAGGGCTCAAGTGATCCTCCCACTCCAGCAGCTGGGACCACAGGAGCACACCACCACACCCAGCGAATGTTTGTATTTTTTTGTAGACATGGGGTTTTGCCATGTTGCCCAGGCTGGTCTTGAACTCCTGGGCTCGAGGCACCCGCCTGCCTTGGCCTCCCAAAGTGCTGAGACTACAGGTGTGAGACACTGTGCCCAGCCTCATTGTATTTACATTTAGGATCACAAAGCACAATCATAGCCCAAAGATGAAGAAAAACATCTTTACTGTTACTTGTACTGATCCTGTGACCCATTGTCACGGACTTGGAGCCGGAGAGCAAAAATGTAGCATGAAAACAAACGAAGTAAAAAGAATCTTCAGTCAAGCTCTGTTCAGTTTGAACGTTACTTTGTAGAATATTGGTAAGTTGTTTTTTAGAGAGACCTACACCCTTGTCCAGGGCACAGCACAGTACCAGCAGTGCACTCATCAGTTCAGGCACTCAGCCTGTGGCCCTCACTGCCCTAGAGGAAACACAGGTCTTGGTCCTCAGTATGGATAAAGGAAATGAGCCCTCGGGACTGCCCAGGACATAATGCTGAGAAGCTGGGACAGCGCCCAGGAGAACACGTCAGATCAGTGACAGCGGTAAGAGTCAGGTAATTAAGTGATGGGTTAAGGGCCCATTTGGACCCATCTCAGCCCCTGAGGTAGTGAGTCTCGGATTTGGTCATTGTTCTACCCTCTCAGTGGCCCCTGGGAGCAGAGGTGGCTCTTTTCCCAGCTTTCTCCACCGCACCTAGAAAGCAGGCGAATTCAAGGCAGAGATCCGTTATCTCAGGATCTTCCAGAGATAAACGGAGGGCCTCTGTCATCAGAGGAACCTGCTGCTGCACGCCTACTTTCAGGGGTCTGCAGGCAAACCTCTGTCTTGGAATGTGACAGCCCAGTTCCTCAGCTTAGGTCTCCAACCCAGCCAGAGAAATGTTTTGCCTTGTGAGGAGGTCATCTTGAGGCTGAGGGTAACTTGGCCCAGCTGGCTGCTCAGGCCTGGGGCTGTAGGCTCAGCAGGAACCAGGACTGAACTGCAGAGTTTGACAAGAGTCCACAAATGTAACATATGGGGAGAACAAGGGAGTGGATTTGTGTAGAAGACATAGATCAAGGAGGAAATTAACACTGAAGGCCAAACAGGGGGGTTTTCTGCTGCTCCTGACATTAAGAATGTTGACAAGCACCAGGCGTGATGGCTCACACCTGTAATACCAGCACTTTGGGAGGTCAAGGCGGCAAGATAACTTGAGGCCAGGAGACCAGCCTGAGCAAGATAGTGAGACCTCACCTCTGCAAAAATAAAACAAAATAAAATAAAATAAAAAAGAAAGATGACCTGGGTGAGCAGACAGTTGATCAAGTCAAGGTTTCCAAACTCAACCCATAACACCTGCTATTTCCTACCCCAATGGTGTAGTAGTCCATTTTGGGGCACGGAGACAAGAACAGTCCACACTATCTTCCTTTTCCTGGGTCCTTCTGGTGTGCCCAAGAAGGCACCCTGCTGCCTGTTCAGTGGTAGTGGATGGTAAAAGCATTAACAGAAGCAATGAGGACATCCTGAGGAGGCTGGCAGTTCATATTTACGTTTGATAAAACCTCAAACTACAGATAATAGCCTTGAAAAGGAGGGATATTTTTTGTTTTGGCTTATTTCCAAAATAAATTCTGTTTATCAAATTAATATATTATTAGAAATATGTTGGCTGGGCACCGTGGCTCATGTCTGTAATCCCAGCACTTTGGGAGGCCAAGGCGGGTGAATCACAAGGTCAGGAGTTCAAGACCAGCCTGGCCAACATGGTGAAACGCCGTCTACTAAAAATACAAAAAATTAGCCTGACATGGTGGCAGGTGATCCCAGCTACTCGGGAGGCTGAGGCAGGAGAATCACTTGAACCCAGGAGGTGGAGGCTGCCATGAGCTGAGATTACACCATTGCACTCCAGCCTGGGCAACAAGAGCAAAACTCTGTCTCAAAAAAAAGAAATATGTTATTAGTGATATGTTATTGGAAAATTTAATGTAAGGAAGAAAACAAAAAATCATAAATCATTTTCACTTTAATCTATGTCTCAGGTTATCTTCTTACTGTTGACAGAGGAATAATGTCCTTGAGATGTCCCAGTAAGCATATTTTTTTTTTCTATTTTGAGACAGAGTTTCGCTCTTTTTGCCCAGGCTGGAGTGCAATGGCGTGATCTCGGCTCACCACAACCTCTGCCTCCCAGGTTCAAGTGATTCTCCTGCCTCACCCTCCCTAGTAGCTGGGATTACAGGCATGTGCCACTACACTTGGCTAATTTTGTATTTTTAGTAGAGACAGGGTTCCTCCATGTTGGTTAGGCTGGTCTCAAACTCCCGACCTCAGGAGATCCGCCTGCCTCGGCCTCCCAAAGTGCTGGGATTACAGGCATGAGCCACCGCGCCCGGACCGGGCATATTTTACAGGACAAAAAGTAACAAAAATCAGGAATAATTCTCATGTCCCCATCTCCCCACCCCTCCCCCATCCCTAGGTCCAGAAGGAATTTGTTATAATTACCATCTTGTATAAAAGAACAGACCCTCAATTTGTCACCTTTCCCTCCTCTTGAGATGTCCTCAGCCTGACAAAAATATGATTAGTTGTATTATACAGGAAAATACTAAAGATATATAAACATTTAATTATTATGTTTATTATACTGGCAAAAGATATGCATTAAAAACAAGGCTTCATTATGCCTAATTGGCTTGCAAATCTCGGAGAAAGGTTCCTGAAGAGCAGTTTGGGGCTCTCCCCAACAAAGATGTCATTCTCTGCCTACATGCTTTATCTACAACATAACGGTGCCGTGCTCTAAAGACGGTTCTGTATCCCAATCGACTCAACTAATCTAACATGAAGCTTTTCTCCACATAATCTTCTACTGTTAGACTGAGTTCTGATTTATAAAACTACACTCTTACTATTGGATATGTCCTAAACTATTTTTCAAAAATGATCCATGATGCACAGAAGAATGAAAGGGTGGGCTGGTCGGTTTGGTTGATTTAGAAAATAATCCTAATCATGTCTGTGTAGAGAAGTCATAGGTCTTCTTGCCTAAACTCTGGCTGACCACCTGGCAGATGCTGTCAAAACAGAGATGATGACACAGATGACTTGGGATTAACTCGACTCTGTGTCTAGGAAAACCTCTTGAACTGTGGTCACACTGACAGTGGATTGGCAACTCACCTTTCTATTTCAAGAAGAAGAGGTAGAATCTGAATGTTTTCGCTTATCTTGCAGCTAAGTATGGCTGTGTGACTAAGGTTACTGATAAGATGTAACCAGGAGTGTTGTATGTGATTTCCAGGAAGCCTCTTGAAAAGGGGGTATGCCCTTCTTCCTTTTTCTTGCTGATTGGGATACAGATGCAATGGTTGGGGCTTGCGCAACCATCCTGGACTACCAGGTAGCACAGAACCCATGATGATCAAGGAGTTGCTAAATCAGCCCAGACTGGCTACCCTGAACTTCCTTGATGTGAGAGAGAAATAAACTTCTATTACAGTGTTGGGTCACTTTCTTTTTCTTTCTTTCTTCCTGTTTTTCTTTTTCTTTTCTTTTTTTTTTTTTTTTACTGTTGTTGTTATTTGTGGGTAAAACTAATCCTAAGTGACTCATTTGCAAATAGAGAGGCTACTTAGAAACATCATAGCATTTTTCATTTCTATCATTTCAGTTTGCAAACTGCTTCAACACTGGGCAGTGTTTTCTTTTTCTGCACAATGTTAACTCTGAGACTAAAGTCAAGGTTACAATTCTAATTTAGAAGAGGTGAGACTTGCTTAAAGTTTTGCTGATGAATAAGCTAAACTTTCAGAGGCTGAGATCTTGCAATAACTCTTTAATTGACACCCCCAAAATTACACCACGGAAGGAAACAGAGAGGAAGGATCATAAGCTCCAGACACTGAGTTAAATCAAGACAGCAGAAATCAGTACTTATGGCACTTTGGAGGGACACAAGATCTATGTGCAGGAATCTAGGAGCTTTCCTGTTCAATTGTCCTTAAAAACTGCTTTTACACTAGGCCAGGTGTGGTGGCTCATGCCTGTAATCCCAGCCCTTAGGGAGGTCAAGGGAGGAGGATCACTTGAGGCCAGGAGTTCAAGACCAGCCTGGGCAACATGGCAAAAACTCATCTCTAATATAAATATGAAAATTAGCCGGACGCGGTCGTGCGTGCATGTAGCTTGAGAGGTTGAGGCACAAGAATCACTTGAGCCTGGGAGGAGGAGGTTGTGGTGTGCCGAGATCGCGCCACTGTACTCCAGCCTGGACAGCAGGTCAATACTGTCTCAAAAAACAAAAAACAAAAAACAAAAAAACCCCCACCATTTAAATTCTCTAAATTCTCTCACTAAATTACTCTAATTTCTGTCTCATTTGTTTGTGTACGTGCCAAATGAATAAATGGTTTTTTGGAAGAAAAAACTATTTTCATAGTTATTTAAAATATTTTTAGAAGTTATATCATGAAATAGTTGCCTGTCCCTGAAAAGTAAAAACAATCTACTCTCAACCAAAACATCTATGCAATTTCATAAAACAAACAAAGAAAAAGGGACTAAACAATATGGAGAGAGAAATCAAAAGAAGGTACTCAGATTGCTGGTGTTTACAATTTAGCAACTTTGTTTGCATAAACACTTGAACATATGAAAAAATTTAAAACCTCATTAAAACCTAACCGAGCATCTCAGTGCTGAATCAGGAACATTGGGTGAGTGATGAAGGCCATGCTCGCTGCCCTTGGAAAGCAGCCTACATGGGAAACCACTGAGAAATCTCAGCACAGTTCACGTCTCTGAGTTTGGTTTGCAGAGAGTCTTAGCCCTGCTCAAGTCAGGTGATTCACCCAGTCACCTACTGCCTGCATCCCTACCCTTCATCCCAGGGGAAATGCAGGAATTTGTGCAGCCTCAAACAAAAGCCACCAGTGCTGCAAGAAAGTAATGTAAGGCCCCTGGCCCACTAACCATGGCCATTAACATCCAGATTTAGTTCTAAAAAAAGTGGAGATGTAACCACATACTCATCACAACTGCCAATCTTGGCTCTGGGCTCAACCTCTCCTAAATTATAGACCTAAATTTCCTTTCCCACCCCCGAAACTGACAAACATTAACATTTTACCATGATTGCTTAAGATAGTTCCTCTTTCAGAAGTAAAGCAACATAGCTGAGTTCGGTACCCCATGCGCCCATCCCACCCCTCTACTTCTTCCCATGGTCATAACTCCTGTGAACTCAGAGCTTCTGCAGATCAAGTTTTCAGACTTTTTCTACATAAACACACATGCGTAAACAGAATATAGCGTTGTGTTGTGTGTTTTTCAAAAATGTAACAGATTGTATATACACTTCCACAACCCGTTTTTTCATTCTGCATTTCTGAGCTCCAGCCGTGTGGATACACCCAGAAGTAGCATTGTTGGTTATACCACATGCACATCTCTTACTGCCGAAGGAGTCCTTTTCTGGGAGGCAGCCCCATTAGATAACAATTTGTCCACTCTTTCCCTTCACTTATTCGACTTCAGAAAAGTGGAATGACTTATCTGATGGGGGGTTGGAAAGAAATAGCATCTTAAAGTACAGTCCTGGTAAAATCATTCAGGAAGTCCTCATGGATTAGAAACTATACTAACTCTTCTCCATGACTTTTAAAGACATTGAATGAGACTCCAGTCTATCTGCTTTACCCTGTCTCTGAACTAGCAGAACTATTTTGATTCTTTGAACGCAGGCCAATCTTTCTCCCCTCTGGCCTTCTTCAAGGCTCGCCTCAGTGCCATCTTCTCAGGAGAGCCTTCCGAAACCACTATTTCAAAACTGTCAATTTCTCCTCACTGGTAATTGAAAGCATAATATATCAGATTAGCATTTATTCCCCCTCCAGAATATGACTTCATCTAATGATGAAACTCATCTCCCCCAGATGTCTTAGACTTTATGCTCACAATCTGCCGACACTTGTCAGCTACAGTCACATGCCTGTCGTTTGCTCTCTGCCTCGAATTTAATTCTCCCTGTGTCTACACGTCAAATTACTTGATTTTTCAAGTCATTTTTTCCTTTTATAAAAAAAAAAACTACAAAAGTAATACACACTAATTGTAAAAATTTCAGAATGCCAAAACACAAGGCGTGAAGTGAAAATCAAAATGATTCCATTACCTCCAGGCAAACAAAAATAATCATTTGATATACTTCTATATCTCTTCATTCCATATACAGATATAAATCTCATACAAATTGGAGATATATTATTTTACAACCTGATTTTTTTAACTTTATATTTTGTGAACGTTTTCCCATGTTCCATATATACATTTATCTATTCTTTTTACTAGTCTCGATAGGATATCAATAATAATTTTTTTCTTTGCTTTTTTCCTGGAAGCTTTATGTTTAATTTGCACACTAAAAAGTAAAAAGTTACTCTATCTTTATTTTGATTACATTGTGATACAAAACTCTATGGTTTATATTTTGGCCAGGCATGGCGGCTCATGCCTGTAATCCCAGTACTTTGGGAAGCCGAGGCAGGTGGATCACCTGAGGTCTGGAGTTTGAGACCAGCCTGGACAACATGGCGAAACTGTGTCTCTACTAAAAATACAAAAATTAGCCAGGCATGGTGGCATGTCCCTGTAATCCTAGCTACTCAGGGAGGCTGAGGCAGGAAAATCACTTGAACGTGGGAGGCGGAGGTTGCAGTGAGCCGAGATTGCACTTCTGCGCTCCAGCCTGGGTGACAGAGCGAGACTCCATCTCAAACAACAACAACAACAACAAACAAACTCTGTGGTTTATGTTTTAAAATTTTTAGTCAAATGTTCCAATATCATTTAATCAGTATCCCATCCATTCACCATTAATTTAAAATGTTATCTGGCCAGGCGCGGTGGCTCATGCCTATAATCCCAGCACTTTGGAAGGCCAAGGCAGGTGGATCCCCTGAGGTTGGGAGTTCGAGACCAGGCTGTCAACATGGTGAAGCCCCGTCACTACTACAAAATACAAAAAACAGCTGGGGATGGTGGTGCATGCCTGTAATCCCAGCTACTTGGGAGGCTGAGGCAGGAGAATAACTTGAACCTGGGAGGTGGAGGTTGCAGTGAGCTAAGATCACGCCATTGCACTCCAGCCTGGGCAAGAAGAGTGAAACTCTGTCTCAAAAAAATAAAAGAAAAGAAAAAAATAAAAATAAAAATAAAATGTCATCTTATCAAATTACTACTGGAAGAAGTCTATCTCAGGACACTCTAAGGTATTCCTCTGCTATTAACTGTTTTGCTATAGCATTATCTTGTTCTGATATTTACAATTAGGTAAATCATCCATCACGGTTCTTGAAAAACCTTTTTTTTTTTTTTTTTGAGACAGAGTCTCACTCTGTCGCCAGGCTGGAGTGCAGTGGTACAATCTTGGCTCACTGCAACCTCTGCCTCCCCGGTTCAAGCAATTCTCCTGCCTCAGCCTCCCAATTACAGCTGGGATTACAGGCGCGTGCCACCTCACCCAGCTAATTTTTGTATTTTTAGTAGAGACAGGGTTTCACTATGTTGGCCAAGCTGGTCTCAAACTCCTGACCTCAAGTGATCTGCCCGTCTCGGCCTCCCAAAGTGTTGGGATTACAGGCATGAACCACTGCGCCTGGACTTGAAAAAGCTTTTAAATCTATCCTCATGAACCCATTCTCGCAGAATCTAGACAAATGCTGTGATTAATTTAACCACGAAGTTCATTTTCCTCTGTGTTTTTACAGTAAATACAGTATAGTGTGGCATGATATAGTATAGTAATTTTATAGTAATTTATGTGTTAGTTTGACAGAGGAAGGATGATTGTTTAATACCAGTTATTCCCATCCAAGATATGTTATGTGTCTCACCATTTATTCAGGTCTTGTTGTTTGTCTTTCAATAAAGTTTTATAGTTTTATTCTATGTGCTCATTTCTTGCTAAACTTATTTCCTAAGTATTCTATCCTTTGGGGGGACAGGTATAAGTAGGACATTTTCTCCATTACAGTATGTATTTATGGCTAACAAAAAAAGAAAACTATTGACATTTACATATTTACATTGCATCCACTAGCAAACTAAAACTTTTACTACTTAAAATAAATTGTCAGTTGCCTCTCTTGAATTTTCTAGTTATATAATTATTCTGTACATAATAAAATTTGTCTCTTCCTTTCCAATATTTATAATTTTTGAAATTGTTCTTATTTATGCTTCAGAATAATGATGAATAATAATGGTGCGTATAGGCACTGCTGTCATATTCCTTATATATTGGATGTGCCTTCAGGGTTACACTATTTAATGCCATGATCACGTTAGTTTCAGTTTTTCAGTTTTACTTAAATTCTTCTATTGCATGAAGTCTTCCTTTATCATCCCACTTAGATATCTCTTTCATTCCTAAAGTTACTTCTTTGCTCTACTTTATTTTGATCTAGATACCCAAGCACTTTGTAATTTACATACTACTTTTAAATCTTAGGCAGTTTTTAAACTGATATTATTTATACTGAAGCATTAATGGTTAAGACAACATTCACAGCTATGGCTAGCAAGAGGCTTGCAGCTTTTTGAAATCCCTAATAGGCCAGGCGTGGTGGCTCACACCTATAATCCCAGCACTTTGGGAGGCCGAGGAGGGCAGATCACCTGAGGTCAGGAGTTCGAGACCAGCCTGACAAACATGGAGAAACCCCATCTCTACTAAAAATACAAAATTAGCTAGGTGTGGTGGTACACACCTGTAATCCCAGCTACTTGGGAGGCTGAGGCAGGGGAATCGCTTAAACCCGGGAAGAGGAGGTTGTGGTGAGCCGAGATTACATCATTGCACTCCAGCCTGGGCAACAAGAGTGAAACTCCGTCCCCCACCGTCCCCCAACCCCTCCCCCAAAAGAAAGCCCTAATTATCTGTTTTTCTCCACCCCACAAAAGATATTAAGAGATACACAGAAAGATACACTAAATGCATCTTCCTTTAGCAATGGCTGGTTTCCCAATATTCCTAGCTCAAAATTCTGTTATGTTTTCTTTGTGTAAGAATAGCACAATATTGTAATTATACCAAACATTGCTAAATACTTAAAAACGACCTCATATAATTGCAATTTCCTAAACTATAGCTTATATAAGGAAGGGGTAATTTGACTCTTTTTCAGTACCCTCAGGCTGAATGCTCTTGGCCAAGATGGGTTAAGATAGCAATCAAATACCGTAATTTTAAAGTTATTATGTAATGGATATTTAAAAAAATTCTCAAAAAGCTTATGCATTTTATGAATTTCAAAACTTCAGTTTAACCTCTGGATCACATTTTAAAATCATTTAATGTTAACGTTCATAGCACTAATCTCTGCATGACAATGTTTTGACAAGGATCTTATTTTAACTCCACATTTTATGATGGTAAGCAGAACTACATTCTAAGCATATTACTTAGAATATATATAAATCATAAGCAGGGATGGGCTGAATATCTCATTGAAAATCAGTCTGCATCTTACAGCACACAGAGAAACAGTCAAGGTCAGGTTAGACATCCCTAAAGCTCAAAGCTTCTTCCAAAATGTTTTACCTTTTAAATTTAATTACTCTTGTACCTTATTTATTTAATTGCTGCTTCAACATAGTACATGGCAAATATGCCTATGTTCACCATAAAAAGCCTAGTGGCCATGAAGACAGGTTTACCAGTAGATAAGTCACTCAGCTACCAGAAGTGTTACTAGTTTTTCATTCAACAAATGTGCACTTCGTGTTATGCACAGGGCTGTATCATGCTGCAATGGAATGAAAGTGAACATTCAGAGGTGGCAAAGCACAGTAGTAAAAGCAAGGCCAAGGCTCAAATTCAAATCCCTGCTCCCCCTTACACTAGCTGCTTGCCTTTGAGCAAACTACTAACTCACTCTGATGCTCAGTTTTCTTACCTGCAAGATGAGGGTAATTCTGGTAAACTACTCATTGTGTTATTTGAACAACTGAATGTGTCACAATGTATAAAGCGCCAAGCAGGGTGCTCAGCACATAGCCAGGTCCTCACAGGAGGTAAACTCTTAAGACTATTAGCAAAGATTTATCCATGCCCGGAACAGCACCATGCGCATTAGAGAAGTCACTTCTGCTGTCCTCACACTGCCTTGTATGTCACGTCGTATTATTTCCCACAGCTTTACAGACAAGAGAACTGGGGCAAGGAAGGGCTCTCAAACCTCTATAAAGGGGTCTTGAACCTCTAAAGGGTCTATAAAGAATGGATAAATAGCCTGCTAGATGCAACTACCTGAATGACTCATAGAAGCCTAATTAAATGTAAAAGGCAGGTTAGAGAAGATCTTATATACAATACTATATTATTTTGCAAAATTGAAACATTTGGCCAATTTTAGTAGCGAGAAAATAAGACTTTAACATTAAAAGCCTTGTTTCTGTTTTTCTTCATAATGCATTTGGCATGGTAAGCATATTAGAACAGAAGTCCCCAGCCAGGCACGGTGGCTCACGCCTGTAATTCCAGCACTTTGAGAGGGTGTGGGGGGGCAGATCACTTGAGGTCAGGAGTTCGAGACTAGCCTGGTCAACATGGTGAAACTCTGTCTCTACTAAAACGACAAAAATTAGCTGGGCTGGTACACGCCTGTAGTCCCAGCTACTTGGGAGGCTGAGACAGGAGAATCACTTGAACCTGGGAAGGTGGAGAGTGCGGCGAGCCGATATTGTGCCACTGCACTTCAGCCTGGGCAACAGAGCAAGACTTGATCTCCGAAAAAACAAAAACAAAAACAGAGATCCCCAACCCCTGGTCCGCAGCCCCTGTAAGGAACTGGGTCGCACAGCAGTAGGTGAGCAGCAGGCAAGTGAGCATTACTGCCTGAGCTCCACCTCCTGTCAGATCAGCGGCGGCATTAGGTTCTCATAGGAGTGTGACTACTACTATGAACTGCGCATGTAAGGGATCTAGGACTGATGCCTTATGATCTGAGGTGGAACCGTTTAATCCCAAAACCATGGAAATGTTGTCTTCCATGAAACCGGTCCCTGGTGCCAAAAAGGTGGGGGACCAGTGTATTAGAACACAGCACACACAGTAGGTCAGATGTAGGTCTTGGGATTCCCTGTGACAGTTGGAATTTAAGAGCTATATCACAATGCAAGTTAATTTAGAGTTCTTCTTTTTTAAATGAAAAGTCCTTGATTGGACCCTTAGACGATACCCTGACTTAATAAGATTGGTTGTAAAGCAAACACATTTATAAAAGTTGCCCAAGTTCTGCATTGTTGACTAGTACTTTCATTAAAGGAAAAGAATTTAGAGTAGAAATCAAATTCACTATATGAGACCATAGACTGTACTTGGCTGGGTAAAAGTCACATACACAAAATGACTTAGCTACTCCATTTTTCAATAAAGTTTGCCTCTGGTTTCCTCTCCCCTTGGTGGTGATGATCTTTCCCAAATAAGGAGTCAAATCCCTCAAATTTTGCTTAACATCCCTTTGGGCACCAAGAGTATATTTGAGATGTCAAATATGCCAGCTGAATTTAAGACCATGTGTCTTTAATTTTAATGTTTAATGCCACTAAAGATTCTCTGCATTGTCTGTAGACAATTTTCATGTTGGAGTTTCTTCTACTCTTTTGCATTCCAGAGTGCAAGGCTGAGGCAAGACAGGGAAAGGCACTGAAATGGCATGAGGCACCAGTGACGTGCTATTTCCCAGTGCTTCCTGCTTTCTCCCAGGTAACAAGGAAACATTTTAAACTAGAGGATTACCTGAACTCAAAGGAGAGTTTTCTTTTTCTTTTTCTTTTTTTTTTTAGGCAGAGTCTTACTCTGTCACCCAGGCTGGAGTGTAATGGAGTGATCTTGGCTCACCACAACCTCCATCTTCCAGGTTCAAGCAATTCTCCTTCCTCAGCCCCCCAAGTGGCTGGGATTACAGGTGCATGCCACCAACCCCAGCTAATTTTTGTATTTTTAGTAGAGATGGGTTTCATCATGTTGGCCAAGCTGGTCTCAAGTGATCCACCTCCCAAAGTGCTGGGATTACAGGCATGAGCCACGGTGCCCAACCTCAAAGGAGAGTTTTCAAAACAATCAGAGCCCCTCTGATTTCTCAGATCACCTCTATGTATAATGGTCCCAGACATCTCTGTACGAGGAGGACACACACGCATTAGTGTTCCCCATTGTCAGAACTCAAATTCCTCAGTGAGTTTCATTTACCAAAAGAAAAACGACGGAAAAAAGTATACTCACAGAGGTATTCAGCACTTTAAAGAATGAATTATGTTTTTGAAGGCTTATCCTATAGGTGAAGATCCTTGGCATCCTACAGTAGGAATAGTAGCTGCCAACCCCTGACTCTCCCATTTGTGCCACAGACCGTGCCTTCTCCATCATCACTGCACTTCATGCCTAGAACAAGCCTGGAGACAGGTATTGGAGAGACCTAGATGTGGGGGAGATGAAGTGACCCACCCAAGGTCACAGACAGCACATGTCATAGAGCAATTCAAAACTAGGCAATTGGAGCCTGAAACCTCATATGCGTGGCTACTCAGAAGAAAATCTATCTCCATTACCTGGATTTTAATTGTATTATAGTGGAAAATGACACATGAATTACATTGGCATCAAAATGAACTCGAAAAATATTACTCTAACTTAGGTCCACTGAAACTTTGAAAGACAGATTGTAAAATGTATTAGTACTATGTTGATCTTTAAGAAATTCTGTTCCTAATTTTATAAAATATTTTTAATTTTATGAAATATTTTACTTATACAGAAGAATATGTGTAAGTTCAAAACCATGAACTTCATCAATATACAAAATTCAGGATGGTGGTACTTTTTTACTTTTACCTTATTTATCTTGCTTTTTTTTCTTCCTTGTCTTTGGTTCCTGTGTTAAGGACGGTAGGTACTTCTAAGCACTGACTTCTAACAGCTTACTATTCCCAATGCACTGTGTAGAAAGACAGAAACCAGGCTTCTCATTGAAAGTCTTCAGTTACTTTATCGGAATAAAGGGGGGAAAAGGCTTTCTAGCTACTTAATTCTCATTTGTTTCGCATTTTTCTTCTGAAAACTCAATTCTAAAAAATTGCTAAATCATGTACTCCTTTTTCTGCTAAGCCAGGCCATACAAATCTTTCCATTTCTATTATCTTGACAGGCGAAGGTTCCTCTCTTCATGTCATAAACATCTTTCCACTACTTTCATATTTAATGAACATACTAGCCATACATACAGGACCTACCTGCCTCTAATCCAGTAAGTACACTGAAGGTATTCCAGGTAAAGACATTTTATTCAAAGAATTTTATAAAAATATTAAAGTCAATAGACTATGTAGAATTTGACCATAAAATTAAATCATTTTGGATGGGTGCAGTGGTTCACGCCTGTAATCCCAGCACTTTGGGAGGCTGAGGCAGGCGATCACTTGAGACCAGGAGTTCAAGACCAGCCTGGGCAATGTAGTGAGACATCGTCTTCACAAAAAATTGTCCAACTGGCTGGGTGTAGTGGTATCTGCCTGTAGTTTCAGCTACTTGGGAGGCAGAGGTAGGAGGTTTCCTCGAGCCTGGGAGGTGGAGGTTGCAGTGAGCTGTTAGCCTGGGTGACAGAACGAGACACTGTCTCAAAAAATTAAAAAGAAAACAAAACAAAAAGAAGAAAATTAAACCCTTTCTTTGGTTTTCAAAGTTCCGACGAAACTGCTTTTATGACAACTGCTTGGAATTGTACCTAACAGTTCCTAGGATTGACTTAGCAAGTAGGAAGACAAGAGAGAGTTTGACTTTCCTGAGGACTGCGCACCCATGTCAGGGGAAGCGCAGAAGGAGCAGGTAAAGGAGAGATGATGCTTTTGGAAGAACAGCCGGCCCCAGCTGCACTCGCCTTGGATGCTGCAGAACCTGGGACAACGGGAACAGCACTCTCGGCTGCCTTGGATCTATGGAGGCCAGCTGGCCCTTTTCATAGGGCTGGGCTGACAACCACTGATGCACGTATCACCAGGGCAGAAAAGTCTCACAAACTGTAAGAGTTAAGGAAGAAAGACACCATTATGCAAACAAATTCTAAGATGATTAAAGGCCTCAATGCAAGAGACAACATTTGTAAGGCAATACAAACGATTACAACCTCCAAAAGCAGAAATTATGAAGAAAAAGGGTGGACAAGAAAAGGTACATCAAGCATATTTAAAAGATAAGCCATACAGGGGAGAAGATATTTGTAACTTATAATGGCAAGGTATTCGTATTTGGAATCTATAAAGGATTTCCATTAATTAGTGAGAAAAAGGTAAATAGCACAATACAAAACAGAAAATTCACAAATGCTCAGAACCAGCCATAAAGATGCTTAACCTCACAACTATAATGAACTACCATCAGACTAGCAAGAGCTAAAAAAATCTAACAATGGAAGTGTTGAGCCGGTCATGGTGGCTCACGCCTGTAATCCTAGCACTTTGGGAGGCCGAGGTGGGCGGATCACCTGAGGTCAGGAGTTCAAAACCAACCTGGCCAACTTGGCAAAATCCCATCTCTGCTAAAAATACAAAACTTAGCCCGGTGTGATGGCGTGCACCTATAATCCTAGCTACTTGGGAGGCTGAGGCAGGAGAATTGCTTGAACCTGGGAGGTGGAGGTTGCAGTGAGCTGAGATCACGGCACTGCACTCCAGTCTGGGCAATAGACAGAGACTGTGTCTCAAGAAAAAAAAAAAAATGTCAGGACAAATGTTGAGAGGTCAGAAATCTCACACACACAATTGGTAGTGATATAAATTGGCATAACGTTGCAGAACAATTTGGCTTTACCTATTAAGTTGTTGCTAAGTATACTTTCAACCCTCCAAATCTCACTCCTGTATATAGTCCCTAGAAGATGTTTTGGACTAAATCTCAGAGACATGGACAAGAATATTTCCTGTAGCATTATTTGTAACAGCAGAACACCGGAAGCAATCTGAAAGCCCCTTGACAAACAATGCACAAATGCACGTGCTATATGCACGCACAGAAGACTAAACTGCAAGCAAAATGAGGCTTTTTGGATCACAGCGACACAGACAAATGCAAAACTGTTATGTTGTACAAAAATATCAACTTATAGAGCAGAGGTTGGCTAGTATAGCTCGCAGGACGAATCCAGGTGTCTTTCGGTTTTGAATATGATCTATATCCTTTTTTTTTTACATGTTAAATTATTAAGTTTTTAAAAATTATCCTTTTAAAAAGTTTTCTTTTTCTTTTCCTTTCTCTCTTTCTCTTTCTTTCCTTCCTTCCTTCCTTCCTTCCTTCCTTCCTTCCTTCCTTCCTTCTCTCTCTCTCTTTCTTTCTTTCTCTTTTAAAAAGTATTCTCTCTCTCTCTCCTTCTCCCTCTCTCTCTCTCTTTGAGACAGGGTTTCACTCTGTCATCCATAGTAGCTTACCAAGTAACTAGGTGTGATCATAGCTTGCTGCAGCCTTGAACTTTTGGACTCAAGTGATCCTCCCACCTCGGCCTCCTGAGTAGCTGGAACTATAGGCATGTGCCACCATACCTGGCTAATTAAAAAAATTTTTTAATAGAGATAGGATCTTGCTATGTTGCCCAGTCTGGTCTTGAATCCCTGGGGTCAAGCAATCCTCCCACCTTGACCTCCAAAAGCAGTGGAATTACAGGCATGAGCCACTGTGCCTGGTCACCTTTTAAAATGTTGCCAACCATATCAGAAGAGTATTATTACATGTGAAAATTATAAGAAATGTTAGAAACCATTAATAACATCTGTTGGAATACAGCCAGACCCATTCCTAAACATGGACTAGTTTCTGAATTCATGCTTTACCTATGTCTGCTTTCTAAATTGAGTCCTTGGGACAGAGACTCTGTAACTCAAACTATTTATGATCTTGCCATTTACAGAAAAAGTGCACTGACGTCATTATAGAACAATGCAGTCAGTTAACCTCTATTAATACATAACATTTGAAAATACATACAAAATACCAAGAAAAGCCGCACATCTGTGGTTCTAATGTGCAATGAGGTGCCGTGAGGCATTGCAGCAAACTCAGAGGCACTGTGGGATATTTTAAATTTTTGAGGGAAACGCGGCGATACAGGACATCGTTTGTTGGACACTGCAAATACTACTCATATGAGGTTTTTCACTGCTTCAACAATAGTGCTCTACATCCCTTTCAATGACATCATATATTTGTAAAGCAAAGTTTTTGGCAGGTACCGCAGCAAAATGCAAAAATCGTGTGAAAATCAACATGGAGCAGGAAATGAGGCGCGAGTGTCAACTGATTACAAAGGGTCAGAAGTTGTCTGGTGCCTGACAAGGACACACATCTCATTCATAACGTATGGTGGTAATTTAAAAATGAAATGATATTATTTTTTCCTTTGAATTCATATGTATTTTTTTTTTTTCAGGCAGCTACTAAGTTGTAAGGACATAAATACTCATTAAGTTGTTTGGACCTACCTATTTAATAAATGGACATGTTAGGTATTTCTCTTGCCTGGGGGTACCATGAAAAAAATTGCTGGGCCATTAATGGTCATAAGCAGAGAAAGTCTGAGAACCTCTGCTACAGATCTTTAGTGTACATATATGTATGTGGTCAAAGTAGAAACATACACCTGGAAATGATAACCACTCAAATCAGGAGAGAAGCAGAAAAAAGAACAGGATCAGGAGGGTCCACGGGAACTTCAACTATGTCTCTAATATCTGATTTCTTCTCTTCTCTCTTTTCTTTCCTTTTTTTTTTGTTTTTTAAGAGACAGGGTCTCACTCTGTTGCCCAGGAGAATTAAACTGCTGGGCTTAATTGATCCTTCTGCCTCAGCCTCCCAAGTAGCGAGGACTACAGGCATGGGCCACCATGCCCAGCTAAACGTATCTCTTTAAAAAAACAAAAAAACCAAAGGACACACAGCGACATGTTAAGATTTTGATGAAATAGAGTGGTGGGAACATTGGTGTTTGTGACATTGCTTTGCATACTTTCCTGTTTAGTGTATGTGCAGAACATTTTGCTTTTTTATTTGTTTTTAAAGGACAGAGGAGCAGCTTGAAAGACGGCTACTTTACACCAAGTAAGAGTAATGGAAAGAGAAAGGCGAGGTAGGACAAAAGCCGAACAGGCAGTGAGGGGAGGAATGAGCTTCGGCACCAAGTCACATAGGAGAAATGGGAGCTCTGGAGACGACACAAAACCCTCCCTGAGAGTCAGGCCTCCCTGAAGACAGGGGCTGAAAAACTCCATCCGTGATTAGCAGTTTCCTGAGTTAGCACATGACCTTCAGCCAGAGTCTCTAATAAGCCAGCACTTCTTATCCTTGATTTAATTATGAATAAATTTACTAAAGGCAAAAAACCTGGAAGTATCATAATAACAAAAGTGGAGCCCAGGCTGAGATCAGTGTTTTTAAATAATGTAAACAGGGCAAGGTCTGGGAGAATTAAAGCTTAGAGCTGTAGGATCACTTGATGTCAGATTTTTTTTTTTTTTAAAGGGTGGATGAAATCATGAGAATGTTTAGTTTGGTCTAGTTTTCTTCTACCAAAATGATGGAATATTTAGAATTTCAGGGCAATAAAAGTGGAAAGAGAGAACAAGCCAGTAGCTGGGTATAGCCACCAGCAGAGTCCTCTGAAGCCAAGAAGATTGATTATAAAACTGTCCCCTAGGCCGGGCGCGGTGGCTCATGGCTGTAATCCCAACACTTTGGGAGGCAGAGGTAAGCGAATCGCCCGAGGTTAGGAGTTTGAGACCAGCCTGGCTAACATGGAAAAACTCTGTCTCTACTAAAAATACAAAACTAGCTGGGCATGGTGGTGCGTGCCTGTAAGCCGAGCTACTCAGGGGGCTAAGGCAGTAGAATCACTTGAACCTGGGAGGCGGAGATTGCAGTGAGCCAAGATCGCGCCACTGAACTCAAGCTTAGGAGACAGATGAGACTCCGTCTCAAAAAAGTAAAATAAAAAAATAAAAAAAACTGTCTCCCAAAAATACAGGTTGAGAGGTAGGGCAAGGAAACAGAGTGGGACTCTATAAAGTCATCTTTAATCAGTAACCTACTTGGGAGGAAGGAATGTTAAAGTAGGAGAGAGAGAAAAAAAAAGGACCAAAGTTACCCACCACTTGTTGGCACACATTACGATATATTGGCACAATATAGTTACATTGGTACTTCCTGTAACTGTGACCATCTGCTATGGACAGCTCACCCGAAATTCTTCTTAGTTTTTTGAGACAGAGTTTTGCTCTTGTTGCCCAGGCTGGAGTACAATGGCACAATCTCAGCTCACTGCAGCCTCCACCTCCCGGGTTCAAGCGATTCCTTGCCTCAGCCTCCCTAGTAGCTGGGATTACAGGCACGTGCCACCACGCTTGGCAAATTTTATATTTTTAGCAAAGACAGGGTTTCACCATGTTGGTCAGGCTGGTCTCGAACTCCGGACCTCAAGTGATCCACCCACCTCAGCCTCCCAAAGCGCTGGGATTATAGGCGTGAGCCACCACACCTGGCTGAAATTGTTTTTAAAGGGAGACGATGGCAACCAGGTAAAGAGCATTGAGAAAAACACTGAGAGCACAATAGCCGCCTGATCACCCACAAGCTTTGGCAAGAGGGAGCCCTCAGGTCACATCCTCTGTCACTTATTCTCTGATTGATCGTGGACATGTATCATCATCTCGCTAAGCTTCTGTTACATCATCTGTAAGATGAGGATAGTAACACTGATCCCACAGACTGTTTTAAGGATTGAGTGAGAAGGTATATGATAGTCTCAGCACCAGTCTAATGCTCAGGAATGACTTAGAAAACAGGGGCATTTTTAATGAAAATATTAACAAGGCTTTGTTTCCCAATCCCATTCAATTTGTCTTGGAACTGCTACGTCTATTCATTCTGATCTCTAAATCCTAATCCTGAAATGTCTGAGGCAAAGATCACCCTGTGTTTTAATTGGGCACTTGTCTCATATTTCTCCTCTGCTGCATGAGTGTTTACGCTCAAGTACCCAGGAAGCACCTGGGGAACACAGCCGGGTCTGTGTGATTCTCTACAAAGAGCAAGCAGCAGAGTTGCAATCGATTAGGTAGCTTTTTTTTTTTTTTTTTTCTGAGTCGGAGTCTTGCTGTCGCCCAGGCTGGAATGCAGTGGCACTATCTCGGCTCACTGCAAGCTCTGCCTCCTGGGTTCACCAGCCTGGTCAACATGGTGAAACTCCACCTCTATTAAAAGTACAAAAATTAGCTGGGTGTGGTAGCCCACGCCTGTAATCCCAGCTACTTAGGAGGCTGAGGTAGAATAGCTTGAACCTGGGAGGTAGAGGTTGTAGTAAGCCGAGATAATGCCACTGCACTCCAGCCTGGAAGACAGAATGGGACTCCATCTAAAAAAAAAAAAAAAGAAGTATATATATCCATATGCATGAGTCTGTATTCAATTATGGGAGGAGTTGTAGATGTAAGTCTATCCATGAGTCCACCAGTGACTGGTGACCCTCAGTTAATGACACCTGCCTATAAGGATACACAACTGCATTCTGCACTCCCCTGCAAAGACAAGATCTTTACCTGAAAACCGGAATCAAAACCAACTGAGAGAGCAGAAAACAAATTAAAAAACCCAAAGTTCATGGGTAAGTTTGAAATTCCTACAGTTTAAAGATGAGATAATAATGTTTTTAAAATCCAGGAACTCAATACTGCTTTTTCCTTTCTTTCTTTCCTTTTGCTTTATTTTTTAAATGTAATACATGATTAGAATTCAATGCCAAATATCTGTTTGCCTTTACAGCATGTAAATGGAAGTTAGGTGGACTCCCATGAGGACTGCTGACTAACGGAAGAAACAGCCACAAAGGTGATCACAACAGTTTTTGAAAAATTCTCATAAAGTGTTTTGCAAATTCATGCAATTATTTAAATAAATGTCACTCTGTTTTAAGTCTAAATGAACTCTGATTCCATTATCTTAGACTAATTATTCAGAATCGACAAAATAATTACTTCCTTGTATATGCTTTTTGTTAGAACAAAAATTAGACTAAATCAGCAAAACCGGTAATATGGAGACAGTTCTATTTAAGAGATGCCCATCATTCCTTAAAATTCTTAGTTAAGAACCTTAACTAATATAGTACTTAATCAAGTGCATTGTACTTACCATTGAAGTTCTAGTCTCTCACATCACATCATCAATTACTGGGTGGCAAGAAACCTGTCTTATTCATCTTTGATTCCCAGCTCCTAGCAGATAGTACTTGACGTACAGCAGAAGTTCAATAAATGCTCATTAAAGGGGTACTGAAGTCAATTAAGTTTCAAAGGACTTAAATATATTTTCGATTACTTCTTTTCCAGAGTATACATGGAAGTGAAATTGCTAATCATTTGTTCATTTTCAGTTCTACCTAGAAATTCCACCAAATTGCTCATTTGCTGCAAATCACCTTTTCAAATTCTCTATTTTTGTATTGGATTATTTGCCTTTCTCTTATCAGTCTTTAGTCTTTAGTGTTTTATGCATTCTCAATGCTAATCATTGTCTATTATCTTTGCAAATGTTTCCTTCCAATCTGTCAGTTGTTTTTTAACCTTGTATCTTTTATCACATACAGTTTACCTTTTTTTTTTTTTTTTTTTTTTTTTTTTTTTTTTGAGACGGAGTCTTGCTCTGCCGCCCAGGCTGGAGTGCAGTGGCCGGCTCTCAGCTCACTGCAAGCTCCGCCTCCCGGGTTCACGCCATTCTCCTGTCTCAGCCTCCTGAGTAGCTGGGACTACAGGCGCCCGCCTCGTCGCCCGGCTAGTTTTTTGTATTTTTTAGTAGAGACGGGGTTTCACCGTGTTAGCCAGGATGGTCTCGATCTCCTGACCTCATGATCCGCCCGTCTCGGCCTCCCAAAGTGCTGGGATTACAGGCTTGAGCCACCGCGCCCGGCTACAGTTTACCTTTTAACGCAGCCCAAATTATCAATATTTTTCTCTTTGGTTTGAGCTTTTTACATTTTAAGAGATCCTTTCCTGTTATGAGATCATAAAGATAGTTTACTATAAATGACAACTTTCTGGAGAACATGAATTCCTGCTCAGACTTCAGAAACACCTCAGATGCGCCTACTGCATTTAGCTTCTGTAGAAGGATGTTGAAATCAAGGTCTTTTTGTCTCACTTTTCTTTCGGGCCTCAAATCGGTGTCAGTTTGCTCACATGCCAAAGGATGGTGCTGGCTGAACTGGCAGGGTTTGCAAAGCAGTTTGAAACAGATTTTGCATGCCTTAGCCCATTGAGGCTTCAAAAGGGTTGACAGGTTAGAACCTGGGAAAGAATTTCTTCAAAGAAAGTTATCAGTGTGCCCCATCCAGCTCCCCTCCCAGTGCCCAGTGAAGAGGATGCAAAGCTACTTTCCCCTTTTCTTATTTTTATTTGTATTATTTTTTTTGAGACAGAGTCTCTCTCTGTTGCTGAGGCTGGAGTGCAATGGCACGATCTTGGTTCACGGCAACCTCCCCATCCCGGGGTTCAAGTGATTCTCCTGCCTCAGCCTCCCAAGTAGCTGGGATTACAGGTGCCTGTTACCACGCCTGGCTAATTTTTTTTTGTATTTTTAGTAGAGATGGGGTTTCACTGTCAGGCCTCCGAACCCAAGCTAAGCCATCATATCCCCTGGGACCTGCACATACACATCCAGATGGCCCGAAGCAACTGAAGATCCACAAAAGAAGTGAAAATAACCAGGTCCTGCCTTAACTGATGAAATTCCGCCACTGTGATTTGTTCCAGCCCCACCCTAACTGATACAATATAGTCTCCCCCGCCCTTAAGAAGGTACTTTGTAATATTCTCCCTGGCCCTTAAGAATGTACTTTGTACACCTATCCCAAATCTATAAGAACTAACGATAATCCCACCACCCTTCGCTGACTCTCTTTTCGGACTCAGTCCACCTGCACCCAGGTCAAATAAATAGCCTTGTTGCTCACACAAAGCCTGTTTGGCGGTCTCTTCACACGGACACACATGACATTCACCATGGTGGCCAGGCTGGTTGTTTTGAACTCCTGACCTCAAGTGATCCACCCGCCTCAGCCTCCCTACTTCCCCCTTTTCTTTTTCTTAAGCCACAAGTGAGGACCAGAAGACCAGTTGGCAAGGCTCAAGGTGTGTCCCCAGCCAGAGGTCAGAGGTCTCTGGTACCCGAGACCAGGTGTGGAACCAGAGGTAGGAAAGTCTAAATGAGGTGCTGCTCAGGGGGCTTCTGCCAAAAGTGTGAGGACCTCTGCTGGCAGAGGCTACATGGGCACCATCTCATGCCAAAGCTTCACCTAGGAGGGGCCGGGGCCAGCCTAAGTGCAAGAGGAGGGTGACAGAGAAGCAAGCAGCCACCTTCCCCTTCCCACTGTCAGCCAGAGGAGGCCCATATCGGGGAGGAGAGGAGCTCAAGTCTGAGAGACACTTGGAGTTTTTGGTTTTGATATAAAACTGGATGTGCATTTTTAATTTCAGGGGCTAGTCTTATGATTGAAAGTGACTACAGGAATTAAAAAATACATATGTTAGAGGGACTAGATATTAACTGAGAATGAGAGGGAACTGTTACAAACTTCATCCAAGGGCAAGGAATGAACCAGTCCCACACTGCAGGCTTGACCAAGTAATGAGGAAAGAACATTGTCTCCTGACCACGCCCCATTCCCACTGTCCAATACACTGGCTTTGCCGCCAGCATTCCAATAGAGCCATAGCATGGACACACCACCTTCAGGAGAGGTCAACATTACAGGGCTAGAGTTCCATGGTACGTATTCAAGAATATAAGTCATTGCCATCACAAATTTAGACATCATACAGCATGATTTTTAGACATTAAAATATATTTGTACATCTATGTTCATAGCAGCATTATTCACAAGAGCCAAAGGTGGAAACAAGTCAAATGTCCACCGAAGGATGAGTGGATAAACAAAGTAAGGTCTATCCATACTATGGAATATTATTCTGCCTTAAAAAGGAAGAGAATTCTGATGCCCGCTGCAACATGGATGAACCTTGAGGACATTATGCTAAGTGAAATACGTCAGTCACAGAAGGACAAATACTGCATGATTCCACTCACATGGGGTATCCAGGAGTCAACTTCATTGAGATAGAAAGTAGAAGACTTCTGGCCGGGTGCGGTGGCTCAAGCCTGTAATCCCAGCACTTTGGGAGGCCGAGACGGGTGGATCACGAGGTCAGGAGATCGAGACCATCCTGGCTAACACGGTGAAACCCTGTCTCTACTAAAAAATACAAAAAACTAGCCGGGCGAGGTGGCAGGCGCCTGTAGTCCCAGCTACTCGGGAGGCTGAGGCAGGAGAATGGCGTAAACCCAGGAGGTGGAGCTTGCAGTGAGCTGAGATCCGGCCACTGCACTCCAGCCTGGGTGGCAGAGCAAGACTCCGTCTCAAAAAAAAAAAAAAAAAAAAAAAGAAAGTAGAAGACTTCTGCCAGGGGCTGGGGGCAGGGGAATGAGGAATATTTAATGGGCATAGGACTTTGGTTCTGCAGCCTGGTTGCACAACAATGTGGGTGTACTTTGCTACTGAATGTACACTCAAAAATGGTGAAGATGGTAACTTTTATGTTATGTGTATTTTGTAACAACTATAAATAAAATCATCCAAAAAAATAAAAGGATCTAAAGAAAAAAGAAAATGGAACCTTCATCAGTAGTGTATCAATAGTGGGGGTAACAATGACAGCCAGGAGTGGCCAAGAAGGATTGAACCTTACCATGTGTCAGGTGCTAGGACTCAACCCTGTGATCTCATTCATGCCTCATTTCAAACCTACCAAGTCCTTTTGAGAGGGAAGCCCTATCCAAAGCTCTAGTTTACAGGTAAGGAAACCAAGGAAGAGAAGCGTTCATGTGCCCAAGGTTATCTGTGACTTGAAAGCAGTTGAGTTAAAACCTCTGACTTTAGGGCTTGCCCTCTGAATCATCTGGCAATGGACAGATTTCATCCTTATGAAAAATTGCCCCCCTTATGGCATCTTAGACTAGATGAGATCATAGAAAGAATTAATGTAATTGCTGACCTGCACATAGTTCAGATTTTACAAAGCATTTTCTCACTTGATCCTATTCATTAAAATACTGCAGGTAACACAGATACTCTCTTTTTATTAAATAAAAAATTGAGCCCTAGAGAAATGAAAACACACTGCCAGTCGGGGCTCCAATTCCACAGTGTCTACCTCTGAGTCCACAGCTACACATCCACATCCAACTCCTCATCTGGTCCAACTTCTCATTTTTCAGATGAGAATGTCTACAAGGGACACACCCAGAGAGGCTAATGGCTTGTTCAAGGTCACACAGAGAGTTCATTTATTTTGCATACATCATTGGTTTATATCTTTAAAAATACTCTGCCATGATAACATGTATTTTATAAATATATGTTTGACAAAGTAAGAACTGGTACGGGCAGAGATCTCTATCACATAAAATAGAGTGCTTCCTTCTAGAAGCTACTTTATTTGCAGAGCTGATGCATCAGAACCACCACTTCACTTAAGCACCCAACTTTCCAGTGCCCGCCCTGACCCAGCCTCCTCGTCCATTAGCTCTACAATTAGGCAGCGATCAATTGAGCAAATTCACTTAGACAGCACATCTAGTCACTCTTGCAGTGGATTTGCTACTGAAGCAGCAAAGTACATGAGAGCTGCAGAATACAGATTGTGGAGGAATGGAACTCCATCAAACCTCATCTGATCCTGACTGCCGGTCCACGAGGAATTCTTAAAAGAGTCTCAATAACCCTGAATGAACTTTGTGACGTCTGAGCATAAAATGCAGTGCTAAGTTCTTTTGTCCAGCACACGCTTTTCTAATAAAATAACTATTTTGGGTTTGATCCAAAACTGATGACAAGAGTGAAAGAAGAGATTGCTATCCCTGATTATAGGCATATGTAAAGTTAATGGGAATTACCTGTTAGCATGGGAAGTCTGCCAACGCAACCCTCATATGTCAGATTAAGGGACTCCACCATGAATGCCTGTATTTTGGTTTTGTCCTTTGTTTCCTTGCTGCCTTAGTATCATGGGTGAGACTGGGGCTGGTACTGACTTAGTAAACTCTATGAGAGTCGCCCCTTCTTTCTAGCTGGAATATGCAAGAAAAGCCAAAGAAGAACAGGTTCTACAAAGAGCTTGACAGCAGCAAAAGTTGTGCAGTCCTACCAATTAACATTTCTAAGTCTACTGGTTGGGAATCTCTCCTACATTAGCTCACAAAAAACAAGGAGAAACTGTATATGGAAATAATCCCATGAATTCAAGTTATCAGTACTACATAGTAAGGGTAGTAACGGCTGACAGTCAATGAGCACTTTCTCTTATTAAATTATCATTAGACAGTACACTCCACAAGGGCAGGGGCTAAGGCTGGTTGTTTTAATTTTATTTTTTTCACAGAGGCAGGGTCTTGCTATGCTGCCCAGGCTGGACACAAACTTCTGGGCTCGAGCAATGCTCCTGCCTCAGCTTCCTGAGTAGCTGGGCTTAGAGGCCTATGCCACTGCACCTATCTCTTTTGCTTACCACTGGATCCCTAGCTCTCAGTAGCATGCCTTCTAAGTGGTAGCTTCTCAAAAAACATTTGCTGAATGACTAAAGTATCTCATTTAGTTTTCACAACAATCCTAAAAGGTTTGATACAATATTGTTACCACAATTTTACACATAAGAAAACTGAAGTTCAGTAGTAATTAAAATGTGTACAATGTCACTCAGTTTGCAAGAGTCAGAGTTTATACTCAAACCCCTATGGACTTGATACTAGAATCTATGATTCAAGCACAAGCATAATTCCATAGACCAGACCTTAGGGCTTTTCCATTACTGAAACCATTTATGAAAGAGGGGGCCTGAAAGAATATATTTTATGGATATCACTTCATTCTTCTCATCAGCTTTTAGATTTCTTCAATATTCTACAACAACTAAATTTAAAAGAAGTAACTTACCTACAAATCCTTCTTCACCAACCAGTTTCAGGGCAATTTTATCAGCCAACACCGAAGAGTTGCCGTGAGCAATGTTAGCAAAAGGGCCCGCATGCACGAACACAGGTGTCCCCTAGAGAAGTGAAAGAGCAAATCAAAATCCCAAAAGACAAACAGAAGCATGGAAACCAAGATCAATTTGGGGCAAACAGGGTAGGAAAGCTTTTATGAATACCGCATATTTAATGCATAAAATATTTCAAAGACAGTCAAAACACCCTGACTCAATCAAAGGACCAAATCCCCTCCGGATTCTAGAAACATGTTATTCAACATTTAATGCTGAACCTGAGACACAAAACTGTGAGAATATAGTCACTTCCTTCCAAAATGTTAAGCCATTTTGTTAGTTGACTCAATGACCATGAAATAATTATTTACCTTATTTTATGTTGCTATGCACTATATTTTTCAAAAGAATGAAATTAAACCCTGATAGTATAAGAAGTGTATCTATTTATTTTTTTAATTAAGAAATGATTCCATTCAACAAAAGGTAACCATAAAAATCAATACAATTGGCTGGGCGCAGTGACTCATGCCTGTAATCTCAGCACTTTGGGAGGCCGAGGTGGGCAGATCACCTGAGGTCAGGAGTTCAAGACCAGCCTGGCCAACAGTGAAACCCATCTCTACTAAAAATACAAAATTTAGCAGGGTGTGGTGGTGTACCCCTGTAAACCCAGCTCAGCTACTCGGAAGGCTGAAGCACAAGAATCACTTGAACCTGGGAGGTGGAGGTTGCAGTGAGCTGAGATCGCACTCATTCCAGTCTGGGTGACAGACCGACTCTGACTCAAAAATGAAAAAAATAATAAATAAAAATAAATAAATAAAACCCAGGGACACATGCTTATGAATACGTAAATATGCATGTTTGGTGTTTATATCTCTGTCTTATCTCACTTCTATCTAGATTAACCTTTTAAGTGTTCTGAAGAAAATATTTTTAAAAAGAACTTAAGTCTCCATCCCCTCCTAACCTTGCTGGTCTTCTGATGTCCTTGCCCATAATAAGCTAGTGGAGATGGTCAAAGCTTGACGAGGACAAGGTCACAAACTCCACCCTGGATGGGCAGCTGGCTTCACTCAGCTACAGGCTGCCAACTGTGTGAGAAGCACCCAGCTTGGGTCTCCAGGGGACAGAAGTGGTGGGGGCTGAATCTGCACAAGCACATTGCTGGTCCTGGGATAACCACCCCAAACTGCTACTAGATCCTCAGCAACATTTTAATTTAAAAAAGCAAAGGACTTTTATCCTTTGTAGACTCTCTCTTATTTTTCAGGCTTGATACTAACCTATTAGCAAAAGCATTTTTTATTTGTAATTGATGAATAATAATTGTACCTATTTATGGCATACAATGTTCTGTTCTAATATATGTATATAGCATGGAATGATTATATCAAGCTAACCAACGTATCCATCACCTCACAGATTTATCCATTTTGTAGTGAGAACATTTAAAATCTAATTTTTTAACATTTAAAAAATGCACAATGCTTTTTTCTTTTCTATGAGATGGAGTCTTGCTCTGTCACCTAGGCTGGAGTGCAGTGCTGCCAACTTGGGTCACTGCAACCTCTGCCTCCTGGGTTCTAGCGATTCTCCTGCCTCAGCCTCCCCAGTAGCTGGGACTACATGTGCATGTCACCACACCCAGCTAATTTTTGCATTTTTAGTAGAGATGGGGTTTCACTATGTTAGCCAGGCTGGTCTCAATCTCCTGACCTCAGGTGATCCGCCTGCCTCAGCCTCCCAAAGTGCTGGGATTACAGGTGTGAGTCACCACGCCTGGCAACAATCCACTTTTATTAACTACGGTCACCTTGCTATGTAATAGATACTGAAAACTTATTCCTTCTGTCTAACTGGAATTTTGTATTATTTGGTCAACTTCTCCATTCCCCACTGCCTCTGATAACTACTATTCTACTCTTTACTTTGCAAAAGCACTTTATATTTTTGTATAAATGTAGCTTTAGCTAGAAATCACAGAACCAGATAATGTTGAGAGCACGAAGAGGCCAACTTCTTTATCCAGAAAGTTAAGGTCCAGAGAGGCTAAGGGAATTCTTCAAGGCCACGGAGGAAATTAATAATTAAGTCAAGATTAGGGCTCTGGTTTTAAAACTCCCAGTATGGAGTCCGCGAGAAAAAAATACTGGAACGTCATTGTTAGACATCCAAACACAGGTACACACACACTTGCACACTCAAACATGGATACAGCTATAAGATACAGTACATCGAATTAAACATGTTGCTTAAAAAATTCTATGACTAACTCAAAGGCATACACACATTTATCTTGAGTTCTGGGTTTTATCTTATACGCAGAACACTTAGGAAAATAAGGCAGGAACTATTTTGCTATGAATATTCTCCATAATGGCCCTTTCAAACATTTCATAAGATTAATATTTCAATTACTTGTTAGCTTTCCAGAGTTCTAAGCACTTACATGTGAGCAGTAAAAAGTAAATAAATAAATGCACACATAGAAATGTGGCTAAAATGACTGAAGAACTGAATTCCAAATTTTATTTAAATACAGGTAATTTAGGTTGAAATGGCCACATGTCCAGTGGCCGCCATATTGGACAGTGTGCTCTCGCATATGGAGTTTCCATCAATGCCACACATGGCTAACCTCTGGGAAAATGTTAAGAGCTCTCATTGTTTCTTGTCTTAAGTCTTCCTCAGTCTGGCGATATATGAGAAGCACTTGGGGTACCCAAGCCTTATCCCCAGACATTATGTTCTCTGGGTCTGATGGGGAGTCCGGCATCAATCAATATTCTTAAATCTTCCCAGGAGTCAGGATTAAGAACTACTGGTCTCCTGGTAACCTACAATGATGAAGCCCTTGATGACCTCTTACCAGTACAACCAGGTGTGTTCAAATGTGAGCAGGAAAGCGTAATCTACAAACTAGTTAATGATGTTTGGATTACCTGCTGAGATAGATTCCTAGTCAATGATTAGATACATGAAACCCAGAGTGACAATAAAGGATCAGGGTACAAGAGTTCATGTGTGCAAATATTTTAAGTGAATGCAGTGTTTTATTTTGTAAAAAGGTCCTTATCTTTTAAAGTAATCTTAAAACAGCCTATGCCTTAAATGAAATGGATGACATGGAACATCCTGAAGATAGTATCTTCATTTGCCAAGTGACAGATTCAGAAACAAAACCCAAGTCCATATAATCATCTGGCGAAAGTGGTTTCTCTATGGAAAGCTTTGTTTGCTTCCTATAAATACATGCTTATTCTTTAAGGGATGTATTATAGTTACTGTGGATTTCTCTGTTTTCTGACCAACAAGAAACTTGTCTGTGTACCTTCATACTTCGTTTAGGATGAGGAGTTCTTGTGTCCTTGTAGTCTGAAGAATTTCCCCTTCTCTCCCTAGCAAGCCCAGTCCTGTCCTGTATATGAACAATTTGAGCACTTTTTTTTTTTTTTTGAGGCAAGGTCTCAATCTGTCACCCAGGTTGGAGTGCAGTGGTGAGATCTCGGCTCACTGCAACTTCCACCTCCCGGGTTCAAGTCATTCTCCTGCCTCAGCCTCCTGAGTAGCTGGGATTACAGGCGTGGGCCACCACACCCAGCAAATTTTTATATTTTTAGTAGAGGTAGGGTTTCACCATGTTGGCCAGCTGGTCTCAAACTCCTGACCTCAAGTGATCCGTCCGCCTCGGCCTCCCAAAGTACTGGGATTATAGGCATGAGCCACCGCGCCCGGCCTGAGCACTTTTTGTAATACAATCTAAACTTGTTATTTCTGTGTTGCCTAATAAATCAGAGATTCAGAACCCTTAAAAAGAAAATAAAAGTAAGGGCAATAAGAACTGCTTGGGGCAACAAATCCACTAATTCATTCATTAAATGGAAACTAGACTTTCCATTTCCCAGGTTTTCAGAGTGGGAAATATCTCAGAAGCACGAATGATTTCTAATAGAAAAAAGAATTATTTAGGCTGGGCATGGTGGCTCATGCCTGTAATCCCAGCACTTTGGGAGGCAGAGGTGGGCGGATCAAGAGGTCAGGAGTTCAAGACCAGCCTGGCCAACATGGTGAAACCCCATCTATACTAAAAACACAAAAATTAGCTGGGCATGGTGGCAGATGCCTGTAATCCCAGATGCTCGTAAGGCTGAGGCAGAAGAATTGCTTGAAACCGGAAGGCAGAGGTTGCAGCAAGCCAAGATTGCACCACTGTGCAACAAGAGCGAAACTCTGTCTCAAAAAAAAAAAAAAGAATTATTTAAAACAAGAAAATGATTAGCACTAATAATAAGTATTCATATTTGAGGGAGAAGTGTTATGAAGGAATATCACATCACTTCATATTTTTTCTCTCTTATTCAGTTATTTATTAACAAATGTGTATTTTTAGGAGAATGTAGTAAAAATAATAAGCATTCACTCAATTAATCAACAAGTCTTTACTGAGCCTCTAATAGGTGTCAGGTACTTTCTAGAAGCTGGAGATATGGTGGTGAACAGGATGGAAAAGGTCCTGCTCTCATCTCAGTGGGAGGAGAAATACAGAATCCGGACAAGGAAGTAGGAAGCTCTCAGCATTCTGTGCTATGCACTGCAATGACAGCAGACGGACGGGGGTTGCATATTCCTGTGGCTTCTCTGAGCAGTTGATGCTTACACGACATGAGACCTGAGGGAGGCGAAGGAGCTGGACATGAGAATATCAGGAAGTGGCCCAGGTAGTGGTGTCAGCCATGCAAAGGGCCCCCAGAGGATGAGAGATGAGGATAAGGGAGGAGGGAGGGACGAGGGCCAGATCCTAGGGGCTTTTCAGACCAGGAAGGAAACATGGAAGAACTCTAAGTAGGAAGGTAACAGGGCTTGATTAGGTTTCAGTCTCTACGACTGCTGAGGAGAGAGAGTATTTTGGAAGAAGAGCAGCAGCAGAGAGACTGGTTGGGAGGCTGCTGCACTGCTGCAGGTGGGGCGGGCTGGCGGCTGAAGCCAGAAGGAGGGAGGCATTGAGCGCTGTGGACAGGGCAGAGTCATGTAACCAAGGACGACTTGGCAGGAATGGAGACAGGAAGTGGGGAAGGGAAAACAGGCCTCAGGATCATCCCTGGGTTTCTGTCTTGAATGACTGGGTAGGTTTCAGGGAAGTAGAGAGCTGGAAGGAAGTAGGAGGTGGGTCCTGGTTTATGTATGAGTTTGAAATGGCTTTTACCCACCCACATGGCTCCTGGTAACTACACCTGCAAGTCTGAAATTCCAGGAGCATGATATTCCAAACAAGAGTTTGGGAGTCATCACCCGGCTAATCCTGGAGGAGAACAGGGTGAGAAAGGTGAGGGGTCATCAGAGAAGCCAGCAAAGCAGAGGAGGAGCAGCGAGCAGGCCTGGGGAGGAAGGGACCCCAGATGCCAGAGGAACCAGATGCTCCCGAAGGAAGACAAGGGCAGCTGTGTCAGACTGTTGAGCTTCTCTGAGGAGGGCAAAGCAACAAAGACTTGGTGTCTCCGAGGGACAAGTGACCTGGACAAGGGCAGTCAGGAGAGGTGGAACCCGAGGTCAGTTAACATGGAGACCCCAATGACAGACAAGAGCCGGGCAGGAGTTAGATGAGGATGCAATAGGGCGGGAGGTTTTTGAAATGTTTTTGTTTGCTTTTTAAGATGGCCTACCTTTGAGGACACGTGCCTGCTGGCAGAAGGATCAGGAGAGAGGAAAGATGCGAAGGACAACCTGCTGCAGGACGGCATGGCCTCGGCACCTATACATCCTGCACCCCTCCCCTGGGGCTGCAGACACCTGTTCAAAGGTGTTCAAAGGTGTTCAGTCCTCCTTTCCTCAGCTCAGGGGACATCTTCAGGCTGCACCCTCACTGGACACCTTCAGAAATGGTCCCCCCATTTCTTTCTATTCTCTTTTTTTAAAAGACAGAGTCTCGCTCTGTCACCCAGGCTGGAGTGCAGTGGTGCAAACTCAGTTCACCGTAACCTTCGCCTCCTGTTCAAGTGATTCTCCTGCCTCAGCCTCCCAAGTAGCTGGGATTACAGGTGCCCGCCACCATGCCCAGCTAATTTATTTTGTATTTTTAGTAGAGACGGGATTCACCATGTTGGCCAGGCTGGTCTTGAGGCTCCTGATCTCAAGGGATCTGCCCGCCTTGGCCTCCCAAAGTGCTGGGATTACAAGCGTGAGCCACCGTGCCTGGCCAGTCCCCCCTTTTCTGTCATATTGGTTCTGATATGGTTTGGCTCTGTGTCCCCACCCAAATCTCATGTCGAATTACAACCTTCAGCGTTGGAGGAGGCGCCTGGGGGGAGGTGACTGGATCCTGGGAGTGAGTTTCCCCTTGTTGTTCTCATGATCGTGAGTGAGTCCTCATGAGATCTAGTTGTTTAAAACTGTGTAGCACTTCCTCCCTCGCTCTCTCTCCTGCTCTGCCATGTGAAGACCTGTCTGCTTCCCACCATGATTATAAGTTTCCTGAGGCCTCCCCAGCCACGCTTCCTGTACAGCCTGCAGAACTGTGAGCCAATTAAACCAATTTTCTTCATAAATTACCCAGTCTCAGGTAGTTCCTTACAGTAATGTGAGAACAAACCAATACGGGTTCCTAACCAGATCCTCAGTTCTTTCTGCCTGAGATTGCAAAACACATTGCTGCCCAAGGCCTCTGCAGTAAAGGTAACACCCAAATGCTCTTCAAGACACATGCATGGCTCACCCCTTTGGTTTACTTAGCTCTGTGCTGGTACTGCTTTAACAGGCGGGCAGGCACACACACACACAACCCACTTCACTGTGCCCCTCAAGGCATCTGATTTTTCTTCTCCAGACCTTACCACCAGCTAACATGCTGTGTGTTTCTTGACTTGCCTTTGGCCTGCCTCCTTCACTGAAGTGGAGGCTTCAAGAGGGCAGGGACGTTGAATAGTTATTTCTCTGCTGTGTTCTTTGCCCCTACTATACTGTACTGGTCCATGTGATGCTTTAAATAAATATTTAATCTTCACTGTCAGGTTAGTTGTTGCTACTTTCACCATTTTACACGGGAGAAAACTGAGGCTGAAATACAAAATAACTTACCCCAGGTCATGGTTAGTACATGGCACAGCGACCATTCAAACTCAGCTTTCTATCAGCTGAATGAATGAATAAACGGATGGATATTTCGCTGCCTTGCTGCTGTGTTCCCCCAACATACTTGCCTTCTGGTCACCTCCACTACCTCCCTTTGTCCCAATACAGCTTAAGGACAAAGAGCCCATTTGATGGTGCAAATTTTCCCCCAATTCCCATGTTTACGGAGATGGAAGGGAGCCAGAGGACTGGCCATGGTGGGATCATTTATAGCATGGAAACTGGCAAATGCTATAACCCAGGAATTCTTTCCCCAGAGTGCTGACTGTTGAACACTCACCAGGACATCACTGTCTCCCTAGTTCCCTACCCCTACCCTTCCACTAGTCTCTACTCAATTTGCCCAGAAACTGCCTCTTTGTTTGGGGTTTGGGCCCAAACCCTGAGGTCTCACTAGCTAGGAGTCGGGAATTAGACAATTACTAAATCAAAGGAGTATGACTAGTGACTAGAAAACTAGATTAAAATGGAGATAACTTGACAAAAAATTTAAGTTCAGTGAAGACAAGAGCAGGGCACGTCATGTACAAAAACAATATCCTTATACAGTGGAACACAGCATGCTTTCCTGGAAAGCATTTCTTGGCATTTACTGTATTTTGCTTGGAAACAAATAAACAACAATACAAAAGCAAACCAAAACATCCACTACTCAATGATGATGAGAGATTAAGGGAAAACAGAAACTATATTGTAAACATGGCCATACAACCTATTGAAATGTTAGACAGACATTGACATTCTTATTTTTTTTCCTTTTCTTTCTTTTTTTTTTTTGAGATGGAGTCTCGCTCTGTTGCCCAGGCTGGAGTGCAGTGGCGTGATCTCAGCTCACTGCAACCTCTGCCTCCCAGGTTCAAGCGATTCTCCTGCCTCAGCCTCCAGAGTAGTTGGGACTACAGGTGCGCGCTACCACACCCGGCTAATTTTTTTGTATTTTCAGTAGAGACGGGGTTTCACCATATTGCTCAGTTTGGTCTTGAACTCCTGACCTCATGATCTGCCCACCCTGGCCTCCCAAAGAGCTGGGATTACAGGCGTGAGCCACTAAGCCCTGCCTCAGACATTGACTTTCTAAGTTTCTACTCGGGTCAATTAAGCCAAGACATAACTCATATTAAAGAAGCTATGAATATACTTTAAACTTTTTTTTTTTTTTGGTTGGCCAAGAAGTTATTCTGATGCTTCTTCATAAATTACCCAGTCTCAGGTAGTTCCTTGTTCCTAACCAGATCCTCACTCTTTCTGAGATTGCAAAGCACATTGCTGCCCCAGGTGTGCTCTATGCCTGCCTCATATTGGCTAAAAATGTTCACATTGTGGGGCAATTCAGTTAATGCAAACAATTACTATAAGAAGAAAACCACTTACTTCCAGGGTCTGCATCAGGTTTGGTTTTATTGCATCTTTCATCAAAACTGTCAAAGCACCTGTCACCCCCTACAGGAGAGAGAAAAACATTAGAGTCCCGACAAAAGATCATCCCTCCAGCCTGCTTCTTGGGTGGGCGTCCCCACAGGCAACCCCGGGCCACAGGGGACAGTGCTGCTGTCTCTGTCCATCTCTCCCCATCAGAGCTGAGAACAGATGTCAGTCATACTAAGATGTGAATGGTGATAGGCAAATAGCATTTTGAAGGACATTTGACCTTCTTTCAAAACCTTCCTTGACGGTGTTTATGAGATTTTCCATAAAACAAATCTTTCAGTGCAAGAAAATGTGTTTTCTGGCAATTTATGGACTGTGTGTTTTCATAATCAGAGGTTTTACTCTTGCTCAAAGAAATAAGGTGAAGAACAGAAACAAAGCTCTGTACAGAGCGGGCATGAAGTAGGGTAAAGGGAAATGTCTAAAATCGCCCACTCTGGTTTCTTACCATCTCTACATCGTTCATTCCAGAGAGAGAATAACTCAACAAACTACCACGTTTGAAAGCTTTCTAGTTTAGATCTGAACGGCTTCACGCTATCTCTCTTCCTATAGTCAAGCTGGTGCCACTTATACATGAAATAAGGTGGCTTCCTTCCAATCCTAGGAAGTACTGGACTGGGTTCCTTCTAAGTCCTCTTTCTCTATTACTGGATGAAGAAAAGACAGAGAAGAGTGAGAACAGGGATGATGCATGAGAATTAGCGGGAAAAATGTGCCAAAAAAAGGCCACAAGGCTAAAGTTTATTCTTACTTTTTAACGTGATGTCACTATTCACATTCTTTTCTTTTCTTTCCTTTTTTTGGAGAATGGAATCGTCTCTCTGTTGTCCAGGCTGGAGTGCGGAGGCATGATCTCGGCTCACTGCAACCTCCGCCTCCAGGGTTCAAGCGATTCTTCTGCCTCAGCCTCCCCAGTAGCTGGGACTACAGGCACACACCACCACACATGGCTAATTTTTTTTGTATTTTTAGTAGAGATGGGGTTTTACCACATTGGCCAGGCTGGTCGCGAACTCCTGACCTCATGATCCGCCCGCTTTGGCCTCTCAAAGTGCTGGGATTACAGGCGTGAGCCACTGTGCCCGGCCTTTTGTTCTTTTTTTTCCAATTCTTTCTCGCTTTGTAAAGACCTTAAGTGGTGTCTTGGTGTTTTCCACATATTAGTTATTGGAAGGCTGTAACATGAGCAAATGCCTGTGATGGTAGCTCTAGGGGGGAAAACAGGGTGCTATCCTTTGCTGTATATAGCATCGGAAGACAGTGCCATTTTCCCTCAGTATACCACGGCGCTAGCAGATGCAGTGGCAGCATCCAGAGAATCTTCATCACTCCGAAGTGCATTACATTCTCCCTGTACTTTTATCACCAACAGTAGTAAATGTTTCTCTCATGTGATTGGTTTCTGTTTTTACAATATTTAATCATTTAAAAGGTGTAAGAAAATCCAGTCTATTTTCTTCCTTAACTTCAAATTGACAGATAAAACTGTATGTATTTATTGTGTATAACATGATGTTTTGAAGTATATATATGCTGTGGAATGATTAAACCTAGCTAGTTAACTTATGTATTACCTCACGGTTATCATTTTGGTGGTGAGAACACTTTATATCCACTCTCGTAGCAATTTTCAGGAATACACTGTTATTAACTATACTCCTATGTAACTGAAATCTACCTCACTGTATAAAACACACATGATATGAATGCAACCCACTCAATATACATACACGAAGATGGTTCACTACGAAAACTTCAGGACACGCTGGGCATTGTGGCATATACCCTGTAATCCCAACACATTTGGAGGCCAAGGTGGGTGGGTCACCTGGGGTCAGGAGTTTGAGACCAGCCTGGCCAACATAGCAAAACCCCATCTCTACTAAAAATACAAAAATTAGCCAGGCGTGGTGGCAGGCACCTGTCATCCCCGCAACTTAGGAGGCTGAGGCAGAAGAATCGCTTGAACCTGGGAGTTGGAGGTTGCAGTGAGCTTAGATTGAGCCACTGCACTCCAGCCTGGGCAAAAGAGCAAGATTCCATCTCAAAAAAAAAAAAAAAAAAGAAAGAAGAAAGAAATCTGCAGGATAGGAAGGCTCAGTGAGAGTTGTCCTGTTGTGCTAACGCAGAGCAGGTGAAGAAGAGGGGTAGTTTTCTTACTTCTTTGCACACTATCCTTGCTTACACTTCCCAACCAAATAAACTGATTCAAAAAACTAAAGGAGGAAGGAAGTTAAGAGGTATGTTTCTGTTGGATGTCTCAGGTAGGTTTCTACCTGCTCATTTTTCTGGGACACATCTCAGCGCCTGTGCTGTCACGTGCAGGGCAAGCTCTGCCACCCTTTGTGTGCTGCTAGCATTCCACACTCTGTGTCCCTGTCGGGAGGGCTCGGACCATTCTTCCAGGGTATATCAGAATCATGCATGTGGCAGAAACCTTCAGCAGTTCCGAAAATCCTCCCTCAGTTTTCTATGGGTGGCCAACTCTCAATAGCTCCCACTGGATGAAGCACAATTTGAATAAATTAGGTACTTTTTGCAAACAAAAAACACAAATGATAACTAAAAAGAGTTTATTACGGAGATAAATAAAGAGTTTATTTAAAAAGATAACTGAGGCCGGGCGCGGTGGGTCAAGCCTGTAATCCCAGCACTTTGGGAGGCCGAGATGGGCGGATCACGAGGTCAGGAGATCGAGACCATCCTGGCTAACACGGTGAAACCCCGTCTCTACTAAAAAATACAAAAAACTAGCCGGGCGACGTGGCGGGCGCCTGTAGTCCCAGCTACTCGGGAGGCTGAGGCAGGAGAATGGCGTAAACCCAGCTTGCAGTGAGCTGAGATCCGGCCACTGCACTCCAGCCTGGGCGGCAGAGCGAGACTCTGTCTCAAAAAAAAAAAAAAAAAGATAACTGAAAAGAGTAATCTTTGGGTTTCTTCCAGATCCAAGATTTTTACCATACACTCACACAAAAATACATTTAAGGGCTGGGCGTGTAATACCAGCCTGTAATAACAGCACTTTGGGAGGCTGAGGTGGGCAGATCACCTGAGGAGTTCGAGACCAGTCTGGCCAAAATAGTGAAACCCCATCTCTACTAAAAATACAAAAACTAGCCGGGTGTGGTGGTGGGCACCTATAATCTCAGCTACTTGGGAGGCTGAGGCAGGAGAATCACTTGAACCTGGGAGGCGGAGGTTGCAGTGAGCCAGGATCATGGCATTGTACTCCACCCAGCCTGGATAACAAGAGCGAAACTCCATCTCAAAAACAAAATAAAAATAAATAAATAAATTTAAGGTAGTAGTATTTGAGGATTAAGTTTCAAAACTGTTCCTGACACATATTTATTGCTATACAAATTAATAAAATACAGAGCAACGTATTTAGACAGAAATTTTAGTATGTTAGTTTAGATAGAAATAGTGAGATTTTGGTAATTTTAATAAAGCAGCACTTTTATAGCAACCTGAGGGTTTTCTCTTTAAGTTTTATACAAAATATTCCGTAGGCTGCTGACATAAATTGATCTACTGAATTTACCTGACAAGACCTCTGAGATGAGTTAGATTCATTTCTTCAAAAGCAGCTGGAAAACAATCAGGACACTTTGAAAAAGGATTCAAATTATACCCTAAGCCCTTGAAATTAATAAAATATGACTTTGCCTTTGTCTGTTCACAACTGCTTACCAATCGCCAGTGTGCATTTTAAGTTCCATTAGTGTAGGGGATTCAGTATACGGGAAAGTAAGCTTAAATTTGGAGTAATGGCTATCTTAGGGGCCTGTGTCCACACCCATGCACTTATATACAAAAATGCAAGCAAACAAAACAGCCATGGAATATGTGGAGTTTAAGTTAATTGGAAAAGGCCAGGTGCGGTGGTTCATGCCTGTAATTCCAGCATTTTGGGAGGCCAAGGCGGGTGGATCACCTGAGGTCAGGAGTTTGAGACCAGCCTGGCCAACTTGGTGAAACCCCATCTCCACTAAAAATACAAAAATTAACGGGGCGTGGTGGTGCACACCTGTAATCTCAGCTACTCGGGAGGCAGAGGCAGAAGAATCACTTGAATCCAGGAGGCAGAGGCTGCAGTGAGCTGAGATCGTGCCATTGCGCTCTAGCCTGGGCAACAGAGCCAGACAGTCTCAAAAAAAAAAAAAAAAGTTAACAGGAAAGGTTGTTATTACACTACAAAGAGGAAGAAGAAAAGAAGATTAGCATGCCAATTAGAAAAAGCACTAGAAAAGGCAATGGTGTTCCATGAAAGCTTTACAGAAAGCACCACAACTACTCAAAGGGGAACTAGAAAAGCAAGACTGATTGAGGCAGAGATTTGCTTTTATAATACGAAACCCAAATCTAAGGCCCCAAATTAAATAATAAGCCAGGCTGGTGCCAGAAATGTGCCAATTTTAACTTTATCTTCCTGTTCATGGAAGCAGAGCCATTTCCTTCTGTTCCTTGGAAAGGTGATTTGCCCTCAATTTCAGGCAGGCATAGAAGGTACATTTTTTAAAAGTTGCCGAGTGACTGCAGGGGGATGACTCCTCCCCAGCCCAGGCAGAAGCAGAGATCAGGATTGGCAAGGATGGAGGAAAGCTCCTGGAATAAATTTCACGTGTTTTGGTTCCAGCCACGTCATGTATGACTGAGAACATTAGGAAGTGGTCAGACAAACATGCTTGTGAGGAAAGAAATGTGTGTGTGGAAACTTTTTCTGTATCCTCATTACACCCACTGATAAAAGGAAGAAAGCCTTTCTTTTTCTGGTAACAAAGAACGAGGACCGCCCACTCCCTGAAGCTTCCGGGTTGGAAACACTCACCAAATCATCTGCTGTCACAGGCTGCCCACTTTTGTCACTGGCCACCACCATCCTTCCCAGCCGTGCCTTCATGTCCGCGAGGCTGTCCGTCAGGGCCAGCACCGCCATGATCTCGCTGGCCACTGCGATGTCAAACTGCGCCTGAACCAGCCCAAACACAGGCAGTGGTCAGTGATAGTGCCAATGGGACGGCCATTTTCACCAGGATCTGGACTTCAGCCAAGGAGCAACCACAGGCCCAGGGAGTCTACTCTCCAAAGGCCATGCATGCAATCCCATCAGTTTTCTGCACGTCTGGACCATGCAGGGTTCGTGCCTGGTGCTCCCTAGGATGGCCTCCCAGGGGGAATGTGCTCTTTGTCATGCTCTGCTCAGCAAGGGGTGGGCTGGGTTAGGACCCCTGTTACACCCGCTCACAGCACTACCACATGGTGTGCTGTTGTAGCATGTCTCAGACTTAATTGATTACTAATGTCATTATCAGTCTAGTGCGGTCATTATCAGTCTACTACTGGACCGTAAGTGCCATGAAGGCAGGGACTATATTAGGCAGGTTCACTTCTGAATCCCCAGCATAGAGCTTGAAACCCAGAAGACACGTAATATGCATCAAATGAATTAATGACTAGCCTACGGACCACCTCCACTGTTAGTAATCTGCCTGTCAAGAAGGCTGCATTGTCTGTCTGGCGCAGAGATAAGGGGCAATGAAAGATGTTGGTTTCCTGCATGTGAGGCTACTTTCCCAGAGTTGGATCTCAACACAGCAGGGAGGGCACCCCAGTCAACTGGTGGCACAGACTCAATTTTCAGCTGCCCGGGAGGGTATGGCAACATCAGATCTTGAAGCTTTCAGCAGTGAAAGCTAGAGAGCAGAGACTTTTAGCAAAAAGTTCTAGGACTTCCTATTCCCATCTCTTGGCTCTGGCTCCATTGTTGTACAAAGTCCAACATGAAATAAAAGGGACACAGGAATGTGTACTTCCTCCTCCTCATAATTTAGCCACTAGGACTGTTTCTCTGGACAGAACCACTTCATTACGCCCCAGCTTAATTCTCTTCTTCCCAAGGGGAGTGTGAGCCAGACAAGCTCAAGCTTACGCAGAGAGAGAATGGCCATGCCCTGGTGGGATCACCTTATGAGACATTTTATTATGAATTTCCGTCACTGACAAGTAAGGAAATGAAGGAAATAAGGAACTTTCTGGCTACTTCCTGGTTGAGATTGCATTAGTCACTGATTTAGTGAAAAAATATTAACTGAAAGTCAAATACAACTATATTCAGTTATTACATTCTCAATATAACTCATTCCAAACATAAGTGGTTTTTCAATGTATGAAACTTAGGGTTCTCTATACTGCCATTCCATTATAAACAGTGCAAATGAGAAAATGACTAATACTGAGATTTTCTGTATAAAACGCGAGACTAGACATATTCTTAAAATATTAGCCGTGTAAATAAGAATAACATATAATCCATATTCAAGCTCTTCATTTGTAATTGTTACAATTACAAAATTTCGCATCTTCAGCATAAAAAGAAACCAACTGGGTCAATTGAAGTATCACTGTTATTCACTTTAATGATTAAATGACATGCATAGCGGAAGGCTGCTCATTTTTGTTTTGCAAATAAAATATTTCAAAAATCATATAAAGATGGAAATGAAATTTTTATTGTTTATCAGATTATCACACATTTATTGATTTAGTATTTACCTTTTCATTTTGTAGGTATATAGTAGGTATATATATTTATGGATTGCATGAAATATTCTGATACAGGTATGCAATGCATAATAATCACAATAGGGCAAATGAGGGATTTAGCACACATTCAAACAAAGGCCAATATGGGATATTGGCAAGGATGTGAATTGATATGAATTTCCTGGAAGGTAATGTCAAAACATATGTCAACATTGGAAATTTGTATCCTCTTTGACTCTGCAATCACACATCTGGAATAATATCCTAAGGATATTATCAATAAGTATACACAAAAATATATATGTATACTTACTACAGCTTACTTGTGATGGCCCGAAACTGCAAACACTCTACATGTTCATTAACAGGGAAATGGTTGAAGCTACTACGGTACCTCTATGAGATATGATGTGGCTGTTAAAAATGAAGATACAGGTCTACCTTTATTGACCTAAAAAGATGTCTTCACTATAGTCTTACGATAAATAAAAAGCAGTTAAAGCTCTTAAATACACTATAACCCTTTTTTACTTAAAAATATCTATGCACAAAGCAACACAAGATATAACCTTGGGCAAGTTTTTTAACATAACATCCCAATTTCCTCATTTGTAAACAGCTTTACAAATGAAATGTGCTAATATACATAATGGAACTGTCAATACAATGCACAGAGTAGGCACTGAAATCAAGGCCACTGTGAATCTTCCATCTCTCCGGTACCTAAACAGTACAAAACCACGCAGAGAAAGGGCCTTTTTCATTACACAGGCAACTAATGCCAACAGTTGGTATACATCCTTCTACTTTTCATTCTAGGCACATATGTACACAAATAAGTTGTAAGTGCCTATAATGTAAGTAAACACGCTGGGTTTTTCTTAACATAAACAGGTTTATACTATCAGTATTTCACTTCGAATTTTTAAAATGGGTTTTACAACCTTTCCAATGTGTATGAGAGCTCTCTACTCATGTCATGACACCTGCACACACATTTATTAATTTCAACTCTCCCATGGGACAAAATGGCAGACTAAATATATACAACCATCCCTACTGTTGGACGTTTGGATTGTTTCCAGTTTTCACCACTGCAAATAATGGCACAACAAATATCCTAATACACAGAATTTTTTTCTGCATGTTACACATTTTCTTCTTCTTTTTCTTAAAATATTTTTAGTTCCAAAGTTGTAATTGTTGGGTCATTTCAAATTTTAGTAATAACAAACTCATCCAAAAAGGATTTCCACTCCCACCGACGCTGCATAAATGCCCCCATTTCATTGCATCCTCACTAGCATTTAGTACCTACTATTTTCACTTGACAAGCTCCTAGGTAAATGATACTCCATCGTTTCAATTTGCAGTTTTATGATTACTCATGAATATCTTTTTTATGTTGGCATTTCAGTTCTGTATCCATAAATTGTCTTTTACTTATTCTACTCAATTGTTCAACAGTTATTTACTGAACACCTATGACTATATGTAACAAAGTTCTGTTCTGAGCATAGGGAATACAGCAGCAAATAAAAAGGGGAATAACCTCTGCTCTTATAAAACTCCCACTTTAGCAGGAGAGGCTAAGAACATGAAAAGCAAGAATGCTTGTTAAGGATAGAAGTCCATCATATTTTGGGCTGTCCTTTTAGTCATCAATCTAATTCCATCTTTCTGTTTTTCAGAACTTTCTAAAACTTCATGGCAATGATTCCAGTTTGCTAGCATGGATATTTGAAATCTGTTTGTGTGTGTGTAAGTTGCAGGACTGGGAGGAAATGAGGTCCACGAACTTAGTTTCTCTTCTTAATCCAATACCTATATTCGCTGTTTAATTCAAGACACTTCAAAAGGTCACAAGCCTATTTGGTGTAAGGATTGGTTATTACAGTACAAATGACTCTTTTTTCACTAATAAAAACTTAACATAAAGGACATAAATCTAAAACTGTACTAAAATGTACAGTTTCTAACCAATTCAAAAGAAAAAAAAAAAACACAACACAATTTAGAAGCCCACTGTGCCTGGATGAAAAATCATAGGCATTAATTTGTATTCCCTAAGTGCCATTGATGCACATCCAATATCTATTACAATGAAGTCAGGCATCATAATTTTTCTTCTGCATTCTCTATATTTTATTAATAAGCCATTTTTGTATTAATAAGCCATTATCCTTTAAAAAAATCCTCATGCTATTAAGTCTAATAACTAGGTGTTTGTTCCTTGATACACGAAATTTGAGTAATGTGTCTGAGATTTTCATTTATCAGTTATGCAGATATAGTATTACCTGGGTGGGTTCCCAATAAAATAAGTAAGAATTTATATTCAAAGAATACCCTGAGTGGCTCTTCCTAGAAACACAATTGGAAACATATATGAAAAAAAGAAAATGAAATAAACATACATAGAAAAGATGGTAAAAAGACACTGGAGCTATGTCTTCTGATCCTCTCCCAGCCCTGCTGAGAGCCCGAAACAGTGAGAGAACCACTGGCCACAACAGGTTGGGGATGAGACAAGAAAGGCAAAGAGTGAGCTCCCAGGCCGGTGGAAATGAATATAACAACAGAGCGGGAAGAAAGCACCACCTACCTGCCGGGAATAGCCCTTCTCTGTGTTTCCCTGCCCGATGGTTATTTTTCGTAGAAATCGGTCGTTTGTATCCAGTACTGAAAGAGAACAGATTAGTTCTTCAGTAGACAAATATGGACCAGCCACCTGGTGTGTGTCTGGTACTGTTCTGATGCTCACGAAGTTGCAGAGGGTAAAAGAGAAAAGGTCAGGCTCCCCCAAACTGACCATCTAGTGGGTAGACACAGAGAAAGAATCAAATAAACAAAAAAATATCTGCTAGAGGACAACCACGGTGGCTCATGCCTGTAACTCCAGCACTTTGGGAGGCCAAGGTGAGCAGATCACTTGAGGTCAGGAGTTCGAGACCAGCCTGGCCAACATGGTGAAACCCCATCTCTACTAAAAATATAAAAATTAGCCAGGCGTGGTGGTGCGCACCTATAATCCCAGCTACTCAAGAGGCTGAGGCAGGAGAATTACTTGAGGCACACTATAATCCCAGCTACTCAGGAGGCGGAGCTTGCAGTGAGCTGAGATTATACCACTGCACTCCAGCCTGGGTGACAGAGTGAGACTCCCTCTCACACACACACACACAAAAGAAAACCCAACCAGCAACTTCCCTTCTTGGCATTACTTGAAAGAACCGAAAGGAGACACTCAGATATCTGTACACCCATATTCATAGCAGCACTATTCAAAATAGTCAAAAGGAGGAAGCCACCAACAGGTGAATGGATAAACAAAATGTGGCACAGACAGGCAATGGAATATTATACGGCTATAAAAGAAAGTCATGTTGATACATGAATGGATGTTGAAAACACTGTGCATAGTGAAGTAAGTCAGATACGAAAAGGCAAGCACTATATGAGTCCACTTATATCAAGCACCTAGAATAGTCAGGGGCAGAAGAGGGGAATGACTATTTAATGGATAAAGAGTTTTTGTTGGGGATGATGAAAAGGTTCCGGGTATAGATAGTGATAATAGTGTAATCATTGTGAATGTATTTAATGCCATGAATTGTGTGCTTACAAATGGGGGAAAAATATTATGTATATTTTACCACAATTTTAAAAAGCAAAAGTAAATAAAGTAGCATTGTGGGGGGCGGCGGGGGGAGTCAAGGGTGATTAAAGCAAGCACCAGTTCTCTTTATTTTCTTCACTGGCTTATTTGAACTTCAGTTATTGGCTGGGTGTGGTGGCACACACCTGTCATCCCAGCACTTTGGGAGGCTGAGGTGGGAGGATCACCTAGGAACTTGAGAACAGCTTGGGCAATACAGTGAGACCTTGTCTCTACAAAGAATACAAAAATGAGGTGGGAGGATTGCTTGAGTCTGGGGGGCTGAGGCTGCAATGACCATGATTGTGTCTCTGCACTCCCATTTGGGAGATGGAAGTGAGACTTTGTCTCTCTTTTTTTTTTTGAGACAGAGTCTTGCTCTGTTGCCCAGGCTGGAGTGCAGTGGCACGATCTCGGCTCACTACAACCTTCGCCTCCTGGGATCAAGCGATTCTCCTGCCTCAGCCTCCCAAGTAGCTGGGATTACAGATGCCTGCCACCTGCCTGGCTAATTTTTTGTATTTTCAGAAGAGATGGGGTTTTGCCATGTTGGCCAGGCTGGTCTCGACCTCCTGTGAGACCTCATGTGATCCACCTGCCTCGGCCTCCCAAAGTGCTGGGATTACAGGAGTGAGCCAAGGCACCCAGCCGAGACCCTGTCTCTCAAAACAAAACAAAACAAGAATTGCAGTTATTTACATTTTGTGAAAATTAGGTTTGGTTTAGCTTGTGGCTATTCCCTGACTCAGCTGTTGTTAGTCTTTATAACAAGCTCCCTCTCTCTCACACACACTCAGACATACTCACACCCTCACACAAACACTAATTGACGCTCACATAAACACACAGAAACCTTCTTTATGAGTTTTCCAGCTATAAGCGGAGCATATACAAAATGAAAGGCCTGCTTTTCAACAGTATTGTCAGCCACGACTATTCTTCTCAAGATGTACATGGGGTGGCCGGGCGCGGTGGCTCAAGCCTGTAATCCCAGCACTTTGGGAGGCCGAGACGGGCGGATCACGAGGTCAGGAGATCGAGACCATCCTGGCTAACACGGTGAAACCCCGTCTCTACTAAAAAATACAAAAAAACTAGCCGGGCGAGGTGGTGGGCGCCTGTAGTCCCAGCTACTCCGGAGGCTGAGGCAGGAGAATAGCGTGAACCCGGGAGGCGGAGCTTGCAGTGAGCTGAGATCCGGCCACTGTACTCCAGCCTGGGCGACAGAGCAAGACTCCGTCTCAAAAAAAAAAAAAAAAAAAAAAAAAAAAAGATGTACATGGGGTGCAAAGTCAATCAACTAAAAACATCTTTCCTGCTATGTAGTATACATGATCTTGGCACCAGATCAAGGGGATCTTTTTATCAAATTTCTTTAAAATCAACAAGAGAAATTCAGCTGTTTTTTATTTAGCAAAGAGAAAACAAGAAAAAAAAATGTCTGGCAAGATCACCTAGAATCAGTGGCCTCCAAAGCCTACCTGTGCCTTTAACATGGCCCGGTAAGCGATGCATCAGTGACACATAAGAAATGTGGAGGTTAAATTCCAGTCCACAAGAAAGATACTAGAAAGTAACCCTAAGTTAGTGATCCAGAATGGAATTCCTGGTCTCTGAACGATAGAACTAAAGGTGGAATAAGAAACACTTATTCACTCCTGGAATATGTATTGAGGGGCTACTTGTGCCTAGTCCCGAGCCAGCTGTACAGAGATATAGCGAAGACAGTGCCAGCCTCTGATGTAAGGCATGCTAGGACAGTGCCAGTGGGTGTGGGGGTGGAGGCAGCAGGGGGAGATCTGTTCGCTTATTTTTTGCTCGGAACCATCCCTTTTAGTACTACAGTGCTGACTATACTACAGTGCTGACTATATCGTAAGGAACATCCAGAGTATGCCTAATGGCTGATGAAACAGCCAACACTGGCTAAGAGCCTGGGAGTACAAGGTGTTCAATCGGGCAGGCCCACTGTTTCGGCTCCAGTGGAAGACACGGTACTGATTCCCTAGAGTGCTGTTGGGGCAAGAAACCAGCCACTTGATGGTTGATTCCCTGAAGCTGAGGAAGGCTTGTGGGCCCTTGGTCCACGGCCAGGAGATGGGCATGCAAGGGAGATGGAGAGACAGCAAGCCTGTGAGGCCCCGGGACTCAGATGCTTGAAGAGGCAGAGGCTCATCTGTGCAAAATTGTGCTCTGTAACTACATTTTCTTCTGCTTATGTTAAGCATTTCTGGAAAGGTCTGTGGGTTCCTTGTTCCACTCTGAGTCCAGGAACATGAGGCCTTTAAACTTTCGGTATGAGGCATAAGAGGAAACAATCAGCCAGGTGCAGTGGCTACGCCTGTAATCCCAGCACTTTGGGAGGCCGAGGTAGGTGGATGACATGAGGTCAGGAGATCAAGACCATCCTGGCCAACATGGTAAAACCCCGTCTCTACTAAAAGTACAAAAATTAGGTGGGCGTGGTGGCACACACCTGTAGTCCCAGCTACTCGGGAGGCTGAGGCAGGAGAATCGCTTGATCCAGGGAGTTGGAGGTTGCAGTGAGCTGAGATTGCACCCCTGCACTCCAGCCTGGCAAGAGAGTAAGACTCTGTCTTAAAAAAAAAAAAAGATGAAACAATCATCAGATTTTGTACACAGGCTGAACGGAAGGGGTGGTCATTAAATGGCACAACACACATATGGCCTGAGAAGAGAGTCTCCCTCCACCGTGTACCCTGACTGTCCCGCTCTAGTTGTCAAATCAAATAAGGATCCAATCTCATCACAAGGGTTACATTAGTTCTAGGTTTAAGCCAAAAAACTCTACTAGCAAATGTTCTCAATTCTTTTGATGGTATTAATTCATGGTCGTAAGAGCCAAACTACTTATCAAATGTCATTCCAAATTCCTCTGACCCAGGTAGCTTGTCCACAGCAATAAAGTTTTCTTTACTTCAGTGCCCTGAACAATAATGAAATTCAAATCTTTTTCTGGAAAAATTTTGTAAAGTTGTCACTTCCATTAAAAGTGATTCACAACCACAAAACACTTCAGTCCTTCCTGGCTCCAGGGAGAAACCAACTGCATACCAGCACCAGGTATAAAAGATGATATAGCCTTTCTCTTCCAAGATCCATGTCTAGGCCATTGCCCTGTTTCTGATGGCTGCTCAGGCTGGAGCCCCAAAGCAGATACCGAAGAATACCAAGTGGCATCAAACTTTCTCTTTTAGCACATCCATATGCTTAGTTTAAAATACACTCATTTCCACCTTCGTGATTTTCCTATCAGTAAACCTCCAAAAAAGTTTTGAAGAGTAACACAAAATCACAAACACCTTGGAAAAAAAAAAAAAAGATGACAATACATTTTGGACAGGATGACATTTTAATAATAAATCTTCCTAGTTATAAAAAGTTTCAGAAAAAATATGTAGGCTTCTCAATAAAATGCTGAAAGTATTCATGCTCCTTATTTAAAATGCTATCGGTGTTTTCAAGAACTAAGCCTTGCTTAAGTAAGTTGTGGTTCATCCACAAAGGAATATTCTAGAGTATTTAAAATGGCCATTACCACAAAGAGCTAACAAAATACAAAATGCTTATGATATAAATGAATGAAACTCGTAGGATATAAAATCTATACACTTAAGTTATAACTAGAGTTATACCAAAAAACTAGATGCATACAAAAAACTATGAATAGTTTTATTAGTATAGCAAGGTTTTTAAAATTCTTGAGACATTTCCAAAATCTCTATATTACTTATTTCAAAATGAAAAATATATCCTTAAAAGTTTCTAGGCTGGGTGTGGTGGTTCATGTCTGTAATCCCAGCACTTTGGGAGGCCGAGGCAGGCAGATCACTTGAGCTCAGGAGTTTGAGACCAGTCTGGGCAACATGATGAAACCCCGTCTCTACTAAAAATAAGAAAATTAGCTGAGTGTTGTGGCACGTGCCTGGAATCCCAGCTACTCGGGAGGCTGAGGCAGGAGAATCGCTTGAGCCTGGGAGGCGGAGCTTGCAGTGAGTAGAGACTGCACCACTGCACTCCAATCTGGGTGACAGAATGAGGCCCTGTCTCAAAAAAACAAAAACAAAAACAAAAAACCCCCACAAAGTTTCCAAGGAGATTTTAGTTTAGTTTGGGAGACAAAGACACTCAAAAAAACTACCCAAGCCAGGCACAGTGGCTCATGCCTGTAATCCCAGCATTTTGGGAGGCTGAGGTGGGCGGATCGTTTGAAGTCAGGAGTTCCAGACCAGCCTGGCCAACATGGTGAAACCCCATCTCTACTAAACATACAAAATTTAGCAATGTGTGGTGGTATGTGCCTGTAATTCCAGCTACCCGTAAGGCTGAGGTAAAAGAATCGACTGAGCCAGTAAGGCAGAGGTTGTACTGAGCCAAGATCATGCCACTACACTTCAGCCTAGGTGACAGAGCAAGTGAGACTCTGTCTCAAAATAACAACAAACAAAAAACTCTACTCAGTACAGCTATCACCACAGTGACTTCTGATGATTGTGTGGGCAGAGCTTTCAGGTCTGGAAAGGATGCTCATGTTTCAGTGAAGCCTCCCAGCAAGGCAGCTGGAATTATGATTCCATTTTAAAGATGAGGAAACTGAGTGAGCAGTCTGTCCAAAGTTGTGCAGCTCATAAAGGGCAGAGTCAGCGCTCATTCTCTGGTCTTTGACTCTCTACCTCATGGTTTGTGGGAAAACACTAAATTCTTCATGGACTGGCTGGGTGGATTCCCAGAAGGGAAGCTCCCTTAAGGGACGAGACCTGGGTGCATCTTGGAGGGCAAGACTGGCTAGGCGGGAGACAGAATGGAGACGGCCCAGCTAGGGCTGGCAGTAGGATGGAAGTTGGCCCTCCTGACTAGAAAGCAGGCAGGGAGCAGAGGGAGGGAAGCCACTGCGGGTGTCCTGAAGGCCAAGCTCTGCGATGGCAACTGTATCCCCCAGGATGTGAGGAGCCACTGGAGGCCTCTGATCACAATGGGATATCTCTGTTAATGTGAACCCTCTGAACTGGGGGATGGAAATGGAAGCAAGGTAATCTATTAGTCAGGAACTGCTATAAAATGTGCATCTGATAAACATGTTTCAAATGTGAGTATAAAGAGGTAAATGAGGGCACAAGTATGAGAATAATCCAGGAAGGATCAGGGATCCATGCCATCGAACATTTCTATAGCCACGAAGGGTTCATAAAATGTGGTTGCCGGGTTTCTGTGCAGCGTATGTGACCATCTCCATCTCCGTCTCCAACCCCAAAAACATGCATGAGACTTGCTCGAGGTCATGCAGTGAGTCAGTGGCAGGGGAGACACACATGCAGGGTTCCTGACTTCCCGTTTAGTGCATTTCCCTCTGTCCCATCCGACAGTGAGTGATGAGACTGAGGGCCGTGTGGGAGAAGGAAGGGGATATCACAGCTGAGAGGGAAGCAGGGAAGTGGAGGTGGTGGGGAGCTCACGGGGAGTCCACCCAGCTGCATTTGAAGTGGTGGAGGGATGCCTTGTTAAATGGGTGAAAGCACATATCAGATTTGGAGGAAAATCCAGCACTGGAAACACAGAGAGCTACCAAGAGCCGGTGGTAAGGAAGTGAACGGAAGAAGGTGGGATAGTGGGTGGAGGAGAAGCAGGACAAAGCCAGGGAGGCGTGATCTTTAAAAAAAGGTTGTTTGATTTTTTTTCTTCTTCTTAATATAGAGACAAGAGGTCAAAGGAGAGAGAAACAGAAGAGAAAATTAGGTAATTTTCCTTGGAAATTTGCAAGACATAGGAGTAGATGGGATTGAGCCTGAACAGAATTTTTGTTTTAATCGGAGGCAAGGATAAGGGAGGAGGGTGGTATGATAATAGTAACTGAAATAAATGGTGGGAATATGAAGCACAGGCTGGGAAGACCATTGGACAGGATCAAACTGTGAGTTTCTGAATTTAAGAGCTTTGGCTCGAATATGCCTCCCCACCTGGCCATCAGCCTGTTGGCACCTCCCCAGCACCCACCTCTCTGCCACGTGATGGTAGACGGGTTGATGTCAAGACGGGCAAATTTACTCACTTCCTCTTCTGTCAGTGTGCTCGGATCAGTCTTATTTATTCCCAGTTTCTAATGATTAAGAAGAAAAAAGGCGAGAAGTTTGAGAAGAAACAGAAAGTAAAGGGTCACCAAAATTATCCCTCTAATTTTATTTTCTCCATGATTAGTAAAGCCTTTTAATAAACTAAACTGGCACTTTGGGACGCCAAGGTGGGCCTATCACCTGAGGTCAGGAGTTCAAGACTAGCCTGACCAACATGGATCAACCCTGTCTCTACAAAAAATGCAAAAATTAGCCGGGCATGGTGGTGCATGCCTGCAATCCTAGCTACTCAGGAGGCTGAAGCAGGAGAATTGCTATAATCCAGGAGGCGGAGGTTGCAGTGAGCCGAAATCGTGCCATTGCCCTCCAGCCTGGGCAACATAGCGAAACTTCGTCTCAAAAAACAAAATAAAACTAAACTAAACTGGGTCAGGCGCGCTGGCTCATGCCTGTAATCCCAGCACTTTGGAAGATCAAAGCAGGCGGATCATCTGAGGTCAGGAGTTCGAGACCAGACTGGCCAACATGGTGAACCCTGTTTCTACTAAAAATACAAAATTAGCCTGGCGTGGTGGCGCATGCCTGTAATCCCAGCTACTTGGGAAGCTGAGGCAGGAGAATCGCTTGAACCTGGGAGGCAGAAGTTGCAGTGAGCCGAGATTGTGCCATTGCACTCCAGCCTGGGCAACAGAGCAAGACTGTCACAAAAAAAAAAAAAAAAAAGTGATTTTTAATGATGAAGCATAAAAAAGTTCTGTGAAACAGAAACTGCATGTTGTTATAGCTGCCAGGGATGGAATTACTCACTACTTCAACACACTGAACTTGGTTCAGTAAGAGGCAGGAGGTGAATTTTTAAAACCACTTAATGCCAACCAGTGGCATGTACCATTTAGGGTTATTTTTTAGTCTCTGAAACAGAGCTAGTAGCAAGCAATATGATTAAAAGACCAGAGGCAGCAAATGGCATCAGAAAAAAAGATAAGACAGGTTTTAAGAATTAAGATGGCATACGCAAGTATAATTGTATTGTTTGCTGCAACAAAAACATAGATGAGGCTGGGCACAGTGGCTCACGCTGGTAATCCTGGCACTTTTGGAGGCCAAGGTAGATGGATCACCTGAGGTCAGGAATTTGAGACCAGCCAGGCCAACATGGTGAAATCCCATCTCTACTGAAAATATAAAAAGGAGCTGGGTGCAGTGGTGCATGTCTGTAATCACAGCTACTTGGGAGGCTGAGGCAGGAGAATCACTTGAACCAGGGAGGCGGACGTTGCAGTGAGCCGAGATCATACCACTGCACTCCAGCCCGGGCAACAAGAGTAAAACTCTGTCTCAAAAAACACAACACAACAAAACAAAAAACCATAAATGAGATAGATGAGTTTTCAAAGGTTATCTTATAATTTCCTAGAAATTTAACAAATTTCATAAAAATATTTCACTTTAGAAAGACAAGGACTCACCAAAAATCCTAATTTGTTATTTTTTTTTAAAAGATGGGATCTTGCTGTGTTGCCCGGGCAGGCATGCAGTGGCTATTCACAGGCGCCATCATGGTGCACTATAACCTTGGCTCAAGCAAACCTCTCACAAGCAAGCATCATGAGTAGCTTGGACTACAGGTATGTATGTGCTCCTATGCCCAGCTAACTTGTCAGTTGCCTAGGGTACTCATAAATTAGCAAAACAGTCCTCTCATTTCATAGATGAAGAAACTGAGACTGAAAAAGGTTAATTAATTTGTCCACCTGGTTCTTTCGAGTAGAACCAGGGTTCAGGCTTTGAACACTGTGCTCTCTTTGCTCCAGTGTTCGGTCTCTATAGAGTTTAATACCCAAAAGGATATCTGAAAACCAAAATCAAATCAAGTTGAACATTTCAGGCTTTGACAATCTTTCTGATGTGCTTCTAGGACCTTTTGTTTTTAAAGAATTGCTAACTGGAAACTTACTTTCAGCCGAGCAAGTTGAATTTCTGAAAATTCTCTGACACCATTCACTAAAGGAACCAGTCGATTATACAGAGCCTAAAAACACAAAACAAAAATGAGACCAGACAAAAGTTAATCGTCCATGAACTTGGACAATTCACAGGATATGACAAAAATTCATTGCATTTATAACCAAACTATTTAGATAAAAGACCCTATTAAAATTTGCCGGCTAATATAAACAATGTTGACTTAAATTCTGTCATTTTCATAAAACTGACGAGATCTGAAATAACACACATTGCAAAGAGTTGGCATAAATATATTTCTTGATCTATATCGCTACAACTACCAAATGAAGATGTATCTGGATTATGGAGCAAAGACTCATTAAGGAACTACTTTAATTAAAGAAAGTGAGGACCCTTGTAAAACATGCCAGAAAGTACCCCTTTTATCTATGTCCTATGTCTGTGAGGAATTAGCTTCTGGTGGGCTGTCCCCTTTGGGGGTGTAGTTTAACTCAACCTACATGCACATGAAGCCCAATAAGGGTCTCTGACATCTTTTCAGCACATCTAAAATAGCTCCACATAACGTTAGTCTAAAAACGACATCTGTCCAATTGCCTTAGAATAGATTAGAGATTGGACCTATGACCAGAATGAAGAGAACTGGTCTACCTACCATCTTTAAAATTAGGACTCATCTCAGAGAATGTTTGGCTTTTACAACACACTACAATTCTCCCAATAACTTGGGAGTGCTCATAAACCCATTTGAGAATCTGACCAAACGATGGCTCCTTCTCCTCAGGAAATAGGGACATATGTAAAAACCACAAAATTGAATTGAATAACATTTCAGAGTTTGCAGACACCAGAAATCTTTCCACAAACTCCTTAAGAATCCAGGAATTCCAGGATACAATACCCAAAATGGCTAGCAAGGCATCCTTCTCACCTTATCTGTTTGTGTGTTTTCATGAAGAATCCTTGTGTCGATGGCGGCAGCCAGCAAGTTATTGGCAGCGGTGATGGCGTGGATGTCTCCAGTCAAGTGAAGGTTGAACTAGAGAAATAAGATATCTATTTACTTATTTTCAGAAATAGGGTCTTGCTTTGTTACCCAGACTGGAGTGCAGTGGCGCGATCATAGCTCACTGTATCCTCACACTCTTGGGCTCCAGCAATCCTCTCACCTCAGCCTATTAAGTAGGCTGGGACTATAGGTGTACGCCATTGTGCCTGGCTAATTTTTGAATTTTCTGTAGAGATGGGGGTCTTGCTATGTTGCCTAAGCTGGTAATGAGCTCCTGGGCCACTGTGCCCAGCTAAGACATCTTCCTATTTGTTTTAAACAACTATGGAATTTAAGGACTGAATAAAATAGCATGCAAATTACATATCCTTATGATGAGCTGAGTCTATAGGAACACCTAAATCAGAAAATCAAGGTCAAGGTCTTCCACGTGACAACAAAGAACCTTTGAGCAATCGCTCAGATCATAAATTCTTCCATCCTCAGGTTAAGGCAAAACATTCTGATGAATTTAATAATGAATCTCCTTATAGTCACTCACTTTACGTTTCTTCCTTGTTTTATTATCTAGAAAACAGTATCATATTAAATATACTTTGGAATGAGGCAGGGCATAAAATAAATGGTAACAATAAAATAATATGAAATATCACAGAATTTTGGGGAAATAAAGTATTTTACCCTCATGACTCTACTCATTTTGTTATTTTCCTTCCAGTCTCATGAGCACACGATTATCACTTGTAGAATCAGCTTCCTACAAACTTCCAAGTTTCCTTTTTCACAAAACTTTTCTATAATAATCTTGTGTATAGTTTATAGAAGCTATATATGGTAGATGTACCAAAAGTTTCAGGCTGGATACATATGCTACTACCAAATGTTCACTTCTACAAGGAAGGCCACAGTTATAAAGAATATACACAAATAGCTTTTCCTTTTTTTAAAAAAATTAATTGCTAATGAGTAATATATTTTCAGGAGAGTAGTTACTAGGTTAAATGAGCTCTCTTTCTTTTCTTTTTTTTTGTAGAGATGCAGTCTCACTATGTTGCCCAGGTTGGTCTCAGACTCCTGGGCTCAAGTGATCCTCTTGCTTCAGCCTCCCAAAGTGCTAGGATTCCAGGTGTGCGCCACCGCACTGGCCCTTGGGATCTTGATAATATCACCAAATTGCTTTTTGAAAGGGATGAAGTATTTTTGTTTTATTTTATTTTTTTTGAGATGGAGTTTCGCTCTTTCACCTAGGCTGGAGTGCAGTGGCATGATCTCGGCTCACTGCAACCTCTGCCTCCGGGTTCAAGCAATTCTCTTGCCTCCTGAGTAGCTGGGACTACAGGCGCCCACCACCATGCCTGGCTAATTTTTGTATTTTTAGTAGAGATGGGGTTTCACCATGTTGGCCAGGCTGGTCTTGAACTCCTGACCTTGTGATCCACCCGCCTCAGCCTCCCAAAGTGCTGGGATTACAGGCGTGAGCCACTGCACCCGGCCATTGGGATCTTGATAATATCACCAAATTGCTTTTTGAAAGGGATGAAGTGTCATCCGCAAAACACTAGTAGTAGATCAGTCACTTCAGAAATAAAGTAACTTTTAGACTAAGAAATAATTTAATAGTTGACAAAGTGTTATTCTTTTTAAAGCTGCATTTCCTTAATTTCTTGGAAGGTTAAATATTTTCTTGTTAAAATTTTACTTTATAACATAAAATAATGTTAACTGGAGAAAACATGAAAAATTACATATGTATATATATATTTTATAAATATATATTTGAACTTTTAAATGTTGGAATCATAACACCATAACAGTTTACACTTTAGCTCTTCCACTCTCAATATAGCTAGCATTTTTACATCATTAAATAGTCTTCAAAATATAGTTAACTTGAGGTCCTATTATTATCCCCCCATTTTTTAATGTTATAAACTATGTGAGGGTATATTTAATTTAAAATGATCTATTTTCTCATATATTCATTTTTTCCTTAGGGTGCACTAAAAATGAATTTATTTGGGCCAAAGGATATGCACAGTAAAGTACTTAATATGTATTTCTACCCTTCTTCCAGAAGTGTTTTTATCAACATACACTTCCCAGCAGTGTGTGGGAGTCCATTTCAATTTCTTTGCCAAAATTTGGTATCATAACTTTTTTGAAAAATCCAATTTTGTCAACTTGACAAGTAAAATGGTAACTGATAGTGGTTTTATTTTTATTTATTTATTTATTTATTTAGAGATGGAGTCTCGCTCTTGTTGCCCGGGCTGGAGTGCAGTGGCGTGATCTTGGCTCACTGAAACCTCTGCCTCCCAGGTTTGAGTGACCCTCCTGCCTCAGCCTCCTGAGTGGTTGGGATTACAGGCGCCTGCCACCACACCTGGCTTATTTTTGTATTTTTATTACAGATGGGGTTTCCCCATGTTGGTCAGGCTGGTCTCCAACTCCTGACCTCAGTGATCTGCCCACCTCGGCCTCCCAAAGTGCTCAGATTACAAGCGTGAGCCACCGTGCCCGGCCTGATAGTGGTTTTAATGTAGATTTATTTACTTGATGATTGGTGAAGATGAATACGCATTTAGTTAATATTTCTTTTCCAATGTTTCTATTGAACCCTTTGGCCATTTCACAACTGGAATGTAAGTTTTTCTTTCCAGCCGTCTACTTGATGTCCACCTGCATGTTTCATAGGCCTCTACACTGACTCCCTCCTTCTGACTACCACCCTCCACCACACCCCACACTACACAGTTCAAACCTCATACCCTCACTCTCCTGTTCTCTGCCTCAACAAATGAGTCTACTGAGTTGCTCAAGCCAGTACCCTGGATGTCGTCCTTGAATCCTCCCCTTTTCTCACCCCCAACATCTAATCCTGCACACATCAGCAAACAAATCTTAAACTGTTTTTTCCTCTTTTCCATCCTCACTGCCCCATCCTAGGCCAAGCCACTGCCATCTTTCCCTGGGCTACTTCCATAGTCTTCCTCCTGGATTCATCGTGTCTACTGAGAGGCCCCTGGTCCCTTCATCACACAGAAAAGAGGGTGATTTTAATAAAACTCAATCTGCATTGTGTTATCTGTCAAGATCCCTTCAATGGCTGACCTTGGCACTTTGAATAAAATCCAGGTTCTTGGCTACAAATTGCAATTACCCAACAGAGCTGGCGCCTGCACACTTCTCTACCTCAACCCCCCCAACTCCTGCTGGCCCACGGGGCCCCAGCCAGCCTGGTGTCCTCCACTTCCCTGAACAGGTCACACCCTTTCCTGCCTCAGGGCTTTCCCACCAGCAGTTCCCACTGGCTGAATGCTCTCCCTCATTTTTCACAAGGCCGGCTCCTTCTCATCCTTCCAGTCATAGTGTTTTCACTTTCAATTCCTCAGTCCATCTGGAATTTATTCTAACATTTTCCCCTATGGTGATTTATTATGTTCCATCCAGTACATATTGTCTGTGCCTGGCACTCAGTCAACAAACATCCCCTAAGTGTCAGGCATAGTGCTCAGAGTTGGGAGGATACAGATCAAGAAGAGACTGGAGGCACTCAACTTCAAGGAACAAACTTGCCCGAGTGTGTCTGGCCCACTCCACCCTCATAAGGTAGTTCTCTTGGCCAGGCGTGGTGGCTCACGCCTGTAATCCCAGCACTTTGGGAGGCGGAGGCGGGTGGGTTACCTGAGGTCAGGAGTTCAAGACTGGCCTGACCAACACGGTGAAACTCTGTCTCTATTAAAATACAAAAATTAGCTGGGCATGGTGGCAGGCACCTGTCATCCTAGCTTCTCGGGAGGCTGAGGCAGGAGAATCACTCGAATCTGGGAGGCAGAGGTTGCAGCGAGCCAAGATCACACCATTGCGCTCCAACCTGGGTGACAGAGCGAGACTCCATCTCAAAAAATAAAATAAAATAAAATAAAATAAAGTAGCTCTCTCCTCCAAGCCACATAGCTGATGCCTTAAACCAGTGGGGCACCAATGTCCTTCCAATTTGCTGGCTAAACCCGAGCCATTCCCCTGTGTATGCCCCTTGTATGCCACCTCTAATTTGACCTCCTGGTTCTGGGTCTGGCTTGTGAATGTACCCATCCCCATTCTGACCTGAGGCCTGGGATGATTTTTCTCAGCAGTGCCTTGGACTACTCTTTCTCACTGCCACTCCCAGTACTTGAAGTTTATACTGATTTTCTCTTTAGCTTCCCTGACACTCAGACCTTCCTGGGTAAACACTTCTATTCCTTTAACAAAGTCAACGAATACTTTCTAGTGAGTTCCTACTATGTGCTGGTTACTCTGCTCAATGCTGGGACCTGAGACCTCAAGAAAGGTGCACAACTCGCCACAGCCAACTGAACCAGATAGCCATAAACACAGAGGGAGTCTGTGGGGTAGAGAAGAACCTTGACAAAACCCCTAAGCTGGGTAAAGAGGACAGAAAAGGAAAAATGTTCCAGGCATGGGAAAATCCTGGAACCGAGAGAGAACAGGAAGAGTCTGCAAGGGCTGGGCACAGTGGCTCACGCCTGTAATCCTAGCACTTTGGGAGGCCAAGACCAGCGGACTGCCTGAGCTCATGAGTTAGAGACCAGACTGGCCAGCACGGTAAAACCCCATCTCTACTAAAATACAAAAAATCAGTCAGGCATGGTGGCAGTTGCCTGTAATCCCAGCTACTCAGGAGAATGAGGCATGAGAATTGCTTGAACCTGGGAGGTGGAGGTTGCAGTGAGCCGAGATTATGCCACTGCACTCCAGCCTGAGCCCAAAGCAAAACTCTGTCTCAAAAAGAAAAAAAAAAAAAGAGTCTGCAAGGAGCTTGACGCGGTGGAGAGAAGGCAGGTGGGGACCTGCGGACAGGGAAGCAGGAGCAGCCGCCCACGAGGACTTCCTGTGCTGTGCTGGAGGGTGACAGGCAATGGCAGAAATGACAGAACAGGAAAGTGACCTGCTCAGATTTGGGTTTTGGAAGATTGCCCAGGCCCTGAATGATGAGGTTGATGCAGAGAGTGGAAATGAAAAGAACTGGTCACTGGTTAGTTACAGGCGACAAAGAAGAGGTTATGCGGAACAAAGGGCGAGTTCTTAGAGAAGTGGGAATTAACAACGTCAGTTCTTTTTGACCATTTTCCTCTGGAACTCTTTTATTTTGGAGTCTTTTATTTTTAATGGGACACTTCACAAATTTGCATGTCATCCTCGTGCAGGGACCATGCGAATCCTCTCTGTGTCATTCCAGTTTTAGTATCTGTGCTGCCGAGGCACACACTGGAGCCTGAACTGACAGAGGGGAAGCGTGAAGTCTTCGTGAACTCGGCAGTACAGCAGATGATTGAGAGAGGCACAGACCCACATTCTCTCATCCAGACCCGCAAGACCAGCAGGGTTTTAGGGTTCAGAATATTTTGGAGTTTAGGAAGGCAGTATGATTTACATGTAGTTTATTTGTAAAACACCCCAAGCAGGGGCTAGGTCAGCACCTGTTAATCAAAAATAATTTTTCTGCAATGTATGCGAATATTCACACCAAGTAGCACAGACAAAATCCATATAATTAAAGCTCATCACAGTAAATACTAGGGTTTGCCACTGGGTGAGTTATGTAAACATTTTGGAGTTTCAGAGCCTTAAGGACTTTGGGATTGTGGAGGAGGGTCTGTGGGCCTGTGTGGATGGGAGCAGAGACAAGATGTCAGAAGGAGACATAGTGATAGCTGACCCGCATCTCTTCAAGGTCTTACCTCCTCCATGGGGATGACCTGGGCGTATCCACCACCCGCGGCTCCTCCTAAACAACAGAGCAAGCGGCATTTCAAACGAGTCACCAAGTACAGCTGCCACGATGGACACAGCCCAAGGGACACAGCTCCCCAAACCCAACAGAGAGGTGTCACACCCAAGATGAAGTAACAAAAGGCAGTGAGAGACACTAACGGTTATGTCCAAGCAGAATAGAAAAAAAAAAAAAAGTTGACACTTTGTTTAACTATATCTCTGTTTCTTTACTTAAAAAAAAAAAAGGTAAAAATAGAGCAGATGTCATTACTATAAAACATACCAGGATATGAGAATATTTTGTTAATTTATTATTAGAATCTCTGTGACTATACTTTATCTAAATCAATTGTACATGATTTCATATCTGAGAAAACTTTGTTTAAAAAAAATACACTGTGGCTGGGTGAGGTGGCTCATGCCTGTAAACCCAGCACTTTGGGAGGCTGAGGCGGGTGGATCACTTGAGGTCAGGAGTTCGAGACCAGCCTGGCCAAAATGGTGAAACACCATCTCTATTAAAAATACAAAAAATCAGCTAGGCATGGTGGCAGGCGCCTGTAGTCCCAGCTACTTGGGAGGCTGAGGCAGGAGAATCACGTGAAACTGGGAGGCAGAGGTTGGAGTGAGCCAAGATTGCACCACTGCACTCCAGCTTGGGCAACCAAGTGAGACTCTGTCTCAAAAAAAACAAAACAAAACAAAACAAAAACAAAAACCCACTGCATAACCACCTCAAATGAATAAATTATAAACTTCAATTTATTTCAGATAATAGTATGTGAGATTTGTCATGCTGCATATCCCTAAAAATGTTGGTTGTTAGAGTAAAAGGATTCCTCTTTCCTAAAGCAGTAGCAGCACCGCCCATGTGTGTATCATTTGACAGTAGCCCTCATTCTTTACCTGCTTTCTCATTTGATCCTCACAACAACTGGGTGAGCCTGGTGCCGCTCTCAGCATTTTGGACTTTTAGAGATACGGCTCCAAGAGGTTGTGACTGGCTCAAGTGGTCAAGGGTCACATCGCGGTAGGAAACACAGCTGTGACCAAAACCTTGGCCTCCTTGCTCCAACCCTAGTGTTCGTTCCGCTACATGATGCATGACACTCTATGAGTTATCGGTACTTAATGAGATACATTTTTAATATCTGTAACAGTAATATAAATACAATATTCTTAAAAAATCATGAAGTGCCAAAGACAAACTGTAATTGCAGCAATAAATACCATTGTAAAGTGAGTTAAGGAAGGATTTCATGATAAATCAAGGAAGAAAGAGTGACAAATGGGAAAGTGCCAGATCTCAGCCCAAGCACAGCCAAAGAGGAATTTCATCACGACTCGCTGTCCACAGCCAGTCTGTCTCCAGAGAGCTCTGCAGGCCCCACACAGCAACTCCAGTGAGCCGAGACTAAAGCAGAGGGAAAGACCTTTCCCGAGACTGGGATGATCAAACACTGATATGGATGGCCGTGTTTCAAGATCACTTGGCAAAGACGGTCCTGATGAAATGGGAGACTGCACTGAGGTGGGAGCCTTGAGCAACACAGCCTCAGGAACAGGCTCCCGAGGTGTCCAGTGAAGCCCTGGCAGCTCTCACTGCTCACTTCCATGCCCAGGGGGACCAACGTGGGGCGACCACTATGTACTGAGTGTGCAGCGAAGAAAAGTATCAAGTCCCCTGAAAAGTCTTAACTCTTTATCTGTTGACAATGTTCTTTTTACAATTTGCTCCCCGCAACTTTGCCCTGAAAAGTACACTAGTTGTTAAAGACAGTACCTTTCACTCCAAACGTCGGTCCTTGGGAAGGCTGCCTCAGACAGGCAAAGGAGTTGACATTCAGGTGTGCAGTCAGCGCCTGCACAAGCCCAATGGTAACTGTGCTCTTCCCTTCTCCAAGAGGGGTGGGCGTGATCCTGAGTTCGGGAGGAGAAAGTGAATTTTATAGTATTTCCCAGACAACCAATGCAAAACCAGCCTAAGACACCAGAATCAAATCTGGGGGTGCTCATTCCAAAATGCACTCCAGAATTTAATGTTCTCAGGCTGTTATGGTCTACCCCTATCACACAGGCCAGGCACAAGCTAAAGTCAAGATACAGACACACCTTTACCAAGAGACCAAAAAGGAAAAGTTATTGGGCAGTGCTAATAACAACATCAATTTCAAGAAAGGCCATAAAACCATTCATCAAAATGATTTAAATAATTAAGCTGATGGTGGCATATCTTGCCAAAGAGTATGTAGCGCTTGTTCTTCCTGAGCCATTTATTGGGGCAGGGTGTGGGCACAGGGCCTATGGTGTGGGCACAGGGCCTAGCTCAATGGTCCTTGGGTGAGTAGGGCACTGCCAGACTCTCAGGATTAGAAGGGACCCTGAAGTCCCCACTTGTCTTTCTCCTTCCAGATATCCCTGCCCAGGGCTTCTCCCTGCCATGCTTGAACATACATGGTGATAAGGTCATGACCTCCGGGGTGGCCCACTCATTTCCAGACAGCTGTTACAGTTCGAAAGTTCTTTGTTCTAAAGAGAAGGCATCTGCATTCTTGTTGTGTCCTAGCTCTTGGAGTCCTACACACTAAGCCTGATCCCTTTCCATATGACAGTCCTTCAAATATTCAAAAAGTCCACAGCCCCTGTGCACACTACGGTGGAAACTTCTGCTCTTGAGAAGCTTATTGTTGATGACAACACTTTGCAAAACCAAATGTTCCCATGTTCATAACATCACAGTATTAGGTGTTGAAGAGAGCCTATTACATTAGCAAGTAAGGCCTCATAAAATTGTTCTTTAGAACACCATAAGCATCGTTAAAAATTTTAAAGGCTGTCATTTAGGTTTGCAGTTTGGTCTTCCATGAGTTACTGTGAGCCACGTTGTCAAGGATACCCAACCACAACAAATCTAATAGAGTTTTCTAACCTACAAAACCTAGGGATGTAACCGCAAAGAAGGAATGTCTTTAGAGGCGTCATCGCACCCTGCAATTTAATGAGTCATTCATTCAGCAAGTATTTATCAAGTACTGCTATGTGCCAGGCACTGAGCTAGACCCTAGGGACACAATGATGACCCAGTCAGACTCCATCTCTACCGTCACAAGCTTCCAGCTGATCCTGATCTGAATACATCAGCAGTTATGATAAATGTGACAAACACTAAGACAGGGAAATAGGGCAGTCAGAATTATGAATTATGAATTATGAGGGGACATGGAAAAAGGATCTAACTAGATTTGAACACCTGGGAATGTTTCCTGTAGGAGGTAACATCTTAGGTGAGACCTGACAAATTAATAAATGTTAACCAGATAAAACTCAGAGTGGATTGGGGCAGTTAATAGGAGAAGTGATACGCTTCACATTTATGGGGTTAATTATTTGTACCCTCACTTGATAGATGAGGAAACTGAGGCACAGAGTTTAAGCAACTTGCCCACAGTCACACAGCTAGTAAGCAGCAAAGCTGGGAGGTAAAGCCAGCCATCTGACTTACCCAGGTTCTCCATGGATGGAAATCAACTATAATTAGCCATTTAAAGCATGGAATGGGTAAGATCACCCAAGGACAGTGCACCAAGTGGCAAAAGGGATAAGGACAGAAGAGTTAAGTACATTTGCTTGTAATGAGTTGTCAGAAGAAGAGAGTCCAAAAGGAAACTAGGAAGGCATAATATAAAATAAGAGAACCCGGCTGTGTGCAGTGGTTCATGCTTGTAATCCTAGCACTTTGGGAGGCCAAGGTAAAAGGAATTGCTTGAGCCAGGGAGTTTGAGACCAGCCTGGGTAATATAGTGAGACCCTGTCTCTAAAAATACAAAAAATAAAAAATAAGAGGACCCTGGAGAAGAAGGCCGAACATGATAGGAAGTCTCAGAAGGAGGCTAAGGATGAGACTGTTTCCAGAACAGGAAACTCAAACGCCACTGAGGCAGGAAGCAGGATGAGGACCGAGAGTGGTCGGTGGATTCAGCAACAAGGAGGTCACTGGTACCTGCTGTGGCCAGGAGCTGGTGAGCCTTTCCTGACACTGCTGCATGGAAGAAACCTAAGACTCCTGAAGCCACATGACCCTGGCTTATCAGTCACCTCTGCATCTGTCTAAATAGCAGATTTCAGTGGGGTCAACGTGAAGACTGAAAGTTATACAAAGATATTAATACTTCTGCTCGGGGTCAACTTTCTGTTTCCTTGGATACAACATCAATAAGGGCAGTTAAAAGCCCACAGGCATCACAATCTTAGAAGAGCCTGAAAAGAAATTGTGGCATCAAATATGGTGTCATTTAAGTACCGTACTGAGCATTTGTTGTTTGCAAAGGACTAAGTGGTTTACCTAAACTGTGTCACACGAAGGATTACATTTTCATTCCCAAGGATATGCAAGCATAGCTGCCCAAGAAAGCTAAAAGCAGACACGCCCAGAGACGACCTCCTCAAAACTCCAGCTAACCATCCAATTCTTAATTAGAAACATAGGACTGCTCAGCTTTCAGCCAACTAATACAATTCGGGAAAATCACAAAGTAGGAAGTATTTATTGGGAGCAATAAAAGGAGAGCTACAATAAAAAACAACTAATTTCACCTCCTTCCTGCATTTGGTATCAAAATTTGGTTTAGTTTTTCCCCTAGTATCTTTAGCTCAGATTCCAAATCATCAACAGTGATAAAGGAAAGAATGAGCACCAAGGTAATCTAATTTCTCTTTCTTTCTCTTTTCTTTTCTTTTTTTCTTTTCTCCTTTCTTTCTTTCCTCTTTCTTTCTTTATTTCTCTCCTCTCTTTCCTCCTCTCCTCTACTCTCCTCCCATCTCCTCTCTTCTCACTGCAACCTCTGCCTCCTGGGTTCAAGCAATTCTCCTGCCTCAGCCTCCTGAGTAGCTGGGACTACAGGCATGTGCCACCACACCCGGCTAACTTTTGTATTTTTAGTAGAGATGGGGATTCACCACGTTGGCCAGGCTGGTCTCAAATTCCTGACCCTGTGATCTGCCCGCCTCGGCCTCCCAAAGTGCTGGAATTATAGACACGAGCCACTGCGCTGGGTCCTCTAATTTCTTTTTCTGTGGGAGCTTAGAGTTCATAGAGGTGGAACTGTGATTTTTGTTCATTACCTTCCTCCACTTCTCCCAGCAGATTTCTGTACTCCCTCCCTGATGTCTAGAGCATTGATTACATGACTATTCTAGAATTTTTCAGATGGCTTCATGATAAACGTTCTGACATGCCTGTCTCACCTACCAGGCCACACACTTGCTGAGGTAAAGGACAATGCTCACCCTCTTTGCACCCCTATCACATCACCTGTTCAGGGCACAGACCAGCAAAAAAGGGTTGACAATGAAATGACGCTTCTTTTTTTTGAGATGGAGTCTCACTGTGTTGCCCAGGCTGGAGTACAATGGTGTGATCTCTGCTCACTGCAACCTCCACCTCCCAGGCTCAAGCAATTCTCCTGCCTCAGCCTCTTGAGTAGCTGGGATTACAGGCACCTGCCACCATGCCCAGCTAATTTTTGTATTTTTAATAGAAACCAGTTTCACCATGTTGGCCAGGCTGGTCTCAAACTCCTGATCTCAAATGATCCGCCTGCCTCGGCCTCCCAAATGTTGGGATTACAGGTGTGAGCCACCATGCCCTGCCAGAATGATGTCTTTTTTAAGATGAGTATTATTTATTGGCAGCTACAGTAAAAATTGTCAAAGTACCTGTGACCATTTGGACACAATCTGAAAATAAGTTTATAATTTACTCAAAGGTCAAAAAGATGGCTTATCCAGAGAGAAGTGGTAAAACTTTGAACTATTCTGAAGACCCAGAATCTTGTTGAATGGTACAACTGCCATTAGCCATAGGCGTAACCATGCACTCCAAAACTACATGCTCAAGTAGCAGATGAACATAAATCATCCATCCCAGGCAGCTTTAGCGTCTAGGAGGTTTTCAAAGCCTTTTATTATCTAACAATAAACCCCATGGTGCATTTGGTGATGTTTCTCATTACATTTGACTTGGGTAAATGGTTCAAAGGCCCTGTGGCAAGTGGTTTCTTCTAAATACCTCTGTTTCGTTCTGGAAATAGCACAAATAAAAGAAAATCTCACAGATATTTAAATAGTTACTCAAGGCAGGAAAGCAAAATCTTAGAAAAGTCAGATTATTTTTACGTTGTACCAAAATAAAGGGTTGAAACATTTTTTAAAAATCCAATCAGGTATTTGGCCCTCTGAAGAAAAAAAAAAAAAGATGAAATGATGTGAATGATTCAAATTTTTCCTTTCTTTAATGTGAAATTCAGTCTATTCCCAGATCAGTTTGGGCTTCCTTTTTAGCTGCTCTGTCCAACCAATTCAGGGAAATTCTAGAAACTTCTGCACAGAAATGGGTGCAGGCCTGATGGAGACTGAGATTCAAATGCCCTGCAGCTGCACTCCAAGTCAAGTTCTCAAACAAAATTCCTTTTCATTAGTGTAACTGGGAAAATATGTAAAACTCATGAGTCCCTAAGATTCTTTTGGCGTATTTCCCTGAACAATTCCCAATACTTTTCATTTTGTCAGGCAAAGCAAATAAAGTGATGTGTAGGTGTAAATACCATGCGATGTGTAGTTGATGAAACGCAGATGATTCTGACTGAATAAGAAATCCTAAGGTTTGAAGAATGGCTTTTTAAAAGACTTAATCTGTTCTGCATTTGAGTTATTAATAATAGAAGACTTTTTAAAATCTCATTGTTTTATATTTTAATCCCATTGGTGATATATTTAAATCATATTGCTATATAAATTCAAATATATAATAACAAATACATTGTTATTTAGTTTTATTTAAAAATTACTTGGGTATTTGAATTCTTCCAAAGCATGGAAAAAGATTTATGTTATAGTGTTCAGAGAAAAAGGCAGGACAAAAATGGTATTTATAGCATGATCTCAAAGTGTAAAAAGATGCATGTATAAACAAAATATTGACTTCTGAGAGACTTAGCTATCCCCTTTTTACTTTTCTTTATGTTACATTTTTTACAATAAGCTAATATTATTTTCAGAATTAGAAAAGACTTTTAGAAAAAGGAAATAATTCTCCATTTAAAGGAGGGCTCATTTATATTTTTAAAGAAGTTGCAACAGTGCATATAATGGTTTGATAACGTCACTTCCCCCTAATGCTTGAGCTGGTCAAATGTAAAAATATGAAGGTGATTTTTATTTCAAATTAACTTTTCACTTTAGATTACAAATGTTGCTTTAAGCCAGCGCTGCTTTTTGCTGTTTGTTTGTATTTTTTAAAGATGGGGGTCTTGCTATGCTGCTCAGGCTGGTCTTGAACTCCTGGCCTCAAGTGATCCACCCACCTCAGCCTCCCGAGTAACTGGAATATAGGCACAACCCACCATGCCAGGCCCACTTTAGACTATAGATAAAATATTTGCCTGCGGTCTAAACTGATCTCAATCATTCAGCTATTAAAGGATTAGATACTGATGACAGTTTACAGCCCTAAAAAATATATCATTTGTTGTGTTGGGGAGAAGGGGCTGTTCATTCTTCCCTTATAGGATCCAGTATGGCTATTTCCTAAAACTCTTCAAGCTCTGTCACAAATGCATACATATATCATAATCTTACCAGCACGGTTATTTTTTCCCAATATAGTTAAAAAAAAAAGAAGCCATTTAATTTTGTTCCTTCAAAGGTCTTTGTTAGGTAAAGAAACTTATATCAGAATTTCAGAAAAAGAATTGTTGATCCTTTGGTGTTTACTCTGTTCTTGAAAATTCATGTTTAATCTTTTTTATTTACAACATGGCAGGCCAATTTCAGCTCAATTATACATATTAATGCTAGCAAAGAGCCAATGTGGAGAAATGTTCTACTGGCCATGGACTGCACTGGCTGTAACCCCAGGCAGCCGTGCTAGCTAGCATTCTCCAGCATGAGGCTGGAGGCCCGGCTTTGTTTACAAGTAAGGAACCTGACAATACCATCACAGATTTGTTTTAGAAATATCAGTTTTGTGTTCCAAGTTAAGGTCAGGGCCATCCGTGTCTGGATTTCTGATTTTATTGACAAGCCTCAAATGGAGTAAAGCAGAGGGACTGGATAAGAAAATCTGCTGTAGGATTCTTCCTTCATAAACAGACAACACATCCCACCAAGTTTTCCTTAAGTGTTCCTATCTAAAGAGGGTAAGAAAACCTGCAAACCCACCTACCAAGATCACCCGAGGCCTGGAAGAGAACCAGTTCCACAAATCAAATGCTTTGTAAAGGGCTTGTAATGGCCAAGAGTTTGTTTATTCATTGTAAACAAATATGCATCAAGCATACCGCCATAAAAGCAACCCTGACTAAACTGTGCCCCATACTCGGAGACCCCAGAGCCAATCTAACCAGAGGCAGCTCCTTGCAGGGTTTGGGCCCAGAGGGTGCCTGCAGGTGGAGCCAACCCCTCCCTCAGCAAGGAACTTTCCCACACTCGATTATGGGGACATTAAGTTTGGGGTTCTAGGATGGAAAGGGACTCAGGAATCTAACTGCAGTGAGCCTGGAAGCCTGAGCGAGAACGGTGAAGCCACAGGCAACCAAGGTGTGCAGGAAAGGATGAATTCCTGACAATGCCAACTGCTGAGGGATTCTGAGATGCCCTGGCTGTTTGTTCCCCTTACAAAAATATCTACAGAAGCTGGGCACGATGGCTCACACCTGTAATCCCAGCACTTTGGGAGGAGGAGGCAGACAGTTCCTCCTGACCAGTTGAGGTCAGGAGTTCAAGGCCAGCCTGGCTAACATGGCAAAACCCCATCTCTATAAAAATACAAAAAAAAGTTAGCCAGGCATGGGGGTGCATGCCTGGAATCCCAGCTACTTGGGAAACTGAGGCACAAGAATTGCTTGAACTCAGGGGGTGGAGGTTGCAGTGAGCCAAGATCACAGCAGTGCACTCCAGACTGGGTGACTTCATCTCCACAAAAAAAGAAAAGAAAAGAAAAGAAAAGAAAGGAAAGGAAAAGCTACACAAAGAGAAGGAGAAAGAGGAGAGGAAAGTGGGAAAGGAGGCGGGAAAAGGGATTTGAAGAAATCACTATATCATTAAAGAGGTGATATTGTTTTGGATGATATTTTTGCTTTATTTGTAGTTATAAATAATTGAATTCACCTCTGGGGATTTTTCCTAAGGAGATAATCAAGCAGATGCACAAATCCACATGCCCAAGGTTGTTAATTCTAGCAGTTTAAAATGGCAAAAATTGGGAACACTTTAATTGCCCATCAATAGAAAATTGGTCAAATAAGTTGTGGAACATCCCTATTCTATGTTCAAATTATTTTTCTGCCTCAATGCCCTTGAACGATTAGAAACACTCAGTACTACCAGTGGCTGAGCCAGGGCAGCACTTATTGATGGAACTAGAGGTACCAGAAGATGTGTAAGATGGGATCTCCACCCTCATCCTGGGCATTTTTGCTACTCCCCCAGCCCTTGCTTCCCCAACACGTTTAAGAATCTGGGATGTGGCCAGGTGCGGTGACTCATCCCTGTAATCCTAGAACTTTGAGGGGCCAGGGCAGGTGGATCACTTGAGGTCAGGAGTTCCAGATAAGCCTGGTCAACATGGTGAAACCCCATCTCGACTAAAAATACAAAAATTAGCTGGGCATGGTGGTGCATGCCTGTAATCCCAGCTACTCGGGAGGCTGAGGCAGAAGAATCGCTTGAACCCGGTAGGCAGAGGTTGCAGTGAGCTGAGATCATGCCACTGCACTCCAGCCTGGGCAACAGAGCGAGACTCTGTCTTTAAAAAAAAAAAAAAAAAAAAACTGGGATGTGAGTGATAGATTGTTATGTTGTCATGAAAAATGGTAACATAGCTCAATATTTACTCATATGGAGCTCAGTATATCACATATGCTCGAATAATCAGGTTGCTTACAGAACAGCATGCAAGTGTGATCTCATGGCTGAGACTCTAGCAGCATCAAAACAGTCCTCGCAGGCCAATAGTTGTTTCCTCTGAGTGCTTGGGTTTGGGATGTTTGCTTTTTTACTTCTGTTTTCTGAATTTTTTTAGAATATTTCTACAATGAAACTACATTGTTTTTATAACCAGAAAAAGAAATAAAGAAAAAAGCATTTATATTAATAATTAAATATGTAAAAATAAATTACCTAGGAGTCAATTCCAGTTACAAGAAATGTCTCTGCCTGACAAACAGGTTTTTGTGCCTGAAGCCTTGGCCTATACATCATAAGCAATAGTCACTGAAATGAAATTTCAAGGCAACAAAGGAATTTATATGGTCTCATGATGTTCCCTCAGGTCACATTGAATAAATATTTGAAATCCCTTGCTTTCTATCATCTTTTCAACTAGTGAATGTACTTCTTTTTTTAAAAAGAAGAGGAAAAAGGCAAACACTCCTTTTCATAACAACTATGAATTTGTCTTTTATAAAATAACCAACACAAATGAAAATGGCTCAACATTAGTTCTGAAATGCAGAAGAAGGGAAATAATGAGCTTTTGTAATGTGAATCTATCAGTAAGATCAAGGATATTAACAGGAAAACATGTTTCATACGATTATCTGTACCTTTTCCATTAAAATATTTCAAGTAGAACGCACAAAACAAACTGAGTTCAAAATATTTTACTTTCAATTCCTATCTCGATTTTTATAATGAAAAATGAAATTAAAAAAGCCAAGGGGGAGCAGGGGTAATAACAGCATAATATGAGTAACAAAAGATAAAGCACTGCAACTTGTTTGACTTTATATTTTGTAGAGTTGACTAATTTGCTCTGCACTGAAAATAAAAACTTACCTCACACCAAATAGAGAAATGCCAAATGAAATGGACAAAATGTCAAATGTGAGAATAGGATGGATTGAGGGGTACAAGGACAAGGGTATAGGGAAGAGTTTTGTAAAGATGTCTGCTTGGTCAAGTGGATGTTACATGGTGTCTTACCCAGCAACTAAGACGTATTTCCCATCTGCTTGATTCTTTAGCCTTTCTAGCACGGACAAACGTACTTTGGCTTTGCTTTTGCCATAGATCTCAATTTCATCTGCAAGCAATCCAATCTCCTTGGCAAGGACATCCACAGCTTTTGGAGTTTGTCCTCTTGAAATCTCAATGTCACTGAGGGGAAAGACAACACAAAAGAGAGAAGAGGCTTCTCAGCTTAGGTGGTTGTAACTGGAGTGAAAACAGCCTCACATCACGCCAACAATGAAATCAATGCAATTGCTTTGGGGTCCTTCCTCCCAGGCAGTAATAAGCACAACTGCTAACAATTAGTGTGTATGAGAAAATAGTGCATCATTTTAGAAATGCAACTCCAAAAAACTCACAAAGATCCTAAACTTGTGTCCAGGTGGAAGTATAACACCTACGGCATACAGAGAAGAACTGTGTATTACAATGTGTCCAAAGCCCTCCTACAAGTGTGATTCGACTACACAGCAAATGCTGTGTGGGCCATCACGGTATTCATTAGCCATGAATAGAAGGTCATTGTATAATAAAATCGGAGCCCAGCTCCGATTGGGCTGGCCACATGTTTCTCTTGGCTATTCAAAAATGTGAACATTACTATCACATTAGAGATTAAGTACAAAAAAAAAGAAAAAATGTGGAAATGCTATTTTATCTGTGTCCACACTTCCCCTCTCTCTATTTACAGTCTAAAACCATATTTCAAAATATTTTATTAATTACATAACTGTCAGTAAAAGGACCTAATGCCCTGAGCCCAAGTTCAGACAGGAAATTGTAGGAACTCCAGAGTGTCACTGGGCACCTAACTGAACTCTTCTATTTCACTGGCCACCACTGCTTATCTTACAGGAGTGGTCTGGATACTAGCATGTGTAATGCTGGACTCTTCAGGAAGAGCCCCCTCTGGGGCTCATGTGCTCAGTCATTTCTTTGCTGGGGAGTCAGGCCCTTCATGTGTCTGAGAGTGAGAGATGGAAGGCACACCTGTTCCCTCAGCAGCAAGACTAACCTAGGGAGACCACGCAGCAAGGAACTGTCCTTAAAGGTTGCATCAGAGAGGACAGCTATTCCTTCACTCACCCCGGAACACTTATTTTTGTTGTGATCTGCTTTCCTTTGGTGGGCAGATCAACCCCCTTGGTGGACTTTAGTCAGCCCCTTGGTCCTGTTTCTGTAGTTACAGCGGGCAATCTACCCTCAGTGTTCAGACCACCCTAGACTCTCCTCCAGGATCCTGTGGGGGCCTGACCTGGGGTAAGAGGTAACAGCAAACACACCTCCACCCAGATTTCTCCAAAGGGCACCACAGAAACTAGGAGTTCAGGTAATCCCCCCACAGGCCACTGAGTATTCCTTTCCAGGCCTCCACTCATCCAACCTTTCCTTTCTAGCCTCCCACTTTGTTTTGCCTTCCTGGCCATAACTTTTTTTCTGTCTCTCTCTTCCCACAATCTCCTAAATTGAAGAGCTTAATCTTGAATAATGTGTAAGCTTTTGGCAGGCCACAGTGGCTCACACCTATAGTCCCAGCACTTTGGGAGGCCAAGGCAGGAGGATCACTTGAGTCCATGAGTTTGAGACCAGCCTGGCCAACACAGCAAAATCCCATCTCTACTAAAAATACAAATAAATTAGTCAGGTGTGGTGGTTGCACCTGTAGTCTCAGCTACTCGGGAGGCCGAGGCAGGATAATCACTTGAACCCGGGAGGCGAAGGTTGAGGTGAGCTGAGATCACACCACTGCACTCCAGCCTGGGCGACAGCGGGAGACTCTGTCTCAAAAAACAAACAAACAAACAAAAACAAAACAGGCCGGGCATGGTGGCTCATGCCTGTAAGCCCAGCACTTTGGGAGCACAGGAGGGCAGGTCACTTGAGGTCAGGAGTTCGAGATCAGCCTGGCCAACACGGTGAAACCCTGTCTCTATTAAAAATACAAAAATTAGCCAGATGTCCTCGCTTGAACCCAGAAGGTGAAGGTTACGATGAGCAGAGATCAAGCCACTGCACTCCAGCCTGGGCAACAGAGCAAGGCTCTGTCTTAAAAACAAACCAAACCAAACACCTGTAAGGTTTCCTTTTTACTAAAGGGTCATAGAGACACCATCGCAATTTTTTGGGTGATTTATAAACTACTCAGCTTGCTTCTCTTTGCCCAGTGGGTCTAGAAATCAATGATTTCAAAGTGAATTCTTGGGGGAGAAAAGGGTTTAATTATTTAACCAAATTATTGGTTAAACAAGAAGAATTTACTTTGAAACTTTGGTACACAATTTGGTGAAATCTATCTTAATCTTTTTTACCACTTTGTAGGTAGAAATTATTGATTTGCTTTCAAAATCTAAGGTCTTATAACAACATAAATAACTCTAAAATAAGATATTTTATGAAACAGATTGCACAAGCCCAGGGATGATATTACAGAAATAACATTCCTCATTGCAACTTACATAATTAATGAATAGAGAACATAACTGAGATGTTTTGTCTATTGCAGGGATGAAAACATGTCCAAGAGGGTCACACCCTCCTGGTGGGTAGAACTGAACCAGGGTGTTCATCTGACTGCCCAAGGAAATGGAGTTCAATTCTATAAAGCAACTGGTTATCAGGTAAAAAATGAGTCAGGCTCGGTGCGGTGGCTTATGCCTGTAATCCCAGCACTTTGGTAGGCCGAGGTGGGTGGAACACCTGAGGTCAGGAGTTCAAGACCAGAGCAAGACTCTGTCTCAAAAAAAAAAAAAAAAAAAAAAAAAGAGTCAGTTACCAGAGGGGTTTCATCTCCTCTGCACTCTGTGCATTCCAACATTGCTAGATGAGATTACCTGGGGATGCACACCTGGCATTATGCACACCTGGATAATGGGGGTAGGGCCAATTGCTTGGAGTGGGACAGACACAGATGACTCATTATCAGGCTGGAAAAAACGGCTATCTGTTTCAGATGTCATCCCTACCCAATCATTCTAAACCACGTGCTGAGACTATGACCTACAGTTTATATTTCCAAATTTACAGATAAAATATGTAGCTTAGACTTCATCAAAGAGCACTCTGAGGAAAATACCCACCTAGATGAACACAGACTATCCTATCAGATTGTTCTAAAGAAAGCTGAGCTCAGTTGCCACGTGGAATGTTTGGTTTGGGTGATCATTTATCCCCAGAGTAGAAACCTACATGGCCCTTAAGACCAGGCGGATATATATGCGTTGGGCATTTCTGACACTGAAAAGCATATTCCAAATATTACATTACCATATTTTATCAGATTTAAAACCATGACTTCATGGACCATTAAGAAGAAAAAACACTGCCAGGCCAGGCATGGTGGCTCACGCCTGTAATCCCAACACTTTCGGAGACTGAGGTGGGCAGATCACCTGAGGTCAGGAGTTTGAGACCAGCCTGGCCAAGATGGCGAAAGCCCTGTCTCTACTAAAAATACAAAAATTAGCTGGGTGTGGTGGCGTGCACCTGTAATCTCAGCTACCCGATCGGGAGGCTGAGGCAGGAGAATCGCTTGAACCTGGGAGGTGGAGGTTGCAGTTGGCCGAGATTGCACCACTGCACTCCAGCCTGGGCAACAGAGCAAGACTCCATCTCAAAAAAAAAAAAAGGAAAAAACCCACTGCCATTAAATATAGGAAATATTGAAATTAAATTAGTTAATACAAATTAGTTTTAAAACATCATTTAAAAACTGCCATTTCATATAGAAAATATTGATATTTTAAAAATATGCCTTTTTAGAACTGACAGAACACAGTAATACATTCATTAGATTTAATTTTGGAGAATTTACAATAGAGAAAATAGGGTGGCAATTTAATGAATAGAGAAAATTATCTACTATCAAAACCACAGTAGCATGAGTTGTGCTTCTCCTCCATGACTAACTGGGTCTAAGGCACTGTGCTGAGCTGACATCAGTATAAATAAATCACCAGTGTTACCTTGGCACAGGGGAGAGAGGCTGAAGTTTCAAGCAGTGAAGTCTCCACCGCCTGTGCTGCTGTTCACGAAGCCATCTCCTTCCACTGCTGACCATATTCTTCAGCAGGGAGAGAGAGGAAAACATGTTAGAATCGTAAAAGCTGACAGGACACGCACTTAAACCATGAAAATATTGTTTGTGGATGTTACAAAACAAGATTATCGAGTTGTACAATAAGTCAAGGGGATATTAGGAATATTTTTATTCACGTGTAACTAGGTTTGTAGGTTTTTCTTAAAAAGGAAAATGTGAAAACCTGCATGCCTAGTTAGAATATATGACTATTCAATACCGTACTGAAGAGTTTGATAGTATTAAAAGAAGCTGCTTTGTTTCTTAAATATGCACGCATGAACTTGATGATCCAGCTTAATTCTATAGTTCCCTTGCAGACTATTAGCTCTTCATACTTACAGCAATGAATCTGAGAATGTTTTTTACAATGTACGTCCAGGGTTATATCAAGTCACAGGCCAGAACTTCTGACTATGTTCATTGTTTTTGTTAAATTTAAAAAAGAAAAACAGGAAAATGTGAGAAAATACACTATTAAAAAATCCAGGTGTGGTGACATGCACCTATAATCCCAGCTACTCGGGAGGCTGAGGTGGGAGGATTGTTTGAGCCCAGAAGTTTGAGGCTCCAGTGAGTCAAGACCATACCACTGCACTTCATCCTAGCTGAGATTCTGTCTCTTTAAAAATAAATGAATAAATAGGCCAGGTGAGGTGGCTCATGCCTGTAATCCCAGCACTTTGGGAGGCCGAGGCGGGCAGATCATTTGAGGTCAGGAATTCAAGACCAGCCTGGGCAACATGGTGAAACCCTGTCTCTATTAAAAATACAGAAGTTAGGCCGGGCGTAGTGGCTCACGCCTGTAATCCTCTTTGGGAGGCTAAGGCAAGCAGATCACCTGAGGTCAGGAGTTCAAGACCAGCCTGACCAACATGGAGAAACCCTGTCTCTACTAAAAATACAAAATTAGCTGGGTATGGTGGCACATGCCTGTAATCCCAGCTACTCGAGAGGCTTCGGCTTGAACCCAGGAGGTAGAGGTTGCGGTGAGCCGAGATTGCACCATTGCACTCCAGCCTGGGCAACAAGAGCGAAACTCTGTCTCAAAAAAAAATTAGCCGGGTGTGGTGGCATGTGCCTGTAATCCCAGCTACCCAGGAGGCTGAGGCAGGAGAATTGCTTGAACCTGGGAGGTGCAGGCTGCAGTGAACTGAGATCGTGCCACTGCATTCCAGCCTGGGTGACACTTGTCTCAATAAAATAAATCAATGAATGAATAAATAAATAAAATAGATTAAGTCTTCACAAAAGACATCACATACATGGATAAACTTATACTGAATAAGTTTGTCATCTGATTTAGAAAAGAAAAATGAAGAAAATACAAGACTGCATGAATGATCAGCTTGGATGCTCAGCTTCCAAATACCATCCTTCTGTAGTTGGTATAAAATAACAAGAAAATTGAATTACTGAGTAGTGCTATGTATGCATATAAATTATAAGTAAATGAAATAAAAATAAATAAAAACAAAATTTGGCTTTGATGGAAACGTAACTTATAATCCTTACAAAAATGTATAATGACCCATTTTGAGGTAATGAGTTGTGTATTACCCTGTACAGAAGAAAGATATGAACTAAATGTCACTGCCAGAGGCCATCGTCACTGCAGGCTCCAGCACTATGAGAACACTCAGCTTATATGGTGGAACACTGGTGACCTTCGCCTTTAGGTCACACAGGTGGTGATGGTTTGAAAATGCCTACTAATACTTTAATACTACTGTCTTGAAGAGGTGAGGACAATTCTCCTTCTCTTGAATATGAACCGGACTTAGTGATATACTTCTAACAAACAGGATTAAAGGAAGTGGCAGCACATGATGTCAGAGCCTAGGTCATCCATACTGCAAGACTCCTTCTGGTTCCCTCCCTTGGATTGCTCATACTGGGGGAAGTCAGCTGCCACACTGTGAGCAGCCCTACAGAGAGGTGGACATGATGAGGAAGCAAGGCATCTGCTGATGGCCAATGAGGAATGAAATACACATGTCCACAGCCATGTGAGTACGCCATCTGGGAAAGAGATCCTCCAGCCCCAGTCAACCCCTCAGATGATTGTAGCCCCAGCTGACATCTTCACTTCAAATGCATGAGAGCTCCTGAGACCAAACCATCTGATATAGTTTGGATGTGTGTCCCTGCCCAAATCTCATCTTGAAATGTAATCCCCAGTGTTAGAGGTGGGGCCTGGTGGGGGGTGATGGGATCACAGGGGCTGGTTTCTCATGATGGTTTAGCATCATCCCCCTTGGTAGCATCCTTATGATAATGAGTGACTTCTCACGAGATCTGGTCGTTTAACGGTATATAGCACCACTCCCTCACTCCCTGCTCCTGTTCGCACCTTGTGAGATGCCTGCTTTCCCTTCACCTTCTGCCATTATTGGAAGCTTGGAGAGGCCTCTCCAGAAGCAGATGCCTGTGTTATGCTTCCTGTAAGGCCTGCAGAACTGTGAACCAGGTCAGGCGCGGTGGCTCATGCCTGTAATCCCAGCACTTTGGGAGGCCGAGGCGGGTAGATCACACAAGGCCAGGAGTTTGAGACCAGCCTGGCCAACATGGTGAAACCCTGTCTCTACTAAAAATACAAAAAATTAGCTTGGTGTGATGGTGCGTGCCTGTAATCCCAGCTACTCGGGAGGCTGAGGCATGAGAATCGCTTAAACCCAGGAGGTGGAGGTTGTAGTGAGCCAAGATTGCACCACTGCACTCCAGTCTGGGTGACAAAGCGAGACTCCATTTCAAGGAGGAAACAAAAAGAATGGTGAGCCAATTTAATCTGTTTTCTTTCTAAGTTAACCACAGTCTTGGGTATTTCTTTTCTTTTCCTTTTTTTTTTTTTTCCAGTCTCCCTCTGTCACCCAGGTTGGAGTTCAGTGGTGCAATCTCAGCTCACTGCAACCTCTGTCTCCTGGGTTCAAGCAATCCTTCTGCCTCAGCCTCCCGAGTAGCTGGTATTTCTTTATAGCAATGCAAAAATGGACTAACATACCACCTAATCTGTTAATCTACTGCCAAATCTCTGATTTGAAGAAACTGTGAGATAATAAATGCCTTGTTGCTCCAGTTACTAAATTGTGAGATAGTTTATTACACAGCACAGGATAACATACACACAGTCCCCAGTATGGATCCCTGCCCCACATATGCCATGTGATCACAGGCAACTCACTTCATTTTTCAAAATCACCATTTCTTCATTTATCAAATAGGCCTAACACTCTGTGTATGAAGTGTTTAACACTGTACCTGGTAAACAGAAACCACTTGTAAAATGTTAGCAACTATTAATCAAACTTCCAAACTCAAGATTTCTCAGACAGCTATGTTGAACAAACCTGAATTCGGAGAGCTGCAGCAAGGAGACTCACATCATCGTCCTCAATGAGTCCACCAAAATGTATTCTCGGAGAGCCACACCCAACCTTCCCTGTAAACAATTGGAGGGAAAAAAAGACTTTCAGCACATTGTCATTTCTAACCCATTGCTCCTTGCAAACACTGAATAATGGGCTCATTTTTCATCAAGAAAGTCAGGATGTCAGGGCATGGCTGCAGGCTGGTCACCTCTGGTACAGCCCTGGGACCCTCCACTGGGCCTGCTTCACATTTTACATTAGAGAAATGGCCATCCAGCCAGGTGCAGTGGCTCACGCCTGTAATCCCAGCACTTTGGGAGGCCAAGGCAAGTGGATCACCTGAGGTCAGGAGTTCAAGACAAGCCTGGCCAACATGGCAAAACCCCATCTCTACTAAAAATACAAAATCAGCTGGGCATGGTGGTGTGCACCTGTAGTCCCAGCTACTCAGGAGACTGAGGCAGGAGAATTGCTTGAACCTGGAAGGTGGAGGTTGCAGTGAGCCAAGATCACGCTACTGCACACTCCAGCCTGGGTGACATAGCAAGACTCCATCTCAAGAAAAAAAAAAAAGTCATCTAAGTTATTAACCTGCGATAAGTGGATTTTTAAAATGTTATGAAGCACACCACGTGCTTTGGAAAATCATACCTCACACTGAGCCAGGAAGAAACATCTAGACACACTATCACTTCACACAAGCCCAAGTATCACTGTGATTTTTAAAATATGGCATAATTAGAGATAGAAATAAATAGCTCAAGAGAATTCATAGTGAACATTTAAAACACTTAATGTGGATGCAACATAGACTGCAGATTAGGCCACAGAATTCAGAGTCAGACTAGCATTAAAAGCATACCTCTTCCTCTTGCTAGAAATTGTGATGTTGGGCCAGTTAATTAGTGTGAGTAATATCAACCTCCTAAAATTTTGTGAAAATGAAATATGATAAGGTATATAAAGTTCTTGGCATATAGTATGTAGTTTAAACTATTAACATGAAAATAAGGCTCAGAAGAAAGGAACAGGGATATACATTCCACAGCATAATCTGTCAGAATGACTTCATATCCTAATCTTTAGATTTTTTGACACAGAGGGCTTCATCTTATTAGAAGGATCTAATTTTTTTTTTTTTTTTTTTTGAGATAGAGTCTCTCTCTGTTACCCAGGCTAGAGTGCAGTGGCGCGATCTCAGCTGCCTATAACTTCTGCCTTATTAGCAGCTGGGATTACAGGCACCTGCCAACACTCCCGACTACTTTTTGTATTTTTAGTAGAGACGGGGTTTTACCATGTTGGCTAGCCTGGTTTGAAACTCCTGGCCTCAGTGATCTGCTCACCTTGACCTCCCAAAGTGCTGGGGTTATAGGTGTGAGCCACCATGCCCGGCCCAGAAGGCTCTAAAATCTTTACTGTACAATATGTAGAAAAATACAAGCACTTTCACTACTGGATGCAAAGTGTGAGAAGGCGGATGAAAACATTCATAGGGTAAGACTGGTCAAAGTGTTACATGAAAAATCAGACTTTTTTTGATAATTTAGGAGGCCGAGGTGGGCGGATCACCTGAGGTCAGGAGTTTGAGACCAGCCTGACCAACATGGAGAAACCCCATCTCTACTAAAAATACAAAAGTAGCTGGGCATGGTGGTGTGTGCCTATAATCCCAGCTACTCAGGAGGCTGAGGCAGGAGAAATGCTTGAACATTTCTCTAGAACATTTCTCTGAGGCAGAGGTTGCAGTGAGCCAAGATCATGTCATTGCTCTCTAGCCTGGACAACAGGAGCAAAATACCATCTCAAAAAAAAAAAGAGAAGTGATAGAATCAATTTCAAATCAATTTTCCATCAAAACTAAAAAATTGCATTTTAGGGTATTAATGTTAGGGACTACCTGATTATCAACATAGAAAGATGTTGATAAGAATTCCACTTCTGGCAGGGCATAGTGGCTCACGCCTGTAATCCCAGGACTCTAGGAGGCCAAGGCGGGAGGATCACCTGAGTTCAGGAGTTTGAGACCAGCCTGGCCAACATGGTGCAACCCCATCTCTACTAAAAATACAAAAAAAAAAAAAAAAAATTAGCTGAGTGTGGTGGTGCACATCCGTGATCCCAGCTACTAGGGAGGCTGAGGCAAGAGAATCGCTTGAACCTGGGAGGTGGAGGTTGTGGTGAGCCGAGATTGCACCACTGCAATCCAGCCTGGGCAACAAGAGTGAAACTATCTGAAAAAAAAAAAAAAAAAGAATTCTACCCTCACTTAGAAAATTTATAAAAGTAAACACACATGTAAAATGCTTTAGCCTGCATCCTCCCTTAGAGAAAAGAAATATTTCTAATAGCAACATTTTTGAAGACATTATTTTCTCCTTCTTTGGATCACTCTACTCTTAAATTGTATTAGGGTGTTGGGTAATCATATAATCATATCCTTTGGGTATTATTTAAATATTAGAAACACTTCAGCTTTATGAATCATATTTAGGCAAAAGCCAAGAGTCTAGAGGATGAGAGAGATTTGCTGTGTTTTGTTTTCATCACTAGAGATCTGTACTTAAGATCTTGTCCAACTACTACATAAAACAAACGGGCCTCTCTCATTCCTCTATTTTAAGTGATGGAGAAATAAGAAAAAGCAACTGAGTGCGGTGGCTCACGCCTGTAATCCCAGCACTTTGGGAGGCCGAGGCGGGTGGATCACTTGAGGTCAGGAGTTCAAGACCAGCCTGGCCAACAAGGTGAACCCCGTCTCTATCAAAAATACAAAAAAGAGTTAGCCAGGCATGGTGGCAGACGTCTGTAGTCCCACCTACTCAGAGGCTGAGGCCAGAGTATTGCTTGAACCTGGGACCCGGAGGCTGCAGGGAGCCAAGATCATGCCACTGTACTCCACCCTGGACAACAGAGTGAGACTTCATCTCAAAAAATCTAAAAAAGAAAAAAGAAAAAGTAACATTCCAGAAGCTGGTATTAACTTATAATGCATATTCCCAGAATTTAATCACAAATACCCTTGTGAATGAAGAATATTTCACTTCCAAGTTTACAAGATAAATAAGTCCTGGTATCGTTTCAGTTACGTAGCACAGAACTTAGCAAAAGTGTGGATATTTTATTTTGAAAAGCTGTATGATTCCTGGTACATCTAAAGCTTTCACGGATGTATAATCTTTTGGCTTCCCTGGACCACACTGGAAGAAGAAGAATTGTCTCGGGCCATAGCCACACGTAAAATACACTAACACTATGATAGCTGATGAGCTAAGGTAAAAAAAATTGCAAAAAAAAAAAAAAATTTCATGTTTTAAGAAAGTTTATGAATTTGTGTTGGGCTGCATTCAAAGCTATCCTTGGCTACATGCGGCCCACGGGCTGTGGTTTGGACACGCTTGGTCTAAACCATCTCACAAATTTCAACAAGCGTAATGAGCCACGTAAGAAGATATAATTAACAAAACCAACTCTTTGAAAGGGTCTAGCTCAAGATGGCAGGTGGTACACACAACACTACCCTCTATTTCTAGTCAAAAGTCCATTCAAAGTGAGTAAAACATATGTTAAAAGCAAATAAGTCCATAAGAGTTAAAAGAGTACCACGAATGACATTTGAGAAATTTGTGGAAGAGAGAGGTAAGTAGGGTCGGATTGAGTAACCATGGCAGAGTAATTTAAAACACCCCAAAATAACAAAAGCCTGAGATGAGGAAGAACCATTTCTTCTTCATGGACCCTGGATAAGCCCAAAGCTCACAGTCAACAAATATCGAAAGCAGGAATGAATAAAAACTAAGTTCTTGAAACACCAAAGGCTGTCCACCGGTAGCTAAGTCAGGTGACTTTATTCACATACAGTGTTGCTTTCTGATTATTACTGTTATTATTTTTTGAGACAGGGTCTTGCTCTGTCGCCCAGGCTGGAGTGCAGTGATGTGATCATGATCATTGCAGCCTTGACCTCCCAGGCTCAAGCAATCCTCCCACCTCAGCCTCCTGAGTAATTGGGACTGCAAAGGTGTGCCATCACACCTGGCAAAGTTTTAAGTTGTTTTATAGAGACAGGGGTCTCACTATGTTCCCCAAGCTGGTCTTGAGCTCCTGGGCTCAAGCAATCCTCTTGCCTTGGCCTTCTGATTTTTATGTACGGTAGGCTAAGGTTCACTATCCGCAAAATTAACTTTTGATCCTTTTAGTTACTGTTTTTTAATTATAAGCAATTAAAATTACAAGTAATTAAAAACAATACTTTTTTTTGAGATAAGGTCTGGCTCGATCACTCAGGCTAGAGTACCGTGGCACCATCTCAGCTCACTGTAACCCCTGCCTCCCAGGCTCAAACCATCTTCCCACCTCAGCCTCCCAAGTAGCTGGGACTACAGGAGCATGCCACAATGCCTGGCTAATTTTTGTTTTATGTTTTTGTTTTTGAGATGGACTGTTGCTCTATCACCTAGGCTGGAGTGCAGTGGTGTGATCTTAGCTCACTGCAGCCTCTGCCTCCTGAGTTCAAGAGACTCTTCTGCCTCAGACTCCCATGTAGCTGGGACTACAGGCACATGCCACCAGGCCTGGCTAGTTTTTGTATTTTTTTTGTAGAGGTAGGGTTTCACCATGTTGGCCAGGCTGGTCTCAAACTCCTGACCTCATGATCTGCCAGCCTCGGCCTCCCAAAGTGCTAGGATTACAGGCATGAGCCACAGCACCTGGCCTTAATTTTTGTATTTTTTGTAGAGGCAGAGTTTCACCATGCTGCCCAGGCTGGTCTTGAACTCGTGAGCTCAAGCAATCAGCCCACTTCAGCCTCCCAAAGTGCTGGGATTACAAGTGTGAGCCACCAGGCTCAACCAAAAACAACACAATTTTAAAACACAACTTAAAACCCACACTCTCTTAATTATATATAACTCTGGCCTGGACTCAGATTTTCTAATTCATTTTTAAGATTGCATTGAGGCTGGGTGCGGTGGCTTACACCTGTAACCCCAGCACTTTGAGAAGCCAAGGCAGGAGGATTGCTTAAGTCCAGGAGTTCGAGAGCAGCCTGGGCAACTTGGTGAAACCTCGTCTCTAGAAAAGGTACAAAAATTAGCTGGGCATCGTGGCATGTGTCTGTAGTCTCAGCTACCTGGGGGCTGGGGCAGGAGGATCACTTGAGCTCAGGAGGCAGTGGGCCTGTAGTTGTGCCATTACATTCCTGCCTGGATGACAGAGCAAGACTCTGTCTCAAAAAACAAAATAACATAAAAATAAGTTCTGAATCCAGAGAATCTGAAGCAATAAGACTGGCAGCTCAGAATCAGATATACATTTTTAATAAATTTCATGGCTAAAGAAAATTGAGAAAGGGAATCATTATTTCACTCCCTGCCTGTGTAGAGGCAGGACTCCATCTGAAGGTTGTCTACAGTCTGGGCCTGGGTAATATCCTGGGATCACAGTCCAACAAGGATCTCATCCCAAACCGTGGATGGGTCTTTTCACTTCCCAGTAAACACTCATCTAACTCATGATTTCTCTAGGGACGAGTCAATGAATCACTTTAAAAGACGGCCATTCTTCTAATGATAATCAAACTTTCTGCAAAAAGAAAATTTAAGGCCAAAGTGTTATCATGACTTCCTCAGAAATTAGAACCACCCTTTCACTAACATGAGCATTGCTGAGGCCACCCTAGGAACTTTGCCAGAACAATCACTGCAGTGGGAGGGATGCAGCAAACTCTTCAGCCTTCCTGCCATCTTGGCTCTGTGGAAACATCTCAGCTTCTAAGGAGTCTGGCCAAGGGCATCCTACTTATCAAAAAACCACTCTCCAAGCCCACAGCCTTAAATATTTTCTTCCCATCTAGGAGAACAAATTACCCCCAAAATGCGAGGTTTTAAAATCAGGAACAGCTGAAAATCAGAAATCAGTAGAGGTAGAACTTAAAAAAAAAAAACAAAAACCACTGGTAGCCAGTTTTTGAGTTACATATATTGACTTTGTAGGATATAAAGTAAAATGCAATAAATAAAATGAGTATCATGATATGGTTTGGTTCTGTGTCTCTACCAAATCTCCTATCGAATTGTAATCCCCAGTGTTGGGGGTGGGGCCTGGTGGGAGGTGACAGGATCATGAGGGTGGCCCTTCATGAAAGGCTTAGCACCATCCCCTTGGTGCTGTTCTCATGATAGTGAGTTATCCTGAGATCTGGTTGTTTATAAGTATGCAGTGTGTACCTCCTCCTCTAATATGGTTTGGCTGTGTCTCCACCCAAATCTCATCTTGAATTGTACCCGCATAATTCCCACGTGTTGCAGGAGGGACCCGGTGGGAGATGATTTGAATCATGGGGGCAGTTTCCCCCATACTGTTCTCATGGTAGTGAATACGTCTCATGAGATCTGATGGTTTTATCAGGGGTTTCCACTTTCGCGTCTTCTGCATTTTCTCTTGCTGCCGCCATGTAAGAAGTGCTTTTCACCTCCCGCCATAATTTTGAGGCCTCCCCAGCCAGGTGGAACTATAAGTCCAATTAAACCTCTTTTTCTTCCCAGTCTCAAATATGTGTTTATCAACAGTGTGAAAACAGATTAATATGCCCTCCCTCTCTCTTGCTCCTGCTCTGGCCATGTAAGATATATGTGCTTCCCCTTCGCCTTCTACCATAACTGTGAGTTTCCGGAGGCCTTCCCAGAAGCCAAGCAGATGCCAGCGTCACACTACCTGTACAGCCCATGGAACTATGAGACAATCACACTTCTTTTCTTTATAAATTACCTAGTCTCAGCTATTTCTTTATAGCAGTGTGAGAATGGACTAATACATATCATTGGGTAAAATTTTTGTTACAGTGTTCTCGAGAGTTGCACTCCTACTTTAAATTATTTGAATCTTACTGTCAAATGACAGCATATCACTAGTTTTTAAAATAATGCAATGTAAGACATGATAAAAAAACATATAATTAAAATATTAGTAAACTGATACTAATAAGCTATTAGTAATAACTTAATTTGGACCACTGAAACCAAATTAACAAGGAAATTTATACAGTGCTGCATGAACTTTTACTTTTTTTAAAAAAAAGCAAAAAATTAAATATATTATATTGAGAACTAATTAAATTGGGCCAAGATGGAGTCTGAAAGCTGTTTTGTGTGCAGGTGACATGGCAACAAGGAAGTGGAGGGAGGAATGCAGGAAGTGGACAAGCATTTATCGGCAGCTACCATCAAAGAGGAACTGCCCCAAGGTAGCATCTCAGTCATTCCTCCCAACAGCCTTCCTCCCAATTTACCCACAAATAAATTGGGAATCTTATTAATTCATCAGAGATCTTATTTCCTCAAAGTCACACAGCCTGTAAGTGCAATGTAATTAAGAATTTTTTTTTTTTTTTTTGGGGGGGACGGAGTTTTGCTCTTGGTGCCTGGGCTGGAGTGCGATCTCAGCTCACTGCAACCTCCACCTCCTGGGTTCAAGCGATTCTCCTGCCTCAGCCTCCTGAGTAGCTGGGATTACAGGCATGAGCCAACACGCCTGGCTAATTTTGTATTTTTAGTGAGACAGGGTTTCTCCATGTTGGTCAGGCTGGTCTTGAACTCCCTACCGCAGGTGATCCGCCTGCCTCGGCCTCCCAAAGTGCTTGGATTACAGGCATGAGCCACCACGTCAGGCCAAGAATTTTTTTTACACAAACAACTCCCTTTTCCTTGAGTTAGGTTAATCCTGACTCCAAAGTCCATGTTCTTTCCACTACATTTTTTTTTTTCTTTTTGAGATGGAGTTTTGCTCTTGCTGCCCAGGCTGGAGTGAAATGGCATGATCTCAGCTCACTGCAACCTCCACCTCTTGGGTTTAAGCAATTCTTCTGCCCCAGCCTCCCAAGTAGCTGGGATTACAGGTGCCTGCCACCATGCCTGGCTAACTTTTGTATTTTTAGTAGAGATGAGGTTTCACCGTGTTGCTCAGGCTGGTCTTCAATTCCTGACCTCAAGTAATCCACTGGCCTCGGCTTCTGAAAGTGCTGGGATTACAGGCGTGAGCCACAGCACACCTAGCCTCCAGTAAGTTCTAATGTCTCCCTTAAGAGTCATATGAGGGAAAGTCTCAAGGTCCTTTGGGGGCTGCCGGCACATCAGCATCCCAGGGCTCTTGCCCTCTTCTACACTAAATAGAAATATATTAGCTTAAAATGATGCTATAAACTACTCTGAGCCACAGAGTTGCTGTTTTGATACTATTCTCTGAGCCTAAGACAGAAGAAAAGCTTCTCCTTGGTCCCATTTGGTACATCAGTAAGTCCTAATATTTAGGGTACAAAATGGTTGTGCTTATGATGAAATCTGCTGTTTAGCAAGCAGAGCACTACAAGAGCAGTGTGTATTTCTTTCATCTAAAATAAATTCTTTAGGCCAGACCTGGTGGTTCACACCAGTAATCTCAGCACTTTTTGGAGGTGGAGGCGGGAGGACTACTTGAGGCCAGGAGTTCAAGACCAGCCTGGGCAACACAGTGAGAACCCTGCCTCAACAACAACAAAAAAAATTGTTTTAATTAGCTGAGGAGGGAGGACTGCTTGAGCCCAGAAGTTTGAGGCGGTGATCGTGCCACTGTACTCTAGCCTGGGCAACAGAGCAAGACCTTCTCTAAGAAACAGGTTTTTTTGATTGTCTTTTTATGTTTTTTTAAAGCAGTTACCCTTATAGTTAGAAAACAGAATGTTGAAATTTCCTTGTTTTAAAATCTAAACATTGGACTCATGCAATAGTAGAGTGAACAGAACCAACTAGCTAAGTGTAATTGTTTTCTGAGCTCTGTGTCTGGGATATCAGCCATCAGGAAAAACTCTCCTAGGATTCCATACGTATTCCATAAAATGCCTCTACAGAATTATCTCATCATAAATCACAACATGCCGTCTATTTTTACGGGGGGAAGGAGGAGGGACCCTGTACTATGAAGGTAAGAATAAAAATTTCATTATAAAACTCTGCCTTCATCCAGCCACAAGTTTATTAAAAGTTCTTCTTCTCATCTTAAGTTTAAATAAGAGCTCTTTTCTTTTTAATATTTCAAAGAGTTTATTCATTTCTTTACAGTAGTGGGATAATAAAAAAAAGAGGGGAGAAAAAACCTTTCTCTATTATTCCTAGATCAAATTTTCATACTAAAAAAGTTGGTAAAATTAAAACTTGTAGACCATTCAGAAATGTGCTATTATGGACAGCACCACACCGAAACTGTTCATCTGTTTCATCAACATAGCATTCCTCATCTTCATCTCAATGACTGCCTTGTTGGCCCCATTTGTTTTTCTTTCCTTCTTTTTTTTTTTTTTTTCTTGAGGAGTCTCGCTCTTGTCATCCAGGCTGGAGTGCAACGGTGCAATCTTGGCTCACCGCAACCTCCGCCTCCTGGGTTCAAGCCATTCTCCTGCCTCAGCTTCCCGAGTAGCTGGGATTACAGGTACCTGCCACCAAGCTCAGGTAATTTTTTTGCAGTTTTAGTAGAGACAGAGTTTCACCATGGTGGCCGGCCTGCGTCTCAAACTCCTGACCTCAGGTGATCCACCCACCTTGGCCTCCCAAAGTACTGGGATTACAGGTGTGAGCCACTGCGCCTGGCCATCTGCCCCATTTTTAAGTGGGAGACAAGTTCAAGGAAATGTTTCTAAACATGCCACTAACTTAAAAATACAAGCGGAGTACAATTCTGAGTCATGCTTATTAACTTGTTAAACACTCAATATTCACAAAGTTAGCTGGTCCCGGTGGCTCACGCCCGTAATCCTAGCACTTTGGGAGGCTGAGGTGGGTGGATCACTTGAGGTCTGGAGTTCAAAACCAACCTGGCAAACATGGTGCATCCACACCTCTACTAAAAATACAAAACAAAAATTAGATGGGTGTGATGGCGGGCGCCTGTAATCCCAGCTACTTGGGAGGCTGAGGTAGAGGAATCACTTGAACCCAGAAGGCAGAGGCTGCAGTGAGCCAAGATCGCACCACTGCATTAAAGCCAGGATGACAGAGCAAGATTCTATCTCCGGAAAAAAAAAAAAAAAATTCACAGAGTGGTTACTAAGCGTCAGGTACTATTCCGGACACTGGACATTCAAAAACCAACAAGAAAACTATTAGAGTTGGGCTAGATAAATTTCAAATAAATTCTACTTACAGAATCATTTTGAAATACACAGACCATCCCTGATTTACAACCTTTTCGTTTACTATTTTTCCACTTTATGATGGTGGGAAAGGGACATGCATTCAGTAGAAACTGCTTTAAATTTTGATCTTTTCCCAGGCTAGCTGTACACAGAACAAGGGTGTCTTGAGGCACTGGGCAGCAGTGACAGCAAATCGTGGTTTCTGGTCACACATGCAATCACATGGCTAAACAACCAATACTCTGCAGTGTACTAAGCTGCCAGCATTTTTGGATGTTTTGTGTTTTCACATCCCATCCTATCTACAAATGTCCATTTTTTACTTATGATATTTTCAACTTCTGATGGGTTTATCTGCTTATAAGCCCAAGGAACATCTGTAACGCCTTGGTCTTTTTTCCCCCAGAGAATCATTACATTGAAATCTAATGTTTCAGGGAATACTTTTTTCAAAAATAAGGGTCCTAAAAGGAAACCTTATTAAAAATAAAGCACTTTCACTAACAAAATATATGTCACTGTCATGTAACCACAGAGCTCAAAGGGATTCCAGGAGAACATCAAAGTAAACTCCTAACCCTAGTCATGACTGTGCCAAAACTGTCCTACATGAAAACTTTAATAAAACACAGCAAGTAAATACTACAGCAAAGCAACATTCATTTACAAGAAACAAATGTTGGAACTGATTTTCCTAATCTAACTGGGATTCTGAACAGAGGAAGCCCTGTCTACTATTAGTCGGTTAGGCATTGTTTTTCTCAGGGAAAAAAAAGTTATATGAAGAAACTATACATATTTTTAAAATGTTATTTAGCACATACTTTCTGTTTGTTAAAAAGAGCCGCTAGGGCCACAGCTCTAAATGCGAGAGCTGAGCTCTGGCTCTTTCCTTGGACTCTGATCCATTCCACCCTCTCCAGCCCCCAGGGAGTTTTTAATCAGATCCGTCAATTCTGGCAGGAGCTACATTTCCTAGAGAGGAGGGTCAGTATCAACCTCTGGCTAGGGCTCACGCTTTTATGGAGCTGCTTACAAGGTTTTAAGATTTCAGCCTCAAGTATGGTCCTAGTGGAAGTGAAGGAGAGCAGAGGCTGCCAACCTTGGTGCATGTTCTGCCCAGCTTTAGAGGTAAAAGCTGCCCCTGTCCTCCAGCCCAGCTCAGCATAGTCCTCTCTTCTGCATGAACATTTGGAGGCCAAAGCCAGAAGGAATCGGGAAGGGGTGCTCTCCTCTGCCTCCCTGTGCCATCGTCTCTTGCTCACCTGTGCCATTCAGGGACTTGTTGAGGGGCAGGGTGTGGTCCAAGGCTTTCTTAGCCTCAGTCCTTCTATGAACTGGAAAAAGGAACCTACTCTGGGCCGGCTCCTGCTGGATCCCGGGGCCGCTGGCTGCCCCGTTGCGGGCACTGCTTGGGCTGCCCCCAAAGTGGGCCTGGTGTGGTCTTGAGTATTCCTGGATACCTTGGCAAAATGCCATCAAATAGCAGGACCAATCCTAAAACAGTTTCTGTATCTAGTGGTGATTTTCATACTGTTCTGACATGACTCTGGGGCTCCAAGGATGTGCTTCATGGGTCAACACAAGGGGAAATCAGGAAGACACAGAGACTGATCCTATTCCCATCCCTCCCGACAATCCGGCTCATCTGCTTTTACATAGCGAAATTCCACAAAGATTTCTTTGGAAGAAAGGATTTTACTAATTTTTAAGAGACTGTGAAAACCGCTATTTCTAGTTTACCTCACACACATACAAATCATCTACTTGAGGTCACAACTCACCTGACTGTTAGAGGCCAGTAGGGGGCACTTCACTGTGGCAGCAGACACCTCAGCCGCCATCTTGGTCTCTCTTTGCTCAACAGCATGGTTCTATCAGGTAGCCCACAGTCTAAGTTTCCTACCCTATATACTAATGTTGATGACTGCTAACATTTCAGAAACATACCCTCTTAGGAAAAGGTTAACATTTCTTCGAACAATCTGACCTAATCAGTGACTCAACACCAATGTGAAGACATTTACCTGACAGGAAGTCATGGGAGCAGTTGAGAACAGTAGTTCCTGGTTGTATCCAAGTAAGGGGAATCTCTTCTGGCTTAGGTGAGCCTAGGACCACAATGTCAGCCTCGTGAAGCTAAAAGGAGAAAGAAAAAATCACGCACACTTTGATCTGAGGCATAAAGACACAACTAACCACTGATGTCAAATGAGTTCAACACAATCCCAGATCCACAGCTTTGTTCCAAGCTGCTGACAAGGATGGAATCGCTTTACTAATTCCTTTCAAGCATGTATTAATACAAACAGAAAATGATTATCATATCCTAGAAAGAAAAGAAAATAGGACTTAAAAAATGTCTTCAGGGTAGTCACTTCAGCATACATACTGCATGTGGAGTATTATCATTACATGTTTTCACCACTAACTATAATATCAAGAAAAATGATGAGGCAGCCGGGCACAGTGGCTCATGCCTGTAATCCCAGCACTTAGGGAGGCCGAGGCAGGTGGATCATGAGGTCAGGAGTTCGAGACCAGACTGGCCAACATGGTGAAACCCTGTCTCTACTAAAAATACAAAAATTAGCCAGGCGCGCTGGCAGGGGCCTGTAATCTTAGCTACTCAGGAGGCTGTGGCACAAGAATCACTTGAACCCAGGAGGCAGAGGCTGCAGTGAGCCGAGATCACACCACTGCACTCCTACCTGGGAGACAGAGAGAGATCCTGTCTCAAAGAAAAAAAAAGAGGAAAACAAGGACGAAGGCCATGAGGTCTGGCCCACACAGTGGGCTTGCTGGCCCATATAATGGCACCATCACAATGAGACCGCTATAGAACTGTTACTATAACCATGGAAGGACTTTCAGGAGTTTGAGAAAGAATTTCACTTTCTCTGAGGCCCTGGTTAGTCTCTTGTCCAACCGTTCATTTTTTTGCCCTGAGAAAGTAGAAAGAATGCAACCACTCCAACAAAACGCATTGATCGTGTCCATCCTATTTGCATTTTGATCATCCAGTACTGGAGGAACAAGTTTGGTAGGAAGTTGACATTAAGACAAAGAGGTAGGCAAAGAGGTTGGCTCTGACTTTAACCAAAGAATAGCTCCCCAAGCCCCACTGAGGAACTGATGATTTCAAACTGGATCCGTATGCGGAGCGAGGGGTGAATAGGAATATTAGACTTGCAGAAGAGAATAGCTACAATTGTATAGGTCAGCTGGGTGTTGTACGTATTACCTCATTGAATATTCCAAATGAGTGAGATTGGTGTTACTATGCTCATTTAACAGACAAGGAAACTGGGGCTCTCAGACACAAATAGCTCTACGGTATGTCCTGTGTCTCCTAGTGAATCCAGTCTTAGAGATCCTAGTGAACCTAGACAGAAAGAGGGCGACTGACAGTCCCTTCCCCCACTGTCTTTCCTGTGGACTTTGATGTCCTGAAACTAACCACAGAGTCTCTGGCGTCAAACAGACAGAGGGGCAGATTATGAAACACAAAAGCATCCCCACTGCCACTGCCCCCACCAAACCACCAAATAAACATGCTGGAGACACCCTTATCCATTCTCAGCTTACAGGCTGATCGTTACAGATCCTGTGGAAGAACCAGGACAGCTCCTCAGCCTGAGGACTATTAACACTATTTGGGCAAAAGGGTGCATCAGTTGATGCCTTTTAGAAATCTTGGGACAAGAGATGATAATGGGAGCAAACCTTTGACAGTCCTACTTGGTTTATGAACAGAAAAGCCAAGATCAAGGGCAGATCCAAGTCCCCTGACAGAGGAGGAGCATGATAAAAATGTAAATGCACGTCTTTTCATAGAGCTGACAAAGCCAACTTTAAAAGTTAACACCTTGGAAATATTTGATCAATTTGACCATGTGAATAGTGAAAAAGTGTATTAACATTCATTGATTATCCACTAATAAGCCAAACAGTATTCCCTGCTTTTCAGCTACTGACTGTATGAATCAACTGTATTAATCACCTTAAAAAGAACAGAGAAAGCCCTACTAAAACATTTGCCTAGGCCAGACATGTTGGCTCGTGCCGCCATGCTGGGTAATCCCAGCACTTTGGGAGGCCAGGGTGGGAAGACTGCCTGAGCCCAAAAGTTTGAGAACAGATTGGGCAACATAGGAAGGCCCTGTCTTTACAAAAATAAAATAAAATAAAAATTAGTCAGGTGTGGTGAGGCATGCCTGTGGTCCTAGCTACTTCGGAGGTAGAGGTGGAAGGATCACTTGAGCCCAGGAGGTCATGGCTGCAGTGAGCCGTGATCAAGCCACTTCACTCCAGCCTGGATGACAGGGCAAGACCCTGTCTCAAAAAAAAAAAAAAAACAAAACCAAACACAAAACACACTTGCCTAAATAACCATTCTTCTGTGCCACCGGGCCAAAATACCACTAAACCTCACTAAGAACTTTGCAGCCAAATGAGAATCACTTGAACCTGGGAGGCGGAGGTTGCAGTGAGCCAAGATCGCACCACTGCACTCCAGCCTGGGCAATGGAGCGAGACTCTGTCTCAAAAAAAATAATTGTGCAGCCAATATCACCAGCAATCTTGTCCCTTAAGCCACCATTGTGATGGTACCATTATACAGGCCAGCAAGCCCACTGTGTGGGCCAGACCTCACCTATCTGAAAAACAGCTAGAGTTCCCGGTGATGGTATATTTAGGGAGAAAGAAGTGTTCTAGTAGAAAGAGGATTTTAAACATCTGTATAAAAAATTGTATTTCTTCATTTATATATAGTACTGTCAAAAATTCAACCACAGTAATCCTCAAGAGAAATGCAAATGTTTAAGCTTTGTCGCAGTTCTGCAGATAAGAAACACCATTTTGCTAGATTTTCAGGCAGAATAGCAACAAAACCAGAACATGGTAAAACAACTGTAAAAAGGAGGTTAATATGAACACGGCTGAAATGTTCATTTTGGAGAAAGCCAAGGATCACAGGTTCACACAAGTCCCCTAAGAACAGTTAGTTTCCTACACGTGGTGTCTTTGATACAACCTGTTCTTTTCATTACCTATAAATCTTGGGAATCTCAGTCCGACCCCTCAACTCCATACCTACACACAACTCTAAAGTGGGCTGTGCTCATTCGCAACTGGGGAACAGCTAATTCCACAGAGAAAACACAAAAATCTCCTTGCTTAGCAATGATCGCATCGTAGATGTTAATTCTTTCTGGAAAGGAAAAGTGCTAGATGCTTAAATCAGTAAATACCATGCCGAGGACAAGGTAAGATTTTAATGAGCTAAAACTCAAGGAGAATTTTCATCTCACTTGCTGTTCCTACTCTCCTCCTCCCAAATGGGAAAGACCCTGGCCAAAGCTTGGCTTAAAACTCTACCTCATAACAAAGTATTGCTTTTTCTGCCAAGAAGAGTGGAGCAGCTTAAAGCAAACCACCCCACTCCCCAGGCAGAGAACCGAATTTTAAAACAACAGAAAGATGCAGATATGCAGACACTTAACAGGGAGCGTGTGGGGGTGCAGTAGTTTAGATAACATGAAGACGAATTTTCTCAAAGTCATGAATTTTTAAGCTAGAGAGACAAGCATCTGAATATAAAGAGACGGTGGAAAGGGAGGACAGATGGAATTTGGAAAGTTATACAGAATATTATAATTTTGTATTTAGCAAATAAAATGCATTAAAATGTTTTAAACTAAATATAGCCCTACCCTCTTGACTAGAAGACAGTATGTATCTTCTGCTATCAATGTGTTTTGAAACAGTTCATATCAATAAGAATCTCAGGTATGAGATCTGTATATACTTCAAAATTCAGAATGGGTAAAAAAAAGATATTTTCTAAAGAACTGTGATTTATAGCACTTGAGACCTATGACAACTGTTTCTATGTCCTTCAAACATTACCAACACAGTTCAGAAAACCAAGTTCAATTCCTCATGAGGGTCAGTTGAATAAAAAAGAAAGAAAACAATGTTCAAAATGATGAACATTACTTTTAAAAATTAACAGGTAGGCACTTTGTCCAGCAATGATGTGCTTCTAAAATTACAACTAAAGACATTGGCATTCTCAACTAGTGCCTGAGTGATGGCTGGTCAATGGTCAGACACAGAGAACAGAGCAGGGTCTGGAGGGCAAGGGAGAGGCTTTACCACGCCGAGGTGGTCCCTTGCTTGATTTTCACTCTAATGAACTGGGACACACTGTAGTTAGTGTGCGCCCGGGTAAGTGGATTTATGGGTTACATTACGCTCCACTGCAGATTCTTCACAAGGCTTTATTTAATTAGTTAATTTATTTTTGGAGACGGGGTCTCACTCTGTCCTCTAGGCTGGAATGCAGTGGCATGATCTCAGCTCACTGCAGCCTTGACTCCTGGGCTTAAGCGATCCTCCCACCTCAGCCTCCAAGTAGCTGGGGCTATAAATGTGCTCCACCATGCCCGGTTCATTTTGTTTTTTGAATATTTTTTGTAGAGACAGGGTTTCACCATGTTGTCCAGGCTGGTCTTGAATTCCTGGGCTCAAGTGATCTGCCCGCCTGGGCCTTCCAAAGTGCTGGGATTACAGGCGTGAGCCACTGTGCCCGGCACACAGTACTTTATGATCAGACAGGGCATGTCCATGAAAATCTTAGGTAGCAAGGAGACTCCTAGACTACCTTGTAGCAAAGTTTCTATAAAGAGTTAGAAGTCGGCGGGGCGCGGTGGCTCAAGTCTGTAATCCCAGCACTTTGGGAGGCCGAGACGGGCGGATCACGAGGTCAGGAGATCGAGACCATCCTGGCTAACACTGTGAAACCCCATCTCTACTAAAAAATACAAAAAACTAGCCGGGCGCGGTGGCAGACGCCTGTAGTCCCAGCTACTCGGGAGGCTGAGGCAGGAGAATGGCGTGAACCCGGGAGGCGGAGCTTGCAGTGAGCTGAGATCCGGCCACTGCACTCCAGCCCCTGCGACAGAGTGAGACTCCGTCTCAAAAAAAAAAAAAGAGTTAGAAGTCAATTTTCTAAGAAAAACATCACTTTTATCAGATGTCAAAATGTATGCACTTTTTCTTTTTTTTTTTTTTTTTTTTGAGACGGAGTCTTCACTCTGTCGCCCAGGCTGGAGTACAGTGGCACCATCTCGGTTCACTGCAAGCTCCGCCTCCCGGGTTCACGCCATCGTCCTGCCTCAGCCTCCCGAGTAACTGGGACTACAGGTGCCTGTCACCAGGCCCGGCTAATTTTTTGTATTTTTAGTAGAGATGGGGTTTCACCATGTTAGCCAGGATGGTCTTGATCTCCTGACCTCGTGATCCGCCAGCCTCAGCCCCTCAAAGTGCTGGGATTACAGGCATGAGCCACCGCACCCAGCCACACTTTTTCTTAACATAGAAAAGAAGTTGTCAGGTTGGGCTACAGTGTGTGGCTCACACAGTCAGATGTGTTTTAGGAAGATTCCTCTGGAAGCTGGATTGAGAATGCCTTAGAGGAGGCAGGAAGAAAAGCAAGATACTGAGGAGGCATCTGCAGGAAGCCGGGTGCCCAGGTCTGGAACTGAGAATGGCCTGGGAGCATGAGGATGCGGGTCGGGACACAGCATTTAGGTGATGGTTGAAACCAGAAGTGTGGATTCCCCAAGGGAAACTGGCAGAATGGGAAGGAAAATGGGTTAACAGACATCCTTGGGGAGCACTAATCTTAAATGGTTAGAGATAAGGAACAGATGATGGAGACCATCATGTCCCGGTGGCCCAGGAGCTAGGAAGGGGCATTTTCATTCAGGCCAAGGGAAAAGGGTGTGGATGACAGGTTGATATGACAGCCGTGGTCAAGCAGGATTAACGCAAAAAATACACTTTTGGCAATTAGGAATCACTGGTGACTTTGCTACAGAAATGGGCATTAGGAACTATGCCTGATACAGTCCTGCCATTACTGTAGAGTGTGTTGCCTGCAAATGGAGATTTCATTCAGGCAGACTGCCTAAGCATTCATGAGCAGATGCCCTGTTTATTCATTCATTTATATATATATATATAAAATATCTAAATATAAAATATATTATGATATATAGTATATAATATATAATATAGTATATTGTATATATATTGTGTGTGTGTGTGTGTATATATATATATATATATATATATATATATTTTTGAGATGGACTCTCACTCTATGGCCCAGGCTGGAGTGTAGTGGCACAATCTCAGCTCACTGCAACCTCCACCTCCCGGGTTCAACGATTCTCCTGTCTCAGCCTCCTGAGTAGCTGGGATTATAGGCGCCCACCACCACACCCGGATACTTTTTGTACTTTTAGTAGAGACGGGGTTTCCCCATGTTGGTCAGGCTGGTCTCAAACTCTTGACCTCGTGATCCGCCTGCCTCGGCCTCCCAAAGTGCATGAGCCACCATACCCAGCCTGTTCATTAATTTTTTAAACTCTGAATGTCTAACTTTGTATTTGAAATTAAATGAACATTGATCATAAGATTATTGCTTTGTAGCTACGAATCCATATCCACCTTTCTCTGCAGTATTAAGCATACCATTAAATAGGAATGTTAAAATAATAGTATAACTACTCTAAACTAAGAATGTCACACCATCTTCATTCAGATGTTGTCATACTTTGGCAAGATAAGGGGATGACAATTGCAGCAAAAGGTATTTTACCCACTTCATGTCCACCCAGTGATCTCATCCTGGGAGAATTTTTTTCCTTTCAGGAATTGGGTGTATTTCTTTTATTTCCACTCTCATCTGTGATTAGTAGAACAAATTATTGGCTTTTAAAGTTTTAAGACATTTCTTATGATTATTTCATAAATCAAAATGACTACAAGCCAAATGGATATCTGGGAATTGGGAGTACAGCATTTATCTACCAAATTTTTCCCCTAAAAAATAATAGGTGATCTTCCTTTTTCTAAATGTTCCTAAGTTCACCTCTAACTTCACCATTCAACTTAATTTACTGCTCAACATATGAGAAGAAAATACCAAAGATATTTAGTTGTGTCCAAAATGCTGGAAAAGACAATTCTTCTGGAAGTAAGCTTCACACTTAAAAAAGTCATGACAGATGATAAAAGGAAAACTGAAACACCATTCTGGGAATGGATATACTTTAATGACTCATCAAAAATAATTCCCTTCTACAGGAGAATCACTTGAACCCGGGAAGCAGAGCTTGCAGTGAGCCAAGATCGTACCACAGCACTCCAGCCTGGCGACAGAGCGAGACTCCGTCTCAAAAGGAAAATAATAATAATAATTCTCTTCCCTATACTTTAGGAAAAACATAAAATTCAAAAGTGGGGCCGAGAGAGAATGTGTGTGTAGATGGGGGGTGGTAACGGGGAGTTTCCTTCACATGACAAAGACTTAGAACCAAAATATCTTATTTTGGTTCCTTTAGTACAAAAACTAAGGAAATGCTCAAGTTGCAGTTCCCAGGGCAACACCAGGCAAGCCAGGCTCCTAGAGGAACAGCAGCTCCAAGGATTCATGCTCGTGCCGCCAGCCACAAACTTTCATCCATACAGCGTCTTCGCATTCATGCAAACTGCTATTGCCGGGGCAAATTCTGCTTTGCATTTCCTGACATTTATGCTTTTCAGTTCTGAGTCTCACATTGCACATCGACAGATTTCTGCATTCCATTTCCTTTCAGAAACTCTCCGGGCCTCCGCTGCGTCCTTTGAAAAGTGAGGAATTGAGGCGCAGCGGGAGAACACCATGGGTGGAGTTCCTGTGACCTGCATTCAAGTCCAGACACTGCTCCTTGCCAACGACAATCAGGGTCAAGGCTCTCTGGTGAGCATAATGTCCAGTTTGCAGGGTTGCCAGGTGAATGCAAGACATATATGAAAAAGCTGTGAAAAGGAAATCTCCACACAATTATAAGGTGCTTCATTGTTACAGGTTATGTTTAAGACGTTCCCATTAAAAGATTCTAATACTGGCCGGGCACGGTGGCTCACGCCTGTAATCCCAGCACTTTGGGAGGCCAAGGTGGGCGAATCACCTGAGGTCAGGAGTTTGAAACCAGCCTGACCAACATGGAGAAACCTTGCCCCTACTAAAAATACAAAATTAGCTGGGCGTGGTGGCACATGCCTGTAATCCCAGCTACTCAGGAGGCTGAGGCAGGAGAATCACTTGAACCCGGGAGGCGGAGATTGTGGTGAGCTGAGATCATGCCATTGCACTCCAGCCTGGGCAAGAAAAGCAAAACTCTGTCTCAAAAAAAAAAAAAAAAAAAAAAAAAATCGAATTCCACGTCCTTAAAAAGCATTCACATTGGAGAAGGGGTGGAAAAGGAAGCCAGACTCTGCTGATAGTGCAGAAAAGCAAATGGGAGATGACCCACCACCAGTGGGCTGAAGGCAATGCTTCCCGACTGTTCTCTGCAGGACACAGGCCTGCGGCCCTTCTTCCAGAATTGGGGTAGGCTGTCTTTTGTGCAGGCTACACCTCACTTTCCCATCTGGCCCCTGAGGACCACAAAGACTTATTTGTGGTTGGCCATAGGTGACTGCAAAGTAACAAAGACCTCATGGAGGCTGAAACTTACCCCAGAGCTAAGAAGTGAGTTAAAGCTCCAGATGAAGTTTCCCACAGAAAAATCGGAAAGGAGGTCTATATGATTCCACTGCAGTGGAATTGGCTTCGCGATCCCGTGACCCTAACTCCATTTATACTATTATCTCTATGAGAAAATACATTCCATGTTCAGACCAACCTTCAAATATTTAGAACATAATCCACTGAGACTGAAAATAGAATATTTTGCCTATAAGGTATGGGAAGGGCATCGTAAAAGGGAGGTGCTTTTGGGAAAAGTGGAGATAGATGGTGTTTTAATTGTATTTTTACTCACATATTTGGTATAAGAACAATACATCATTTCTTCTCAATTTCAGTTTCTCAGCTTAAATTCTGAACCACCTAAGACCAATCAGTCTATTAATTACACGACCCACTCCCACCACGCTTTTTTTTTTTGTTTTTCTTTTTGTTTTTTGAGACGGAGTCTCACTTTGTTGCCCAGGCTGGGGTGCAGTGACACGATCTCGGCTCACTGCAAGCTCTGCCTCATGGGTTCATGCCATTCTCCTGCCTCAGCCTCCTGAGTAGCAGGGACTACAGGTGCCCCCCACCACGCCTGGCTAATTTTTTTTTTTTTTTTTAGCAGAGACAGGGTTTCATCATGTTAGCCAGGATGGGCTCGATGTCCTGACCTCGTGATCCACCCATCTCGGCCTTCCAATGTGCTGGGATTATAGGCGTAAGCCACCACACCAGGCCACACAGCCCCTTCTTGGTCTTATGCCCATTAATTTGAATATATCGTCTCACAAATCCTTCTCTCAGCATTGCTAAGTATAATGGCCTGTTTTTTTTTTTTACTTTCCAAAAAGTTCTATTCACCTTCTTCCCTGGTATTAATAAACAAAGCAATGGTCAGACAGAAGCAAGAAGGGAAAGTGGGGAGCTGACCCCCTAAATCTGTCAAACAAAGCTCAGGGACCAACACTATTCAGTGCACTTAATTCCACACTACTGATGACCTGTGCTACTGATGACCTCAGTCACTCACTGAGCATGAGGCTGTGATGTCCAGGAGGGTCCAGCGCTTTTTTCTCCATCTCACCCACAGCAGGCAGGGTAGGGAATGAACTCGCATAACTGAGGCTGTCTTGTGTGCCCACCCTTGCCCTTTCCAAAGGTGCTCACCCTCCCCTCTGAAAGGGGAGCCTGGATAGCTAGTGATGAGCCCCAGGCCTCAGGGAGGGGACAGCATTCAGTCTACTTTAGCTCAACTCTCTTAACAAGCATGGCTCTGGAATTACAAACATCAAAATAAAATAAGAGTGAATTCAACACAAGCTGAGTGTCTAGGGTATTGGTCTCTCTCATCTGAGGTGGCAGGTGCTTTTTGGTTTTCAAGATTAGAGATTAGATTTTATGTGATGATCTAGAATAAGAGCTGCATGGGACAGTGTTAAAAACACAGGCTGTTGTGCCACCCCTACCATTTTTTAATCACATGATCTTTGCAAAGTCTCCTCTCTGAGCCTCAGTTTCCTCATCTGTAATATGGGGAGGATGACAGTCCTGCCTAACAGAATAAGTGTGAAGACCACTGAGATAACAGGAGTACAAGACAGTGCCTGGTTCAGAGTAGCCATTCTGTCAATTAACATTAGCTGTCATTACTGTCACAATAGCACATTCCTGCTTTCAGTGCATTCCATCCTGTTAAAAGGAGAATTGTCATGTAACTCACTAATCTAGTGCACTTTAAAAGCTAGAGTTCCTCCCTTCTCCTGTTTGGAATAGACATTATTCTTTTTTTCAAAAAGTCATCCTTTCACATGTATAATACAAGTACATTTAGAATTTTCCAATTCACTTTTAAAAGCCGTTCATGAGCCATGCCATGCACTAAATTTAAACTGAAAAGAACTTTGTGATAGTTCAGCTTTGCTCAAAAAAAAAAAAAAAAACCTAGACACTTTGATCCTTCAAAGGTGAAAGACCTATATTTTTTCCTTCTGTGAATACCAGTTTTGAGGATCTCTGTGCTCAGGAGGAGAGGGAGAAATGAGATCCTCTGAGAAAAACAAAATAAAACACTTCTCTGATTTCTAGGTTATTTCTTCTGCATGCAGCTGAGGTTTACCTCATCTCCCAGCTGGAGACCATTTCAGCATTGTCCAGCTGTGCCCTAACCACAGGTTCAGAGGAGACTCCCGAGGGAGCAGGGCCCCGCCCATACCTGCCCACCTCTTCCTTCCATGCCGAGGGCACCGCTCCACCTTGTAAACACCAAATGCAAAACCACGCCCCCTCTAGACTGGTTTTGGCATCAGAGTGAAATCATCGAGGTCAGGAAGAGGTTATCTCCAAATCTAGACTCATTCCTGAGAGTGATACCAACAGTGTCATTCCCCCGCAGGGCCCAGGACGCTGGGTGTGGGGGCCTGCGTTTGGGTGGAGGAAAGGCCAGGGGGGTTCCCTAGCCCTGCCCAAAAGCACTAGCTCCAGTGCCTTGGCTTCCTGACATGTGACACTCCACAGCATATGGCTAATTTGGACAAATGCCCAGGCGTTCTTCCCCTCCCCACCTCCAGGGTCTCCGTGGAAATGCTCAACGCATCTCCAAGCCTGGAAAAGATGCTCAGAAACAGAACAGGAAATTTATTCTCAATTTTCAACTATACACCCCAATGGGCGTAAGTTACAAAGCTACCAAACACAGAAGTGTATTCTAGTTTCTGTGGAACCCTGAGAAGTTCAATTCTTCATGCTCAGGCTCCATGGAGATTTTATACCTAATTAGTGTCCATAAAATATCCTTCCGACTGGGCGCGGTGGCTCATGCCTGTAATCCCAGCACTTTGGGAGGCCAAGGCAGGCGAATCACAAGGTCAGGAGATCCAGACCATCCTGGCCAACATGGTGAAACCCCATCTCTACTAAAGATACAAAAATTAGCCAGGCATGGTGGCGTGCACCTGTAGTCCTAGCTACTCTGGAGGCTGAGGCAGGAGAATCACTTGGACCCGGGAGGCAGAGCTGCAGTGAGCCAAGACTGCACCACTGCACTCCAGCCTGGGCAACAGAGCAAGACTCCAGCTCAAAAAAAAAAAAAGGAATATCCTTCCGTTTAGACGGACGGACAAAGAAAGGATCGATTTCTATTTGTAACTAACTGGATGTAACTATTCTTTAAAACTACAGAGCCTGAAAGTAATAACTGGCCCATCAGGGATCTCTAGCCAACATGTTTGGAAGTAGAGTGACTTCCGAGTAACAAGAGGCATGGGAAGGAAGAGGTTCACAGTTTTGGAGGAAGGGACTCTGTGACATCACTTAAAGTTGATAATAATCTACTGAGGATTGGAAGATGAGCCTGACTGGCCAAAGCTGGGCACCTGCTCTGGTCAGTCCCTCCTCTCTCTGGGACGTTGTCTCCTGGTAGTCTTGCTTTTGGTTTCACTCCCTTGGCCAATATTCTGCTGGGAGACCTCACAGACAGAGAGCTAGAGACACTTTCTCCTTCCCCCATCCACACAACGGAAGCATGTAATACCAGGCTTCCAGTGAGGGATCCTAAGTCACACTATTTTACTAGTTTATCTACTTATGATTTGAGTGATTTGCCCAATTGACTCACATTTGCCTAATTGGCCTATATATTTCTTTTCCTCCACCCTGCACTCCAGGGTGGAGTGCAGTGGTGCAATCTCAGCTCACTGCAACCTCGACCTCCCCAGGTTCAGGCGGTCATCCCACCTCAGCCTCCAAAGTATCTGGGACTACAGCCACTATGCCTGGCTAATTTTTGTACTTTTTGTAGAGATGGGGTTTCACCATGTTGCCAGGCTGGTCTCAAACTCCTGGGCTCAAACAATCTGCCCACCTCAGCCTCCCAAAGTGCTGGGATTACAGGCGTAAGCCACTGCACCCAGTCCCCATTAGTATTTAATTTCATTCCCACAACTGCCCCATAAAGTAGGGAGTATTATTATTATTATTTTTGAGACAGAGTCTCGCTCAGTTGCCCAAGCTGGAGTGCAGTGGCACGATCTCGGCTCACTGCAAGCTCCGCCTCCCGGGTTCACGCCATTCTCCTGCCTCAGCCTCCCGAGTAGCTGGGACTACAGGCGCCCGCCACCATGCCCGGCTAATTTTTTGCATTTTTAGTAGAGACGGGGTTTTACAGTGTTAGCCAGGATGGTCTCGATCTCCTGAGCTCGTGATCCGCTCGCCTCAGCCTCCCAAAGTGCTGGGATTACAGGCGTGAGCCACCACGCCCGGCAGTAGGGAGTATTACGATTGCCATTCTACACAAAGAAACAGGCTTAGAGCAGCAACAGCTAAGGCTTGAGCCCAGAGCTGTGTGTCCCCAAAGCCTGTGGTCTACTGCTTAATGAGAACACAAATGTTGTGCCCGACTGGAAACCTTCAAAGGTAGTTGTGAGTGGTTGAGGCAGGCTGCCTGGTAACCAGAAGGTGAGCCCACACCACTAAGACTACCTGTAGTTTAAGAGATGGTAGATAGAACTCTAGTGTTACACAGTCATACCCGATGCCCAAACCTTTCACCCTCAGCTTTGGAACTCCCCAGCCAGATGTCCCACAGCAGGGATGTGTTGAGGGGGCAGTCTTGTTCCATGTCAGGTATAAATAAGCACATCAGAAATGCCTGTCAAAGATAACGTCCTTCTACCTAGTAGCCATAATCCTAAGCTTGTTCTCTTCCTTTCTTAACTCTTTTACCATTGCCAATAAGGAGAAGAGACTATAATCTCAAAATGCACTTTTATTCTTGGTTCATTAACTGGACAACAAAAATCCCCATCTGGGCTGGGCACAGCATCTCAGGCCTATAATTCCAGCACTTTGAGAGGGCCATGTGGGTGGATCACTTGGGGCCAGGAGTTCGCCAGCCTGGCCAACATGGCAAAACTCCATGTCTACTAAAAATATAAAAATTAGCTAGGCATGGTGGTGCTTGCCTGCAATTCCAGCTACTCAGGTGGCTGAGGCATTTCGCTTGAACCTGTGAGGCAGAGGTTGTAGTGAGCCGAGATCACGCCACTGCACTGCAGCCTGGGTAACAGAGTGAGCCTCTGTCTCAAGGGGGAAAAAAATCCCTATCTGTTGTTAAAATTTTTACTTTCAGTGTTTTTCACAGTGAAGTTTTTCCAAGGGCGTGCCAGGTGTGGACAGAGTCTGTCCCGATTGGGTGCCCTAGGACACTAACCCATGCCTAGGTAGCTTTGTGCACCACTGTGGCCTCCAGACAGCCATTGAGTGGTACAATCCACGTATTACCATGGCTCCACATTACCACGACTCCAAGGAAGGCTAGAATTCCTACTCAGGAAATGAATGGCAAGGGTTTTCTGCCCCATACACTCTTCTTATAAAAATACAACACAAGAATAGTGACAATTCAGATGTCAGGCAGACAAAGGGAGGCATATGGGTTATGGGGAGGTATGTGGCTAGTGAAAGACTAGCTGCTAACATGAAAGACACAGGCTGTCATTTGTGGTGAGACAGGAGCCTGACATAGGTAGGTAAGCCAGGTAGAGGGGGGACAAGTATGGGGTGCGGCCATGAACATTTCTTCCCATGTTTTTGGCCACAAAGATGAAGCAATAATAAGAATGAAAGTTGACAGCCTCTAACATTCGCAGTGGTGCCACTATAAATACCAAGGACTTAGGGGAAAAAAACGTGTGTGCAACATCAACTATGAAAGAGAACCTTCTGATACATATGAAAACAAGAATGTTACCCAACGACTAGCTTCTACAGAAAGTGAAGTCACTTAATCATTCTCAAAGTTCGGATGAGATTCATCCCAAAGTACAAAGACAAGGTGATTTATTCCCGTAATAAAAAAGTACTTTGAAAAATGTCTTTGTTTTTCAAAAATACAGATACAACTAGCTAAAGTATCTGTGACAGCTGCGAAAACATTCAATTGCCAAGGAAGGTATTTTCTCTCTTCACCACAGCTGTTCAGTGCAGGGCAAGGTTTATTTTCCTCTTCCACCGAGCTTCCAAATCAAAATTGCTAGGCTCTCAAGAGCAAAATATTGCCCTTGAATTTTCTTGGATAGGCTGCCACCACGCGGTGACTGCTAAAAACGCACACAGGCTCAGGTTTCATTGCAAGGCTGCCTTCCTGAGCTGTCTTAACCCAAGCATTACATAAATTAGATCCACCTGCCATGCAAAGAGTCCGGCTCTGCTGAGACACCTGGCTTCCCTGGCAGGATTACAATTTACTCCTCATTTCCATTCTCACTCTGCAACATGAGGAACATGTATTTTTAGATCACGTTCTGTAGTAACTGATTGTACTTAATGCATTCATTTAAAACTTCACTTTGCTTGAAATCTGTGAGCTGTACTGTCATTTTTAAAAATGAAAAACAATCATTTCAGACACAAAAATGGAAAACAATATCCTAACATACCTAGACAACACCTATTGCCCAGTTTAAGAAAAAAGGCGTGAAGGTGTCTAGGTTTTCTTTCCATCTATATCCACATCCTTGCTTCAATAAATGCTTTTCGGATTTGGTTTGCAGTTTGCATTATTTCTTTATATTTTTACTTCATTTGCATAGAATCCTAATATACATATATTAGGATTAAATAATTAACACATAATATAATATATATTATATATAATCCTAATATATATTCAACAGTGATCTAAATGTCCTGACCTAAATATATATATTGATTCTATATATATATTAGGATTATATATAATACATATTATATGTGTGTATGTATTAGATTACATATATATATGCTGTGTTGCTTTCAGACATATATAAATAGTGTTATATGAAATACATCCTTCTGCAACTTGGGTCTTTGTTCACTGAACAGTGTTTTAAAAAATTCTTCCGGCCTGGGCACAGTGGCTCATGCCGGTAATCTCAGCACTTTGGGAGGTCGAGGTGGGCGGATCACCTGAGGTCAGGAGTTCCAGACCAGCCTGGCCAACATGGAGAAACCCCGTCTCTACTAAAAATACAAAAATTAGCTGGGCATGGTGGCGCACACCTGTAGTCCCAGCTACTCAGGAGGCTGAGGCAGAAGAATCACCTGAACCCAAGAGACAGAGGTTGCAGTGAGCCGAGATCGTGCCACTGCACTCCAGCCTGGGGGACAGAGTGAGACTTTGTCTCAAACAAACAAACAAACAAAAAACAAAACAAAAAAAATGTTGCTATCTACAGCTCTAGTTTATTAATTTTCACTGCTTGTATATCATTCTGTTTTAGGAACATATGTCTATGCATACTCTACGTGCAACTATACTGATTTATCCATTCACGCTGATGGGCATTTAGGTCACTGTTTAAATACTTGTTGCGGTGTACTTGGTTTTGCAAGTCGCCTGCTTGGCCCTCTTCCAAGTTGTACTTTCCTTCTTCCCCTTCCTTACTGTTCTAGAGCTTTTTGCTAGATTTTCTGTCCTGCTCTGAAAATTGCCTCAGTCTCTCCTTCTATCTTATGGCCCTCAGTCCAATTCTTTCTCCTGAGGCGGCAAGAGCCTCCAAGTTGCTGCAGACCTGTACGGATACACCAGCACGAACTCGGGATAACTCGAATAGCTGCCACCGGTAACATGTTTGATGCACGTGACTCTGATACACTCCCTAGTGGTCATCAAGCTCCAGAAGATGCTCAGGGAGGGATACCGTCCTCTCAATATTCAAGAGTCACCGTTCTACAGGGGACCTGTGGCCTGCCCATCAGTAAAGGTGAAATCCTGCCTCTGTCTCCCTTGCACCTGGCTGGATACTGCTTTCACCAACTCATGGAGCCAACTCAGCCCTGACAGCAGAAAGGGGCCAAGACCCACAGAATCACCACCGCTCCTTTGTCTTAAACAAACAAACTTTTTGCCCTATAAACATGCTGCTCTGACCATTTGTAAACACACCTTTCTATATATGTGGGCAAGTTTTGTCTATGATGTTTACATACATACTTTTTATTATTATTATTATTATATTTTGAGATGGAGTTGTGCTCTTGTTGCCCAGGCTGGAGTGCAATGGTGTGATCTCGGCTCACCGCAACCTCTGCCTCCCAGATTCAAGCGATTCTCCTGCCTCAGCCTCCGGAATAGCTGGGATTACAGGCATGTGCCACCACATCTGGCTAATTTTGTATATTTAGTAGAGATGGGGTTTCTCCATGTTGGTCAGGCTGGTCTTGAATCCCTGACCTCAGGTGGTCTGCATGCCTTAGCCTCCCAAAGTGCTGGAATTACAGGGGTGAGCTACCGTGCCCAGCTGTATGATATATATTTAGAGTGAAATTCCTAGGTCAACGAGTAGCTGAAACTCCATTAAACTGCTTTCCAAAATGCCTATTTCAAATTTAAACTCCTGCCAGCAATATATGAATTCCCATGGCTCCAGACATTTGTCAATATGTCTAACTGGCACTTTTTACCTACTGCCAATATGACTGGTGAGCAAAAACAGTAGGAAACCAGACAGCTTTTCACGTGTCTTTTAAACCTCAGATTCCTCATCTGTTAGTGGCCTGTCGTGTGTCCGTTTTTCTAACAGATTGTCTTTGTCTCACTGATTTGTAGGAATCTTTTATAAAATACTAATTGCTGGCTAAATGTTTGTTGTAAATATCTTCTACACTATAGCTGTCTTTTCACTTTTTTAAGAACCTCTTTTCAGAAAGAAAAACTTTGGGGTTTTTAAAAATTTGGATGTAGTCAGATTTATGTATCTTTTCTTTAGCAATCTGTGCTTCTGGGGTCTCTTAAGCTATCCTTCCAATGCCAACATCTTAAATGCATACGCCTGTATTTTTTTCTATAAGTTTTACAGTTTTGCTTTCCACATTTAGGTATTTTAATATAGAAAGTGATTTTTTTATATGTAGTATCAGGTTAGCAATCCTATGCTAAACTCATATATATAACTAGTTAAGTCAGCATGATTTTGAATAATGTTTTAGTTTTTTGTTTGTTTGGTTTTTTTGGAGACAGAGTCTCACTCTGCTACCCAGGCTGGAGTGCAGTGGCACGATCGCGGCTCATGCAACCCTCGCCTCCTGGGTTCAAGCGATTCCCCTACCTCAGCTTCCTGAGTAGCTGGGATTACAGGCTTGCACTGACACGCCTGGCCAATTTTTTTGTATTTTTAGTAGAGATGGTGTTTCACCATATTGGCCAGGCTGGTCTGAAACTCCTGAGATCGAGTGATTGGACCACCTCAGCCTCCCAAAGTGCTGGGATTACAGGCATGAGCCACCACGCCCGGCCTTTAATCGTTAATTTTTTCCCCATTGATCTGCAGTACCTGCTCTCAAGCTTCCATATATGCATAAATTTCCACTTTCTTCTGTTCTGATAGTCTGTTTGTCTACCATATTATCCTAATGACTGCAAGTGCTTAATAATTCACACCATGTGGTTGGGAATGTCTCCCACCTAGTTTTTCCACAAAATTGTCTTGACTCTCTTTGTCCTTTATGCTTTCATTTGGATTTCAGAATCAGATTGCCAAATTCTACAAAAAATATGTCAGGAGTTTATAATCTGCAGACAATTAGTATGTTTAACACATGGCATCTTCTCCATGAAGATGATACTTCTGCTTTTATATAGGTCTTCTTAATAATTTTCATCAAAATTATAATTACTTTCAAAAGGTCATAATGGATACTAGATTTACCAAATGACTGTTCTGTACTTACTATGGTGAGAATTTAGTTTTTAATCATAATGTGGTGAATTACAGTGATAGATATTCTCATGTTCAATCACCTGGGAATCCTAAAAGAAATCTAACTTGCTGCTGTATTTGGTATTCTCAGATTTTGCTCATGATTATTTCATTTATATTCATAGCTGAAACTGGCCTGTTAATTTTCCTTTAGCATCTTGTCATGGTTTGGTTTTGGCACTCATAAAATCTGTTAGGCCATGTTCCTTCTTTTTCCATTTGCTAGAGAAAAGGATTGTGTTAGAATGATCTGTTCTTTGTTTGATAGAGCTCATTTGTAAAACCACCTGTTGCCTTTTCTTGTTTGTTTGGTGAGCAGACTGATTCAATGTCTTTAATGGATATGGGTCTATTCAATTTTCTTCCTCTAACTTCTTGAATTAAGCGCTTAACTTAGACATTTCTAGACGTTCTTCTGTTCTAACATAAGCCTTCAAGATGATATGTTTCCAACGTGAAATTTACCTTCCTTTGAAGCTGGGGTGTTTTCCACTGGGAACTCATTGTCATGGACCCTTTTCTCTGGAACAGGCATTGCAGAGCAGCTTCCAAAGACCCATGGGCCCCCACTACCAAAATCTTCTTTCCATCTAGGTTGACACCTACTAACCAAATGAAAATTCGGTATTATACTCAAAACTTCAGATCTTTCCTTTAAAAACTTTAACTTGAGAAAAAAAACCCTTTTAGGCTAGGTGCATGGCTCACGCCTATAATTTCAGCACTTTGGGAGGCCGAGACAGGCAGATCACTCCAGGTTAGGAGTTCAAGACCAGCCTGGCCAACATGGTAAAACCCCGTCTCCACTAAAAACATGAAAAAGTAGCTGGGCATCGTGGCACATGCCTGTAATCCCAGCTTCTTGGAAGGCTGAGGCAGGACAATCACTGGAATCCGGGAGGTGGAGGTTTCAGTGAGCCAAGAGGGTGCCACTGCACTCCAGCCTGGACAATACAGCAAGACTGTCTCAAAAAACCTTTTTAAAACTTGACCTTTTTCAGCACCAACCTACAATGACAATGAACTAGGAGTGGGGTGTTATAATCAACAACAATTATCTATTCAAACCCTTCTGGTTCCAATTCCTATTCTTTCTGCAATATATAACTATAATTTACCAGACTAATTTACTCTTTTCTTTGAGTACTTTCTGATGAAGTGGCTCAGAATCTTCATCTTGATCATCCATGTAATGAAAAAGCACTTTATATATGGATTATTTCATAGATTTGAGCTTAATATTACTGCCCAAAGGGCATATATATCCTGAATGTTAACCTTTCAATAAAACTTTGTCATATATTTTTGAAATTCTTCTTTGATTGTTGCATGTTCAGGGGTAGGAAGGGGCAATTCAAATTGGAGTAGAGAAAAATATTTAGTTAATTGAATTTTTTTTTTTCCCCAGATAGGATCTTGCTTGTTGCCCAGGATGGAATGCTGTGGTGTGATCACAGCTCATTGCAGCCTTTACCTCCTAGGCTCTAGCAATTCTCCTACCTCAGCCTCCCGGGTAGCCGGGACCACAGGCACATGCCAACACACCTGGCTAATTAAAAAAAAATTTTTTTTTTGGACAGATGGAGTCTCCCTATGTTTCCCAAGCTGGTCTCAAACTCCTGGGCTCAAGCAATCCTCCCACCTTGGTTCCACAAAGTGCTGGGATTACAGGTGTGAGCCACTGTGCCTGCCCAGTTAGTTGAATCTTTATGTTCTCAGCTAGAAAGCCCTTAAATATATAAATACTTGGTAGTAATTTCCTCATTAAATTTAACAATGAAGAAAGAGAAAATATTCATTTCTATTTCATTGACATAAAAATGCCAAGTCAAGGGGACAGCAATGGAAATTAAGTCCTGACTACTGAAAAGCAAGCTGCTCACCAATAAATCCCAACCTAGGTTCCTGTACCCTAAACTACATCTATTGGCTTCTTCATTTTTCTCTTTTTTTTTTTTTTTTTTTTTTTTGAGGCAGGGTCTTGCTATGTCACCCAGGCTAGAGTGCATTGGTGCAAACATAGCTCACTGTAACCTCAAACTCCTGGGCTCAAGAGATCCTCCCACCTCAGCCTCCAGCATAGCTGGGACTACAGGTGCACATCACCATACCCAGCTAATTTTTAAATTTTTTGTAGAGATAAGGTCTCACTATGTTTGCTCAGGCTGGTCTCGACCTGTCCTGAAGTGATCCTCTAACCTTGGCCTTGCCTAGCACTGAGATTATAGGCATGAGCCACTCTGTCTGGCCTCATTTAAGTCTTCAATGTAAATCTTATCTAAGCCTACACATTGACAGATTTAGTAAGCTGCAACTGGAAGCATATTTTACTGTGGTTATTTTGAACTGTTTCACGAGAGAAACTGAGCATGTTTAAAACAGGGCTAATCATTTATCTCAACTAATTTTTCTTTTAATTTATAGGATAGTCTTACTAGAAAAAGTTTCTAGGTATTCATCTGTATCTCCCAAAAGATGAGAAAAATAAAGTCAAAGTGAAATAGCACTTCTATGTTCAATTAGAATCTTCTAGAAACATCTTAAAAGGATATCAGAATAATAATTTAAAAAATTTAATTCTTCCCCAAACAAATCCTTATTTAAAAAAATGTAAATACCAATAAATAGAAAACAGCAGCATTTCTCAAGGAGCATCCTACCTGATTTTTCAAGAAGTTCAATTACAGCTTTGGCAACAGGTGAAACAAAACATTCATGGGCATCCCCTCGCACCAACTTCCCCAGGTTTATGTCTGTTACTCTAAATCAGAAAATAAGGGAGTAGGTTAAGTCAAAGCCCAGTCAAAAAAATCGCTCACATGGAATGTACATATATTAACCCCAAATAACATCCAAGTCAATGTTTGATAGATAGAATACATAAAAATGAATTAAAGACAGCCAGGCATGGTGGCTCACGCCTGTAATACCAGCGTTTTGGGAGGCTGAGGCAGGTGGATCACATGAGGTCAGAAGTATGAGACTAGCCTGACCAACATGGCGAAACCTCGACTCTATTAAAAATACAAAAATTAGCTGGGCGTGATGGCACATGCCTGTAATCCCAGCTACTAGGGGACTGAGGCAGGAGGATTGCTTCAACCTGGGAGGCAGAGGTTGCAGTGAGCCGAGATCATGCTACTGCACTCCAGCCTGGGCAACAGAGCGAGACTCCATCTCAAAAAAAAAAAAAAAAACATAAAAAATGAATTAAAGAGAAAGCAGGCAATAAAGACCATTCATTTTCTAAGGTAGTACCTTAGGAAACTTCACCCTGGCCCTGGCCTTGGGTGTCCTGGTTCTGCCAATATACCGGGACACAGCCTAAGGCCATACAGGGCTTCACTTTACAAGTCCAGGGAGCTCCTTTCAATGGACCCCAATGGACTAGCATCCCTAGAGTTACACAACAGCATGGTCCTGCAGTTCACTCAAAACCCAGAACCAATCCTATAAATCTGGAGTGACCCAGTAAGACCTGGGATTGAGGCACAGGTCTGATTTCAACTTGATCTCAATATTTACCTCCTTGAGAAGTCGGGGTGGGAGGTGGTGGGAAAAATGAGTGACCACACAACTTCTGAAGGGTTCTGTGCCTTTCCCTATTCAAATGTAGGACAAAACATTCCACAACTATCTAGCCTAAACTGAGTACGTCAATCCCAGTTAGTAACAGAATGGAGACATTTAGAACCATTTTCATAGTTGTCTCCTTTTACTCTCTGTTATTGTTTGGTTGGTTGGTTGTTTCCTGGCTGGGCCTCAGCATGAATTCCTCTCCTTCTATGAAAGACTTGAAACTATGCCCTGGAACCTTCAAGTTCTGAAAGTTTTCTCATTGATTAGGACTTCTTCTCCTTTTAAAGTTAGTCTATGACAGGACTGGAGATTGTTGTTGCTTTTTTTAAAAAATATGTAATTGGTTACTTAAAAATAGAGACGAGGGGCCGGGCGCAGTGGCTCATGCCTATAATCCCAGCACTTTGGGAGGCTGAGGCAGGTGGATCATGAGGTCAGGAGATTGAGACCATTCTGGCTAACACGGTGAAACTCCATCTCTACTAAAAATACAAAAAATTAGCCAGGTGTGGTGGCGGGCGCCTGTAGTCCCAGCTACTCGGGAGGCTGAGGCAGGAGAATGGTGTAAACCTGGGAGGTGGAGCTTGCAGTGAGTCGAGATCGTGCCACTGCACTCCAGCCTGGGCGAAAGAGCAAGGCTCTGACTCAAAAAAAAGAAAAATACAGATGAGGTCTCACTATGTTGCCCAGGCTGGTCTTGACCGCCTGAGATCAAGTGATCCTCCTGCCTTGGCCTCCCAAAGTACTAGGATTACACGTGTGAGCCACCCTGCCCAGCCAGGGCTGGAGGTGTTCGTGACACCTTTTCAGCCTGTGTTTGGGCCTACTCAAGTCACAGTAAGAGGCTAGAATGGAAGATTGCTGGGTGTCTCAGGGAGGTGGCAGCCTCCCCATCCAGCCCCTGCAGGGTCTACTGGATCTGGAATCTAACTTTATAAATCTGCTTACAACCTATAACCATAAACACATTGTGTTCTTTTTGGCCACAGTACAAAATACTTACTATATTTCCATGGAGCAAAATGGGGTTTTTAATCCCCAGGAAGCATGCTTATCCCCCACTGGAGATGGCCGGTATCCTTTGTTCTATGAAGCTTATGTCACTCTATGACATGAATCACAGCCCAACATTACAGCACCCAATAGTTATGATGTTCCCCTCCAAATTTCAAATAAAACCTTGTGTCATTAGGAAAAGTATTTATTTTGCTTTTCTCAACTGGCCTGGGACTAAGACAGAATATGGTACTGCTGGGGAATCCGGTTTCTAAATTTTTTTCTCTGGTCTGGTCGAATTACCAAGGAAAAATCTATTAGAAGAATAAAGCTGGCTAAAGATTGTATAAGTCAGACCGGAACTTATTAAATGAATCTGATAGCATAAGATTATATGGCACCGAAGCACTATAAAAGGGCTAATGTATTTTCCAAAATATGTAACTTTTGCATGCAGAATTTTAAAAGCCTACAGATGGCCAGGCATAGTGGCTCACGTCTATAATCCCAACACTTTGGGAGGCTGAGGCAGGTGGATCACGGGGTCAGGAGATCGAGACCATCCTGGCCAACATGGTGAACCCCATCTCAATAAAAATACAAAAATTAGCCAGATGTGGTGGCGCATGCCTGTAATCTCAGCTACTCAGGAGGCTGAGGCAGGAGAATCGCTTGAACCCAGGGGGCAGAGTTTGCGGTGAGCCGAGATCACACCACTGTGCTCTAGCCTGGGCAACAGAGTGAGACTCCATCTCAAAAAAAAAAAAAAAAAAATCCTACAGACTCCTGAAATATTTAAAAGAATTTTTTCATCTAATTACTGACATAGTTGAAATAAATAGGAGAAATTTAGAAAAATAAAAGCAGGCACAACAGAAAAAGTGATTTAGCCATAAAGGTGGATTATTTGATTTTATTTTCTTACCCATCCACATCCTTTTCTGGTTTCAAGGCATTGAGGACTTTGTTGCTAAACAAGTTCTCAGAGATCTGAAGGGCAAGGCCATGCACTCTGGTATCTTCATTAATCTTTAAGATTTCATCTATAATCTAAAGAGAAAACAAAAAACCAAAATAAAAATTAGTTTTGTGAAAATGAGACACAACAAAGGAAGCTTTATATAAAAAGTGGATTCGTGAAAATGCATCTGTTAAAGTTTGCTGTTGTTGTTTTGCTCCTTGTTGAAGACTTGGTGTAAAGCATAATAAAAAGCCTATTTTTTTATTTTCATCACATGTATAAAGCTCAAAAAAAAAATTAAAAGGGTTGGCTGAATTTTTTTAGTGACTTCTCTGCCCTTCTATGGCTCTACTCTATGCCAGAAAAAGACAAAACAGAACAAAACCAAAGCTCAACAGCTATTAAGGTTTAGATAGACAAAGGACACTTCTCTGTCAACAAGCATACTTTAAGCCAACACACTGCCAGTTTTCATGAAGGATAGGAAACATGAATCTGAAGCCTTCCAACCTGGCCCAGCTAAGCTTGTGCGCTTCAAACACAATGTGTTCAACACAGCTCACTAATCATGACGTCCAAGCGGTCACAGAGGCCCTTGGGTTATCTGGACCTCAATGACACATAAGAAGCCTTTCCAAAGGCTTGTGCTAGAAAAATTCTTAGCATGCACAGCTCCTTTTATGGGAAACAGTAAAATAATTCACTATTTAGGAAAAAGACCAAGCTACATTTTGGGAAGCTAATGAATGTCTGGGTGTGTTTCTAAATAAGCAATGCTTTGTCCTCTCTGTCTATTTTATGCCAGGAGATAAGATCCTGATTCATCTCACTTAACAAAAATATTTGCTCATAAGTGAGAAGATACTTATCTTTGCATATAGATCTCACTCAGAGGCTCTGAGGAAGGGTTGGTTTACCATTTTTTTCATTGCCTAGCAAAAATCACTACCTGTTAGGGGCAGGGGAAACCATTTGAGGTACAAAATCAGAAAGAAAGCTTTGTTTCATTCATTCAGCATTCTTTCATTCATTCAACAAATGGTTTGAGCACCTACTCTGTATCAGTTCTAAGTAAAGGAAATACAGCTATAAACAAAACTGTCCTCGTGGATCTTATACTCTAGTGGAGAAGGGAAGTTCCTCCCTTCCAAATTGTAATAATAATAATAATAAAATCACTGGAAAGAATAAAGGACATGCAGAAAAATAAAGGTTCAGTGAGGCAAAAGGCTAACAGAGTAATGGGTGGAGGGGTGGTCAGAGGCCACGATATCCAAGCAGAGACCAGAATGAAGTGAAGAAACTGTTGTCACCTGTACCAAGCATTTGGTAGAAGCAACAAATGTCAATACAAATCTTAATTAATACATTGAGGTACTTATTCTTTTTCAATATAATACCATACAAATTCACTCTATTAGAATTTTCCCAAAGAAAAATAGGGAATAAATGATTCCTTGTCAAAAAATAAGTCAAGGCAAAGGTGCTAAGAACACACATTGTGGAAAGAGAGACTCTTCAATAAATAGCGCTGGGAAAACTGGATATACACACACAGAAGAATGAAACTAGGCCCTCGTTGCTCACTTTCTACAAAAATCAACTTAAAATGAATTAAAGACTTAATATAAGGTCTCAAACAATAAAACTTCTAGAAGAAAACATAGAGGAAATGCTTCATGACATTGGTCTGGACAAGGGTTTTTTGGATAGGACCTCAACAAAATAGGCAACGAAAGCAAAAATACACAACTGGTATTAAATCAAACTGAAAACATTCATGGGCAAAGGACGTGAACAGCCATCTCCCAAAGGACATACAAATGGCCTGCAGGTATATGACAAAACACTCAACACCATTAATTATTAGGGAAATGCAAATCAAAACGACAATGAGATATCAAGCTAGAATGGCTATTATCAAAAATCACAACAACAAATGCTGGCGAGGATATGTGGAAAGGGGAGCTCGTATACACTGTTGGTAGGAATGCAGATTAATACAGCCATCAGAGAAAACAGTATGAAGATTCCTCACAAAATTAAAAAAAAACTACCATATGACCCAGCCATTCCCACCACTAGGTATATATGCACGGGAACTGAAACGACTATGCTGAGAAGCCATCTGCATTTCCGTGTTTATTACAGCACTATTCACAGTAGCCAAGAGATGGAACCAATCCAAGTACCCATTAATGGAGGACAAAGAAAGTGTGGTTTGTATACACAATGGAATATCATTCAACCATAAAAAGGAACGAAATCCTGTCATTTGTGGCAACATGAATGAACCTGGAGGACATAACATGAAGTGAAATAAGCCAGGTGCAGAAAGGCAAATACCATAGGATGTCACTTACATGTGTAATCTAGGAAAGTTGATCTCATAGAAATAGAGAACAGAATGGAGGTTACCAGCGGCTGGAGAGGGATGGAGGAGGGGAAATGGGGAGAGTTTGGTCATTCAGTAGGTACAAAGTTACACTTAGATAGGAGGAATAAATTCTAGTATTCTATTACATAGTAGGGTGACTATAGCTAATGACAATGTATTGTATATTTTAAGACAGCTAGAAAAGATCTTGGAAGCTATCACCACAAAGAAATGATAAAGGTTCTAGGTGATGAATGTAACTAACCTGATTTGATCATTATACAACATACCCAAGTACTGAAACATCACACTGTACCCCTCACACGTGCACAATCATTATGTGTCAATTATAAACAACAACAATGAAAATCAAGGGCTATCAATACCAGTGGCAAGGTCAGATGAGGTGGCTCAAGCCTGTAATCCCAGCGCTTTGGGAGGCCAGGGAGGGTAGATCACCTGAGGTCAGCAGTTCAAGAACAGCCTGGCCAACATAGTGAAACCCCGTCTCTACAAAAATGCAAAAATTAGCCAGGCATAATGGCAGGTGCCTGTAATCCCAGCTACTTGGGAGGCTGAACGGGGAGGAGAATCACTTGAACATGGGAGGTGGAAGTTGCAGTGAGCAGAGATCGCGCCATTGTACTCCAGCCTGGGTGACAGACTGAGACTCCATCTCAAAACAAACAAACAAACAAAACAATCAGTGGCAAAACAACCTAAAGAAAAGCAAATTGCAGCTGGGCGAGGCGGCTCAAGCCTGTAATCCCAGCACTTTGGGAGGCAGAGGCAGGCCATCACCTGAGGTCAGGAGTTTGAGACCAGCCTGGTCAACATGGTGAAACCCTGTCTCTACTAAAAATACAAAAAATTAGCCAGGCATGGTGGCAGGCACCTGTAATCCCAGCTACTTGGGAGGCTAAGGCAGGAGAATGACTTGAACCTGAGAGGTAGAGGTTGCAGTGAGCCAAGATTATACCACTGCACTCCAGCCTGACAGAGCGAGACTCCATCTCAAAAAAAAAAAAAAAAAAAAAAAAAGAAAGAAAAGCAAATTCCACTGCAGACAGTGGGTATCCTGCCAATGAACAACAACCTCCTTTGCATGCTGTCACTGCTGGTATCACAGGTATTTGTTACATATTTAACACTTCATATTTGTACCATGCTATAATGGCAAGTGTGGCAAACATTTATCGCCCAATATACAGTTTCCTTTCTCTTCTTAGTAATAAACTCTTGATTTTTAGCTTGCTAATAAATGATCCAAGGCTTCCTGGTATAAAAACTACACTTCCCAGCCTCCCTTGCAGTTGGTCAGGCAACTAGGTAGAGGACAACTGAATGATGTAGAACTCCGACTTTCAGGAAATGTCTTTAAAGACAGCAGGGACCTGTCTTTGTCCTTCCTTTTTCTTGTTGATGACAATGAACTTTACCTGAGCCCTGTGATCCTTGAAAAGAGGGAAGGTTAACAAATCTCCTTACCCTCTGTGTACTGCAAAGAACTGCCCTTCCCCATAGGACTCAGATGCCCCCTTGTTTACATAGTACAAGGCCAGATACAAACTCTACAAATTCCCATTCTTTGTCTCACAAATGACTAGCAGACCTGCTGGGCCTCACTGATCAATCAGAACAAAGTGCTTGTTAACCAAACCACAAAGGTGGCAAAGCAGAAGAACAGGAGCCCAAGCTCCTATGACTTGGTGATGTCATCAACCAGGGACTGCCTACTTCCAAACTTTATTCATGTCCCAGAAAAATACACTTCTAGGCTGGGCACAGTAGCTCACACCTGTAATCCCAATACTTTGGGAGGCCGAGGCAGGTGGATCACCTGAGGTCAGGAGTTCAAGACCAGCCTGGCCAAAATGGTAAAACCCCATCTCTACTAAAAATACAAAAATTAGCCGGGTGCGGTGGCTCACACCTGTAATCCCAACATTTTGGGAGGCTGAGGCGGGTGGATCACCTGAGGTCAGGAGTTCAAGACCAGCCTGGCCAAAATGGTGAAACCCCGTCTCTACTAAAAATACAAAAATTAGCCGGGTGTGGTGGCACACACCTGTAATCCCAGCTACTCAGGGGGCTGAGGCAGGAGAATCACTTGAACCTGGGAGGCGGAGGTTGTAGTGAGCCGAGATGGCACCATTGCGCTCCAGCCTAGGCAACAAGAGTGAAACTCCATCTCAAAAAAAAAAAGAGAGAGAGAGAAATAAACTTGTATGTTATTTAAGATTCCATTATTTGAGGTTTTCTATCACATGAAGCCAGTAGGAAGAAAAGCTAACCACAGAAGGGCTGGGCCCTGGCACAGGGATTTGCGGCCCGAGGTCTAGTTTCCTTGCCTCAGCCTGACAATTTCCACTAGATGACGCTGCCACCGCAGCTGAAGAAACACAACTGAACTCAACAAGTTGCAGCTCAAGTCCTCGGTAGAAACATACAAATGACCAGGAACAAGGATATCATGAAGCATTTACCCTAGAGAAAAGAAGTGAACTCTTCCCTGTAACATTCAGCCACAAGCAAAGGTTAGATCTGTCCCAGCTACCACTAAGAGATGCCATGGGCCTATTAAGTCTTAAAAGGAAAGAAGAGGCAAGAGTTTAGATCTCTGTCATTATTACCTCGGCTTCACTGCTATCTGGAGGGAGGCAAATGTGAGTGATGTTCAGACCAGTCTGAAAAAGGAACACAAGGTTATTCGTCACTCTAAGAGAATGTATTGTTAAAAGTTATAATGAGTTTTTAAAAAGCAACAGTCCTCACCTCCTCAGCCAAATTCTGGTTGATTTCCTGCATCAAGTTGTCGTCACCTGCCTTAGGAGAGTAAAAACAACATAACAACATAAAAATAGCTTGAAAAGGCATAAAAGATAATCCAGAGATGAATTTTGTGATTACAGATGATCTAATTACAAAAATAATAAGGAAGGGGCAGAAAAACAATCTTGCTGCTTATAAAAAGGGACTCGTGGCCAGTATTTAACAGAGTAATTCTTCAGGCCTTCAAATTATGTCACTTTTTTAAGGAAAATAATATCCCTCCTATTAGAAGACATACATAGTAACATAGCCAACTTCCTTCTCTAAAAATGAGGATGCTGACTGGGCACAGTGGCTCATGTCTGTAATCCCAGCACTTTGGGAGGCTGAGGCAGTGGATTGCTTGAGCCCAGGAGTTCGAGACCAGCCTGGGCAACATGCTGAAACCCCATCTCTACAAAAAATACAAAAATTAGCCGGGTGTGATGGTGCTTGCCTGCAGTCCTAGCTACTCAGGAGGCTGAGGTGGGAGGATTGCTTGAGCCCAGGAGGTCAAGGCTGTGGTGAGCCAAGATTATGTCACTGCACTCCAGCCCAGGCAACAGAGCAAGACCCCATCACAAAAAGAAGCCAAAAAATGAGAACACCAAAGGTAGGAGTTGAAATCGTTTGCTTTTGGATGGAAAGCCAGGGAGTCAGTAGATTCCCAGGAGGCCCGAGCCCTAATCTATTTTTCTTTCTATTGTTCTAACTTGCCTTTCTTTGTAATGAGATGTGGATACAGATCCCAGAGAATGTAAGTAACTTGAGCACAGCTCTGTCATCCTGAAATACGCAGCACGGCAGCATGATGGAACCAGAGGCTGCTATTTTGATAACCTAAGTGCATGCCAAGCCCCGCGGTAGCAGCCCAACTGTCGGGCTGTGTTTGCTTCCAGGCTTGGCTCACCTCGTTATTTCTCGGCACCTGCCATCACACAAGTGTGCCAATCAGGATGGCAACTGGGGCCAACTGTGGCTCAGAATCAGGGACTGCAGCCAAAAGAAATATGTGGAATGCAAAGCCCTTTTGACAGGGTAATGACTTTTGTCCCATTAAGTTTACGGCAGGTTTTAAAAGATAGAGTAAAAAGATTACCAAATACTCATGTTTCATCTAGCATCTGCCTCCATTGAAACAAAGTGGGACTTTTTCCCCCAGCACCTTCAAATCACATTTGGTAAGCATTTGTGAGCACACATGGACCACGATATATCCTGTGTAATGCAATGCATGTAAGTGCCTATCTCCTAGACCTCTGAAAGCTACTCCTACCTCAGAGAGGAAAAGTCACACAAGAAGACACTCTGAAGCAGAGCAGTACTTCACCCACGACCCCAAAGAAGCAAAAGACCAAAGAAAACAGCATTGCCAACTAAGCCCTCTCCTCTTTGGCAAGAAATGCAGGTGCTCTTTTGCGTACAATCATTTTCTTAATTGAAAGGCATCCTAAAATAGTAGGACTGAACCTTGTTCTCAGCTTACCTGGATAATTGCAAGAACCGGCTTGAAGGCAGGGTTTTTTTCTTGCAATAAACTTAGAACTTCTTTTGAATTCTGAATGACTTCTCTACATTGAGAAAAAAAACAACATTGTGATTTCTTGGTTAATGAGTAGAAAGGACTGACACAACACATTTTCTCAGAAAGTTCATTCCTCCAAGTGAAAATAACTAGACCACAGAAGGACACACTCCAAGTGTACAGCATGGAGTGGGGAGGCAGCATAACAATGAAATCAAGACACTAACTCAAGGTAAAATGTGGCAATCCAGTTGTTAAACTATGCAGAGGGAAACAAACTAGATGTTTACAATAATTTTCTAGGGGTGAATTTTTCTCTTGTATTTTCCAAGTTTACTATAACAAAAATTTCGGGTTTCTACTTTAAATAATCCCTCTCCTCCACCATACTCCGCTGCCATCCTCCCAAAACCCTGAGTATGGGTCCATGGGGAAAGCAAATAAAGTGGGAAGAGGGAAGTGAAGACAGGGATTAGCGGGGTGAAGACAGGGGGCTTGCTGTCGGACAAAAAGTGTGGAGCCAGGATAAGATCCAGGTCCTGGAATTTAAAGAAGGAATTAGGTAAGGAAGGAAATGAAGGAGAGGGAAGTTCAGAAACACTGAAGACCCACTTTGGTAACACTATTAAAGCCTCCTAGGGAGAGAGAGAGAGGGCTTCTCAGTCCTCTGAGAATCCACAACATAGTCTGCACCTGAACCTCCCATATGCCCAGCAGCAGCCACCTTCACCTCCCGCCTCTGAGGAAGGTGCCAGCCTGGGGTGAGCAGGCCTAGGTAAAAGTGATAGAAGCCCTGGCATGGTGGCATGTACCTGTAGTCCCAGGACTTTGAGAGGCCAAGGCGGGAGGACTGCTTGACGCCAAGAGTTTGAGACCAGCCTGGGTAACATAACAAGATCCCATCTCTATAAAAAATTTAGCTGGGCGTGGTGGCACATGCCTGTGGTCCCAGATACTTGGGAGGCTGAAGCTGGAGGATTGCTTGAGCCCATGAGTTTGAGGCTGTGGTAAGCTATGACTGCACCACTGCACTCCAGCCTGGGTGGCAGAGCAAGACTCAATTTCTTTTTAAAAAAAGAAAAATAAATAAATAAATAAAAAATACAAAGGCCAGGCGCAGTGGCTTACGCCTGTAATCCCAGCACTTTGGGAGGCCAAGGAGGGCGGACACAAGGTCAGGAGTTCGAGACCACCCTGGCCAATATGGGGAAACCCCATCTCTATCAGAAATACAAAAATTATCTGGGCATGGTGGCGGGCACCTGTAATCCCAGCTACTCAAGAGGCTGAGGCAGGAGAATCGCTTGAACCTGGCAGGCAGAGGTTGTAGTGAGCCGAGATCATGCCACTGCACTCCAGCCTGGGCAACAGAGCAAGACTCCGTATCAAAAAAAAAAAAAAAGAAAGAAAGTGTTAGGAACACTCTTTCTGGAATCTTCTGGGATGAGCGACTGCAGAGGTTAACTTCGCCACCACCCTGTGATATGTTCTCAGCAGCACATGAGCACTGGGTGCTGGCTTTTTCCCCTCACAACAGACCAAAGGTGCAGCCACAGCAGCCCCCAGGCTTCAGTACTAAGACCACCTTTACATTTTGTTTTCAGTCTCTGACAGGGTCTTGCACCGCACCTAACAGAAATGCAGGGCGAAGAAGTTCCAGGCAATGCCATCAACAGTACATTGCCAAGAGCAGAAAGGCACTGGGAAGCTTTCCGCAGTTTTCAGAGAGACACAGCTGACAAATGGAACCGGAGGCACTGCAGTTCCCAGACGGGGCTTTAGAGGAGAGAGCTGCTCAGACTCACAACCAGGACCAGCCTTTCTACTGCCAGCTGGGTTGGAACAGATGGACTGGGTGCAGGCAACTGTCTATAACCTGGGAACATTTCAGTTAGTTTTGTTTGGAAACACTTGGGATAAAGCTACTTCATTCCCAGGGAATTAATTGTATTATTGTGCTGAATAAATGTGACCATATGGGAAAGTTTACAAATCACCTTATAAATAAGCACTAAAATCCTTCCATCCAATAATGGGTGACTGAGGCCCATATGCCATGCTCTTCCCAGCCTGTTGTGACTGTTAATTTGGCTATGCCAGGTTCTTATTTTTGTCTGGGACCAGGAAAGCACTGGAGTGTGGGTCCCAAGCGGCTCATGGTATAAGGGTCACTGGAGAGTTTGGTAAAAATAAAGGTTCCGGGCCAGGTGCAGCGGCTCACACCTATAATCCCAGCACTTTGGGAGGTCAAGGTGAATGGATTGCTTGAGGTCAGGAGTTCAAGACCATCCTGGCCAACATGGTGAAACCCTGTCTCTAGTAAAAATACAAAAATTAGCCAGCCATGGTGGTGCACGCCTGTAATCCCAGCTACTCAGGAGGCTGAGGCAGGAGAATCACTTGAAGCCGGGAGGTGGAGACTGCAGTGAGCCAAGATGGCGCCACTGCACTCTAGCTGGGTGACAGAGCGAGACTCTGTCTCAAAAAAAATAATGGTTCTGCTGTTTCACCCCAGAAAGATTGATTCAACGTGTCTCAGTGGAGCCCAGAAATGCACATTTTTAATAGAGTCCAGGTAGTTCTGAGACACTAAGTGGAAATACGGCCCAGGACTGGTACTGGGCATTTCGTTTACTAGCGTGGGCAATAGTTTCTAAGAGCCTCAGTTTCCTCATCTGCAAAACAGGTATACTACAGTGGCTCTTTCCCTTTTTTCTTATAAATGTACATGTTTGTTTTTTTCTGTGCCCCAAAGCTACCCTTAAACACTAAAAACATTCATACTAACAGCAATAATTTTCTCAGAAACATAGTCTTGATCCATTCATAGTTGATGAAAGGAAAACTTCTTTTTATATTTCTGAGACAGTCTCACTCTGTCGCCAGGCTGGAGTGCGGTGGCGCGATCTTAGCTCGCTGCAACCTCCGTCTCCCAGGTTCAAGCAATTCTCCTGCCTCAGTCTCCCAAGTAGCTGGGACTACAGGCACACGCTACCATGTATTTTTAGTAGAGACAGGATTTCATCATGTTGGCCAGGGTGGTCTCGATCTCTTGACCTTGTGATCCGCCCACCTCAGCCTCCCAAAGTGCTGGAATTCGGGGTGAGTCACCTCACGGGGCTGAAAGGAACACTTCTATAGGTAAGTTGGCAATCATCAAGAAGTAATTAGACTTTTAAAATAGTTGGGGGTGGGGGCTGGGTGCAGTGGCTCATGCCAGTAATCCTAGCACTTTGGGAGGCTGAGGTGAGAGGATCACTTGAGCTCAGGAGTTTAAGGCCAGCCTGGGCAAGAGAGCAAGACCTGGTCTCTACCAAAAACAAAAAAACAAAACAAAAAAAAGGTTGGGGGGTGGATGTGGATAGAAAAAAAAGTATACGCACACATCATTTTTTGTGCTTTGCTTTATTGCAATTTACAGATACTGTGTTTTTCTACAAATTGAAAGTTTGTGGCAACCTGTGTTTTAAGTCTACGGGAGTCATTTTTCCAATGGCATCTGCTCGCTTTGTTCATATTTTGATAATTCTTGCTTTCAAACTTTTTCATTTTTAGTATGTTTGTTACGGTGATGTGTGACTGACGATCTTTGACGTTACTATTGTAATTGTGTTGGCTGAACCGTGGCCATGATGGTTCATGATGGTGTGTGTTCTGACTGCTTCACTGGACTGGCTGTTTCCCCTTCTCTCTCCCTCTCCTCTGGCCTCCCTATTCTCTGAGAAACAACAGTATTGAAATTAGGACAATTAGTAACTACAATGGCCTCTAAGTGTTCAAGTGAAGAGTAGTAGGTCTCTCACTTTAAATAAAAACCTAGAAATAATTAAACTTAGTGAGGAGGGCGTGTTGAAAACCAAGACAAGTCAAAAGCTAGGCCTCTTTTGCCAAACAGCCAAGCTGTGAATGTGAAGGAAAAGCTGTTGAAGAAATTTAAAAGTGCTACCCCGTGGACACACAAATGATAAGAAAACAGCCTTATTAGGCTGGGCGCAAGGGCTCACGCCTGTAATCCCAGCACTTTGGGAGGCCGAGGTGGGCGGATCACAAGGTCAGGAGTTGGAGACCAGCCTGGCCAACATGGCGAAACCCCGTCTCTACTAAAAACAAAAAAATTACCAGGGCATGGTGGTACACGTCTATAATCCCAGCTACTCGGGAGGCTGAAGCAGGAGAATTTATTGAACCCGGCAGGCAGAGGTTGCAGTGAGCAGAGATCGCACCACTGCACTCCAGCCTGGGTGAAAGAGTGAGACTCTATCTCAAAAAATAAAACAAAATAAAATAACAACAAAGGATTTATAAGATTATAGTAGTTAGGCCAGGCGCGGTGGCTCACACCTGTAATCCCAGCAATTTGGGAGGCTGAAGAGGGCAGATCACGAGGTCAGGAGTTCGAGACCAACCTGGCCAATATGGTGAAACCCCGTCTCTACTAAAACTACAAAAATTAGCCAGGTGTGATGGCATGCACCTATAGTCCCAGCTGCTCAGGAGGCTGAGGCAGGAGAATCACTTGAACCCGAGAGGCGGAGGTTGCAGTGAGCCATGATCGCAGCACTGCAACCACCCCGGGTGACAGAGCAAGACTCCATCTCAAAAAAAAAAAAAAAGATTACAGTAGTTGGTATCAAGTACTTGGTAAAGCAGTTGCAAGGTTTGAAAGGATTGACACTCATTTTGAAAGAAGTCCTACTGTGAGTAAAATGTTACCATTTTCTCTGTAGCATGCAGTACTACAGAGAAATCTTCCATGAAAGAAAGAGTTCCATCAGTGCAACAAACCTCATTGTCTTACTTTAAGAAACTGCCACAGCCACCCTAACCTTTAGCAGTCACCCCGATCAGTCAATAACCATCAACAATATCTAGGCACAATCCTCCACCAGCTCACTGGCATTTCTTGGCAATAAAGTATTTTTAAATTCAGGTATATATATCTGTAAGTTTTTTTTTTGTTTTTTTTTTTTTTTGGAGACAGAGTCTCGTTCTGTTGCCCAGGCTGGAGTGCAGTGGTGAGCCTCCCCACAACCTCCACCTCCCCACAACCTCCACTTCCTGGGTTCAAGTGATTCTCCTGCCTCAGCCTTCCAAGTAGCTGAGACTACAGGCGCACACCACCATGCCCGGCTAATTTTTGTGTTTTTAGTAGAGACGGGGTTTCACTACGCTAGCCAGACTGGTCTCGAACTCCTGACCTAGTGGTCTGCCCACTTCAGCCTCTCAAAGTGCTGGGATTACAGTCATGAGCCACAGCACCCGGCCTTATCTATGGTTTTTTTTAAGACAAAATGCTACTTAATAGGCTACGGTATTGTCTAAACATAACTTTTGTATGCACTGGGAAACTACAAAATTTGTGTGACTCATTTTACTGCGATATTCCCCTTATTGCCGTGGTCTGCAACTGAAGGCACAATATCTTAGGTGTGCCTGTACAGGTGTGTAAAGGAGTTCAACGCTATTACCACCCAAGCTAATAAAACAAAATAGGTTCATGCTCACCACAACTTGTTATATGTGTAATGTTTCATTCTTTGGGGTTACTCATTCCTACAGTGACAAACAAAGCTAGAAAGAAAAAGGAGTAATTAGGCTCAATAAATCCAAAAAGTAGCATAAATGTTTCTAATCAGATTTTCATGTCCCTAGGGGAGAAAAATGGCCTTGTGAGCTTCCACTTTGAGGACAGCGGGAAGGAATGTGAGCTCTCTAGCTAGGCTGCCATGTGTAGCTAAAACTCAGAACTAAGTCATCAGCAGCAGCTTTGTTATTTTCACCATTACTGTGAATATTATACGGAATGTATTATTACTGGCCAGGGGCAGTGGCTCATGCTCGTAATCCCAAGACTTTGGGAGGCCAAGGTGGGTGGATCACTTGAGGTCAGGAATTCGAGACTAGCCTGGCCAACATGGTGAAACCCTGCTCTACTAAAAATACAAAAATTAGCTCGGTGTGGAGGCTGAGGGATTATGGTCATCTAGTCCCATCACCAAGAACAACAGGTCACTATGCTTTTGAGGGAGCTCATTCTTTAACTTTTCTGACCTAATACACTTCAGATCCTGGATCTCTATTCCAGGTGACTTCTAGCTGACTCACGCCCCCACCCACTTTGCTCCAATCCTCAGGGAATCAATTCAGGGCTAGAGAGTTTTAGTAAACCATGCACATAACTCAATTGAAAGGTACAATATAGCCAGGCACGGTAGCTCATGCCTGTAATCTGTGCACTTTGGGAGGCTGAGGCAGAACGATCACTTGAACTCAGGAGTTTGAGACCAGCCTAGCCAACATAGTGAGACCTCATCTCTACAAAAATAAAATTGCAGCCATAAAAAAGGATGAGTTCATGTCCTCTGCAGGGACACGGAAGAAGCTGGAAACCATCATCCTCAGCAACCTAACACAGGAACAGAAAACCAAACACCACACATTCTCACTCATAAGTGGGAGTTGAACAACGAGAACACATGGACATAGGGAGGGGAACATCACACAGCGGGGTCTGTTAGAGGGTGGGAGAAAGGGTAAGGAGAGCATTAGGACAAATACCTAATGCATGCAGGGCTTAAAACCTAGATGACAGGTTGATGGGTGCAGCAAACCACCATGGCACATGTATACCCATGTAAGAAACCTGCACGTTCTGCACAAGTTTCCCAGAACTTAAAGTAAAATTGAAAAAAAAGTTATGTTGGCTGGGCGCAGTGGCTCAAGCCTGTAATCCCAGCACTTTGGGAGGCCGAGACGGGCGGATCACGAGGTCAGGAGATCGAGACCATCCTGGCTAATACGGTGAAACCCCGTCTCTACTTAAAAAAATACAAAAAACTAGCCGGGCGCGGTGGCGGGCGCCTGTAGTCCCAGCTACTTGGGAGGCTGAGGCAGGAGAATGGCAGGAACCCGGGAGGCGGAGCTTGCAGTGAGCTGAGATCTGGCCACTGCACTCCACCCTGGGCGACAGAGCGAGACTCCGTCTCAAAAAAAAAAAAAGTTATGTTTACCCTATACTGCCATCTATTAAGTGTGCGATAGCATTATATCTAAAAAATGTACATACCTTAATTAAAAATACTTAATTGCAAAAATAAAAAAAAAAGGTCTCATTCCATTGCCCAGGCTGGAGTGCAGTAGTGTAAACTTCACTCACTGCAGCCTTAACCTCCTGGGCTCAAGTGACCCTCCTGCCTCAGCCTTCTGAGTAGCTGAGACTACAGGCATGCACCATGCCCAGTTAATTTTTCAAAATTTTTTGTAGAGATGGTTGTCTCACTATGTTGCCCAGGCTGGTCTTGAACTCCTGGGAATGTGATCATACCACTTTGGCCTGTCAAAGTGCTGGGATTACAGGCATGAACCATGGAGCCTGGCCTAAATTTGTCTTTTCTTTCGTTATAAATGTACCTACTAATAATTTTGATTTTGCCTCTAGGCTCACTAAACCTAAAATATTTACTATCTGGCCCATTATACAAAAAGTCTGCAGACCCCGGCTTAGTGAATTGTAAAAATATTGCTGGGTGCGGTGACTCACACCTGTAATCCCAGCACTTTGGGAGAACAAGGCAGGCGGATCACGAGGCAGGCGGATCACGAGTTTGAGACCAGCCTGGCCAACATGGTGAAACCCCATCTCTACTAAAGATACAAAAATTAGCCAGCCATGGTGGTGCCAACCTGTAATCCCAGCTACTCAGGAGGCTGAGGCAGAAGAATCGCTTGAACCCGGGAGGCGGAGCTTGCAGTGAGCCGAGATTGTGCCACTGCATTCCAGCCTGGGAGACAGAGTTACAAAAAAAAGTAACAGCCACCATTTCTTGAGGAACTTGTCTTGTATATGACAGTCCTGGGCTATGTATTTTGCACGTGTTCTCTCACATAATTGTTTCCATAACCCCTTGAGGTAGGTACTGTTACTCCTCCCATTTTCCTGAAGGAATTGAGTTTGGGGAACCCAGTGCAGGCCCTAAAGCCCGCTACTGACTAACCTCTCTACTCATCTCTAAGGCAGTCATGGCTTTAAACCTAAAAGTATGCATGAATAGGCCAGGCGTGGTGTGTCATGCCTGTTATACAACACTTTGGGAGGCAGAGGCAGTCGGATCACCTGAGGTCAGGAGTTCGAGACCAGCCTGGCCACCATGGTGACATCCTGTCTCTATTCAAAATACAAAAATTAGCCAGGCGTGCCGGCGCGCTCCTGTAATCCTAGCTACTCGGGAGGCTGAAGCAGGAGAATCCCTTGAACCTGGGAGGTGGAGGTTGCAGTGAGCCAAGATCGTGCCATTGTACTCCAGCCTGGGCGACAGAGCAAGACTCCGTCTCAAAAAAGAAAAAAAAAAAAAAAATACATATGAATAAAACCCACAGATGACCCCACATCTTGATGCATTCCTTCTGTAATCATTTCACAAATGCCTATTACATGCTGCGCACTCTCTCCAGGACCTAGGATATAACACCAAAGAGACAGCTGTCTTTCACGAAGCTCATATTCCAGGTGGGTGAGACAGACAAGAAATGAGCAAACAAGGAAGTTTCAGGTAATAATCAGTGTTACCTAGAAAATAAAACAGCATGACTGGAGGGGGTGTTTTTTGCCGCCTATCCTGGCCTCAGACTAACTGGTAAGATGAGTCTCAGCAACGTGCAGGTTAAAACCTAATGACCTGGCGTGTGTAATTAATCCCAGCGCTTTGGGGGCGGGGCCAATGACTTGAGCCCAGGAGTTCCAGACCAGCCTTGGTAACAGAGTGAGACCCTGTCTCTACAAAAACAAAATAAAATTATCCGGGCATGGGAGCGCACACCTGTGGTCCCAGTTACTCTAGTGGCTAAGGTGGGAGGATCGCTTGAGCCCAGGAGGCGGAGGCTGCCCACTGAACTCCAGCCTGAGCAACAGAGGGAGATTCCATTTCTAAAACAAAAAGAAAAAGAAGACAGAGAACAAGGCAAACTAAATGAACGCCCCCTTAAAATCATCCGCCACATAATAAAGAGCCTAGGAAACGTATTTTACTACTGAGGCAGGGGAGAAGGGAAGTGGGGAGGAAAATGGGAGAGCAGAGGGAGGAAGGAAAGGCAGAAAGAAAGGCAAGCAGGCAATGACCTTAAAAAAGAAGGCTAGAGGGAAAGGGAAGAGGATGTGAATGGAGGAGGTGGGCCGCTTGCTGGGGAAACCGCATCCTGGAATTCGTTCCTAATCTCAGTTCGGAGGGAGGCGGAAGGGGCTTTCTCGCCACCTCCAGGTTGTCCCGAGGGGCTCGCCCTGCAAGGCCCGAGAACTGGGCGCCACTCTCGGCGAGGGCGGGGAAGGCTGAGGCCCAGGGGCTAGGACTGGGACGGGAAAGGCCCGGTCCAGGGCTCCCAGTTCGCTCTGGGTCCGCAGAGAACCCGGCAAACTCAGCTGCGTGGGGATGCCGTGCGCGCTGCGAGGCGGAGCTGGAAACCAGCGCTGAGACCTCTCCGACTACCCCGGCTCCACCTTTACCGTTCCGGGAAAAGCGGACGTCAGCCACAGACCCCAGCCCGGCAGGAGGGACGGCGCGCAGGGAGGGGCGGCGCGCGGGGAGGGGGACACAACACCAGGGAGGTTCGTGCGGGCGGCGCTGGGCCCGAGCCCGCCTCTCCCGAGCCCCGCTTGCCGGCCCGGAACCCCAGGCCAGCCGGCGCGCGGAGCCGCAGCCCCGCCCTCCTCCTCCTTCTCGCCCCCTCCCCCGCTTTCCGCCGCAGCCGCACCGCCCCTTTACCGTCTGGGTCGCGCCAGGCGCCATTGCATCAGAGCCGGCGGCCGGCTGCGCACGTGGAGTCGGGCGTGCGGTCCGTGCCGCTCGGCGTCCATCGGGGATGCCCACGCCTGCCTACGCTGCGGGCCGGGTCGGGTCCTGGATCCCCGGTTCTCCGCCAGCGCGCCCGGCCGCAGTCCCCAAGCCCGCATTTCCCGACACACCGCCCGGCGCCCCTAACGAGTTGGCACCAAACACTCGGCAGCCCCGCGCCCCGATCCCCACGGCGGCCCCGGGCGCTCCGCCCCTAGGTCGGGGCCGCAGCCGCTGGAGACCGAGCCAGGGGCCAGACCCGACACTCACCTGACGATCGAGTCCCGCGCCGCGGGCGTTCGGCCGCCGGGGCTGCGGCTGCTCTGGGTCTGGCCATCCAGCAGCCGCCGCTGTCCAAGCAGGTCCTCCCGGCCACCGCTGCCGCCTCCGCCGCCGCCGCCGCCGCCGCTGGCGCGACAGGGCACATGGAGGCGGAGCGGCGGGCCCGGGGGATGGGGCGGGCGGCGGAGCTGGCGCAGGACGAGTGGCAGGCGCGTGCCCATGGCGCGAGGCGGCGGGTCCTCAGGGGACACGGAGCTGAGGCTGCCGAGGGCGGCGTGGCGCGTGCCAGGCGAGCTGGCGGCGGCTGGAAGAACCTGGCGCTTCCTCCTCGTCCGCAGGGACCCCTAGGGGGCACTGCACCCGGCGGCCGTGACGTGCGGAGGGCGGGGGCCTGGGAGCCGCCGGCCGGGATGTCACGGCTTGGGGCACTTTGGTTTGGTTGGCTGTACCAGACAGAGGGTGGGGTGCGGAATGGGGCTCAGACCCTGCCCTGAGACTTTGCCTCCCTCCCTTCAGCCTGAAAGGCTGAGGTGACCCTTGGTACTCAGGGCGACAAGTTTAGACGGAAGGGCTTGGATTTACTGTACTGGAGGTGGCCTGAGGATAAGAGGCTTTGTAACTTTAGGCAGGGGCACTTAATCTGAGTGAGCTTGCGGGGCTTCCTCAGTGCTCTATCTCCTCAGAGCACAGAGATAACAATGGTCTTCTTAAAACCTTAAAAGGATTTTATAGTCCTGATTGGTTCCAGGGCCCCTCCAGGGGAACCACGTCCACAGATGCTCAAGTCCTCGGTGGAAAAAAAAAAAAAAAAGTATTGGCATATCACCTATATTCCCTAAGTCCTCACCTAACATTGTGGAGGGGTTCTTGGAAACTGAAACTTTAAGCCAAATGACTGTAAGGAAACTAGTTTGACCACAAGCTAATTGATATGAGTGAAGTTCCTACAACATATCTGTGGTCACAAAATCGCTCCTAAACTTATAAATAAAGACCGAAACCCTTCTAATATTAAACATTGAAATAAGTGTGAGCCATGCATACATTTAAGAAAAGTTTTTGGCTCACGCCTATAATCCCAGCACTTTGGGAGGCTGAGGTGGGCAGATCACTTGAGGCCAGGAATTCAAGACCAGCTTGGCCAACATGGTGAAAGCACATCGCAACTAAAAATACAGAAAATTGGCTGGGTGTGGTGACACGTGCCTGTATTCCCAGCTACTCAGGAGGCTGAGGCAGGACAATCGCTTGAACCCAGGAGACAGAGGTTGCAGTGAGCCAAGATCATGCCACTGTACTCTAGCCTGGGGGACAGAGCACAGCTCTGTCTCAAAGAAAAAAAAAAAGTTTTTCTTTTTAAAAAGCACTCCCTATCCCCCAGCTTAGAGAAAAATAAAGATTAGTAAAAGTGAGATGATTTTTACCGGCTTATTCCAACTCAGGGCACCAGGCAGGGTAGGATACCATGCCTCAGAGGGCGCACTCCCACACACCCACACTCACATTCGGACCATGTAGATGCAATTTCACCTGAAGTGCGCTGCACGGCTTTGGGATGTGACAGAAGACTGGAAGACAGAGAGAAAATCCACAGACATGGACAAAACGTGACAGTGGACCCAACCAGAAATCTATTTTTTCTCATCATTATAAGAAAACCACTGAGCAAAATGATGAAATGATGTTATTCCAGGACCTGCTGTACTTATAATACCTAATACAATGTAAATGCTATGTAAATAGATGTTACACTGTACTTTCTTATTTCTACGATTATTTTTAATTTTTTCAAATATTGTCAGTCCCAGGTTGATTGAGGATACAGAGGGCTGACCATAATTTCCAAGTAAAGTGGATATCAGATTGTAATTTTATAATTCCCAAGTGAGGGTCAGATTGTTAACTTTATATTTTTACAGTCTTATAACTTTACATTCGCATAATTCCCAAATAAGGTGGGAATAAAACTAGTCCAAGTTACAGAGATTGGTTTTCCATTAGCCAAGCACCATACTAGGACAGCGCTGGAAGGACCCCTCATACAATCCTAACAAATGTGGGGAATTGAGAGCTATTGTCTTGATGTTCAACTTCTGGAAACTGGGGTCCAGAGAGGCCCATCTGGCAGAGCTGGGAGATTGAGGCTGCAATGAGCTGTGAGTGTGTCACTGCATTCCAACCTGGGCAACAGAGTGAAACCCTGTCTCAAAAAAAAAAAAAAAAAAGGCTTCCTGAAGAAGGCAAAAGAGGTGGCACCTGGATGTAAGACCTTAGTAGTTGAGCTAAGGGAAGGTCAGTGTTGGAAATGAGCTAAGGGAAAGCCAATGTTGGAAAAGCGGGAATGTTGGAAATGAAGGCACCACATGAGCAAAAGTCTGGAGCATGATGAATTTGAGATACTGAGAGCTGTTCAGTCGAGTGGGGAGGGCGGTGCGTCCGGAATTGGTTCCTTCCGGTGGGTTCTTGGACTTGCTGACTTCAACAATGAAATCAATGACCCTCACGGTGAGTGTTATAGCTCCGAAAGATAGTGTGTCCACAGTTTATTCCTTCAGGTGGGTTCGTGGTCTCGCTGACTTAAGGAGTGAAGCTGCAGACCTTTGCAGTGAGTGTTACAGCTCTTAAAGATGGTGCATCTGGAGTCTGTTCCTTCAGATGTTCAAATGTGTTGGAGTTTCCTTCTTCTGGTGGGCTCGTGGTCTCGCTGGCTTCAGGAGTGAAGCCACAGACCCTCACCGTGAGTGTTACAGCTCATAAAGGAGTGCGAACCCAAAGAGTGAGCAGCAGCAAGATTTATTGTGAAGAGCAAAAGAACAAACCTTCCATAGTGTGAAAGGCAACCCAAGTGGGTTGCTGCTGCTGGCTCGGGTGGCCAGCTTTTATTCCCTTATTTGGCCCCACCCATGTCCCACCAATGGTCCATTTTACAGAGCACTGATTGGTCCATTTTTACAGAGTGCTGATTGGTGCGTTTACAATCCTTTAGCTAGACAGAAAAGTTCTCCAAGTACCCACACGACCCAGAAGCTCAGCTGGCTTCACCTCTCACTGGCACTCACTGTGGGATTTTGCAGCACCTAAGCTGGGGCACTCCAGCAGCCCAGAGGGAACTCATCCCAGACAATCAAGAGGAAAAGAAGGGAAGCGAGAAAGAGACAGAGACCTGTTATTGTGGCCAGCGATACTACAAAGAGGGAAAGGTGGTCCATACATGGGATTCAGCCTCCAATCAAGCCCAGCACGTGCCGGCCAGGGCCAAGTGCCAGCCTTGCTGAGCCCACACTCACCTGGAAACCACGCTGGCCCAGAAGTACCACACACAACCCCAGCTCCCGCCTGCACCTCTCTTTTCCCACTTTCCCATGAGCAGAGGCTCTGGCCTCGGCCAGCCCTGGAGAGGGGCCCTCATAGCGCTGCAGTGGGCTGAAGAGCCCCTCGAGTGCGGCCAGAGCATATGCCAAGGCCGAGGAGGCGCCAAGAGCGAGGGCTGCTAGCACATTGTCACCTCTCAATCGCCCCTCTAAACAGGACACCCCAACTGCTGCTGGGAATTGGGTGATGACCGCTCTAGCTAATTCCTGCTGGATTGGGGTGAAGAAGGGGCCCTGCAGTTGTAGTGTCCTCCGGAGGAACTCTTTAGGCCAGTGGAAGGGCCAGCAGTTCGGTCCAGGGGTCCTCGGTATAAGTTGTTAGTTGAGCTCATTTGGGGTTCCATTTGTAAGACCACCTGTAGCTTGATGGCCTCGATTCTAGAGGAAACAAATTTGACCAGGTTAAAAATACAGGGTCCAAGGCGAGTAAGAGCAAGATGGCTACCATGGGACCTAGAAAGGGGAGAAGCCATGCTGCCCAACTCCAGAGGTTGGTATAAGACTTTGAAAGGCGTTGTCTGATTTCAGAAGCTTTTTCCTGTATTGCCGGGCAGCATCTTGTACTATCCCTGACTGGTTAGTGTACAAACAACACTCTTCCCCTAAGAAGGTGCAGAGTCCTCTCTTCTCAGCAGTGAGGAGGTCTAGGCCTTGGCAGTTTTGGAGAGTCACTGCTGCCAAAAAGTCTATTTGGGATTGTAGAGTAAGGATAGATTTCGTTACTTCTTGCAAACTGTCTGAGAAATCCTTTGAGAGTGTGTGGTAGTAGGATAATGAAGTAGATAAACTGGCTATTCTGGTTCCTGTAGCAGTAGCCATCCCTAACCCTATAAGTAGGGGTATTAATTGTATGGTTCTGCACTGACAGACTTGAGCTTTGAGGGGTACTGATAGGGTCTGATTTCCACAAGGTTAGAAGTTAGGATAATATATGTTTACACTGTTCACTTTTAGCAAACTTTACTTTTGTTGGAAACCTTGTAAGTTTGGGATTTCAATTATTCTTTGCTGTTAATAAGACCTTGTTCAGCCCATATTAACTTAGAATTGGTATAGATGGCTCCTTCCTGATTCTGTAAGTACTTTAAGGTTTGGCTGAGTACAAACAACTGGCACATTTGAGCAGACCAATTACTAGGCAATTTTCCTAACTCTGCTTCTACAAGAGTTTCCTTATTTACTGAATACCCATTGTGTCTTTTTTCCTTAATTGCCAGAGGAGGAACCATCTATTCTCCTGTCCTGAAAGGAGTTCCTCCTAGGTTTGGTTGGACCTTTGTATGGGTAATTAATTAAGATTTAGATCCCCTGTTAGGAAACCTGCTGGGTTAAGGATTTTTGATTGGAAGGCTACGGGTTGTCAGTGGCCTCAGTGCTTTCAGGTTACACTCTTGTTTACACTGACAAGGTGATATTGGTGTGTTATAGGGTAACAGAGAAGACCTTCAATGATCAATTATAGGTTTTAAATGTACCCTGGCTCTTAAAGGAATAGGGCACACTGTTTTTTCTTTACTACTTCCATCTCTCTTTCTTTCTCTTTGACTTCTTTGTCTCTCTCTTTCTGACTCCCTCTTTGTCTCTGTCTCTTCCTCTCTCTGTCTCTCTCTCTGACTTTCTCTTTCGCTTTCCTTTCTGCCGGTCTTTCCTTGCCTCTGCTAGCCACTTATGCTGCTGTTCTCCCCTCTCCTTCCCCTTTTTGATGGCTTTGGCAGTGTAAGACTGCCACTTCCTTGGGTTTTTGCACCATGTGCAATAAGTCCATGATTTCCTTGTGGTATTTAATGGGGGTTCCCCCAGAGGTTAGGAACTCCCTTTCTTTCCATATTGCAGCATGGGCATGTAGGATTAGATAAGTACACTTGCTATCTGTATACATATTTATTCTTTTTCCCTTTCCCAGTTCTAAGGCTTGGGTATGTGTCACTAGTTCTCCTAACTGGGTGCTGGTCCCTAGGGCAAGAGGCTTACTTTCAAGTACGGTTACATCACTAACTATGGCATAACCTGCCCTTCGTATCCCATTCTCGACAAATGAAATTTCATTGGTATATAGGTTAGGGTCAGGATTAGTAAGGGGATTTCTAAGAGATCATCTCAGGCAGCATAAGTCTGGACTATAATTTGTTGACAGTCATGCCCGATTGGTTCCCCATCCTCTGGAAGAAAAGTGGCAGGGTTGAGGGCTGCACACATTCATATTTGAAGCACTGGTCCCTCAAGGAGTAGTGCCTGGTATCTAAGCAGGTGGTTGTCTGATAGCCATAAACTTCCTTTGGCACCTAGTAAGCCATTACATCATGAGTAGTCAAGGAAAGGTACGGTGCCTGGATGTGCATGTAGGCTAGATTTATGTTTCCCTTTACACAAACATCTCAATGTAGCAAAGAGTAACAAAGCAGTATTGCTGCCAGCATATCTCGCCTCTAGCCACAGGGTGCTTTTCGCCTATCTCATGGTCAGGTTTACACTGAGACATTTCATTCCCAGGGACGAGCAGGAGACGGAAACCTTCCCCTTATCTGAACTGCAAAGAGGCCTCCCTCTTTCACTACTACTCCTCAGCACAGACCCTTCACGAGTGTCAGGCTGGGGGATGTAACGTCTTTCCTTTCCCACAAGGCCATATCTCAGGCTGTCTCTGTCGGGGGGGACCTTGGACAATACCCAGGCTTTCTTGGGCAGAGGTCCCTGCAGCTTTCTGCAGTGCATTGTGTCCCTGGTTAATAGAGAATGGAGAATGGTGATGACTTTTACCAGGCATACTGCCTGCAAACATATTGTTAACAAGGCACATTCTGCACAGCCCTAAGTCCACTAAACCTTGATTCAATACAGCACATGTTTTTGTGAGCACAGGGTTGGGACTAAAGTTACAGATTAACAGCATCTCAAAGCAGAACAATTTTTCTTAGTACAGATCAAAATGGAGTTTCTTATGTCTTCCTTTTCTACATAGACACAGCAACAATTTGATCTCTTTCTTTTCCCCTCATTTCCCCCTTTTCTTTTTGATAAAACCGCCATCGTCATCATGGCCCATTCTCGCTGGTCGCCATCTCTTCGGAGATGCTGGGTACACCTGCAGACTAACAGCAGACAGAACAGGCACAGCAGGATTAATACGAGATTTACAATAGTGGAACTTCTGATAGTTTTAACCCAAGTGACCGGGTTAAGATTTGCAAGGCCATCAGCAGCTTCTGTGATTGCCTCAGTTCCTGGCACCAAATTTAAACAGGCTTTTGATGCCTCAAAAAATTTGTTCTGGGGGGGCAGAGCAAGATGGCCAAATAGGAACAGCTCCAGTCTCCAACTCCCAGCGCGAGCGACACAGAAGACCGGTGATTTCTGCAGTTTCAACTGAGATACTGGGGTCATCTCACTAGGGAGTGCCAGACAATCGGTGCTGGTCAGCTGCTGCAGCCCGACCAGCAAGAGCTGAAGCAGGGCGAGGCATCATCTCACCTGGGAAGCGCAAGGGGGAAGGGAATCCCTTTTCCTAGCCAGGGGAACTGAGACACACAACACCTGGAAAATCGGGTAACTCCCACCCCAATACTGCACTTTAAGCAAATGGGCACACCAGGAGATTATATCCCACACCTGGCCAGGAGGGCCCCATGGCCACGGAGCCTCCCTCATTGCTAGCACAGCAGTCTGCGATCTATCCGCAAGGCAGCAGCGAGGCTGGGGGAGGGGCGCCCACCATTGCTGAGGCTTAAGTAGGTAAACAAAGCCGCTGGGAAGCTCGAACTGGGTGGAGCTCACAGCAGCTCAAGGAAACCTGCCTGTCTTTGTAGACTCCACCTCTGGGGACAGGGCACAGCTAAACAACAACAACAAAAAAAGCAGCAGAAACCTGTACAGACGCAAATGACTCTGTCTGACAGCTTTGAAGAGATCAGTGGATCTCCCAACACAGAGGTTGAGATCTGAGAAGGGACAGACTGCCTGCTCAAGTGGGTCCCTGACCCCTGAGTAGCCTAACTGGGAGACATCCCCCACTAGGGGCAGTCTGACACCCCACACCTCACAGGGTGGAGTACACCCTGAAAGGAAGCTTCCAAAGTAAGAATCAGACAGGTACACTCGCTGTTCAGCAATATTCTATCTTCTGCAACCTCTGCTGCTGATACCCAGGCAAACAGGGTCTGGAGTGGACCTCAAGCAATCTCCAACAGACCTACAGCTGAGGGTCCTAACTGTTAGAAGGAAAACTATCAAACAGGAAGGACACCTATACCAAAACCCCATCAGTACGTCACCATTATCAAAGACCAGAGCAGATAAAACCACAAAGATGGGAAAAAGCAGGGCAGAAAAGCTGGAAATTCAAAAAATAAAGCGCGCTCCCCCCTGCAAAGGAGCGCAGCTCATTGCCAGCAATGGATCAAAGCTGGTCAGAGAATGACTTTGACGAGATGAGAAAAGGCTTCAGTCCATCAAACTTCTCAGAGCTAAAGGAGGAATTACGTACCCAGCGCAAAGAAACTAAAAATCTTGAAAAAAGAGTGGAAGAATTGACAGCTAGACTAATTAATGCAGAGAAGGTCATAAACGAAATGACAGAGATGAAAACCATGACACGAGAAATACATGGCAAATGCACAAGCTTCAGTAACGGACTCGATCAACTGGAAGAAAGAGTATCAGCGATTGAGGATCAAATGAATGAAATGAAGCGAGAAGAGAAACCAAAAGAAAAAAGAAGAAAAAGAAATGAACAAAGCCTGCAAGAAGTATGGGATTATGTAAAAAGACCAAATCTACGTCTGATTGGGGTGCCTGAAAGTGAGGGGAAAATGGAACCCAGTTGGAAAACACTCTTCAGGATATCATCCAGGAGAACTTCCCCAACCTAGTAGGGCAGGCCAACATTCAAATTCAGGAAATACAGAGAATGCCACAAAGATACTCCTCGAGAAGAGCAACTCCAAGACACATAATTGCCAGATTCACCAAAGTTGAAATGAAGGAAAAAAATTAAGGGCAGCCAGAGAGAAAGGTCAGGTTACCCACAAAGGGAAGCCCATCAGACTAACAGCAGATCTCTCGGCAGAAACTCTACAAGCCAGAAGAGAGTGGGGGCCAATATTCAACATTCTTAAAGAAAAGAATTTTAAACCCAGAATTACATATCCAGCCAAACTAAGTTTCATCAGTGAAGGAGAAATAAAATCCTTTACAGATAAGCAAATGCTTAGAGATTTTGTCACCACCAGGCCTGCCTTACAAGAGACCCTGAAGGAAGCCCTAAACATGGAAAGGAACAAGCGGTACCAGCCATTGCAAAAACATGCCAAAATGTAAAGACCATTGAGGCTAGGAAGAAACTGCATCAACTAACGAGCAAAATAACCAGTTAATATCATAATGGCAGGATCAAGTTCACACATAACAATATTAACCTTAAATGTAAATGGACTAAATGCTCCAATTAAAAGACACAGACTGGCAAACTGGATAAAGAGTCAAGACCCATCAGTCTGCTGTATTCAGGAGACCCATCTCACATGCAGAGACATACATAGGCCCAAAATAAAGGGATGGAGGAAGATCTACCAAGCAAATGGAGAACAAAAAAACAGGGGTTGCAATCCTAGTCTCTGATAAAACAGACTTTAAACCATCAAAGATCAAAAGAGACAAGAAGGCCATTACATAATGGTAAAGGGATCAATTCAACAGGAAGACTAACTCTCCTAAATATATATGCACCCAATACAGGAGCACCCAGATTCATAAAGCAAGTCCTTAGAGACTTACAAAGAGACTTAGACTCCCATACAATAATAATGGGAGACTTCAACACTCCACTGTCAACATTAGACAGATTAATGAGACAGAAAGTTAACAAGGATATCCAGGAATTGAACTCATCTCTGCACCAAGCGGACCTAATAGACATCTATAGAACTCTCCACCCCAAATCAACAGAATATACATTCTTCTCAGCACCACATCGCACTTATTCCAAAATTGACCACATAATTGGAAGTAAAGCACTCTTCAGCAAATGTAAAAACACAGAAATTATAACAAACTGTCTCTCAGACCACAGTGCAATCAAACTAGAACTCAGGACTAAGAAACTCAATCAAAACCACTCAACTACATGGAAACTGAACAACCTGCTCCTGAATGACTACTGGGTACATAACAAAATGAAGGCAGAAATAAAGATGTTCTTTGAAACCAATGAGAACAAAGATACAACATACCAGAATCTCTGGGACACATTTAAAGCAGTGTGTAGAGGGAAATTATAGCACTAAATGCCCACAAGAGAAAGCTGGAAAGATCTAAAATTGACACTCTAACATCACAATTAAAAGAACTAGAGAGGCAAGAGCAAACACATTCAAAAGCTAGCAGAAGGCAAGAAATAACTAAGATCAGAGCAGAACTGAAGGAGATAGAGACACAAAAAACTCTTCAAAAAATCAATGAATCCAGGAGTTAGTTTTTTGAAAAAAATCAACAAAATTGACAGACTGCTAGCAAGACTAATAAAGAAGAAAAGAGAGAAGAATCAAATAGACGCAATAAAAAATGATAAAGGGGATATCACCACTGACCCCACAGAAATACAAACTACCATCAGAGAATACTATAAACACCTCTACGCAAATCAACTAGAAAATCTAGAAGAAATGGATAATTTCCTGGACACTTATACTCTTCCAAGACTAAACCAGGAAGAAGTTGAATCCCTGAATAGACCAATAGTAGGCTCTGAAATTGAGGCAATAATTAATAGCCTACCCACCAAAAAAAGTCCAGGACCAGATGGATTCATAGCTGAATTCTACCAGAGGTATAAGGAGGAGCTGGTACCATTCCTTCTGAAACTATTCCAATCAATAGAAAAAGAGGGAATCCTCCTAACTCATTTTATGAGGCCAACATCATCCTGATACCAAAGCCTGGCAGAGACACAACAAAAAAAGAGAATTTTAGACCAATATCCCTGATGAACATCGATGCAAAAAAAATCCCTCAATAAAATGGGCAAAGAAGCCAAAAGCTTATCCCCATGATCAAGTGGGCTTCATCCCTGGGATGCAAGGCTGGTTCAACATTCGCAAATCAATAAACGTAATCCAGCATATAAACAGAACAAAAGACAAGAACCACATGATTATCTCAATAGATGCAGAAAATGCTTTTGACAAAATTCAACAGCCCTTCATGCTAAAAATGCTCAATAAATTCGGTATGATGGAACGTACCTCAAAATAATAAGAGCTATTTATGACAAACCCACAGCCAATATCATACTGAATGGGCAAAAACTGGAAGCATTCCCTTTGAAAACTGGCACAAGACAGGGATGCCCTCTCTCACCACTCCTATTCAACATAGTGTTGGAAGTTCTGGCTAGGGCCATCAGGCAAGAGAAAGAAATCAAGGGTATTCAGTTAGGAAAAGAAGAAGTCAAATTGTCCCTGTTTGCAGATGACATGATTGTATATTTAGAAAACCCCATCGTCTCAGCCCAAAATCTCCTTAAGCTGATAAGCAACTTCAGCAAAGTCTCAGGATACAAAATTAATGTGCAAAAATCACAAGCATTCTTATACACCAGTAACAGACAAACAGAGAGCCAAATCAGGAATGAACTTCCATTCACAATTGCTTCAAAGAGAATAAAATACCTAGGAATCCACTTACAAGGGATGTAAAGGACCTCTTCAAAGAGAACTACAAACCACTGCTCAGTGAAATCAAAGAGGACACAAACAAATGGAAGAACATACCATGCTCATGGATAGGAAGAATCAATATCGTGAAAATGGCCATACTGCCCAAGGTTATTTATAGATTCAATGCCATCCCCATCAAGCTACCAATGAATTTCTTCACAGAATTGGAAAAAATTGCTTCAAAGTTCGTATGGAACCAAAAAAGAGCCCGCATTGCCAAGACAATCTAAAGTCAAAAGAACAAAGCTGGAGGCATCACGCTACCTGACTTCAAACTATACTACAAGGCTACAGTAACCAAAACAGCATGGTACTGGTACCAAAACAGAGATATAGACCAATGGAACAGAACAGAGTCCTCAGAAATAATACTACACATCTACAGCCATCTGATCTTTGACAAACCTGAGAGAAACAAGAAATGGGGAAAGGATTCCCTATTTAATAAATGATGCTGGGAAAATTGGCTAGCCATAAGTAGAAAGCTGAAACTGGATCCTTTCCTTACTCCTTATATGAAAATTAATTCAAGATGGATTAGACACTTAAATGTTAGACCTAACACCATAAAAACCCTAGAAGAAAACCTAGGTAGTACCATTCAGGACATAGGCATGGGCAAGGACTTCATGTCTAAAACACCAAAAGCAATGGCAGCAAAAGCCAAAATTGACAAATGGGATCTAATTAAACTAAAGAGCTTCAGCACAGCAAAAGAAACTACCATCAGAGTGAACAGGCAACTTACAGAATGGGAGAAAATTTTTGCAATCTACTCCTCTGACAAAGGGCTAATATCCAGAATCTACAAAGAACTCAAACAATTTACAAGAAAAAAACAAACAACCCCATCAAAAAGTGGGCAAAGGATATGAACAGACATTTCTCAAAAGAAGACATTCATACAGCCAACAGACACATGAAAAAATGCTCATCATCACTCGCCATCAGAGAAATGCAAATCAAAACCACAATGAGATACCATCTCACACCAGTTAGAATGGCAATCATTAAAAAGTCAGGAAACAACAGGTGCTGGAGAGGATGTGGAGAAATAGGAGCACTTTTACACTGTTGGTGGGATTGTAAACTAGTTCAACCATTATGGAAAACAGTATGGCAATTCCTCAAGGATCAGAACTAGATGTACCATATAACCCAGCCATCCCACTACTGGGTATATACCCAAAGGATTATAAATCATGCTGCTATAAAGACACATGCACACGTATGTTTATTGCGGCACTATTCACAATAGCAAAGACTTGGAATCAACCCAAATGTCCATCTGTGACAGACTGGATTAAGAAAATGTGGCACATATACACCATGGAATACTATGCAGCCATAAAAAGGATGAGTTTGCGTCCTTTGTAGGGACATGGATGCAGCTGGAAACCATCATTCTTAGCAACTATCACAAGAACAGAAAACCAAACACCACATGTTCTCACTCATAGGTGGGAACTGAACAATGAGATCACTTGGACTCGGGAAGGGGAACATCACACACCGGGGCCTATCATGGGTAGGGGTGAGGGGGGAGGGATTGCATTGGGAGTTATACCTGATATAAATGACGAATTAATGGGTGCTGACGAGTTGATGGGTGCAGCACACCAACATGGCACAAGTATACATATGTAACAAACCTGCACATTATGCACATGTACCCTAGAACTTAAAGTATAATAATAATAATAATAAAATTTGTTCTTTTAATTTTGAAATGTGTAAAGTAAGATTATCTTCTCTTCCTTGTAGATGGCATCTAACCATGTCCCAGGGATGCTCAGACCCGTTATAGGCTTGGGGTGTAGTAAAAAAATCTGACGTATTCCAGTCACACTGTAACTGAAAACAATGTTCCAAGCTCATGAGCCTATCTCCCATCCAAATGACATTTTGTCTAAGATCATTAATCTGATCTGCCAACTTTTTGATCAATACCAGGTTGTGAATTCCACAATCTCGTAGAATATTTTGCCAATTGTTTTTTTTGTTTTTTGTTTTTTTTTTTTGAGGCGGAGTCTCGCTCTGTCGCCCGGACTGGAGTGCAGTGGCCGGATCTCAGCTCACTGCAAGCTCCGCCTCCCGGGTTTACACCATTCTCCTGCCTCAGCCTCCTGAGTAGCTGGGACTACAGGTGCCCGCCACCTCGCCGGGCTCGTTTTTGTATTTTTAGTAGAGATGGGCTTTCACCGTGTTAGCCAGGATGGTCTCGATCTCCTGACCTCGTGATCCGCCCATCTCGGCCTCCCAAAGTGCTGGGATTACAGGCTTGAGCCACCGCGCCCGGCCTGCCAATTGTTAACAAAGTGTACTGTTTGAACAGAAGAGTGCAATGCAACAACTCCTGCCACAGCGGCCATAGCTGTGACTGCAATTAATCCCATAATCACTGCAATCAAAGTAAAAATGAATCTTTTGGATCTATTTAGAATGCCTTTTAATACTTCAGTCAAAATATGGATGGATGGCGAAGTCTCCCATGGTCGGTCCATGGACACAGGGATCCATGTGCCCTCTCTTGCTCTCACTAGTAGAATACAGTGCTGCCAATTAAAAGTTGAATCAATGCAAGTAAACAGTCTACAATTTTCACAGGTTATAGTTTGGGAATCTGGGTTAATAACTATTTTACCTACAACTAGCATATAAGGGAGCTTACACAACTTTGCAAAGGAATTATCAGACTGGAATTTAGGTCGATAGTATACGATGGCTTATGGTCTCTTGTTTTTATAGCTTGATTTCCAGACCAAATTCTAGTGTGTTGTGAGGCCACAGTAAGCTTCCAAAGTTCTGGGTTCTCAGGACCAGTAACAGGACTAACTTTGCTCGAGGTGATGAGATTCGCTTTTTATCCCATTCCCAAGGGTAGAGAGACTCTAACGTTTTGTACTTATTTTTATCTAAACCTTCTGTTAAGTCACTGTTCACACTTGGACTCACATGTGCACTGGGACACGATTGAGTTTGTCCTATGCAAATGCGGTAGAATTGACCTCGAGGTGCGCAATGTATAATGGTTCCAAATTCATCGTTTTGTAATATCGCCGCACTATCAGCCACCCATTCTTCTCCAACTAAAACTCCTGGGCCTTTTGATCCTTTGGGAATTTCTTTGGGGCAAGGCTTCCCCTTAGGCCTAGACTTTAATGATCTTTGATAAGAAGGGTCCTGCAAATAATTTACCTGTGGCCTGAGTGACATTCCACTTACCATGTGATAAGTAAATCCACTGGTGGCACTGATAGTAGGTACTTCTACCAACCAATTCTGGGTTGCAGGCATTAAGCATCCCGGTGCTCTGCCTAGGCAAATAGGAGGATAACGATACCCAGTGGAAATATTCGTCATCATTCCTTCTTCCTCGGGTTGGGCAGGGCCACGATCATCCGTGGGGCCAGATACCCATGCACTATTATTAACATATACTTTAATAGGATTATCTACCCATGTAACTGCCCGAATTAAGGGTGGGAAAGGCACATAGGCCCTGTAAGTACAATTAGCTGCAGCTGCTCCTGCAGACATGGGGAGACTTACCACCGTTGATACAATCATCAAAGCTGCAAGCAGCATATTCTCTGGAGTTCATGTCACCTTTGTGAATGCACTTAATGCCACTGAACTGTATATTTAAAAATGGTTAAGAGGGCAAATTTTATGTGCATTTTACCACCATCTTAAAAATCAAGAAGGAGGTGGAGAAACATCTCAAATTGGTGATCTAAGTTTGCTAGAGTCAATTTCCATCGTTTACAACAAAGCCCTCTGTTGTTTTGTACAGTGGTTAAAGTGAATGCAGGTGAAGGTCACTGGCCATGAGCAAGTCAAGAAAATAAGGGGCTAGATGTTGGGTAGGTCATCCATCGAAATATCCATCAAATACGGATTTTCTAGATATTTTCAGGATGGTAGTAGTATATAGAGGTGGAGAGTATAGGATAAGAAAACTGACTCTGAGCTGTGGGCTCACCTTCACTGAATGAGGTCAACCGGTAAGAAGGTTAATAGATGATAGGAGTCAGGTGACACAAAGATTTGCATTCCAGGCTGGGCACAGTGGCTCACGCCTGTAATCCCAACACTTTGGGAGGCTGAGGCAGGCAAATCACCTGAGGTCAGGAGTGAGAAACCAGCCTGACTAACATGGTAAAACCGCCTCTCTACTAACAATACAAAAATTAGCTGGGCGTCATGGCATCCGCCTGTAATCCCAGCTACTGGGGAGACTGAGGCAGGAGAATTGCTTGCACCCGGGAGGCAGAAGTTGCAGTGAGTCGAGATAGAGCCATTGCACTCCAGCTTGGGCAACAAGAGCAAAACTCCGTCTAAAAAAAAAAAGAGAGAGGAAAAAAAAAAGATTTGCATTCCAAATAGCCACCATGCAATAGTTCATTCATTCATGAGGGCAGAGAAGGAATGGTCTCCAGCCACAGCATGAATCCATGAAGCACTGACTCCACCTCCTGAACTTGAGATGTTGTATTGTGGGAGAATGAATAGCCTTCCATTTTTTTAAATTTTATTTTTATTATTATACTTTAAGTTCTAGGGTACGTGTGCACAATGTGCAGGTTTGTTACATATGTATACATGTGTCATGTTGGTGTGCTGCACCCATTAATTCATCATTTACATTGGGTATATCTTCTAAAGCTATCACTCCCCCATCTCCCCACCCCACAACAGGCCCCAGTGTGTGATGTTCCCCTTCCTGTGTCCAAGTGTTCTCATTGTTCATTTCCCACCTACGAGTGAGAACATGCTGTTTGGTTTTCTGTCCTTGAGATAGTTTGCTCAGAATGATGGTTTCCAGCTTCATCCATGTCCCTACAAAGGACATGAGCTCATCCTTTTTTATGGCTGCATAGTATTCTGTGATATATATGTGCCACATTTTCTTAATCCAGTCTATCATTGATGGACATCTGGGTTGGTTCCAAGTCTTTGCTATTGTGAATAGTGCCGCAATAAACACACGTGTGCATGTGTCTTTATAGCAGCATGATTTATAATGCTTTGGGTATATACTCAGTAATGGGATGGCCGAGTCAAATGGTACTTCTAGTTCTAGATCCTTGAGGAATTGCCACACTGTCTTCCACAATGGTTGAACTAGTTTACTGTCCCACCAACAGTGTAAAAGTGTTCCTATTTCTCCACATCCTCTCCAGCACCTGTTGTTTCCTGACTTTTTAATGATTGCCATTCTAACTGGTGTGAGATGGTATCTCATTGTGGTTTTGATTTGCATTTCTCTGATGGCCATTGATGATGAGTATTTTTTCATGTATCTGTTGCCTGCATAAATGTCTTCTTTTGAGAAGTGTCTGTTCATATCCTTCGCCCACTTTATGATGTTGTTGTTTGATTTTTTCTTGTAAATTTGTTTAAGTTCTTTGTAGATTCTGGATATTAGCCCTTTGTCAGAGGAGTAGATTGCAAAAATTTTCTCCCATTCTGTAAGTTGCCTGTTCACTCTGATGGTACTTTCTTTTGTTGTGCAGAAGTTCTTTAGTTTAATTAGATCCCATTTGTCAATTTTGGCTTATGTTGCCACTGCTTTTGGTTTTAGACATGAAGTCCTTGCCCATGCCTATGTCCTGAATGGTATTGCCTAGGTTTTCTTCTAGGGCTTTTATGGTTTTAGGTCTAACATTTAACTCTTTAATCCATCTTTTTGTATAATTAATTTTTGTATAAGGTGTAAGGAAGGGATCCAGTTTCAGCTTTCTACATATGGCTAGCCAGTTTTCCCAGTAACATTTATTAAAGTGGGAATCCTTTCCCTATTTCTTGTTTTTGTCAGGTTTGCCAAAGACCAGATGGTTGTAGATGTGTGATATTATTTCTGAGGGCTCTGTTCTGTTCCATTGGTCTATATCTCTGTTTTTGTACCAGTACCATGCTGTTTTGGTTACTATAGCCTTCTAGTATAGTTTGAAGTCAGGTAGCATGATGCCTCCAGCTTTGTTCTTTTGACTTAGGATTGTCTTAGCAATGCAGGCTCTTTTTGGTTCCATATAAACTTTAGTTTTTTCCAGTTCTGTGAAGAAAGTCATTGGTAGCTTGATGGGGATGGCATTAAATCTATAAGTTACCTTGGGTAGTATGGTCATTTTCATGATATTAATTGTTCCTATCCATGAGCATGGAGTGTTCTTCCATTTGTTTGTGTCCTCTTTTATTTCATTGAGCAGTGGTTTGTAGTTTTCCTTTAAGAGGTCCTTCACATCCCTTGTAAGTTGGATTTCTAGGTATTTTACTCCCTTTGAAGCAATTGTGAATGGCAGTCCACTCGTGATTTGGCTCTGTGTTTGTCAGTTATTGGTGTATAGGAATGCTTGTGATTTTTGCACATTAATTTTGTATCCTGAGACTTTGCTGAAGTTGCTTATCAGCTGAATAGCCTTCCTTTAAGAGGTCCCCAGGAGAAACATTCTTAAGGAAGAGCTAAGTGTTAGTTTAAAAAAGAAATGAGTTGGCCGGATGTGGTGGCTCATGCCTGTAACCCCAGTATTTTAGGAGGCCGAAGTGGCAGGATCACAAGGTCAGATTGAGACCATCCTGGCCAACATGGTGAAACCTCATTTCTACTAAAAAATTAGCCAGGAGTGGTGGCACTTGCCTGTATTCCCAGCTACTTGGGAGGCTGAGGCAGGGAATCACTTGAACCAGGGAGTTGGAGGTTGCAGTGAGCTGAGACTGCACCACTGCACTCCAGCCTGGTGATAGAGGGAGACACCATCTCAAAAAAAAAAAAAAAAAAAATTAATTGAGGGAACTGCTTCCATGAAAATATAGGGATGTAGAGTTGTTCAATATGGAACTTAAAGTGATCCAGAGCATGCAGAGAGATGTGGGAAGAACAGCAGCAGTGAGAAGGTGGGTCAGGAGAGAGAACGCAGGGTGTAAGACTAGCCAGGAAGGATGGTCAGAGGAGCAGCAACCCAGAGTAATGGTGTGAAGCCTGGTGGTTTATGTGGCCCCTAAAATGCCAAGGACACAGACCCAGGAAATACTGGAAGGCTACAAAGGTAGACAGGACACTTGGATAAAACAAGGGTCAACATAGTTTGCACTTCTATGGGAGTTTGTTCTGTGAAAGGGCTGTATATACACAGTAACCCCCAAATGCAGAAGGAGCCTGGAAACCAAAGGAGGCAGAGAAATCCAATGTGTGGGTTTTGGGTGATTTATTAAGGAAACTTACAAACAGAAATGTGGTCTTGGGCAGCTACAAGATAGGTAGATCGCTGTACCACAACCCCCTAGACCCAGGGCTTATATCTTGGGGAAAAAGATACGTGCTCTGGAAGGAATGTGTAGGTGGCTACCAGTGTCACAGCCTATGATTTCTGCAACAGTAACCAGGGTTGTTTTGAAGGAAACTTACAGTGAATGGGTGTTTCTACATAAATAATAATACATCAACTCAACATTTTGGAGGCATTCCCAGACTCAGGATTAGTCAGTGGATTGGTATTTAAAATAAAGTCACTCTTGTCCCCACCAAGAGTTTTCCTCTTCAATGAATGAGGAAGCCCTGTGTAGCAGGCAAAAGTTCCTCTTCAACATTTCCCCTTTAAATCACAAATCTTATTGATATCTTTTCTCAAAACTGTTTCTTATTTTATGGTAATAACTCTGTTAAGCCTTATGTAGCAAATGTAACAGAATAAGCCTACTCTGACTTCAGTATCTATGTTAAACATGCTCACAGACACGTAGTACTTTCTATGTCCTTGTACCTTAGTCAAAACATTCGTGCTGGACGTGCCCAGGCATATCCCAGCTTGCAGCCTACACTCCTCCCTTATTTGGGAATATTATTACTTTTCTATGTCCTTTCATAAGCAACTTTCTTTTTTTCCTTGTTCCTCACTGCCTTTACCTATTTAAAAAAGTTTTGAACTGTTAGCCAATCGGGTTTTAGTTTAGATTGTGAGGTCTGGCTCCAGCCAATGGAGTCAGGACACAGCAACAGGGACCTCAGGCGGAAGGCAAAAATAGTCTAGTATCTTTTTTACTTTGTGGGTACTCCCAGCAGGATTGCTGACAGGCACCAACCTTTCTGCAAAGAGTAAAAGTCTCCTTGTTCAGGAAACTGTTTGTCTAATTGTGAACTCCTCTCTGTGACAGCAGGGAATAAGCATTTATTTCCAACACTTTGGGTCTCCCAGCAAGTGTGTCTGGAATTGGTGGGTTCTTGGTCTCACTGACTTCAAGAATGAAGCTGCGGACCCTCGCGGTGAGTGTTACAGTTCTTAAAGATGGTGTGTCCGGTGTTTGTTCCTTCTGATGTTCGGACATTTCTGGAGTTTCTTCCTCCCGGTGGGTTTGTGGTCTCCCTGGCTTCAGGAATGAAGCTACAGACCTTCATGGTGTTATAGCTCATAAAGGTGGTGCAGACCCAAAGAGTGAGCAGCAGCAAGGTTTATCGTGAAGAGCAAAAGAACAAAGCCTCCACAGCAGGTAAATGGATCCATGCAAGTTGCCACTGCTGGTGCTGGTGACCAGCTTTTAGTCTCTTATTTGGCCCCGCCCATATCCTACGGATTGGTTCATTTTACAGAGCACTGATTGGTTCATTTTACAGAGTGCTGACTGGTCCATTTTACAGAGCACTGATTGGTCCATTTTACAGAGAGCTGACTGGTCCGTTTTTACAGCGTACTGATTGGTACATTTACAATCCTTTAGCTAGACAGAGTGCTGATTGGTGCATTTACAATCCTTTAGCTAGACAGAAAAGTTCTCCAAGTCCCCACAGGACCCAGAAGCCTGTAGGCTTCACCTCTCACTGGCACTCACCATGGGAGTTTAGAGCACCAAGCCTGGGCATTCCAGCAGTACAGAGGGAGCTGGTTCCAGACAATCAAGAGGAAAAGAGAGGAAGCAAGAAAGAGAGGGAGACCTGCTGTTGTGGCCAACGATCCTGCGAAGAGGGAATGGCGGTCCACGCACAGGATTCAGCCTCCTTATCAAGCCCAGCAGGCGCCGGCACTCACCTGGAACACACGCCAGCCCGGGAGCACGGTGCGCAGCCCAGCTCCTGGCCCGCGCCTCTCTCTTCACACTTCCCCCTGAGCAGAGGGAATGGGTTCAGGCCTGGCCAGCCCCAGAGAGGGGCCGTCATAGCGCAGCGGTGGGCTGAAGGGCTCCTGGAGCGCGGCCAGAGCAGACGCCGAGGCCGAGGAGGCGCCGAGAGCGAGCCAGGGCTGCTAGCACGTTGTCACCTCTCAGAAGGACTACCTGAGCCATGTAGTTTGCTGGCTTGGGGAGAAGCTCGGGTTTGATGCAGCTTTTTCCGAAGCTCCCAGGGAGTGCAGTCTGAGCCTGGTTTCTGATTGTTTAGGCTGGAAAGCGTGGCCCCGGAAGGTGCAAGCCTGGTCCCTAGGAGTATGGGTAGCATAGACACCAACAATGCTTGGCAAAATCTGTCTTATTATTAATAACAACCAGTGTATGGTACTACAGGTGAGGCATGCATGGAGACATTTGATACATGAATCTTTAACTGCAGCTGAATTTATTCTCTTAAATTCCCGGAAGTCTAATTACTGGCTCAAAGAGGATGAATTTTTAATGTTACTGGTTCATATTGCTAAATTCATTTATAATATTCTATACCAATGTATATTCTCATTCAATTGGGTTTAACAGTCTTTCTCCATCCTTAATCATATTGCGTAAAAATTTAAAAAAAATTTCTTTGTCACAAAATTAGCATGCTTTTGAGACCATTCTTTAGGGGTCTCCTGATTTTGTATTTCTTAATGTCTTGTATTATTCTCTTACCCCAGACTATCAATTCAAGTACATTTATAGAGCATACAGTGTTGGAAGATAGAAATAGTGTCTCCCCTTAGGGCAGAAGGCAGATTTGTTTGCCTCCATAGAATAAAGATAATGTCTCCCTCCAGGGGCAAAGGTTTGGCAGATTTGCTAGTAGCTTCTTTTAAGTTTGGGGATTTCTGAGCTCAGGGGTCCTCTGCTGTGGAATGAACCACAGTTGCTCTGACACTAGAGCGGCTAGGGGAAGCAATGCAAATGTAAAGCTCGTACTGCTGGCTGTGCTGTAATCATGTCCTTCATCTCTTACCCAGGAGTCTTGTGTCTTCTGCCAGGGTTTATGAAACTGATGCAGGTTACCTTGTTAGCTTGCAAGCTGGGTAAAATCTCACAGTTCTTGGCAATCATTTCTGAGCTGGGCTTTGAGGACTCAGCAGGTTTCCCTTTGGATAGTAGGGGAAGGGTATTGCAGGCAGAGGGAGCAGCTCCTATTCATATAAAGGCAGAGACAGATTGTGGAGGGCTTTGTGGAGGATTTTTTTTTTTTTCCTTTGAGATGGAGTCTCGCTTTGTTGCCCAAGCTGGAGTGCACTGGTGTGATCTCGGCTCACTGCAACCTCCGCCTCCTCGGTTCAAGAGATTCTCCTGCCTCAGCCTCCTGAATAGCTGGGATTCCCGGCATGCACCACCAAGCCTGGCTAAGTTTTGTATTTTTAGTAGAGATGGGTTTTCACCATGTTGGCCAGGCTGGTCTCGAACTCCTGACCTTAAGTGATCTGCCTGCCTCTGTCCCCTAAGGTGCTGGGATTACAGGTGTGAACCACCGCGCTTGGCCCTGGAGGATTTTATTCTGTGTTTAAAACACAGAATAAAAGACAGGAAGTGGGGAAGACCGTGGCAAGACAACCAGTTAGGACACTGTTACAGTAGTCCAACAAAAAGACTGCAAACTAGAGGAGGAGCTTCTGAGGAAGAAAGGAGTCGTACATGGGGAAAAATGACATCAGTTTCGGACAACTCAGGTAGAGATGTCCTGCAGGAAAAATCTTCAATCCTCCTGGCACTTAAGAGGGGAGTTTGAGCCTAGAGATGGTGTTTTGGGAAACAGAGTATATATAGTAGTGAATTCAAGTGAATTCATAATATTAAAGGAGAAGGGAGTGGAGATGATTTAGTATCACAAACCTGAGGCCTCTGGAGGCTTCTAGAGGACAGGCAGATAATACAGTATTAACTAGGGAAGTGGACCAGGTGTAAAACTTCCCCCAAAGCAGCAATACGTTCTACAGACTTGTGACATATGTTTATTATACCTTAAGAGGAGAGATTTCTTATTTTCTACCTAAAGCGTCTGTATTCAAGTGTACCACGGCTGCTTTAAATTTGTTGACCAAGTCCATAATGAAACACAGAGGAACCATTTCGCCCAAAGGTCAAAGCAAGTGTCTGCCTTTTAGGGTGACTTTCACCTTTAGATCCCCTCCTTAGATCTCACAGCATTGGCCTCACCAGAACCCAGGTCCACACATACCACATTTTTTTTTTTTTCAAGAGGTGGAAATTTGGATTTTATGCTTAGCCCTTTCAAATTATACAAGCCTAGGGCCAGGCATGGTGGCTCACGCCTGTAATCCCAGCACTTTGGAAGGCCGAGGGGGGGTGGATCACTTGAGCCCAGGAGTTTGAGACCAGCCTGGGCAACATGGTGAAACCCTGTCTTTACTAAAAACACAAAAATTAGGCAGGCGTGATGGCACGTGCCTGTAGTCCCAGCTATTTGGGAGGCTGAGGCAAGAGAATTGCTTGAGCCCGGAATGTGGAGGTTGCAGTGAGCTGAGATCACGCCACTGCACTCCAGCCTGGGCAACAGTGCGAGACTGTCTCCAAATAAATAAATAAAACTGCACAAGCCAGATTGAGCCTCTGGGCCAGCAGTTTGTAGCCTCTGGCTTAACTGTGCTCTAGTAGAAGGAATCTGCTTACCCTGTGGTCTTGATGGTTCCATGAGAACTATGTGGAGAGGCATACATTGCTATGTAAACAGGAGGGCAAACTGGGGGCTTGTATTTGCCCCTTAGAGCAGATGATTTGATCACCATCCAAGCCCTGTTGTTTTATATTGAGCTGAATAAACATGGTTTTGGAACCAATGAGGTGGAACTGCCTGCTTGTCTTTTTTTCCTATTGTATGATGCATGTGAATAAGCCATTGTCAGGAAAATAAGACTCTTTTTTGTAGATACATAAAGTGGAATTTGCTCCATGGGTGTGTACCACAGTTGTAAAGTCGGCAAGTGTGTTTTTTGGCACCCAAAATCTCAGCATTCTGGGCCTTTTCCTTCCACCTTATCTGACTTCAACCCCACATCACGTGCTAGGGTGCTCTGTGCTCTCGTCACATCATCAAAAGCAGTTACCAGGACAGGCACTGGTCTACATGGAATTTTGAGGAGAGTCTGATAACCCCACCCTCCTGTGCCCATATAGATGCTTAGCCTAAAAGGTTACTGGAAATCTGCAGAGTAAATGTCTCTGGAATTCTATCAGCCATGAGATGGGAAAGGTGCAGAGTCTTTCCAAAATGCCACCTCCCCTGACCTAACTAATAGGAGCACTAGAGAAAGTTGATACTGGATTTCTGAGTGTGCTGTGAATTTTTTTAAAGCAACTTATTTGCTGTTGTTACTTCCCTCCTTTGTGTATCTGGTTTGAATATGTTTTTCACATGCTTTGGGCTCAGATGAGTTTTTAACTCTATTCAATGATTAAAATGTATGGGACACTACAAGTTGCCCAGCAGTGTGTGGAGCTGGTAAAGCCATTTCTACCTCAGCCGGTCAAAGCAGACAATGGTTGCATGTGCTAAATTTTAGAATATTATTTCTTTTCTTTTTAAGATGGAGTCTTGCTCTTGTTGCCCAGGATGGAGTGCAATGGCGAGATTTCGGCTCACTGCAACCTCCACTTCCTGGGTTCAAGCAATTCTCCTGCCTCAGCCTCCCAAGTAGCTGGCATTACAGGCGCCCACCACCACGCCCAGCTAATTTTTGTATTGTTAGTAGAAACGGGGTTTCCCCATGTTGGTCAGGCTGGTCTCGAACTCCTGACCTCAGGTGATCCAAAGTGTTGGGATTACAGGTGTGAGCCACTGTGCCTGGCCTAGAATATTCTATCAAAAATGAATTTTTGATCTTCTGTTAAAGAGCTTTCAAATATGCTATACACCAGACATTCCAAATTTTATTAATTTACAGTTATATAGGTTGTACAATCATATTTTGCATTTAAGCTTTTTAATACAGCATAATTTCCACAGTATCTCTGTGGAATAAGCATATATATAATATTCATATATATATCATAAGCATATATATATTTTGTTAAACAAAAACATTGAAAAAAAGGGTAGGCATGATAGCTCATGCCTGTAATCCCTGCAGTTTGGGAGGCCAAGGCAGGAGGATCACTTGAGGCCAGGAACTCACGACCAGCCTGGGTGAGACCATATCTCTTTAAAAAAACACCAACAAGGCTGGGCATGGTGGCTCATGCCTGTAATCCCAGAACTTTGGGAGGCTGAGGCGGGAGGGTCACCTGGATTCAGGAGTTCGAGACCAGCCTGGCCAATATGGTGAAACCCCGTCTCTACTAGTAGTACAAAAATTAGCCGGGCATGGTGGCGCACACCTGTAATCCCAGCTACTCAAGAGGCTAAGGTAGGAGAATCACTTGAACCCGAGGAGACAGAGGTTTCAGTGAGCCGAGATCGTGCCACTGCACTCCAGTCTGGCCGATAAGAGTAAGACCCTGTCTCAAAAAAAAAAAAAAAAAAAAAAAAAAGAATTGAGGGTAGTTATCACAATCCATCTGGATAGAGAAAGTTATACAGCATTAGGGGATCTCAGAGTTCTTGAAGTAGTAACATTTGCTCTTTCAAACAGAGTTTTTTTATTGTTTTTACATCAAATGAAACTTAAGAGACAAATGTTATCAAGTATTCATGTTCAACAGCTGTATTTATAGCTCATTATAAGCCTGCTCATTAAAATTTTTCTTTAAGGACTGAATTTATGTTTACCATTACACAGGGCACGGTTCTTCTCCTGCCATTTGTTTCTCTAAACTGAACTTGGAGCGAATCCATTCCACCTCAAGGTGGAACAGGAAGATAAGGCAGATCTGAGGGCTCCTCAATGTGAGGTTGGAAATTCTTCTCTCTAAAATACACTGAAAGCTGAAGGCTGTTTCTTCAGTGTGAGGAAAGTCAGGTAATCCACATTTTCATTATAATGGGGTAGAGCTTTTTGCTTATATTTGGAAAGAGTTGCTTTGGAAAGTGTCTGTAATTATCAACTTATAGCAGTATATTTTTGTTCCCTGTAAACTTTCTATTAAAGAAAATTAACATGAAGTTACATGAAAAGAATCTCAATTTGTGCCAAAAATTTCTATAGTAATTTTTTTTTTTTTGAGACAGAGTCTGTGTTGCCCAGGCCAGAGCACAATGACATGATCTCAGCTCACTTCAACCTCTGCCTCCCTAGTTCAAGTGATTCTCGTGCCTCAGCCACCTGAGTAGCTGGGATTACAGGCATGCACCACCATCCATTTTTAGTGGAGACGGGGTTTCACCATGTTGGCCAGGCTGGTCTCAAACTCCTGGCCTCAAGTGATCCACCCACCTCGGCCTCCCAAAGTGCTAGGATTAAAGGTGTGAGCCACCGCACCTGGCTGTATTAATTCTTTGATTCAATAATAAAACAGTTAAACGAATGTCTTCTGTTACTGTGAATTTTTTAAAAAGGTAATTTAGCAACTGATCTAATTTAGCTGTCTCTCAAGAAAACAAAAACAATCCTAGACACCAAATTCACTGTTTCAAAAGTAATCCAAAGATGTAGAAAATGGTCTATCATGGGCCACTGAGACATAGTTAGATCATTGTGACCCTGAACCAATTGCTCCATGGTTCACAAGGCAAGAAAAAGTATTATAGCTAAATGTAGTTTGGAAACATCCTGATGTTCTAAAACACATTAACTCACGCTATAAATTACTTTGTACTTTACAAACTTTATTAAATAATGGGCGTTACTAACTTACATTATCTTATATACAGTATTTAAACTATGTTTTCCTAGATGCATTTTTTTTCCCCCACAAAGAATAGAGCAGGTGAAAAGTAAACTTACATAAAAAAAAATTGAACCCGCAGTACAGGAAACTAGTAAGAACTTGACATACTTTAAAGTACGTATAACTTTTCCCCCTGTTATATACATCCCCACCCCACCTCTAAAACAAACTATTTTAAACAAAAGCAATTGATAACTTTCAGGAAAAAAATACAAACATGATTATATATATACACACAGCTCTCAAAACCTGTGTCCTGGCCAACAGAAATGATCTATAAGTCTAGATTTGTCCTAAAACCTAAAGCCATGTAGACATTTTATACAGTAAGATACCCACTTACGTGCAGTGAGGTGTATTCCTATGGGTGACATCAAAGTCATGCAACAAGACACTGGCGTGAAGAAGTAATTTCTGAGAGTCAGACAGAGCAATAATATGAACTATATAGAATCAGATAATAACAACCAAAAAGCGAAAATGCGAAACAGCTTTCCTGGGACAAGAGTCAGGTGATTTTGCTCATAGGTACTACAAATGCACTTACACACACCTCTAAGAACATACTTTCTTGGCCGGGCGCAGTGGCTCATGCCTGTAATCCCAGCAATTTGGGAGGCCGAGGCGGATGGATCATGAGGTCACGAGTTCAAGACCAGCCTGGCCAACATGATGAAACCCCATCTCTACTAACAACACAAAAATTAGCCAGATGTGGTGGTGGGCACCTGTAATCCCAGCTACTCAAGAGGCTGAGGCAGGAGAATCGCTGGAACCGGGGAGGTGGAGGTTGCAGTGAGCCAAGATTGTACTCCAGCTTGGGCAAAGAGTGAGACTTGGTCTCAAGAAACAAACAAACAAAACAAACAAACAAACAAAAAAACTTTCTTGTGGTACTTATTTTTGATTGTTTCATCTTGAAAACTCATATCATGTTCAAATAAAGACAATAAAGAAGGAATATTTCCAGACCATGCTATTCAATGTGGACTTTCCTTTATAAGCTGTAAGAAGAATATTTTGGAGAAGCAAGAAACTTGGGTTATTTTTTGTTATTTAAAAAGAAAATCAAATGCCTTAGGTACCTATTTGTAAGATAAAAATGCTCATATTTTATGTTTTACAGTTAAGAAAAAGAGGCATAGGACTTACAAAGAGAAAGAATTATGTCACTTACTCAATATTACTGCTTACCTTTAAATGAAGAGCCCAGGCCCCTTTCCCTACATATATTATTGTATCTTTTAAAATAGAAACTAAGAGCATGGTCGAGAGGCTGTAGAATGTACACCTGATTAAAATGAGAATACAAAGGCCACCACTTGAGAAAGCATTCTTGCTGCATTAACTGCAGTCTTCAATAAAATCGAATGTTTATAAAGTCACAATTTATCGGTCTTCATTTTTCTTTTTAGCTTCTTTGATTTTGCTTTTTATTCAAAATGTCTTATTTTTGTTTTTTTGTTGCCTAAGGAGTTAGATTAGTATAGTGTCACAATGAAACGTCACAAATGGTCAGAACATAAAAGGTGTTAGTCAGCACCTAGTAACCAAAGATGTCATTCTTTTATATACCTGAAAACAATGAAAAAAGGCTCCCATGTTATGTGTGGTTTAGGAAATAGATTCTTGCCCCATTCCTGCAGCCAATGACTCCTCAGGGCCAGGATCAAGGAGGTCATTTGGCAGAATCCCAAACTCAGGAGGGTGCATGTGCAAAGCTGCTCTGGAAAGGGTAAGTTTAAAGTGCTTTGTCTGATTTTAGCTCATACTTAACTTTGTATTGATTAGAAACAGGCACACAATATGGTCTGGTGGGATTTCAGTTTTGTTTTTTCTCTTTCAACTGTCTGTCATTTGAAGAGGCAATCAAATGGTTCCCAGAAGTCATCCCATCTTTTTTTTTTTTGAGATGGAGTCTCGTTGTGTCGCCAGACTGGAATGTAATGGCATCATCTTGGCTCATTGCAACCTCCACCTCTCGGGTTCAAGGGATTCCCCTGCCTCAGCCTCCCGAGTAGCTGGGACTACAGGCAGGTGCCACCATGCTCGGCTATTTTTTTTTTTTTGTATTTTTAGTAGAGACGGGGTTTCACCATGTTGGCCAGGATGGTCTTGATCTCTTATCTCGTGATCTGTCCCCCTCGCCCTCCCAAAGTGCTGGGATTACAGGCGTGAGCCAAGACGCCCAGCTCATCTATTCTAATAGTTAAGTCGGTCTGCATTTTATTGACCTTGGTTTTCTCTAAGTCATTAAGGAAATCATTCATTTCTCCCCAGAAATTATATATAAACATGATGAGCAGCTCATTCTCTAGGCCTTGTCCAGGAATAGTGGTAAGGGGTTTTGCGTACAGAAAATGGGTCCTGCTACATTTTGATTTTCAATGGTCACACAATTTCTGCATCAAAATGAAACAAATGAATACCAGCACAAAAACCCTAAAATGGGCACCTCAGACTACACACCAATTACAGATCTCTGGTTTACGTTATCCTAAGGTCTTGCCACAAATATAACCAAAATGTGAGATATAAGCATAATTCTTTCAACAGCTTTCGTTGCCTTTTAAAACGTGACAAAGTCTCCTTGCTGCCTTTAAGTCACAGGATAAAACTACCTGGGTCTTCTGGATAATAGGAAAGGATTACTGCATTCTTAAGGTGTGGGCACTTTTGTCAGGTTATGGCCATCGTGTTAAAAGTCTAAAAAATTTCAAGTAAGATTGACTTACATGAAACATGAAGACACTCAGCATGAGAAAATATACTGTTGATGCCAACATGTGCTACAGTACAATCCTGGCTGCATCATCAGCCATTTCAAAAAGTTGTGCTGTAAAAGAAAGTATATTTTACACCTCTGGTTCTTACAAAATTGTTTTAATCTGGTACACATAAAACACCTCATCAGTATCTGTAATGTTTTATGAGCAAAATAAGAAGTCGATTCAGGCAGTTATTATGAAGAACCTTAAGCAAAGCTGCTTGAACTAAGACACTGAAATTTTTCCCTTAGAGACTGGACAATATTTTGTTGATTGGGAGATGGCCCCCTCCAAAGATAGTCGTTCAGTTTGTCAGAATCATTATATGGTGTCAGATATGGTGAAAGCTCAGATTTGCTGTTAACTGGCTTTTTTGGAGTGTGCGGACTATTCAAGGAATGCAATGTGTTGCCGCTGCAGACATTATCAGAAAAGTCAGCATCCACAAACTTTGAGTCAGATTTCCTTCTACGATTGTGAGATGGCTCCAACTCTGACTCATCTTCTTCTGACTTGATTTCCACATAGTCATCCTCATCTCCATCACTCTCTTTGAAATTGGAAAAATAGTTCTGTGTTGCAATTTGGGCATTTAAGGGTAAATTTCTATTGACCACCACAACTTTCTGTGAGTCTTGGAGTGTGAGATCTGAGAGTTTTTCAGTGTCCTGTTGACACGAGTCAGCAATATCTGGCAGTAAGTCCTGGTGACTCTCACACCTTGAACTTCTGTGTAAAGACAGCAGCTGCTGCTTTCCCATGTCACTAGGATAGTTGATGGAGTCCATGGATTTGTTTATCAAGACAGAGGAAGATGACTGGGACCTGTGATAAGGCTGAGATTTCGTGCTGATCCCTTTCCGACCTAAGGAGTTGTAAAGATGGTCCTGACACCAGTTCTCTTTGTTGGGCTGACTTACTACCACGCTGCATCTCTGCACAGAGCCTGGCAGAGGGTCGGAGGTTTGAAGAGAAGGCACAGAGCAAGCTGCGGACAATTGCCTGGGAGTACTTTTTGTACTGATCTCAAACGTGGGATATCTTGACCTCAAGTCTTGCTCTGGTGGGAGACAGAAATCTGCTAACTCTCCATTACTATAGGTTGAATGCAGAAGCCAATCTTCACTACCATGGTGGACCTGGGAAGGTGACGCAGACCTCAGGAGGGAGGATTCTTGAGGGCTGGCCCAGGCATCCTTCTGAATTTTCAAGGGAGACTCTCTGAATACAATCTGGTCATACAACTGGGAATACTCAGCAATCCTGGCACCTGGAAGGCAAATATTGAAACAGTAAATACACACAGGATGATTCCTATATGTGAAGATTAAAAATAAGAGAATAATATTCTAACCAACATATTTTAAAATTTTGACAGTAGACAAGACTGAGTGATGTTGAAGGATGAGTAATCATTGAACTCTAAGCAACACACACACACACAAATCCATGGTTTAATATAAATAAAAATGCCACCTAAAAGTTCATTTAATTTCATCTAATGCTCCATTATTCTGTTTCAACAGTAGGTCTGCAAGTGTCCACTATATAGAATGAAAGTTTCTAGTGTTCTTTATACGCATAAAACAGTGTCAGTGCTGAAAACATGCATCATAAAAATAAAGTCAGCACTTCAGCCTGGTCAATGAAAAATCATTCAAGCAGTGTTTAAAGGCAGCATCGCAGGGCTGGGTGTGGTGGCTCACGCCTATAATTCTAGCATTTTGGGAGGCCACACCAGGTGGATCACTTGAGGTCAGGAGTTCAACATCAGCCTGGCCAACATGGTGACACCCCATCTCTACTAAAAATACAAAAATTTAGCCAGGCATGGTGGTGTGCACCTGTAGTCCCAGCTACTTGGGAGGCTGAGGCAAGAGAATCGCTTGAACCTGGGAGGCGGAGGTTGCAGTGAGCTGATATCGTGCCACTGCATTCCTGCCTGGGTGACAGAGCGAGACTCCATCTCAAAAAAAAAAAAAAAAAAAAAAAAAAAAAAGCAGCATGACCACAATCCACAATGCAATAGCTACCCCTGGCTTCTGATCATTCTTCTTTGCTCTCAGACAACTGCTCCTAGAGGAGTTGGCTCCTGGCTGTTCCTGCACTTTTTGCTTCGAGACAGCCCTCCACCGCCATTGTCTGGGGAACTAATGTCTACTAAGGAAAGTTCTCCCCTCAAGTGCTTCAAAACCACATGTATTGACTAACTCACATCCCCAAGAAGCAGAGCACTAAAGCCTAGGCCGCCAAAACATTAAGAAGGAACCGTCTGTGCATGTACTCAATAATCTAATGCCCTCTACTATTGGTTCAAGAATAGGACCTAACAGTTACTTCCACAAAAGCTTTTGCCACATAAAATTAAGCCACAAGTCCATTCTCCCCTTTGCCCTGATTCTGAGTACAGATATTTCTAAATATTAATACACTAACCATGCTATGGGTAGGAGATTCTCTTTGGTTAGAAATAATTTAACATGGGAGCCCAGAGATGTCAATTTCAAGATCTGCCACCCTCCCCAATCCAGGTACCTGCACAACCACCCTGGAGTCAAAAAACTCTAATGCAGGGGTGTCCAATCTTTTGGCTTCCCCAGGAGACACTGGAGGAAGAACTGTCTTGGGGCACACATAAAATACACTAACAGTAGTGATAGCTGATGAGCTTTTTAAAAATTGCAAAAACAAAACAAAACAAAAAAACCCTTAATGTTTTAAGAAAGTTTACAAATTTGTGTTGGGCCACATTCAAAGCTGTCCTGGGCTGCATGCAGCCTGTGGGCCATGGGTTGGACAAGCTTCCTCTAATGCATCCTGTGTCTTGCTCAGACCACATTGACACAATCTCTGTGAAGGAAATGTATCCTGTATATGACAACCAGCAGTTAATACTGTTTTCTTCTTCTTCTTTAAGCTATTTACATTTTTAATGATGTGTTATCAGTAAACTATTTCTCGAACTTAAACTATTAATAAATACTCATTTAGGTGAGTTTTGCCATTTCTTTTGAGTCTATCTTCTATGAGGAGAGAAAACAACCTGTTATTGTTTGACCTTTAATTGTAATCCCAATCCCTCACCCCTATTCCCTGTGATCAAGGTAAATAGTCTAACTTCTCATTCCACACCTATACTCAGATCCTTTGAGTTTTCAACTCCAAATTCCTTGGAAGAACAGAGATTATTAGTGTTGAAATTTCTAGTTATAAAAATTTGAGAAATGATTCCTTAAAAGGCGCAGTAAAGACTCTTAATACTAACTAGGGTTTAGCAACATCTTAAGAGAAAGAGTGTAAAAGTCTCCACAGACACCAGTGTGCCCATGGTAGCCATCCTGAACCCTATAATATTTCATTAACTATGAAACCTAATCAAAAGCAGCTGGGCCTTTAATATAGTCATTAGTTAGCAGACCTGAAAGGTAGATGGTCTGCCTGAAAGGTAGATGGTCTGCTCAAGTCATTCTCACATATGGTATAGCCCTGAGCCTGATCCCACAGCTGTATCAGGAAGGCTTTGAACTTCTACAAGGTTCCAAGAAGACAACAATTTTGGAAAATGTAGCAGAACTTTAAAAATTCAAACAAACTCTTCCAGTATCAAAATTTAACCATCAAGTCTTGTAGGAACAATCAGATCTTGACTTTAGCCCAGATAATCTGAAATCACATATCATCTAAAATATCCACAGTATTTCCCAGGCCTTTGTCTTCCTTATGATACGCTCCTTGACCTTTGCTTAATCAAGTCCTACCCATCTCTCAAGATTCTCCATAAGCCCTATCCTTCTCCTTACTTGAATCATTTTCTGATTTCTCTTCTCTGAAGTCCTATATAGTGTGTACCTAGCTGTTGCCTGTGTGCGCACACACACATGCAGACACACACAATTTGTATTCCTGTGTTGCTAATTATTTTATGTAGGTTACTTTATTTTCATTTTATGCTTTTTTTTTTTTTTTTTTGAGACAAAGTCTCACTCTATTGCCCAGGCTGGGGTGCAGTGGCACAATCTCGGCTCACTGCAACCTCCATCTCCCAGGTTCAGTAATTCTCCTGCCTCAGCCTCCCTAGTAGCTGGGACTATAGGCGTGCACCACCATGCCCGGCTAATTTTTGTATTTATAGTAGAGGCAGGGTTTCACCATGTTAGCCAAGCTGGTCTGGAACTCCTGGCCTCAAGTGATCCATCGGCCTTGGCCTCCCAAATTGCTGGGATTACAGGTGTGAGTCACTGCACCTGGCTATTTTATGTAAGTTACTTTATTAGTCCCTGAGCTTTTCTTTTCTTTTTTGAGACAGGGTCTTATTCTGTGAGCCAGGCTGGAGTAGAGTGGTATTATCATAACTCACTGCAACCTCAAACTCCTGGGCTCAAATAATCCTCTTGCCTCAGCCTCCTGAGTACCTGGGACTATAGGCATGAGCCACTGTGCCTGGAAACTTTAAATTTTTAAATTTTTTGTAGAGATAGAGTCTTGCTATGTTATCCAGGCTGGTTACAAACTCCTGAGCTCAAGCGATCCTCCTGCTTTGGCCTCCCAAAAGTGCTAGGATTACATGTGTGAGCCACCTCGCCTGGCCTCTGAGCTTTTGGTCTGGGAGAACAATGCTGTACATTTCGTTCAACTCCCTATATAGCACCTAGCATAGTTCTAGATAGAAACTGGTCTCAATAACTAATTCATTACTCAGATATTTTTTTCACTTCCTCCTTTATTTTACTTATTGTTCTGACTTCTCTTATTATCTCTTATTTTACTTATTGTTTGATTTACTTATTGTTCTGATTTTTTTGAGACAGAGTCTTGCTCTGTTGCCCAGGCTGGAATGCAGTGGCACAATCTCAGCTCTCTGCAACTTCTGCTTCCTGGGTTCAGGCGATTCTGTTGCTTCAGCCTCCAGAGTAGCTGAGATTACAGGCGCCCAGCACCACACCTGGCTAATTCTTTGAATTTTTAGTAGAGACGTGGTTTTACCACGTTGACCAGGCTGGTCATGAACTCCTGACCTCAAGTGATCTGCCCACCTCAGCCTCCCAAAGTGCTGGGATTATAGGTGTGAGCCACTGCGCCCAGCCTCCTCCTTTTATTTTAAGCCTAGTTTTAAAAATGGATGCACTTTCCAGGTCATAGCAGAAAAAGGGGAAGCAAGAAGACAGCTAAAATGCTTCCCATGGATAACTCGTAATGGGAACAGTTTATCTTTGGATGATAGAGTTGACCATTTATCAATTTTGAATAAAAGGTATCTCACTAGTAGGCAATACAGGTGTGAGTCACTGCACCTGCTGATCTAAGGGTGTTTTTTGTTTGTTTCAACTTGACCTTCTAAGAGAGTCTACAGCTTGTGTGACATCTATGTGAACAAGAAACAAGCTTCCAGAGCTCCAGCTGTAATTAAACAGATTCTATTAGCCAGATGTATAGGGAACAGTGAGTCTGAGATGACACCTCTGGCCTAAAAAGCTTCGTATTAGCTGAGTTGAGGCTCCCCCATATCCTTAGTTCTAGTATTAACAGCTTGTACAGAACATATACGTTATGATTATATGACAATTGCAAGAATGTCTCCGGTTTACTGCCTTTTTTGAGATTTGAAAGTTGGAGTTCTTATGATCTCAGACAAAAATTTAGAATAATCTTTGCCAAGGGAAATATCAAATAACATTTTAATCCTCCAGACAGAGGATTAAAATTAATGTTTCTGATGTTGCTCGAGATGCAGACAAAAGCATAAAATTGTGCCTTCCCTACTCTACACAAGGAGGAAAATTTCTTGAGCCTGTACGGAGTTTTCTCCCATGTGAAACATCACCAAAAACCCCAGAAACCCAAAGGCCTCCTTGCTGTCAAAGACCATCAGGAGGGAGGTCTGGTGGAACAAGATGACCAGCATGCTATGACAGGCTCTAAGATGTGGGAGCAACTGGACCTGGTTGGGTGATTTATAGGCAGAAATCTGACCCGGGGCCTGGAGACCCCGGCTAGAGAGTTCAATAAAGATGCTCGAGAGTTTCAGCAGGTGAATAAGGTGCTCCTCCTTCCGCACAGCACCGAGAGCAAGCTCCTGGCAAAGCGGCAAGGCCCACACGGAGAAGTCTGGAGAATCGGTCCATTCGATTACGACGTCCTGTGCCCAGATAAACAAGAAAGAGAAAAGGAGTCATCATGTCAACTGATGGAAAGCCTAGTGGGCACAGGAAGTGGTCTCGATCACCCAGCTGGAAGAGGTGTGGATATAACTCATCAGGTCCTAGGGACGTGCCCCTGCCAGATGGCGGGGAAGACAGCACTCTCAGAAGATGACTCTGGAGAGATTTCCTCCTCTTTGCTGGGGAGAATGTCGACAGGAGCCCACCATGTCAAGAAAGGACCCAGATGCAAAGCTGAGAAAAGATCCTGAGGCATCCCAAGACACACCAGCAGGCAAAACAAAAAGGAGAGCCAACCAGAAGTGAAAAGAAAACCCCAATGTGAAATCATTTAATACTTAAAAGGTGGGTAAAAAAGAAGACTATTTAGGGTAGGTATAGGCCCTAATGATTTGGTATCAAAGGACATGCTTCTATCAAGATTGGAGCTTTGTATTTTAACAGATGGTCCATATTCAAAACAACCTGCCCCAGAGAATTACTACTTTCTCAGTGACAGTCTGTGGGCATAAGCCATCATCATAAAAAACTCTAGCATTATATTTTCTCTTATTCTGAGGAGCCCCAACCCAGACTTAGTCAGTGCTTGCAATTGCCAGTATACAACTGTTTCTAAGGCCATATATATTCCCCTACCCCACCAAAATTGTCCTCCTGCAGCTGGAACTTTTCCTTGTAACAGCAAACCAGCTTAGCAAACGCTAGCATCAGAATAGGGACTTGAATTACTCATAGCGCATCACGGCAAGGAGAAAAATACATGCATTCTGGTCTCACATGCATACAAAACCTTCATTGATTAAAAAGAACTCAGAGTCTGCGAAATCCTTCAGGCATCAATTCCAGGACTTCATTTCCCTATCTGTTAAGAAATTGAACTGAAGATTTAAACTTTAGACAATTCTTAAATACTCTCAAAATTAAAAAAAAAAAAAAGTTCCCTACAGATTCTTGTTACGTAACTTGTGGATTCATTTAAGATTTGGATATCCCTTTCCTATACTTTAGTTTCCATGGATGTCAATAAGTCAATCCCAAAGACAGCATTTAGTAGTTAGTGGCATCAACCTGCCCCAACGTGCTAATGAAGCTGATGATCAATGCTTGTCCTGACACTAAGCCATCACCCAGCTTTCACTTCTAATTACAGAATAGACTCCTCTCATTTGATGCCAAGGTGGTCCTTTGTTAGAAAATCTGGGGCAGGATTTCTTAAAATATGATGAAAAGGGCATACTATTTGAAATGCATATTCCTGAGCCTGTAGTCAGAAATCTCTCTGCATCTGGAGGTAAAAGCTCCTCAGGCAAGAGCCACTACTCTTGGACTTTTCTTTCCATGACAATCAGGGGCTTTATTCACACGTAGGCTCTTCCCCAGAGATCAGTGTTAAATTTTGGCCTTCAAAAAAGCCTAACCATGAGCATCTCATTCCCCTAGTCCTCATCCTACAATATCACACTGAAGATTCTGGTTTAGTTGTGCTCCACAAAGGAGTCTAACTAAAACATTAAACTCAGAAGCATATATGAAAATACTAAATGAGATAGTGTTGAATGCATTACAGCAGCTATTTTAAAAAATCGAGTACTAGGCCAGGTGTGGTGGCTCACGCCTGTACTCCTAGCACTTTGGGAGGCCAAGGTGGGAGGGTCACTTGAGCCCAGGAGTTTGAGAGCAACCAGGGCAATATGATAAAATCCCATCTCCACAAAAAAACTACAAAAAAAACTAGCAGGGCATGGTGGTGCACGCCTGTAGTCCCAGCTACTAGAGAGGCTGAGGTGGGAGGATCACCTGAGCCCAGGAGGCAGAGGCTGCAGTAAGCCATGTTCATGCTACTGCACTCCTGCCTGGGTGACAGAGGCAGACCCTATCTCAAAACAAACAAACAAACACACAAAAAAACTGAGTAGTAATGGAAATATGTGAGAAAACAACTGATTTATAGCGTGAGCAACTAAGGAAAGTATAATGGGTGGCATGGTGGCTCACGCCTGTAATCCCAGCACTTTGGGAGGCTGAGGCAAGAGGACTGTTTGAACCCAGGAGTTGAGATCAGCCTGAGCAACATGGTGAAACCCTTTCTCTACAAAAAATTTAAAAAGTAGCTGGGCGTGGTGGTTAGTGCCTCTGGTCCCCATTCCTCAGGAGGCTGAGGTGGGAGGATTGCTTGAGTCTGGGGAGGCTGAGGCTGCAGTGAGCTGTGATTATGTCATTGTACTCCAGTCTGGGTGACAGTGAGATCCTGTCTCAAAAAAAAAAAAAAAAGTATGCAAAAAAAAAAAAAACCCTCTTTTTGTTAGCACGAGTTGGCATTTTTGTCGAGATCCTGAAGCAAGAAACAATGTTATTCTATATGCTTCCAAACCTTAGAAGATTACACACACCCCTCCTCCTCCTAAGAAATTACTGATGTACTGGAAAAATTGGAGATATCACAGTTAAGTTAAAACTGATTGCTTTTTTCATACTTTAGATTACCTTAGAGAAAACTCTTCCTTAAAATATTATCTCTGTAGTTACGATGTTACATGCACACCACCACCCGCTGAGGCCAAATCATGCTACAGTGTGTGTAATTCATAGGGGGTGATGTGGGAAAGGCCAGGATGGCTTTGTTTGTGGTCTTACTTTGAGATGACAAAGCGTGTCAGTGTTCTCACAGGTGTGTCCTTTTAAAGAACATCTGAAATCTGAAAACCGCTCTCCCCTCTTACTTTGGAGAAGGAAGAAGGGCAGGGTGCACATACCAATGGCGGGCCCTCCTTGCTTCTTCTCTTCCAAGATGGCAGCCAGGTCTTTGTGCACGGATTTCTGATGCTGACTGGCCGACGGCTGCTCCAACTCCGGACTTCTCACTTTTAAAAGTTGATTTGCCTTCTTAATCTTCTGACTGTACTGCCGAGCCATCATAAACACCCTGCTTTTTGTCTTATCTGTGGCCTCCATCCCCAGGTCAGGGTTTTCTGGGTCTGTTTGAGACAGGCCACTGTTGGCCAGGTCATAGGGATTGTCCATGAGGGGCAATTCACTGGCCAGAGAAAGCCGGTTAAGGCTCATAAAAGAGCCTTCTTTAGAAATCAGGTCTTCCTCAAAGGGGCAGTTGGCATGGCTGGCTCTGCCGACCCTGTTTTTCACAGGCGTGAGGAGAGCCTGGCTCTCGGGCAGGGATAGTGTGGACACAGAGCGCCCTGCCTCCCGGCTCAGCTCAGGGGTGCTCTCTGCGTACAGCCTGTCTGGCACATCATCCTTGCTCACAGGAAATGCTGCCAGGAGACGGTCTCTGGCCTTGTCTTCGTTTTTCTTGATGTAATTTTCCAGGTCATTCCAGATTTCATCTACTTCTTCGGACAGTTTATCAGATACAGGCTTATCAGGCATAGACAAGTTACAGCTGCGAGAGTCGTAAAGCAAACTCAGATAATCATGATCAGGGATGGCCTGATGGTAAGGGGCTTCGTCCTCACTGAACTGGAGGCTGTCTTGGGAAACAAACGGCCTCAGGCTGTCACAGCACACGAAGTCAGCCTCCAGTCCCAAAAAGGTGCTCCGCTTTGCACGCTTTAGGCTGCTGCACTTAAAACCCAGTGACGGAGGATCTGGGAGCCCTATGGTGTCATAGATGTTCTCCTCAACCGCTTGGAGTTCATGCGTGCTTTGGCTGGATGCCTCTCCACCTGAGAGAGCGCCATCTTTTTGTGCATAAAGAGAGCCCTGACTGTGGCCAGCTTGCCTCTTTGTGAAGGCTAACTCTGGGGTGCTCTTGGGGCGAACGGAGTCCCTGGCTGATTTAGAGGGAGTGGATTCAGCTTCTTCCCGCTTAGCAACCATTAGTTTTAAGTCCTCATAACTGATGTTATCATAGACATGGTCGATGTCATCAATAGTCAACTCGATGGATGACCCAAAGGGAGCCATTTCCTCCTGCCCTCCTGTTTTGGGGCCGTTCTGCAGTTCCCTAGTTCTGTCACTAGTTCCTATTTCAGGAGGGCACGTGTTGCTCTCCCCAGCACTGCTGGCCCGCCTGACAATCCTGTGACCAGAGCTGGAGGTCTCTGTGGACTCCATCTGTCCCATGTGCCAGCTGCAAGGGCGACTAGAAGTGCTGTCTTCACATAGTCGGGTAGAGTTCAGATCTGAGGAGGAAAAGGACGGCACGAACATCTGATAATCATCTTCGTCATCCTCGTTCTCCTGCGGGGACCGCCGGCTGGGAAACAAGGCTTGCCTGATCTGGTGATCAGTCCAGATGTTTCTGAGGGCTCCACCTGTTCGAAGCACGCTGATCATGGCAGAACTGCTAGGCTGACTATTTCTCTGGGCAGGAGATGGCCTTGCTGAAGTCAGCTGGGGAGATCCTTCCTCTCTAGAAACCTGAGGAGGATGGAAACATATCAACTAAATCACAGCACCATGGAGAAGACACATAACTCAGGAATTTCTCCTGTGTTTACACACTGCCTCCCCCACTAGGCTTTAACATTCTTTTATTTTTTTTTCTAAGATGGGGTCTTGCTGTGTTACCCAGGCTGATCTCAAACTCCTGGACTCAAGCAATCCTCCCACCTCAGCCTCCGAAGTAGCTGGGACTACAGGTGTGAGCCACTGCACCTGGCTGAGTGTTTAACTGACTTGAAAAGCACTTCAGATATTTTCAAAAAGGGAAGGACAGGAACTAATATATACTTAGGAACTAGGCTGGGCAATGTGCAGACATTCTCCAAACTTAATATTCGCAATCGTTTTATGAATTAGATATGAGTGTACCAATCTCACAGTAAGGAAATCTAGGTTCCTGAAGCTTCAGTAACTTGCTCTAGTCAGTAGTAAGGCTGGTGCTAGAACCCAGGTCTAACCCCAAACCCCTTGCCCCAAAGCACGATATAAGCTAAATACAGAAAACTCTTAGATTCTTCAAATAAGTCTGGTGTACACTTGGCAAATATTCGTTGCATAAATTAATATATATAGAAGTGAAGGGCCATGCTATCTGGTTTCTATTTGAGACTTTCTAAGATGCTGTAGAGCCAGTGCTTGTCTCCTAGGGGTTTTAGCGTGGTTTCTGGTATACCAAAAGCCCCAACTGCTGACCTGACCGCACACTCCAAGGATTTCTCTTAAATCTGCAGACCCACCAGGAACATGGCCAACACTACCTTGGTTTATAGATTCTAGGCAAAGAGTTTTTATTGTAGGAATGTAAATTAATCCTCTGTTGAGTTAACGATATTTTTACTTATTTCAAAATACATTTAATTAACATTTAGTTGCCTATAAGGAAGTAAAATAGGAATGATATTAATAATTTTTTAATTTTTATTTTTTTCTTTGAGACAGAATCTCACTCTGTCGCCTAGGCTGGAGTGCAGCCTGGGTCACTTGGTGTGATCTTGGCTCACTGCAACCTCTGCCTCTTAGTGTTCAAGCAATTCTCATGCTTCAGCCTCTGGAGTAGCTGAGATTATAGATGCCCACCACCATGGTTGGCTAATTTTTGTATTTTTAGTAGAGACAGGGTTTTGCTGTGTTGGCCAGGCTGGTCTTAGACAAAGTCCTGGCCTCAAGAGATCTGCCCACCTTCGCCTCTCAAAGTGCTAGGATTATAGGCATGAGCCACTGCACCCGGCCAAATTAGTGATTTCTAATCAAAGAAAACAATGAGGTCTTTTATAACTTGGAATCTTTCTGGATGGAGCTCGGTGGTGCAGACAGGAGCAGATACCCTCTGATCCTATTCTGCAGATAGAAGGATTAACTTCAAAGGCTTGAAAGGGTTAAGACCTAATTAGTACCAGGGACATATATTCTAATAAAACACTATAGTAACCTACTAGAAATGTCAAATAAGCAAGAACTTTTCATCACATGCCAATGAAAATGGGATATATGTTAATTGGAATATCTATTAGGGAGGGAAGAGAGTAGAGAGACAATAATAAAATTTCATCCTAAATGTTATTTTTCTATTAAAACTTAAGCAATTCAATTAGTCATTTATTTCTTTTCACACATACATACACACACAAGATTTATACCTAATATTTGTTCATATATATGTTTTTCACATTATTTAATGTATCTTCCTCTTCACCGTACACAGACTGCACTGGTGTAATGTTATAAAAATACAGGCACTCAGTAACTACTTTTTATAAAGTAAAACAAGGTTAATATTAACAAATTATGACAAAACACTTTTAAAGTGTAACAAAATTATTTCGTGTTTCTCAGCCAAAAGTGATCCTTCCTAAGATCGTCCATCCCAGAAAATTCTCATAGGTTTTAGAAAATTAGGAGACCTGAATTGTTAATATTGAAGTTATCTTTTTAGGGTAATTACACTTGAAATGAAAATAGCAGTTTTGGCCGAGCACAGTGGCTCCCGCCTGTAATCCCAGCACTTTGGGAGGCTGAGGAGGGTGGATCACCTGAGGTCGGGAGTTTAAGACCAGCCTGACCAACATGGAGAAACCCATCTGTACTATAAATACAAAATTAGCTGGGCGTGCTGGTGCATGACTGTAATCCCAGCTACTTGGGAGGCTGAGACAGGAGAATTGCTTGAACCTGGGAGGCGGAGGTTGCAGTGAGCTGAGATGGCACCATTGCACTCCAGCCTGGGCAACAAGAGCAAAACTCCGTCTCAAAAAAAAAAAAAAGAGTAGTTTTTTGGAAGCTGTAAATTTACATCAAATTAATCATTAAGAAAACTGAAGATGCTCTTAAATTAAGAAGTAATCATCCAAGCACGGTAGCTTATGCCTATAATCCCAGCACTTTGGGAGGCCAAGGCAGGCAGATCACTTGAGCCCAGGAGCTAGAGACCAGCCTGGGCAACATGGTGAGATACCCCGTCTCTACAAAAAAAAATTTGAAAAGAAAGAAAGAGAGAAAGAGGGAAAGAGAGAAAGAGAGAGAAAGGAGAGAGAGAGAGAGAGAGTGAGAGGGAAAGAGAGAAAGAGAGAGAAAGGAGAGAGAGAGAGAAAGAGGGGGCAGGGGGGAGAGAGAGAGAGAGACAGACAGACAGACAGGCAGGATGGACACAGTGACATACACCTGTAACCCCAGCACTTTGGGAGGTGAAGGTGGTAGGATCACTTGAGTTAAGGAGCTTGAGACCAGCCTGGGCAACATAGTCAGACCTTGTCTCTACAAAAAATGAGAGTTAGCAGGGCATGGTGGCGCATGCCTGTAGTCCAGTTACTTGAGAGGCTGAGGTGGGAGGATTCCTGAGCCTGGGAGGTGGAGGCTGCAGTGAGCTGAGATTGTGCCACTGTATTCCAGCCTGGGTGACAGAGTAAGACCCTGTCTCAAAATAAATAAATAAAAAAAATTTTTTTTAAAGGAAAGAATCAGCATATGGTTGGTCACAATATTGAAAGTCATGGTAAAAACTGCAATTACTTTTGCACCAGCTTAATAATTTTGATACCTCAATTTTACCACAGCCTGAATGAACTTTTTTCCTGTCCTTTCACATTCTCAGCATTTGAGCTATTTAACAATGATATTAGCTATCATGTTTTTAGGAGTCTCACCCTGTCACCCAGGCTAGAGTGCAGTGGCACGATCTCAGCTCACTGCAACCCCTGCCTCCCGGGTTCAAGCAATTCTCCTGCCTCAGCCTCCGGAGTACCTGGGACTACAGGCGCATGCTGTCATGCCTGGCTAATTTTTTGTATTTTAGTAGAGACGGGGTTTCACCGTGTTAGGCAGGCTGATTGTGAACTCCCGAGCTTAGGCAATCCGCCTGCCTTGGCCTCCCAAAGTTCTGGGATTACAGGCGTGAGCCACCGCGCCTGGCCTATATTAGCTATAATTTATAGAACACTTGTTTTGTGCCAAATATTCCATTAATAAGCACTTTTAAGAACATGTTGCATTTAATCTTTATAACAGTTCTGTAAATTAGGAAACCAAGTCCTGGTAAGGTTAAGCAATTTGCCTGCAGTCACACAGTTTATAAATGGCAGAAATGGATTTGAATCCGTGTCTTAATCCACAGCTTACACATGAGCTTAACCGCCTCATACACACATGTATGCAACTTCTGCTTCCCGGCTCAAATAATTCTCCAGCCTTGGCTTCCCAAGTAGCTGGGACCACAGGCACAAGCCACCACACCTAGCTCATTTTTGTATTTCTTTTGTAGAGAGGGGGGTTTTGCCATGTCGCCCAGGCTGATCTTGAATTCCTGAGCTCAAAGTGATCTGCCAATCTTGGCCTCCCAAAGTGCTAGGATTACAGGTATGAGCCACCTGTTTAACACGCCTAGTTGTTATAAACTCTTTAATTAGCAGTAAATCTGATCTCCTTGAATTTAATGTACCTTCAGCACATTACTATTAGGAGATGGAATTTTATCACAAAAAGAAAGCATGGCTGTTTTCTTTCTTGCCTTCTGATTGTATCAGGTTTGGTTATGCCCATATGGACCTGGCTTGAGCATTGCTGTAGAAAGTTTCCAAGCAGCTCCTGAGATTGAATCTCTAGAACTCTTTGACGGGGAGATTCCTTCTTTTAGCACTGAGAGGGGCATGGCTCCACAATGCTACTATGGCTGCTTTGAAGAGCAGGGAGCCTTCTGCAGTGACCCCACTTATGAAATCAAAATCTTATGCCATATTTCAGGACAATGAACCAATTAATATTAACAAGTTTCACATGTTTCCAAACAAAAACATGTATTACCTGAAAAAAAATGCACACGCCTCAGCCATGACAATCACTTAAAGGTAAGACTATGTTCGGCCGGGCATGGTGGCTCACGCCTGTAATCCCAGCACTTTGGGAGGCCGAGACGGGTGGATCACCTGTGGTCAGGAGTTCCAGACTGGCATTGCCACCTTGGTGAAACCCCCGGCTCTACTAAAAATACAAAAATTAGCTGGGCATAGTGGTGGGTTCCTGTAGTCCCAGCTACTAGGCTACTCAGGGGGCGGAGGCAGGAGAATTACTTGAACCCGGGAGTCAGAGGTTGCAGTGAGCCGAGATTGCACCACTGCACTCCAGCCTGGGCAACAGAATGAGACCCATTCTCAAAAGAAAAAAAAAAAAAAAGACTATGTTGATTTTTAGACATTTTCTTGGTTTTAATGGAAAGATACAGTGGTTATCAACAGGGTCACTTTGTTTCTGTGCTAAGCCGTGGTGGAAATGAGATTGTAGGGATAGGTTTTCATAGCCATATTCTTCTAGATACAGAACATTAAACAAGGAGCCATGATTAGTTCTCTAAGAATTGTTAATTAAGCCCACTGCTCAGTAGCCACACTGGACAAACCACTCAGGTCAGGAGAAAATATCTATTCTTCATAGGTAATACAGCTGGATATAATACCTTCCAATACAGTATACAATTCTTATTCTCCCTCTCCTAAGCTTTTGTCAGGGGAAGAAAAATCAAAACTTGATATAACAAAGTCTCATTCGATCATATGTCATCATCTTTTATGTCAGCAGCAGAACCATATTCTTAGAAGGGAGCCCCTCGCCCTTGTGAATGAAGGCTCGTGCTTGGAGGAGGGAGTTATATCCAGGAAGCAGGGGCCTTGGTCTTACACTGGTGGAGGCAAAGGACAATGTGAGGTGGCTCACGTGAGTACCGGGCAGGTATTACACCCTAAGATAAGGTTACAGCCTCTGAGGTGTGATGCGGGGCAGAGGATGAATAAATAATCACCATGGTTCTCAGATGTGGGCTGGGGAAGGGAAGAAGTGGATAAGGATGAGTCTTTGCTTAAATCAAATGTAAATAATTCAAAATGTAAAATACCAAATTTCCAAAATGTAAAATAACTGTTGACACTTGCAATACGGGCTGGGGCTGAGAGAGATGGGGAAGCGACATTATGAAGGGTGTCTGAAGCGAACATTTCCCAGTAAGAAATGGGATAGAGCTTACCTTTTGGATGTCTTGTGCTGTTTCTGAAAAATAGAAGGTTTTGTTTTTCAAGTTGGAGAATGAAAATGTACTTCCTATATAAGTAAGCACTAATATTTTATAGAACTTAGAAACTTATTACTAGTCATTGAAACCCGAGAGACTTCTGGGCCCTCTACATCTAATTTTCAGAAAATCCCTGTCAGCTCTCCCAGCTGCATACCCCCACGCTACATCAAACAACTTTACATGCATCTGAGCGCTAGCTGTCTTCATTAATCCCTGACGGCCATTAACTAATTCATGCTCAAGATGTTTCAAAAGCTTCCGAACAAAAATGTGTTGTTTCCTGGAAAAAAAAAAAAATGCACATGCCCCATTCCATGACAATTATGTAAAGATGATACTGCTTCTGTTGATTTTGCAATATTTTATTGGTTTTAACGGAAAGATGCAGCCTTCTTGCAACAAAGGAGTGTTGCCAGTGGAGTTGTGGGGAGAGATTTACATAGCCACATCCTTACAGAAGACACCCTTAGAGCTAGCCAATTATGGGTGTCTCCTCTTTAAAGATGATCACAGAAGCATTTGAGGCCCTTCCCTCTCCACAGATCCCATCCCCCGAGGAAACAACAGTTAACAGCTGAATGTTTATCTTTCCAGCTCTTGTACTACCCCCACCCCACCACAATAACGGTTTTGCTTTTATTTATTTATCTATTTTTTTGAGATGAAGTCTCGCTCAGTCGTCCAGGCTGGAGTGCAGTGGCACAATCTCGGCTCACCGCAGCCTCTGCCTCCTGGGTTCAAGTGATTCTTGTGTCTCAGCCTCCCCAGTAGCTGGGATTACAGGTATAAGCCACCACACCTGGCTAATTTTTGTATTTTTAGTAGAGACGGGATCTCGCCATGTTGGCCAGGTTGGTCTCCAACTCCTGATCTCAGGTGATCCACCCTCGTCGGCCTCCCAAAGTGTTGGGATCACAGGCGTGAGCTACCACACCCAGCCTGTTTCACTTTTAAAATTAGGATTCAATATGCAACTTTGTATATTCTGCTAAATATATGTGGACACTCTTGTAAATAAGTAGAGATCTGCTTTATTTTTGACAGCTGTAGAATATTCCATTGTGTGTATGGATGTACTACAATTTCCTTAAGTATATTTCCGACTGCATGGGCATTTTTATAGTGTCCTATTACAAATACTGCAAACAACAAACTTGTAGATAAATCCATCTACATGCGGGTAAGTACATCTGTGCAGGTGAAACTGTTGGGGTAAGGGCAAATGTACATTTTAAATTCAAACAACTATTACCAAATTTTGCCCCTGAAGTATGGCAAAAACTTATACTCCCACCAATACTTTTGGAGTGACTATTTTTCTATATGTTTTGGCCAAGCTCATAGTTTTTTCCCTTCTATTTATTCCATTTAAATGTATGGATTTTCTGATTATGAATGTGGACGGCCATTAAAAAATTTTACTGCCAGTTTGTGTGTTTTTGTGAAACTGCCCAATTCTTTTTTTTTTTTGAGTCCTTTGGGCTGGGTGCGGTGACTCACGCCTGTAATCCCAGAAGTTTGGGAGGCCAAGGCGGGTGGATCACCTGAGGTCGGGAGTTCGAGACCAGCCTGACCAACATGGAAAAACCCCATCTCTACTAAAAATACAAAATTAGCCAGGCGTGGTGGTACATGCCTGTAATCCCAGCTACTCAGGAGGCTGAGGCAGGAGAATCGCTTGAACCCGGGAGGTGGAGGTTGAGGTGAGCTGCGCTCGCGCTATTGCACTCCAGCCTGGGCAACAAGAGCAAAACTCCGTCTCAAAAAATAAAAAATAAATAAATAAAAGAGTCCTCTGTCTTTTCTTTTTGATGTATGGAGTTTCTTTATATAATAGGAATATTAATCTTTTTATGCCTGTCAAATATATTACAAGTATTTTATGTCATTTGACTGTACATTTTTTTAAAATTTTATTATTATTATTATTTTTTGTGACGCAATCTCACTGTGTTGCCCAGGCTGGAGTGCAATGGCGTGATCTCGGCTCACTGAAACCTCTGCTTCCCAGGTTCAAGCGATTCTCCTGCCTCAGCCTCCCAAGTAGCTGTGATTACAGGCACGAGCCAGTAGGCCTGGCTAATTTTTATATGTTTAGTAGAGACGGGGTTTCACCATGTTGGCCAGGCTAGTCTCGAAGTCCTGGCCTCAAGAGAGCTGCCTACCTTGGCCTCCCAAAGTGCTGGGATTACAGGCGTGAGCTACTGTGCCTGGCTTTGACTATATATTTTATAATGGGACACTTTTATTTATAGAAGTTAATCTTTTGTAATCAAATCAAATCTGTCAATCTGTCATTTATCTGGTATTTATTTTTGTGTGATTTGATTTAGTGAATATCAACAAGAATGAAACAAGAAAATATATTTTATGACTTACCACTAGTCTTCAAAACTTTATGTGATCGTGAGGAAGGTTCTGGGAGACAAAATAAAGCCAGCATCATTTGCAAAACCAAATCAAACCTTTTTCTTTATTCTTCATAAAAGGATTATGATTCTACTGACAGATTAACAGAGCTCTATAACTTTTATATCAAATTTAACAAAATCCCCTTTGCTCAGAGATACATAGGAGCAAGACATTCACTCTGCTAAAATGGTAGAATAAATGTTATGCTGTGTTATCAGGAGTCACCCAATAGAAAAGCAAAATCTGACTTTGTCAATCCTGTCAGTAGCAGAGCAGCTTCCTCAGCTTTCACTAACACCTACAAGCTGATGATGTTCAATTGCACATTCTTTTTTTTTTTTTTTTTTTTTTTTTGAGACTGAGATGCACTCTTCTCTCCCAGGCTGGAATGCAATGGTGCGATCTCAGCTCCCCACAACCTCTGCTTCCTGGGTTCAAGTAATTCTCCAGCCTCAGCCTCCCAAGTAGCTGGGATTATAGGCACGCGCCACCATGCCCAGCTGTTTTTTGTATTTTTAGTAGAGACAGGGTTTCACCATGTTGGCCAGGCTTGTCTTGAATTCCTGACCTCAAGTGATCTGCCTGCCTCGGCCTCCCAAAGTCTTAGGATTACAGGCGTGAGCCACTGCGCCCGGCATCAACTGTATATTCTTATGCCAGACCCTGTCCCAAGTGTTAGCTTCAGCAAACTCAACATCTCCATCCCAGCTCCCCTGTCTCCCCTAGATCTGCTCCTTCATCTGCATATCCTCTCTTGGTTATCGCTGACATCACCCTCCAGGGTTAGCGACCAGGCTGTTACTCTACATTTCTCCTGTTTTCTTCCATCACAGTCTTGGGGGTTCCCTGTAATCCTTTCCCTGAGTCACCCCTCTCTTAATACAAGCCTTCATCTCTCAACAAGATGAGCACCACAGCCCCCTATCTGGTCTCCCTGCTCACTTCATTCTCCGCACACAGCCAGAGTTATTTCTTGACAAGGAAATCGTTCTCTGAGTTCACTGCTTAAAATCCTTCCACAGCTTGCAGGATCAAGTTCGAACCCTATGCATGACATACTGGGCCTCCAGAATCAGGCCCCCATCTGCGTATCTCTAGCCACATCTCTTTCCATTTCACCTCACCCACCTCTTCCTCCAGCCCCCAGCACCATCCCACTTTCTCCCCAGGCTGAACGACTGGCAACAGATGTCTGTCCTAAAGTACGCTGGCTCAAGCCTCAGGGCCTCTGCATATGATGTTCCTGTTCCATCTGCCTCCCCTGCTGCCAGATTCTGTCTTGGGTACTGGTTCTCTGCTCTGTGAAGCCTTCTCTCTCCTCCCTACAGGGTTAACCTCTCTCTTATTTTTCCTGTTTTTGTCTCTCTGCTCTTCCTTCCATCCAACCAACCTCTGGCACTTCTCCATCACACGGACTAGTATTTATTTATTTATTATTTTTATTTTTTGAGACTGAGTCTCCCTCTATCACCTAGGCAGTGGCGTGATCTCGGCTCACTGCAACTTCTGCCTCCTGGGTTGAAGTGATTCTCCTGCTTCAGCCTCCCGAGTAGCTGGGATTACAGGTGCCTGCCAACACACCCTGCTAATTTTTGTAATTTTAGTAGAGACGGAGTTTCACCATATTGGTCAGGCAGGTCTCAAACTCCTGACCTCAGGTGATCCTCCCGCCTCAGCCTCCTGAAATGCTGTGATTACAGGTGTGAGCCACTGCGCCCAGCCTTATTTGCATTTTTTGTCTCTGGCACCATGAGCTCCTTGCAAGCAGGAGTCACGTGGATTACTGATCCTTGCATTCCTATTCTTTAGCAAAGCATAAAGGGGGTAATGAATAAAGACTGCTTCAAATAAAACCCCAAACCTGTCTGAACTAAGGCAATACTTCATGGAGTCTGGTGCAGCAAATATGAATTAAAATTTTAGCTTGGATAATCTTTTGTGCGTGTAACTCATAGGATGTGATTTTTCATCAGCAATAGCAAATATGGTTTAAGTATCTGCATGCCAGTGGTAAGATGTACAAAGCAAAATTAGTTGACTGGCATGCTTGATAGTCACGGGAAATATTAAGTAGAAAAGAGGCTTTTTTTTTTTTTTTTTTTTGAGACAGAGTCTCACTCTGTCACTCATGCTGGAGTGCAGTGGCACGATCTTGGCTCACTGCAACCTCTGTCTCCCGGGTTCAAGTGATTCTCCCGCCTCAGCCTCCTGAGTAGCTAGGATTACAGGTGCCCGCCACCAGGCCTGGCTAATTTTTATATTTTTACTGGAGATGTGGTTTCTCCATGTTGGCCAGGCTGGTTTTGAACTCCTGACCTCAGGTGATCCACCTGTCTCGGCCTCCCAAAGTGCTGTGTTTACAGAGAAAAAGAGTTTTAGATCAAAAGTTTGTGAGTTCCATCTTAAGGCAGCCGCAAATGTATTCAGACCAGCAGTGAGCTGAGAAACCAGATAGAACATGCCCTTTCATCAGACTCAAAGGGACTTTCATTTCCAGTCCCCCATTAGTATTAAATTTTTATGACAAAATCCTATTTACCAGATTTTCTTCTCAGCCGATATGGAGCAGAACCTTCTTTAGAGCCATACAGTGCTTTCGTCTCTCCCTCAGGACTGTAACAGAAGCCTGGATGATCTGTAAAGATAACTACATGTATCAGTGGGACTGCGCTGTCAGGGGCTTCTCAGAAAATGGTTATGGCTAGCGTAGATTTATATGGATTTATTATTATTATTATTTTGAGATGGAGTCTTGCTCTGTCGCCCATGCTGAAGTGCGGTGGCATGATCTTGGCTCACTGCTGACCTCTACCTCCCAAGTTCAAGTGATTCTCCTGCCTCAGCCTCCCGAGAAGCTGAGACTACAGGTGACCACCCCCATGCCTGACTAATTTTTGTATTTTTAATAGAGACGGGGTTTCACCATGTTGGCCAGGCTGGTCTTGAACTCCTGACCTCAGGTTATCCACCCGCCTCGGCCTCCCAAAGTGCTGGGATTACAGGTGTGAGCCACCATGCCTGGCCTATATGGATTTATTCTTTTTCATCTGACATGGATATGATCCTCCTCCCGTAATTGGTGCTGTATATGTATCTCAGGGCTTTTTGTTTACATTGGGACTTGTAGGAGTCTGTTAGCTGGGATGACAAGCTTGAGCCACCACACCCAGCCAAAATAAATAAATAAATAAATAAATAAATAAATAATAAATAAATAATAAAATCTGAAGGCAATTTCTGCTGGCTGAAATGTTGAGGTCTAGAGAATGCAGGCTAGCACTCTGCTGGGGAGTTCCAGGCATCATTTCTCAGGTCTGTTGGATGGGAGATGGGAGCCTCAGCTGCAGTGATGGTGGGAATGCGCCTGTTTCCACTTTGCTGATGCTGCTTTTCCCCCTGGGGAGTTAACAAGTGCCAGGCTGGACGGAAGGGAATCAACGTTTGCACTTGATTCCGCAAAGTAAGGTATTATGAAAGGGTTAAGTAAAAGTAGAAGTGTTTTCAGTACAAGTGTCTAGCAGACCTGATTGCATTTAAAGCCATTGTTTTCTCTTTTTATTCTATTTAATCTGAAAAATAACAAAGATGTGATAAATGCTGTTGAATAAGGTCTTATTTAATAGGAAGGATCTGGAATATTTCTTCTCTTCTGCTTTTGTAAGCCTAGAAATACACTCACATATGTGGGGTGGTTGTGATTTTAGAATTTTCTGCTGCATCAGGAAAACCAATACTATGAAGCGATTGAGATTCTTGCAGATAATCAATATTCTGTTAGGGATGAAGGGAGAAATGCATTGTGAAGCCCTGGTTTTTGGTGGTGGTAGAGGTTGGGGGGTGGGTGGGGGTAGAGTTGACCCTGGAGACATAACTGACATTGTTAGTTGATGCAGAAACCCAGACTGTGGCCAGCCATCAAGGGACTCAGATAAACCTGGGAGAACCAATGTAGAAACAAGCCAATGAACTAAGAAGGGATTATACTGTCCACCCAATTTGTGAAAACAGTGAATAGAAAGATACTATTTTCTAACAATTGACATTTTCTTGAACTTTAAGATAGAAAATGTGATAGATACAAATAGACAATGAAATTTCAAATTGTGTTAAGGAAATAAAACTTACGAATGGCATCCATTTCAAGGATTGCTTGCTTGGCCTGAAAGAGAGAAAGTGGAGCTGTAATTCCAATTGCTTTGTTTTTCTTTAAACTCTAAATCTCAACACAGATCTTATCCCACCTGAATAAACAGAGTTAAAAACGTTTAAAAACTCGCTATTTATTTTAAGCATTTACACATAGTTCAGGGAATTCAAGCAGATGAGCGCCCTCATGTGGGTAATAGCTGCTACACCATCAAGGCACCAGAGCTAAGACTGCACCCCCAACCCTGTGCAAGAGGACAGAGGGAGGCTGGTTCCTAAGCCCGGCTAATCATTAGCACTCATTGGCCAACTTATTAAAAATGCAGATTCTTGGCTGGGTGCAGTAGCTCACACCTGTAATCCTAGCACTTTGGGAGGCCGAGGTGGGCAGATCACAATCACAAGGTCAGGAGTTCAAGACCAACCTGGCCAATATGGTGAAATTCCGTCTCTGCTAAAAATACAAATATTAGCCAGGCAAGGTGGTGGGCGCCTGTAGTCCCAGCTAATTGGGAGGCTGAGGCAGCAGAAGTGCTTGAACCCAGGAAGCGGAGGTTGCAGTGAGCTGAGATTATGCCACTGCACTCTAGCTTGGGTGACAGAGCAAGACTCCGTTGCAAAAAAAAAAAAAAATTGCAGATGCTTGCCACCCAACCCTGACCTACTGACCCAAAAGCTGAAGGCATGGAGCCTGGTATCTTTATCACCAGCCCTCACCACGACTCTAGGGACATGTAACTATTTTGAGTTAATTGCAAAATGGCTGCTGGAAGTTTCCTCTCATTGTTGCTTCCTTCCTGCAGAATGCTATGTGATTATTATGAGCTAAGTCTCTCTGTTTCCCCAACTCCCTGCATCTCCCATCTCTTTTATGTGCCGCAGAATCTCCGAGTGGGACGGCCCTGAAGGACAATGTCTGTGATCCCAGCTCAGGCACTTCACCAGGTAGGTGCTCTCCCATCCCAGAGTGTGCTTCCTCAACTGGACAGTGGGATCATGGAGCCTCTCTTTCAGAACAGTCATTAGGATTCAATGGTCAGCTCAACTGGTGAGTTCCACCCACCCTCGTAGGGCAGGGGTCCCCAACCCTGGAGCCACAGATTGGTACTAGTTCATGGCCTGTTAGCAACTGGGCCATACAGCAGGAGGTGAGTGGTGGGCAAGCGAGAGAAGCTTCATCTGGATTTACAGCGGCTCCTCAAGGCTCACATTACAGCCTGAGTTCCACCTCCTATCAGATCAGTGGCAGCATTAGATACTCATAGGAGTGTGAACCCTACTGTGAATTATGCATGCGAGGGATCTAGGTTGCAGCACTCCTTACAAGAATCTAATGCCTGATGATCTGAGGTGGAGCTGAGGCAGTGATGCTAGCAGTGGCGAGCAGATGAACGTTAGCAGAGAGGTTTGACTGCACAGAGATCATAATAAATCAATTGCTTGCAGATTCATATCAAAACCCTGTCAGTGAGTGACAAGGGGCAATGAAGCTGCATCTGGTGGCAGGCTCTATCGTGGCAAGTGAGTCGATGTACTTCAATTGGATGGCTGCAGCCGGTGGCCTTAAAAGTATGTTCGAGGCCGGGCGTAGTATCTCATGCCTGTGATCTCAGCACTTTGGGAGGCTGAGGCAGGCAGATCACGAGGTCAGGATTTCAAGACCTGCCTGATCAACATGGTGAAACCCTGTCTCTACTAAAAATAGGAAAACTAGCTGGGCATGGTGGTGTGCACCTGTAACCCTTGCTACTCAGGAGGCTGAGGCAGGAGAATTGCTTGAACCCGGGGGGCAGGGGTTGCAGCACCGTTGCACTCCAGCCTAGGCAACAGAACGAGACTGCATCTCAAAAAAAAGAAAAAAGTATGTTTGAGACAACTTCAAATGTCCATATATTCTGGATTAAAGTCCAGGCAAATATCCTGAGATTGCCACAAAAGCACAAAAGCCTGCTTCCATTTCCAACATCCTATCTTTGTAAAGCAGGGTTTTCTGCAGTGACAGTGACCAAAATAAGATTAGAACAGACTGTACATAAACAACACACTTGGGGTGTTGCTGTCCCCCATTACCCCCAGATGGGACGGTCTAGTTGCAGGAGAACAAGCTCAGGGCTCCCACTGGATTCTACATTATGGTGAGCTGTATAACTATTTCATTATATATTACCATATAGTAATAGAAATAAAGTGTGCAGTAAACATAATGTGCTTTCATCATCCCAAAAGCCTTCCCCTGCCTCTGTCTGTGGAAAAATTGTCTTCCACAAAACCAATCCCTGGTGCCCAAAAGGTTGAAGACCACTGTCCTAGGGGATTGTAGCCTTTCTTGCCTCTTTAAAGTCATTTTCATTTTTTAAGGGTAGTATAATTTAACCTAGAAAACACTACGCTAAAAATAACTTTTAAAATAATTTTACTCTATTTTGCTACCATCTGTGATATCACAGTACAAATATTTCGGCTAAGTGGTGATCATATTTAGTGAAAAAGTGTGGGGCTGAGTCACCTTAGAGAAAACAAATGCTTCAGTTTTTGTAACACTGATAGCTGTCTCTCCTGTACATTCAGCGTCTGAGATTATGAGTTGAAATTAATTACAAACACAAATGTTAGCTTAGTCTCTGGGAAGTGCAATTACAGAACCATGCTAGTATGTAAAATGCAAAATACCTATACCTTTATTCTCAATTAATTTGGAGAAGAGTTTATTTACCACATACACTAATGGGCAATATGGCTATTTCCAAGAAGTTCCCTGGTATCTGTAGAGCTGACTTCAAGAATGTTTTTTTTTGTCTTGATATTTAATTTTTAAAGTACTGTTTCCAGGTTTCCCACTAGGTGTCAGCCAAGGACCATCATGGAATTAAAAGAACGGAAGGCAGCTGGGAGGCTGTAACTAATGAGTTTCTCACAGCTGTGTTGATATTATTAGACTAGTGATACATTTCTTGATTTTTAAAATTTCCCACTATGCATTTATTTCATAGAAATAATAGAAATACATTTTGAAAACTTTAGGAAAATAACTATCTCAAGGAAAGATGTGGAAAGTTCACTTTAATAATAATCCTGCTTAAATAGAAAATTATGATTACATTATAGTGAATAAAGTATATTAAACACGTGTGTTTGAGGCTGGGTATGGTGGCTTCTGCCTGTAATCCCTGCACTTTGGGAGGCTGAGGCTGGTGGATCACTTGAGGCCAGGAGTCTGAGACCAGCCTGGTCAACATGGTGAAACCTCATCTCTACTAAAAATACAAAAATTAGCCAGGTGTGGTGGTGTGCACCTGTAGTCCCAGCTACTCAGGTGGCTGAGGCATAAGAATACCTGAACCCAGAAGGCAGAGGTTGCAGTGTGCTTTTTCTTGTATGGAGACTGCGCCACCGCACTCCAGCCTGGGTGACAGAGTGAGACCCTGTCTCAAAACAAAACAAAAAAGAAAAACGTGTTTTTAATTGCCAGTGGGAACAATGTGGTTAGGATGCTCTTTGGAGCCAGACAGACCTGGTTTGAATCCAGGCTTGGTCATGTACTAGTTATACAAACTTGGGCAGTTTATTTAATGTCTCTCAGCTTCTGTTTTTATTTTTTCTAGAATGGGAAGAATAAGAACTACCTCATAACATATTTTGGTGAGGGTGAAATAAGAATATAAGTACTCAGCACTGTGTATGCTCAATGAGTTGTAACTGAAAAGATGTTTTTAGATAGAAGGGATCGACAACCTGGGGAGAAAGTATGATGTCATACTGACTATATTAACCATTTCAGTACTTAAAGGGAACTTCCTGGGACACACACACCTAGTGTGGAGAAAGACAGGTATGTAAGGTGGTCTCTCGTTTTGTAACTGCCTTTCAGAATCTTGTTAGCAATTTTGATTTTCCCATCAGACAGGTAAACAATAGGTAGGACCCATCAAAGACGCTCTGCCATTGCTCAGAAGGGCGTTCTAAGCAGCAGGCCAGCAACAAAATGACTAATCATAAAGAAAATGCAGTCCCCTCTCTGCATGAACTCCCTTTCATCTCATAACACCCTGATGAAACGAAAACTCATGCTTAGGTCCCAGTCCACACCTATGCACATTCATTTCCTGAGGACCAAATCATTGCTGGCAGTCCTCAGAACAAGCTTCAAATGCTTGTCAAAATATACAGAGAAAAAAATAGACTATCCCCTTTCTCAGAAATCTCAGCCCTTCTTATTTTCCACTCAGTTCAATTTTCATAATCATCATCCCACTGTCTGCTCCACCTCACTCCTCCCAGCCTCAGCTTGGACCATTTCACCATCCATGTGAATAATCCACCCACCACCCTCACCCTAGTTCCCTGACCACTTTATCTCTAATGACCTTTTCCTCCACTCCAGAGCAGCAACACAGAATTAGAGCCACCTTCAGAACCTGATCCCACTCAAAACCGCCCCACCTCTAAGGCAGGACTCCAAAAGTCCCTTCTTCAACTACAGATTGGTGTATTTCCTTCTCTCCAACAGTAAGTCCTGCTGAACCAGGCTTTATGACAATACTGCAATCCCTCACCCCACGCTTCTGTTGCCAGCTGGTTTTCCTCACTCAGCCTGATGTCATGCCCAATTACTGCAACTGCGTGCTCACTGGCACCCTCCCCACCCCCGCCCTGGGAACCTTCCCCTACCAGCTCTGCCGGTTCCCAACCTGGAGGAACCCACAGGCACCAGTAGCTTCCAAGTTGCTGAGCAGATTTTGAAATGACGTCATCACACTGATTCATGGGGGCCAGCTTCAGTTGGGTCTTTGATGCCTTCCACAGATTATTCTAGTCATCTCTAGTGACTGGTCCATTTTCTTTCTTTCTTTTTTTTTTGAGACGGAGTCTCACTCTGTCACCGAGGCTGGAGTGCAGTGGCGCCATCTTGGCTCACTGCAAGCTCTGCCTCCTGGGTTCACGCCATTCTCCTGCCTCAGCCTCCTGAGTAGCTGGGACTACAGGTGCCTGCTATGATGCCTGGCTAGTTTTGTATTTTTGGTATAGATGGGGTTTCACCGTGTAGGCCAGGATGGTCTTGATCTCCTGACCTCGTGATCCGTCCGCCTCAGCCTCCCAAAGTGCTGGAATTACAGGTGTCAGCCACCGCACCCGGCCTGGTCCATTATCTTTAGCAAGTGTTCTTCTGATCCCTTCCACTTTCCCTCAGACACCCCTGATCTCTGCTTCACTCACCCAGCAGATGACTTTATCACCTGCATGAGTGAAATCAAACGCTTTGTCTTCCCCCAAGTCCACCTCAAAGTTCCTCTGTCTTTCATCTTTTTCTCCCTTGGCTCAAGAGAGATGCTTCCAGCCCTTTCCAAGATAAGCCCCTATTCCTGTGTGTCCCATCCTCTCCCTTCCCACCTCCCCAGGCTCCCTTCCAACAGGAAGTGAGCCACTGTCTCCTCTCCCATCTCCCTTCTCCTGCCGTGCCATCCGCTCTTGGACTCAGCGTTCAACCCAGACAAGGAGTCTTGCTTTGCTCTTGCCTCTCTCTCCAAACTATCATTTTTTTTTCCTTTTGTCAACTTTATATATAAAAAAGTCTATACGCATTCTGTTCCTTCTTAATCCCCCTTTTTCTTCAACCCACTGTGAACTTTCCCTTTTCTCTTAGTTGCCAAATCTAAAATCTGCTTTTCTGTTTAAATCTCCTTGACCTCAGCAGCCTTTGAGACTGTGTCTCCCCTCTCCCGTCTCTGAGACGTGCTTTTTCCTTGTTAGCACAGCGCCTCCTCCTCAGGCGTCCTCCCTGCCTCCTCTGCTACTCTTTCCATCTTTCTTTGGCTGTTCTCCAAATCCCCCCACCTGCTTGGGGATAACTTAGATGTTGGGATTCCCAAGCGATTGTCTTTCCTTTGCATATTTTTTTGGGCCATCTTTCTAAACCCTAGGGCTTCAATTACTGCCTCTAGCAAATGTCTCCTGATCCTTAGATTCCAAGACCTGAATTTCCACCTGTGGCTGACCTTGCCCAGCAGCATGGGTGCCAGTGACAGCAGAGGGCTCCTCTCTCTTACTCCCATCTCACGGGTTCCTCTCCCTTTCTGTCTGTCTCAGAACCCACAGTACCATGCTCTCCTTCAACCCCTGACTCAGCCTTGACTCTCAGTGGGCACAATCCTGCCCCCTGCCTCAGTGGCACGTTCTGCATTTGTCCCCTCTGTCGCTGTGGCTCCATGGCAGCACTGCTCAGCTCCTTTCTAGGCCATGGTGGTGGGTTACCATCTTCTCCAGCCTCCAACCTCACTCCTGCCACTTATTTATCACCCTGTCCCCAAAGTTACACTCTCAGAACACAGGACTGACCACGCCATCTCCCCTTCCTCCAAAGCCTGCAGTAATTTCCCAGTGTGAATGCATCCAGACTCCTCAGAGTGCATGCCCACAGCCCTTCAGGGGCTCCTGCCCTTCCCCTCTCTGCCCCAGCCCCTGCCTCAGCCCCTGAGAACTCAGTCCTCCCATCCCGGCACCATCTGTGCACCCTGAACACAGTGCATTCGTTCTTTTTTTTTTTTTTTTTTTAATGCAGGTCTCTAGGTCTGGTTTCCTTTTTTCCCACTTATAAAAATATTACTAAGACTGGGAATGGTGGCTCATGCCTGTCATACCAACACTTTGGAAAGGCTGAGGCAGGCAGATCACTTGAACCCAGAATTTTGAAACCAGCCTGGGCAAGATGATGAGTCCACACCTATCTTTACCAAAAATACAAAAATTAGCTTGGTGTGGTGGCACAAGCCTGTGGTCCCAGCTACTCCGGGAGGCTGAGGTGGTGGGATCTCTTGAGCCCAGGAGGTCAAGGCGGCAGTGAGCCATGTTTGCACCACTGCGCTCCAGCCTGGGCGACAGAGTAAGATCCTGTGTAAAAAAAAAAAAAAAATCTCATCCTTTAAGACCGAGGTAAGAGATGTTTTCCTTCCTCTCTTCACTTAACTGAATTGAACACTTTATTCTTCCACGGCATCTATTACGTCTTCATGGTTGGCAGACGGTTCGTGGCATCCTCTTCTAAGCCCCAGAAGGAAAACCACCACCACTCCACAGAGCCCGCAACTCATGTGAATCTTTTTTTTTTTTTTCTTGAGACGGGATCTCCCTCTGTCACCCAGGCTGGGGTGCAGTGGCACGATCTCGGCTCATTGCAACCTCCGCCTCCTAGGTTCAAGTGATTCTCTTGCCTCAGCCTCCTGAGTAGTTGGGACTACAGGCATGTGCTACCACACCCAGCTAGTTTTTGTATTTTTAGTAGAGATGGGGATTCACCATGTTGGCCAGGCTGGTCTTGAACTCCTGACTTCAGGTGACCTGCCCACCTTAGCCTCCCAAAGTGCTAGGATTAGAGGCGTGAGCCACTGTGCCTGGCCCCATGTGAATCTTTTTGATGTTAATGGCTGGTTTAGCTGAGACACAGGTCCTACATTTCCTATCTCTCAATTTCCTTTCTTTCTTTCTTTTTTTTTTTTTTGAGACAGTCTTGCTGTGTCACCCAGGCTGGAGTACAGTGATGCAATCTCAGCTCACTGCAACCTCCGCCTCCTGGACCCAGGTGATCCTCCCACCTCAGCCTCCCAGAGTAGCTGGGACTACAGGTGCGTGCCATCATGCTGGGGGCTAACTTTTACATTTTATGTAGAGACGGGTGTCTCACTTTGTTGCCCAGGCTGGTCTCGAACTCTTAGGCTAAAGTGTTCCACCTGCCTTAGCCTCCCAAAGAGCTGGGATTACAGGTATGAGCCACCATGCCCACCTTTGTATTCTGAAGTTGAACATTTATCCTATCAGGATGCCTTGCTGGGACTTCATTAGTAATGAGATGATCTGATGAATGGTTTTCACTCCCAGATTCTAATTCTAAACTTTTTTTTTTTTTTGACCCAGTCTCTTTGTTTTTCTTTTTGAGACAGTCTCATTCTGTCACCCAGTCTAGAGTGCGATGACACGATCTCAGCTCACAGTAACCTCCACCACCCAGGTTCAAATGATTCTCCTATCTCTCTCCCGTTTCACTGTGCACAATTCAGTGTCCTACCTTAGCTGGAATCTTGGCTGCATGATTCTCCAGAATCAGTCTCTTTAGGTGCAGAACCCAGAGGCGTTTGTCTTGCTGGGATTTGGCCTGCCAAGACGAGATGCAGACAGTCAGACAACTTGATACCACCACCCACAGGACCCTCTGATGAGATGGGAAATGACCATGTGGCCAGAATGCTCTCAAAAAGCCGCTTGGTACACAGCACTATACAAAGGGGCCTTGCGGAGAGGCCAGGGCCTGGCCACTACCTGGACTGTGTGCTGCAGCTTGGGATTCTTGTAGTGGAAGACGCTGAAGCTGAGCGGCTCCTTCGGAATCACCTCCACAAGCATGAGGTTGCCACACTAGAGCAGAGACAGCAGAGGGGGTGAGGCACACTCAGGAGGGAATGGAACTGGGGATCTGAGTCTCTGCCCATGGCCAGTGTGCAGACCTACCAGGATGTGAGCTTTGTATGTAAACGTGTCGTCTCTCTTCTTCGTGATGAGCAGCAGCTTGTCGAAGAGGAAGAGTGTCCGCTCATTCTTGGCTCGCTGGATGCGGAAGGTTCCCTCAAGCACCAGTTCCCCATAGCTGGTCAGGTCTGGCCCCTTCCAGTTAGTGAGCAAACTCTGTATCTCCTGAGAAAGGGAATGGGCCATAGTATTTAACAGGAGGCAGAAGCCAGGCACCAAGGGCTTGATGGCCCATCTGTTGAGCCTCAAGAATGGTGCCAAAAGGTCCCCAATGGGGTCTAACGATCTACATGGTATCTGATGGTCTATGACATGGATCTGCATTTACAGGTGGTGTCACTTAAGGGCTAACAGAAATGAATCAGGCTGTTAGTTGATGAGCTGCTACTTACTTATTTCCATTCCTTCATCATGCCATGCTGTGGCTCATAGCAGCCCTTACATCTTTCAAAAGCCAGGTCCAGGGGCCACCAGTATGGGACCCTCTCAGATAGGCCTCCTTCACTTGATTTTCTTTGTTTTGTTTTGTTTCCTTGAGACGAAGTCTCGCTCTGTCACCCAGGCTGGAAGTAAGTGGCGCAATCAGGGCTCACTGCAACCTCCACCTCGCCGGTTCAAGCGATTCTCCTGCCTCAGCCTCCTGAGTAGCTGGGATTACAGATGCCCATCACCATGCCTGGCTAAATTTTTTTATAATTTTAGTAGAGATGGGGTTTTGCCATGTTGGCCAGGTTGGTCTTCAACTCCTGACCTCAAGTGATCTGCCCACCTGGACCTCTGAAAGTGCTGGGATTATAGACGTGAGCCACTGCACCCAACCCCTTCCCTTGATTTTTCTCATCCCCTCTCCTCTGGGGAAAAAACCCTTCAGAGTTGTTGACTTGAAGACTTTCTTCTAGATACCGAAGTTCATACCACACATAAGTAATTCAAAACTAAAGCCTATATAAATCATCCACGTCATTTTCTCAGAAATTTCTTGAGTTGAAATTTACTTACTCAGGGAAAGGAAAGGAACCTTTCTTTGCCCCTAACTTATGTTTCAGTACTTTTTTTGTTAAAATTTTAAAATTTTATGGGTTCACAGTAGGTGTATATATTTATGGGGTACACGAGATATTCTGACAGGCATACAATGCATAATAAACACATCAGGGTAAATGGGCCTCCGTCACCTCCAGCATTTATCATTTCTTTGTGTTATGAACACTCCAATTACACTTTCAGTTATTTTATAAGTTATTGTTGACTATAATACCCCTGTTGTACTATCAAATACTAGATCTTCTTCAACATTTTTTTTTTTTTTGAGACAGAGCCTCGCTCTGTTGTCCAGGCTGGAGTGCAGTGATGCAATCTTGGCTCACTGCAACCTCTGCCTCTTGGGTTCAAATGATTCTCCTGCCTCAGCCTCTCAAGTAGCTGGGATTACAGGCACCCACTACCATGCCTGGCTAATTTTTGTATTTTTAGAAGAGATGGGGTTTCACTATGTTGGCCAGGCTGGTCTCAAACTCCCAACCTCGGGTGATCTGCCTGCCTCGGCCTCCTAAACTGCTGGGATTACAGGTGTGAGCCACCGCATCTGGCCTAGATCTTATTGTCTCTAAGTAAAGTTTTGTATTCATTAACCACCCCCACTTGCCCCACTCCCCATTTTAGTGCTTTTAATGGAAATTGATAAATATAAACTAATAACATGACTTTGACTTTTCTGTGGAATTTATTGTATATCAATATCAGTGTTTTTAAAGGAAGTTGATTTTATTATTTTGAAAAACAAAAACAGTCACAAGCACCATTTAATTAAGGAACCCACAAGACAACAAAAACTTTACTGGTTGAAAACAGAAATGAACAGAAATGGAGTATTAGTTTGAGCCAGAGTCTGATTCAGTAATGACTTCAGAATGTCAAGCAGCTTCACAGAGTATGAAAAACCAGCCATTTAGACATTTCTGAATACAGTGGTCCCTCTTATCTGCAGGGGATATGTTCCAAGACCCCCAGTGGATTCTTGGAACTGGGGATAGTATCGACCCCTAAATATACTATGTTTTCCCTACAAATACATACCTATGATAAAGTTTAATTTATAAATTAGGCATAAGATATTAACAACAATAACTGAAAATAAATTAGAATAATTGTAACAATATGTCAGCATCACTGCTCCGTTTGGGGGCATTATGAAGAGAATAAGGTTGACTTGAACACAAGCATTGCAAAACAAGACAGTCGATCTGATAACCAAGCCAGCTACTGAGTGACTAACAGGTGAGTGGCCGTAGGCAGTGTGATTGGACAAAGAGGTGATTCATGTCCTAGGTGGGAGGGAGAAGGGCAGCGTGAGATTCCATCACACTACTCAGAATGGTACACAATTCAAAATTTACAGATTGTTTATTTCCAGAATTTTCCATGTAAATTTTTTTTTTTTTTTTGAGATGGAGTCTTGCCCTGTTTCCCAGGCTAGAGTGCAGTGATGTGATCTCAGCTCACTGCAACCCTGTGTCCCAGGTTCCAGCGATTCTCCCACCTCAGCCTCCCAAGTAGCTGGGGTTATAGGTGTGTGCGACCATGCCCGGCTAATTTTTTGTAGTTTTCTTCTTTTTTTTTTTTTTTTGAGACAGAGTCTCGCTCTGTCACTCAGGCTGCAGTGCAATGGCACGATCTCAGCTCACTGCAACCTCCACCTCCTGGGTTCAAGCAATTCTCCTGCCTCAGTCTCCCAAGTAGCTGGGATTATAGGCATGTGCCACCACGCCCAGCTAATCTTTTATATTTTTAGTAAAGACAGGGTTTCACCATCTTGCCCGGCTGGACTTGAACTCCTGACATCAAGAAATCCACCTGCCTCGGCCTCCCAAAGTGCAGGGCTTACAGGTGTGAGCCATCACTCCTGGCCCTCATTTAAAATGTTCTAACCTTGGTTGACCACAGGCAAATGAAACTGCCGGAAGTGAAAGTGCGGATCAGGGGGATGACTGTATTCAATGGATTCTGATATTATGTCTGCAAAACACTTGTATGATAAAGCATTAAACTTTTGTTGCCGTTGCCAAAAAAAAAAAAAAAAAAAAAGTAGCCTGGAAGATTAGAATGTCATCTTCCTCTGATTTTTGATAGTCAATGACATCACACCACACTCTGGCTGCCTATACCTGAAGCCTACAGAGTTTGTTCTGACTTATGAGCCAAATAAGGTATCCTTTTTCTCGTGTTAGGCAAGGCCACTCTGTATAGTGTGGAGTCACTTTGGGCTTTTCTGTCTCACTCTAGGGACAGCCAGGAGCCTGGAACTGGCCTCTGGGCCCACGCAGCCTCTTGTTTTGTTCTTCATAGTGCATCTATTGAAGTCCCCAGGGCATGATCACTGGCCCAACATCTGTCAAAAGTTCCTGAAGATTTAGGGCTCAAAATGTTTGTGCTGGATAGGCCTTTAGCAAATTTCTCTGTCTTATTTTAAAAATGAGGAAACTGTAGGGCGTGGTGGCTCACGCCTGTAATCCCAGCACTTTGGGAGGCTGAGGCAGGTGGATCATCAGAGGTTAGGAGTTCAAGACAAGCCTGGTCAACCTGGTGAAACACCATCTCTACTAAAAACAGAAAATTAGCCGGGCGTGGTGGTAGGCCCCTGTAATCCCAACTACTAAGGAGGCTGAGGCAGGAGGATCGCTTGAACCCGGGAGCCGAAGGTTGCACTGAGCTGAGATTGTGACTGCATTCCAGCCTGGGCAACAGGAGTGAAACTTCATCTCCAAAAACAACAAAAAAAAGGAAACTAAAATGACATGCTTGCGGGTCACGTCCCAAGTGACTGTAAAGGAGCTGGTTCAGCCTTGGCTCCCCCTCCTCTGCGTCCCCTGCCTATGACCACCCAAGCACCACCTCATGATTTTGCAGGAACTGGTGGCAGAGGAATAAAGGCTTAACAAGTGTTTATATAGTTTACGGAAAGTTGCTTTAAAAAAGAATTACTAAATTTGCAATTCATAGAAGTAGGAGACTCAAAATTTTAACTTAGATCATCAAAGGGGCTATAAGCAAACAATCAGCTTAAAAGTTATAATGTCAGCTAGGTGTGGTGGCTCACGCCTGTAATCCCAGCACTTTGGGAGGCTGAGGTGGGCACATCAACTGAGGTCGGGAGTTCGAGACCAGCCTGACCAACATGGAGAAACCCCGTCTCTACTAAAAATACAAAATTGGTGGCTCACGCCTGTAATCCCAGCACTTTGGGAGGCTGAGGCGGGTGGATCACCTGAGGTCGGAGTTCGAGACCAGCCTGACCAACATGGAGAAACCCCGTCTCTACTAAAAATACAAAATAAGCCAGGCGTGCCTGTAATCTCAGCTACTCGGGAGGCTAGGGCAGAGTAATTGCTTGAACACTGGAGGCAGAGGTTGTGGTGAGCTGAGATTGTGCCATTGCACTCCAGTCTGGGCAACAAGAGCGAAACTCCATCTCAGAAAAAAAAAAAAAAAAAAAAAAAAAGACAGTTATAATGTCACTTTCTCTTAAATAGCCATACTAGACAATGGTCAGTATTACTGATGTCCTGAACTTTTTTCAGGGAGAACTACACTGAAGACCGTGAGTGGAGTGTAGTACTTGCGCAGTCTTAATATTTTATTGGGAAAACAGTCAGTCAGTACACCTGCAACCCTGCCGGGCACCGACACCTCGCAGGCTCACCTGTAACCGGACCGCGTGCTCGTGTTTCCGCTTCATGTCATTGATGTGCCAGGCGACTCGCTGCATTGTGTCTATAGCATCAAGCACCACATCATAGCCTTCTGTGTCCTTATCAAGGTGATTTTCTATTTCCTTAAACAAAAAAGAACAATTTTTTCCCCATTTTTTTCATACAGCCAGTGAAACAAATGCCACCTCTATGATTAGTTCCTTATATTTTATTTTTACTTATTTATTTACACACTACCAGCTGGGTGTGGTGGCTCACGCCTATAATCCCAGCACTTCGGGAGGCCGAGATGGGTGGATCACCTGAGGTTGGGAGTTCGAGACCAGCCTGGCCAACATGGTGAAACCCTGTCTCTCCCTAAAAATACAAAAATAAGCTGGGCATGGTGGCGCATGCCTGTACTTCCAGCTACTTGGGAGGCTGAAGCAGAAGAATCACTTGAACCTGGAGACAGAGGTTGCAGTGAGCCAAGATTGGGCCACTGCACTCCAGCCTAGGTGACAGAGTGAGACTCTGCCTTAAAATAAATAAATAATTAATTGATAAAATATTTACAGACTACCATAATTCTTTAAGATTTTGAGGCTGGAAATACCTGCAACAAAATGGTAAGACAAGGAGAAAAAAAAAAGGGATAGGAAAGATAAAAGTGGAATAGAATTCCAGGATAAACATGATAAAATACAACATGCATGTAGCCCATTGAGTATCACAGTGATATTACAGTTATTATAACAGATGTGGGAATTGATTTTATAGCTGTAGAGTTCTGAGCTTCCTGGTGGCCAATGTTAAAAAGTTCTCAGTAATATAGTTCTCACTCTTATAAGATAAAATGCATACTTATTTTTTCCCTTATTTATTTAGGAAGCAAAATGTTTCATACAAGACCTTAATATTAGCAGACTCAAAAATATAGCAAAAACTATCTTTACAAAACGATCTCTATAGCAAGTAGGCATTTTAGCACATTTTCCTACAGACAAGGTTTTAAAGGCCAAATGAAGTGGACTAAAGACAATCCTTCAGAGTGTTGAGAAGGATCTCATGGTTTACAGCACTCAATTCTCTGATGGTCAGAAGTATGTTACATTAGCAATCATCTTACCACTGGAGGCCCACAATCCCAGGAACATGAGAGAGGGACAGGATCTTTGTTCTAATTCTTTTGAGCACATAAGACACTTGTCCCTTGATCCTCAACAGTCTAAAGATACAGACTATTGTATATAGTTCCTTTGATTCTTTATCTCTCCTCAGTGACCAGCAGAGAGCTGGGTGGTAAATAAGTGCTTATTAAACTGAAACTATTGCCTTCTTAAAAACAACAATAACAGTAATCCTATATTAGTGCCTAAAACAGTAAGAAAATACTAATCAATTAGATCGTTCTTGTTACATTTATTATACATAATCAGCTAACAGGTGGAGGTTAAATGTTATGGTATAACTTGAAGATTAGTCCCATTATTTTATAGTAATGACGTAAATCTTTGTTTACTTTTACTGAATACTCAACTTTTTCATCTAGCTAGAAACTGTAAAAGAATTTACATTTTCTTTCCATGCTTGGACTCAGCTGTTAACAAGGTCCTAAATGGCAAATTTAAAAACACAATGATTTCTTCTTTTAGCCTGAGAGACAATTGTGCTCATCAGTAAACAGACTGGGAGGTACAGAGGATATTTCTGTGGGGATTTTCATGGATGGCTACATAACTTTGAAATGACGTGAATGGGCTGGGTGCAGTGGCTCACTCCTGTAATCCCAGCACTTTGAGAGGCCGAGGCAGGCAGATCATGAGGTCAAGAGATCGAGACCATCCTGGCCAATATGGCGAAATCCCATCTCTACTAAAAATACAAAAATTAGCTGGGCTTGGTGGTGCGCACCTGTAGTCCCAGCTATTCGGGAAGCTGAGGCAGGAGAATCGCTCGAACCTGGGAGGCAGAGGTTGCAGTGAGCTGAGATTGTGCCACTGCACTCTAATCTGGCAAAAGAGAGAAACTCCATCTTAAAAAAAAAAAGAAAAGAAAAAGAAAGAAATGATGTGAATGACATAGAGGGAGCCCTCTAATCATCTATGAAAACAGAAAACACTTCAAAAGCAACCAGAAGTCAGTTTTGGATTAATCTAACCACTTTTTTTTCTTCATTGCCAGCCCTTAATATGCAGGATAAAGGCTGTTTTTCCTGTTAATTAACTTTTTGTAAGGATCTTGACTTGTTGTCTCACACGCTTAACTGAGATCTTAAACTTTCCTTTTGACTAACGGCCATCTCACTGTCTAGAAGACCATATTAGAGATTTTTGGGACACACACGTCTTAGACGTTATATTAACAGAATTCAGCAGAGATGTGTCCTGAGACAAATCTTATTTAAGAGTTATTTGGACACTGATTTCGCAAATAAATCCCACTAAATCTAAGAGGTCATAAGGATCAATTTAAAAATTAAAATAATATCCCCGATGTGACTTCAGAGAACATAAGATTCTCCAAAGATAAGCCACCCAGGCAAACAGATGAAGCTAAGAAATTGCTAGTAAAGATGGACAAAGTTCTTGAAATTTTAAATATATATGAACCAAACAAACCTGAAATAATTATCCAAGTTAGAAACCTGGAATCACTTAAAAAGAGATACCTGTAAACTGCAGGCCTGTTGATGTGGAGAGGAACTCTGAATTAAAATTCCTTTAAAAAGGGGATTTTAATGTATCATAAAAATAATAAAAAACAATAGCTTACTTTTATCAAATGCCTGTGAGTCACAGTAATGTAGGCAATTGATAAGATTTAGACCCAGGCGGTCTTTCCCAGAGCCCTGTTCCTAACCACTCCACTGCACTGTCTTTCTCCTGCTACAAAAGTAAGCAAGTCCTACTTACAGAATGAAAATTACCTACTATCATAGGTATTTTTTTTTTTTCATTCGCATCAACTTTTTTGGAGGGTAAGAAATAAGAATTTGAGGCCGGGCGTGGTGGCTCACGTCTGTAATCCCAGCACTTTGGGAGACTGAGGCAGGAGGACTGCTTGAGCTCAGGAATTTGAGACCAGGCTGGGCAACATGGTGACATTCTATCTCTACCAAAAATACAAAAAAATTAGCCGGGCATAGTGGTGCACACCTGGAGTCCCACCTACTCAGGGTGCTGAGGTAGGAGGACTGCTTGAGCCCAGGAGGTGGAGGTTGTAGTGATCTGTGATTACACCACTGCATGACAGCCTGGGCAACAGAGCCAGACCCTGTCTCAAGAAAAAAAAAAAGAAAAGAAAAGAAAAAAGAATTTAAGAGATATGATTATCTTTGTTTCTAAAGCCTTCTTGAATTTTGTAAAAGTAGTGGAAAATAATATAAGAGGAGAGACACCTGAAATGACGCTAAGCCCAGCGTGGAGGTCACTTATGACTCTGCTCATCTGTCCTCTCCCTTTTTAGTCCCTTCTCTTTGCTCTCCATACAAAAGCCAATCTATGACAAACAGCTTTCCTTTCCAATTGCCTACTGAATCAGGGCTGATGGAAACATTACAAAATCTGTTTTCCATTTACATGATAGCTCCCTGCCTGAAACTGTCAGTGCACAGGGCGAGGCACTCCTAAGCCCCATCAGAATCAGATCTAAGATTAATCTCTTCTCTTGGCTGTTGTCAATGGGGCTACAGGCCTAGAATATAAATATCTCCAAATCCTCAAAGCAGATTAGTCAGTTGTGAAATATGAGTGTGGGAAATGTTTCCATATGTCCACAGCATTTTCTGTTATTTTCCACCAAACTTAATATATACACACAAAACTCCCATCCCCTGGAAAGTGCTCACGCCAGGCAGAAACTTACATGCAGAAGGAGATGATACTTGAGAATCCGCTGCACTGGTTTCAAGAGATAGGACCCCAGAGGCAGCGAGTGCTTCAGAGTTTCCTGACGTTCCCTGAAGAATTTGGCCAGTATCTTGTTCCTCATGCACTCTGTTAGCACAGCCACGGATCTGCAGGAAGAATCCATGTTTTTATCTAAATTGTAATGCTTTATGTGGATATTCAAGTTTTAAATGCCATTACAAGTGTAACTGCTCTAAAATGGGTAGGGTAGTTCCAGAGCTGCAGCCAGATCAGCATGCCTTTAGGTAAACTGGAGAAAGGGGTCCCTCTGGGAATTAGATAAAGGCACTGGACCCAGCGGCAGTGGCACCCTGGACTCATGGCTTCTAAGGAACAAGTTCCTTCTTTCTAGGAGATGCAGCCTTGTGCCAGGGTCCATGGCTTGGCAAAATTTATCTGAGTGGGATTTTAGCCCCTAGCTGTGCCCTATCTGCATATCTCTGTGCAGTGCTCACACAGCACATCTGTATTCCATTTCCACAGGTTAGATTATAAAGAGTAGGCAGACTTTCTTTTTACTAAGAAAAAGGAGTTCCTTCCTGCTAGAAGATCCGGTTCCCTGTCAGAGCATTTATCACCCCCTCTGCTGGCCCCTTTTATATAATGCACAAACTGTGACCCTATGTGGTGGCCTTCCTTAGAGACCTCTTTCCTTGGGGGAATCTTTGAACAGGTCTCCCTTTCTACCTCCAAATTGTTATCCTTACACATAATACAGCTTCTGGGAAAGCCAGATAGCCTTGCTCCTATGGAGTGCGCCTCAGATCAGGGTGTTCCAAAAGTGGGTTAGAATTCCTTCAACCCACATCCCCCCGAGGTGCTGGGCATAGATAGCCCCAAAATATCTTAAGGCAATGGTTGAAACAATGCTCATATCACAAAGCAAGCTAATGGCTTGTGCAGTCACACACATGTAAATTAAAAATCTTTTGTTCTCAAAATGTAGAAGGAAGCAGTGGAAATAATTTCAGCCCTTTTCTCCCTAAGTCAGTAACATTTTCAGGATTGAGAAAATCAGATTGAGCCAAACAAGAAAACAAGGCTGTGAGGAAGTTAAACGCAACTTTCATAATTAAACCATTAGAATCCCTTTTGTGCCAATCTACTTTGAGAAAAATCTATTCACATTGATTTATTTTCCCCTTGAGTCAAGATTTCAAAACTCTCCATCGTGTAACCCAGGAATGTTTCTAAGGTGCTTCAGAGTCAGAATCGGCTGCTCTGTAGCCCTTTGGCCACCTAAAGGCTTGGGCTCTTGCTTAAGGGTAAAAGCCTGCAACAAATTAGTAGTATGCTGAGCTCCAGGTTCCTGGAAGTCTTGGGCACAGGCAGGCATCTGAGGACAAGGACCTGGCCGGGTTTGCGCCCCTCCCTGGGGAACAGAGTGTGGGAGCTTGTGTCTCTTCACAGTAAAATCACTGACGTGTGACTGGTATGAAGATAGTGGACACTGTCAAGATGTGCCTGCGACATTTAATATCATCAGCCTGGCTCCAAAGGGGGAAGGAAAATTGTCAGATAGGCTGAAACACCTGGCACTTTTGGCTTGTTAAGTGGGAGAAAGGAACTTTGGGTCTGAGAGAGCAAACTGATTGGATACAAGCAGACAAGTTAAAATATTTCTCTATGAATATGAAAACCACACAACTGGGCAAGAAACGGACATGTCTTCTTCACTGAGAACAACTTTTGAGTACCTCTCTGCTAACATGTTTCTTCAAAGTCAGACTCATTTTTTTTTTTTTTTAAAGACAACTGTCTCACCAGGCATAGTGGCTCATGCCTGTAATCCCAGCACTTTGGAAGGCCGAGGCGGGTGGATCACTTGAGATCAGGAGCTCGAGACCAGCTTGGCCAACATGGTGAAACCCCATCTCTCCTAAAAATACAAAAATTAGATGGGTGTGGTGGCACGTGCCTGTAATCCCAGCTACTTGGCAAGAGAATTGCTTGAACCCGGGAGGCAAAGGTTGCAGTGAGCTGAGATCACACCACTGCACTCCAGCCTGGGTGACAGAGCGAGACTCTAACTCCAAAAAAAGACAACTTTCTCCAGAAAATTATCCTTAACCTTGAGCTTTTATTACACATTACTGAGTTGGTCCTGTGTTAATTTATATTTATTTGATCTTCCAGAACGTGCTCTTTCACCATTGCATTTAGTTGCATCTGACCTTCAAAAGAATAGAAACTGCTTGAAGGCAAGGGCATTGTTTGCTATTTCCTGCCAACATACACCAGGCTTGGGACAGTGATCCATGAATGACAAGCTCTTAAAAATGTCCTTGCGCAAATGATTTTGCCTTTTCCTTGGCTCTGAGGCAGCCTAGCATATAGAGAGGCTGTTTTTATTTTGTACTCTTCTTAGTAAATCACAAAATCTGAATTTGCAATTTTGGAAGTTTAAATTAAGAAGTTATTTCTTCAAATGATATGTTTATAATGAAATTTACACAAACATAATTCCCCAAACAAGCTCCTGGATCGTTTTAGATTCTCATAATTGGGTCCGGAACTTTGTTGATTCTTCAGAATCTGAACGTTTTTCCCTTCCCTGAGGAAGAAGTTTTGTGGAGAAGTTGAGGGCCAATTCTGTGATCCCTCTGAGTTAGGGTGTGAGGCAGGCTGGCTTTTGGTTTAGAATCATGGGATTTAGCTGGGGCATCCTGCAATCTCCTGATGTTTTCAGCATTAAGATGGAAACAAATCCTTTAAGAGAGAAAATTGTTTAAGTGAAACCATGTAAATTAACTATGGGTGGGTCTACAGATAAGGATGTATAATAAATGTTCTAATATGCATGTGGGTCTATTTATTTATTTTTTGTTTTGTTTTTTTAGGGGAAACTGGGGAAAGCAAGGATCCTCCCAGGGAAAGTATTTGCCATGAGTAAGTTGAGCCTCTGAACTTCTGGCTTCTCGGGTTTTTTTTTTTTTTTTTAAGACAGAGTCTTTCTTTCTCTCTCAACAAGGCTGGAGTGCAGTGGTGTGATCTCAGTTCACTGCAACCTCCGCCTCCTAGGTTCAAGGGATTCTCCTGCCTCAGCGTCCCAAGTAGCTGGGATTACAGGCATGTGCCACCGCGCCTAGCTGATTTTTGTATTTTTAGTAGAGACGGGTTTCTGCCATGTTGCCCAGGTTGGTCTCGAACTCCTGACCCCAAGTGATCTGCCTGCCTTGCTCTCCCAAAGTGCTAGTATTACAGGCATAAGTCACTGGACCTGGCTGCTTCTTGGGCCTTTAAGATATAGGATCTTGCACTGTTGCCTGGGCTGCAGTGCAGTGGTGCGATAATAGCTCACTGTAGCCTCAAACTCCTGGGCTCAAGCTATCCTCCTGCCCCAGCCTCTGGGCTCAAGTTATCCTCCTGCCGCAGCCTCTTGAGTAGCTCTATGACTAGAGATGCATGCCACCACATGCAGCAACATCCTGGGTCTTTTAATCTACACTGGCTTTCCGAGGTTACTGCTGACAGTGGGGAGCAGGGAACCTATTTGTTCTTCTTTCCAGAAGTAACACTCAGGGCTCAGCCTGTTGGCTTCTCTTCTAGGTGGATCCCACCATCCACTTTATCGTCAGGGACCTGTCTACCAAGACTGGCTACAGAATGTGTAAAGTCTCCCTAGCGCTCTTCTTCCTGGCTGGTCCTTAAGATAACTCAAAGTCTGGCAGGGCGCGGTATAATTGCAGCTACTCAGGAGGTTGAGGTAGGAGAATCATTTGAACCCAAAGGTAGAGGTTGCAGTGAGCTGAGATCGCGCCACTGCACTCCAGCCTGGGTGGTGGAGTGAGACTGTCTCAAAAAAACAAAACAAAACAACCCATAACTCAAAGTCTGCTAATCATGTGGAAAAAAAGGAAAATAAAAAGGCAGGGGGAGAATCACAGTTTCAGCAACTTTTACAAGGACATATTCATAGTAGCATGAGGTCTTAGAAGTCGGAGAAGAAACCCTGGTTCAAATCCAGGTTGGGGCATTCATCAGCTATGCACCCCTCAGAGAATCACCTTACCTATCAGAGCCTCAGTTACTTCATCCATGAAATGGGGAAGGGGCAGGGATGATGATGAACTAGCACTTATGAAGAACCTAGGAGGGGCCAGGCACCCGGATGGGTGCTCTGCTTTAAAAAAAAAAAAAAATCCCTCAATATCTCTGGATTTCTTTGAAAAGTTAAATTTAGTATTTTGTATTTACAGCATTTAGTACAGTGCTTAGGAATTAGTAAGGGCCCAATAGATGTCTTCTGGAGAAAAAAAGAAATTCCTACAGTTGTAGCCCATCATCTTAGGCCCAACTCTCTTACTGAAATGGTCAATACATTGACCAAGGATGCTTCCTACCTGGCCCTTGTGACATTGATTTCCAATGCAAGAAAAACGGAACCAACAACCCAGGTGAGATGATGAAGCCCCTCTTCTCATCTAGGCTTATGATGATCTGTCCTTCCTCTGAACTCCCTTAAACTTACATAGTTCGTAAAATTTATTTGGAAAAAATAGAACCTGTTCTCTCCCCACCTAGATTATAAAAACTCATTAGCAGTGTTTCCAAAATTCTTAAAAACATGACACGCACAGAAAAGGGCTAGCAGGCAAGACTTACCCTGATGCAACAGCTTGCTTAGTTTCCTTTCGGAGAGACCTAGTCATCTTTTTGGTTTCTCCATAGACTTTCTCAACTTTTCCCCACACTGGCTCTGCAGGGAGCCCCAAAGCCCAGATGGATCCATATCTGGGTGCCCCTATAATCTGTCCTCAGCATGTTTTGCATTCTTCCCATATTATTCAGCACAAGGCCAGGCACGGAACACCTAACAACCATGTGTACTGCACCAGCTGACTTGAAACAATGTGAAAGTGAGCAAAAGTACTCTTGTCCCATTCTTGATCCATACCTTGGATAGTTAGTGCAATACTGGGTATAAATGTGGAACTCTTCACTCTGCAAGGAAACAGAAGATATTTTTATAGGCAACAAAGCACAGACACATTCATTTGAAAACAATAAAAAGAAATAGCATTTGGGCCTTGACATTTCTACATATATATATATTTGAGGCGGAGTTTCACTCTCGTTCGCCAGGCTGGAGTGCAATGGCATGATTTTGGCTCACTGCATCTCCGCCTCCCCGGTTCAAGTGACTATCCTGCCTACGTCTCCCGAGTAGCTGGGATTACAGGAATGCACCACCATGCCCGACTTTGGTGGATTTCAATGTCTTTCACAATTTTTTCCTAGACTGACAAAGAAAAGAGGTATGTAGACAGGGAGAGGAAGTGGCCGGAACTTTTGATGGTAAGACCGTCAGTCAGAATAACTAATTCAAGGCCAATGAATTACTAGCTCTTGCAAAATCTAAAATAAAATTACTTTTTTTTTTGAGATGGAGTCTCGCTCTGTTGCCTAGGCTGGAGTGCAATGGCACAATCTCTGCTCACTGTAGCCTCCGTCTCCACCTCCCCAGTACAAGCAATTCTTGTGCTTCAGCCTCCCGAGTAGCCGCGATTACAGGCAGGCGTCACCACGCCCAGCTAATTTTTTGTATTTTTAGTAAAGATGGGGTTTCGCTATGTTGGCCAGGCTTGTCTCTAATTCCTGGTCTCCAGTTATCTGCCCGCCTCAGCTTCTCAAAGTGCTGGGATTATAGGCATGAGCCACCATGCTTGGCCTTGAAATTATATTTTGAAAAAGAGCCACAGATTATTTTGGTGGGGTTTCATATTCTGCAATTTGTTTTAACTTTTACTTTCTTTTACTTTTTAGACCGCTTAATGCTAGATTCACATGTGACCCTAAGTGCCTATTTTTCTGGCAGCATTAATGCTTTAATTTTTTTAAATTCTAAAATCTCTACTTAGAATCTTTCCTGTTAACCTCAACTGGAATTAGGTTAAACTTTCTTTTAATGGAAAGTTTCAAGTAGACAGAATGGTATAATGAATCCCCAAGTTTCATCCAACCTCAATAATCATTAACTCCTTGTCTCTGCCCCCCGCTGCTCCTCTGCTTCCCCATCATCCTGAATTAAATTCTAGACATCATTTTGCTTGTAAATAGTTTAACATGTATCTCTAAAATAAGGACTTTATTTTATTTTTTTGAGACGGAGTCTCACTTGTTGCCCTGGCTGGAGTGCAGTGGTGTGATCTCGGCTCACTGCAACCTCCGCCTCCTGGGTTCAAGCAATTCTCCTGCTTCGGCCTCCTGAGTAGCTGGGACTACAGGTGTATGCTACCACACCCAACACATTTTTTGAATTTTTAGTAGAGATAAGGTTTCGCCATGTTGGCCAGGCTGGTCTTGAACGCCTGGCCTCAAGTGATCCGCCTGCCTTGGCCTCCCAAAGTGTTGGGATTATAGGCATGAGCCACCGTGCCCGGACTAAAATAAGGAAACTAAACAGAATACCATTGTTACACTTAAATAATTCCATAACATCATGAAGTTTCACCAGTCACTATTCATATTTCCTTTTCTCTTTTTAAAAGATTTTGCCTGTTTGATTTGCAAATAAAAATCACACAGAGCAGGCCGGGCGTGGTGGCTCACGCCTGTAATCCCAGCACTTTGGGAGGCCGCGGCAGGTGGATCACGAGGTCAGGAGATCGAGACCATCCTGGCTAACATGGTGAAATGCCATCTCTACTAAAAATACAAAAAATTAGCCAGGTGTGATGGTGGGTGCCTGTAGTCCCAGTTACTCGGGAGGCTGAGGCGGGAGAATGGTGTGAACCCGGGAGGCAGAGCTTGTAGTGAGCCGAGATCACGCAACTGCACTCCAGCCTGGGCGATAGACTGAGACTGTCTTAAAAAAAAAAAAATCACACAGAGCAAATGGTTGCTATCTCTTTAGTAGTCTCTTTTAATCTTTCAGTTCTCCCCTATTTTTCTTCCTTTTGCAAGTGAGTTGAAGAAACCATACTGTTGTGCTGCACAGCCCCAGTTCCAGTATTACTGATGACATCCTTAGAGTTTCCTTGTTATTTATGTTTTTGAGATGGATTCTCACTCTGTTGCCCAGGCTGGAGTGCAGTGGCATGATCTTGGCTCACTGCAGCCTCTGCCTCCCAGGTTCAAGTGATTCTCCTGCCTCACCCTCTCAAGTAGCAGGTATTACAGGAATGCGTCACCACACTTGGCTAACTTTTGCATTTTTACTGGAGACGGAGTTTCCCCATGTTGGCCAGGCAGGTCTTGAACTCCTGACCTCAAGTGATCCACCCACCTTGGCATCCCAAAGTGCTAGGATTACAGGCGTGAGCCATCACGCCCAGCCTGGTTTCATTTAATATGCCCTGTCCATTATAGTCATACTGGTTTAGTACAGACTTGCTCAGATTTAGGTTCCATAATTTGGCACAATACACTAATGGCTATTTTGTGCTTCCTCTAATAGAAGTACAATGGAAGTCTAATGGAATCGGGAAGTCCAATGGACATAAAGTCTGGTTGTCTCTCTTCTGTGATGCTAACAACCATTGGTACTTATTGGCTAGATCTATTAATTTATTAGGGCTTGGGAAACAGTGGTATTTCTAATACTTTATTCCTTATTTATTAGCTAGAATCTTTCCATAAAAAGAACCTCCTTATATTAACTCTTGGTTACTCTGCAGTTTATGGTTTGTGTGGGAAAGGCAGAATAAATGCTTAATTCTTTCCTTTTCATTTCAAGACAGGATCTTGCTCTGTCACCCATGCTGGAGTACAGAGGTGTTGTCATGGTTCATTTCAGCTACAACCTCCTGGGCTCAAGTGATCCTCCCACCCCAGCCTCCAGAGTATCTGGGACCACAGGCATGCCACCACCTCTGGCTAAGTTTTAAACTTTTTTATGGAAACAGGGTCTTGCTATGTTGCCCAGGCTGGTCTCAAACTTCTGGGCTCAAGTGATCCCCCTGACTCAGCCTCCCAAAGTGTAAGGGATTACATGTATAAGCTACCACACCCAGCCAATTCTTTCCTTTAATTTTCAAAATAATGCATTGACTCTCCAGCATCATGCAAATGTGATCAATTTGGTGTTTTAATATCACTGCAAATTCATTAATATGGGCCTATTTAATGAGTTTTCATTGTTTTCAGTTAATTATCTTCACTGATGTTGAAATTATCCTATTTTTGGCTAGTAGGAGCCCCTTCTTGAGCATTCATGACCTGGCCTATGGTGTTTTGTAGCTTGTTTCCTGGTGTGACAAGATGTTCCAGACTATCTTGTATATTTCGTGCCCTACAGTCCTTCTTCATGGAGTCCCTATCCTTCTGGCAGGAAACAGTGTTGGGAGACCACAATCTGGGTATCAGGGACACTCTTGCTGTAGGGTAATCATTTCTAGGACTTCTCAGCAGACAGAGGTAGGAAGTGGTGTGTTTTGTTGTTGTTGTTTGTTTTTGAGATGGAGTCTTGCTCTGTCACCCAGGCTGCAGCGCAGTGTTGTAATATTGGTTCACTGCAGCCTTTGCCTCCTGGGCATGAGCCACTGCGCCCAGCCTGCTCAGTGTGATTTTTATTTGCAAATCAAACAGGCAAAATCTTTTAAAAAGAAAAAAGGAAATATGAATAGTGACTGGTGAAACTCATGATGTTATGGAATTACTTAAGTGTAACAATGGTATTCTGTTTAGTTTCCTTATTTTAGTCCGGGCACGGTGGCTCATGCCTATAATCCCAACACTTTGGGAGGCCAAGGCAGGCGGTTCACTTGAGGCCAGGTGTTTAAGACCAGCCTAGCCAACATGGCGAAACCCTATCTCTACTAAAAATTCAAAAAATGTGTTGGGTGTGGTAGCGTACACCTGTAGTCCTAGCTACTCACTACGGCCTAGCTAATATTATGTTTAAAAAATATACTATATTTTTATATATTATATATATATATATTTTTTTTTTTTTTAGTAGAGATGGGGTTTTGTCATGTTTGCCAGGCTGGTCTCAAACTCCTGGCCTCAAGTGATCTACCCACCTTGGCCTCTCAAAGTGCTGAGATTACAGGTGTGAGCCACCACTCCCTGCCTCCGAAGAAGCCTAACCTCTATTCTTTTCCCTTCTAGTCTGTTCCCTCCATTCCTGTGTCAATTTTTAATCAATTTTAATCAATTTTTTATAATCAATTTTTAATCTTACAGGCTTTCATCTCCTATATAAACAAATGTTATACCAGTGATCCTCAAACTTGAGTATCAGAATTACCTGGAGGGCCTGTTAAAACATAGATTGCTGGGTTTCTGATGTAGTAGGTCTTGGAGTAGGGCCTAGGAATCTGCATTTCTAACAAGTTCCCAAGTGACGTTGATGCTGCAGGTCCAGGACCACACTTTGGGAACCACAGTGCTGTACACACACTTTTATCCACTCCCTTCCCCGAGGAGTGTATAAAGGTTTTTTTTTTTTTTTTTTTTTTTTTTTGAGACAGAGTCTCACCTGTTGCCCAGGCTTGGAGTCCAGTGGTGCAATCTCAGCTCACTGCAACCTCTGCCTCCTGTGTTCACGTGATTCTTCTGCCTCAGCCTACCTAGTAGCTGGGAATACAGGTGCCTGCCGCCACGCCTGGTTAATTTTTTGTATTTTTAGTAGAGATGGGGTTTCATCATGTTGGTCAAGTTGGTCTTGAACTCCTGATCTCAGGTAATCTGCCCGCCTCGGTCTCCCAAAGTGCTGGGATTATAGGCGTGAGCCACCATGCCTGGCTAAGATATTCTTTACTGTTATTGCTTCACAGTACTTCATTATGTGGACACCAAAGTTGATTCAAACAGGTTCTTGTTTAGGGACATTTGGCTGTTTCTAGTCTTTTGCAGTAACAAACATTAAACAGTATTATGCTTACATGAATTTCTGTCAGTGTATCCTTGGAATATATCTCTCGCTGTAGGACTGATGGGTGAAAGGGTGAATTCAGATGCTAGATACACAGCTCAATTCCTCTCCATAGGGACCGTGCCAGTTTCTTTTCCTACAATTGCGAGAGTATCTCTTTCCCCATGGCCTTGCCAACATTTCAAGCATTGTACCAAATTTTCAAGCACGTGATTTTAAAAAGTCTAAATTAGTTGCCAACTTTTAAAAGTTGAAAGATACAAATATTTTTATTTCGACCAGGCACGCTGGCTCACGCCTGTAATCCCAGCACTTTGGGAGGCTGAGGCGGGTGGAGCACCCGAGGTCAGGAGTTCAAGACCAGCCTGACCAACATGGAGAAACCCCATCTCTACTAAAAAAATACAAAATGAGCCGGGTGTGGTGGCACATGCCTGTAATCCCAGCTACTCAGAGGGCTGAGGCAGGAAACTTGCTTGAACTCGGGAGGTGGAAGTTGTGGTGAGCCGAGATCGCACCACTGCACTCCAGCATGGGCGACAACAGCGAAACTCCGTCTCAAGAAGAAAAAAAAAATTTCAATTTCTAGCTTCTCCTGAAGAAGTATAAGACCCACCAGCCCTGGGCCTGCAGTTTCACATGGCAATGACCATCCCCAGACCAGGCAAACACCTCGACTGCTACAGACTCTACCTGGGCCCCTTTGTGCACCTGAGTTCGCTTATGGGTTCTTGAAGCCAGCCCTGGCTCCATGGATGAAAATGCCAGAGTGACTTGCCCAAGGTCTGTGAGCAAGCTAATGTACCAAATGGGGACTTTTCTCTGATTGGCTCATACTTTCTGAGTTTCTTGCTTTTTCTTTCCTGCCTCTTGCTATACTCAACCTGGAATAGAACAATATCAAGTTGACTTTCCTTAAAATTTGGGACCTGCAAGATCATTTAAAATACAAATGAGAAAACAATGGCTTCAATGAAAATAGGTTGACATTGCATAATATAGTGACCTACTTGTACCCAGCTATCATAAGACCTCATGACTTACGCACGACTGAATTTCTGTGCATTTTGTGATATCATGGCTCTATTCCTATTTTAAATTGGAGGGTTTTGATTTAAATCAGCTATATGTCCTTAATTGGAATTAAATGCAAGTTTGCCCTTAGGTTTGTGAAGCTCTGTGGACCTTAAAAATGACGGTTTCACATAAAAATCAACAGTTCCTACTTAGATACCATTATTTATTAAATATGCCACCCCAAATCCACTTAGAAGGATTTAGGGGAATGTGTTATACAAATACATACAAATTACAAGAAAATATATTCCTTCTAGTTCTTCAAATCTTTCAAATTGTAATTAGAGATGACATAAAAATGAGACATTTAATTATGAAAGAGCCAAAATATGATATAATCAGTGCTGACCAATCAAGCACATGGGTCCTTCAAATATTTATTGAATAGGGAGCCAAAGTAAAGCAATATGTATGATTTTAGGGTTTCTTCTGCCACAGGGTCCTCCTCTCCCTGATTCCTGAGAAGTTTTCACTGGACACTACAAGAAAGACTGAATATGTAAACAGCATATGGGTAAGGTAACTTTGACTTAAATTCACGCTAATCATATGACTATCCAATATCCACACTTCCTTGAGGATAATTTTAGTAAGTGGGTGGTACATGTGCATGCTTTCGTGTGTGTGTGTGTGCGTGTGTGTGTATGTATGCATGTGTGTGTGTGCACACACACTTCCTGGGCTCTAAAAGGAAGAAGGCACTAACAGAGAGAGGGTAGACACAACACAACGAGGGAGAGTAGGCAGCTAAGGGGAGGTTGAGGCTCTAAAGACACTTTGTCTCCCTCCTAAACGTTGCCCTGGGTCAGCCTTGCTGCCAGTTAAGATGAGGGACGGATGTGAAGGTGGAGTTTGTAAAAGCAGCAAAGTGAGCCATTCTAGGTGTTTCCAGAGACCTAAAACAGACAAATGTTTACTGGAAGAAGGTTTGGCCTGCCCAGTAGGAAACTTTAATTTCTGTCCTTCGAGAGAACTGTGTGTTCATTCTTCTAAAAGCGACCATGTTCTCCATTTGTTGATAAGGACTGCTGTAACCTACACATACCATGACAGTAAGCAAGGTCAAAGATGAATCTCTGTGCAGGCCCCAGTGGTTCAGATAAAAGCAGAAGTCAACTGTCAGCTTCACCTCTTTCATTAATGGCCTCCCAATTAAAGCAATTTTCCATTCCTCCCTAGAGTTGAGCAGCTGGTTGTGTTTCAGAAGATGTAACATCTTCTAAATGTCAGGGTGCTGAGTGAAAGGCAGGCAGTGCCTGAGCCCAGCACTCCCTCACGATTCCCCGTTTCCATGCGAAAATGCAGAGTGCTCAAGTCAGTCTTCTAATTAAACTTGGCAATATTACAATGAAAAGGAAGATTTGGGAGTTGGCAACATGGCACATAAACAAACTTTTATGTGAATAATTAAGCGAGAGCTAAGCATACGCTGGAACATCTTTAATCAACTTGTGATTACAGTTACCAGTAAAAGCCCAAACATTTCCGAAAGCTTCTACGTTGTTTATGTGCTGTGGTTATTCTAACATATCTCCTTTGATATACTCAGCATATCTTTTTACCCATTTCGCCTTCTTTCATTTTTCTTCTTTTTTTTCAAATCCCTATCCAATTTTGACACAGGCAACTGTGAAAAGGATTGTAAGTTTCAGCTTACACCTGGGTAAACGTGTGTGCACAAACATTTTACATGTGAACACACACACACAAAGTCAGGAGAGTTTTATATACGAGCCCACGGATTGCCTTTAAGGAACTTTGCTCCAATAAAACCCAGGGTGTTGTGTTTGGAAGCCATCTGGATGGATCTGCCGCCATCAGAAATGACCCTGTGGAACAGTCCGGAGCCAAGTCAGACTGGAACCACATCTCCCAGTTCACACCCGACTCTGGAGCTCGAAATACAGTGCTAATTCCCAGTGGGTCTCAAAGCACCATCATAAACTTTTATTAAACCTTCGTGCATTTCAAACTACAACTGCAGAAACCACATGAAAGTCTGCTGCAAAACAATTTCTGCTAAAGGCTTTCCAAACAAAAGCTGTTGAATGTTTAAGATAATTTAAACGAGACAGGAATCTCTATATACTAGGTAGCATGCTGAGAAAGTAATGTAGGAAAGGCTCGCCGGGTAGGTTTCAGAATTCCATCTCCTATTCCAGTTCAGAGCACGCGCTCACTGTCATTTAAGCTTTGAAAGTCAAATCCTTTCCTTGTATTTTTCGAAACCATTGATGCAGCTTAAGAAAACAGTGGAAGAGTACGTTTTTTAAAATGTAGGAGATTAATTCTGCTTCTCTCTATCCCTCAAAAGATAATTATCTATATTAAAGATAATCATAGAGACTAGGCTGGTGCCACATATATTATACGTAAAATATTTAGATTCTCTTGGACTTTCACTAAAACTAAACTTTCACTTTCACTAAACTAAACCAGTTTAGTGGTATTTTATATTTTTCTAACATTCATCTTCTTTTTTTTCTTTTGAGACAGAGTCTTGCTCTTGTCGCCCAGGCTGGTGTGCAATGGCGTTATCTTGACTCCCGCTGCAACCTCCACCTCCCGGGTTCAAGTGATTCTCCTGCCTCAGCCTCCCGAGTAGGTGGGATTACAGGCATGCCACCACACCTGGCTAATTTTTGCATTTTTAGTAGAGACGGGGTTTCACCATGTTGGCCAGGCTGGTCTCGAACTCCTGACCTCAGGTGATTCGCTCGCCTCAGCTTCCCAAAGTGCTGGGATTACAGGTGTGAGCCATAGTGCCTGGCCTATTTTTCTAACATTCTTCTACTCCGGGCTGTCCCCTCCCAAGCTTTAAGTTTTTCCCAGCAAAGAGTCACATTATTCAGTTACTATACAAGTTCTAGAAAAACTACGAGATTAGTGTCTCCCTGGCTCCAGGAACAATACATTTTTGCTACTCAAACAAACAAACCAGAGAAAGATCAGTGGCTAACTCTATCTGATATGAAACAAACCAGTCATTTTAACTTTAAAATGAAAAATTCTGTACTCTGTATCTGTCTCAGTTGGCCCAGAAGGATGAACCCTGCTTACCTTGGACACAAAACACTCTGCTATGGCCACAGGATCATTTTCACAGTTTTCCAAATCTTGCAGAAGTTCACTAATAAAAAAAATAACAGCCAGGAAGTATTAGATTGTAGTCTTCTGGGTGAGTATATTTTGTATAATTTAAAAGTTTAAACATTTCCATGGCATTTACAAGGAATCATATAATTGGGTAACTGAGGACCTGCTGTCATTGTATCCAATGACACAATGTTTACAATGATACAATGTAAGGGACTTGTCCAAGGTCATGCTGGAGCAGGGGATTAAACCCAGGTCGAACCCGCAGTTCTCCCACCAGAGCTAAGCCCTGCCTACCTTTAAGTTTTGCAGACATTTGTCATCATCTACATGAATGCTCATTGATGCTCATTCAGACATCAAATAGCTGCCTGGGTCCCAGGTATAGTGTAAAGGATTAGGAACACATCAGTGAGCAAAGTGAGATATGGGCTCTCGGGGGTCCCCAACCATTTTGGCACCAGGGATCGGTTTCGTGGAAGACAACTCTTCCACAGACTGGATTGCAGGGATGGTTTTGGGATGATTCAAGCATATTACACTTATGGTTAGATTCTCATAACCTAGATCCCGCGCATGTACAGTTCACAGACTGGTATTGGTCTGTGACCTAGGGGTTGGGGACTACGTGGCTCTGGTCTTATGGAGCTTCCAATCCATTGGAAGAGTCAGGCATTCAATGAAATATCACACTAACGAATACAAAATTATAATAGAGATAGTGTTTTAAAGGAAAGATATGTTAGGAAGGGAAATATCTTTCCTCAAATGTAAACCCACGTTATTTTTTTTACTGGGAGTATCATTATTTTAAGTAACAGCATAATACTTCATTGTGTGACTGTACTGTAATTAATTCAATGAATCTCATACTGTTGGATAAAATTCTATATATGGAATTGATGGGTCAAAGAATATTCTTAGTGTAAATGTTAACACATTTCTAAATTGCACTCCACATGAGTTATATTAATATACACTTTACTATGCTAAGTGTTTATTTTAATGAGCCATATGTTATATATTTAATAAAAAGTGAAGTAGTTCTACAGGAATTATGATAAAAACAAGCAGTTTCTGGTTCTCTGCTTCTCATTCTCGATGGGCACTGCCCAGAAGCATTTTTGATTCTTTAGGCTGTTTCTGCTCTAAGAAGGTCCATGTCTCTAAGCATGCTGATAATGCATTCTCATTATTTTTCAGTTTTATTATTTTTTATTATTTACTTCTCAGTTTCCCCAAACTTACCCTTTTGTCTTCTCAATAGTTCTAAGATGTCTCTCTCTCTCTTTTTTTTTTTTTAATTTTAGAGACAGGGTCTCACTCTGTCAACCAGGCAGGTCCTCCTGGGCTCAAGTGATCTTCCTGAAGTGCTGGGTAGTGTGAGCCACCGTGCCCAGCCTTCTCAACTAGTTCTGTTATGTAATTTGATTCGATTAAATGTCAGAATTTACATCTTTAAGACTATGTAAGTATTATGCCCTGTTAGTCTTAGAGTATACCATGATTTCATTTCCTTTCTTAGAGAACCATGTTTTCCCTGGAGTTAAAATTGTTTCTCTTATTTTTTCCTTTTTTCAAGATAAACACCATTAATTTATTAGCAAGTTGTGTGCCAGAAGTATAAGTCTTGTCTCACTGTGTTCAAATATATATTCTATGGTTTGCATTTCTTTCTTGGTGACCTCTGCTCCAACCTGGACAGGCTGCTCTCCAGGCCTGCTGGTTCTTTCATCAACACCATCCTAATGCTAGCCTTCACTAGTCTCCTGTATTGCCATTTCCAATGTATTCCTTCCTTTGGGAGATTATAAAATTGAGCAATAGCTTTCTGAGTATGAGTAACAGGAGGTATGCTTTCTGAGACTCTTCCCATTTCAAAAATGTTCTCCCTTCACACTTGGCTAATAATGTCAGTAGATATAAAAGTCTTGGTTGGAAGTAATTTTCTTGGAGTATTCAGGGAGCTATTTGTGTACCTGTTGATTTATAGGTTCTAATGCTGCTATTGAGATTCCAGTATCATTCTGATCCCCAGCCCATTCTGAAAGCTTTTAGAGTTTCTCTTAGTTGACATAATTACAAAATTTTGTGATAACAGGCTTTGGGTGGGTCTTTTTCATGCACTGAGCCAGTGTACAAATTTGGGAAATGATCTGGATAGCAGTTCTCCAAGTGTGGTCTAAGGACCCCTGGGATTCCTGAGACGAGACCCCTTTAGGAGGTCCACAAGGTTGGACCTCATAAAAAATACTGGGACATTATTAAATTTTTAAACTTTCATTCTCTCATGAGAGTACAGTGAACTTTTCCAGAGGCTACATGACGTGTGATATCACAACAGATGGAAACTTGAAGCAGATATGAGAATTCAGCTGTCTTCTAGTAAGTCAGGCAGTAAAAAGATCTGTAAAAATGTAAAACAGTTCCAAAACAAACAAAAAAATTTAGTGGAAAAAGTAGTAAAATTATTTTTCTAGAAATAGGTTGGACTTGTTTCTTTTTTAGTTTTAAATAAATAGATATCTTAACAGGTTCTCAGTTTTCGTTTCTCACGTGGCAAACAAAACACAATAAAACACAAACAAAAAGGCTTTTTGGGTTCTTCGTAATTTTTAAGCATGTAAGAGATCCTGGACCAAAACACTTGAGAATCTCTGCTCCTGGCTGGGGGTGGTGGCTCACGCCTATAATCCCAGCACTCTGAGAGGCCGAGGCGGGCATATCACCTGAGGTCAGGAGTTCGGGACCAGCATGGCCAACATGGTGAAACCCCATCTCTACTAAAAAATTCAAAAATAGCCGGGTGTGGTGGTGCACACCTGCAGTCCCAGCTACTCGGGAGGCTGAGGCAGGAGAATCGCTTGAGCCTGGGAGGCGGAGATTGCGGCGAGCCGAGATTGCTCATTGCACTTCAGCCTGCATGTCAAAAGCGAGACTCCATATAAAAAAAAAAAAAGAAAAAGAAAAAGAAAAATCTCTGCTCGTGAATTATGTCTTTGATATTTCCTTCCTTCCAGTTTTAAAGTTCCTATTATTCACATATTGGATCTCCTGGTTTAATATGCTAATTTTCCTTATTCTTCCTCTTCTACTTTCTATCTTCCTGTTTATTGTTCCATTTTTTTTTTTGGTAGGGAGAGACCTCCACTTTGTTTCCCATCTGTTTTTCCCCCCATTTCTTGTATTGACTTTTTGTTTGTTTCAATCATCAGATTTTCAATTTCAAAGTTTTTTTTTTTTTTGAGACGGAGTCTCACTCTGTCACCCAGGCTGGAGTGCAGTGCCACCATCTCGGCTCACTGCAAGCTCTACGTCCCGGGTTCACGCCATTCTCCTGCCTCAGTCTCCCTAGTAACTGGGACTACAGGCGCCCGCCACCACGCCCAGCTAATTTTTTGTATTTTTAGTAGAGACGGGGTTTCACTGTGTTAGCCAGGATGGTCTCGATCTCCTGACCTCGTGATCCACCTGCCTTGGCTTCCCAAAGTGCTGGGATTACAGGTGTGAGCCACCGCATCTGGCCTCAAAGTTGTTTTTTTTTAAAACATGCTTTTTGGATGTTTCTTGCTTATGCTTCTGTTCTTATTTCATGGGTGCAAAATCTTCCCTTATTTCCAAAGATGCCATGGTGATGATAATGATTTTGTACTTTTCTTTCCTGTTCTTTGTTTTCTGCTGAGCTCCCTTTTTGATGATTTCAGCTTCTGTCATTCATATTAGACACTGCTCTCAAATTCTGAGTATCTTCATTTGTCCTTTCATATTTGAAAATGAGCCACAACGTCAATCACGAACTCTTCGCAGGGATGGAGTTTATCATGTGGTGTTCCTCATTCCAAGGCAGTGGTTCTGAAACTTTTGGCGTCAGGACCTGTTTATACTCTTAACAAATTTAGTGAGAAGAGTAGCATTATTTCCCATTTTTGTAAATTTTTAATCTCTAACTTAATAGAACATAGCTGGATTCTCATATCTGCTTCTGCATTCTATCTGTTGCAATCTGTTGTTTTAGTTGAAGTATATAGGAAAAAAATCCAGCCTCACACAGATATGTTACTAGAAAAGGAAAGAGTATTTTAATGGCCTTTCCAATTAAGTATGGATAGCCCACTAATATCCTTCATATTACACTGAAACTCAGCAAGCGGTAATGGATTAAAGGCCTGTTTGAGTCTGACACCACATCAGTGCACTATACTGTTATTTTATTTATTTTATTATTATTATTATTTTTTGAGACAGAGTCTCGCTCTGTTGCCCAAGCTGGAGTACAATGACGTGATCTGGCTCACTGTAACCTCCACCTCCCGGGTTCAAGCAATTCTCCTACCTCAGCCTCCCACCACCATGCCAGCTAATTTTTGTATTTTTAGTAGAGACGGGGTTTCACCATGTTGGCTGGGCTGGTCTTGAACTCCTGGCCTGAAGTGATTGGCCTGCCTCAGCCTCCCAAAGTGCTGGGATTACAGGTGTGAGCCATCACACCTGGCTACTAAACCATTACGTTAAAATCCAGTGGCCTATCTTGTATTTAGAAAGGATCTTTTAAAACAGTCCCAATTCCAAACATTTTTCTCCATATTCCTATAAAACACTCCCTTTGTAAGATCAGAAAATATAGTTCTGATATTTATATCATTTTCTTTTATAGAAAGATAGGTGTGATTAAATTAACTCTTTTCCCACTTAGAAAAAAAAGTTCAGCTCTCTGCCAGCCCTCTTTTAATTTTACATAAGCATGCTCTTTGAGGCTGAAGCTAATCTGACTGGTTTTCTTTTCTTTTCTTTTTTTGGAGATGCAGTCTCGCTTCTTCACCCAGACTAGAGCGCAATGGCACAATCTTGGCTCACTGCAACCTCCACCTCTCAGGTTCAAGAAATTCTCCTGCCTCAGCTTCCCCATAGCTGGGATTACAGCCTTGTGCCACCATGCCCAGGTACTTTTTGTATTTTTAGTAAAGACGGGGGTCTCACCCTGTTGGCCAGGCTGGTCTCAAACTTCTGACCTCCAGTGATCCACCCACCTCAGCCTCCGAAAGTGCTGGGATTACAGGCGTGAGCCACCGTGCCTGGCCTAATCTGATTTCCAATGTGAAAATAAAATATAAAAACTGTTCTTGGCTGGGCGCAGTGGCTCATGCCTGTAATCCCAGCACTTTGGGAGGCCAAGGCAGGCAGATCACGCGTCCAGGAGTTCAAGTCCAGCCTGGCCAACATGGTGAAACCCTGTCTCTACTAAAAATAAAAAAAATTAGCTGGGCGTGCTGGTGCATGCCTGTAATCCTAGCTACTCAGGGGGCTGAGGCAGGAGAATTGCTTGAACCCGGGAGGCAGAGGTTGCAGTGAGCTAAGACAGTGCCACTGTACTCCAGTCTGGGTGACAGGGTGAGACTCTGCCTCAGAAAACAAAACAAAACAAAACAAACAACAACAACAACAAAACCTGTTCTTGGAGTTATCTCTAAACAGAATATCACAGTCATCTGAATCATCAGAATCGTCTATTTCAGAGAAATTGGATTCATCAGTTGAATCTTCGGCCAACAACCATTCAAGAACGACATTAACATCCTGCGTAGGAATGCTATGTTTTCTAGGATTTGACATTTTCAGCAATCGAGAATTACTATATTTTGTAAATAGAAATACCACTACTAAAAACAGAATGCTATAAAGAGAATGATGTCTTTTGTTTCCAAAGTCGATATAGTGGAGTGATGTGAAAAGCGAGATATGTCATGGTAAAGTTATCTCGGGGTAAACGCTGCACCTGTGAGCACCGCTGTCCAGTATTCTCAGGGCAAATAGGAAAAGGGTTGAAGGAGTGTTGAAACTGCATCATTCTGACCTGAATACTGGATGAGATAAGACAAAAGGTCTAAGAAAATAGTAGCCAGAGGACCGGGTGCGGTGGCTCACGCCTGTAATCCCAACACTTTGGGAGGCCAAGGCGGGCAGATCACAAGGTCAGGAGTTCGAGACTAGCCTGGCCAATATGGTGAAACCCCCGTCTCTACTAAAAATACAAAAATTAGCCAGGCATGGTGCTACTCGGGAGGTTGAGGCAGAAGAATCACTTGAAACTGTGAGGTGGAGGTTGCAGTGAGCTGAGATCGTGTCACTGCACTCCAGCCAGGGTGAGAGAGTGAGCCTCTGTCTCAAAAAGTAAAATAAAATAAAAGAAAAAGAAAATAATAGCCAGAGAAACATTTTTGGGCCAGTATTTTCCATTAGTAGAGGATGGGGTGCTCTGGATGTATTGTATCCTGGTTTTTCAGCGTAGGTCCTCTCTCTTAGCAGGGAAGAACTGTGAGCAGACTCCATCATGTTCTTTCTTTCTTTCTTTCTTTCTTTTTTTTTTTTTTTTGAGACAGAGTCTCGCTCTGTTGCCCAGGCTGGTGTGCAGTGGTTGGTGTGATCTCGGCTCACTGCAACCTCCACCTCCCGGGTTCAAGCAATTCTCCCTCAGCCTCCTGAGTAGCTAGGACTACAGGTGCCCGCCACCACACCTGACTAATTTTTTGTATTTTTAGTAGAGACAGGGTTTCACCGTGTTAGCCAGAATGGTCTTGATCTCCTGACCTCGTGATCCGCCGGCCTCAGCCTCTCAAAGTGCTGAGATTACAGGCATGAGCCACCGCGCCCGGCCTTGTTATTTCTCATACTACAACAGAAACACTTCTTGGCAGGCCAGGCATGGTGGCTCACACCTGTAATCTTAGCACTTTGGGAGGCCGAGGCAGGTGGATCACCTGAGGTCAGGAGTTTGAGACCAGCCTGACCAACATGGTGAAACCCTGTCTCTACTAAAAATACAACAGTTAGCTGGGCATGGTGGCGCATGCCTGTAATCCCAGCTACTCGTGGGGCTGAGGCAGGAGAATCACTTCACCGAAGAGGCAGAGGTTGCAGTGAGCTGAGGTCGCACCATTGCACTCCAGCCTAGACAACAGAACAAGACTCTGTCTCAAAAAACCAAAACAAAACCTTCTTGACAATCTTTAACCCCCTATGTTTTAAACTGAATGTTCAGATTGCCTCCAAGCTTTAGTTTCATCTCACGAGGGGACGTGCTGGTAGGAGGCAGTGTCTCAGGGGACCCAGCCAGGCTCCAGGTGTACCTCACCTGTGAATGAATGCCTAGCACTCGTTGCTCAAGAACCACAGAGCTGGGAGGACACTCAGATACCTTCAGTTCCGACCCCTAATTTCTTTTTTTTTTTTTTTTTTTGAGAGGGAGTCTCGCTATGTCACCCAGGCTGGAGTGCAGTGGCCCGGTCTCGGTTCACTGCAAGCTCCGCCTCCTGGATTCTCGCCATTCTCCTGCCTCAGCCTCCTGAGTAGCTGTGACTACAGGCGCCCACCACCACGCCCGGCTAATTTTTTGTATTTTTAGTGGAGATAGGGTTTCACTGTGTTAGCCAGGACGGTCTCGATCTCCTGACCTTGTGATCTGCCTGCCTCAGCCTCCCAAAGTGCTGAGATGACAGGTGTGAGCCACCAAGCCCAGTCCCGACCCCTAATTTTAAGGTGAGGAAACCATGGCTTGTTAAAGGAGGTAGCTTACCTTAGGTCACACTGCTAATAATGCATGGCCACAGCCATGGTTAGATTCAGGCCTTCTGAATCCCAGTCCTGTACTCTCCTAGAAACACATGTATTGAAAGAATTGTTTGCTGTTCCACTCAAGGCTGAGGGCCAGACTCCACACTGTCATATCTTCAACACGGTACTGCCTACCAGACAGGTCTTATTTGAGTTACCTGGTCAACTTTCCTTTACAACCCTTTTCTAAAACAGGATAAACACAATAAAATGGGACTAGTAAAGAGGAAGTAATGGCTTTCTCTCATGCTCTTGTCACTGGGCCTATCATCCCCATGAAGCTGTTCCTATCTACTTTGTTTGCTTGCTATTCAATAAGCAATTGCTAAAAGACTGGATGTCAGGTAAGGAGGTTACAGGGGTAAAGAAAGTGGACAAAGGCCCTGTCCCATGTGTTTATGTTCTGATCACAGGCAAAAAGTACTAATAAGTGTGAATAGACAACATAATACCACATTGTACTATGTGATATGAAGGAAACAGAGGGTAGTATGATAGAGAGCAACAGAGGCTGGGCAAGGGTGAAAGAAGGTTAGGACAGTCAGGGAAGGTTCTCTGAAGAGGTGATATTTGAGTGCAGGAAGACTTGGAAAAGAAAGTCATTTAAGAATGTGATTGCAGGCTGGGTATGGTGGCTCACGCCTATAGTACCAACACTTTGGGAGGTCGAGGTAGGTGGATCACCTGAGGCCAGGAGTTTGAGACCAACCTGGTCAACATGGTGAAGCCCCCTCTCTACTAAAAATACAAAAATTAACCAGGTATGGTGGCGAGCGCCTGTAATCCCAACTACTTGGGAGGCTGAGGAGGGAGGGGCGCTTGAACCTGGGAGGCGGAGGATACACTGAGCCTAGACTGCACTACTGCACTCCAGCCTGGGCAACAGAGAGAGACTCTGTCTCAAAAAAAAAGAATGTGATTGCAAACCAGGATAGAATGAGCTTGGTGGGTTCTCCTGTGAGGTACACAAAGGAACCCACAGTGGCTGGAATTTGGTGGGCAACAGAGAGTGTGGCGGGATAGAGGAAGACATCTCGCTATAAAAGATATGCAAACACACAAAGTACTATGGGAGCACACTGGGGGCCCGGAATGCAGTGCATCAGCTACTGAAGACACTCCTAAATACCAGACACGGGACAATTCTACAGTTACAGTCTCAGGGGGTGGAGACTATGGATTTCTCATTGAATCAGTCATGTGCACTAGGATTGCATCAGTGTGGCTAATGTGCAACCGCACATGTGTACCAGGACTGCATCAGTGTGGCTAATGTGCAACTGCACATGTGCACCAGGACTGCATCAGTGTGGCTAATGTGCAACCGCACATGTGCACCAGGACTGCATCAGTGTGAGTAATGTGCAGCTGCACATGTGCACCAGGACTGCATCAGTGTGAGTAATCTGCAACTGCATATGTGCACCAGGACTGCATCAGCACGAGTAATGTGCAACTGCACATGTGCACTAGGACTGCATCAGTGTGAATAATGTATAACTGCACATGTGCACCAGGATTGCATCAGTGTGAGTAATGTGCAACTGCACATGTGCACCAGGATTGCATCAGTGTGAGTAATGTGTAACCGCACATGTGCACCAGGACTGCATCAGCGTAAGTAATCTGCAGCTGGACATGTGCACCAGGATTGCATCAGTGTGGCTAATGTGCAACCCCACATGTGCACTAGGAGTAAGAAATAACTCACAGATTGTGTTTTGTATTCAACGAGTCATCTTGCCTTCAGGATTTGGATGTTTTCTCTTTTCCTTGAGTGATTATTTTAAATATTTTCTCCTTTTTGAGTAGGACTGTTAAAACAATTACAAAATTTCCTACTTGAGCTCAAGTCCCTTAGTTGGGTGGGAAATGAGAGGACACACTGTTCTCTTTTACAGAATATATCCCATGTGAAGCTTTTCTGACCCCTGATGTGAACTTTGAGGCAGGAATTGTATTATGACCTTGAATCTTCTATTGCTTTACACTGAGAGAGATTCAAGGATGTGGCCCCTCCCCTTCCGGTCTGAGCAGCACTTCCTTTTCCCATTGCCTAATCAGCTGGCATTTTAACCCACTGCATCCACAGAGACACATATGCACGGAAGAGAAATTACTCCAATAATTTCACTCATACTTTCCAGGCACTGTTCTGGAAAAGTCCAGTTGAAAAAAGTGTGGGCAAAAATATCTCTGCCATTGTGTAGAAGTCAGACATTTTGGTGGTATGAAAATGCACTAAAAAAGAAAATGATTCCACCTTCTTTTGCCTTGCTGTTGTACGAATCCCATGATTTCACTCCCTAAATTACATTGCAAGGGGAAGCAAAAGCGTGGCCCAAAGAATTTCTTTTGTCTTCAGACATGTGTTAGTTGCTCTGTAAAGTCCCCCTCAGACAAAATTAATTGCACATTCCTCAGCATTCTCAAAGCATTCTGTTCCTTCCTTGATTATGTGGCTTATTGCCTCTGTTGTACAATGGTGTCATTCATCCTTACACTATTACACTAGTCCAGGGTTTCATGCAGAGTAATGACTCAACATAGGTATACTGAATAAAGAAAAGAGTTGAAGGAAAAAGGAAGGTTTTACTCTGATCTGAGGGAAGGAGAGAGCTTGGGTGATTTTAATCTCCTAAGAAACAACTGAATGTCTAAAATCAGACATTCAATATGGGGGAATGATCTTTATTTCCTCAGTCTTCATTCTTAAAGAAAGGCTCAAATTACCATTTAGGTAACGTTTCTGTATTCCAAGAGAGGGGTACTTTCTTTTTAAAACTTGGCATTTCTTTTTTGGTTTGCAGTAAAACACGTTTTTGGATTTTAGGGGGCTGACTCAAATGAGGAAAGTGGTTTCTTTTGACTAACCCAGTTTCCTGACCTTGTGGTTATTTATTCCAGACACCAAACCAGAGACTTAAATTTCTAGGTTATCATAGGGATGCTAAGAGAAAGAGATATTTAGATATCAAAAAGTACACAAAAATACATTTTCAATTGTATTCCAAAACATTTCATGATGGAAGATTTTGTGAAATAGCAATTTAAATCTGGTCATATACCAATACTGACCAAAGATAGGACAAGGAAAGAAATTATATACTATTGTCATTTATGAACATGCCTGAAAAAATTATTTAAAAAATATAAATAAATTGGGCTGGGCACAGTGGCTCCCATCCCAGCACTTTGGGAGGCTGAGGTAGGTGGATCAAGGAGTTCGTGACCAACCTGGCCAACATGGTGAAATCCTGTCTCTACAAAAACACAAAAATCAGCTGGGCATGGTGGCATGTGCCTCTGTAGCCCCAGCTACTTGGGATGCTGAGGCAGGAGAATCACTTAACCTGGGAGATGGAGGCTGCAGTGACCCAAGATTGCGCCACCGCACTCCAGCCTGGATGACAGAGTGAGACTGTCTCAAACAAAAATCAAACTAATCAGTGCCTAAATATACAAAACATCGTGACTGGGTAGGTTTATTCTAGTAATGTTACATATGATTCAAATCAGATCCCCTATTAATATTTACCACATTATGAATCGAAAGAGTAAAATCATATGCTAACTTTATTAAAGGCATACTAAGCATTGAATAAAATTCAATATTCACAATAAAATCTTAGCAAAATAGGAAAAATGTTTGTCTAAATCCATAGCAAACATCACACTTAATGGCAAAACATTCCTGCTAATGCCAAAAAGAAGATAAGGATGCCAACATCTGAACAATGTTGTATAGGGAGACTTGCCCAAAGCAATAAGACATGAAAAAGACAATAAAGGGTAGAAGAATTGTAAAAGACGACAAAAAAGCTTCCTCGTTTTCAGACATCATTGTCTACACAGAAATCCAAGAGATCTATGAACCACTCTTAGAACAGGAAAGTTGAGAAAGTTTGTTACAGTTTTGACATATAAAAATCAAAAGCATTGCTAGATGAGAATAATAGCCAATTTAAACAATAGAAAAAATGTTCTAGTCCAAATAACATCAAAAGCTATAAGCATTTAGGAAGAAAGTTTTAAAAGTCACATGTATTAAAAAAACATAAAAGTTACATGTATGACTGTGATGGAGAAATTATAACACATTAAAGAAACTTTTAAAGGCTTGCTTGAAGGCATATGTTTATGGATGGAATGACAGTAATGTAAAGATATCGATTCTGTCAATTAATCTATAAAATTTAATGCAATTTCAATAAAAATCCCCACAGAGGCCGGGTGCAGTGGCTCAAGCCTGTAATCCCAGCACTTTGGGAGGCCGAGATGGGCGGATCACGAGGTCAGGAGATAGAGACCATCCTGGCTAACACGATGAAACCCCGTCTCTACTAAAAAATACAAAAAAAAAAAAAAAACTAGCCGGAAGAGGTGGCAGGCACCTGTAGTCCCAGCTACTCAGGAGGCTGAGGCAGGAGAATAGCGTAAACCCAGGAGGCGGAGCTTGCAGTGAGCTGAGATCCAGCCACTGCACTCCAGCCTGGGCGACAGAGTGAGACTCCGTCTCAAAAAAAAAGAAAAAAAAAAAATCCCAATAGAGTAGTTCAAAGAAATAACAAATTTAAAAAAAAACTCCTTGACAGTGCAGAGTCAAGAAAAGCTAAGCCAGTGTTGAAGAAGAGCAACATATGTGGGCTTGATCATCAAAATAGTATGGGACAAGAATGGGTGGGCCAGTGAAAGAGAATACAGACCCACACATCCATGTAAGTCTTTTTATTTTTATTTTTTGAGATGGAGTCTCGCTCTGTTGCCCAAGCTGGAGTGCAGTGGCAAAATTTTGGCTCACTGCAGCCTCTGCCTCCCAGGCTCAAGCAATTCTCCTGCCTCAGCCTCCTGAGTAGCTGGGATTATAGGCGCTTGCTGCCACACCTGGCTAATTTTTGTATTTTTGGTAGAGACAGGGTTTCACTGTATTAGCCAGGCTGGTCTCAAACTCCTAACCTCAGGTGATCCACCTGCCTTGGCCTCCCAAAGTACAGGGATTACAGACGTGAGCCACTGCACCCAGCTGAGAGAAGTATTTTTCAAATCAGTGGCTAGCCATATGGAAATAAGAGTTTAGATTTCCTACCATACACCATGCCTCCATCAGTGTTAGGCACATTAAGGACAAACGTGAAAGACAAAATTTTAAGACTTTTAGAAAAAAATAGAGTATATTATGCCCTGAGATTGAAAGGACTTTAAAAAAACACACAACATAAAACCTACATACTATAAAAAGTATACTTAGTGTAGTCGAACTTACACATTATACAACTTATTTTCAAATAAACCATATTTAAAGTTAAAAGGCATGTCTCATGGTAGGAGATATTTACATCTCACATAATCTGCAAAGATCACTAGCCAAAATTCATCAAGAACTCCCATATAACAATAAGAAAAAGAAATATCCCAATAGAACAATGGGCAATGGATATGAGCCAGAAAACTACGGAAGAAATAAAACTGGCCAACAGGAAAAGATGCTCAATTTTAACGCAATTGGCAAAATGCAGAGATAGATCATCACCAATGGATAATACATAGCAGTTAAATGAACTAGAGCTATAAATCCCAAAAACAATGTTGAGTGAAAATCACCTATAAGTTGACACCATGTATGCCATGTTTGAAATAGGTGCATGTGACGCTTCTTTTATTTTTTTGAGACAGGGTCTCGCTCTGTTGTCCAGGCTGGAGAGCAGTGGTGCCATCATAGCTCACTGCTGTCTCAAACTCCTGGGCTCAAGTGATCCTTCTGCCTCAGTCTCCTGTGTAGTAGGACCACAGGCATGTGCAACCACGTCCCGCTAACTTTTTTATTTTTTGTAGAGATGGGATTTTGCCATGTTGCCCAGGCTGGTCTCACACTCCTTGGCTCAAGCAGTCCTCTCACCTGGGCCTCCCACAGCATGTTACACATTTTAAATAAATACTCATATATACAGTAATGGCAACAAAACCATGCTTGGGAAGGAAACACCAAGTTTTGGATGGCAGTTCCAGCATAGTTATGTACTAAGCCAGATTACTCTGGCTTCCCTGAGCCAATTCTGCACATCTCTTCTTAATTCCATGTTCAGTGATGTTGTGTTAGTAACTTGAAATCTGCTGTGATGGGAATGTTCATACCACAGAAATCAAAAAACATTATAAATTCCAGATCCTCCCTCCCCTTTCCCCATGCTGGAGAACTGGTTTACCAACACATCAGTGTGCTGTTCCTCACGGAGCGGAATGTGACTAGGGAAGGGGATATAATTGGATTCAATATTGTTTATAATGTCTTTATGCTTCAAACAAATTTTAAAGCAAATAAGGCACAAAGAAAGGAGTAATATGACAGATTCCCATGAGCCACGCCCGACTCTCTGACAGAATGTCTTTCTGTGCTTTTCTGTCTTTTGGAAATCTTCGCTGAAAAAAGAAACCTAGTCAGTTGAATTTTTCAGGCCAACATAATATCATTTCTTTATGCCCTCTTTAATTTTAGATTTAAGTCTTGCCTAGTTGGTCACAGTATTATTATATTATTTTGAAAAACTTGGACCTGAACAGAAGCTGAAAGTTATTATTTCAAGCCCCAACCACAGATTTGCCAGATAGGTATATCTTTGAAATCGACACACCTATCGATTGGTTGAACCCGGGAGGCAGAGGTTGCGATGAGCTGAGATCGCACCACTGCACTCCAGCCTGGGTGATACAGTGAAACTGTGCCTCAGGGAAAAAAGAAAAAAGAGAGAGAGGGAAAAGAACAGAGACGTGATTCAGGAATGTAAATCTCAGTCACCTAACTTCTGCAGATTGGGGTCCACTGCAAAGATCACTTCTTGCTAACTCGTTCGTTCATTCATTCATTCATTCATTCATTCGAGATGGAGTCTCACTCTGTCATCCAGGCTGGAGTATAGTGGCATGATCTCGGCTCACTGCAACCTCCATCTCCTGGGTTCAAGTGATTCTCCTGCCTTGGCCTCCCAAGTAGCTGGGATTACAGGCATGTGCCACGATGCCTGGCTAATTTTTTTTGTATTTTTAGTAGAGATAGGGTTTTGCCATGCTGGCCAGCCTGTGATCTGCCCACCTCGGCCTCCCAAAGTGCTGGGATTACAGGTGTAAGCTACCATGTCCAGCCTCATTCTTATCTTTCTTTAAATTAGGAGACACATAAAGATTTAAACTCCAGGGATTAAAAGCCCCTCCTGGAGTAAGCCACACTTCATGAACCAGAGAAGCAAGGCTCCACTCTGGCAAGAGGGCACGTGGCTGAATGCCTGGGGTTTGGAGTCAGAGAGGCTCAGATAATGCATATGAAATGAAAATGCACCTAAAGCTCTATGGCCTCTGGTATGGAGCAAGCACTCTATAAATATGCCTTACCATCAACTCACAGCCAAATCACAGAAGACCTAGGCCAGGGGCCTCCCAGGATCTAGCCCTCTTGCTTCCTTCTGGGTTACAGGGCCATTAGCAGGCTCTGGAAGGAGAAACTATGCAGGGGCTCACAGGATTTTATCATCAGTGATTGCACGATGAGGGCTGGCTTTCACACCAGCACATTACTAACGAACATGTAGACTCTGGATTCTCCAATTCAGTTTCTACGCCCTCTCTCTATTTTCTTTTTATTTTGTTTATTTATCTAGACTGTGTATCTCAACCATGGCTGCACATTCCAAACACTTGAGGACCTTTGAAAAATTCTGATATTCTGGCCCCACCTTGACCAACGAGTCAGAATTTCTGAAGGTAGGATCCAGTTTCCCAGGTGATTCCAGTGGGTAGCCCAGGTTGAGAAATACTGATGCAAAATACACAAACTGTTTTTCAAAGTCTGTGTCAAATGAAAAAAGTTCTGTGGTAACACTGACACTTCCTACATCCTAGGCTTTCAGAATTAAAGGATAAGGTATTTCAAGTCAAGGAACTTGTCTCCCACAGGTCAGGCTTGTGCTAGGTGTTGGGATTCAAGGGTGGCAAAGGAGATGTGAATCCTGCCCTCAAGGAGCTCACATTTACCAATTTTAGTAAGCCAAGATGGGTAGGACTGAGCTTGTGTTTACAGCTGAGTCATAAAATGACAGGGCACTGCAGAACTTTATAATGGGATTTCACTATCGCAAAGTCAAGAACATCATGGGCTTATATTTTGGTACTTCCTCTGTGCTGGCACTTTAGGTTTATCAGTTCACGGGAGCTTCACCGTAACCATATGAGGGAGATTTTCCTATTATTTCCATTCCTTCCCTCAATACAAGTTTGGATGCCTCCTATGGGCCAGGCACCATTTTAGACACTTAGACAGTAACAAAACAGACTCCTGTCCTTGTGGAGCAAGTGTTTTGTGAGTCAGGGTGGAGAGGAAAGAAACAACAGGCATAGTATAAAAGTTGATCATATAGTATGTTAGAAATTGATGAGTGCCATGAGGAAAAGGACAAGTGGAGAAGGTAAGGTATATGTGGATACTCAGGGAGCCTCAGCGAGAAGGAGTTGAGATACAGGGGTTAATTTCATTCCCTTTAAAGATTCACCCAACACATACAGGGGGCTTTGCTGGGATGCACAGTCACGTATGTTGTACACTAGCTCCTGTGCTCTTAACCAGACTACTAACTTGTCTTTCCTTTTTTTTTTTTTTGAGATGGAATCTTGCTCTGTCACCCTGGCTGGACAGATTGCAGTGGTGCAATCTTGGCTCACTGCAACTTCCACCTCCTGGGTTCAAGCAATTCTCCTGTCTCAGCCTCCTGAGTAGCTGGGATTACAGGTGTGTACCACCATACCTGGTTAATTTTTATATTTTTAGTAGAGATGGGGTTTCACCATATTGGCCAGGCTGGTCTCGAACTCCTAACCTCAAGTGATCTTTCCACCTTGGCCTACCAAAGTGCTGGGATTACAGGTGTCAGCCACCGTGTCTGGCCCTAACTTTTCTTTCAAGCAGCATTAATATAATGACTTATTTATTCACTCTCTGTCTTGTTTACTATTTAAATTTTCTAGTCCAGTGTCTGCTACATACTTACATTTTTAATTAAACTGATTATTTGAAATTATCAATTCAATTGAATTATTATGTTATGACTTGAACTATGTATTGTATGTTTACTGTGTCCAGCCCACTCCCCAGGTAGAAGAAAAGTTATAGAAAATCCAGTGTAGCTGGGGATCTCAGAGACTAAGCAAGTACATATTCTTGGATGTCCTGTTCATGTCATGTTGTGGAAGAAAAGATGTCATTGTCCCACCAGGGCAAATAGGTTTCTTCTCTGAGCCAGGAGGATGGAGAGTAAGAGAATATGGAATATATGTGAGACTCATAAGGAAATAAGGATACTTCTAAGTAGAAAGCTTCATGACACAATAGCCCACAAAAATGTATAAAGATGAGTCAGGGCTTACAGGTAAAGTTTCTCAGGCTGCATTCATTTGAGAAATGTTCATAATGTTCCTATGGGAGAATGACCTTTTGAATATTAACTTACCTATTGAAGTGGTAGATATCCTGTATGTTTCCAAAAAGGGCTGATCTTTCTTCGGTCCCCAGGGGAAGTTTTGTTTGGTCCCTGATGCAGTCAAGGTAATCCTGTGAGATCAATGAGAAGGATGCCTTAAACACTCATGTCCTTTCCAAGTCACCTTTAATTATGTCCAGTGAATCTTTCATATCTGTTTCAAGTAATTATTATACTAATGTGCTCATTAACTCTGAGAGTACACAGTTGCTCTCTTATTACTGGCCCTAATACTCACCTATTTATAGAACGAAGAGTTTTAGCAAAGAGAAAGAGTATGGTATACATTCTATCTACCCCCCAAATATATTAGAGCTTCCCTAGATGGGGCTACAGGGACCACAGTGCCCACAACGTCAGTTTTGCTATAACCACATCGTCCGCTGTTTCTTTGACTGATTGGTGTGATAAAAACATACTCTAAAATTCATATAGTGAAAAGGCAGAAATAAAAATTCTGAACTGACAGAATTGTTTTAAACATAACCTTTAAGTCACAAAACTATCTGTTGTTAAACTATAGAACCAAATTCTTTTTCAAATACCAACTTATTTTTTTTAAGTGAAAAAAATAAGCATATAATTTACTTATGCTCTCTGCTATGCTGTGTTAATGAGCCATGAAAAACTCTCAATTGATTTTATATGTTTTAACACAGAAATAGCTCCCAGGCAGATCTGCTGTGGATTCAGACCCACAGTGGGTTAAACTGACGTGGCTTAGAAGCAATTTGAACTGCTGAGAAAGATGAAGGCTGCTTTCTGCCCCGTGTATGCTAAAGAGTTCATAACTGAGTGTTCCCCTTTCCCTAGCAAGACTTGAAAAAGGATTCTGTAGGAGGCAGGAACACAATAAAGAAAAAACAGCTGAAATAACGTAAAGTAAAAAATAAATATAGTCCTTGCCCTAGGCTGAACGATGAAGTATGGCTCCCTCCCAAATGCAACATGGCGGTCTGCGGCATTTAGAGGAAGTAACTCTGTGAAAAGTCAAGCAGACCAGGAAAATCCCAGCACCGCAGCCGCATTCCAATGTCCAACAGCAAACACTGTTGTGTTTAGATGCAGCTAGAGAAAGGAGAAGCTGAAATATAAGAACCATTAGATAATTGTTTCTTATACCTTTTATTAATCCACCTTCATTCTCTCATGTTCTTTAGGTTCCTCCAATGCAAAATAGGCAGGGCTTTCATCATTAACTTTCTCAAACAGCACATTTCACAGTTTGCATCAAATTAGGTTTCATTCCAGTTCTTTCATACTAAAATCACTGTCAGGCATAAACCAATGTTCATAAACTTTTTTTCAAAACAAGCTCTGTGGTAACAACTTTTCTTCTTAAGAAAGTAGTCACCGGCCAGGGGGCGGTGGCTCAAACCTGTAATCCCAGCACTTTGGGAGGCCGAGACGGGCGGATCACGAGGTCAGGAGATCGAGACCATCCTGCCTAACATGGTGAAACCGCATCTCTACTAAAAAATACAAAAAACTAGCCGGGCGTGGTGGTGGGCGCCTGTAGTCCCAGCTACTTGGGAGGCTGAGGCAGGAGAATGGCGTGAACCTGGGAGGCGGAGCTTGCAGTGAGCCGAGATTGCACCACTGCACTCCAGCCTGGGCTACAGAGCAAGACTCTGTCTCAAAAAAAAAAAAAGAAAGTAGTCACCTCAATAAGAAAGTAGATTCAAAAGATTTAAAAGTAGTTGGCAATAAAATCCCCAAATAGCTTGGCCTGTTCTCCTTACTGTTTTTTTGTTTTTGTTTTTGAGACAGAATCTCTCTCTGTTGCCAGGCTGGAGTGCAGTGGCACAATCTTGGCTCACTGCAACGTCTGCCTCCTGGGTTCGAGCAATTCTCCTGCCTCAGCCTCCCAAGTAGCTGGGACTACAGGCACGCACCACCACGCCCGGCTAATTTTTGTGTTTTTGATAGCAACAGAGTTTCATCTTGTTGGCCAGGATGGTCTCGATTTCTTGACCTCTTGATCCGCCCACCTCGGCCTCCCAAAGTGCTGGGATTACAGGCATGAGTCACCACACCTGGCCCTCTCCTTACTGTTATAAATGGAACAATCATAAGAGCTTGAGTACCTGCATAGGACAGGCCCAAAAAAGACGCAAAAAGAAAAACAAATGGAGGCCAGAATTGAAAGAATGGTACATTTTGAACAACATATAAACCATACACTCCCTCAAAATAAATATATTCATCGATATTTCTGTTAAATACACATGGTCCAAAAGGATGGACTAATACTCAACGTGCAGTGACTGTTTGTATTTAATAGCAGCTTAAGAGTTTGCTGGACATTTTGGGGGGCATATTGTACACAAAATTAAGAAGGTAAAACAGAAGGATGTAGATAGGCATGAGCCACACCAGCAATGGCAGGATGAGGGGTGGGGCAGAGGTGGCGGATGCAAGCCACATTCACCTGGCTGAATTCAGAGGCTCCGCAGTGGGGCTGAAAGCGAGAATGAACAATCCTTTCTCTTACTTCAAGTGTTAAGCTTGCTCATTTGCAGAAACCTGATACTAAATTCTTCATGTGAGAGAAAGATTGAGTTAAGGGGCTTAAAGAATTTCATCTGGGGTTACAGACAAAGAACCGTGGCCTGCATCCAACAACTGATGGCCCATCGCCAGCTCAAAGAGGTTCAAAAACCTCAGAGTCCATGACAGAGAAACTAAATTTTAAAAGTTGCTTGTTTTCAGAAATTATTGAGAAAACAGATCGTGAGGAGTCCACATTTTTGTAGATGACTCTAGAAAACAGATCAAAGTTGTATGGTCATAACTAGTTCCCTCCACTGATCACAAGCACATCTTTTAAATATAATACTTTAACCCAAGACTAGTTCCTGAAAACTATGGCAGCATGCCCTGTATTCGCAGCTGTAATCATCTGTAGCCAAAATGAGTGGTTTGAAGCTTGGTGATAATAACAGTTCATTCTGCGCCCGAAATGACAGAGTAAGGACACCAACGAAATTTATTAGAGCCTGTCATGCTGCTTATTAATTTTATTGGCTTGATGTCAGCACCTATGGCTACCCTACTGCTAACAACTATGAAGGATCAATTTAAAACTTTTGCAGTGAAAACAATTATTCTCCAAGAGGATCAAAGAATTTACTTTGGTGAGGGAAGGAGCAGAGAGTACACACAAAAAAGGACTTTTCACCATTTGAATGATTTTCTGTGATCTAAAATTTCTCCTATTTATTTTCTAATCAGTTTATGTCCTTAAGATCTCTATCATTATAAGATTTGCACTCGAGCATCCTCCTCTAATTAACTTTTTCATTCCTTGTAATATCTGTTATTGAAAATATCCAAGTAGATATCCAAGTAGATCTGACTTGGTCCTATTCAAAGTATGGGAAGTGGGCAGGAGCCAATTTGCAAACTGTTTGCTGCTGATCTAGAAGGAGATAAGTACAGACATCAAGTAAGCATGCAGAAACGTTTTACAGTAGTTTACAGAATGATTTAATATTAACCTAATAATAAATTTGTGCTTGTACTTTGTACATCTTATTCTTCTTCTAACTTTTCTGGTATTCTTTTTTAAATTGTATTTTGCAAAAGAATCAGTGTGTGATTGATGGAAAGAAAACACACACACTTGCCCCTCACCATGGATGGTTTGAGAAGCTCTGATCTACATAACCATTCAGCAGGGACATGCCATAGAAAGAAGAACTGAGACAGAAGGCAAATTCAGCGCCCTTGGGAGTTTACCTTATTTCTATGAGATGCCCAGAAATAGGTTAGTTTATGGCTCCTCCACTTCCCTTCTTCCTCTGATATCACATTACATTTTTTTTTTTTGTGAGACAGAGTCTTGCTCTGTCGCCCAAACTGGAATGCAGTGGCACAATCTTGGCTCGCTACGACCTCCACCTCCCAAGTTCAAGCTATTCTCCTGCCTCAACCCCCTCGAGTAGCTGGGATTACAGGTATGCGCCATCATGCCCAGCTAATTTTTGTATGTTTAGTAGAGACGGGGTTTCGCCATGTGGGCTAGGCTGGTCTCAAACTCCTGACCTCAGGTGATCCACCTGCCTTGGCCTCCCAAAGTGCTGAGATTACAGGTGTGGGCCACCGTGCCCAGCCCTGAGAAATAATCTTTTTTTCATTTCTCCAACCCCTCTACCTTTTCTAGAAAGTAGTCTGTTTATCCAAAAACTTGCCTTTCAAATTTCATGTATTACATTGGGATGCCTCTGAAACTAGAATAACTTACATGTGTATAGTAATTTACAGTTTAAAAGCACATTAACATTCATTTATACAAACCTTCCTCCCATCTTTTTATTTTGAGAATGTAAGAATGTGTGCCAAGTGCTGTTTTACAAGTTAGGAATTAAAAAAAAAAATGAATAAAACATGATCCCTTCCCCCAGCAAGCTCCCTGTCTAGTTGAAGAGCCAAGTGTAAACAAATAAATAGAATACAGTGTTTTGGCAGCAAGACTGATAAATATTCAGTTCACAAGAGAGGGCAGGAAAGGCAGAAGTGGTCAGTTCCAGGGAGGGGAGAGGCTTCATAGGGAAGGTGAGGGTGGGGCTGAATCTTGAAGGATGAAGTTTCAATACAGTGAAAGGAAGAAGGAGACAACATCCAGGAGGCCAGAAATGGGTAAACAAAGGCACAGGGTAACAAAAAGGGCACTAAAAGGAGTTGAAAAGGGCTAGATTTCAGGCCATCCAGATGTCAGGGTTGAGACCAGCTGGACAGAACGGGGCGTGAGCCTGAACACATAGACCCTTGAAGGTGGGCCTGCACTGCTAGATGAGGCTAAATGGGGGCCGGGAAAGGTCATGCAGAATCTTCCATGCTACATAGCGGGTGGTAACCACTGAAGGGCGTGGTGAGATTAAAGATGGTTCCATCATCAATAAAGAAAACAGGGCCAGGTGCAGTGGCTCATGCCTGTAATCCCAGTACTTTGCGAGGCAAAGGCAGGTGGATCACCTGAGGTCAGGAGTTCAAGACCAGCCTGGGCAACATGGTGAAACTCCACCTCTACTAAAAATACAAAATTTAGCGGCGTTGGTGGCAGGCGCCTGTAATCTCAGCTACTCGGGAGGCTGAGGCAGGAGAACTACTTGAACCCGGGAGGCAAAGGTTGCAGCGAGATGAGATTGTACCACTGCACTCCAGCCTGGGCAACAAGAGCTAAACTCTGTCTAAAAAAAAAAAAAAGAAAGAAAGAAAAAGAAAATAGGGGAGAAGCTATAAAGCTGCTACGGAGGCTGGTTAGGTGATGCGTGCAGCAGCACAGGTATGCGCAGACCAACTCCTAACCCTGAGTCAGGTGGAGAGGAGAGGTATTTAATGGGATGTGGAGAATAAGAGAAAGGAGGGAGTCCAGAGTGACAGCATGGTTGAAGTGACTGATAAGCCATGTGGCCTTTCAGTGGAAGGAAGTCTAGGGCTCCTCTCTCCCCATCACTTCCCACCCTAAGGAGGAAGCTGCTGTTGCTCCAGCTCCTAGGAAGGATGCTTCTCATCCACTGTGGCATGAGTGAGTTAAAGTCAATGAGTACATGGGGACCCATCTGTCTCCTCTTCCTTTTGGCTGTAGCATGGAGACAGCAGGGCTGCTTCCTCCAGGGAGAAGGATCCATTGGTTTCTGTTCTCTGATTTTCCTTCCTAGGTGGCTGGTGAGGTAAAACCAAGCCAGGGCCAGCTCCAGCGGGCCCCATCTGCAGAGGCCTGGGCAGGGTTATTCTGAGGTTTGGTACCCCCCGGACTGGACTTCTTCAAGCCAAGATGAAATGCTGAAAGGCATCTCTGGGGGTTTGTGGTGAAAGGAGACGGTTCTACTTTTGGCCTAGTTAATCCAGATCGTAGATTTCCATGTGCTCAGACTGGCTCGTTTTGTTCTTGCTAGGGCCCAAGCTCTAAGAAGAAATAGGGGTTTGATTTTCCAGCCATTGTCCTTTGCACAAAGAGTGCTCTTTCAGAACATCGTGACTGATAAGACATTGGTTCAGGGCCGGGCGCGGTGGCTCACGCCTGTAATCCCCACATTTTGGGAGGCTGAAGCAGGTGGATCACCTGAAGTCAAGAGTTCCAGACCAGCCTGGCCCAGCATGGTGAAACTCCATCTCTACTAAAAATACAAAAATATTAGCTAAGTGTGGTGGTGGGCAGCTGTAATCCCAGCGACTTGGGGGCTGAGGCAGGGGAATTGCTTGAACCCAGGATGCAGAGGCTGCAGTGAGTTAAGATTGCACCATTGCACTCCAGCCTGGGCAGCAAGAACAAAACTTCGTCTCAAAAAAAAAAAAAAAAAGAAAGAAAGAAAAGGAAAAAAAGAAAGAAATGATGAGGATATGGGCTTTATCCCTCTTGTAGGTGCCCAAAGGAGAATGAGGGAGAAAAATATGTAAAAGAAGTTCAGAGTTTGACTATTTAAGTGCTACAAGAATTATTTACAAAATACTGTGAGTACAGAAGAACACATTCCAAATGAAAGAAGCCCTTTATCTTTCTTCCAAATAAGCCACTGAACAGGGTATAGTAAAATGTCGTGCTGTAGCCTATAGATAAAAGAATCAGAAGTCCAATCTTCCAGTGAATCTCTTTTCTCTTCTTTCCCTGTGCATATCTACGGAGGAGGAAGGTACAGCCAAAGAAACGGGATCTGGGGAATCGTGGTCTCTGGCCACTGCATTAGGCTGGATACAAAAAAGTTCTTACTGTGGGGAAGTGTTTTCCCTGGGTCCATACAGTCTAGACCCCACACCACAGAGAAATGTACTGAAAATCCAATGTAGAAGGAATGGGACACAATCTTTCTGGCAACAGCTTTGGGCAGGGGGAAGGAAAGGGAAGAAAGAAAAATAGAGGGTTGGGCCGGGAGCAGTGGCTCATGCCTGTAATCCCAGCACTTTGGGAGGCCTAGGCAGGCAGGTTACCAGAGGTCAGGAGCTTGAGACCAGCCTGGCCAACATGGCGAAACCCCGTCTCTACTAAAAATACAAAAAAAAAAAAAAAAAAAAAGAAAGAAAAAAATTAGCCAGGCGTGGTGGCAGGCGCCTGTAATCCCAGCTACTTGGGAGACTGAGGCAGGAGAATTGCTTGAACCCAGGAGGCAGAGGTTGAAGTTAGCTGAGATTGTGCCACTGTACTCCAGCCTGGATGACAGAGTAAGACTCCAAAAGAAAAAAAAAAAAAAAAAAAGGAAAAAGAGAAAGACGGGGAAGACAAAGGACAAAGGGGGAAGAAAGATATGATATAGAGGCTGATCTCAATGTGTGGAACTCTGTTAATGGCTCTGAGATGTCTGAGTAAAAGAATAAAATTGGGTGGTTTCAGCCTCATTTACCATCTATAATACTTGCAGTACATAAACCATTGGTAAAAAAAATGTTAGGAATGGCCTCTCGTTAAGCTGTGACAGATGATACATGCGCCTATTCAGTCCCCTTTATTGTTTTCCTACTTCCTCCTGAAAGGGGGAGAGCTGGGAGCTTTCTCATAGTGAGGCGATGGGCCAGCCAGGCCTAGGAAGGGGCAGGAGGTAGCAGCTCTCCCCAGAAAAAGAAACTTGGAACAGGAATTCTGTCAAAAAATAGAAATGATGAGTAGAAAGAGAAATACATCTTTGCTTGAAGACAATTAGGAATATTTGTTTGGTTTTCCCCTAAAGACTTTAAGCAAAAGCACATTTATGAACAAGATATTTAGAAATAGAATTAGTATTAATACGTTAAAGTTCTTAAAACAACTGGACGCCCATCTTTTCCTACACTCTGACAATCATTACCGAAATCAGTTGTCTTAGGCTCACCCTTGCATCCCAGCACTTTGGGAGGCTGAAGAAGGTGGATCACCTGAGGTCAGGAGTTCGAGACCAGCCTAAAACCTTGTCTCTATGAAAATACAAAAATTAGCTGGGCATGGTGGCACACACCTGTAATACCAGCTACTCGGGAGGTTGAGGCAGGACAATCGCTTGAACCTGGGAGGTGGAGGTTGTAGTGAGCCGACATTGCACCACTGCACTCCAGCCTGGGCAGATCACAAGGTCAAGTGATCAAGACCATCCTGGCCAACATGGTGAAACCTCGTCTCTACTAAAAATACAAAAATTTGCTGGGCATGGTGGCACGTCCCTGTAGTCCCAGCTACTTGGGAGGCTGAGGCAGGAGAATCGCTTGAACCCAGGAGGTGGAGGTTGCAGTGAGCTGAGATCGTGCCACTGCCCTTTAGCCTGGGCAACAGAGTGAGACTCCATCTCAAAGAAAAAAAGAAAGAAAGAAAAAGAAAGAAATCAATTGTCTTTATTTACTTCATAGTGATGTCATTTATTGACTTCATGTGGATATGTATAAATGTGGTGAAACCTAAAAAAGTCATAATAATGGAAAAGCAATTTGGTATAAATATAACACTAAAATTAGTTCCTTATATTACCTTTTGGTATAACAATTAGAAAAGTCCTTATAAGAGGCCTTTTTACGGTAATAATGTAGCAGAAAAACTTAATTTTCTGTTGCCTTGTTAAATATTTATTTTTGTTTTGTTTTTTTTTTTTTTGAGACGGAGTCTTGCTCTGCTGCCCGGCTCTCAGCTCACTGCAAGCTCCGCCTCCCGGGTTCACGCCATTCTCCTGTCTCAGCCTCCCGAGTAGCTGGGACTACAGGCGCCCGCCTCGTCGCCCGGCTAGTTTTTTGTATTTTGTAGTAGAGACGGGGTTTCGCCGTATTAGCCAGGATGGTCTCGATCTCCTGACCTCGTGATCCGCCCGTCTCGGCCTCCCAAAGTGCTGGGATTACAGGCTTGAGCCACCGCGCCCGGCCTAAATATTTATTTTTGAAATTGCACAGAGTTTCCAAATTACATTGATAATATTCTCATATGCCAAAGTGCTTCTAAAACAGAGAGAGGTAGAGAGATGGCCATGATGAAGTCCTGCTGCATACTGAAATATCTTTCCAGACCTATTTGCAACCTCCTATTACTGTTTTTTCTATAGTGTAAATCCTATCATTATTTGTAGCTACCAAAAAAAAAAAAAAAAAAACGCAAAGCATTTCTGAAATAATCTATCTGCTTTTGAATGCATGTAAATACAGTCTTTGAAGACTCTGTATTTTAAAGTCTTCAAAATGGGCCAACACCCTGTTTACCAGAATCCCCTGGAGTACAGCCCAGTATGAGGCTGCAGTGGGCACTCACTAGACAGAGATTTGAAGCGAGTTTATTAACCACTCTTTTGAGAATGATCCCGCCAGATGACTTCCTTTCCTACAACTCTGTTTTCCTTGTCATCAGGTTAACTTTACACAGCTTTTTGTTTCTTTTTTAAACTGCCTTTTTACTCTCCAGGTCCCAGGCCAGGTAGGGAAGCAGACAGACACAATTAGACGTGGCTATAATCCTTAAAGTGGAAAATGGGAATGGCTAGTGAGGTGGTGAAGGGATGCAATGTCTTGGCAACACTTTAAGCATCTGAAAATAAGAAACTGATTCATCTTAATTATAATCAGAGGACTACTGGTGTAATTTGAAACATGGTGATTAAGGAAAATTAAATAAAGCCCAAAGGGTTTTTAATATGGGGAAAAAATCAGTAAAATAAATGTACATTATTACATAATCTGAATTTTAACTCCTCACTGCTATTTATCATTATTGGTTTTTCTTTTTTTCTTTTTTTCTTTATTTTTGTTTAGAGACTGGGTCTCTGTCATCCAGGCGAGAACACAGTGGCATGATCACAGCTCACTGCAACGTGGAAATCCTGCCTTAAGCAATCTCCTGCCTCAGCCTTCCCACTAGCTGGGATTACAGGCACACACCACCACACTGGGCTAACTTTTCTATTTTTTTGTAGAGATGGGGTCTCACTATGTTGCCCAGGAGACTCCTGACCTTAAGTGATCCTCCCACCTCGGCCTCCCAAAGTGTTGGGATTATAGGCATAAGCTACCACATCCAGCAATCATCATTGTTGTTATTTTAAAGTTTACTGCTAAGCACTGGGCTGTCGGCTTTATATGCACTCTCATTTCATCTTCACCACAACCCTAGGAGGTGGGTCCCATTAATCCCATTTTCCCAGAAGCTGAGAAAGGCTCCATCACTCCCCTGAGGTCATACAGAAAGTAAATGCCTCAAGTCATGCTCAAACCAGGATCTGCTGACAATCGCCTGGGCACTGAAACCCCATACTGTCACTTCAAAGGTTTTATACCTTAACACAGTATATTTAAACAGGAGGAGGGGTTTGCTGATGATTAATTTTGAGAGTTGAAGGTAATTTTTATCAGGTGTCAGGTAGGAGCCAACCAAAAATAGCCATCCTGATTGACTAGGCACCTCCTACCTGCCAGGATCATCACAGGCTATATCTGAATTAGGATCAGTCCCATTCACACGCAGTACCCACTGCCTTCATGTTTTCATATGTATACATCGCATGACATGTTTTCCATCAGCCAGGCACACCAGCTTTCAAGACTGGCTCATGAGTTCTCGTCCTTCCTTCTCACTAATGCATGGCTTTACACTCCTTTAAGACATCCCATTTCCTGCCAGCCACCCACGGTGGGTCACTTGATCCCTCTTTATGGACAAGTCTCTACATACCTCTTCCCACAGAAACACACTCCTTCCCCAATCAGTCACAGGGAGTCAGTGCAGATGCATGCGATCAGCTCTCTGAGCACTATACTACTTTCAAGTAATATGAAATCATGACACGATGGGGAGCCTGGAAAGCAGGGTGTTTTAGCTGTAGAGAATTAGGAATCATTCTGAAATGAAGACAAATCAGAAATGAAGAGAAAGATGCAAGCTCTGAAGGAGCCTTCAAAGGAAAATGCTCATGTACTGAAATGGAAACGTACAAAGAGGTTCAGGACCTGTGTAGAAGAGCATCTCTATCATGGCCAACATACGAAAAAAAGCTCAACACCACTGATCATTAGAGAAATGCAAATCAAAACCACAGTAAGATACCATCTCATGCCAGTCAGAGTGCCAATTGTTAAAAAGTCAAGAAATGGCCGGGTGTGGTGGCTCATGCCTGTAATCCCAGCACTTTGGGAGGCCGAGGCAGGCGGATCACCTGAGGTCAGGAGTTTGAGACCAGCCTGACCATGGTGAAACCCCACTTCTACTAAAAATACAAAATTAGCCAGGTGTGGTGGTGTATGCCTGTAATTCCAGCTACTCAGGAGGCTGAGGCAGGAGAATCACTTGAACCTGGAGGCAGAGGTTACAGTGAGCCAAGATCGTGCCATTGCATTCCAGCCTGGGCAACAAGAGTAAAACTGTCTTAAAAAAAAAAAAAAAGTCAAGAAACAGATGCTAGCAAGGTTGCAGAGAAAAAGGAACACTTTTCCACTGTTGGTGGGATAAATTAACCATTGTAGTGATTCCTCAAAGATCTGGAGGCAGAAATAGCATTTGACCCAGCAATCTCATTACTGGGTATATACCCAAAGGAATATAAATCATTCTATTATAAAGATACATGCACGCGTATGTTCAATGCAGCACTAATCACAATAGCAAAGACATAGAATCAACCCAAATGCCCATCAATGATAGACTGGATAAAGAAAATGTGGTACGTATACACCATGGAACACTATTCAGCCATAAAAAGGAATGAGATCATGGATGGAGAAGGAAGCCGTTATCCTCAGCAAACTAATGCAGGAACAGAAAACCAAACAGCAAATGTTCTCACTTATAAGTGGGAGCTGAATGATGAGAACACATGGACACAGGGAGGAGAACAACATACACTGGGGGGCCTATTGGGAGGGGGTGAGGGAAGGGAGAGCATCAGGAAGAATAGCTAATGAATGTTGGGCTTAATACCTGGGTGATGGGTTGATCTGTGCAGTAAACCACCATGGCACATGTTTATGTAACAAAACTATGCATCCCGCACATGTACCCTGGAACTTAAACGTTGAAGAAGAGGAAGAAAAAAAGAATCCCTATCACTATGGCTAGGTGACCGTGGCAGGTGTTCTAACACTTCACACAGGAGTGTGTGTAAGGAAGAAGCTTGTTAGAGGAACTTCTGACACACACACACACACACACACACACTTGTGTGCACCACAGACAATCTGCGTTTTTATCAGGGCTGTTCTCACTTCATCCATGAGCTCTGCATGCCACTTTAATACACTGATGGCTTAAAAGCGTTCACCAAACATCAAAATGGCAGTTGATTATTGGAGGAAAACATCTCCTGTTCACAAATCATGTAACAACCCACACTTTACCTGAGGATTCTTAATTCTAGCCAACAAGAAATTCTGAAATAAGGACACCAAGTAATGGCCCATTAAAACAGGCACAGCAGGCCAGGCGTGGTGGCTCACACCTGTAATCCCAGAACTTCAGGAGGCCAAGGTGGGCAGATCACCTGAGGTCAGGAGTTCGAGACCAACCTGACCAACATGGTGAAACCCTGTCTCTACTAAAAACACACACAAAAAAATTGCTGGGCATGGTGGTGGGCACCTGTAATCCCAGCTACTCAGAAGGCTGAGATACGAGAAGCGCTTGAACCTGGGAGGTGGAGGTTACAGTGAGCCAAGATCGTGCCACTGTACTCCAGCTTGGGTGACAGAGTGAGACTCTATCTCACAACAAACAGACAAAAACAGGTACAGCTTTTCCACATACACAGGTTCAATTATCACTCTACTTAAACATGTGTTGGACAATAATTACCTATATAAGTTGGAACACTTGCCCATCTAATTTTACTGAGACAGGAACAGTAGTATAGATGATCTCACAGCAACTGATCTGTATACAGTAGGTACTCAAATAGCATTCATTTGGTGGACAAGAAACAAGGCCTTAAAGACAAAAGCCTTGACTTATTTGTGCTAAACGACTTGAAACTGTAACCCTGAATCAAAATGAAATTTCAGCCAGCTAAAAAAGGCAGGGGTTACCTGGACAATATTAACTGGAAAACGCTGGAAGACATTAGCTCAACTTCTCATCTCCTGAGTCATGGAGATTGGTAATGACCCTCAAAATCAACTATTCTACTTGAAAGTTGTAATGCAGTGCGGTTGTATGTATTAAAATAAAGAATCTACACAAGGATCGACCTCCTTATGGGCGGTTTGTCAAGGCAGATGAATGTGATTAACACCCTGGTGGCATTAGGTAATCTGCTGCTAAATATGGAAACTTATGGCTAAGTTATTCCATTCATTGTACCAAAAACAATGAGGAGCCCTTAGGATATATCTGATTGTCTCGCTGACTATATTGTTGTTGATCTCATCACAGAAAAATCTTAACCAAAAGTTTTGTATTGATACAGAAACAGTCACAGGCTTGAGGATCCGCAGGGGAGCAGGCAGAGGCACCGTGCAGATGGAGGTGGAGGGTGTCAGCAAGGCACGTGGGCCAAAGTGACGGGATATTCCCCAGAAACTTGACTTTCTCAAAGAGCATGGGGCCAGGGGGTAAACATGAAGATGTCCTTCTGTTGTACTGTCCAGGAGGCCTGGTCCTAATTCATGCCCACAGGGTGAAAAAGGTGATGTGGGGAACATTTTCTCCCCTCTTTAATCTAAGAGAGTGGACTCTTATGGATGAGGTTTCCATAAGTGATTTTTCAAGAGAGATGAATTTCCACAGCAGCAATTTTACAATCTGAACAGAAGTGCCCTCTGCTTTTTCTTGTAGTAAATGCAGTTTCCATCTACTACAAGATGGAAAAATTACATTTTATTAAAAATTATATCTTTAATAAAAACATTACATTTACTGTCCTGGGAAAGTAAACTTGGTTTCCGTCCTGAGGACAGGGTAGGGTTGCCGGATGCAACATGAAGGCCTCAGCTGCAGGGCTGGCTCCAGATGTAGCGAGGTGGGAAATACACCAGCCTCAAGGTCAGGCAGTCTGGGTCTAGGACTCAGACTCTGGGCAAGTTACTTCCTTGCTGAGGCTCCGTAGCTTCAGCATTAAGCAGAAAGAATACAACCACCAGTGCCTCCTCAACATTCCAGGGGTTAAACTGCACACATGGTCCATTCAAGGCAGCTCGGCACATATGTGCAGGTGTTGGTGGCTGCTGTGTGGCCGTCCAGGTCCCAGGTTCCTTCCCAGAGAGGCAAGGTAGGTCAGATTGGAGCCTTTTTGGGTTCAAAAGTAAATGAACTCTATATGCTGATAAATCATAATAAAAAATTATCCCCCCACCGTTCTCTGCCACTGGCAATAACAGTGCTGTAGGAAGGATAATTTACTTAAACAGCTTGTTATTAACCATCACAGTTGGCAGAGAGTCTGAAGATTACTGTCGGGAAGACATGTGCATAAAAAGTCCTGGATGCCGGCCAGGTGCAGTGGTTCATGCCTATAGTGTCAGCACTTTGGGAGGCAGAGGCGGAAGGACTGTTTGAGGCCAGGAGTTCGAAGTCAGCCTGGCAACAAAGTGAGACCTGTCTCCACAAAAAAATTAAAAAATTAGCCAGGCATGGTGGCATGCAACTGTAGTCCCAGCTACTTGGGAAACTAGGGCGGCGGGTCACTTGAGCTCAGGAGATCAAGGCTGCAGTGAGGTATGATCACGCCACAGCACTACAACCTGGGTAACAGAGAGAGATCTTATCTCAAAACAAAACAAAACAAAAAAGGCCTGATGCCGGCTGGGCGCAGTGGCTCATGCCTTTAATCCCAGCACTTTGGGAGGCCAAGGCAGGTGGATCACCTGAGGTCGGGAGTTAGAGACCAACTGGACCAACATGGAGAAACCCTGTCTCTACTAAGAATACAAAAAATAAGCCAGGCATGGTGATGCATGCCTGTAATCCCAGCTACTCTGGAGGCTAAGGCAGGAGAACTGCTTGAACTCTGGAGGTGGAGGCTGTGGTGAGCTGAGATCGTGCCATTGCACTCCAGTCTGGACAATGACAGTGAATCTCCATCTCAAACAACAACAACAACAACCACCACCACCACCACCACCAAAGTCCTAATGCCATCTAAAAGTTTCCAAGACCCTTGTCCTCTTGCTATGACCACCCAGACAATAAATCCTGCCTCTCCTCTCCCACCTACATCTTTTCTGAAACTGACTTGTCCTCTCTCTCATTGCTGCCTTGACCTTGTTCTTATCTCTCTCCTGGACTCCTGCAAGGACATCCTAGCCCATCTCCCTACTGTGGGTCTGACTGCCCACAACTTTTCAAACCTATCCAGTATGATTTTCTAAAACTCAAATTTGATGTCATGCCTCCTGAGTAAAATCCTTCAAGGACTTTAAATCCCTCCTACCTTCCTGGGCTCATCTTTGACCACTTTCTTGCTCCCCCTCAACTCCCTCACCTCCACCAACACAGGCACTCACTCACTGCTCTTTCAGGAATGTCCCTGTCCCCTGCCCTCTCATGCTGTTCCATTATTATCGATTCTTTTCCCACTGCCAGTATTGGCTCTCCTGCTCATCACCACCTTCCTGCCCCCTGTCTGGGTCAGGTACTCCAAGTCTGTATAACTCCATGATAAAGGAAGCATAGGATCATCATCATGTAGTGCTACAAAAATATCTTTGTCATTCCTTCTCTCTCTGAAACTGGTATCAACAGTTAGTAGGCACTGTGCTTCAGCTTTCCCAGCAATGAATGAGTGTAGACTCAGCAACCTCATGGAGTGAACTCCCAGAAACGAGCAATGTGCACAGCCCGGGAAGGCAAGGGTTAATGGTTGCCCCGCTGCTCCCTCTCTAGCTAAGAGGCGAGGGCTGTACCGAATCTTAACCCAGCCCAACATTCCTCCCTTGTTCCCGGCCTTTGTCACAGGGACAGCATTTTTTTTTACAACACCACCTCTTGAAGATGACAAAGATCCCTAAACTATGCATTTCATTTTTAACTCTCTTCCCACCCACCTCACTCTCGCCTTTGCATAAGAAAAGAAACGCTTCTCTAATCAAAAGTAGATTAACTCTCACCCTTTTCTCTCTGTGCATTTGCATTTGGAACAGCATTTACGAGGCCATAAACAGACCCCTGGGTTGAGTGATTTAGCCACTGCTTTATGGAAAACCAGACAAAAGCAGCAGTCTTTTCAGCAGCTGTGTATTTATGGTCAGCCACTGCTGGGCAGCCAGCTCGGCAGGTCCCCTCCTTACGAGGCACCCACTTCAGGCTTTCTGAAAGGTTAAGGGCATCACTGTAAGCCCCATTATGAAACTGAAGGGACACCTGTAACATTCCTTGTGAATCCAAAGAGATAAAGGCTTTTTTTCAAAAGACAATATTTTAAAGTATAAAGGGATGGCTCCCCCTGCCTCCCCCAACACGCACACATACCCACCCCACAATGTCCTTTGGGGTGACTCTGCCCCAGTGAGATACAGCCATTTGAAACAGCAGGCTCTCTCCATTTTTAAACTGGCCTACTTTACCGGGGTGGGGGTGAGGAGTGTTGGTCATTAGGAATTAATTTATATTAGTTCAACAAAACAAAGAATCTTTCAGAAACATTTTATTTTTTGGAGACAGGCTGTAGCTCTGTTGCCCAGGCTAAAGTGCAGTGACACAATCACAGCTCACTGTAGCCTCCACCTCCCAGGCTCAAGTCATCCTCCCACCTCAGCCTTCCAAGTAGCTGGGACTACAGGCAGGTGCCATCATGCCTGGCTAATTTTTGTATTTTTTTTTTTTTTGTAGAGACAGGGTTTTGCCATGTTGCCGAGGCTGGTTTTTTTTTTTTTTTTTTTTTTTTTTTGAGATGGAGTCTTGCTCTGTCGCCCAGGCTAGAGTGCAGTGGCACCATCTCTGCTCACTGCAAGCTCCACCTCCCAGGTTCATGCCATTCTCCTGCCTCAGCCTCCCAAGTAGCTGGGACTACAGGTGCCCACCACCACACCTGGCTAAGTTTTTGTATTTTTAGTAGAGACAAGGTTTCACCGTGTTAGGCAGGATGGTCTCGATCTCCTGACCTGGTGATCTGCCCACCTCAGCCTGGCTTTTATGATCTGCCTGCCTCGCCTCCCAAAGTGCTGGGATTACAGGCGTGAGCCACTGTGCCACAACTAAAACAAAGAATCTTAACATTCAGTTTTGCTTTGGGTTGGACGGAAGCTGGCAATTTCTCATCATGTCTGCATTATTTTCATAAAACCTCCTCCCCTTACAGAGTAAGGAGGATTCTTTGCTTTTATAAAGTGTCATCTCACCTTGGTTAAGGGATCAGTTATTGTACAGGGATCCTTGCTAAGTATTAAAAGGTAATTCTATTTAGTTAAATCCTGATGGATGTTGCAACATGAATGAACCTTGGAAACATGCTAAGTGAAATGAGCCAGCCACAGAAGGACAGATCCTGTAAGGCATTGCTTACATGAGGGATCCAGAGTAGGCATCAGAGACAAAAAGTAGATTGGAGGTTGCCAGGAGCTGGAGAGAGAGAGGAATGGGGAGTCAGTGTTTAACAGGTACAGAGTTTCTGTGTTGGGATGATGAAAAAGTTCTGGAAATGGACAGCAGCTGTAGTTGGGCAACACTGTGTGTCTACCTAATGCCACTGAATTATATATATAAAAATGGTTAAAATAAGTTTTAAGTTATGTATGTCTTCCCATAATGAAAAACCTTTACGAAGTTCATTATAAATAAAAACTTACTTTTTTATGAAGGTCAGCCAACAGACAATATATTTTACTTTTATTTTTATTTTTTTGAGACAGAGTCTCACTCTGTCACCCAGGCTAGAGTGCAGTGGCATGATCTCGGCTCACTGCAACCTCTGCCTCCCGGGTTCGAGTGATTCTCCTGCCTCGGCCTCCCGAGTAGCTGGGATCACCGGTGCCTTCTACCATGCTCGGCTAAGTTTTGTAGTTTTAGTAGAGACAGAGTTTCACCATGTTGGCCGGGCTGGTCTCGAACTCCTGACCTCAGGTGAATCAACCGCTTCGACCTCCCAAAGGGCTGGGTTTACAGGCGTGAGCCACTTCGCCCGGCCACTACAATATATTTGAGATACTACAGCAAACATTATAAAAATTTTCCTTGCTATTTAGGCTCATCGGTAAGGATTTCAGTAATGCTCTGGGCCATAATTCACAAGTAAAAACTACCAGGAGGATCAAGGTGAGTCCTCGCCCTTCCAAATGGCCTTACATTAATTAGACTACTAAGGAGTTCTTTCCTCTGGCTCCTTGGTGCTTTCACTTCCACTTCCTCCTACCCCCTCCATTTGCTGTGGGCTAAGACACCAAATAATTAAGCTTATTTTAAACATGTAGGGTAAATAGGCTTTTAGTGAGAGTTCGGGGCCTCTCCCTGGGGAAAGACACAGGCCTCACTGTTTGGCATTTGAAATATCTATTTTGGCTGCTCAAAGGACTTACTTATTTCCTGGTTGCATTTTTGAGGGCTGAGGCTGGTGGAGATGCCATCGCTAGTCATCAGTAGACTTATGCTTCTTGAATTAGACTCATTTACGGAGGATGAAGCTGAGGTCAGAATGGTTATTTGTCCATGGGCATACAGCTGACTGTCAGCATGGGTCTGAAGCCCAGACCTATGTGCTCTGTCCATGAAATTAACTCCAATTTGACTCAGCTCAGATCAAAACTCTGAAAAAAAAATTATTCATTCCACCATTGCAGCCCTCTATTATAGTGGAAATGAATTCCAACTACATGAAGACATGTCAGGTAAATTAAAAATTGCAACAAAATATCTTTTTTATTTGTAAAGTTAAAATAATTTTCTGAAATACCTTAACATAGATTAGGAAGCATAACAATATTACAATACTTTAGAACATACCAGAAATTATTGGTCTTGCCCAACTATATGAATAATAATATCTCTTATTTGAATGCTTACTACACCTAGCATTGTGCTCAACATTGTACACAAATTATCTAATTTTTGCAACAATCCTATTATTCCCATGTTACAGATGAAGACACTGACAAATTGAAAAGCTTAGTAACTTGTCCACATCAAACAGGGAAATGGCTGGGCCTGGATCTGGATTCAGTTCTTGGAGATTTTAAAGTCTGTTTTCTGTCCTTTTGTTACATTCCATACGGATCAGGAGATAATTTGTGCTGCCTTTAAAAGTTTGTTTGCTTTACTAAAAAAAAAAATTCCTGTTAGGATACTAAATCTCAATACTGATTGTCTATTGGAATCTGCAGAACTTTAAGGAAAACTGACCCCAGCCCCAGAGACTGGGATTCCGCTAGCCCAGGATACAGCTTAGGTGGAGGGAATTATACAAGCTCCCCAGGTGACTCTCATGTGCAACCTCTGCTTTAGAAAGATTCCTAGTTTTCAGCTGTTCTTCCTAACCAGCTTTCTTAGGCAACAGCCTCTAGTCGCTTAAATAATAGTCCCTCTAAACCGGTGTATGTGAGCTTCCTATCCTTGGTATTACTATGACTCATGACCAGTTAATTGTATATTTCTCACAAAAGACATTATAGTATTTTCTTTATTCCTCCTTTTGAAGTAAGAATGTTCTTCTAGATCTTTTTTTTTTTTTTTTTTTTTTTTCCGAGACAGAGTCTTGCTCTGTCACCCAGGCTATAGTGCAGTGGCGTGATCTCAGCTTACTGCAACCTCAGCCTCCCGGTTTCAAGTGATTCTCCTGCCTCAGCCTCCCGAGTAGCTGGGACTACAGGTGCCCACCACCATGCCCGGCTAATTTTTATATTTTTAGTAGAGATGGGGTTTCACTATGTTGTCCAGGCTGGTCTTGAACTCCTGACCTTGTGATCCACCCGCCCCGGCCTCCCAAAGTGCTGGGATTACAGGCATGAGCTACCACTCCTGGCCCTTTTGGTGCATTTTCTTACCAAAAGTAGTCCTTGAACATTCTAGATAAATCTGAATACAAGTAAATTTACATATTTTATCAGTAGTCTTCTTTTCCTCATCCCTTTTCAAATAGGACCTGAAACTTCAGAGCCAGCTCCTACTTTAGAACAGGAGGTGGCAAAATCAGGTCCCAGACTATCAACTGGTCTGTTAATTACCACATGCAGATGAGTCCAGAAAGTCTCTCTGGTCTTATAGGATAGTGGGTGCCAATTTCTCACCCTCAGAAGGCTACCTATATTTCTGCTAGGGGAAAAAAGGGTAACGTCACAGATTGCTTTAGACTCATCTCAAGACATTACTAAGGAAGTGACCCTAATTGTTCCCTTAGCACAGATTTCCCCTCTGTCTCAAGGCTCTGGTTTTGTTTGAACCATGTGGCCGCTGGTCGTAGATGAAATGTCCAGCTCTTCCCTTTACACCTGCCCAGGCTCGATTTCACCCTGGTCGGTGGCTGAGATGCAGACAACTGGGCAATCAAGTATGTTTCCAGAAATTTTCATTGACAAGTTTGTTTGAGGACCCGCCTTAACTGGCACGTAGGAGGCACTCAATAAAATGTTTCAGGGTTTTTCCAGTTGTCTCCAAATGAAATAGCTGGGAGGCAGGAATAGGATGCATCCCAGCACTGCCAATATTTAGCTGCAAGATGTAGGGTGTGAACAGCTATCAGCTGTTGAGTGTTTATGCTGTGCCAGGTCAGTGCTAATGACTTCATGGGCACTAACTCACTGAATCTTCACACCATTTTAAAAGGAACACAACATCTCCTCCATTTTAAGATGAAGAAACTGCAGGTCACAGAAGGAATTGTTCAACATTAAAGATAGGTCAGGTGCAGTGGCTCACGCCTGTAATCCCAGCACTTCAGGAGGCTGAGGTGGGTGAAATAACTTGAGTTCAGGAGTTCCAGATCAGCTTGGCCAACATGGTGAAACCCAGCCTCTACTAAAAATACAAAAAAATTTTCTGGGTGTGATGGTAGGCATCTGTAATCCCAGCTACTCGGGGAGGCTGAGGCAGGAGAATCACTTGAACTGGGGAGGTGGAGGTTGCAGTGAGCTGAGATCGTGGCACTGCACACTCCAGCCTGGGCCACAGAGCAAGACTCTATCTCAAAAAAAAAAAGGTCACAGGTAGTAAGTGGGAGCCAGGATTTGCTTCCATTTGGAGAAATCACTGGCATCTCTGGATCTCCATTTCCCTGTGTATAAAAATGACAGCAAATACTAGAAAATTTACTCAGCAAATGTTTATGAATGGCCTATTAAGTGTCAGACACAGTGCTGAGTGTGAGGAATATAAAACATATATAAAATTTTATAAAATATCAAACTTAAGTAAAACACTCCTTACTCTTTCAGAATTTATGGTCAGATTTAACTGAGTTATTTCCAGTTCTAAAATTTGGTGTGGTTCTAGTCAATGGAAAATCCCATGCCATTGGAGGTAACCTAAGTGTGCATCAATGGATGAGTGGGTAAACAAAATGCAGTCTACACACACAATGGAATATTACTCAGCTATAAGAAGGAACACAATGAACACCTGCTATCACATGGATGAACCTTGAAGATAATATGCTAAGTGAAGTAAGCTAGTCACAACAAGACAGGTATTCTGATTCCACTTATATGGGTTCTCTCAAGTAGTCGAAGTCCTCGTGACAGAAAGTAGAAAGGTGGTTCTCTGAGGCTGAGGTGGGGAATGGGGAGTTATTGTTTATTGGGTGCACAATTTCAGTTTGGAGGGTGGAAAAGTTCTGGAGATGGATGGTGGTGATGGTTGCACAACAATGTGAACGTACTTGATGTACTTGGTACCACTGAATTGCATGCTTAAAAGTTTTTTTTTTTTTGAGACAGAGTTTTGCTCTTGTCACCTAGGCTGGAGTTCAATGGCATGATCTCGGCTCACTGCAACTTCCACCTCCTGGGTTCAAGTGATTCTCCTGCCTCAGCCTCCTGAGTAGCTGGAATTACAGGCGTGCGCCACCACGCCTGGCTAATTTTTTGTATTATTAGTAGAGACAGGGTTTCACCATGTTGGCCAGGCTGGTCTTAAACTACTGACCTCAGGGGATCCACCCACCTCCACCTCCCAAAGTGCTGAGATTACAGGTGTGAGCCACCATGCCCGACCAAAATTTGTTGTTAATTCTGATGTATACATTACCACAATTTAAGAAACGGACTTAAAACATTTCATGAAAGCTGCTATCTAGAACAATTGCCATTTCCTTCAAGTGGCAAAACAATCTTAGTAGGAAGAGGAAAAATCAGAAACATAAATGATCAGAAAGCACTTAACTACTAAGTTATGTAGGTGAAAAAGTCATGAGTTAGTCCAAGCTGTCTTTCCTGTTCTACGTGTTACAGAACAGGGCTGCTTGGACTGTCACACTAACTCTCAGCTTATCGCATGACCCAGGTAAATCTTCCACATGATCAGTTTTCCAAGGTGCAAGTAATACTTCACTTTGGAAGAAATTTCTGGCCGTGGGAAACTTCTCCCAAATGAAGGCTGATGTGTTTAGAAGATAATTTTCTGAATTCTATAATTTTCTATCCACTCTGGATAACTGAATATTCAAGATGGCACACACTTAAAATGCAGCGTGATTCTAACCCAACCAAACGGGACCTGTTTTAGCAAATCTTCAATAGAATTTTGCCTACAGCAGTCTTTGCAATATATGAGCAGTTCCTCAGCAGACCAGTAATAATAGCTACTCAATCACCCGAATGAACTGACGTTTTTAAAATGCCTGTTCATTAAAAGTCAAAATGTTGCCTTAAAAGCAAAGCCTGAGAGAATAAAAAGGAACTTTACAGTTACAGGCATTTTTGAAAGTGTTTAAACTTGCAAATGAACTGAACACACCTAGTTATGTCGATGAAAAGAACAGTTACCTATATATTCTACTTCCCTCCCATTACACTGTCTGTCCTCTCGTTTAATACACTAACTCTGAATCTACAAATATAGGTGGAAATTATTTTAATTTTAGCATTAGAAACTCACTGATATGTTAAGTCTCCTTGGCATACTAGTTTCACATTCATAGCAAATGCTATAGTTTATGCAAGAATATTTGACCAAATTATGCAAATCCTTTCAGTAAAAAACTTCCTACAACTATTTACAAGTAATCACGCTAGTTTTCAGAAATATGAATCAACTCACACTACTAAGAGTTTAAAATTCTTTCAAACCATTTTTTTCTTATAAGGTGGAAATAAAAAGTGAATTAAGGATATCTGTGGCAGTTTTTATTAGTCTTATTTAACATTAACGGCAGACCATGTTTTTTTGGCAAGGGTGGTAGAACTCTTTAATCTTCCAGTCTGAGAAAAGGGGAGGGAGGAGTGGTGAAACGTATTTGTAACAAGTCATAATACTCCAAAGAATAGGTACAGTCAGTTCTGCTATGATGTTTGTTTTGAAAACATGAATTTGTTCCCACGAGACTAATATGTTAGGGAACAATTTGAATGTACTTCTCATTTCTGAATTTTTTTTTTTTTTTTTTGAGACGGAGTCTCGCTGTGTTGCCCACGCTGGAGTGCAGTGGCGCGATCTCGGCTCACTGCAAGCTCCGCCTCCCGGGTTCATGCCATTCTCCCGCCTCAGCCTCCGAGTAGCTGGGACTACAGGCGCCTGCCACCTCGCCCGGCTAGTTTTTTGTATTTTTAGTAGAGACGGGGTTTCACCATGTTAGCCAGGATGGTCTTGATCTCCTGACCTCGTGATCCACCCGCCTCGGCCTCCCAAAGTGCTGGGATTACAGGCTTGAGGCACCGCCCCTGGTCTCATTTCTGAATTTTGCTTCTGCACGATTTCATCCATGAGAAACACTGGGTGGATGCAGAAAATTCCATCTAGTGACAGCAGCATAGGAACAAAACCCACGCAGGCTCCTGACAACCTAGCAGCTACCTTGGTCTCCCCTGAATGCATTTGGAACCTGGCCCATTCACATCAGTCTGTCAACTCCAGGTCCATGGCAGGTGACCCTCCACCTTGACAAGGCATAAGCTGCAGCCCTGCCCACAGCCTCCCCTCTCTAATTTTCTCTTTCCTCTCAGTCTATCTTATCTTTTTCTTCTGAGTTCTCTGTTCTTTTTATCTTTTTCTCCCTCTCTTGCTTCCTTTTGTTCTCCAGGGTGGCCGGTGTGGGCACCTGGTGGCTTCCATATACAACTTCAAATCTTTTTGAAGGTGAGTTCCATATTTACTATAGCATGTATGTATGTTTTAATAATTTATTATGTATAAAACTATGCCTCCATTTTTGATTTTTTTTGTATATGTGTCATGGATGAAGTTTTTGAGTGTTATTCTTAGTACCCCATTTTTCTCCTCCATGTGATTTTGCTGAGTGATTTTTTTTGTTTTTTTTGAGACGGAGTCTCGGTCTGTCACCCAGGCTGGAGTGCAGTGGTGCAATCTCAGTTCACTGTAACCTCTGTCTCCCAGGTTCAAGCAATTCTCATAGCTCAGCCTCCTGAGTAGCTGGGATTACAGGTGCCTGCCACCACGCCCAGCTAATTTTTGTATTTTTAGTAGAGATGGGGTTTCAACATGGTGGCCAGGCTGGTCTTGAACTCCTGACCTCAAATGATCCACCTGCCTTGGCCTCCTGAAGTGCATAAGCCACAGGCATGAACCACTGTGGCTGGCCAAAGTGTGTGATTTCTGAGAACACATATGTTATGCATCATAGAGTTCACACACCAGAAAATGACGTTTTGGTCACTGATGGACTGCAGATATGATGGTCCCATGTGATCACGATACTGGATTTTCACTGTACCTTTTCTATGCTTAGATCCACAAATGCCATTGTGTTTTAGTTGCCTACAGTATTCAGTGCAGTAAGATGCTGTATAGGTTTGTACCTTAGAAGCAATAGGCTATACTATATAGCCTTGGTGTGTGGTAGGCTGTACCATCTAGGTTTGTGTAAGTAAACTCTATGATGCCTGCATAATGGTAAAATCACCTGACATTTTTCAGAACGTATCGCTGTCATTAAGTGATACATGACTATATTACTGCAGGACTGATCACAGACACTTTGAAACTCATTTAGCTCTTTCCCTCTATCATCTGTACTCTCTTTCCTGGGTCTTAGACATTTGATACAGGAGTAAAAACAATCCCTGTGTATAATATATTCTCAGATCATGCATTCTTGCAACCGGGGAAGAATGGCCTACAAAGCCTGATTTGGGACCTCATATATCCCGGATTTCCTTGGACTGACTCAACTATTCATCCCAGCTCCAAGTTGCAAGAAGCCAGTCAAGACTGTCAGGAATTCAAGGGTGACCTTGCCCTTATCTGAGATCTAGTGTTTCTCAGGGTGACATTGAGGGATGTCACCACATCCATAATTATCATACCAAGAAGTGATTACACTATTGCCACAAAGTTCTTGGTAATTTGAAAACTGTACCACAAGTAAAGGTTAACAATGTAAATTTGTTCTCTAAAAGTCCACCTCTGAAAAGATGTGAGCTGACTTCAATTTCTTATGGAAAAGCATCCACAACAGTGTTGGTTGATTTGGGGACTGCGGGTCTTAAAAATGCAGTAAAAAATTTTTAGTAATTTGTTTTAATTGCCTACTTTTTCTTCCAGTGCGCACATTCTCATTTTGGCTTCTTGGAATGGCTACAGAAATGAGGTTAAAAGAAGGGCAGGGGCCAGGCATGGTGGCTCACGCCTGTAATCCCAAAATTTTGGGAGGCCGAAGCAGGCATATCATGAGGTCAGGAGATAGAGATCATCCCGGCTAACTCAGTGAAAGCCCATCTCTACTAAAAATACCAAAACTTAGCTGAACGTGGTGGTGGGCGCCTGTAGTCCCAGTTACTCAGGAGGCTGAGTCAGGAGAATTGCTTGAACCCAGGAGGCGGAGGTTGCAGTGAGCAGAGATCGCACCACTGCACTCCAGCCTGGGGACAGAACGAGACTCCGTCTCAACAACAAAAATAAATAAGAAGGGCGAGACAGTACAAGGGAGGGCATTCAGTTTTCTTACAAACTTTATCAGTGTGGCAATGAACCTTCAGCTTCCAAGCATCATTCTATTAGGTGTCTGATGGCTTTCATCCATTACCCTTATTGATTCCCTCCCACTCACAGGGTTTTCAGAATGCTACCAAGATAAGCACAGTCCCTGCCTTTGAACTAGGCTAGGCCCGGTATTTATTAGCCTGAAACACTAACTAGGGTGCTAAATAATTTCACAGAGCCCTACTGGCAGGTCAAATGAACTGGAATGAGTAGGAAAAAAAGGAGGGGGTGGGAAGTAATCAGGAATGATGGGAGAAAGGGTAGGGAAAAGGGGTGGAGACATAGAAGAAGGGAGGGAGGAACAGTAGGCGATATACTGGTCTGAAGCCTTAAATAAAGAATGCACTTAAAACATTCTATGAGGTTATTTAGTAGACAGTAATGTTCATCTCAGCAGGTAAGCACCACCAAAATCTTTCTTACTTTCTTCCTTATTTATTTATTTTTTGAGACGGAGTCTCGCTCTGTCGCCCAGGCTGGAGTGCAGTAACACAATCTCAGCTCACTGCAACCTCCACCTCCTGGGCTCAAGCAATTCTCCTGCCTCAGCCTCCTGAGTAGCTGGGACTACAGGCATGTACCACCACATCCAGCTAATTTTTTTGTATTTTTAGTAGAGACATGGTTCCGCCATGTTGGTCAGGCTGGTCTTGAACTCCTGACCTCAAATGACCCACCTGCCTTGGCTGTCCCAAAGTGCTGGGATTACACGCATGAGCCACCATGCCCGGCCTCTTCCTTTTTATTTTAAGTGAGGGTGGTGGGGGATACACCATCACTAAATGATAGGTTTTACAATGAAAATGCCTTCGTTATACATAATGCATGCCAGAAACTGCTGGTTGTTTACAAAAGTTGCTTCCTACCTTCTTTGGACACATGGCTAGACTGCACCTCCCATTCTCCCTTATAGTTTGGTGTAGCCAGGTGACAAGATTCTCATTGGGAGTTTGAGAAAAGGGTGGTGTATCAATTCTATGTGTGTCTCAAAATCTTCCCCGTACATATCTCCATGTCTCCTTGCCTGTCTAGTTGACTGAGATGGCAACCTTGGAAGCCATATGCTGAAGACAGCTAAGCCTCCTCAGCCTGGGTCCCTGAATGACTGCATGGAGGAGTGCTGCTCCTCCTCACTTGAACACTTGCAAAGGACGGTTACAGGAGAAAGAAAGAAACTTGGGTGAAGTCACTAGATTTGGAGGTCTGTATGTTACTGATATAGTTTGGATCGGCCCAAACCTCATATTGAAATGTAATCTCCCATGTTGGAGGTGGGGCCTCGTGGGAGGTGACTGGATCATGGGGGCGGATTTCTCATGAATGGTTTAGCACCTTAGTAATGGTTTAGCATTCCCTTAGTAATGTCCTCAGGATAGTGATTGAGCTCTTGTAAGATCTGGTGGTTTAAGTGTGCGGCCCCTCCCTGCGCTCTCTTTTTTTTTGTTTTTGAGATGGAGTCTCACTCTATTGCCCAGGCTGGAGCGCAATGGCACTATCTTGGCTCACTGCAACCTCTGCCTCCCAGGTTCAACTGATTCTCCTGCCTCAGCCTCCCCAGTAGCTGGGATTACAGGTGCACACCACCACACTCGGCTAATTTTTGTATTTTTAGTAGAGACGGGGTTTCACCATTGGCCAGGCTGGTCTTGAACTCCTGACATCGTGATCCACCCACCTCAACCTCCCAAAGTGCTGGATTCCAGGCGTGAGCCACTGCACCTGGCCACCATGTTCTTTCCTGACATGTGCCATACCTACTCCCTATTCGCCTTCTGCCATGATTGGAGGCTTCCTGAGACCTTCTCAGAAGCAGATGCCACTATGCTTCCTATAAAGCCTGCAGAACCATCAGCCAAATACATTTCTTTCTTCATAAATTACCCAATCTCAGGTATTACTTTAGAGCAACACAAGAATGGCCTAATACAGTTACTGTGGCTTAGCCTATCCTTAATGATACACTATGTGTTCCAAATATTTAAAGCTGTCATTTTCTTTTTTTTTTTTTTGAGACGGAGTCTCGCTCTGTCGCCCAGGCTGGAGTGCAGTGGCCAGATCTCAGCTCACTGCAAGCTCCGCCTCGCGGGTTTATGCCATTCTCTCGCCTCAGCCTCCCAAGTAGCTGGGACTACAGGCGCCCGCCATCTCGCCCGGCTAATTTTTTGTATTTTTTTAGTAGAGACAGGGTTTCACCGTGTTAGCCAGGATGGTCTCGATCTCCTGACCTCGTGATCCGCCTGTCTCGGCCTCCCAAAGTGCTGGATTACAGGCTTGAGCCACCGCGCCCGGCCAAAAGCTGTCATTTTCAACCAGGGACAGTTTTGCCCTCTAGGGGGTACTTGGCAATGTCTAGAGACAATTTTGTTTGTCACGAATGGGGACGGCAAGGGTTCTATTAGCTTCTAATGGACAGAAGTCAGGTTTGCTGCTAAACGTTCCTACAATGCACACAACTCTCCCTCACAGCCAAGAACTATGCAGTCCAAAACGTCTATGGTACTGCTGGTGCCTGCTCTGGAGAGGTTAAGAAGAGGGCTGAACTTTGAAGCTTCTGTTACAGTCAAAGGGGAGGTATGCAGTGAAAGCAGTGGGCTTTGGAGAAAGGGCTGTTTTTCAGTTCCAGCTCAACCACTAGCCAACTATGTGACCTGGGACAAGTCACTTTGTCCTCTTGTACATTCAATATTCTCATGCTAAAATAGGAATTAAAATACTACCCACATGATGGGACAGTGAGTGAGCAAATTAAGTGCCTAGTGCCTGATACCTGGTAAGTGCTCAAATACTAAATGCTACTAATGTTATTTTTTAGTGTTTTTGTTTTATTGAGGCATCTATCTAGAAAATTTAGAAATGGTAGCTGAATAGTATGTTTATAGCTGTGGGAATCTATCGAGGTGATGGGGATGGTTACAAAACTTAAGATGTCACAAGACACTCATTGCCTACCATGCTCACAAGAGAATCTAACCAATACAGGTATATTAAATTATTTTCCTAAGTTTTGACTCAAGATCTGGCCATAAAAGTTTGGAGCAAATAACTCAACTTGACATCAGTCACAAAGTACACATGAACTCTTTTGTTCAGCCAACAGCTACTTTTGCAGAGCAACTCTGCAAATCTCAGCTCATTTTGCTTTCACCAAATGCTGCCCACCTTGAACTGTTTTCATTAGTCATTAGCAATGCAACAGCAGGTATTTATATCACATTCAAAATGGGCACACCCATTAGAAATGAAAAGAGGTGAAAGATCAGTTCTCCCTGCCCTCCTTCCCACATCAGATTGCAGTATGAAGACACGAACACTGAAAATCACTAACTGTTGCCACCTTCTAAGTTTGTGCTGCTGTGGTTGAAGTGGTGAAAGATGAGAGTGAGGTGAGGTAAGGTGGGGAGTAAGGGGTCATAATAACAAGAACAACAATAATAATACAGAGATACGGCAATATGTAGTCAAAGTGAGATTTTTGAGGGATTATGTACAATGATTTGATGTACTATTTAAGGAATGACTCCTAAATAAGCAGAAAACTAACAGGTTTGTCTCTAAATTATCATCGATATTAAATGGTTTTAAGAAAGATCTCATTCACCCATTACAATAAAATCTCTTGGAGGAAAAAAATAGACTCATTCACATAAAAGTGCTCAAATGCCTCATTAAAAAGTACATAAATGATGCCAAGTACTACAGTGTAAGTTCTTTATTAAATCCACCCACATAACAAGCCTTCATTAAAAACAATCCCTACCAACTCCTACACTCAAGCATGGAACACGTTTTTCTCCCTTGGTATTTAAAAATCTTTAGTCTAAGAGAACCTTGTAAAAAGTATCTAATAAATGTTATTTAAACTGGAGGGAAAGTATAGAGAGAAGAGATCTGTAAATAAAAAGACAACAAAATCTGTGACAATTCCCCTCTTCTCAACAGTCTTCTTTCTTGGTGCAAAACCTGACTCTTTTAGTCCAGCATCCTAGGCAGGTATGGCCAGGCCAGGGAATGCCTATGCACAACCATTCCATTATGGCTAAGGAAAAACAGTAACAGACGCACACTGCCCTTTTCATACCAAACAATTTTGTCTCTCCAGCAAGATCAATGGGAAGACAAGCTTAATCAGAAACTACCTCCACACTTGACAGTGTTGTCCTCAAGGGAGGGGTGCCCCCAGGACAAAAGCCAACTCAGATTCCATTTCATCCAAGTCATAGACATCTCACAGGGCTAAGAGCTAAGTGTCCAGGCAGAGTATGTGGTGAAATTACTGCAGAAGCTCTCTGGACCTGCGTCCTCGATTTCCTTCTTTCATTCTGCACAAATTTTGGAGAAGGTTTGCTTCCCCAGCATAAGACAGTTCTTCAATTAATTGGATATCACCAGCACAAAGAGAAGCCTCTTCTAGGCTATGACAGTGGGGAGAATAGCGTTCAATGTGTTTCAGGGCGCTAAGTGTGTGAAAAACACCCTTCTCTCTTTTATCTTCCCTGACACTGTCTGTACGATCACTCAATAAACAAAGAGTCCACAAAGACTAACGAACACAGAGCTAGGGGTTAGTGATCACCATTCTAATCCTTGTTTAGCTTCAGCTTTTGAATAATGCTGAATGCTTCCAATAAAGATATGCTTACGCTTCTGCTGTTTAAATTTTGAACATTAAGGCTAGAATACTTAGGGTTTTTGTTTTGTTTTGTTTTGTTTTTCCTGGAGTCTCACTCTGTTGCTCTGGGTGGAGTGCAATGGCGTGATCTCGGTAACCTCTGCCTCCTAGGTTCAAGCCATTCATTCTCCTGCCTCAGCCTTCCAAGCAGCTGGGACTACAGGCATGCGTCACCAATACCCAGCTAATTTTAGTATTTTTAGTAGAGATGGGGTTTCACCATGTTGGCCAGGCTGGTCTCAAACTCCTGAACTCAAGTGATCCGCCTACCTCGGCCTCCCAAAGTGCTGGGATTACAGGGGTGAGCCACAGCACCCGGCCCCAATACTTAGTTTTTTTTTTTTTAAACAAACTTTATGGATAAAGGTGCATGAAAAGGATTTTAGCTCTCTGACATATAATAGAAAAAGATAAAATCGTATTATAATGAACAATTCAGCCAGTTTTTTCACTAAATACACATGTCCTCAATATCACCAAATATGGCTTAATTTAGTATCTTTCAGAGGTCAACGATGCCATTTTGTAACAGAAATGTAACTTCTCATTACACAGCATTAACATGATGAACTATTCTAAAACTTTACTAACAGGTTACAACAGGCCATGAACTATATCTGAGGCCAAATCTTAGGAGGTTCTCAAAGGCTCTTTTATAGATCATTTAGAAAGATTAAAGAAACCAGCTTACCCATGACAGTCCCTGCCCAGTCAATCGAAGGTCCCATTAAACATTAAAGAGACCCTTATTTCCCGCTTTCCAACTATGGATTTCTATCTCTCCACAAATTGTATCATTGGAAATTTAACTTTTAAAACTTGCTTTCATATTTATCATCTCATTTTATCTGTGAATGCTGTTAGAGGTATAAATAAAATAGAAATAACAGCTCCATTGTTCCTTTGACTACGATTCACAGTCAAGATCTTACCTCTTTCTCTAAAATGTCAAGTGTACAAAAGTAAATGACTAGGAGCAGAGGATGGAAGAGCCACAGCTGGGGAGGGGACAAGGGATGAGAGAGAAGGATCTGGGGAAGAATGAAGAGCAACAGGAATAAGAACCACCACATTTTGGGGTTCAACTTTCAGAAAACATTAGGAATTCATTTCTGAATTCCTAAATGGCATAGGAAAGAATATCTAAATATGTGAGATTATTTTAATACAATGTCTCCACATCTGGGAAAGAAGGGCATACCACACTCTTTACATGTGTAACCAACATCTGGGAATCCTATTGTTCAACTGCGGTCAGGAGGATCTCTTCTTCGAAATAAGCTGCTCTGATATTTGGGACTGTGTTGAAATGTCAAATCATCATTCCTGCTCATGTTTTTTTAACTCAGTGTATACAGATCAATGATCTTTCACAAAAATGTTGCTGTTCGCAAGTCCTAAAAATGAAATCGAAACGAGTGGTAAGGATTATGTATCTATATGGCATGCAGATAAAATGTACTACTAATGGGGGTAATTAAGCTGAGAAGAGATTCAATAAAGCAGAGTGTACAGAGTGTACAAAGTCAGAAATACGCTACTGTAGAAATTAAAAGTGACTTCAATTAGACGAGCTTCTTTTCCCCCAGAAATTATTTTTGCTTGGAAAGAGGAAGCTAAGGCTGGGCGCAGTGGCTCACACCTGTAAGTCCACCATTTTGGGAGGCTGAGGGAAAGGGGTCTCTTGAGGCTGGCAGTTTGAGACAAGCCTGGACGACATATTGAGATCCTGTCTCTACAAAAATTAAAAACAAAAAAAGCAACTTAGTAAGGTGTGGTGGTGTGCACTTGTATTCCTAGATACATGGGAGGCTGAGGCAGGAGGATTGCATGAGCCCAGGAGGTCAAGGTTGCAGTGAGCCATGATCATGCCACTGCACTCCAGCCTGGGTGATACAGTGAGACCCTTATTCAAAATAGATAAATAAAGAGCCAACTAAAAAAAAAAAAGTCTGTCTTTTAGTCAGGGTAAAAGTTTTTATCATAATAGGCTGTTAACAAGCAGCCCTTTTCTTAATTTAAAATTCTGCATTTGAAAAATGGAGAACATTAGATAACTCATTTACAACATTATACAAATAGGTTAGAACTAGATCAAGGAAAACAGATTTTGAAGGAATTGATATTTTGTGTTTTAAAAGAATACCCATATGACAGTCTTTTATTGGGTAGAGTTACTACAGGCTTGACAATAACTGTTTACTTTCCATTAAGAAAAGAACTCGATAAAAGTGGTCTAGCCACTCTGATAAAGTTGTGATCTGGAGAAACAGCTGTGGTCTCATAGCCAAAATAGATGAAGAGGCTTCAACCAACTAATCTCTGATTCGAAACAATTGAAAGTTTTCTAGGAGGAAACATTCTAGGGTAAATGATGTAAAGCATTCTAGTGACTTCTGGAACAGGGGAGCATCTATGTCTTCCTGCATGGATCCCTCCCTCTTCATTTGGGACTCTTCCTCCCCAGGCACCCTTCTTTCTAATACCCACCCCCTTCTGCGCCTCTCCTTCCCCTAATTTCCACCTCATATTTCCAGTGGGTTCATTAGAAATAATCAAAATAATAATGGTAAAATCACCCATTAAGGTTTTTTTTTTTTTTTCCTCTAATTAAATTTCTGCTCTAGTGAATTGGCTAATCTGATTTTTTTTTCTTTCTTTTTTTAAGATGGAGTCTTGTTCTGTCATCCAGGCTGGAGTGCAGCGGTGTGATCTTGGCTCACTGCAGCCTCTGCCTCCCAGGTTCAAGCAATTCTACTCTCTCAGCCTCCCAAGTAGCTGGGATTATAGGCATGCACCACCACGCCCGGCTAATTTTTGTATTTTTAGTAGAGATGGGCTTTCACCATGTTGCCCAGGCTGGCCTTGAACTCCTGACCTCAGGTGATCTGCCCACCTCGGTCTCCTAAAGTGCCGGGATTACAGGCATGAGCCACCGCATCCAGCCTAATCTGATTATTTTTGTGAAAGACTTTAGGTAAAACATAGTATACACAGTGATCACTCTCAGCTAGCAAACTTAGGAGAAGGCTGGCAATAGTGATGAGTGTAGTTTCCATTTACTAATTGATTACTATGTGCCAGGCACAGGTGCAGAGCTTTTTATACTTTATCTTACCCAATTCTCTTAATAACCCTATGAGGCAGGTCCTGCTTATTAGTCCCATTTGACAGTTGATGAAACATGGCACAAACTTATAGCCTAAGACAGGGGTGAGCAAACTGTGGCCCTTGGGTCAAACGAGACTCTAAAGAGGTACTGGCATGTTTAGGCCCCGTTATTCACAGTGTATGTGGCTGCTTTTGAGTTTCAATGGCAGAGTTCATCAGTTGTGACCAAGACCTTAGGGTCCATAAGGCCGAAACTATTTACTATCTGGCCGTGCGTAGATAAAGCTCACCAACCCCTGGTGTAAAACACAGTTGATTCATGAATAAAGAAAAAAGGCAAGAACATTTGGACAGCTTCACATAGAACTTACATTGAAATTTTCTTAGAAAAAATAAATTCTGTCTTTATCTGTTTTCTTTCATTCATCTGTTACCTGTTTCTTCTCACCTAAGGTTTATCAACTAGCCTCAGGAAAAAATAAGTGTTAATGGAATACCAGTTCAGTAATTAAAGGTTTCTCTCCATAAGGTGAGTTTTGATTAGGTAGAAAAGTTTCCAAGAAGGAAAGGAAAAAAAAGCATAGACCAAAGAAAGCTTGAATAACCATATGTTTCCTGAGAGGCTGTAAAATTTTTGGCTGTTTTACAGGTATTTCTTCTCAAGTACAAATGACATCATTGTTGAAAATTTTAAAAAACAGGCCTACTTTATTCTACATTTGGTACCACATATTGTTTCAGTTGACCATCAATTGACTTTTCTATTTTTACTGGGAAGGTACGTCATAACTATTTTTAGTAGACAGAGTCTGGTACTATCATTTGTGGATCACACACAGTCATGCTTTAGAATTCTTTTTCTAAAGCTATGAGAATGTACTTGAGGGAAGAACATGCTCACTGGCAATATTCTACTGTACTCTGAAACATACTCTAGAGTCAATGTCTAAAACAGGAAACAGGTACAAACAAATGAAAGAACCTGCTGTATTAGTAGGCAGCAAAGCAAGTGTAGCTTTATAACATATAAATCTGCCCTTGAGGCTGGGCACGGTGGCTCACGCCTGTAATCCCAGCACTTTGGGAGGCCGAGGTGGGCGGATCACCTGAGGTCGGGAGTTCAAGACCAGCCTGACCAACATGGTAAAACCCCATCTCTACTAAAAATACAAAATTAGCTGGGTGTGGTGGCGCATGCCTGTAATCTCAGCTACTCAGGAGGCTGAGGCAGGAGAATCGCTTGAACCTGAGAGGTGGAGGTTGCAGCGAGCTGAGATCATGCCATTGCACTTCAGCCTGGGAAACAAGAGTGAAACTCTGTCTCAAAAAACAAAACAAAACAAAAACCTGCCCTTGAGATAGTAATATTTTTAAATATAATTGGGAGTGAGTTAACATCTGAGCTTCTCTGATAATTCGTGCTTTATCCTTTAAAATGACCCAGAAAATCAATATCAAATAATTGAATTTCCAGAGGATGTGACCTGGTACATAAGCTGAGCTCAATTCACATGAAATAATTTGTGCAAGTAATTTATAATAATAATATATGCAAAATAATTTATATAGGATTACTCACTGTAAACAGTGAACAGAAAGGAGACACTTGAGACAAGACAAAGCCCATGGCTTTTCTCTACCTTTCAACCCTTTCCCCAAACACCAACCAATACAGGAGTAGCACACAGCAGCGGCTGCAAACCTGTCTGCACATTAAAATCACCTGTGCATCTTCCACAATTCCACCACCCAAGCCCCACCCAGGCCAATGAAATCACAGTTGCTGAGTGTGGGATTCATGTCTCAGTGGTTTTGGAAGCTCCCAGACGCCCGTAGAGAGTGGTGATTAAGGTAAGGACAGCTGAGAGGTTCAGTCATACACCTGCCACTTATGCTGCAGGAGACCTGAGTCCTCCTCCATCCTCACCTGCCCCACTGCGTGTGAGTCACTCTGACATCTTGGGTAGGATTCATTAACACAGCATCCTGCTATGGGCACTGTATCATCATTCTTGTTCCTCACTCATAACTAATTTGTTAATGCAAATATTAAGAGGATGTTAATACAGTGAGTTACGGCCTTAGGGTTTCTCTTAAAAGTTACTCTCTCTTTAAACATTCACATCCCTTCCGCCTCTTAGAAGACATCCCCTACACCTGGCTTGGCTTTGCCGTCTCTTTTGCAAGCATATTTCTTCTGCATGTTGAACATTAAAAGTGAAGTCGGCCTTACCTCTACGATGCTTTTTAAATCTTGCACATAAGTCCTTTCGGTCTCCAGAATTTCCTGAACAACTCTATCCACATAGAGGAGCTTGGGGCTGGTGGCCAAGTCTGTGGTAGTCTTGGGTGTCCTGTTAGAGTCCACTTTCCACTGCGCCCTGGGCAGCCTTTCGCTGCCTTCGTCTGCATTCTGTTGCCCGGCAGCGGGGTGGTCCCTCTGCAGCTCACTGCTGGAAAACGGCCTGGCCGGAATCAGCTCCAGTTTTATGGCCCCTACCTCCTTATCCTGGTTAAACAAGCCCAAGTGGCTATTTGAAACTAAGGTCATTCTGCTGCCGAAGGAACCATGGCTGTCGCGGGAAGAGGCCGAGGACGACGTGGAACCAAAGCTGACGGGTCGGTCACTATCAGAGAGCTCCATCGTCTTCAGTTCTTGAGGGCAGGAATGCCTGGCTGTGGTCTTGGGATCTGGAACTTTGGTTACAGCTGATGGCACTTCAAGACACAACTGGTGCCCATCTATATGCATTAAAGAAAATAAATAAAAAGGACAAGATAAGCAATTCTATCAAGCAGAGGGTTGAAAGGAAGTAAAAACCTGGCTCAAATAAATACAGTCAATAACAAGGTGTCCAGTTATAGAAGGGAATACAAAGGTACCTGTTGGTGGAGCAAGATGCAAAATCAGTGTTCCCAAAGCATCACCTGGGTGCCTGTTAGAAATGCACAGTCTCGGGCTCTGACCTCGACCTGCTGAACTTGAATCTGCACTTTAATAAGATCCCAGAATGACTTATAAGCATTAAAGTTTGAGAAACACTAGACCTGTTGTCTCAAAAGTGTGACCACCTGGAATGACTCTTATGCAAATTAGTCTAGATTCACTAAATTAAAGACTCAGCGGTCAGGGCACCAGGAATCGATCACTTTAACAAGCACCACAAGTGGTTCTTATGAACTTAAAAGGGACCCAAAGTGACTTCTATGGAATTTTGAAAAACCTTGTTCTAGATTTTAAGTATTTCACCATAATTCCACAAAATTTTAGGCTAGCATCCTGGAGCCACCACTAGTTGATTTAAATAATGCTGGCAACTTTATATTTCACTTGCATACAGTATTAAAGAAAGTGTCACATAGACAATAATTTTCTAGTACTAGGCAAGAAAAAGATATAGTCATATACAGCATAATGATGTTTTGGTCAACAATGAACTGCAGGCTGGGCACGGTGGCTCACGCCTGTAAATCCCAGCACTTTGGGAGGCTGGGAGGGGGGGAAATCACTTGAGGCCAGGAGTTTGAGACCAGCCTGGCCAACATGCCAAAACCCTGTCGCTACTAAAAAATACAAAAATTAGCTAATCGGGAAGCTGAGGCACAAGAATTGCTTGAAGCCGGGAGGCAGATGTTGCAGTGAGCCGAGATCCTGCCACTGAACTCCAGCCTGGGCGATAGAGCGAGACTGTCTCAAAACAAAACAACAAACTGTGTATATGGCAGTGGTCAGAGCAATCTGCCGTACCATCCAGCCTAGATGTGTCAAGGGCTATGCCATATAGGTTTGTGAGAGTATGCTCTGTGATGTTCATACAATGATGAAGTTGCCCGACAACGCATCTCAGAATGTACCCCCATGCTGAAGTGATGCATGACTGTATTAAGACTCACACCCCACTGAAAACTTATCCTCTTAACAGAGCACTTCTCCAGATCACTTCTTAAAAACTGGCATTCTATTTGTGGCATATATGGAGTTACAATACTACTAGAGAGTATGTTTGATTAACTACAACACTCCACAAGTACAGTTATAAAATCATGTAATTATATGACGAATCTAGGAACTAAATTATGAGAACAATTATGAGAAGACGGTGCCGTCCTATTTAGAAAAGGGCAAAAGGAAAAACTGTCTGCAAAGTCAAAAGGTCACGTAATGGTGAAACCCCGTCTCTACTAAAAAAAACACAAAAAAATTAGCCAGGCCTGGTGGTGGGCGCCTGTAGTCCCACCTACTAGGGAGGCTGAGGCAGGAGAATGGTGAGAACCTGGGAGGTGGAGTTTGCAGTGAGCCGAGATCACACCACTGAACTCCAGCCTGGGTGACAGAGCAAGACTCCGTCTCAAAAAAAAAAAAAAAGTCACTTAATACCCACAGCATTTAAATATGATGTTAGGCCCCAAAAGGACCCACATGAAAATTAAACATTCAGAAGCTGTTTGGGTAAAACACTCAAAATTCCAATCTTCCTCACTTCTAAGGCAGGGTCAACATTTCTCCCTCAAATAATGAGGTTCCACGTCTCATTATTTCATAGAGAAATTTTGTTTATAGAAACAAAATGTCTTGTGATATAGAATGGGATTAATAAAGAAATTTGCTTCATTTTGCTAGGTTACCTTACCACAAAAACATGCTTATAGGTTTTACTAGAAAAATGTAAGAGAGAAACTTATGTTTGGAAGGTTACAATGTGACAAACACAGTAAAAAGGATACATAGTAATGATCATTTTTCAACAGTAATGGAAATTTGGTTTGATTCGATAATAAAGATCACTAAACAATTGGTACTAATATTTTTAGAATATAAAGTATCCATCAAGTCTCTCCTTCAATGTACTGTTTCTAGATAGTTTATATTCATGACAAGTATTAGTACAAACTTACCATGCAAATATTAAAGTTATGAATAAAAAATGAAGGAACTAATTCTGAGTCAAGAAGGAGTGGTAAGACATGTAGGAAATGAGCAGTTTATCTGCGAAACCACTACCACATGCTAGAGTTTGCCACAAATTTTTAATGCTTTTGCAATATTCTTTCTGCTTGTTCTATAACAACTTTACGACCTATAAAACATGAATTGGTTATAGTAGTTAAAATGCACTTGACCTAGAAAGCCTGATCCAACTTGAGTGTGGCAAAAATCCAAGCAGCAGCCATGCATTTAGGTATGCGTGCAGCAAAGGACGCTTGCTCACGTTTGGGACTGGTGTTGAGAAAGTCATGGACAGTCTAAAGTAGAGGCAGACACAACAATGTTTTCTTTCTATTCACATCCACTATAACCAGGACCATCAGGCTGATCTCACTGTAGGAAATGGGCACTCACTTGGGAAGTATCTGAGGATACTTTGGGAAACCAAGGGTCCAATGAGGCTATGATTTGGGACTAAACATAAGTTGGATATATTTTTTTTTTGAGATGGAGTTTTGTGCTTGTCACCCAGACTGGAGTGCAATGGCATGATCTCAGCTCACTGCAACCTCTGCTTCCCTGGTTCAAGCAATTCTCCTGCCTCAGTCTCCCTAGTAGCTGGAATTACAGGCATGTGCCAACATGCCCAGCTAATTTTTATATTTTTAGAAGAGATGGGGTTTCACCATGTTGGCCAGGCTGGTCTCAAACTCCTGACTGCAGATGATCCACCTGCCTTGGCCTCCCAAAGTGCTGGGATTACAGGTGTGAGCCACCACGCCCGGCCAAGTTGGAAATACTCTATAACAGGGGTGCGGTACCTGTCCATGGCCTGTCAGAAACCAAGCAGCACAGCAGGAGGTGAGCAGTGGGCGAATGAGCATTGCTGCCTGAGCTCAGATCAGCAGAAGCATTAGATTCTCATAGGAGTGTGAGCCCTATTGCGACCTATGCATGCCAGGGATCTAGGCTGCACGCTCCTTATGAGAATCTAATTCCTGATGATCTGAGGTGGAACTGTTTCATCCTGAAAGCATCCCCACTCCCCTACCCCCACCAGCTCAACCCACCCTTCATCCCTCGAAAAACTGCCTTCCATGAAACCAGTCCCTGGTGTCAAAAAAGTTGAAAGGCCAAGACATCTGGAAAGGTCTACCCCCCCATAGATCTGTACATACTGTCTCCAGGGCAAGTTCTGATTTTCTAACTGGAGAAGAATCAATCTCTCCAGAATAGAAACTGTCTTTCACACAGTTACAAAACTCTTGGCACTATATTCATGATCAGGACTAGTGAAAAATGGACATAACAGAGAGACACATTATTTTCTTATCATCATTTCTTTTCTCTACTTACTTTCACTTTAAATTAGATACCCAATATTGGGACAGAAGGATTAAAGAGGAATAAAAGCTGCTTTTAGAGGACCCCAGGTTGGGCTGCTAGAAATGACAATGTCTTTAGAAATACTTTCAAAGGTGGGAAAGAGTGGGATATAAAACGTACATCAATAGGGACCCCTTCATGGATAGATCTTAAATAGCAGCATAGATTGGGCACCACTGCGGGGACAGCTTCAAATGTTCCAATGCCATGGTCAGGCCTGGCTGCCAACCAGGCACTTGCTAAAATAGACCATTTTAGAAGTTTGGTGTCCATAGTATTTAGCCAAGCTTACCACCCCAAACTAAAGACCTTCCAAAATTACCAATGACAGAAGTGAAACACTTAAAGTCAGGTCATATAATGGCATGTAATATGAGACCGCACTTGCTAATGGCTAACATTTTTTATGTTGATTCATTGCTTATAAGATAATTATAGTTTCCTCACATAGGAAAATACACCTCTTAAAAACTGTCTAGTCTTGTTCTCACTTTCCTCAAAATAATTTAAGATTTCCACCCTGTCTGGCCTATTCTAATGCAACTCACCAATTATTAATATTTATCTCTAGAGCTGTGTTGCTCCACACAGTAGCCAGTGGCCACATGTGGCTACTGAGAACCTGAAACGCAGCCAGGCTGGGCAGTGGCTCATGCCTATAATTCCAGCACTTTGGGAGGCTGAAGCAGGCAGATCACTTGAGCTCAGGAGTTCGAGACTAGCCTGGGCAACCTACTACCCCACCTCAAATACAGAAAATACAAAAAATTAGCTGGGTGTGGTGGCACGTGCCTGTAGACCCAGCTGCTTGGAGTCACAGCTGCAGTAAGCCATGATCGTGCCACTGCACTCCAGCCTGGGTGGCAAAGTGAGACCTTGACTCAAAATAAATAAATAAATAAATAAACAAACACAGTCAGTCTGAGCTGAGATGTAAGATACACACCAGATTTCAGTAACTTAGTATGAAACTAAAAACATGAAATAAAATACCTCATTAATAATTTTTATATTTGTGTATTGAAATAGTAATTTGGATTAGGTTAAATAAAACATCTCATTGAAATTATTTTCACTGGTTTCATTTTACTTTTTTTTTCTTTTTTGAGACAGAGTTTTGCTCTTGTTGCCCAGGCTGGAGTGAAGTGGTGCAATCTCGGCTCAATGTGACCTCCACCTCCTGGGTTCAAGCAATTCTCCTGCTTCAGCCTCCCAAGTAGCTGGGATTACAGGCGCCTGCCACCATGCCTGGCCAATTTTAGTACTTTTAGTAGAGACGGGGTTTCACCATGTTGGCCAGGCTGGTCTCGAACTCCTGACATCGTGATCTACCCGCCTCGGCCTCCCAAAGTGCTGGGATTACAGGTGTGAGCCACTGCGCCTGGTCTACTTTCTTATTTTAAATTTATTCTTATTTTTATTTTTTGAAACAGAGTCTCACTCTGTCACCTGGGCTGGAGTGCAGTGGCACAATCATGGCTCACTCCTGGGTTCAAGCCATCCTCCCACTTCAGCCTCCCAAGTAGCTGGGACCACGCCACCATACCAAGCTAATTTTTATTTTTAAGTTTTGTAGAGATGAAGTCTTTCTATGTAGCCCAGGCTGGTCTTCAACTCCTGGATTAAAGTGATCCTCCCATCTTGGTCTCCCAAAGTGCTGAGATTACAGGTGTAAGCCACTACCCCGGCATCACTTTATTTTTTTATATGGTGGCTACTAGAAAATAAAAAATTACATATGTAGTTCATATATATTTTAGTCAGACAATGCTGATCTAGAAGTCTTTGATATAATTTCATTATTCTTGAAGGTTTAAATTTACCTCTTTATCAATCTTTGCTCAAATAACAGTGAATGCAGAGATACATACAACTCAAAGTTTGCATTTTTGTTTTTTATTCCACTTATTAATGCACAATATTATTAAAAATTAGCAAAAATAGAGTTGGGAGGTCATCTCTGTGTAGCAGATATCAGGCTAACTGATTTTCCATGACAAACTGAAACATCCAGATAAAAAACTATAGAGCAAGAAAGCTTTTTCATTTGCCTTGAGTGAAAGATGTTAGTATTTGTGTGAGCTGCTGCTTTTCTTCTCATAACTTCTGTCTATTCCAAAATCCCAAACACAGGGCTAATAATGTAAGAATTTCTGAGAACTCCAGCCAAACCTTGCTAATGGCTTATATGAGGTATATCTTTTGACCCTAAGACAAGCAGGTTCCACCCACTTAGAGGATTGTGATCAATCTCACCCTTCGTAAACCTGGAGGTGGTGGGGGTGGAAGTACCCACAGAGGAACCTTAGAGACTTACCGAGTCTCACAATGAGAAGCACTGGTTAGCCTAAAAGCCATCCAGATAAAATACTGTTTTTCTGTGTGCCATCCTCAATGAAAGGAAAAGATGCCCAGACAGCTTCTATGTAGCTAGGCTTTCATACATTTTACTTCAAGACAAATCCCTCTAATTTTTTCTAGGTGAAAAAACTGGAATTCCAGGGCTTTTCTTTCTTTGCTCTTCCAACTTCCATTATTTTAATTGCTCTCTTTTGGAAAATCACTGCCAGAATCAAAAGCAATGCTTCTCGGCTCTGGTTTCTTAGGCTGATTTAGGTTTCATGCAGAACGTTCCATGGCTTCCTGTGACCATATTTACACGGAGAAGGGGGGACATTTGACGGGTCCTACAGCCTACAACTCCCAAGGAGAAACTTAGGAGGCAGGACAGAAATCCTACTCACAGCAGGGATTGAGGGGTGATCAGGGTTTCCAAATTCTGCTCATTGCTATTCTAGACAACAAATACCTAGTCTGAGTTCCTTGGCAGGACAACCATGGAAATCAAGAGAATGTGTTGTGTTCAGTACCAACGAGTAGCTGAAATTATGCAGTTCCTTATTACACCTCCTGTGAATTACTCAAAGAGGGTAGGCCACAGAAAGACTAAAGTATACAGAAATAGTTACTCTATCAGCTAGTGACGTTCATTTAATATACAGCGCAGTTTTGTTAGAGCCTCAACGTTGTAAACATTTTTTAAAGCATTAAGTCAGTTGTTTAAGAGTCCAAGTTAAAAAATATACATTTATATATTTCAAAGATGACACTAGATATTTAAGGAACATCTTTTATTCCCCCACACCAATATGGGTTTTCACTTCTTGGTTTTCTAAATTATCATACTTGATTCCTGTTTAATGGTAGGGCCAGGACTATAATTCCTCATGTTCTCTAGTGTTCAGCATGTTCAATTCAGGGAACATGATTTTCATATTTATTTGTAGTTATTTGGTGATGAAGAACCAAGGAGTAAAAAAAAAAAAAAAAAAAAAATCTTGTTACCATGTTAATTTCTTAGTTTTATCATGTAAATTTCTTAGTTTTTAACCAAGGTACTACAATTACACAAGATGTTAATGTTAGGGCAAGCTGGATGAAAGACATATGGGAACTTTGCACTGTCTTTGTAACTTTTTTGTACACTTAAAAAATTTTCAAAATAAATAGCTCAAAAATGTTTTAAATTAAAAAATGTATTTTATTGAGGTATGATTAAATACAAAAAGTTATACGTATTTAATGTATAAAACTTGAATTTGGAGATAAGTATACACGTGAAACTATCACCACAATCTATACCACGAACATAGTCATCACCTCCAAAAGTTTTCTTATGCCTCTTTATTATTATTAGACATTTTATAATAACAACACTTAAGATCTACCTCCTTAGCAGTATTTTAACTATACAATATAGTATTGTTAGCTATAGGCACTATGCTGTGCAGATTTCTTGGACTTACTCATCTTGCATAGCTGAAAATTTGTATCCTTTCACGATTACCTCCCTGTTTCTCCCTCTCCCTACTCCCTGGCAAGCACCACTCTAGTCTTTTCTTGTATGAGTTTGATTATTTTAGATTCTTCCTAAGAGTGGTGTCATGTAGCATTTGCCCTTCTATGTCCAGCTCATTTCATTTAGCACAATAGACTCCAGGTTCATCCATGTTGTCACAAGTGGCAGGATTTCCTTCTTTTTTTTTTATGGTCAGATAATTTTCCCATTATGTGTATGTGCCACATGTTCTTATATCACATGCAAAAAGAATAAAAATGAACCCTTATCTTATACTCTACACAAAAATAAACTCAAAATACATTCAGACCTAAAAATACAACCCGAAACCATAAAGCCTCTAAGAAAAAAAAAAAAAAGAAAAAACCTAGGGGAGAAAAGCATCATAACATTGGTCTTGGCAATGAGTTTTTGGATATGCCACCAAAAGCACAGGCAACAATAGCAAAAAGCAAAAACAGACAAGTGAGGCTACATCAAACCAGAAAGCTTCTGCACAGCAAAGGAAATCATCAGCTAAGCAAGGAGATAACCTACAGAATGGGATAAAATATTTGCAAACTATGCATCCAACAAGGTGTTAAAGCACATATTTGTACCAGAAGATCAAGAATGAGAAAGGTATTTTGCAAAAATATTTTCATTCAAACAGGAGGTGAAGGGTTGAACAAAGAGGAACAAAGATTCCTTCAAGCTGTAAAGTCAGATACGAAATACTCAGATAATTTACCGATTGATTCCTATATTAATTGCTATGGTATGAATGTCTGTGCCCTTCTCAAAATTCGTATGTTGAAACTTACTCACCAAGGTGATGGTATTGGCGGGGGGGCTGTTGGGAGATGATTAGGTCATGAGGGCTCTACCCTCATGAATGAGATTAGTGCCCTTATAAAAGAGGACAGAGGGAGCTTGTTTGCTCCTTCTGCCATGTGAGAACACACAGGAGGCACCATATAGGAGGAACAGGCCCTCACCAGATACACAATCTGTTGGCGCCTTGATCTTGAACTTCCCACTCTCTAGAACTGTGAGCAATCAATTTCTGTTCCTTGTACATTACCCAGTTTAAGCTATTTTGTTACAGTAGCACAAATGGACTAAGACACTAGTCAATGGAAACTAAGAGGTATAACGGCTACTCAGTTGAGTAGGGATTAAGCAGCTACCTAAGGCAACTAATGCATTAGATAAATTGCCTTAGCTAAGGGGTGCCTCTGGACCAGTCTAGTGAAAAAGAACCTTAAAAAATTCCCTAGGCCAGGCACAGTGGCTTATGCCTATAATCCTGGCACTTTGGAAGGCAGAGGCAGGTGAATCACCTGAGGTCAGGAGTTTGAGACCAGCCTGGTCAATATGATGAAACCCCCATCTTTACTAAAAATACAAAAATTAGCCAGGCATGGTGGCAGGTGTATGTAATCCCAGCTACTCAGGAGGCTGAGGCAGAATAATCACTTGAACCCGGGGAGTGGAGGTTGCAGTGAGCTGAGATTGCACCACTTCACTCCAGCCTGGGTGACAGAGTGAAACTCCATCTCAATAAAAAAAAAAAGGAATTCCCTAAGATCTTTTTATGCAAATGCAGCTGTTTTTACTCTTGTTGTATGCTTTTTGTGTGTGTGTGGTGACTTAGTGTGGGGGATGAAGGAAATTATTTGGGGCACTCTAAACCATCCATTATGTCACCACTTAGAGAGGGACTGTTAGCTGTCTACCAAAATCCACTCTACCCTTTTCTTTAGTGATAGAGTTTTCACTAAGCACATTTCCCAGCCTCCTCTGCCTTTAGATATTGGCCATGTGGTCAAGTTCTCCCCAGAAGAAATGATATATGCCCGTTTAGGGGTCTATTTCTCAAGACATTAGATTTTATTAGTCCACATTCTTTCCTCTTCATGCTGGAACCCAGATGTGGCAGAAATCTTGCCTCCACTCTAAGAAGGATACTAGTGCCCTAGGGTATAGCAGGGCCCAAAGACATGCAAAACCTTGCAGTCACTGGTGCTAGACATAAAATCTGGTTATCCTGATTCTTCCACACTAGAGAAAAGACATGATGAGACCGCGATGATACGCAGAGGGATGCCCAAGAAACCCCGACTGTTGCAGCCCCTGCTGTGAGTGTTTCCAGCCAAGACATTGGACATGTGGATGAGAAGCCTTTCAGATGACCCCAGCCCTGTCATGTCTGAGTGAAATTTCATGACAGTCCCCAAGTCAGAATCACCTAGCATAGCCTTTCCTGAATTCTTGCCTCACAGAAACCTTGAGCAATTATAAATGTTTGTTGTTTCAAGCCAGTAGGTTTCGGGGTGATTGGTTAGGCAATATGAGATAACCCAAACAGTCTCTATTATAACAGATGAGTCTTATTATGATACAGCTGCTACAATTCTGTGTCAAAATCACCCTTAAAAAGCCCCCAAAACCAACCTCAGTGGTCTTTCATGTGTCTCATTACTTTTCAAAAACTGTATAGATGGGGAAAAAGAAAAGCAGAGATTACATAACATCATGCTCAAAGTTGAACTATGAATCAGAGACTACACTTTCTAACTTCTAGTCCATCCTTCCTTCTACTCATAAAGTAGCAGGGTAGAAAAGGAACTTAGAGATCAGGAAATGAAGGACTCAACATAAGGGGCTTGTCTAAAGCACATGGTACCATATGCCAAAAGGGACTACCCAGTGTGTGGCTATGTGTGCACAGAAATACATATATCCACAACCCTCTGTATAAACACATTTCAGAGAACCAACCAGAAATTAAATTATGTCCTAATACTCCCTTTTGGTCAGAGGATTTGCATGTTTGCCCTGGCTCTGTACCCTCCAGGTTTATACTGATCTTTGCAGCTCTGGTTTCCTTGTATGTGAGGCAGCTGGATTAGGTGACTTCCCCAAGTCTCATCCAACCTTTGGGCCATGACTCCAATCCTGAAAACCCAGCAAACCACTGGCTGTCACAACTGCATGGCCTCTTCCCAGCTGGAGGCACAGCACAAGCAGTGACCCCCTAACAGCAGTTTCTTCTACAGCCTACGAACGCCAGGTCTTGGATGATGAAAAACTGTATCACTGAGTTTTTTAAAGGCTAAAAAACATCTCTATTTTTACTTTAGATTAAATAATAATCTATGCTCCAGCTTTGCTTTGAATAGTACCTTCCTGTTAGTGTAACATTATCAGTCTCAAGGCAGTAACTAAACAATGATGGTAATATACACAAGCTCCATCTGTATGGAACACACTCAGTTCCAAAACATCCCTGCACAGCTGGGAGGGAGGCACCAAGAGAAACCACATTTTCTTAAAGAAAAAGGAGGAGGAAGAAAAGGCCAATTTCAAGTGACTAACAATAGCACTCTGAACAAATAAATCCATCCATGAAGTACATTAGACATGTTCTTTTAAAAAAGGAGGAAAAGGCAGGGCGCAGTGGCTCACGCCTGTAATCCCAGCACTTTGGGAGCCCAAGGCAGGTGGATCACAAGGTCAGGAGTTTGAGACCAGCCTAGCTAACATGGTGAAACCCCGTCTCTACTAAAAATACAAAAATTAGCCGGGCATGGTGGCGGGCACCTGTAATCCCAGCTGTTCAGGAAGCTGAGGCAGGGGAACCGCTTGAACCCAGGAGGTGGTGGTTGCAGTGAGCCGAGATCGTGCCATTGCACTCCAGCCCGGGTGACAGAGTGAGACTCAGTCTCAAAAAAAACAAGGAGGCAGAGAAATTAAAGTGCCTAGTAACAGAGATCCAAGTGAATAAAGCCATCTAGAAGGTACAATGTAAAATGATTAAATGTCATGTCTTTAAAAGTATAGAAAATGGTCATAATATACAATGAGTAAAATGGATAGTTTAAAAAACATATAATATGATCCTAATTTTAAATTTAAAATGCCACTTCTTTATTGTCTACATTAGAAATAGATTGAAGAAATATATAATAAAATGTTAACATTGGTTTTACTGAGTAGAATGAATAATTTTGTTCCTTTCGTATTTATCTGTAAATATCTCTTTTCTTCAATAGGTGTATTCCTTTTATAACCTGAAAAAATTATTTAAGGCAATTAAAATCACAATGTCAATTGGTGTCAGATATCTAAATATTTTAAATTAACATAATTTTCATATTCAATATGTGATTAAGGAATGCCTTATATATCTTTCAAAAATGTATCATTAAATTCAAATAAGAAAGCCAAATGAAATCACATTCCAATGGACAACAGTATTGAATACAATCCACGCCTCCTTTGCCCCAATCATTGTTCCTCACAAAAGTATTTCCTACCAAGAAACACTCAAAATGGAAACTGCATTTTCTTAGGCAACTTTGGTTGCCACTAGACTCAGACTAAATTTCATCACTGCAGTTGCTAAGCATACATTTGCAAACATTTATTTGGTTCCTCCAACTTTGACTGCATATGAACCTCAAAAAGAAAGCATATTAAAATGCTGGGCATTCAGCGCGTGACCACTGAGGATTTCAGAGTTCTCCCCAGAGTCAGAAACATCAGCTCTCTAGATATTTCAACCTCACTTTAAGGAAAGAGCAAAATCAAATGAAACAAAATAAGACAAAACCTATTTGAGACAGGCTGCAGTTCAGACAGGAGGGGGAGAAAAAATCATCTTCTAGACTTCAGGCTATCGTATTTGTAACAGAAGAGTTTTCCTTGATCCAGCCAAGCTTCCGTCCCTGCACACTTGTGAAGAAAGCCCCCCTGCCACCCTTTCTCACCTCGGTGGACCTCTCTGGCTGCTCCCAGAGGGAAGGAGCGTTTGTTTTCGGGGACACTCACATTAGCACCTACCTCTGCTCCACTCAGGCTTAAGCACATCGTCTGCCTTCAGCTGATGCGGTGACTTCAGTCAGGTAAAAGAAACAGCCTTTGCTAGTCTGTGCAGCGCCTTCCGTAGAAATATTGCATGAGTCAGCTTTTATCTCCCAAACCCAACACACAAAGGCTTTACAAAAACCTGATTTGCAACTTTCTCACTGCCTTTTTCCCCCTAGTGTGCAGACCACAGACTTCAGCATCACTAAGAGCCTTAAATGAAACATGACATCATTCAATTGAGAAACAGGACAATAGACACCACTGTGGGTAACTTGAAAATGCACACTTCACTGAGCAACACCCTACCACTTCCATTCTTTTGTGAACATCAAATACAACCCACACTCCCCCAAAGCTGCTGGGCTTCACCTTCCTGGCTCTGGCCACGGTTCTCATTAAACTCTAGAAAATAAGCAAGATCTTTGGAACTCTGATATTTTTAAGTTCACTTCCTGAAGCATGGGCTTGTTTCAAAGTAAAGGGACATATGTTTAACTTTCAAAGTAAACGGACACATCTTTAAACTGAAGTTTTAAAATGAAGGTTGGGGTGGGGGTGGGGTGGTGAATAACAACCAGTGGGAAACAGTTTGGATAATTAGTTTCTGTTAACAAGACACTTAATAGAACTTTAGGTGAACAAAGTTTAAGGAGAAAACATTTAAGGCCGACATTCAAAAAACCTATCTGAAGACAAATACCTAAAATTGATATGCACATGCATTTCTTTGGAGAACAGTTAAGTTCTGTGATTTTATAGTCATAAATACTAAGTAGTAAAGACAGAATGATCTAGTATTCCTACAATACTTTAGTGAGACCTTCTAATTATTTTGGGTTTTTGATTTCTCTAAGACCACCGGTCCTTCTGAAAATGCTGTATCTATTTTTACAGAAAGATTCAGAAGGCATATATTTGACAAAGATCTTGAGTTCTTTAAATGAAGGTCTCCAGAAGTACAAAAATGCTATTGAAAACTGATACCGGCCGGGCGCAGTGGCTCAAGCCTGTAATCCCAGCACTTTGGGAGGCCGAGACGGGCGGATCACGAGGTTAGGAGATTGAGACCATCCTGGCTAACACCGTGAAACCCCGTCTCTACTAAAAAATACAAAAAACTAGCCAGGCGAGGTGGCGGGCGCCTGTAGTCCCAGCTACTAGGGAGGCTGAGGCAGGAGAATGACGTGAACCCGGGAGGCGGAGCTTGCAGTGAGCGGAGATCCGGCCACTGCACTCCAGCCTGGGTGACAGAGCGAGATTCTAACTCAAAAAAAAAAAAAAAGAAAAGAAAACTGATACCACTGCACTATGGAACTACAATTCAAAATATGGATTATGTCCTTGCATAGACATCTAAAACTGAACTATATCAAAGGATTAAGATCCTTTAAATAGAAGTTCCATTTAAAGCATTCATTTGTGGTTATAGAAAACACCATTAGCAGATCATCCTTAATATAGCTATTTCTATCATGCCTATTAAGTGATTTTAAACTAACAATATAATAGGATAATTTGTTTTAATGCTGATTTCCTTTCAAATCAGGCTGAACATACACATGGCTATTTAAATAAGTGATTTTTAAAGGAAATAGTTCGGAATTTCTCACCCACAAAATTCACCGGTTTGATGGAAATTAGTAAATCCAGGATGCTGAGAAGGCAGTGTGAGAGGAAGGGTCCTCCCTGGGCTGTAGAGACTCTTCATCCTCTATTCTGGCCTCCACAGCAACCCCTTTGGCCTCCCAAAGCATGTCTGTCTCCCATACCAGTGCCTAAGCTGGGCTCTTCCTTTCTGCTCAACGAAGAGCCAGCTCAGATCAAGCTCCCATTCTATCTGCTACAACCACTCTAACCCACCGCTCTTTCCATTAGTTTAACAGCTGTTTATTACACTTAGAATAAGGCTCATGTGGTCTCGTATTTAATTGTTTTCTAAGTGTCTCTCTCCTACCCTGCATGGTGGCTGTTGGGGGCAGGGAACCTTCCTATACCGTAGATTTGATATTCTTGAGGCAGATACGAAGATCTAAACTCTTAGATGGGATAAAATACACAGAGGCTCTAGGCTTCCTAATGACTCATCCATTGTGCATGGCCTCAGATCACAACACAGCTACTTTTAACTTCCAATAAAATTACATTGTACTTGGATTTTTTTTTTTACTTTTTGCCAAGAAACATGTTTCTAAAATGCTATTTCTGAGAGATGCCATGTATGTTACACGTAAACAAAAACAGCAAAGTTGCTGTGTGTGGATGGTAGACAGTTTACTAAGCTTACCCACCAGAAAAGTGACAGTCCTGAAGGACAGCTTTAAAGTGACAGCGGGGGCCATATTGGGTCCTACAGGACAGTCATTTATTAGTTCATCCATGGTTTCTGCTTTAGCAAAATCATCAACTTGTGTAAGTAACGACCTCTCTTATAACTGGCAAATAAGTGAAACCACCTATGCTTGCATCTACAAATATCAAAGATTTAAAGTATGTTGAATTTCATTTTTTAAATAATAAGCTTTTTCAGAGCAGGGGATACACACACACACAAACACATTTTTTTTTTCCTTTATATTTATCCTAGTACCAAGCATTTGCTTGAATAAATTAACCAATGGATAGCGCATGAGGCCTGGGAGGAATAACACATTCACATACTAGCAGGAAGGAAAAGAAAAGGGAAGAAGGGCCAGGCAGGAGGCCGAGGCAGGCAGATCACGAGGTCAGGAGTTCAAGACTATCCTGTCCAACATGATGAAACCCCGTCTCTACTAAAAATACAAAAATTAGCCAGATGTGGTGGTGCATACCTGTATTCCCAGCTACTCGGGAGGCTGAAGTAGGAGAATCACTTGAACCAGGTAGGCGGAAGTTGTAGTGAGCCGAGATCACGCCTCTGCACTCCAGCCTGGGTGACAGAGTGAGACTCTGTCTCAAAAAAAAAAAAAAAAAAAAAGAAAAGGGAAGAAACGCCTCCATTTATTGAGCAACAGTCCAGGTTCTTTCACACCTGAGAGCAGAGGCACCTTCTACACTTCAGTATTTTCTTAAGACCCTGGTTTCTCCCCATTTGGCTCTGCAGTGGTTCTGCGTTCCAGTGCTCCCCACCACATATTCCACACACTGGACACACTGAACTGTTAACAATTCTTGGAGGTGTGCTGCTGGTTTGCCACTAGACTTTTGTTCATGCAGGGAAAATGAACAATCTTAAGACTCACAAAAGGCACAGATGCTGGTATCCTTGCTACTTTTTCCTGTATAATTTATTTGCCAATACTAACACTGGGTGAAAAGATTATTTTTGCTCAGCAAAATTTAATTTTTTAATTAATTTATTTTTTCGAGACGGAATCTCCCTCTGTCACCCAACCTGGAGTGCAGTGTCACTATCTCAGCCCACTGCAACCTCTGCCTCCCAGGTTCAAGCGATCCTCCCACCTCAGCCTCCTGAGTAGCTGGAACTACAGGCATGCACCACCACGCCCAGCTAATTTTTTTGTATTTTTAGTAGAGACAGGGTTTCCCCATACTGGCGAGGTGGGTCTCGAACTCCTGACCTCAGGTGATCTGCCCACCTCGGCCTCCCAAAGTGCTGGGATTACAGGTGTGAGCCACTGTGCCTAGCCCCAAATTTCTTTTTAAATGATAGAGTGGCCACAGATAAAATGCACATGCATGCCTTGTTAGGTGATAAAGATAACCTTGCTGGAAAGCAGCTTTGTTTACTCCCTGCAAGCCCGGGTTACACAACCGGGAAGTTTGCATTCCATTCCCAGCGTCCCCACCTGCAGTAGAGAATCAAGGCACAGAAGAGCAGCACCCACAGGATGTAACTATAGCAACCAGAACACAAACCAGCCATCAAGGAGGTGCAAGTGGCCTTGTGGCCTAATTGGAGGAAGACCAGAAAGTCCCCGCCACATAAAAAAATCCCTTCCCAGGCTGGGTGTGGGGGGGTCACATCTGTAATTCCAGCACTTTGGGAGGCTGAGACAGAAGGAAGGATCACTTGAGGCCAGGAGTTCGAAACCAGAGTGAGCAACTTAATGAGAATCCATCTCTACAAAAAAGACAAAATTTAGGCCAGGCCTGGTGGCTCATGCCTATAATCCCAGCACTTTGGGAGGCTGAGGCGGGCGGATTACTTGAGGTCAGGAGTTCAAGACCAGCCTACCCAACATGGTAAAACTCAGAATGCACTAAAAAAAAAAAAAAAATACAAAAATTAGCCAGGTGTGGTGGCACGTGTCTGTAGTTCCAGCTACTTGGGAGGCTGAGGCAGGGGAATCATGTGAACCTGGGAGGCAGAGGCTGCAGTGAGCCAAGACTGCGCCACTGCACTCCAGCCTGGGCAACAGAGTAAGAATCTGTCTTAAAAAAATCAATCAATAAATAAATACAAAACTTAGCTGGGCAGGGTGGTGTATGTCCATAGTACCAGTTACTTGGGAGGATGAGGTGGGAGGATGAGGTGGGAGGATGAGGTGGGAGGATGAAGTGGAAGGATGACTTGAGCCCAGGAGTTTGAGACTGCAGTGAGCTAGGATCGCACCACTGCACTCCAGCCTGGGCAGCAGAGCAAGAGCCTATCTCAAACGAACAAACAAAAAAAATCCCTTCCCAGAAGTCTGTCATAGGGTCTGGAATTCCAAATCTTTTGGGTTTAAGGTAAAAGTTGTCAGTTAAAACCCTAATCTCCCCTTGGGAAGGGCGATGGAGTCACTGCCACAGTAGTGTGAATTAGCTTCATCATCCTTCCAAGGAACTCTCCAGGTTTTCTGGGAATGAGACCACAATGGGGCTGTCTAGGAGGGCTGGGGTGGGGATGAGGGCAGGAAGCACAGACAACACACACATCTAGGGACTCGGCAAGGCCTGAGCTAGTTGAGGCACTTTGCAGAACTGTGCAGCCAGGCAACAGCTCAAAAAGCTGGGCAAGGAAGGAGGAAAGGGCGGCCCAGAGACAGGAAGACGGACAGGCAAAGGCATGCAGACATTTTTAGGTTCAAGGAAATATTTTGCTTCATATAATCAACATTGGATAAGGTAGGTTTAGAAAATAATCTTAGACTTTCATATGCAAAAGTGCTAGAAGTGAGAAGGGGTATTTGAAAACAAAAATACTATTTTACACAAGGAGCGTAACAATTTAAGCCCTGGAGGAGGTGTGGCCTGCTTATCTTGTAATTTAAGATCTTGCCATTGTGGCACACTTTTCAGGGAAAATGGTAAAACCAACCATTTTTGGAAGCACAGGCCATTGACAAAAGACTCTTAATGTGTTTTTAGGCTATTAGAAGTTTTTTCTTTGAAAGAATAAGGCATGTGATCACATTTTCTATGAACACATCACAGCATAAATGTGAGGGGCTGGGTACGGTGGCTCACGCCTGTAATCCCAGCACTTTGGGAGGCTGAGGCAGGCAGATCACCTGAGGTCTGGAGTTCGAGACCAGTCTAATGGCAAAACCCTGCCTCTACTAAAAATACAAAAAAATTAGCTGGGCGTGGTGGTGCACGCCTCTAATCCCAGTTACTTGGGAGACTGAGGCAGGAGAATCGCTTGAACTCAGGAGGCGGAGGTTGCAGTGAGCCCAGATTGCACCACTGCACTCCAGCCTGGGCCACAAAGCAAGATTTCATCTCAAAAAAAAAAAAAAGTGATAAACATTAAAGTCAATTGCACGCCAAAAGATGTCACACATCCGTATTGAAGTCCCTTAGAAAAATACACTGACCCTCCCCCTGTGAATAAGAGCTAATGTACTAACATCATTCTGCATTGCAGCTGCTATTTATCAAAAATCTATACACATTCTTCCAGACTGTCTACTCTAAACCCAGAAAATATCACCAACTACAAATTCTCCTTTGCTATTGTTATACAAACCAAATTACAGACTTTTTCTTTTTTTTTTTTGAGACACAGTCTCGCTCTGTTGCCCAGGCTGGAGTGCAGTGGCCGGATCTCAGCTCACTGCAAGCTCCGCCTCCCGGGTTCACGCCATTCTCCTGCCTCAGCCTCCCGAGTAGCTGGGACTACAGGCGCCTGCCACCTCGCCCAGCTAGTTTTTCATATTTTTTAGTAGAGACGGGGTTTCACCGTGTTAGCCAGGATGGTTTCGATATCCTGACCTCATGATCTGCCCGTCTCGGCCTCCCAAAGTGCTGGGATTACAGGCTTGAGCCACCGTGCCCGGCAGACTTTTTCAAACAAAAAAAAAGTTAACCCCTTTTTCTTAAAACAAATGATTTCTAAAGGACTTTTTTCAAAGTGAAATAATTTTAGTGACAAGTGAGTTTGTTTTTACAAATTTAAAAAATACCTGTCAGCAGGCCAGGTGTGGTGGCTCATGCCTGTACTTCTACCCCTTTGGGAGGTTGAGGTGGGTGGATCATTTGGGGCCGGGAGTTCAAGACCAGCCTGGCCAACAGTCTCTACTAAAAACACAAAAAATTAGCTGGGCATAGTGGTGCATGCCTGTAGTCCCAGCTACTTGGGAGGCTGAGGCACGAGAATTGCTTGAACCTGGAAGGTAGAGGTTGCAGTGAGCTGAGATGGCACCACTGTACTGTAGCCTGGGTGAGAGAGTGAGACTATATCTCAAAAAAAAAAAAAAAAAAAAATTCTGTCAGCAAAAGACACAGGTCTAAAGCAGACAAAAACACTCAAGTATAGAAGAAATTAAGTGAAGCCATTTTTCGTTAGTCCTGGAGTACTGAATCTAACAATAGAAACCAAACTAGAAATACTAAATAGTTACCAGGACTTCAACCATCCAACTGAAAAGGTAGTTTCTCAGCCCCTACTGCACTAAATGTCAGTACTGAGACATGGTCCTAAGAATTTTAGAAAACAAATGAACAAATAAAGCCTATTACTCACCACACTGTTTTGCATGGCCTGCCTTTCCCTTGCAATCAAGTTATGATTTAACATCTCCATCGTCCTTTCAACAGTCGGCCATGACATGAACTGAGATGGCCTTGAAGGGCACACGTTCCAGACTCTAAAATCTTGCTGTTTCAAGCATTCCTCCCTGGGATCATTTTTCTGCTTCTATGACAATCGTTAGCTCAATTTGTCACTCAGTTCTTTGATTAGGATACTTGGTTTTTCTTTCTCAGAGACAATACAACCAAGTCTTAGTTATTTTTGAACAATTTTTAGATATCAAGCAAGCAAATATGTTGCAAAGAGCCTCTTGCTTTCAATAATCTATCAGTCCCATCTCTAAGGACACCATCGGAGACTCGCTGTGCTCAGCACAATGAACTAATTATCCGTGGAAGAATGCAGTCGGCTTCCAGACACATTTTTCTCCAGGAGATAATACACATCTAATCCATTCATAAGTAAAGGCATTCAACACAATCTATACTTTTGAAACACTCTAAAAAATGCGCTGGAAGAAAAGGCTTGGATGCTCTGTGAAATCTTACAGCAGAATGTATTTTCCAAAATACCAATTAAAACAAGATTATCTTATAATTTCAGAGTAACAGTCATTGAGACTTACATCACCTTTATGGAGGCTTGCAAAGGAATTTCTCATCCTGGCAGAGGAGAGAGGCAAACTCCAGTTGGTAGCCTTTCCTCCTCTTTTCTGGACACAAACCCATAGCTGCAATGGAATGAAGGGGAGGGCTCAGCTCAAACTTGCCAACTGCCCCCCACCCCTTCCCATAGACCCAGGGGTGGTAGGTTGCGAGAGGCAATTCTCAAGAGCAGCAGCGGAGGGAATATGGCTTGCAGGGGATACACAGACAAGCTTCTGGGAGCAAACAGGAATCAATCTCTGAACTGGTTCAGACTCCCCGCACCCCCGCCCGACCTCCAGCAATTACCATCCTTGGAGTCATCACAATCGTTCTTCTTCCCCCACTCCTAAGGCTACGTTCAATGTCATAATAGTTGACAGCTTAACCTCTAAGACATAAGACCTGTGAGCAAATGATTTATCTCAGGGTAGCCTATATGCTTTCTAGAACTGAAAGGGGGTGGTTTGTGCTGATATTCACTTGGTCTGCACCAAGTCATGGAAACAATCCCATTGACGGAGATACTTGTAAAGGCCAAATATAGATTCCACTCCAGGAAAGCAGAACTCACTTCTCTCTAAATGAGTTGAGATGATTTACTACTTTCCAGGATTTTTTTTTTCAACTAAAGAAGGCAATGGAGTTCACTGACCTTAGTATATCAGTGTTACAATGGCCTTGAATACCCTCTGTTGCCATAAAGTTCTGACCTTTAGCTTTCAGAACTTCCAGGCACACGGCAACATCCTGCTGATCTTTCTTCCTTCACACCTTCTCTCCACTTGAACTGGCAATCACCACTTACTCACCCTTATGTACCAGGACCTACTGAACGTCAGGCCTCAAGCTGGGCGCAGTGAATGGACGTGGGCTTTAAGCCTCCAACAAAAAATGACAAGTATGATAAGTGCTGTGAAGCAGCGTCCGAATTGCCGATGTAAACTACCAACAATTGTGTACATAAGCATTTGCACTATTTTCCTAAATTCTCTTTCCCCTTAGTTTCAAACTGTCCTTCAATTAAAATTAAAAGTGGATAGCAACTTTATGTTGACAGTAAAATCAAGCTACATTAGGCTGCCTTCACTTATGGTTCACTTTCTAATCTTAGAGAATAAGCCCAGTCAGACTCATCTTTCATCTTATATTTAATGACTTGGTATCCAAGCTGACAGCCAAACTTGCTGAAAGTTTTTGAGAGTCTAAACACTTGCCTAATTCCCAGTTCCCACAGAGGTACATGAAGTAACTTGTTTATGTTAACACAACAAAGGAAAGGAAAGAGAGCTCTCTGTTCCACTGCAGGTTGAATCGGAATTAGGTCAAGAAACAAGTGTAACCAAATTTATTTCTGTTTATTCTGAATAAACATTACTGAATCCTTTACAAGTAAATGAAAGAAGAGAAAAAGGAGGAGGAAAAAGCTAAAACATGAAGACTGCTGGTTTGATCTCTACATTTTCTTTAATGAATATGTATTATTTGTATGGTTAAAATATAAGAAAAACAGAATGAATTTACATGGCAGGTCTTGTTCCTGCCACACCCCCAGCCCAATCTTTTCCAGTCTTGCTTTGTCTGAAGGTCTGCACACTCCGCTCCCTGGCTGGCTGCCTTCCAGGTAGGTTTGGCTAGAGGCACCAATAGTTTGAAGCAGGAAGAGAGGGAAATAGGGGCATTTCCTCTACTCCCTCATTGATTTGGGGTAGGTCCTCCATGGTTCCAGCCTTTCTTGGGCTCCCTTAACTCTATTTTGTCCCCGGTCCCTCAGGGATCCCTATAGATTGCCCCAAAAGCAGTGGCTAAGGCTTCCCACTGTTGTCGTCTCTCTTTGCTTCACATACACCCTTCGTTTGAACCAGTCGAGCCAATTCAGTTTCTTGCCAGGTCCCTGGCTGATGCAATGTCATCCTAACTCCAGAATCATTGGTCTAAAATGCTGATAGCAGTTTGACTTCATAGGCGGTCAGAATATTGGCCTGAGCTTTTTACTCGGTGATACAATGCCAAATTTTAGCCCTGTTTTGACTTATGGCCTGCTTGATCCGGGTCGATGAAATAAACACTTAATTAGAGTCTATTCTATGCCAGAAAAATATTGCAAATTTGATATCTGCTGATATATTCATTTACTCAATATTTATTGAGCAGCTACTATGTGCCAGGCACTGCCTTGGGCAGTAAAGACATAACAGTGAACAAAACAGACAAACACCCCTGCCTTTATGACACTTATTTTCTAGGGGGAGCTGTATGGACTAAAAAGAATCCTATGATAACAGCATGTCAACATTGGAAAGATACTCTGGGGCTTTCTAATCCGGTGTTTCAATCACTACTTACAACATCTCACCAAGTGTGTCTGGTCTCTGTTTAGACACTGTTAGTTACCAGACATCCCAACCCTGCACAAATAATCGATCATACCCTGGAGTGCTTTAAAGACCACTATAGGAAAACACAGGAGCAATCACACCTCACCTCCATTTTGTAGTTCCTTAATTATTTGAGCTGTCCTATCAGTTTCCCATATGTATTTGCATCTTTGTTCAACTACTGATGGAATAACTACCCTAAGGGATTCCTGGAGGCAGGGTTCAGTGATGGGGGAGCAGTGCAGAGAGGTCAAAGGGGAGAGCTGCCGCTTGTGGCTGTGGGGCGCATGGGGTAGAGCGGACTTAACACTGTCACCACCCTCTGATTACCTTCTCCTTATATGTCAAGAACATGCTTTCCTACTGCTTCCACCAAAGTGGCTTCAGAATTTTAAGTCCTCATGCCAACTTACTATTAAAAATGTTAAAAAAGATATCATTTTTGGAGAACATCCTTAAGGAAATAAATGTTCTCCCCACTCCTCCCAAGCCAGACTTTTAGGTACATCAATATCGCTGTGTCCTCAAAAGGCACAGAGTTTGGCCAGGCAGACACACTGAAGGATCATTCGGACAGGTGACTGATGGCTGTGTGACGTGCACACTGGGCTGGGAAGGCACAGGCACTATGGAAATGTGTAAAGGGGACCAGGCCTAGTTTGGGGTGGTCTGGGAAGGCTTCCCTGAGGAAGGGATGTGTAGACTGACATCTGAAGGCTGAGAAGAGGTCAACCAGGGGAAACCAGCCAAAGAGAAAAGACCATCCAGGCTGCTTTACTTCCCACTGGCATAGACTGCTGGTGTACCTGGCATTATATCCACAGTGAACACCCAACCTAGATTTTTTTTTTTCTGGGCAATCTTGTTTGCAAATATACTGTTAAATACCACAATTAATAACTATGTTTACTCCAACAATGCTCCTTTATTAAAGTAGGTACTACTTTCCTTCTCCACTCTGGGGTAATCCCATCCCTTCACCTGCATATATCAGTCTTCTCTAGTCTTACCTTTTCTTTCTCCTCCAGACAGTGGGCAGAGCTGCTTGGGCGGTAACCATGACTCTGTTCTTGCCTAATAGCTTCGACTAGGTCCTTAAAAGGTGTGGTTACAGTAAATCACAATGTAAACTTCCCTGCCCAGCATTTCCATCTGGGTATTATCAGATTAAAATGAACATCAAAGGAGCCCCAAAAGAGGGGGTCACAAAAAGACAGACTGACAGCTGAGGGCAGTGGTCAGGCCACTGTTTGTCTTACTACTTCCAGGGGCCTTAAGAACTGACCATGTGCATTTGAGCCTTGAGTATTTCCCAGGATCAGCTGGACACCTTTCCTGGGGGACCCAGAACCAGGGACAACTGCCTGGTTGCCAGTACGGATCAGACATAAGATATCTGTTTAAGAGCCTGTACAAATTAGGGCATAACAAAATGGTAAACCTAATGAATTAAGCTGCTCTAAGAGTTTTGAGGAATCATGTTTCCATAATGACTATTGGTTATCAGTCTAGTAATTTAATAATAAAAAGCATCCCCACCAGCCTGGGTAACAGAGTAAGACCCTGTCTCTACAAAAAAATAAAAAATTAGCTGGGCGTGGTGGCATGTGCCTGTGGTCCCAGCTACATGGAAAGCTGAGGTGGGAGGATCACTTGAGCCCAAGAGGTTGAGACTGAAGTGAGCTGTGATTGTACCACTGTAGTCCAGGCTGGGCAACAGAACAAAACTATCTCAAAAACAAACAAACAACAACAAAAAACACCATCCCCAAAGCCAAATTTATTTTGTTCAATCTAAATCATCACCTACGGCTCAAGAAATGATGTGTGGAAAGGACACAAGATCTGAAGCTGAGATGTGTAGAATCTCAGCTCTCCCAATTTTATCTTCTTGGACAAGTTACTAACCTCTCTGTGATCCAGATTCCTTCTGGATTAGTATAAACGAGAACTCTAGAGTCTCTGACGGTTAAGAAGACTTTCCAAATCTAAGAATCTAAGGTTCCACGATTTGGGGTGAGGGTCCCACCAATCCACTTTTTAACTCCATAGACTGTCTCTCTTGAGGCTATCAAATAACTTTAGAATTGTAAAACATGGTCCCACCATTATGGTCAGATAACCACAGGTCAATGCAAAACCAGGAGCATGTGGCCTTTGTACAGGGAAACTGCTTTTGATTCCCTGTAATTCCTTTTTTTTTTTTTTTTTTTTTGAGATGGAGTCTCGCTCTGTCTCACAGGCTGGAGTGCAGTGGCGCAATCTTGGCTCACTGAAACCTCCACCTACTGGGTTCAAGTGATTCTCCTGCCTCAGCCTCCCGAGTAGCTGGGACTACAGGCATGTGTCACCATGCCTGGCTAATTTTTTATATTTTTAGTAGAGACAGGGTTTCACCGTGTTAGCCAGGATGGTCTTGATCTCCTGACCTTGTGATCCACCTGCCTCAGCCTCCCAAAGTGCTGGGATTACAGGCGTGAGCCACCGCGCCCAGCCCTGTAATTCCTTCTGTGGCAGAATTTGTGATTGATGTGTTAACTATGATCAATAAAAAACTCGGCAAAATTTTTCGATGACATCATCTGATAGTAAGCCAATGTCTAGTATCCAGGTCATGCTTTTTACCTATTCACTGACATCGTCTCCACTTTCTGCAAAATTGCATTCTGGAACCAGGTTATAGAGTAGATTATGAAACAGCTCATTTTACCACAGGGGAATTGTCATCATTTGTGGTTGCATCCCAAACAAGCACCTGCCTTAATATATCCCTGACAAAGCAGTAGCACAGCAATTGAGCTAACTGTACACCTGCAAAAATTATGCTCCTATAATATACAGATAATATACAGTTAGTTCTGAATTATTCAAGGAACTCTTATATTTTAAGTTTATGTACAATTACGATTATTAGAACAAATTCACTCCAGTGAGATGTCCTGGATGAGCCTCCATAGAGACTGGGTGAGTGAGACTAGAAGGGTCTTTGTAGCTATCCCCTAACCCATTTACTTACTTTTATGGAATGACTGACTGATTTACAAGGGGCCTGTCTAAGAGGGATCCTAGAAAAAGTATTCTAACAGTATCTAAAACTAGGATTCAGATATTTTCAGGCACATAGCACAGATTCTATGTGGGGAAGGAAGGTGGGCCTGGGGCTGAGATCTGATGGCCACAGAAGCCTTGGTGACCCTGGCAGAGATGAGGGGAAGGAAGTCTGGTAGGGCAAGTAGAATAAGCAGAAGGCCATTCTTCTGGTGAGAGGAAGTACTGGTTTCTGATTTAGTATGTGGCAAGTAATCAGACTGGCCTCACCTAGCCATTTGGACAGCCTGTGAATGACCTGACAAAGAGACTGGGTGGCCGAAAAACCAAAACCAAAATCAAGAGAATTAACAACTGTAATGTGTCAGGCAACTTGGCTGTGAGATCCTTCTGTCTAACAGAAGGAAACACAAGAGGAGAGGAATCCTTTTCCCATAAAGGAAAGAACAGGGATTTCTTAGCAGCTTGGGGGCAGAGGTTTGGGTGGCCCAGTAGGAGAATTCCTACAGGGAGCTTGGGAATGCTATATATCCCAGGGCAGGGGTCCCTGGAAGGATCAGTACAGTGTGGGTGGAAGGGCAGTGACAGGTCAGCCAGAGGAAATGGGAGCCAGGAGGTGCTGCCTGGGAGGTCCTGTCTTTATGTCTGTGTGAAGTGATAGCTGAGCTGGCCAAGTCTGATCTTTTAAAGTGACTTCACCTGTACCCACAGGGCTGGCGAGGCCTGGTGGAGCTGAGGCTGGTTAGACAGAGTGTGACCTGTGGATCTGTTGTTTGGTCAACACGGGGTTTAATTTCTTTGTATTGATGACCTAAGTTTAAATAATCAGGATACTCTGCATTAAGAAAACAGATTTTGGGGGGGCTTGGGGTTGGGGTGCCAAAAAGTTAAAAGGGGATAAACATGGGTTAACACTAGTCTAATGCTCTTGCACAGCAGCAGTGGGTAGAGTTAAGCTTGTTCACATAACCCTGGCTGTGCACTTCCCAGTGTGCCCAGTCCCCACATCCCCTTTCGTATTACACCTGTCCTCCGCCACTCCTTTATATGATCTGCCTGGCCCTTGAGGTGCATGACTCTGGATTATACACATGGGCACATCCGGACACTGCATTGTATATTAGGTTACTAGTCCTAGAAATTACCAGACTATATGATCTGATAAGAACAATTTATTCCTCCCATGTGTAAGCCATATGAAAATGAAACATAGGCCGGGCACGGTGGCTCACGCCTGTAATCCCAGCACTTTGGCAGGCTGAGGCAGGTGGATCATCTGAGGTCAGGAGTTCGAGACCAGCCTGGCCAACGTGGCAAAACCCTGTCTCTGCTAAAAATACAAAAATTAGCCGGGCATGGTGGTACACACCTGTAATCCCAGCTACTCAGGAGGCTGAGACAGGAGAATTGCTTGAACCCAGAAGGCAGAGGCTGCAGTGAGCCGAGATTGTGCCACCACACTCCAGCCTGGGTGACAGAGCAAGACTCCATCTTAAAAGAAAAAGAAAAGAAAAGAAAAAAAGAAAATGAAACATACACTAGAAGACCAATCTTCCCATCATGGAAAAATTTGGTGAGGGGAGGGAAGAAGGTTTACAGTGGAGGGGTGGGGAAAAATTAATCACAGGTCAGGAAATGTAAAATGTCTTTGCCATTTATCCGAATTAACTCTTATTTTCATTTTTTTGGTCTCTTTATAGTCAAAGTATCTTATCCTATCAGTTCTTTTGCAAACCTCCATTTAAACAAAACATTAGAATTTGGTCAGGGTTTCTACGAAGGAATTAAGATAGAAGACGCAATTAATGCTGCCAAACCAAACAGGTAACTGGTGTCATAGTTACTTTTTTTTTTTTTTTTTTTGAGACAGAGTCTTGCCCTGTTGCCCTGGCTGGAGCAAAGTAGATGATTACAGCTTACTGCAGCCTCAACCTCCCAGGCTCAGGTGATCCTCCTGCCTAAGCCTTCTGGGTAGCTGGGACCACAGGTGTGCACCACCATGCCTGGCTAATTTTTTAAATTATATGTGGAGATGGGGTCTCCCTATGTTGCCCTGCTGGTCTCAAACGCCTGAGCTCAAGTGATCCTCCCACCTCGGCCTCCCAAATTGCTGGGATTACAGGCATAGGCCACTGCACCATGCCTATCGTAGTTTTTGAAATGGAAAACTTGATGGAACATCAAGACAAACCACAGCCCCCAAAGAATGACACACTGAGCTCACTGGAGAGACTCAGGGGTTGCTACCATCTGCTCACCCTTATGGAAGTATTGAAATGAGGATTTGTTTACGAGCTCTTCTGAAAAATAAGACAAGATCTACTATAAATGCCAACATTTACGTAACACATCCTAATCTCATAAACCACTTGTTTTGTTGTACCTTTTCAGAAAATAATAGGACAGGAGTGAAGACTTAGAATTGGAGATTCAAGTCCTATCAAAATAAACAATGACTATAAAACTGGATTTACGGGCAAGGAACAAAGAGGAATAACTTGGAAGAGCGTTTGTGCATTTTGTCATTGATCATTTAAGACGGCACTTAGAGGCACTAGTTCATCAGCAGCATTTTTCCTAGAAAGGGGAAGCCCTACCCTGCATGCCATCCCAGTGTTTCTTTCTTTCTGAACCCCAGAGATAAAACTTTTAATACACCGAGGCCTCCAAGAGGATTTGTAGACATACCTAAGTCTTTCTGAAGAAGAATTGCCTCTGATATGTGATATCTTCCCTCAGGAGCATGAGGAGGAGGGAGTGGGTGAGGGGGACAGAAAAACAAAACCAACCATTTTCCCCTAATCCTCATGTGGAAGAAAAAGCAGAAGCTAAAAGCTTCCCCCAGGGAAAAAGCTACTCCAGACTAGAGGTGGATGGAGCAAGTCTAGTAACTTGCTTCGTTTATGAGGCCACATGCTTGTTTCCAGTACACCCCCTGGCAGGCGGGGCGACTGGGCTCAGGAGACTCTGTGCATGGGCAGTGGTGGCTGGAGAGGGGCAAGGGCTGAGTGGGACAAGTGGTCCCCACCGCTTTCCATGTTTCTCTGGAAACCCCATGACAAAGACAGTGTCAGAAAACAGGGAATTCTTGTGCTTTTCTGCATGGATAAATCCCATCCCAGGATTTTATTTTTTAAAAGTTCCCCTGAAGATGAGATAAACCATTTATAGCTTATAAAAATGAGTGTTCCGACGGCATATCTTTGAAATATGCTTTACATTTCATTATTCTGCTGACACTTAGAGATTTTAATCTATTTAGACATTTTAATACATCAATTATCATAATGGTATTGTAAACCAAAAAACTGGTGATCCTTAGTACACACCCTAAACCATTATTTCTCCAGGTGTTACCTAACACCTCCTAAATTACTGCTATGGACGGAATTGTGTCCCCCTGCCCAAATACATATGTTGATGTTGAAGCCCTAACCCCCAAGGCGACTGTATTTGGAGACAAGCCCTTTAAGGAGGTGGAGTTAAATGAGGTCATAAGGGTGGGGCCCTAGTCCAATAGGACTGGTGTCCCTACAGGAAGAGGAAGAAATACTAGAGATCTTGCTCTCTCTCTATGCAAAAGCCCATGTGAGAATACAGCCAGAAGGCAGCTGTCTGTAAGCCAGGAAGAAAGGCCTCACTGGACACCAACCCCACTAGCACCTTGATCTTGGACTTACAGCCACCAGGACTATGAGAAAATAAATGCCTGTCATTTAAGCCACCAGTCTGTGTTATTGTTATGGCAGTCCAAGCTCGCTAACAATCATCATCAGCAAGATTTTCAACAAGCAACCAGATTGCTGGGCCCTGCCCAAGAGCACAACATCAGAATTTTCAGGGACAGGGCCCAGGAATGGGCAAAGGTACCTGAACTCTTTGGGTGATGTAAGGTTGAGAACCAGTGCTCCATGGAGAGCTCAAGGCTGCCTGCAGCCCCTTACTCCACCCGCCTCAGCCTTCCCCTAGTCCATCATCCCAGTGAAAAACTCTTTGAGGGGGTCAAGGATGAGAGACTTCAAGGATTAGACTCTCCAAAGGAGAAATAAGGGATTATGAATAGAACTAGGCAGGAATCACGCTGGGGTCCAGGGTGAGGTGTGTTGTAGGAAAAGTCACTTTTGTCTCTGAGTTCAGAGGGGGCTTGCTCAGAAGGGACAAGAGGGGCCCTTGAGACCCATGTGAAATGCTGCCAAACTCCATTGGAAGGAGACCAGAGGAAGGTTTATGTCTGAAGCCCAAGGTTAATAAAGAGTGCGTTTGTGCTGACGATTCCCTGCCCTCAGAGGACAGCACCAGCCAAACATCTCCCCCTCACTCCAAAGAACCAACTGAGATTCATTTTCACCATGCTAACAGGTCAGTCGGTTGGACCATCAACCATTGAAGATACTTTCAACACTGAAACTCAGCGCCAACAGAAAGCTATTGTTTGCAATTGTTTATTACTTGCACTTTGAATCTTTTTGTAAGTCCTGATCTTCACCAGAGTGAAAGGCTCTACTATGTCAAAATGAAAAGACTTAATATTAGTTCCATTGTCAGTGATAATAATATATAAGCAAATTCAAAGGCACCGAGTACATTCAACTATGTAAAAACACCACAAGAAATTCTGCAAGTTTTCAAAAATCAAGGTGCTAAACAGCAATCAAACACTATTTTAAAATAGCACATTCACTGGAGGGCAAGACCAGAGTATTTTTTCTTGTGATTCCTATGTGTTGCCAGGGTAGAGAGACACTACTGTGACACAAGAATGTTCTACACTTCCAAATTAAGGTACAATTGAACAAAAAAGCAGAATATATTCTAGACTGATTATTTTTTAATACTGTAGGAAGTAGCTTTTCAAGTAGAAAAAAGTTTTTATTTTTTTTCAGATGGAGTCTTGCTCCATCACCCAGGCAAGAGTGCAGTGGCACAATCTTGGCTCACTGTAACCTCCACCTCCTGGATTCAAGTGATTCTCCTGCCTCAGCCTCACGAGTAGCTGGGATTACAGGCACCTGCCACCACGCCCGGCTAATTTTTGTATTTTTAGTAGAGATGGGGTTTCACCATGTTGGCCAGGCTGGTCTCGAACTCCAGAGCTCAAGTGATCTGCCTGCCTCAGTCTCCCAAAGTGCTGGAATTACAGGCCACCATACCCGGCCAGACAAGAGCTTTTCTAATGGACTGAATAAAATTATATTTTAAGTATTAAGCAAGTCAGAATCTAAGAACCCTTGGTAGGCAACCTGTGTATCCTAATCTGCTTTCATTTTGATAAACTGACGGGAAGGAGTCAGGAAAGGAGAGAAGTGGGAAGGGACTTCATGATTTTCTTTATTACGAGACTAAAACCTGGGTCTGGCTCCCCTGCCTACCTGGCATCTCGTATCTCTCTAAGTACCTTGGCCATTTTTTCATCTAAAGGCCTAGGCAGATAAAGGGAGAATGACGGAGATGAAAACACAGGCCTTGCTAAGGTTTTTTGATTTTCGTAAGTATAAAATTAGAAGCATTGGTACCACTCAGCTCTGCCATTAGAGATGCAGAAGTGCCAGGCTACAAGTCCATGGGAGGAAGTGGCTGCTTCCTTGTAAGGAGTGAACACAGCAGGTCATCAGCTACAGAGTGGGAGGACTTCAGGGTTCAGAACAGCCCTGAGGCAACAAGGAACAAGTTGGAAGTTGACCCATTATGGAGACTGACAGGTTCTAGATTGATTTAGAAAGTATCTTTGTTATTGATGGTTGTCTTTGGGATTATTATTTCCCCATCAGCTTGTGCTTCTGTTTTTTATTTATGGTGACAGAACAAAACATAACTACATGTTAAAGCATTACACTAGGTGATTTAAATAACTGTTAGAGGGTACAATTTGGGTACCAGATGCCATATATATAAGTACACACACACACACAGATACCCCAAAACAAAATGAGAAGTACTGTTGATGGCGAGAGGTTCCCAGTACCCTTTATAACACGCCCCACACATCAGAACTCTTTTTTTTTGAGACGAGTCTTGCTCTGTCACCCTGGCTGGAGTGCAGTGGCACAATCTTGGCTCACTGCAACCTCTGTCACTGGGGTTCAAGCAATTCTCCTGCCTCAGCCTACTGAGTAGTTGCAATAACAGGCATGTGCCACCACGCCCAGCTAATTTTTGTAGTTTTAGTTGAGACAGGGTTTCACCATGCTGTCCAGGCAGGTCGTGAACTCCTGACCTCGTGATCCGCCTGTCTCAGCCTCCCAAAGTGCTGGGATTATAGGCATGAGCCACCGCGCCCAGCCTACAACATAACTTCAACAACCACTGTGTTGTCCAGTTGTGTTTTTGAAGTGGCAAAAGATGTTCATGTCTCATTTGTTGAAAATTTAGTTTTATATTTTAAAAGTATAACAGCTAAACTAGTGATACTAAAGGGTGAATTATGGAATGAGATACAAGTTTCCAATCTTGGACCTGTGACTTATTGTATGATCATAGATTTTAACTTCAGTCGATATCAGTCTCTTTAAAATCAGGGGAACTGCCTCATTTGACAGAATTACCTTTTGATTTAAACAATATAAGGCTTGGTGAACATTCATCATGGTGCATGCATGGCACCTAAAAGGCACCCATTCATATTAATTTCCTTCCTATTATGGATAGACAAGCTTCAAAAGGCTTAAAGAGTTCCAAATACAGGTAAGTCGAAAAGAATTTCCTTCTTTTTTTTTTAAGTTACAGCATGGAAACAGTCACAGGTCTCACATACATCCCTACCACTAGATTTATAGGAACATTCAATGCCTTCCTAAAGAATTACTGCTTATTCTTTTTTTTTTTTTTTTTTTTGAGACGGAGTCTCGTGCCCAGGCTGGAGTGCAGTGGCCGGATCTCAGCTCACTGCAAGCTCCGCCTCTTGGGTTCACGCCATTCTCCTGCCTCAGCCTCCCGAGTAGCTGGGACTACAGGCGCCCGCCAAATCGCCCGGCTAGTTTTTTGTATTTTTTAGTAGAGACGGGGTTTCACCGTGTTAGCCAGGATGGTCTCGATCTCCTGACCTCATGATCCGCCCATCTCAGCCTCCCAAAGTGCTGGGATTACAGGCTTTGCTTATTCTTTACAAATTCAGCTTCCAGGTCCTCTACAGATACAACCCAATGTACGGCCTTCCTATAAATAGTTGTTTTTTTTTTTGAGCTAGAATCTCACTCTGTCACTCAAGCTGGAGTGCAGTGGCGTGATCGTGGATCACTGCAAACTCTGTCTCCTGGGTTCAAGTGATTCTCCTGCTTCAGCCTCCCGAGTTGCTGGGATTATTGGTGCCTGCCACCACACCTGGCTAATTTTTGTATTTTTAGTCGAGGTTTCGTCACATTGGCCAGGCTGGTCTCAAACTCCTGACCTCAAGTGATCCACCCACCTCAGCCTCTCAAAGTGCTGGGATTACAGGCAGGCATAAGCCACCGTGCCCAGCCTAAACATAAAATTTTAACACCAGTGATTTCTTATTTCTTTAACAAGTGTTTAAGAACATTTTAAATATATGCCCAAATATGACAAATAAAGCTGTACAAGCTACAACCCCCATCTTCAAAGTTTCCGAATTCTTTAGAGAGAGTGAAGTTCGCAAACCCTAACCCTAGCTAATGTGTGAGTACTTTCTAAGTGCCTGGTGCTGTTTTGCCTGTATTAGACTAATTCCTCACAACCCTCTCTTAGGACAGATGTGCTACCGTCTCCACTTTATGGATGAAGAGCTCAAAGCACAGCAAGCTCAGCAGATTGCTTGGATGTGCAATGCTAGGAAGTGGAGGCCCCAGAATTTGAACCCAGGTGGTTAGATTTCAGAGCTTAATCACTATTCAATACTGCCAGATATGTGTGTTTATATCACAGATGTATAGAATTAGAGAATCTGGAATATGTGCCTTGGGGGTGAAGGGGTGGGCCCTAGGTAAATATGTTTAACTCTTTCCTTTCATAGACTCTGAAGCCTGGAAACAGGATCGCCCCAGGTTCTCTAGCCCAGGGGTTCTCACACCTTAGCTAGCCTGGGAGTCCCCTGGAGGCTTGGTAAGACACAGACTGCTGGGTCCTAGCCCCAGGTCTCTGATTTGGTGGGGCTGGAGTGGGGCCCAAGGATTTCTAGCAAGTTCCCAGATGGTTGAAGCTGCTGGTCCTGGGGACGCATTTTGGGAATCAGTGACTTCCTCAGTCTGTGGCTGCTCCAGAATGAGGCTTCTGCATGCCTCACTATGCATCTCCCAGATCAATGGTGGACACTGCTGCTTTGTAGCAGTAAGGGGCTGAGGGAGGCTGGTTGGCGTGGCAGGCTCTCCTGGCCTCCTTCTTTCCCTGTAGCTGAGACATACAGGAGGCTTCTTTCTGGCAGGTTCACCCCGATTCACTGTAATATTGGGTCCTTCTATATGTCCCTCTCCATCTTCCCCGGTGCAAAACCAATTTGAAGCAATAGGAACCCACTGTCTGCTGAGTAAACATTAGTCTCACTATGAGCTATTTACCGAAACCAGTGATCTAAAATTTGGCTCTATCGATGCTAAACATAGCAGGGGTTAGCAAAAATAGCAGGGGCCATGGATAATTGCCAGTCTTTATCCTCAGAAGGGAAGGACGATCAGACAATTTCAAAGTTTTCTTTTGTTGACATTGTAATTCAAAAGAAATTTAGTTTATTTGTTTAGCTAAGAGGAACCATGGCCTTCATTGAGATCCCTAATAAACTATTTTGAAAGTAGAGACACCATTGAATTATTGTTTAAACTTGCCCTGTTTAAAATGGCTTAATTTTCATGGCCTCGTGGGGTGTTCTGAGGCTTAAGTGATTTAATAGGCCTATGGCCTGACTGAGCCAGACACACACTAAGGGCTCACAGAACATCACTTCTTCTCAATGTCACTGTTCCTAATATTTGGGGGAACCCAGGGCTTGGCCACCTACCTGGGCATATAGTGGCCACCTACCTGGGCAAAGGGTGTGACCTGAGTAAGTAGAGACCTCAGAGTCTAAAGTATCTCTTCCCTATTAGCAAGGTAGTTTGGGGACAATGGCACTCAAGAAGCACTTCTGGAGCACCAACATCTACAAGACAGTATCTGTTGCACGAAGGAAACCTCACAGGACTTAATGCTTGGCAGTCACTTAAGGTTGAATCAGAGTGTCTTTTCTGAATCCCTGCCAGGCATCAGAGACTTCAGGTAAGAGTTCTAGAGAACAGTTACTTTTTGTTGTTTGCACTTTTTATTTCGAAATATGTATAAATCTATAAGAAACTGCAAAAATAAAACAAAACCAAAAACATACAAAAGGCCCTCCTGTACCCTTCACTCAGTTTCCCCCAATAATAACATCTTGCATACCTATAGTATAACAACAGAAACTGACATTGGTCCAGTCCACAGGGTACATTCAGATTTCGCCAGTTTTAAGGACAGTTATATTTTGGTTGTGAAGACGTAAAAAGGTAATGTAAAAGCAACAAACAAAATCACCAATTTCATCTCATTTAATGGTACTTTGAAATATATCTTTGTACCAGCTATGAGAAAACAATACATGTTAAGCAAATGCATTGTATAAATACAACTCCCTTAAAAAAAACTTAATTGTTTTTCAGAGATTGAGCTTAACAATTATAATCAAATCAACCTGTTTTTGAATCATTTGCAGATACAAATGTTTATGAGTGAAGACACTTGGCGTCTTTTAAAGAGGTGAACTGGAAATTTAAAATACACAGATTCTACTAAACCCACCTAACCCTGCCCAGACATACAAACAACCTGCACAATTGTTGGAAAAGAACACACAAGGAGAGCTCTAGAACTTTATAGATGGTCTAGCCTACAGTTGCGTTATAGGAGGTACTTGTATTTTGTTTCACTTCCCCAAATAATCTTTAGCAACTCCAGTTACTGCATTTATTATAGTGTAATCAATTTATTAAAAGTGTCCAAAATAGTCTTCCTTGAGCATACTTTTTCATGTATGTGTGTGTGTGTATAGTGTATACACACACAATCAGGTTAGGTAGTCAAACCCTTTCTATGCTAACAACTTCCTTAACTAACAAAATTGTCATAACATGATCAAAATTGGTATAATCCCAAGTACCGCTTGAGTATCCCTAATCCAAAAATCCAAAATCCAAAATGCTCCCAAATCCACAACTTTTTGAGCATCTACATGATTTCCAAGTGGGTAACTCCACACATGGGAAACACTACATGTTAAGTACTTAACAAAAAGTTTGTTGCGTGCACAAATTTAAAATATTGTATAAAATTACCTTCAGGCTACATGTATGAGGTACATAGGAAACCTAAATAAATTTCATGTTTAGACTTGGGTCCCATCCCCCAAATATCTCACTATGTAAAGCAAATATTCCCAAATCCAAAAAAATCTGAAACTCAAAACACTTGTGGTCCCAAGCATTTCAACCCGTACTTCACAATTGATCTACTTGTTTGATGCATGAGCCAACATTTGGTCTTTATCCATAACATTCTTTAAAAAAAAAAAAAAAAATACCACCAGAAGAACAAAATGTCTTGAGAAACTCTTAAGCATATTCTTCAGGATCTATCAAAGAGGACCAGAATCACTTTCTTAAGCAGGTAGTGATGTGGGGACATTTGTGATTCCTCACCGTAAGAAAGCTGCTCTGGTATTAGGAAACAAAACACAGCATCTTCCCTTTGCACAGCATGGGACTGTCTGTGTCAATCTTCCAGTAGGAGGCTGGCCAGAGTAAACAGATGTCTCAATATGTGGAGAAGCCAAACTCCCTTCCAGTTGTACACAGAGAGCTGATGCCCCTGCTGGGACCATCTGAATTCTGAATGACCAACCAAACTTCTGTAAAGGGCTCCCCTCCTAGGGCCGGCCCTCAGCGAGATTCTGAAATAGGAGACGCTTGTTCAGGACCACACCGGGGCCACTTGCCCAATTCCCAGGCACCTGACTTACTTCCCAGTTGCCTTGTCCTTAAATCTCCCCCACTCAGGGTTCGTTTCTTTAGTGCCTTAAGCTCCCCAACCTTGCAAAAATTCCAAGGAAACTTCAAGAGCTAAGATAGTCTTCCTAGGCACAGGCCTGAGTCCAAGCTCACTGCTCTCTCCATGGCCTACAGCATGACAAGCTCTTTGGTAGGTCTCAGCAGTGGAAACTTTACCATTTTATCCACCTTCTTAAAGCTTGGGAATTTACAAATTGTTTGTAATGTTTCTACTCTTTCAGAATCAAATCATCATATATATTCTATCTCCTGGGGAAATTTTAAAATGCTCAGAAGGATTCATGTATTTATAAGTACTTCTTCTTCTTCTTCTTCTTTTTTTTCTTTGGACAGAGTCTCACTCTGTTGCCCAGGCTGAAGTGCAGTGGTACCATCTTGGCTCACTGCAACCTCTGCCTCCCAGGTTCAGGCAATTCTCGTGCCTCAGCCTCCCAAGTAGCTGGGACTACAGGTAAATGCCACTATATTTATATTTTTAGTAGAGATGGGGTTTCACCATGTTGGCCAGGCTGGTCTTGAACTCCTGGCCTCAAGCAATCCACCTGCCTTGGCCTCCCAAAGTGCTGGGATTACAGGCATGAGCCACTGCGCCCGGCCCTATAGTTTGATTTCTAAAACCACCATACCACCACCAGGGGATTCAGTCTCATGCACACAGGAATACTTTTAAAATATACTTACCTTGAGACATTTTCCCTCTCACAAATAATTTCTGGTATCTCTAGACTTTAAAAAAATCACTTGTAAAATTACGCTCACGAAGCAATTATTCATTTCCAACTTCTGGTTGGTTGAAGATTCCTTTTGTGCAGTTTGCATGGAGATGCTGTTGTTATGAAACACACCCACAAAGTCAGATTAACGGGGCTGAAGAACAGACTGCCAGAACCAATGCTAATGCATCCTTGAAGAAGGGAGAAAGTGCGTGCATGTGCCGTGTGTGTGTGTGTGTAATGAGATATTCAAAGTGTTTAATGCAAGATGATCAAATGTCTAAGTGTCATCCTCTAATCTCAAATGGAAAACTGCAGATTTTCTTCTGAAGCTGGCAGCCTGCCATCACTGCAGGCCCTGAAGTGGCTTTGGGCTTCAGGGAGAGGGGGAAACAGATGTCGCTCAAACAGCCCTCTGCTTCTCCCCGGCTGCGGCTCTACCCTGGGTCTCCTGGTCTTAGGACGAGTTCCTCTGCCAGGCTTCCCAGGGACTTTCAACCTAAGCTGTCAAATAAATCATTTAAAGGATATGTGGACTTTAAGAACTATTGATAGAGGGAGGACATCCTAAAATAGTCTCTTTGATCTGAATTCTTCCTCATCACAACCTTGACATAGAGCCACGGTTTTGCACACCAGTCTTCTGCCCCCTCCATGTAACTTCTATAAAGAATATCTCCATTTCATTAGACTTCTTGTGAAAGTGGCCAAGAAAGTAAAAAATTAACATTTTTAAGGTAAAGATATTAAGTCTGAATTAGTTTTATATTTTCCTGCCCTTTCTTCCCAACAAGTATGACTGAACCACATCTACTTAGTCACTTTACAGCTATTTACAACACAAAATCTTCCTCCATTCAAGGAGGGCCCATCTTGTTACAAGAAAATATCAACAACCAGAAATACAGTTCATGAGAGAAACTCTGGAGTCAGACCTCTGTGAAACAATAATAATGGACATTTGGGTGTGCATGGCTTTTTGTTTGTTTTTCTTTTAACTTTAAGCAACTGACATGCATGTTCTCATCCAGTCCTCAGGAGAATTCCATTGCTCCCATTTGAAAGATGGGCAATTCAAGGCTTAGGCAAGCTACACAAGTCCAAGATCACATAGATGTTAAGTAGAAGAGCTAGGATTTTAGTGTTCTTAACCACTGCTCTATACTTTAAATTTTCAAGGAAAGCAGAATCTGCTCTTTTCTCTATAAGGAAGATACACCCAGTACAGTCTAGGATCCTAGTTGGTAGAACAGAGATATATTTCTAGTGAATTCCTAATATTTTCTTTTTTTTTTTTTTGAGGCGGAGTCTCGCTTTGTCGCCCGGACTGGAGTGCAGTGGCCGGATCTCAGCTCACTGCAAGCTCCGCCTCCCGGGTTTACGCCATTCTCCTGCCTCAGCCTCCCGAGTAGCTGGGACTACAGGCGCCCGCCACCTCGCCCGGCTAGTTTTTGTATTTTTAGTAGAGACGGGGTTTCACCGTGTTAGCCAGGATGGTCTCGATCTCCTGACCTTGTGATCCGCCCGTCTCGGCCTCCCAAAGTGCTGGGATTACAGGCTTGAGCCACCGCGCCCGGCCGAATTCCTAATATTTTCTATACCCTTATCTTAAAACCAAATTAAGCAGCTCACTACCTAAAAATCAAAGGAAAATGCGCTAGACTTGGAGCTTTTAAGAAGATTTGTAAAATTACCAAATATGAAAAATCGTATTGGCAAAAACATCAAACAAAATTCAAGTTCTAGAAGCATAAACCATTGAGCAAAGAAAATGGAAACCAGAGTAGGTTTTCAAGTAGGACAAATATTGTTCTTTGGAATAGAAACTTGTTGCTGAATCTCACCATGGAGCAAAAGACTTATAAACTTTTGAAAAAACAGGGTTCACATGGAAACAGAAACATAACAGGAACTATGATATCGAGACTGACAGATGCCGTGTGTCTTCCTAATTCTTTTAAAAGCCATTCTTGGCTATTAAAATGTCAATGTAGGAATAATAAAATACCATTGAGTCTAGTTTTCCAGGGGGAATGTTTATGCAGAGGTTTTAAAACTTTAGACGTATAAAAATTTACCAACACAGAAGGCAGATATATTGATAACCCTAGCTACTAAGAACTGCAGTTCCAGTTACTAGGAATTGACTAGAAAACACTTAAAAAGATGGTAATTACACAGTCATGAGGACTACTTAATAATATAAATCAATTATTATAGCTAACATTTTTTGAGTACTTGCTATGTGCTAGGCACTATTTTATTTTTTATTTTTATTTTTATGTTTTTGAGACAGAGTCTCACTGTCACCCAGGCTGGAGTACAATGGTGCCATCTCAGCTCACTGCAACCTTTGCCTTGCGGGTTCAAGCAATTCTCCTGCCTCAGCCTCCCAAGTAGCTGGGATTATAGGCACCCACCACCACACCCAGCCAATTTTTGTATTTTTAGTAGAGACGGGGTTTCACCATGTTGGCCAGGCTGGTCTCCAACTCCGGACCTCAGGTGATCTACCCGCCTCAGCCTCCCAAAGTGCTGGGATTATAGCTGTGAGCCGCCGTGCCCACCTAGGCACTATTTGAAACATTTTCTCTTTAAGTTAATTCACTGAATGCCCACAACAATTCTAAAAGGCAGATGTTACTATCATCCCTACTTGAGAAAAATAAGGCACTGAGAGATGAAATAATTTTCAAAGTCACACAACTAGTAAGGAGTGAAACTGGCATTTGAACCTAGACAGTCTAAGTCTGGGACTGGAACTCTTACTCTGTATGCTATAATAATTTCCAGTAGCAGAGTCCTGCATGCTAGAACAGGGACGGCCCCCACCTAACAACTAATGGCAGACATAAAACAGAACATTCTGCCATGTTCATTGGCAAAGGCTCTTATAAACTAGATCTGTGCTACATGTCTTTGAATGAATCACAGTCAAGGATTCAAAGCCTCCCATGTAAACTCCCAGAAGCATATACAAAGATGAAGATGAGGGAAGTAATAACTATATACAAAGCCTATACCAACTTGGCTGGGAATGACATCTAAACTATCATGCGACACAGCTTCCATTCTCTTGAAGCGCTGTTTGCATCTTTTGCCATTTTGCCCTGCCTCTCGAGCTAGTCACGAGGTCCCTGCATCCCGACCTGGGCCACTCATGGCTGTGCATTCCTCTCGTAGCCTTGTGCAAAGGAGACACTCCAGAGATGCTGCTGTATGATTTATGAATGTAACAACATGGGCCATATATGCTTTCCCAAAGGCTGGGCTTCGAGCTGGCTCTGGAAGAAGGTGATGGGTGAGGATGTGCAGAGACGGGGTGAGAAAGCAGCTAAGTGTTGGAGAAGAGAGCCAGGCCAGGAGAGACGAAACACATGAGGGAGTGGTTAGCCTGAACCAAGCAGCTGTGCTGCAGTCTGACCAAAGAGAGGGTGGTTAGTGATGCAGGACCTCAGAGTCTATCCCAGGGAATTCAGAGATTATTCCAATGGCAATTTGAATCACTGGCTGATCATACAAAGGGAAGAAGAAAGCCACTGTGGGCTTTGTTTGCTGACATAAGAGCTTCCAAGTCCCAGAGTTAGAATGATCAGAGAGAAGCCAAAAGTTGAGAAGCAACTTCCAGGAAGTAGAGAGACACCAAATAAGTCATACATAGGTTTTTTGTTTGTTTGTTTGTTTGTCAATTTTTCGAGACAGAGTCCTGCTCTGTCACCCAGGCTGGAGTGCAGTGGTGTGATCTTGGCTCACTGCAACCTCTGCCTCCCAGGTTCAAGTGATTCTCCTGTCTCAGCCTCCCAAGTAGCTGGGACTACAGGTGCGCACCACCACACCCAGCTAATTTTTGTATTTTTAGTAGAGACGGAGTTTCACTATGTTGGCCAGGCTGGTTTCAAACTCCTGACCTCAGGTGATCCTAACGCAGGAACAGTTCCCTGAGGTCTACAGATCAAGTCCAAGCTCCTTATCTTGGCATTTAGGGCCTTCTATGTTCTGACCTGGAACTTCAGCCATATGGACATCTCAACCCCCACATGTCATTTGCTTTCATTCCTCTGCGCCTTTGCTCATTGCTAGCGCCTGCCCTTGGATGGCCTTTCCACTGTTTTCGACACAGAGAAATCTCCAACGCACTCACTCTGACAGTATAACTAATTAATTTCAGTTTGACTTAGTAGAAACTTCATAAGTTAAAAGAGACTGAGTGTGTGACAAAAGCAAATATTTACTTTCTCTTGGCCCAAATTTCAGAGTTGAAAGTATCCTCAATGGTTTGGAAGGCTCCACTCAAATTCTACTTACTGGGGAAACTCTATATCTCCCTTAAAATTAGCATTTTTTCCCTCTGATATTCATTAGTACTTATTTAATTCTGCCTATTCATATTATACTTGTAGCATTTCTTTAAATTTGTCTTCTCTAGATCACAAATGCTTTTTTGAGGTCAAGGACAAGCCTTAGGAAAAATTCTTTTCTTTCCAGCATGCCATTAGTTTTCCACATAGCAGCTGCTCAGTGAATATTTATTGAGTCATTAGCCCATGATCATATTATTCTAATTATTATAAGAGGCTTTTATCAAATGATAATTACATAGTTAATTATGAAGAAATACGGGAAAAGAGTTGTATTATTGATCTGAAGTAAAATAAGAGTATGCGAGTCTATTAAATTCCATCAGAAAAGAGTGACAGATACACTAAACTATTTTAAACCATTATAGTCATTACCATTATTTATAAAATGGGGTTAATTTTGAGTTTACAAACATAAAATACTTTCAGTACATAAAGACAACAAACATTAAGTTGTGATGTGCAATTTCTGTCTTTATTTTACTCATACCTGAAGTTGTTAGGCCTTATATGGGGTGAGGTTAAAAATTCCTCACCCCATATAAACAGTGACTTCAGTTGGGATTGACAGATGCCTAACCAGGCTTCCTCAAACTGCTCCCAGGCCTCGCAAAGGAAACGGGCCATGTCCCAGCTAGACAGGAACCTGGATCCACCCCTCGTCTCTTGTTCCTTCAAGCCTAGGCTGGAAGTGAATGAGGAAATAGAGTTCGGGTAGAACATATAGTGGTTCAGTCATATTCTCTCCAATGGCTCCCCAAAACTTTTCCCAAGTCCTCAGTAAATATTCGGTGATTAACTGATTTTATCATCTGACATTTCTCCCAACATAATTGTTGAAAAAGAAAGTTGGCTGAGATTTACAACGACCTCTTCTCACAAGGTGGGTGGTTGGACTTGGGAAGGAATGAGAACCATTCTATTGATAGAAGAAGAGGCTCTTCCCCAGCCGACATAATGACGGAAACGGTGGTTTAGAAAAAATCTTAAAAATTGCTCAGAGATGATTATAGGCTGTCATTAAGAAATGAGGAAGGAAGGGCTTTCTTTTCGACTACAGGGTGTACAGCTCTACAGACAGAAATTATTATTTTATATTTAGGCCAACGGCAGTCCGTAGGCCTTTGAAATGTAAAAAGCAATAATAACTTAAGTATCTGGTTTGGCTTGCAAAGCATCAAGACAGATTACACAGGCCATATATAAGAACCAGGCTCTGTCCTTTATAACGTCTTGTATTTCAGGTTTCTGAAGTCACTGCTATATTCGCTGTGTGCCTACTCTGTGTAGGACACCCGCCATGGTGGATTTAGAGAGTATCAGGCCATAGAGATCTAACTGGGTTCATCATCCAGATGAGGGAGGACTATGGGGAAAGTGAACAATGCATGCGCTGGGTTGCAGAAGAGCAACACAGCCCACAGGCCGTTCAGGTGTTCATGGGAGGCAGGGATCTGTGAGCTGAAGCAGCTTCCCAAAAGCAGGAGAACAGAATTCCTGAAATCACACAGGCATGAAAATAACCATGATTCCACTCAACAAACCAAATAACTTGTTTGCAACATAAAATGTGCAAATGTTTGTTCCTGATTAGATCTTTGAGAGAGTGCATGGGAAATCATCTCCAGTAAAGACATCCTACAGTAATTTTAACTCCTAATCCAGGGTTTCATTTTGCACCCTTCCTCTCACATCCTCCACACCTTTTGAAATAGCTGAAGCCCAGGAACGGCATGTTTTAGTGTGCTGAATGGCAGACTACTCATATACAAATATATGCATGCTTACTTCACTTGGAGACAGAACCATTAGAGAATTATAGTTACATTTGATATTTGGAGGTAAAATCTATGAATTACTGAAATAAACCTTTGTGTTCCATTTCCTTACTCTAGTGAGGTGTGAAAAGGCTTCTTGAAGTAGTAGCAGCTTCTGTTTTGGCTTGACTGCTGTCAGTTCCTGAGTCCAGCACTGAGAAAGAGTAACCATGTTGGTGGGGTCAAGATTTGGTGCAGCGTATGCCCCTTGGGTGATGGGTGCACCAGGATCCCACAAATCTCCACTAAAGAACTTACTCATGTAACCAAATACCACCCATACCCCCAATGACTTATGGAAAAATAAAATTAAAAAAACATAAAAATTCCAAAATAAAATAAAATAAACAAAACAGCACTTATGAATCTAAAGGACCTATCTCAAGTCACACTGTTGAGCATCCAGGAGACTCCCACCACCCTCAGTAATAAACACCAACAGAAGGTCACTAAAGGCAGGAACTAGCCATTGTCAGATTTCCTGAGTTCACTTTTGACATGGCACAGTAAAATGCTTATATTATTCAACACATGACCATTTTATATTTACCAATTCTATGGAGTGGGAAACAATTGCAACTATAAATTTTTATGTCAAAAGAGAATATTATCCCAGAGAATAAAGAACTAAAGCTCAAAGACCATATTACTTCTTCTTCTTCTTCTTTTTTTTTTTTTGAGACAGAGTTTCGTTCTTGTTGCCCAGGCTGGAGTGCAATGGCACAGTCTCAGCTCACTGCAACCTCTGCCTCCTGGGTTCAAGCGATTCTCCTGCCTCAGCCTCCTGAGTAGCTGGCATTTCAGGCATGTGCCACCATGTACGGCTAATCTTTTGTATTTAGTAGAAACAGGGTTTCACCATGTTGGTCAGGCTGGTCTCAAACTCCTGACCTCAGGTGACCCACCCACTTCGGCCTTCCAAAGTGCTGGGATTACAGGCGTGAGCCACCATACCCAGCCAAAATCTGTTTTCTCATACCTAAAAGTAAAACCTTAAGAATCATCCATCTGTCCATCTTAGGATAAATCTGTTAAGTATTTATTCTATGCCAGGGCCTACACTAATTGTTAGCGACAAAAAGATTTTTTTAACAAAGATTAACATATGGCTCCTGCCTTTAAAGAACTAACTGAAAATAAATACCGTCCTAAGAGTCTCTTCACACTTAAGTTGTATTTAAATAACTTAAATATAAAAATACCAATAGATTGAAAAATACTTAAAGGATTTCATGACCAGGTTGGAAATTAAAGTGTATTAAAAGGAGAGATAATGAAATAAAAGGGAATTAGACCATTTCATTAGTCATAAGAAATGAACTTCCAATATGGATGGGTCTTGAAAATATTGAGTGAAAAAAGTCAAACAGAAAAGGATAAATATTAGATAATTCCACTCATACAAAATATCTAGTAAATTCCCAGAGGAAAATGGGCAAATTCATACAGACAGAAAATAGATTAGAAGTTATTAAAGACAGGACAAGAGGAGAACAGAGTTACTGCTTATTGGTTATAGAATTTTTGTTTGGGGTGATAAAAAATTATAAAAAATACCGGTGATGGATGCATAACATTGTGAATACAATGCCACTGAATTGTACACTTAAAATGGTTAAAATAGCAAATTTTATGTTATATATATTTTCCCACACTTTAAAAAGTAAATAATGTAATATACTAAAAACCATTGAATTGTACACTTTAAATGGTAAATTGTGTGAATTATATCTCTTTTTTTTTTTTTTTTTGAGACGGAGATTCGTTCTGTCGCTCAGGCTGGAGTGCAGTGGCCGGATCTCGGCTCACTGCAAGCTCCGCCTCCCGGGTTCACGCCATTCTCCTGCCTCAGCCTCCCGAGTAGCTGGGACTACAGGCGCCCGCCACCTCGCCCGGCTAGTTTTTTGTATTTTTTAGTAGAGACGGGGTTTCACCGTGTTCGCCAGGATGGTCTCGATCTCCTGACCTCGTGATCCGCCCGTCTCGGCCTCCCAAAGTGCTGGGATTACAGGCTTGAGCCACCGCGCCCGGCCTGAATTATATCTCAATACACTGGTTTTTAAAAAATCTTTTACATGTTAGCATAGTTTTTACTATGTTTTTACTTTGTTACCTTGCAAAGCTCTGAATATTGTTACAGAAATTTGTCAAATTTTTCAGGAGAGTATGAGACAAGAGAGAAAATGTTAGATTAAATGGTTGGGCTTGGTGGCTTATGCCTGTAATCCCAAAGAGAGAAGGCCTCTTTGGGAGTTCAAGGCAGGTGGGTCACCTGAGGTCAGGAGTTCAAGACTAGCCTGGCCAATATGGTGAAGCTCTGTCTCTACCAAAAATACAAAAATTAGCTGGGCATGGTGGAGCGTGCCTGTAATGCCAGCTACTCAGGAGGCTGAGGTATGAGAATCACTTGCACCCGGGAGGCGGAGGTTGCAGTGAGCCAAGATCACACCACTGCACTCCAGCCTGGGTGACAAAGTGAGACTCCATCTCAAAAAAGAAAAGAAAAGAAAATGTAAGATTAAGAGTCTGGGACATGTGATTCCAGGCCTGCTTTGCCACTTCATTGGTTGTGGTGCCTGAAGCTCAATAATCAACTTCCCTGGGCTCTGTTTTCTCATCTGAGAAGCAAAGGAGCAAAATCAGGTGATTAATTTTTTAAATACTGTGATTAGCACTTCTTACTGAATGCCTAGGTTTTACAAATAATCACTCATCTTTTGGCAGTTTAGAACATAGAACAGCCTTGTCTCTTTCGGATACCTGGTTAAATGACAAATTTACTACCTTGCAATGAATATTTATCAGGCTATTTTCAAAAGAGTTTCTTGGCCGGACTCTTCTTGAATATAGTCAGCCTGAAAAGTATGGCTGGAAACCACTGTCCAAACAAAACAGATGATAACATTTGCTTTTTACACCTCTTAAAAGTAGATTAGCTACAGACCAGAGCATGAGACTGCCTAAAAAAATGTGTAGTATATATTTGCTTGCAATACCTATTTATTGAAAGGCAACAACACTTGCGTTTACTCCCTAGGAAACTCTCAAGGCGTGGAGTCAGATGAGAGCATGGAGGGGCAGCAGGCCAGCTACAACAGCCCCTGGGAGTCTATGACTTCTGGGCTCAGACTTGCTTCCTCAGCTGGCACTGCATTCCTCCCATGGGTTGATCATCGGCAAGACCAAAGAGTTCCCTTCTAGTAAGTATCATTAAGGAGTCCAAGGTCCAGACAGAAAAGAACGAGGTCAGGTATTTCCAAAGTATTTCATTCTAATGAAAATTTATTTCAGAAAAAGGCCATAATAACCCTTTGAACTAAGTTAACAAGAAAGCTACATTTTTGTCACTAGTTCTATTGTTGCCTCAAAACAATAGTAACAAAACAGAAAATAAATAGAATTACTGGGAAAAAGCAGAAATTAAGTACTCTCCCCATCTCCCATTCCAGACATAATAAAGTGATGTGATTTAGACTAAAATTTGCCAAAAGCCAGTACACCTTACTAGGCAAACACAAATACCACAGAACAAAAATTCCATCTTAAAATAACAGCTCTGGAAAAAAAGAAGGTAGTAATAATCTTCTACTATGTGACTACTGAAGGTACTATGTGACTACTGAAGTCTGATAGGCAAGGAAAATAGACCTCCCACAAGTAAAATTAGTCACAATTTATGATAACCCGAGAAGAAAAACAGATTCTGGATTTGTCAATTCCATTTGAAGGTGGAGAAAAGCTTATAAGCTCATGATCACCCTCTGGACCCTTTACAAAGGGCCACACAGCCACATCAAGCTGTCAAACATACCCTGAATTGGAATTCCATCTTGGCTCGGTGGGATAACAAGTTTTGACTCAGCCCTTCGAGGAGAGCTTCGATTCCTCCATCCTCTGACCAGAGCCCCCACCATGGCTGCTGGCAGCATGCTCCCCGGGTCGCCGTGGTCCTGCCTTGGTGGGTGGGGGGGCCCGGTCAGGCTGTCACCGCAGGAGAATCATGTTCTCCTTGCAGGTGCTACACCCAAGCCTGACAGGTCTGGGCAGTTCCTCCCACCCTCATCTCCCGCCCACATTCTCATCCTTCTTGCGTTGTCAGACCTCCCTCAGGAGGCTCAGGGAAAGAAAGCTTGGAGGTGAGACAAGAGAAAAACAGACAACAGCAAAAATAAAAATGCAGAATAGGAATAAAGTCAATCAACTGAAAAGAATGGCCAATATTATAAAAGCAGTCTCCTTTATATGAGGGATCATTTTTGATGCTTCTTTTTTTACTTAAAGTCTAATTTTTCAACAAGCAAAAATGACCATATGTGGGAGGGCTGAGGCAGGGCATGTACCTGCGTACCTATTTCTCTTTTCTCAGACTATGTTCCTTGCTAAATTGGAAGAGCTTTCAGGCAATTGTTTTTCCAAAGAGAACTATATTCTACATAAGCGGAATTTGTTTACAATATAAGAAAAATATTTCTAACGTTTGGAGTGTTCACAGAATTACACTGGCATTTGAGAATGAGGAAAGTTGGTTAAGAGATTTAATAAAAATCCCAATCAAGTAAACTCTCAAAGACTTTAAAAAGATGAATCGAATCCAATGACCGAGTTAGCTCTCCTATGGAGCCCAGGTAGAGGTGCCTCATCCTGACCAGCTGGTGCCTGTGCTGTGCTCATATAGGACACTGCTCACATGTGCCCCCTACTGGTCAGATGCCAGGGACACACTGGGCAGTGACCAATGACTGCATTAAAGCAGGGGGAGGAGCAAGTAGCTCTAGAAAGTTCTGGGCTCCCTTGGCCATCTCTGTAAGCTATATTCTTTCAGCCTAGGTGGTAGAAGTCGAGATTGAATTAGCTGTAGGCTGCCTGAGAGGTTCTGGTATTGTTTACTGTTGTTATGACTTTTATGGGTTACACAGATGGAATGATCCATGCCTGATTTCACTCTTTTTCTCCCCTTCCCTAGTTACATCTTATTTAATTTAATAAGATCAAGATAGTTTCTGCAGGAAGTGGGCAAATTCCCCAAATCACCTAAAACTGATCACATTTAAATAAAACTACAATTTACCAAAGAAAGAGTATTTCGAGGATACACACCTTACATATTCATTTTGTTGACATTTACCTTATTATTTTGACCTTTCCAAAATTCAGAAAACCTTTGGTATCACTGTGGTCAGAGGGAAAGTTGAAATGCAGGATGGGATTTTAAAATGGTAGAAGAGTAGGAAGCTATTGGCTCTATTCTCTCCACACCCCAATCTCAGGGCGGGATTCCTGCAGCACCATCTTGGAGGGGCAGCCCTTGATGAGAGGCATGTGTCCTGGGCCTCCTTGTGGGGTGCCTCTCTTTCCTCACTGGAGTGGGATTCCTTCTCCACGTCTGCCACAGAGGGCTGAGCTGGGCTCTGATGGGTTCAGGGGAGAGCTGCTCAGGGGCAAAACCACCTACTCTCTAGGGAAAAGGGCAAAGAGGCCTTCAAAATCTCTGTTCCTGTTACACCCAGAGTCAATAAGACAGGCTGAAGCTGTCTTCTGCTGGGGTCACGCCCTGTGGGAGTGGGATGGCATCAGGGAAGAGAGCAGGGGAGCCCAGTGCTCAAGTGTGGGGTTTGGTCTTGTCTTGAAGAGGGGGTTAAGGAGAGATCTTGAGGAATGACCCAGTGTCACTCACTGGGGACAGGATCAGGAGGCGGGAACACAGCTGTGCATTCACCTGGAACCATCTCTTTGGAACTTCGTGTTCCACTGTAGGAGACCGCGTGGCTGAGAATTAGGAGTGGTATGGAGTTGAAGAGAGCCTCTATCAAGACGAGCAGAAGGCAACTTTGACCCTATCCTTAGGGTGAGGTGGCAGGGAAAACGCAGCAATGCTGAACGCACACACGTGCTTCCTTAACCGGACCTGCTGTGGGTGAACCACACCTTTCCCGGAGATGCAAAGGGAAGCAGCTCAACAGCGAGCCCATGAAGTCATTTCCCCCCGAAACCTGTCTTATTATAAGATACACCCCCCTGCCCCCACCATGAAAAGGGACACACTGAAAAAAGAAACACATCTAAAGGACGCAGTATTGAGGCTACTAAAAATCTACTAACACCCTCCAAATGGAGCTCTTCTTGGAGGCCTCGATCATTACTGCTGCCACAGATCCAAAAATCCCCATCCCCCGTGGGCCAATCAGAAGTCCAAGGGGAGACACAGGGTGGGCCAGAACCGTTTTGGAAGCACAGCAAACTGCCCAAATTCAGCCACTGAGACCCCTGCACAGCTGCTGCCATCAGCCACCAGACAGGATATGGAGGTATGTGAGAAAGTAGGCGGATGGAGCTGGTTGAAATTTCAAATACAAGTCCCCAACCCCGCACCTGAATTTCCCACCTAGGGGAACCTCCTTTGTGCATTCGTCATTCCCTGAACAGCCAATCACAGTACTTTTCGCACTCTGTTGAGATGATTTACTTGTTAGAGTTTGCCTCATGCAATTATCTATCCCCAAGCCTTGGGGGGCACTTAAGGGGTTGCAGATTCCCAGGACTTGCTCTGAAATGGCTGTTCTATGAGGTCTAAGACAGTGCCAGGGAGCCTGCATTTTCTAAAGCTTTCCACATTTGCTCACATTGTCAGCCTGGATCTGATCCAAGGATAGTATGAAGATGCCAATTTACTGGCCTGAGGGCTTCTGAAAGTCACGGATCACAGCCTTCTTTGTGCCCAGTATAGCGTATGTACCCAGCACATACATTGCTGGGTGAAGAGAGTCCTGGAGGCTAGGGACATCTACCCGTGGTCTCCACCCGAGGAGGCTGCCTGATACTTTTATCCTTCCATGAAACCCACTGCTTGCCACTGCCCTTGCCACCACCCTGGCTGCAGGTGCCACACCATAGGATCGCCTCATCTTACCTCCACCCCAGGCCCCCTCAATATTCCCATATTTCACTCACCTGTGATGCTTTGGCCCAGAATACGATTTGTCCAAGCAACAGTTTCCTGCCTCTTCCACCCCACCAAGAATGGCTCCATCTTTCCTTCAGACGTCCTATGCCCTGGATACTAGCGCAGAGCAGTCCGTGCGTCAACTCAGGGTTCAAGTTGAACAGCATCATTGAACACTCTGTCATCCTTAGTTTGCCAGTTATAGCAGGTGGGTGCACAGTGTCCAAGGTTTCCCCCAACAGGAAGCTGAGCGATGACCGTGACTGCAGTGGGAACGTGGTCAGGAAGAGGAAGAAGGGTAATGTCCTGCCTGGGAGGTCAGCGCCACCCTTCCACACACACACACGTGCTTCCTTCACCGGACCTGCTGTGGGTGAACCACACCTTCCCCCGAGATGCAAAGGGAAGCAGCTCAACACTGAGCCCATGAAGTCATTTCCCTCCCAAACCTGTCTTATTGTAATATACAACCCCTCTCCTCTCATGAAGAGGGACACACTGAGAAAGGAAACACATCTAGAAAACCAGAATCATCCTGAAGGCTGGTTTAAAGGCCAGCATGGCTCACAACAAACTTTCATTCATGGGTGTTTGTTGCTAATGTCCTACTGTGACAAGTTGACAACTATCCTCTAAATTTCATAAACATAAATACTGTCCCCATCTGCCCTCTACAGAGGATGAGGCTGAATTGGGCCTTGTGTTTCTCTGGAGTCTCTTAGGGTCTAATGTGGTTCTGAGCACACAGAACACATGCTAATTGAAGTAATGTGTGTCAAGCTGTGATGATGATGTTGTCAACTGTTAAGATGCGCACAAAGCCATCAGCATTAAGTATGCTATCCAACTCTGTAGCAAATACTTGACCTCGTACTATAATGTCAGGGAGGAGTCTTGGGGTGAGGGTGGTGCTGTGTGTGGCATGTTTCAACCTCACTCCTGATGTTCTCTCCATCTGGGTGGTCCTCCAGGAGCTCCTGGTCTCTCTTTAACCCCCATATGCCTCTCTTGGGGACAGGACTCAGGAATTAGACTGGCATGCATAGGAAGGGAAAACTGGGCAGGCATGATCTGGATGCACTCCTGCTTTCAGGGCACAGAGCTGCCCACGAGTAGCACCCGCTTTGTCTCCCCCTTGCAGGTGCAACGTCTGCTCCTGTGTGTGAAGGGCTGCTCAGGTCAGCCTGTCACCTAGGAATGTTCCAATTCTGAGTTCGGTACTAAGACGCCTACAGGCCCAGACATGAGACATAATCTCCAATGTCAGCTTATTAGCAATAAAGGTGAGAATTTAGTCTTCCTCTGCCTTCCTGCTTGGTTTCAAATTCTCAACGTGGGCAGAACCTGGCTGGGTGACGAGGGTCTTCACTGCCCTTTCCCCAAGCCTCCATGTCTGGTGGGCTGGCTCAGGGACATGGCACTTGAGAAACAAAATGATCCTCAGAGATGGTGGCTTCTGACAGATGTGGCACGGTGGGTGTGGGCCCACTGGTTTCTCATGCGGCCACTCGCAGCACGGTATTTTGTGCCACAGTTCGCTTCTGCAGTCTTGCAGGTGGCCTTTATCGTGGCCTGGTAAGCAGCTTTAGTGCACTTTTTACTTTGGCAGCTGACTCAGCTGCTGACAACTTTGCCACAGGTGGTGGCTCTTTCTGGAGTGTCGTTGGGCCTACCAGCACAAGGTCCGGACATGCAGGCTCAGGCCTCAGCAAGGTGGTCTTAGCCTAACTGTGGGAGAAGGGGGGATTTAGGGAGCAGGCATCAGGCTTGCCCCTCACCAGATATACTGAGGCAGAGTCAACTGTAGGAAAAGCAGAGTCTTTATGTTAATAGGTTTTTTTAGCATCAAGGGTGGAGCCATATTGCAAAGCAGCATGCTCTGTGCACACTGCAAAATGGGATTTAGCTTGAAAGGATCACTGCCTGGCCCATTCAGCTGTACTTCATCAGCTGCTGCAAATTCCGTTCTGTACTCAAGGCCGAAAAGAAATTGGGGAGTGGCAAAGTTTGGGTTCAGGAAGCTCATTCACAGGTTTCAGGGTCTCCCTGCACTACAGGGCCTCAAGTTGGCTCCGGATCGCTGGGTTCTCTCAGACACCACCGGGACTCTGCTCCGGGCTGCATTTAGGGAAGGATAGCTGTGCAAAGCTAACTACTCCAGGGGATGGGGAAAAAAGGTTTTCTAAATTTGGAGGATGTAGAGCCATCTATGTATATAGAATTCTCAATACAAAGAACATGGAGGAAATTCTACAACTCTTTTTTATTTTATTTTATTTTTTGATTGTTACATATATTTATTATTGTTATTTATTTTTCCAAATTTTTTTTTTCTTTTTTTATTTTTTATTATACTTTAAGTTCTAGGGTACATGTGCATAACGTTTATATCATGTATAACTCCCCAATGCAATCCCTCCCTCCTCCCCCCTCCCCATGATAGGCCCCAGTGTGTGATGTTCCCCTTCCCGAGTCCAAGTGATCTCATTGTTCAGTTCCCACCTATGAGTGAGAACATGCGGTGTTTGGTTTTCTCTTCTTGTGATAGTTTGCTAAGAATGATGGTTTCCAGCTGCATCCATGTCCCTACAAAGGACGCAAACTCATCCTTTTTTATGGCTGCATAGTATTCCATGGTGTATATGTGCCACATTTTCTTAATCCAGTCTGTCACAGATGGACATTTGGGTTGATTCCAAGTCTTTGCTATTGTAAATAGTGCCGCAATAAACATACGTGTGCATGTGTCTTTGTAGTAGAGTAATTTATAATCCTTGGGTATATACCCAGTAGTGGGATGGCTGGGTCATATGGTACATCTAGTTCTAGATCCTTGAGGAATCGCCATACTGTTTTCCATAATGGTTGAACTAGTTTACAATCCCACCAACAGTGTAAAAGTGTTCCTATTTCTCCACATCCTCTCCAACATCTATTGTTTCCTGACTTCTTAATGATTGCCATTCTAACTGGTGTGAGATGGTATCTCATTGTGGTTTTGATTTGCATTTCTCTGATGGCGAGTGATGACGAGCATTTTTTCATGTGTCTGTTGGCTGTATGGATGTCTTCTTTTGAGAAATGTCTGTTCATATCCTTTCCCCACTTTTTGATGGGGTTGTTTGTTTTTTTCTTGTATATTTGTTTGAGTTCTTTGTAGATTCTGGATATTAGCCCTTTGTCAGATGAGTAGGTTGCAAAAATTTTCTCCCATTCTGTAGGTTGCCTGTTCACTCTGATGGTAGTTTCTTTTGCTGTGCAAAAGCTCTTTAGTTTAATGAGATCCCATTTGTCAATTTTGGCTTTTGCTGCCGTTGCTTTTGGTGTTTTAGACATGAAGTCCTTGCCCATGCCTATGTCCTGAATGGTACTACCTAGATTTTCTTCTAGGGTTTTTATGGTATTAGGTCTAACATTTAAGTCTCTAATCCATCTTGAATTAATTTTCGTATAAGGGGTAAGGAAAGGATCCAGTTTCAGCTTTCTACTTGTGGCTAGCCAATTTTCCCAGCACCATTTATTAAATAGGGAATCCTTTCCCCATTTCTTGTTTTTGTCAGGTTTGTCAAAGATCAGATGGCTGTAGATGTGTGGTATTATTTCTGAGGACTCTGTTCTGTTCCACTGGTCTATTTCTCTGTTGTGGTACCAGTACCATGCTGTTTTGGTTACTGTAGCCTTGTAGTATAGTTGAAGTCAGGTAGCGTGACGCCTCCAGCTTTGTCCTTTTGACCTAGGATTGTCTTGGCAATGCGGGCTTTTTTGGTTCCATATGAACTTTAAAGCAGTTTTTTCCAATTCTGTGAAGAAACTCATTGGTAGCTTGATGGGGATGGCATTGAATCTATAAATAACCTTGGGCAGTATGGCCATTTTCACGATATTGATTCTTCCTATCCATGAGCATGGTATGTTCTTCCATTTGTTTGTGTCCTCTTTGATTTCACTGAGCAGTGGTTTGTAGTTCTCCTTGAAGAGGTCCTTTACATCCCTTGTAAGCTGGATTCCTAGGTATTTTATTCTCTTTGAAGCAATTGTGAATGGAAGTTCATTCCTGACTTGGCTCTCTGCTTGTCTGTTACTGGTGTATAAGAATGCTTGTGATTTTTGCACATTAATTTTGTATCCTGAGACTTTGCTGAAGTTGCTTATCAGCTTAAGGAGATTTTGGGCTGAGACGATGGGGTTTTCTAAATATACAATCATGTCATCTGCAAACAGGGACAATTTGACTTCTTCTTTTCCTAACTGGATACCCTTGATTTCTTTCTCTTGCCTGATTGCCCTAGCCAGAACTTCCAACACTATGTTGAATAGGAGTGGTGAGAGAGGGCATCCCTGTCTTGTGCCAGTTTTCAAAGGGAATTTTTCCAGTTTTTGCCCATTCAGTATGATATTAGCTGTGGGTTTGTCGTAAATAGCTCTTATTATTTTGAGGTACGTTCCATCAATACCGAATTTATTGAGCGTTTTTAGCATAAAGGGCTGTTGAATTTTGTCAAAAGCCTTTTCTGCATCTATTGAGATAATCATGTGGTTCTTGTCTTTGGTTCTGTTTATATGCTGGATTACGTTTATTGATTTGCGAATGTTGAACCAGCCTTGCATCCCAGGGATGAAGCCCACTTGATCATGGTGGATAAGCTTTTTGATGTGCTGCTGAATCCGGTTTGCCAGTATTTTATTGAGAATTTTTGCATCGATGTTCATCAGGGATATGGTCTAAAATTCTCTTTTTTGTTGTGTCTCTGCCAGGCTTTGGTATCAGGATGATGTTGGCCTCATAAAATGAGTTAGGGAGGATTCCCTCTTTTTCTATTGATTGAAATAGTTTCAGAAGGAATGGTACCAGCTCCTCCTTGTACCTCTGGTAGAATTCAGCTGTGAATCCATCTGGTCCTGGACTTTTTTTCGTGGGTAGGCTATTAATTGTTGCCTCAATTTCAGAGCCTGTTATTGGTCTATTCAGGGATTCAACTTCTTCCTGGTTCAGTCTTGGGAGAGTGTAAGTGTCCAGGAAATTATCCATTTCTTCTAGATTTTCTAGTCGATTTGCGTAGAGGCATTTATAGTATTCTCTGATGGTTGTTTGTATTTCTGTGGGGTCGGTGGTGATATCCCCTTTATCATTTTTTATTGCGTCTATTTGATTCCTCTCTCTTTTCTTCTTTATTAGTCTTGCTAGCGGTCTGTCAATTTTGTTGATCTTTTCAAAAAACCAACTCCTGGATTCATTGATTTTTTGGAGGGTTTTTTGTGACTCTATCTCCTTCAGTTCTGCTCTGATCTTAGTTATTTCTTGCCTTCTGCTAGCTTTTGAATGTGTTTGCTCTTGCCTCTCTAGTTCTTTTAATTGTGATGTTAAAGTGTCAATTTTAGATCTTTCCTGCTTTCTCTTGTGGGCATTTAGTGCTATAAATTTCCCTCTACACACTGCTTTAAATGTGTCCCAGAGATTCTGGTATGTTGTATCTTTGTTCTCATTGGTTTCAAAGAACATCTTTATTTCTGCTTTCATTTCGTTATGTACCCAGTAGTCATTCAGGAGCAGGTTGTTCAGTTTCCATGTAGTTGAGCGGTTTTGATTGAGTTTCTTAGTCCTGAGTTCTAGTTTGATTGCACTGTGGTCTGAGAGACAGTTTGTTATAATTTCTGTTCTTGTACATTTGCTGAGGAGTGCTTTACTTCCAATTATGTGGTCAATTTTGGAATAAGTGCGATGTGGTGCTGAGAAGAATGTATATTCTGTTGATTTGGGGTGGAGAGTTCTATAGATGTCTATTAGGTCTGCTTGGTGCAGAGATGAGTTCAATTCCTGGATATCCTTGTTAACTTTCTGTCTCGTTGATCTGTCTAATGTTGACAGTGGAGTGTTGAAATCTCCCATTATTATTGTATGGGAGTCTAAGTCTCTTTGTAGGTCTCTAAGGACTTGCTTTATGAATCTGGGTGCTCCTGTATTGGGTGCATATATTTAGGAGAGTTAGCTCTTCCTGTTGAATTGATCCCTTTACCATTATGTAATGGCCTTCTTTGTCTCTTTTGATCTTTGATGGTTTAAAGTCTGTTTTATCAGAGACTAGGATTGCAACCCCTGCTTTTTTTTGTTCTCCATTTGCTTGGTAGATCTTTCTCCATCCTTTATTTTGAGCCTATGTATGTCTCTGCATGTGAGATGGGTCTCCTGAATACAGCAGACTGATGGGTCTTGACTCTTTATCCAGTTTGCCAGTCTGTGTCTTTTAATTGGAGCATTTAGTCCATTACATTTAAGGTTAATATTGTTATGTGTGAACTTGATCCTGTCATTATGATATTAACTGGTTATTTTGCTCATTAGTTGATGCAGTTTCTTCCTAGCCTCGATGGTCTTTACATTTTGGCATGTTTTTGCAATGGCTGGTACCGGTTGTTCCTTTCCATGTTTAGGGCTTCCTTCAGGGTCTCTTGTAAGGCAGGCCTGGTGGTGACAAAATCTCTAAGCATTTGCTTATCTGTAAAGGATTTTATTTCTCCTTCACTGATGAAACTTAGTTTGGCTGGATATGAAATTCTGGGTTGAAAATTCTTTTCTTTAAGAACGTTGAATATTGGCCCCCACTCTCTTCTGGCTTGTAGAGTTTCTGCCGAGAGATCTGCTGTTAGTCTGATGGGCTTCCCTTTGTGGGTAACCCGACCTTTCTCTCTGGCTGCCCTTAAGATTTTTTCCTTCATTTCAACTTTGGTGAATCTGGCAATTATGTGTCTTGGAGTTGCTCTTCTGGAGGAGTATCTTTGTGGCGTTCTCTGTATTCCTGAATTTGAATGTTGGCCTGCCCTACTAGGTTGGGGAAGTTCTCCTGGATGATAACCTGAAGAGTGTTTTCCAACTTGGTTCCATTTTCCCCCTCACTTTCAGGCACCCCAATCAGACGTAGATTTGGTCTTTTTACATAATCCCATACTTCTTGCAGGCTTTGTTCATTTCTTTTTCTTCTTTTTTCTTTTGGTTTCTCTTCTCGCTTCATTTCATTCATTTGATCCTCAATCGCTGATACTCTTTCTTCCAGTTGATCGAGTCGGTTACTGAAGCTTGTGCATTTGTCACGTATTTCTCGTGTCATGGTTTTCATCTCTGTCATTTCGTTTATGATCTTCTCTGCATTAATTAGTCTAGCTGTCAATTCTTCCACTTTTTTTTCAAGATTTTTAGTTTCTTTGCGCTGGGTACGTAATTCCTCCTTTAGCTCTGAGAAGTTTGATGGACTGAAGCCTTCTTCTCTCATCTCGTCAAAGTCATTCTCTGACCAGCTTTGATCCGTTGCTGGCGATGGGCTGCGCTCCTTTGCAGGGGGAGATGCGCTCTTATTTTTTGAATTTCCAGCTTTTCTGCCCTGCTTTTTCCCCATCTTTGTGGTTTTATCTGTCTCTGGTCTTTGATGATGGTGACGTACTGATGGGGTTTTGGTATAGGTGTCCTTCCTGTTTGATAGTTTTCCGTCTGACAGTCAGAAGGACTGTCTGTTGGTCTGTTGGAGATTCCTTGAGGTCCACTCCAGACCCTGTTTGCCTGGGTATCAGCAGCAGAGGTTGCCAAAGATAGAATATTGCTGAGCAGCGAGTGTACCTGTCTGATTCTTCCTTTGGAAGTTTCCTCTCAGGGATGACTCCACCCTGTGAGGTGTGGGGTGTCAGACTGCCCCTAGTGGGGGATGTCTCCCAGCTAGGCTACTCAGGGGTCAGGGACCCACCTGAGCAGGCAGTCTGTCCGTTCTCGGATCTCAACCTCCGTGTTGGGAGATCCATGGCTCTCCCCAAAGCTGTCAGACAGAGTCGTTCGCCTCTGCACCGCCCCCGCTGCTTTCCCTATTGGACCTCAGCTGTGGGCTGTCCCCAGAGGTGGAGTCTACAGAGACAGGCAGGTTTCCTTGAGCTGCTGTGAGCTCCACCCAGTTCGAGCTTCCCAGCGGCTTTGTTTACCTACTTAAGCCTCAGCAATGGCGGGCGCCCCTCCCCCAGCCTCGCTGCTGCCTTGCGGATAGATCGCCGCAGACGGCTGTGTTAGCAGTGAGGGAGGCTCCGTGGGCGTGGGACCCTCCCGGCCAGGTGTGGGATATATTCTCCTGGTGTGCCTGTTTCCTTAAAGCGCAGTATTGGGGTGGGAGTTACGCGATTTTCCAGGTGTATGTGTCTCAGTTCCCCTGGCTAGGAAAACGGATTTCCTTCCCCCTTGCGCTTCCAGGTGAGGCGATGCCTCGCCCTGCTTCAGCTCACGCTGGTCAGGCTGCAGCAGCTGACCAGCACCGATTGTCCGGCACTCCCTAGAGAGATGACCCCAGTACCTCAGTTGAAAATGCAGAAATCACCGGTCTTCTGTGTTACTCGCGCTGGGAGTTGGAGACTGGAGCTGTTCCTATTCGGCCATCTTGCTCCGCCCCCCCCACAACTCTTTTTTAAAGACGGGAAATAAAAAAAAGATGATCCACTATTATCCTTTCTTTTCTTTTTTTTTTTTTTTGTTGAGATGGAGTCACCCTCTGCCACCAGGCAGTGGCATGATCTTGGTTCACTGCCACCTCTGCCTCCTGGGTCCAAGTGATTCCTCTGTCTCAGTTTCCCAAACAGCTGGGACTACAGGCACACACCACCACGCCCAGCTACTTTTTGTATTTTCAGTAGAGACGGGTTTTCACCATGTTGGTCAGGATGGTGTCAATCTCTTGACCTCATGATCCACCCGCCTCAGTCTCCCAAAGTGCTGGGATTACAGGCGTGAGCCACCACACCCGGCCTATTATCCGTTGTTTTCTCGAAGTGATAACCACTACCCAGGCTGAACTGTTCTGAACTGGATGTTGCACAGAATTCACCGGAGCACTCGCTAACTCCCATGCTGTCTGTATGGTCCTCAGCGTTGCGGGGGCCATGTATATGAGAAAAGCAGTGGAAACACCAATGCATGTATGGTTTCTGCTAAAATAAGTTAATCCACAAAAAATGTATTTGTAAATTCATACAGAATTTGGACTCTATATAACAGAGCATTACTGCCTAGAGATGTTCATTACTTCCCAAGGGCACCTCGTCTCTGTCTGTCCTAATGGTGGGAAAATGTGCTCAAACTTGCCCATCTAAGGCAACTTTCCCATGATTCTCAGTGTGTCCTCCTCCAGCTGTAGCCCTCTTCTTCCTTCAAGTGTAAAAGCTACAAATGGGTTATCTATCTCTACTCACTGTCTTCATCTCTTCCCCAACTCACGCCAATCTAGTCTCTTTCCTGCTTCACCACACACCCCCCCAACCAAAACAGTTCTCTGTAATATGATGCTGCTTAACCCAACTGGTATTTTATGTTTCTTCTGCATATAACTTCTTGGAAGCATCTGATACTTCTGGCCACTGTTTTCATGTTAAGCACTGTCCTCCCTTGGGGACCATGGCCCCTTAGAATCCTGGTTTTCCTCCTCCCTGTACCAACATCCCTCTTCAGTCTCCTTTGCAGGATCAGCCAATGACTCATTTATATTTTCAGCCCAAACTTCTGAGCACCAGACCAGTATATCCAAGTGACTATTTGATAGCTCAGCTTTGAGATTTCACAGGAAACTGAAATGTAATATACCCAGAATGAAACACAACTTCCCTCCCAAACTGGGCCTTCTTCCAAGGAATGTCACTATCATTTGTGGGGTTCTGCCAATCAGAAATGTCAGAGCCATCCCTTTCACCTTTTTTTCCCATCACTCCACACATTCAAATCATTACCACCTCTAGTCAATTTCTTTACTTCTTCATTCACTTGCATGTCACTTCTTTTTCTCCATCTCTACCCTGGTCATCTTCCATCTGTACTAGTATAACATTCTACTAAATATTCTCTGGAGGGGAGCAGAACTATAGTGCCATGATCATTCAAATGGCAGACCTGATGTCACCCTATCCTTACCCCATCAGCTGAAAACTCTTCCATGCCTTTTCATTTCTTCTAGGATAAGGATCACAACCTGTATGTAACCTGGCCTCCAGCACTCACATGTTCCCATCCTGGCCCCCTTGCTGACCTTACTGGCCTTCTCTCCCATACCATGCCAGATGCATCACTCATCTCTAAGTCCCTCCAGAGCTCACTGTCTCTCTACATCGCTTTTCTGCCGCCACCTCAGTTCCTGCTCACCTGTCAGACCTCAGCATGGTGATCACCTCCTCATGACAATGCCTACCTGTATTTTTTTTTTCCTTTATGGCATTTATAATTTACAATGAATATCTGGCTTATAGCCATCTCTCCTACTAGTCTAGTTTAGTATATTGATGGGGTGGTGGGGAAAGCGCATGTGTTTTTTGCCCGCATCAAATTCCCACAGCCTGAAACAGCACCTGGCACAGAGTACATACTTAACGAATGCTTGCTGAATGACTGAATGAACAACTAGACGGCCCTGAGGACTTTGGTATAATTAGTGTGGGTGATATTTCTATCACAGCTGTTGTAATTTATAAAAGTATGCCATTGCTTATAATTAGGTAAAGAAGCAAGCCTGTAATTATGAACTCATTCCCATGGGAAAACATGATCTGCTTTATGATAACTACTTTATTTTATGGATTCTTCAAAGAGAACACTTTGGTGAAAAGTGAGCTGCCTGTATTTCTCCCTTACTTACATTTAATATTCACATCTTCTCTGCCCTGAGAAATGCTATATTGCTGAACATAGTCATGAAGTTCGACAAATTTAACAAATAACTAAATATCTCTTTGTAGCTTAATACTTATTATATGATTACAACCTAGGTTAAATTATATTAAAAACTGTTATTAAGAACAGAGAAACCTAGAAAAGTCAAGGCAGTGGAGCTTTCTCATGCCAAACCTTTAAAATCCTACAAACATGATTTCTGTATTTATTTTCTCCTCTATATCAAAGCAAGGCAAGACTATCTTACGTCATTATGGTACTTTAACTCACACACACAATTTAATGAGAGTTTAAAATTTTGATTTTATAGAAAATTGCTCATTAATATTGTTGGTTTTTTCAGAGATTACTTATTTTCTCAGCAATGAAAGGTAATGAATTAAGGCTGATTTCTAGTTTACAATTAATTGATATTCAGAGATTTCATGTTTTAAAACTGTAATATCAGTGATAACTTAATATGATAAAAACCCAGGTTTTCTAATCATATTTAAGAATCACCTAGAAATATTTTGTCTTTAATTCACATATTCATTTGCTCATGACTGGTTAGAACCAGTTCCTAAGAACACCTCAAGATTTGGCCATTGGAAATAACCATCTTTAGGAAAGGCTTTGTTATTTGTAATTCAACCCTGAAATGTGAATCCTATAAAATTTTAGAACTCTACATTAGATTGGTGCAGAACCTTAAGCCAGAGAGTGTGCCAGCATTTCTTTCTCTATTTTAAAGAGTACGTGGATTAATTACAAGGTGCCGAATGACCTGGATTAGTCTTTATCCCTGCCTACACAAAATTAATTCCTACCACTTACATCAATTAGATTAGGTCAAGATGGGTAATTCAGGCTGAACCTAATATAAAAACTCCTATTTACTAGGGCATCTGACTATTTGAAACAATTCCTGTTTATATATTAATGGCATAAGGAGTTAGATTTCTCCCTGCTCACTTTGTAGAGTTATGAAAGCTATTCAGGCACTGCTTAAATTTAGGTATTCATTGGGAATAGTTTTAAAACACTCAGCTATGGTAGAGGGGCCTGAGTGGGAAAGGAGAGATGTTGATCAAGTGGTCTGAAGTTTCAGTGGGAGAGGAGGAACAGGCTCTGGTGATCCATTACACAGCATGGTGACTGCAGTTAATGATAACGTATCATAGATTTCAAAAGAGCTAAAAGAGTGGATTTTAAATGTTCTGACCACAAAGAACAGCCTGATTTGATCATTCCACAATGTATATGTATGTATCAAATCATCACATTGTATCCCATAAATATATACAATTATTATCAATTAAAATAACACTAAAAAACACTTTGCTACAAAAAGTGAGGGAACACATTGGCCTTTTTTTGCTGCATTTTGTCTTTATGCATCATATAATACTTGTACTGACTTATTTATTTATTTATTTATTTATTTTAGAGATAGGGTCTCACTCTGTCACCGAGGCTGGAGTACAGTGGCACAATTACAAGTCACTGTAACCCTGAACTCCCAGGCTCAAGTGATCCTCCCTCCTCAATCTCCCAAGTAGCTGGGACTACAGGTGTGCACCACCGTGTCCAGCTAATTTAAACTGTTTTTTTTTTTTTTTCTTTTTTAGAGACGGGATCTCACTATGTTGCCCAGGCTGGCCTTGAATTGCTGGCCTTGAGTGATCCTCTTGCCTCAACTTCCCAAAGCACTGACAGCATTCTACATGAGGGGCATGTATCAGGTGTGTGAACATAAGTGGGTCTCCTGAATCTTGTGTCTGCGTGTGTCAGGTAGGGACCTATATCATGAAGATGTCCCTAGAAGGGATGACATATGGATTAAGTCTGGAAGAACAAACAGGCATAAATAGGAGTCAGCCAGCCTGGAGTCATGGGATGGGGTGAGAAGCCAGCATAGGCTTTTAAGGAGAGGGAGTGCCATGTGCAAAGACCCATGGTGCCTATCCAGTGGCACTGCAAGCAGTGCAGTAGGGTAGAAATTGGTGGTGGTGGTGGTATGTGTGTGTGTGTATAGGGGAAGAAACAAGAGACAAGACTGTAGAGGTAAGTAGGCACCAGACCACATAGGGTCTTATATATCCAGTAAAGAGTTTGGACTGAATGTTTTAAATGGAGGAGTACCATAATCAATCATATCTGCATTTTGAAAAGACAACTCTCAATGAAGTTGGAAAACAGACCAGAGGAAGAAATAATGCAAGCATGGACACCTGCTAAGGAAGAGGCGGTGGCAGCCTGGATAAAAGCACTTGCAGGGAGAATGCCTATAGTTTGAGAACTCATTGGATGGGGCTGTGTCATGAAGGAGAAGGAGGAAGGAGGGAAAGGCTGAAGCTTGTGGTTAAGGCACCTTGGGGCTGGCGTTGCCATTGAGTCTCAGGGTATGCAGAGAAGAACGGGAGAGAGTTGGTTATAGGGTGGTGGGTGATTCCGGAAAACAATGAGTTCTCCATTTTTAGATATGTAGGCTGTCACTAAGTTTTTTCTCATTATAATTAATTCCATGAAGACATTTTTGAACGTGAATTATGTTAGTGCCTTTGAGTTGCACCAGCTCCACCTTCAGGGTAGAACCTGTCTCCTTCATCTCCGTTTCTCACAGCTTTTAGCACTGCAGTTGCTCTATAAGTTCTTGTCTTATGACACCATTGGGATAAATTGCCAGGAAGGAAGAGATACAGCAGGTTCAAAGGGTAAGACTGTCATCATTCTTATTATATACTGTCAGGTTTTCTCCAGAAGGATTACATAGTTTACACTATTAACAGTAATGCACGAATATAACCTGTTTCCCCACAATCTGTCCCTTGTTGATTTTTGGCTTCTGTTTATTTGATAGGTGTAAAATGTTTCCATTTAAAAATGTATTTAAGTTGAGTGTTATTTTCAGATTTGGTTGCCTATTTGTTTTCCTTTGTGTGAAATAGCCGGTTTTATCCTTGGACCACTTATCCAATTAGAATCTGATATTGTGCTCACATTTATATAAATTATTGTGTGTGCACATGAATTAAGTCTCTAATTTTTGCTGTGCATATTTTCCCATTTTGTTGCTTTCTTACGTTTTAGTTTTAAAAGGTTTTAAACTTCATATCAATACATATGTCCATCTTTGCCCTTTTCAATTTTCTCTTCCTTCAAAAAAATTTTCTTCTTTACAGCTGAAACTGTGCTACTGCAAATCTATAATTCTTTAGTTTATTGGGAGTTCACTGTGATATATATTATATGGCTTGTGGTCTGAATCTTGAATATTTTTTCTTTTGAATTATATCTTGTATTAGTAACTATTTTTACTCACTTTTTACTTGTTTCATCTATTTTTATAGGTATTTAATAACTGCAATAAATGTTTATACAGTTTCTTTTTTGCTACTTAATTTCATCTTCTTAGATTTAAATAATCCTCATGCTTTTTCCCCCACTAGGAAAAATAATTTTTATTGGTCAGGTGTGGTGGCTTATGCCTGTAATCCCAGCACTTTGGGAAGCCGCGGCAGGTGGATCACTTGAGGTCAGGAGTTGTGAGACCAGCCTGGCCAACATGGCGAAATCCCGTCTCTACCAAAGATACAGAAATTAGCCAATCACACCTCTGCACTCCAGCCTGGGCGACAGAAGGAGACTCTGTCTCAAAAACAAAAACAAAAATAAGTTTTATCATTAAAGACAAGAGACCAAAATAAAACTATCTTAGGAAGGGGATAAAAGACCCTCCAAATATAACTGAAAGACAAGGTTGTAGGGAGGATCTCCCTTTGCCCAGCTTTCTTCACTAATCCAGAAAGTGTGAGAGAAAAAGCAAGAATGGATGAGCATGTGTGAGGAATGCACAGGAGACAGCGCACACAGCTGAGGGCACGCATTTTGGTGTACAAAAGATCTGGGTGTGAGTCCTGGTTCTGCCACTTATGAGCTGTGTGTCTTCAGGTAAACTTCTCAATCACGCAAGTTTGCCCATCTGCAGATTACTAAATGGTGTGAACAGAGAGGGGACTAAAGGGTGAAGGAAGACTAACCAGCAGCTGTTATTATAGGTGATACAGGAGAAATGATCATGTTCATGCAAAGAACTTGCCCTACACTGTCTGCTGGCATATGGTGAGCTCCCAAAATGCTGCCTGTGGTTATTAAATATTTCTCGGCTAGGCCACTACATCAATCCATACCAAAGTTTTGAGTGTATTACTACATTTTCAAATAGCAAGCAGTTTGCAATTTGTGTGTGCCTTTTCACAGAAATGTTTGAGGTGGCCGGGCATTGTGGCTCACACCTGCAATCCCAGCACTTTGGGAGGCTGAAGCAGGCAGATCACTTGAGGTCAGGAGTTCAAAACCAGCCTGGCCAACATGGCAAAACCCCATCTCTACTAAAAATACAAAAATTAGACAGGCGTGGTGGTAGGTGCCTGTAATCCCAGCTACTTAGGAGGCTGAGGCAGGAGAATCTCTTGAATCCAGGAGATAGAGGTTGCAGTGAGCTGAAATCATGCCACTATACTCCATCCTGAGTGACAGAGCAAGACTCCATGGCAAAAAAAAAAAAAAAAAAAGAAAGAAAGAAAGAAAGAAATGTTAGAGGTGTAATCTGGCATTAACTTGAAATAAAAGTGAAACTCAGGTGCCATAAATGTAGGTCTATAATAACTGATAACAATGCTTTGAACCTGGCCAGCTCTCTACTCTTCATTTAGGTGGATATAATTCTTAGAAGAGTTTATATCACTTCCTGATTGCAGGTTAATTCTCAGAAAGAGAAGAGAGCTTGGACTCTGAGGTCATTCTTTGTCATTAACAGTAAAGAGCAATTATCCAAATTCCTTAAGAGATGAAAAGTTCTGCCCAACTGAACTTTCTGTTAACTTTAGGGTTAACAATAAAAACCTTTTTCAACGCTTGTTAATTTTTTTTTCCTAAACTGGGTCATGCACATCCCTGCCTTGATAGGTAAAGACGGTATACAAACTATAATTTAACCTTCCCCGATGATTCAGATTGTTGCCTGCCTCAGGGTCGAATCTATAACAGGGAGCAGACTAGGAAGAAGGTGGAGGAGCTAGGATTAATAAACACAGATAGGCTGATGCACATTCAAAGATTCTTTTTTTCCTTAAATAAATTCCTCATGTCTTTGTGTGTGTGGTGTGTGGTGGAGTGGGAGGTCAGACTCTCCTCTACAAACCAAGTTTAGAAAAAAACAGTTTACAGGCTGAGTGCGGTGGCACACGCCCCTAATTGCAGCACTTTGAGAGGCCAAGTTGGGTGGAATGCTTGAGCCCAGGAGTTTGAGACCAGCCTGCAGTAACATAGTAAAAGCTCATCTCTACAAAAAATACAAAAAAATTTAGCCAGGTGTGGTGGCTCACGCCTGTAGTCCTAGCTACTTGGGAGGCTGAGATGGAAGAATCACCTAAGCCAGGGAGGTTGAGGTTGCAGTGAGTCATGATTGTGCCACTGCACTCCAGCCTGGGTGACAGAGTAAGACCCTGAGAAAAGAGAATAGGGAAAGAAAGGAAGAGAGAGAGAGAGAGAGAGAGAGAGAGAGACAGGAAGGAAGGAAAGAAGGAAGGAAAGAAGGAAGGGAGGGAGGGAGGGAGGGAAGAAAAGAAAAAGTTCATTAAGGGCTTTGGCTTTCCTGAGTTGTACTTGACTACAAGTGTACACAATGCTGTAGAATCTGGTGAGCTGAAAAGTGTTCTTGAATATATTTAAGGATTCGAAAGCAAGCATTGCCTATGGATAGGCAGAAGAAAATGAACTTTGTCTACCAGGATCTTCAGCTAAACACCTAGGGATCCTTCCATGTCTGGCTTGGGGGCTGAGTTAGCTATGGCTCTGCAGAGGCCACAGATTACACGGAATATTTTAAAGTAACACAGTACTAGAGAGATGTGCATTTGCTTGAAGACAGAAAAATCTTTTACTAGAAGGAAGCTTACCTTAAAAGTTTTTTTTGGAACTTGTATGCATGATGATTTGCCCTTTTAGAGAAGATGCTAAAGGTTAATTTTCTATGGCATAAGAACTGCAGATACATGCCAAAATTCTATTCCCAGACCTAAATTATATAATCAGAAATAGGGCATCCAAACTGAACATCAAATAGTCTTGCTTTCCAGCTGACTATGAAAAAAATCAGTTTCAATGTTTGAAGTAGTATTTGTTTATATAATGCAACCAACCATGACTGCCAAACACAGTAATTAAATGCTTTTACAAGTGAGAAATCTTGCCAGAATATGCAATTTGAAGGGGGAAATAAGCAGAGAGTTGATATGCAGTAGAAAATGCTGAATTATTTATTTCATTCTGCTCAGAAGTAGACACTCATGCTTTGAGTCTACCTGCAAAAATACTGAAAAACAAATGAGAGCATCAGAAGGGGGCAGTTACTTTATTTAATCTCATCTTTTTTATCTATAAATGGTACACTTTCTTCTCACTCAGACTTGAAAAATGAGGACTTCTTATCTTCCTGTCATTATAAAATGACCTGTGTGGAAATCAAATTAAACATCTACAAATAAACAATAGATAACCATATTTTTCTTTTTCCATTCCTTTAATTATCAACTAATTTTTTCTATCCTCTGATTTCACCTAAATGCTCCTACTGGCGAAATATAGCATCAATTTAATATAGGCTAATACTTAGAATGAGCAATTAATGAAGTATTTTCAAAGGATTCCACTTCTAAGACAATTGTGAAATCATCCTTAATCTCGATTTTCACTCATCTCCATGATAAAACAATATAAATGTTGTCTGGCTTCCCCTGGGAACTTAAGGGAACCTCAAGGAAAGCAGAGGAGGTAGCAGCAATTGCTAGACTTTGCACTGGACTTCCAAGCACCTAGTAGCATTAATTTATTCATATGAACATCCATGGAATCAGGCTCTAATTTTCTCCACAGTGTAGAGAGGAGGGAGTACTTGCACAGCAGATAAAAGGTGAGTTAGGTGGGGGAAATATTAGGATTAAGACTTATGCATTTTCTTTTTCCATTACCCAAATAGTAGTTCTTTGATAACACCTGCACATTTTTTTGTGTGTCTTGGAGAATAACTTCTCTATTATCAGGGACCCCTTGGCCCAAGGGACCACCAGCTCTTGACTGGCCTGCAGCACAAGGCTCCTAACTTGTCATCCCTTTACCACTACACTTTTGGCAATTCATTCTCACCCAATAGCTAGTGAATTTTCAGAAAGCTGAACTGGATTCCATCACCCTCCTGCTTAAAACCTATAAATATAGTCCCACTGCATTTAGAATAAAAACCAAACTCCTGAACATGGTCTGCAGGGCTGTACAGGAGCTAATCCTCGTCTCTCTCTCCAACCCCATCCCCACTGCTCACTGCCTCTCAGCCTCACTGGTTTTCCATTCATTCACTCTTTCATTCACGTCCCAAATTCATGTAGGCCTTCCCTAATCTCCTCCTGTGACTAAAATGTAAATTCTTACAGCATCCTGGTCTCTTCATTCATAGCACCGACTACAATTTAAAATAATATACTTACGGTTTTTAAAACTGTTATCTTTCAGCTCCACTAGACTCTAAGCTTCTTGCAGGTGTTACTATCAATATAACCACTGCCTCCTCAGCACTTACTAAAGTGTCTGGCATATGGAGTCCTTCCATAAATGTTGGCTCAGAGTGAGCAAGTGATTTCTGACTTGACCAATTCCTCAACAGTCTGGGGCATTGGTTCCTTCTTACCCATAATGGCTCTGCCCTTTCCTCTTTAAAGGAATATTCTAGGACGGAGGAAAAAGAAGCAACATATGGCGTGGATGCAGTGAACAGGGAACACTTCTACACTGCTGGTGGGAATGTAAACTAGTACAGCCACTATCGAAAATACTGTGGAGATTCCTTAAAGAACTAAAAATAGATCTACCATTTGATCCTGCAATCCCACTACCAGGTATTTACCCAGAGGAAAAGAAGTCATTATTCAAAAAAGATACTTGCACATGCATGTTTATAGCAGAACAATTCACAACTGCAAAATTGAGGAACCAACCCAAATTACCATCAATCAATGAGTGGATAGAGAAACTGATATATATATGGACTACTATGCAGCCATAAAAAGGAATGAATTAATAGCATTTGCAGTGACCTGGATGAGATTGGAGACTATTACTCTAAGTGATGTAACTCCGGAATGGAAAACCAAACATTGTATGTTCTCACTGGTATGTGGGAGCTCAGCTATGAGGACGCAAAGGCATAAGAATGATACAATGGACTTTGGGGACTTAGGGGGAAGAGTGGGAGGGGGACGAGGGATAAAAGCCTACAAATATGGTGCAGTATATGCATGGGTGATGGGTGCACCAAAATCTCACACATCACCGCTAAAGAACTTACTCATGTAACAACAACAACAATAAAGTAAAATAGAAAAAGAAGCAACATAAGCATTAACATTATGTCATTTCCCTCAGCCAAATGGACTACTATGTGGGGTCAACAACCAACAGACCCTTCAGCTATCTATGTATGGTCATGTGGCCCAGGGTTTCCCCACTGTTCCCAGGATAAATAGGGAACCACAAAGTTCTGCTGAATGAACACAAGAATGCAAAAGCATTTTTTATTACTCTTAGTTCTAGGACTGACATGTTGGTACAACTCCAGGGGGCACCCACCCTCAGATTTGTGACCACCACTGGTAGAGCAAGCTGCGGCTGTGTAGCATAGGTGGCCGCCCTGCTCAAGGGCTTTGATGTTGTCCTTCTGGCTTAGCCTTCCGTCTCTGTGCCCTGTTCTTAGGTTTACTCTTTATTACAAATGCAACATTTATCTTATACGTGGCTTTAAAAATATGAACAAATATGAACAAAATAGAACATATTCCTTATAA